>NC_069079.1:100878733-102195681 GCF_025698485.1 Gossypium arboreum
TTCGACAACATCCGAGGTAAGTCCTCAAGAAATGACCCTACTCGAATTATGTGAAATGAAATATGGATGTGTAATGATTATTGATTTATGTGTGTATGAGTATTTGAATGATACCGGGCTAAGTCCCAAGGCGATTATGCAAGTGATATGTTTGTGTTTGAGCCTTAGTAACGAAAATGAAACATGGATGTGTAATGATTATTGATGTATGTGTGTGCATGAGCAATTGAACGATATCCGGGCTAAGTCCCGAAGACATTTATGCTAGTAATTATATCCGGGTTAAGACCCGAAGGCCGTTGTGCTAGTGACCACATCCGGGCTAAGACCCGAAGGCATTCGTGCAAGTTGTTAAATCCGGGCTAATACCCGAAGGCATTTGTGCAAGTCGTTCTATCTGGGCTAAGACCCGAAGGCATTCGTGCAAGTTGTTAAATCCGGGCTAATACCCGAAGGCATTTGTGCAAGTCGTTCTATCCGGGCTAATACCCGAAGGCATTTGTGCAAGTCGTTCTATCCGGGCTAAGACCCGAAGGCATTCGTGCATGTGGTTATATCCGGTTGTATTCCGAAGAAGCTTGGGCTGAAGGTGAGCGTTGGTTGCTGTAATAAATTTAATTAGTACGCTCGAAAAGCCCAAAGGAAAAGGTATGTTTATATGTGCATTGGAAAAGTCGATATGTTTGAGTAACATTCGTTCAATCGACTAACGAATTTTCAGCTATTGAATTGGTTGATATCTTGTGAAAGTATACAATGATGAAGTGTGAAGTAAGTATGATTATGTGAATGTGTATTAATGAAATGATTCATTTGGCTATGTGAATGTAATGCTTTAGTTAAAGCTGATTTTATTGCTTGAGACTTACTAAGCATAAAAATGCTTACCCGCTGCTTTGGCTCTCTGTTTTATAGATTTTGCTCGTTAGCGATCGGATTCGGGATCATTAAAGTCGAAGTCATCTACACTATCAAAGCCTCCATTTTGGGTATAATTTTGGTTGAACTTTGAAATGGCATGTATAGGACTACCCTATTGTAGAAGGTCATGTACCTTTCGGTTTTATGTAAGCTTGGATAGCCATGCGAAAATGGCTTAGATACGTTGTTAGTATGATTCTATAATCGTTTGTATGATGATCATTATGGGGTATGGAATGGTTTTGAAAAGATTAGCCATTGGAATGGTTAATCATGATCACACTTGTGCTATGTATGCAAAAGGGCCAATTGAATCGTGGAAATCATGAAATAGGTAAAGGTTACCTTGAAAACAGATGCTGGCAGCAGCAGTGGTGTGGTTTTGAAAAATCACCAAAATTTGTAGGAATGGTATTAAATAGTGAATAAGTTATGTAAATGAACCTTGATGAGTCTACTTTCATATGGAAGAAACGAAACGGTCATAGGAGTTACTTGTTAAGAGATATTAAAGTTATTGTGAGACCGGGCCAGAACGGTTTCTGGGTCCCCTGTCGCGACTTTAAAAATTTACTATAAATCATCCAGAAAGAATTAGAAGTCATACCTTATATTTTCAGATTCCATTTTGAGTCTAGTTTCATTAGAAATAAACGACACCAGTATTAAAGCCCTGTACAGAGAGATATTCAAGTTGTAACGCATGAAGGTCAGAGCAGTCGATCCCTGTAACATGGGTGAATTTAACTAATAAAATGTACCAATTGGCCCAACCAAAAATTCTAGAAATAAATCCATGGAAGGATATATGAGTCTAAATTCAGGGAAAATTTACAGAATCAGTTTCCGAGTTTTGAAACTCGAGATATGATTTTTAAGGCGATAGTGACGCAGTTTTCCAGCCTGTCTGGAAATGCCAAATTGGTCGGTACTTTAAGAGGATTTAGCTCGTCAACCCCTCGCGTCCGACACCGGCGATGGTCTCGGGCTCGAGGTGTTACATTGAAAGCTCTTAAGCACTCCTCACCAAATTTGAATGTCGTGTCCTTCTCTAATAATTTGCATAAAGGTATAGCAATTTTGGAGAAATCCTTGATAAATCTTCGATAGAAACCGGCGTGGCCCAAAAAGTTCCTAACACCCTTTACAGATGTTGGAGGTGGAAGTTTCTCAATAATGTCTACCTTTGCTTTATCTACCTCGATTCCATGCCTCATTATCCGATGCCCTAGAACAATACCTTATCGTGCCATGAAATGGCACTTTTCCCACTTGAGTACGAGGTTTGTTTCTTCGCATCGCCTTAGTACCTTGGCTAGATTGGCTAGACAATCATCATATGTATCTCCGAATACTGAAAAATCATCCATAAAGACTTCCAAGTATTTCTCAATCATATCAAGAAAAATAAACATCGTACATCTTTGAAAATGTAGCAGGTGCATTACATAAACCAAATGGCTTGTGTCTAAATGCAAATGTACCGTATAGGCAGGTGAATATTGTCTTGTGTTGATCTTTCGATGCTACTGTAATCTGATTATACCCTGAGTATTCATCAAGAAAACAGTAATAGTCTCATCCCGCGAGTCTCTCTAGCATCTAGTCAAAAAACGGCAAAGAAAAGTGATCTTTCCTAGTCGCTTTGTTCAGCTTCCGGTAATCGATGCAAATTCTCCATCCCATAACAGTTCTAGTCAGTATCAACTTGATATTCTCATTCTCAACGACCATAATACCTCTATTCTTTGGTACACACTAGACCGGACTTACCCACGAATTTTCTGAGGTGGGGTAAATTATACTTGCATCTAACTACTTGATGATTTACTTTTTTACCACGTCGTTCAATCTTCTTTGTCCATCAATCGTCCTTTTTTTTCATCTTCCAGAAGGATCTTGTGCATGCATACAAATGAACTAATACCACGAATATTGACTATGGTTCATCCGGTAGCCTTCTTGAATTGTTTCAATACTAGGATGAACTTCTCTTCTTGCTCAATGGTTAATTTTGCTGAAACAATCACAGGCAAAGTAGAAGCGTTACCTAAATAAACATATTTTAAATGTGAAAGAAGTACCTTGAGTTCTAATTTAGGTGGCTTCTCGATTGACGCTTTTGGTTGGACATAATCCCTATTCTCTAACTCCAAAGATTCAATGCAGGATTGCGGATTAAATCTCCTTTGATTAGCTTCTAGCAAAGCTAAGTATTCATCCTCCTCTTCATCATTTGGAGGGTCTAATGTCAAAATTTGTTCCAATAGGTCCTCAACATAGTTGAGCACTTTTTCCACGATTAATTCCTCTAAATCCATTAATTTTAGAACAACCATTAATTGTGTCAGGAAATCGCATAGACTTAAAAACATTAAATGTTACTTGATCGTCCTGAACTCGCATAGTAAACTCGCCCTTCTGCACATCAATAAGGGTCCTTCCAGTTGCTAAGAAAGGCCTTCCTAGGATGATTGGCACTTCTTTTTCTGCTTCAAAGTCTAGAACCACAAAGTCAGCAGGAAAAATAAATTTGTCCACACGTACCAATACATCCTCGATTTTTCCTTCTGGATGTGCTAAGGATTGATCTACTAATTGAAGTGTAACCGTAGTAGGTCTAATTTCACCTATCCCCAACTTCCTAAATATTGACATGGGCATCAAGTTGATACTCTCACCCAAGTCACATAATGACTTACCACAATATGTTGCTCCAATGTTGCAAGGAATGGTAAAACATCCAGGATCCTTCAACTTTGGGGGCAGTTTGTCTTGAAGATATGCACTGCATGCCTCTTTCAGGGCCATCGTCTCAAATTCTTCAAGTCTTCATTTTTTAGATAAGATATCCTCTATGAATTTGACGTAGTTCGGTATTTTTTCAAGTGCTTCAACCAAGGGGATGTTGATATGAAGTTGTTTGAGTTCGTCTAGAAGCATCTTGAATTGAATTTTCTACTTCTGCTTCTGAAGTCTTTGAGTGTCGGGTGGTAGAGGCTTCTTTACTGAAACTAGTTGATTTGTCTTCTGTGGCAATTCTGCATCTAACAAAGTTGTTAGTTTATAGGAATTAACTGGTTCAGAAGTTTCCTTATTGGATTTTACAGATTCGGGTTCTGGTGAAACTGAAATTTCAACACTTGGTTGAACTTCCTCTGAGCCTTGAGCATCAGTTGGCTCCTTTTCAACTTCGACGGCGTTGGGCTCTAATGTCTTTCCGCTTCTTAATGTTAACTCTTTACAATGCTCATTCCTTAGATTTCTCAAATTCTCCGTATCACTAGGTAAAGCACCTTATGGTCAGTTTCTGAGTTCAGTTGCAAAATGGGCCATTTGATTCTCCAAATTCTTTAGAATGGCATCATTTTTTGCCATGTAAGCCTTCAATGGGTTCTCTAAGCTATTGGTGGGTTCAACTTGGGTTGGTTTCTGAACTTTTTGGGGGAAACCAGGTGGCTAGGTCGGTCTAGGTTGGGTGTAAGTGTTGTTGGTTCTAGCCCCTTGGTTACTCCAGGAAATATTCGGGTGGTTTCGCCACGATGGGTTATAGAAATTGGATTGCAGTCCTTGCCTTCCTTGATTTTGGTTCTGGCTACCCATGTAATATACAGATTCTGGTTTGATGGACATTCTTCGAACAAATGTCCTTCCCCACAATAGACATAGGCTACATTTTCAAATTGATTCGGTGGCTGTGTTGTGAAACTATTAAACCCATTAGTGGTAAAATTTTTAAGCATTGATGATATTGAGGATAACTGAGATGTGAATGAAATAAGAGCGTCTATTTCATGTATTCCAGCGACTCGTCTTCCTGATGTTGCTCGATTGGTTAGCCATTGATAATTGTTGCTGGCAATCCTCTCAATGATTTCATAAGCCTCATTATAAGACTTAGAAAGGAGAGCACCATTAGCAGAAGCATCCACTACTATCCTCGTGTAGGCATTGAGAACATTATAAAACGTCTCAAGTTGGATGCAATATGGGATTCTATGATAAGGGCACTTTCGTAAAAATTATTTGTACCTTTCCCATGCCTCATACAAGGACTCATCATCCACTTGTTGGAAAGCAGTGATCTCGTTCCTTAACTTAGCATTCTTGCTAGGCGGGAAATACTTCATGACGAATCTTTCTGCTAACTCTTGCAATGTGGAAATTGAATTTGGTGGCAATGAGTTCAACCAAGCTCGAGCTCTATCCCTTAGCGAATATGGGAATAACTTCAATAGTAGTGCATCTTCAGGTACTCCGGCTAACTTGAAAGAATCGCTCACCTCCATAAATAGTCTCAAGTGAATATGAGGATCTTCGGTCGACATTCCACTAAATTCTAAAACATCTAGAACATGACTGGCTTTAGCTTGATTTTTTCTGCCTTGATTTTGGGTCTTCTAATACGCGAATTAAGATCATGAAACACTGGTACGGCATACTGTCTTAGAGCTCTATCCCTATCATCAGCAATAAGGATAGGATTTTGAGCAGGGTTTGCTTTATTTCCTTGAATCAAATTTTCAAGGTTCATCTCTTCGGTCCTTCTTTGACTTACTTGTCTTCTTCGCTGTCGAAAAGTTCATTCAATTTCAGGGTCTACAGGGAGTAAATCGATAATTCGGTCAATACTCATAAACACCTGAAATAATCACAGAAAAATTAAATAAGTTAAAATTGAATAGAAAAATAAACCAAAATGCAAAACTAACAAATTCACAAATGACTTTTTAAAAGAGTCCTCGGCAACAGCGCCAAAAACTTGGAACGACGAAAATGTGCAAGTGTATACAATCGCAACAAGTAATAAAGTGACAAGTAAATGTCGAGTTATCATACCCACAGGGACTGTGAAAAGAATTATTTATGAATGCAATTTTAAAAACAATTTGGTGAAGAAAATATTTTGATTTGAGGAGGTGATTAAAAACTAGGATTTTAACTAAGTAAAATAAATAAAAATAAAATAAAAGTTCCAATGCACGATTCAAAAGATGATTTTAATAAAGATGACACAATTGTGTTAAATTAATTATATTTCTTAACTTAGAATTATTAAAATCATGTTTATGTTGATATGAATAAATTCATGGTAACTCAGTAATTTGCTAACTTATGAACTTACTTACTTACCAAAATCCATTTATCTCTTGACTATATATCTATGTCAATTCAACCGATTAAACAAATTTTAATAAGAAAATGTGTTAATGCACATACATACTTATGAAACCAAAATAATCTCTTGCACATATCTCTATGCCAATTCAAAAAATTAATTCAATGTCATAAGCACATAAAAGATCATGTGAAGGGTTTTCTTAATCTCTACACTTCAATTCGTTCACCATGTTTTATTCTTCCATTTATTCCATGTTGTTTATGAAAGCCATGATGAACTAATCTTTCTATGAGGGATTAGCGAGTGGAGGCATGATCGATTAACTATCTTGTAGGGTCACTCAATGGATTAGTTGTTTGGGAAAGGACGAGCGTGAAACAAACCCTAGGCCTAACAACCCCGGAAAGTCATCAAGGTGGGAATTAACCCAAAATTTGTATTACCCATCCATGAACACCTTCACCCCAAGCTAGTCTAGACAATGAGGTTAGAAGAGAAGTAGTCCTTACTGACTCATTATGTTAGTGGAAGATCGAAAGATCCTGCTAAGGTAGCAACTAGTTGGTTGACGAGGAACCCGAAAAAATAGTTGTTTGAGATTTCCAAAGCAAGCTAATCACCCATCATTAGATTTGATTCCTTCTACTTTTTCTCACCCATCATTAGATTTGATTCCTTCTACTTTTTCTATCTCTTCAAATTTAGTTTTCTTTTATGTTATTTTGTTTTTATTATTAGTAATATAGAAATCCAAAAAATCACTTATTTACATTCCTGTACTATAACTTTATTAAAGTATTAATTAAATCTTTCAGTGTGTAGGTTAAAATTGATCTAGACTTTGCCTCCCTTGGGTACGATCCTCGAAACACTCATCCACTCCATTGTAAAGCTATATTACAACTAGACTTGTATACTTGCAGATACCGCCTAGTAATTCTATATTTTAATGTAGTATTCACACTCTAGACGTTAGTATGTCTGGAGGTGGTCAAGTTGTTGGTGTCATGGCCAGGAAGGCAATGTCACTAGATTAGTTTTAGTTTTTGCACTTAATTAGAATAATTAGGAAAATTTTAAGTCATGGATATGACTCACACATAAGTTATTAACAATATGAAGATCATGGGAACATTATTTGATGTAAATTGGCTAAGGTCTAGCATTTCCTGACCTGTTATCCATAGTTCATATTTTGAATTAAGTCTTGCTCTACTAACATTGATCTTTGATAATGTCAAGTTTGCCAATCATGTCAATGAAGGTACTATAGCATTCTTGAGGAAATCTGACCTTATATGCAGCACTTTTAGTTACGCAGGAATTCCATATGAGACTATAAAGTTATTATCGATTCCATTTGCATTAAAGGGAAAGGAAAAATATGGCTAGAGGAATTTCCTCCAGACACTATCGCGACATGGAACAATTTCATGGAGTTATTCCTTCACCAGGTGTTGCCTATGACTAAGGTACTAAGCTGTTACACATAGTTATTTTACTTCTAGCAGGGCATCACTGAAACTTTGGGACAAACATGGGAAAGTTTTAGGGCAATCCTTAGATCTATATTAGGTGGTGGAATACATTTTGCAGTATAAATACAACATTTTTACTATGGGTTGGATAGTCAGAATAGACGAAAATTTGATATCATGACGAGAGGAAGCATTTGGGAAAAAACTCAGGAAGAAATAATGGAAATATTGGAAAGATACATCATTAATGAATCAACCTGGGAAGAATGTACTAAAATATAAAATCAAGAATTGGAATTTGTAAGACATAGAGAACAAGAATGTAATCAATTGGAGTTTAGTGTGAAAGAATCAACAGGTTATAAAACAAAAGAGGAAAGGGACAGTGCGGAATAAGAGAATCATCACATGGTAACTCAATTAGACTGGTGGAGATAGAATAAGGAATAGTCGGAGAAAATTATCCCTAACTTAGTAAAGATGGTACCATCCATTGTTAAACCCCCAGAATTAGAACTAAAGCTATTGCCCAACCATTTAAAGTATGGATATTTGGGGAAACAAAATACTTTACCTATAATTATTGTTGTAAGTTTGGCCACAAAATAGGAAGAAGCCTTATTAAATGTCCTAAAATGCATAAAAAAGTGATAGGATGGACAATTGCTAATATTAAAGGAATCAATCCTACATTTTGTTAACACAAGATCAGATTAGAAGAAGGAAAAAGACATGTGGTAGACGCTCAGCGTAGACTTAATCCAGCCATGAATGAGGTGGTCAAAAAGGAATTACTTAAATTGTTAGATGCATGTATTGTTTACACTATTTCTGATAGCGAATAAGTTAGCCCAACCCAATGTGCTCTAAATAAGGAAAGTCTAACTATAGCCAAGAACGATGACAGTGAGTTAATTCCCACTCGAACAGTTACAAGTTGGAGAGTATGCATTGATTATCGAAAAATAAATAATAAAATGAAAAAAGACCATTTTTCGTTACCCTTTATCTACCAAATGCTTGATCGGTTAGCAGGAATAGACTAATGTTGCTTCCTTGATGGCTATTCAGGGTATCATCAAATCCTAATTCATCCCGATGATCAAGAGAAAACTACTTTCACCTGCCCTTTGGATACGTATGCCTTTAAAAGAATGCCTTTTGGCCTATGTAATGCTTCAGCAACTTTCATGAGATGTATGACCGCAATCTTTGCTAATATGTTAGAAGAGGGGTTAGATGTATTCATGGATGATTTTTATGTATCCTTAAAAAAGTGTTAAAAAGATGTGAGGATACTAACCTGGTGCTCAACTAGTAAAAAGTTCATTTCAAGGTGAAAGAAGAACCGATCTTAAGGCATCAGATATGAGGAAAAGGTTTGGAAGTAGAGAAAGCCAAAATAGAAGTTCTTAAGCATCTTCCAAATCCGACAATTGTTAAATGTGTTTGAATTTTTTTAAGCCATGCAGTATTTTTTCAGAGATTTATAAAAGATTTTGGTCTTACTTCTAAACCTCTGAATAAGCTTCTCCAAAAAAAAGAAACCTTTAATATTTGACCAAAGCTGCGTCAAAGCTTTTGAGATGATAAAAGAGAAACTCGTATCTGCTCCTATAATCATTACCTCGAATTGGCCAGAACCTTTTATTATTATGTGTGATGTTAGTGATTATGCAATAGGTGCAGTTTTAGGACAAAAGCAAAATAAACTATTTGGGGTTATTCATCATGCTAGCAAAACATTAAATTCAGCACAGTGCAACTACACTTCAACTGAGAAAATGAAGTTGGCAGTAGTGTTTGCGTGTGAAAAATTTTGACCCTACCTAATGATGAATCAAGTGTATGTGTATATTGATCATGCTACATTAAAATACATCATGAAGAAAAAAGAAACAAAAGCCAGAATAATGAGATGGGTTTTATTACTTCAGGAATTTGATTTATGGATAGTGGACAGGAAGGGGACTGAAAATCAAATTAAAGATCACCTATCCAGAATTGAAAACCGTTTACAAGAAGAGGAAATTGAAGACACTAAGGAGACCTTTCCAGTGATAAATTATTCAGAGCAGACATTAATCAATCAAGACCAGGTAGGCATCTAACACCATGCAACATGGTATGCAGACTATGTTAATTACATTGCAACGAGGGTCTTCATAGCACAGGCATCTTGAAAACAAAAAAAAATGGATAGCCCATGAATAAAAAAATTACAGTTTGGAGGAACCATATATAACACCCTATAGCCCGAGTCATCAAGCCCGAGTTCTAGGATGCTAGACCACTGTCTCACATCGATTTCATCATAATCGTCACATTTAGTATACAAGCATCTTTATTTTCTTTTTTTACTATAGCAATCATGTGATATTAAGACATGCAAACTCAAATTAATGTTTAACCATGCTAACATACAACAAACAAACATAAAATGGGCATACATCAAGCATTAGGACCACTTAGCAAATTTTCCCGAAACTGTAACACCCCAAACTTGGCCCAGACGTAATGGTCGAATCAGACGTGCCACATTGAAGTTAAAAATCCACGCTTTATTTTAGTGTTTTAAAAAAACCGTCGTTTGATAAGGCTTAACCAAGTGAATGGAAGCTGCGCACCAGGTAGGTATCCAAAAACAGAAAAGGTGAGCCATGAAGGCTGCTTAAGTACCAAGCTCTTTGAATGGATCCAATCCTAGATATGCCCACAACCATTGCCACACTTTGGTGCGAGGTTAAGTTTTGAGAAAAACGAGTTAGAATTCATTTAAGTAGATATTTTTGATAAACCGATTAATTGTATCATTGCGTTATTTTGAAAACAATTATCATTTTTAAAACGCGGCCTAAGTCTAACCCATTTTGGATTGTTATCAGTAAAATATAGGGTATAAAATAAAATAATCCCAGAAAAATAATTAAAATGGCCTTATTACAACCTAAAACCAAATAATAATATTAATAAGATAAAACTTATAAAGAAATAAATCGGCTACTTATTGCAATTAAAAGAAAGTAAACAAGAGGTGGCCATCTCCGAGTCCCTCGCAACTCTAAACCATCTAAGCTTAGGGATTACCTGCACAGCTAGAAACGGGGTGAGTTTACGAAAACTTAGTGTGTAATCCCAATAACATACAAATAGTGAAAACATAGTATCAGTACAATCTGGGCCAGAGCACTATTTAGTCTTGACATATACTGGGCCGAAGCCTTTCGTTTAACGGTTACTAGGCCGAAGCCTTTTCATAAATCATATCACTGGGCCGAAGCCTTTTCATAAATCATATCACTGGGCCGAAGCCTTTCCATAAAACAATTCACTGGGCTGAAGCCTTTACTGTAAATGGTATGGCCCATAGGCCCATTTCAATATCACATGTAATGTTAATGGATGTATGCAAGCCCATTTCAATATCATATGAAATACCAATGAATGTATACAAGCCCATTTGGGGAGACTACTCGACCCACCATCTGCTACTCTCCACCCGTACCAACCAACACACCATGTGGGGAATGATTCAACCCACCCAACCAACACACCACTGCCAGCATAGCTGCTTTATCATATATCTGGAGGCCTAGCCTCTTTTAATAACTGGTGTAACACCCCTATCCCGTAACCGTCGCCAGAATAGGTAAGGGGCATTACCGGACTTGTAACTCACGTCAGAACAGTAAAATTTTGAACTTTTTTCTTGAATTAAAGATCGTTCATTTAAAGAAGTACTAAGCACAGCCAAAGGTAAAATTTAAACTTCACTAAGTAAACATTCAAAAGATGCCATTTTCGCATGGCTTATATACATTAACCAAAAATATTCTTACGCCACTAGTCTATTCTGTACATGCCATAAAATAGTTCTAAACATAGCAAGAATAAGCGGTGGATAGTGATAGTGTGACTAGTTGTCGACGATCCCCGAGCCTCGTAGCTTCGAATGAGACCTATAAGACAGAGGAAACAGAGTAAACGGAGTAAGCATTACAATGCTTAGTAAGTTTTAAGCAGTGTCAACAGATAACAATCAAATTATAACATAGTTGTTCGTACTTTTATTTCACTCTTCCTTCGGGCATACCATCTCATTGATTACCGAATATGCACATCTCATCATATACAATAGGCAGATAAACTCTCACATAAAAGTGAGCTCATGTGACATAGATATATCGTATGATTTCACATAACCTCTCACACTAATCCGATGTCACATAATCATAGGAATAGTCCCATAGATTGCTCTCGTATGCATCACATATAAACTTGGAGTACATACCTATTTAACCTTTCGCATTGACTATATTTATACGCAATTCTTATTACGAAGTCTTACCCGGACATAATCTCCACACGTAGTCATCGGGTCTCACCCAGAATATATTTCCAAGTTTCATGTACATTTAATCGCATGTTACAACATTCACATTAGCCATTCGGCTTTACCACATATACATATCTCATATATATTTCTGATTAGCCATTCGGCTTTACCACATATACATATCACACATATATTTCACATTAGCCATTCGGCTTTACCACATATACATATCACACATATATTTCACATTAGCCATTCGGCTTTACCACATATACATATCTCATATATATTTTTCATTAGCCATTCGGCTTTACCACATATACATATCACACATATATTTCACATTAGCCATTCGGCTTTACCACATATACATATCACACATATATTTCACATTAGCCATTCGGCTTTACCACATATACATATCTCAGATATATTTCACATTAGCCATTCGGCTTTACCACATATACATATCTCATACATATTTCACATTCGCCATTCGGCTTTACCACATCTACATATCACACATATATCTCACATTAGCCATTCGGCTTTACCACATATACATATCTCATATATATTTCACATTAGCCATTCGGCTTTACCACATATACATATCACACATATATTTCACATTAGCCATTCGGCTTTACCACATATACATATCTCATATATATTTCACATTAGCCATTCGGCTTTACCACATATACATATCACACATATATTTCACATTAGCCATTCGGCTTTACCACATATACATATCTCATATATATTTTTCATTAGCCATTCGGCTTTACCACATATACATATCTCATATATATTTCACATTAGCCATTCGGCTTTACCACATATACATATCACACATATATATATATATATATCTTGTACATCAATTTCAGCCATAGCTTATAAGCAACTCAAATAGTTTGATCAATGTTTACAACAAATTCACATATTCACCACAAGCTGTTTTCCTGAGCAATAGTCACTAAATTATTTATAACTGGAGCTACAAAATTCAAAATCAATTGCCGTTAATTTTCCCTGAATATAGACTCATATATCTTCCATCCATAAAATTTTCAGAATTTTAGGTTTGGCCAATCAATACCAGATTTTTCTTAAAGTTTCCCCTGTTTCACTATTTGACTAATCTGACCACTCTTCACTACGAATCAAATTTTTCATTGTACAGAATTCATAATGTATTATATTTGATTTCATTTGAAACTAGACTCATTAAGAGTCTAAGCACATAAATCTTATCTTATAATCATTTTTTTACAAATTATAATGATTTTCCAAAAACAGAACAGGGGATTTCAGAGTCATTCTGACACTATCCCACACAACTTTAAATATCTCTTTATAGGAAATTTCTTTGCTTCCACGGTCTCTTTTATAAGAAACTAGACCAAATAAGCTTTGATTACATATTTTACTGAGCCTATAATTCCACACCAACAATTTATAGTGATTTTCTAAAATCACATTACTGATGCTGTCCAAGCAAATTATTACAATTTGCTCTTAAATTTCCAAGTCCAAACACTTATGAACTTACCATTTGAGTTTAAGACATATCATGGCCACATCATATCTTATTAAATCAACTCATTATGTCCTATTATGATTGAATTTACTCAACGTTTAATCGCTTAAAACTTACCTCGAAGTGGTCGACGATTAGATGTCCACACTATTCGCTTACTTTCTCTTTTCCCTATCCGACTTTGATCCTCTTTGCTCTTAAGCTTAATTAAAACAATAGATTTGCTTAAGTACTTAACTAATATTATTCACTTAACAATCACATATCATTTAATCTTTTATTGGCCAATTTAACACATACCAAAATCCAATCATACATCTAACCTTTATCTCAATACCAAACCGAGTTATAAGATCATACATTATACTAAGCATATCATTAAACATACCTATTCAATTTAGCTAATTTCATACCCGATTAATCACCTTACCCCACATGACTCAATGCCGAGTATTAACCCAACATCACAAGCATAATCACCATGAAACTTACCTTAATACACATTTTATCCCATTGCCGAATATATATATATCATCAAACAAATCAACTAGTTTAGCATTCAAATTCTTCTAACCATTCCTCAATCATTTACTCAATGGACAACAATCCAAGCACATCAAAGCATAGTCGAATGTATCATTCTTCTTAAATTCAAAAATAAATGCATGGGCTAACTTCAAAATCTATTTAACAACTCAACTTTATAAACACATATTCGGCTAGGAAGAAAGATTGATAATTTAACAACCTTAGCTTAACATATAATTTGTTGTGACACATCTTTAAGCATTCTTTTATTCCATCAACTCAAAACACATTCATCCTTCTCAACTAGCACCTAGTGTACACACATGATCATTTGTTTGATTCAAGCACCTATCCACCAAAAATTCATCCAAATTAACAAGAACAACAACCACATTCTTTGTTATCTACCATGACCGAAACCCATATTCATTCACCAAATATCAAAAATTTATCATCAATTTGACATATAAGGACATAACCAAATGTTTCTTGCAACACAAACTCAAAAATTAACACATGGGTCATGTTATGAGCACCAAAACAAACTCAACTTCACAAAAATTCCAAAAGAATCACATGATATCATACCTTAATCCCCCCCACACAAGATGGCTGAATGCCTTAGGTGTGCTTTCTTCCATTTCTTGGTTAATTTCGGCTTGAGAGAGGTAGGAGAAGAAGATGAACATTTTTTTTTCTTTTCTTTTCTTTTCTTTTCTTTCTTCCATTCACGGCAATGGAGGGGGGGGCAACCACACACATTTTTTTGTCATCATTTACCTTTCCATTATTATTTTATCATTTCTAACATAAACCATTAACATAACATGCTTTATGACATGTTTTGCCCATCATCCTTTGTCATGGTCGGCCACTAGTAATTAAATGGGGAAAATTGACATGCAAGTCCACCCCTTTGATTACAAGCACTAATAGATCCTTATAGATTAACCTATCACATTTCAAAAGTGTCACACATAAGTCCTATTGACTAAATTCACATGCAATTTACTAAATCGAAGCTTAAAACTTTCACACATTCATAATCACATATTTTAGACAATTAATATCATATTCAAATAATTTGGTGACTCGGTTTAGCGGTCCCGAAATCGCTTTCCGACTAGGGTCACTTTAGGGCTATCACAACTCTCCCCCACTTAAGAAATTTTTGTCCCCGAAAATTTCTACCGATGCATAGTTTAGGATAACGTCCTCTTATTGAATTATATTCATATAAACATTAGCTCATCGATAGCAATTGTAATTCATTATTGATTTCACATCGATCTATAAAATCATTTTCTTATCTTAAAACAAATACATAAACATTTCTACAAGTATGCACATATATCTCATTTCCTTGATTTCATAAGCAATAATCACTTAATTTAATTCACGATTGCATTTCAAACACATATCAAGCACATATTAACATGTATAATTCACATCATCAACCCACATATTTGTAACCCACATTTTCATCCATGTATAAGCTGTAACTTGACTGAAAGTACACATATACTCAAACATCCCATAGACTAAATCCGTAACACATTTATAACATGAATTCATTTCTTAACAACATATCCACCATCTTTTTACGTATTCACTTACTTAGTATACATAACATAATATAATATGAACTCACAAATTTTTACTTTCATTTGATTTTCACATACCTTCCGTACATACCCGTATCACTTATTCTGATCTTACTTTATTTATCATCTTAAATATACCCGTTGAATCATTCGAAATCACTACGGGTACTCATTAAGCACATATAGCTCTTACAATGCCATATCCTAGATATGGTCTTAGATATTCTCACATATCGAGCCGATGCCTTGTCCCATACATGGTCTTACACACTATCTCAAATTAATGCCTTCGTCCCAGACGAGGTCTTACATGAATTCCACTTCACACACTTAGTGCCCACTGAACGATCTCGCACTCATAGTGCTCGGTTAAAGGAATTCACACACACACAGTGCCTCTAATCATTCACACACATAGTGCTCTTATTCATTCGTTATTACACATTGAAATGACTTAACCAAGTCGATAAACATCATGTATGTACACTTTTAAACATATCATCTCATTTAAATTTGAATTCAGTATAGTAATGAACGCTTAAACTTTGCTCAAATTACCAAGACGAAGCCTACTAGGCACGAAGGTCCGAATACACGCCACCAAAGATGATTTCTCTTGGGACCTAGCCGGATACATCACTAGCACGAATGCTCTTGGGACTTAGTCCGGATACATCACTAGCACGAATGCTCTTCGGAACTTAGTCCGGATACATCACTAGCACGAATGCTCTTCGGAACTTAGTCTGGATACATCACTAGCACGAATGCTCTTCGGAACTTAGTCCGGATACATCACTAGCACGAATGCTCTTCGGAACTTAGTTCGGATACATCACTAGCACGAATGCTCTTCGGAACTTAGTCCGGATACATCACTCTCAATTCTCATGTACATATACACATATAGCAATACACATTAGTACATCATTTACATTACTTGAATACAAACAAAACAAGCTTATCGACCATTCAACTTCCAATTCCATAGCCACGTACAAAAATCACATTTATAGTCATAACACTCTTTCAAAATTGCATCACTTATACCCTTATAATTCAATCCAAATCGAAATTCAAATACGAGTACATGATACGTACCTGATCAACTTAATAATTTAGGCATATCTAAGTGAAGTTATATCGCAAATTCTCATAGTCAGAAGCTTGCTACAGCTCGATCGGTATCAAGATTCATTACAATACAGCAACCATATTTTAATAGTCAAAAATCATCACACTATCATTTTATCACTTTATGGCATGTATAAATAGACTCACGCGTGCTACGTTAGTCCTAGAATCGACTAAACCGTAGCTCTGATACCAATAAAATGTAACACCCCTATCCCGTAACCGTCGCCAGAATAGGTAAGGGGCATTACCGGACTTGTAACTCACGTCAGAACAGTAAAATTTTGAACATTTTTCTTGAATTAAAGATCGTTCATTTAAAGAAGTACTAAGCACAGCCAAAGGTAAAATTTAAACTTCACTAAGTAAACATTCAAAAGATGCCATTTTCGCATGGCTTATATACATTAACCAAAAATATTCTTCCGCCACTAGTCTATTCTATACATGCCATAAAATAGTTCTAAACATAGCAGTAACAAGCGGTGGATAGTGATAGTGTGACTAGTTGCTGACGATCCCCGAGCATGTAGCTTCGCAATGAGACCTATAAGACAGAGGAAACAGAGTAAACGGAGTAAGCATTACTGTAACACCCCGAACCTGAGACCGTCGCCGGAGTCGAACACGAGGTGTTAACAGACTTCAAACTACTTATTAGAAATTTCCCAAACAAGCTGCTAATCTGCGTACGAGTCGCATTAAAAATCATATCTTGAGTTCTGAAACTCGAAATTCAGTTCTGTAAATTTTCCCCGGAACTAGACTCATATATCTATATGGTAGAATTTTTGTAGAATTTTTGGCCTGGCCAATTGGTACAGTTTATTGGTTAAAGTCGTCCCCGTTCCTGGGTTCGACTACTCTGACCCTTGTGCATTACGACTTAGATATCTCCCTTTACAGAGCTCCAATACTTATGCCGTTGGTTTCTAATGAAATTAGACTCAAAAGGAATCTATACATATAATGCATGACTTCTAATTGTCTCTGATTAATTTAGGGTGAATTTCTAAAGTCGGGATAGGGATCCAGAAATTGCTCTGGCCCTGTTTCACAAGAGTTTAATTATCTCCTAACATACAGCTCATATGGTCGTTTCGTTTCTTCTATATGAAAATAGACTCATCGAGATTCGATTACATAATTTATTCATTATTTAATTCCATTCCTACTATTTTTAGTTATTTTTCAATCTCACGTCACTGCTGCTGCCAGCATCTGTTACTAAAGCAACTATGCCTATTTCGTGATTTCTCCTTGATCTAACTAGTAATTCATCATACATATCACAAATTATGATCATGACTAGCCATGCCAAAGGCTAATCATTGTCAAACATCTCCCTACTACACTATTGCCATATCATGAATTTTAACACCAAAAATAATCAACCATGACATATGGCATAAAAATCGAATTACCAAGACTTGCGACCTAACATTATAGAACCAAATCCAACCGAACATTTATGCCATTTTCGCATGGCTAAAAGTTTACATACCAAATTTCAACAAAACATATTAGCCTATACATGCGAAATGTTCTCGAGACCGACTAAAAAGAAGATACCAAAAGTTGCTAGCGGTGTGATGACTTCGATGGCAGTCCGAGCACGCAAAAAGAAGAGTCCAAGAAACCTAAAGTAGGTGACAAGCAAACACCGAGTGAGTATATAACTCGAAGAAGTCATAAGCATTACATTGCCGTTCAGTAATAATATATCATAAGAGAAAATAAATAATGCGGATTAAAATCCTCCATCCATACCCAAAGCGTGCTATAATTCCTTAGGCATTTCGGTTCGATCTCATACCAAGCCCTACTTTGATATTTCATACATTACACCATATGACATTGGATGTATTTATCTTCAAGTATAATCACCACATAGGTTCAAGACTTACCAAGCTCAATCCCAAATATAAATAAAATGTCTATTCCTCATGAGCTCAAGGTGTTTACTCGTACCGCTGTCCATGATTGACTCGATAAGGCCGCACACTTAGAGCATGTATATTTATTAGAGAATGTATAATAAGCTCGCACACTTAGTGTTCAATAGTCGAACTCGCACACTTAGTGCCAATCTCATGATCATGAATGTTTACACCCGCACTCTTAGTGCCGAAACCAACAACTCAATACATCTCACCTCTTTTCTTTTTCATTCAATACTTTCAACACCCCATGCATACATGTATATATATATATTTATCATTCCATTCAGCATCATTACATAGACGTTATGATCATTTAAATTAATACAAAATATATGCTTAATGACTTACCTTGTGTTGGGTAAGACGGTTCCAACTCGGCTACTCGATGATCTTTTCTTTGCCTTTGCTTGATTCTCCTCCTTTAACTCCTTGAGCTTAATCAATAAATCAACTAGTTTAACCACCTTGCTAAATATTTATAATCCAATTACACATGCATATGTATGTTAGTATATTCGGCAACCATCCTCACTAATTACCCATTTAGTCGATTATACACATAATCAAAGGTAACCTCACGAATGGGCATACTTATGTATATATATATATATACACTTCCGAATGGGCATCACAATTAGATTTAACACCACCTTCATACTCAATTAGATGGCCGAATGTATGTACAATGTCAACTACAACATCATTTAAACATCTAATTTCATCTCATGAACACTTGATCGAATTTTCCTAATCTAGCATATTTTCACATCTATTTGTAACATCATGTAAATCCACATATAACTACATTTCTTAAGTTCCACATCTTAATGCCCATTATAGCCATTCTCATAGTCTAAATCTAAAAAAAATCGGCACATCCACCTTTCAACCATGTTAGCCGAATACTCATTCTCTTCTTAGTCCTAAATTCGCACCTCCAACAAAGTGACTTAACAACTTCAACTTTCATGCTAACATAACAAGCAATTTAACACATACATATAACTAACATGTTAATAGCATCAAGGTATCAACTAAAATTTTAAGCTTCTTAGTCAAAGCCTAACTCTCCGACTACCCCAAATCCAACCATGGGATAGATAGAATTTAGACTCATCACCCAAAGGTTGTGTAAACTTCCAAAATATCATTGAACATACCTTGATCTAAAGGACCACCTTGGCGAATCTTGCTTCCTCTTCTTCCTCTAGTTACAACAATTGCAAAAGAAAGAAAACATGAACACTCCTTCTTCCCTCCTTATTAAGCATTCAAACTCCCTCATTTTCATGCCACAACATCAAACACTCCTCCTAGATACAAGCAATGGCCGAACTTCTTCAAAATTTTTCTCCTTTCTTTTTCTTGGTTTTTCGGCTAGGAGATGGCAAGTATGAACACCCCTTTTTGTTCACTTTCCTATTATTATTCCCATCATTTGTTAACTAAAAAACATATTAAATTAGAATGAGTGGAGCATCATCACTCCTTGGCCTACCACCATGTATATTATGGGTAATTTGACATGCAAAGCCATGCTTCCTCTCCTATTATTAATTACTCCTTATAATTCATCTATCATCTTTTCTAACTTCGTCAACTAGGTCCTTTTCAATTAATTCACATTCCTAAAGCTAATATTAAGCATTTAATTTCTCATATATTCACCGTCACACAAAAATTTATGTAATTAAAACACAAAATAAATTTTGGCTCAGAATGTGGTCTCGAAACCACATTCCGACCGTGGTCTAATTAGGGTTGTCACAACTCTCCCTACATAAGAAATTTTCGTCCCGAAAATCTTACCGGTGAATAATTTGGATATCGATCCTTCATAGAGTCCTCAAGTTCCCAAGTGGCTTCTTCAATTCCGTGTTTATGCCACAACACCTTCACTAATGGGATTTTATTATTTCGCAACTCTTTTACTTCACGCATCAAAAAGCGAACCGGTTCTTCTTCATAACTCAAGTTAGGCTGAATCTCGATCTCAGATGGAGTGATTACGTACGACGGGTCGGACCTATATCATCGAAGCATCGAGACATGGAAAACGTTGTGAATCTTTTCAAGCTCAGGGGGCAAAATTAATCGGTATGCAACCGGTCCAACTCATTCGGATACTTCATACGGACCGATGAACCTCGGACTTAGTTTGCCCTTACGACCAAATCTAAGCACCTTCTTCCAGGGTGAAACTTTGAGAAATACTTTGTCTCCAACCTGATATTCAATGTCTTTTCTTTTCGAATCCGCATACGACTTTTGACGATCCGGCGGCTTTCAAACTTTCACGAATTACTCGAACTTTCGCAAAGATCCTTAATCAAATCAACCCCAAAAATTTTACTTTCACTAAGTTCAGTCCAAAATAATGGGGTACGGCATTTACGATCGTATAAGGCCTCGTAAGGTGCCATCTTAATGCTTGATTGAAAGCTATTGTTGTAAGCAAATTCAATCAAAGGCAAATATCTTTCCCATGAACCACAAAACTCTAAGACGCAACATCTCAACATATCCTCGAGTATCTGAATTATTCGTTCAGATTGGCCATCAGTCTGGGGATGAAATGCGGTGCTAAAATGCATCTTAGTACCCAACGCTTCTTGTAACTTTTTCCAAAATCGCGATGTAAATCTTGGGTCTCTATCCGACACGATAGAAATAGGTACCCCATGCAATCGAACAATTTGGGAGATGTATAATTCTGCCAATTTATCGAGCAAAAATCTGCATTTGACAGGATAAAATGAGCGGACTTGGTCAATCTATCAACAATAACCAGATTGCATCTTTCTTGCTTGATGACAACGGCAATCCAGATACAAAATCCATCGTTACCCGATCCCACTTCCATTCGGGTATCATGATCGGCTGAAGTAATCCCGACGGCACTTGATGTTCCGCTTTTACTTGTTGGCATATCAAACACCTTGAAACAAATTCAGAAATGTCTCATTTCATACCAGGCCACCAAAATTGACATTTCAGGTCATTGTACATTTTAGTACTACCTGGGTGGACTGACATTCGACTACTGTGAGCCTCGTCCAAAATCATCGAAATAAGTTCCGAATTTCTTGGAACACATAATCGACCTCTGAACGTCAAGCAATCATTGTCGTCAATCCAAACTCCGATTCCTCATTCAAGCACATTCATTTCGTTTAGTGACCAATTCGCGTCGACTTTCGGGATTCAAGTATTTGACGAATCAATAATGGTTTGGCCTCTAATTCAGCTACTAGCACCCCATCGGGTGAGACGGACAAGTGAGCATTCACCGCTTTCAAAGCAAACAGTGCTTTCCGACTTAAAGCATCGGCAACCACGTTAGCCTTTCCTGGGTGATAATCAATAACAAGTTCATAGTCTTTCAACAACTCAAGCCAACGTCTTTGTCGCAGATTTAGATCTCTTTGAGTCATAAAATATTTAAGACTTTTGTGGTCCGAATAATATGACACCTTTCCCCAAACAAGTAATGCCGCCATATTTTCAGGGCGAACAATATGGCCGCCAATTCAAGATCATGGGTCGGATAGTTTCTCTCATGCGGCTTTAATTATCTCGACGCGAAAGCCACAACTCGACCTTCTTGCATCAACACACAACCTAGCCCAAGTAAGGATGCATCACTATAAATGACAAACTCTTTTCGAACTCCGGTTGTACTAGCACCGGAGCTTCGGTTAACATGTGTCTTTAGTCGATCGAAACTCTTCCGACGGTTTTTCGTCCATTCAAACTCAACATCTTTTGGAGTAGTTTCGTCAGCAGTGCAGCTATCATCGAGAAACCCTTACAAACCATCGGTAGTATCCAAGAAGTCCCAAAAGCTCCTAATTTTAGTAACATTCCTCGGAGGTTTCCAATCGAGTATGGCTGAAATTTTGTTCGGATCCACTCTAACACGATCACGGACACCACGTGCCCCAAAAAGCTAACCTCTTTCAACCAAAATTCATATTTACTGAATTTTGCATATAACCGCTTGTCTCGCAAAATCTGTAATACTAACCTCAAATGCTCGGCGTGTTCGGCTTCACCTTGTGAGTAAACTAAAATATCATCAATAAACACAACCACAAATCGATCCAAGTATGGCCTGAATACTCGATTCATTAAATCCATAAATACCGCAGGGGCATTAGTGAGCCCAAACGACATCACTAAGAATTCGTAATGACCGTACCTCGTTCTAAAAGCGGTTTTGGGTATGTCCGAGTCTCGAATCCTCAACTAATAATAACCATATCTCAAATCTATCTTGGAAAATACTGAGGCTCCCTTTAATTGATCAAACAAATCATCAATACGTGGCAACGGGTATTTATTCTTTATGGTCACTTTATTCAACTGACGATAGTCGATGCACAATCTCATGGTTCCGTCCTTCTTTTTCACAAACAATACCGGTGCGCCCCATGGAGAAAAACTCGGTCGAGCGAAACTTTTATCCATCAATTCTTGCAATTGAACTTTCAATTCCTTTAATTCCGTTAATGCCATACGATACGGGCTATTGAGATTGGCGTGGTACCGTGTACAATCTCGATGTCAATTCCACCTCTCGAATCGGTGGCAACCCGGTAACTCCTCGGAAAAACATCCGAATACTCACAAACCATCGGTAATCGATTCAAGTTTCCTTTCCATCTCTTTGCTATCAAATACATACGCAAGGTATGTTTCACACCTCTTTTCACATATCTCGGCGGTCATTGAAGATATTATCGCGGCACCCCTTCAAATCGGTAGACTCAACTCGGACTACCTCATCATGTGCACTCCTCAAATTGATGGTTTTTCTTTTGCAGTTCACCACTGCATCATGTACGGTTAACCAATCCATACCAAGAATGACATCAAATTCGTCAAACGATAAAAACATCAAATCAGCCGGAAAACAGGATTCTCGGATTATTAGATGGCATCTCTTACACACTTTATCAACAAGTACGTATTGACCCAAAGGGTTTGACACTCGAATTACGAACTTAGTAGACTCAACAGGTAGAGTCTTACTGGATGCTAAGGTTTCACATACATATGAATGAGTAGAGCCAGGGTCAATCAATGCAATCACATTAGTATCAAAGAGAGTGAAAGTACCGGTTGATGACGTCGGGGAGGATGCCTCCTCTCGTCTTGTGAATGGCATATGCTCTAGCAGAGTATGGGTCTCGGCTCGAACAGCCGTATCAGAGGCCCCTCTCTGACTACCACCCCTACCTCCTAAAATTCTCGATGGTCTACCTCTAGCTGTCACTCCACTAGGTCTTGCACCTTGCATCTTATTCTTCTCATCAAGCTCGTGCAATCTCTAATGAAGTGGTCCTTGAACCGCATCCGTAATGAGCCTGTTAGTAGACTTACCCCAACATTCACCTAGGTGTCGTCTTCCACATTGGGGGCATTCGGGTTTCTCTTGACGATTATTGCCCACACTAGCTACAAGTAGCTCGGAGTCCGTCGATGGTCGTGCTCGATGGAAATTCCCTTGATCGTCCTCGACTTACTAGTGTCCTCCCGAACTTCTTTTACCGAGAACGGAGCTTTACCCGTCGATCTTTTACGATAGTCTCTAGCTTCAAATTCAGCCTTCTTCTTCTCCTTTCCAAGTTCTTCCGCCTTTGTGCTCGTTCGACTAGTGTTACGAACTCCTTTATCTCCAAAATACCCACTAGTAGCTTTAAATCTTCATTCAATCCTTCTTCAAATCTTTTGCACATAGCAACCTCATCGCCACACACTCCGGGCATACCGATCGAGTCTTACAAACTCATGTTCAGATTGAGATCTTGTCATACGGCCTTGCTTGAGTTCCAAGAATTCCTTACGTTTTGATCGATGAACCGTTGACTAATATACTTCTTTCAAATTCGTTTGAAAGAAATCCCAAGTAACTCGTTCGTTTGGGACTATGGAAACCAAGGTCCTCCACCAATAGTAGGTGAGTCCCATAACAAGGATATAGCACACTTTAGACATTCATCGGTGTGCATGATAGTTCATCAAACACCCAAATGGTGTTATCAAGCCAGAACTCGGCCCTTTCGGCATCATCAAGAATTATGGCCTGAACTCCTCAGCCCCGCGCTTCCTAATCAAGTCTAAAGGTGGCTTACTTAGCCTCACGGGATCGAGAATCGATGGCATTACGGGCTCTTGGGGTGGATTATTCAAATTGGAATTGTTGGACAGCCGGATTGGTTTGGGCATATTATGCGACCCACTCATTCATCATGGTAAAGAAGGCTTGTTTAGCCCCTCACCTTGATTATTCGCAGATGACCGAGGTTCAACAGCGGCGTCCCTTGTGCGAGAGCAGCCGCTACACTTTCAACGTCATCCGCCAAGGTTCTCTCTACACCGGGATCCATTTACTAATCAAAACAAAAATTTTAACCGTCAGAAGTCATCACACATTTAAACATTAACATTAAGGCATGTATAGCTAGACTCATACGTGCTATGGTAGTCCTAGAACCGACGAAACCATAGCTCTGATACCAATTAAATTGTAACACCCCGAACACGAGACCGTCGCCGGAGTCGAACACGAGGTGTTAACAAACTTCAAACCACTTATTAGAAATTTCCCAGACAAGCTGCCAATCTGCATACGAGTCACATTAAAAATCATATCTTGAGTTCTGAAGCTCGAAATTCAGTTCCGTAAATTTTCCCCGGAACTAGACTCATATATATATATGGTAGAATTTTTGTAGAATTTTTGTCCAGGGAAATTGGTACAGTTTATTGGTTAAAGTCGTCCCTGTTCCTGGGTTCGACTACTCTGACCCTTGTGCATTACGACTTAGATATCTCCCTTTACAGAGCTCCAATACTTATGCCGTTGGTTTATAATGAAACTAGACTCAAAAGGGAATCTATACATATAAAGCATGACATCTAATTGTCTCTGATTAATTTAGGGTGAATTTCTAAAGTCGGGACAGGGGATCCAGAAATCGCTCTGGACCTGTTTCACAAGAGTTTAATTATCTCCTAACATACAGCTCATATAGTCGTTTTGTTTCTTCTATATGAAAATAGACTCATCGAGCTTCGATTACATAATTTATTCATTATTTAATTACATTCCTAATATTTTTAGTGATTTTTCAATCTCACGTCACTGCTGCTGCCAGCATCTGTTACTAAAGCAACTATGCCTATTTCGTGATTTCTCCTTGATCTAACTAGTAATTCATCATACATATCACAAATTATGATCATGACTAGCCATGCCAAAGGCTAATCATTGTCAAACATCTCCCTACTACACTATTGCCATATCATGAATTTTAACACCAAAAATAATCAACCATGACATATGGCATAAAAATCGAATTACCAAGACTTGTGACTAACATTATAGAACCAAATCCAACCGAACATTTATGCCATTTTCGCATGGCTAAAAGTTTACATACCAAATTTCAACAAAACATATTAGCCTATACATGCGAAATGTTCTCGAGACCGACTAAAAGAAGATACCAAAAGTTGCTAGCCGGTGTGATGACTTGATGGCAGTCCGAGCACGCAAAAAGACGAGTCCAAGAAACCTAAAGTAGGTGACAAGCAAACACCGAGTGAGTATATAACTCAGTAAGTCATAAGCATTACATTGCTGTTCAGTAATAATATATCATAAGAGAAAATAAATAATGCGGGATTAAAATCCTCCATCCATACCCAAACTGTGCTACAATTCCTTAGGCATTTCGGTTCGATCTCATACCAAGCCCGACTTTGATATTTCATACATTACACCATATGACATTGGATGCATTTATCTTCAAGTATAATCACCACATAGGTTCAAGACTTATCAAGCTCAATCCCAAATATAAATAAAATGTCTATTCCTCATGAGCTCAAGGTGTTTACTCGTACCGCTGTCCATGATTGACTCAATAAGGCCGCACACTTAGAGCATGTATATTTATTAGAGAATGTATAATAAGCCCGCACACTTAGTGCTTAATAGTCGAACTCGCACACTTAGTGCTATATAATCAAACTCGCACACTTAGTGCTATACAATTTGAAACCGCACACTTAGTGCCAATCTCATGATCATGAATGTTTACACCCGCACTCTTAGTGCCGAAACCAACAACTCAATACATCTCACCTCTTTTCGTTTTCATTCAATACTTTCATCACCCCATGCATACATGTATATATATATATTTATCATTCCATTCAGCATCATTACATAGACGTTATGATCATTTAAATTAATACAAAATATATGCTTAATGACTTACCTTGTGTTGGGTAAGACGATTCCAACTCGGCTACTCAATGATCTTTTCTTTGCCTTTGCTTGATTCTCCTCCTTTAACTCCTTGAGCTTAATCAATAAATCAACTAGTTTAACCACCTTGCTAAATATTTATAATCCAATTACACATGCATATGTATGTTAGTATATTCGGCAACCATCCTCACTAATTACCCATTTAGTCGATTATACACATAATCAAAGGTAACCTCACGAATGGGCATACTTATTTATATATATATATATATACACTTCCGAATGGGCATCACAATTAGATTTAACACCACCTTCATACTCAATTAGATGGCCGAATGTATGTACAATGTCAACTATAACATCATTTAAACATCTAATTTCATCTCATGAACACTTGATCGAATTTTCCTAATCTAGCATATTTTCACATCTATTTGTAACATCATGTAAATCCACATATAACTACATTTCTTAAGTTCCACATCTTAATGCCCATTATAGCCATTCTCATAGTCTAAATCTAAAAAAAAATCGGCACATCCACCTTTCAACAATGTTAGCCGAATACTCATTCTCTTCTTAGTCCTAAATTCGACACCTCCAACAAAGTGACTTAACAACTTCAACTTTCATGCTAACATAACAAGCAATTTAACACATACATATAACTAACATGTTAATAGCATCAAGGTATCAACTAAAATTTTTAAGCTTCTTAGTCAAAGCCTAACTCTCCGACAACCCCAAATCCAACCATGGGATAGATAGAATTTAGACTTATCACCCAAAGGTTGTGTAAACTTCCAAAAATATCATTGAACATACCTTGATCTAAAGGACCACCTTGGCCGAATCTTGCTTCCTCTTCTTCCTCTAGTTACGACAATTGCAAAAGAAAGAAAACATGAACACTCCTTCTTCCCTCCTTATTAAGCATTCAAACTCCCTCATTTTCATGCCACAACATCAAACACTCCTCCTAGATACAAGCAATGGCCGAACTTCTTCAAAATTTTTCTCCCTTTCTTTTCTTGGTTTTTCGCTAGGAGATGGCAAGTATGAACACCCTTTTTTTTGTTCACTTTCCTATTATTATTCCCATCATTTGTTAACTAAAAAAAACATATTATATTAGACCGAGTGGAGCATCATCACTCATTGGCCGCCACCATGTATTTTATGGGTAATTTGACATGCAAAGCCATGCTTCCTCTCCCTATTATTAATTACTCCTTATAATTCATCTATCATCTTTTCTAACTTCGTCAACTAGGTCCTTTTCGAATTAATTCACATTCCTAAAGCTAATATTAAGCATTTAATTTCTCATATATTCACTGTCACACAAAAATTTATGTAATTAAAACACAAAAATAAATTTTTGGCTCGGTAATGTGGTCTCGAAACCACATTCCGACCAGGGTCTAATTAGGGTTGTCACAATTACAATGCTTAGTAAGTTTTAAGCAGTGTCAATAGATAACAATCAAATTATAACATAGTTGTTCGTATTTTTATTTCGCTCTTCCTTCGGGCATACCATCCCTTTGATTACCGAATATGCACATCTCATCATATACAATAGGCAGATAAACTCTCACATAAAAGTGAGCTCGTGTGACATAGATATATCGTATGATTTCACATAACCTCTCACACTAATCCAATGTCACATAATCATAGGAATAGTCCCATAGATTGCTCTCGTATGCATCATATATAAACTTGGAGTACATACCTGTTTAACCTTTCGCATTGAATACATTTATACGCAATTCGACACGTAAGTCTTACCGGACATAATCTCCACACGTAGTCATCGGGTCTCACCCGGAATATATTTCCAAGTTTCATGTACATTTAATCGCATGTTACAACATTCACATTAGCCATTCGGCTTTCCCACATATACATATCTCATATATATTTCACATTAGCCATTCGGCTTTACCACATATACATATCACACATATATTTCACATTAGCCATTCGGCTTTACCACATATACATATCTCATATATATTTTTCATTAGCCATTCGGCTTTACCACATATACATATCACACATATATTTCACATTAGCCATTCGGCTTTACCACATATACATATCTCATATATATTTTTCATTAGCCATTCGGCTTTACCACGTATACATATCACACATATATTTCACATTAGCCAACCACATATACATATCACACATATATTTCACATTAGCCATTCGGCTTTACCACATATACATATCTCATACATATTTCACATTCGCCATTTGCCTTTACCACATCTACATATCACACATATATCTCACATTAGCCATTCGGCTTTACCACATATACATATCTCATATATATTTCACATTAGCCATTCGGCTTTACCACATATACATATCACACATATATTTCACATTAGCCATTCGGCTTTACCACATATACATATCTCACATATATTTTACATTAGCCATTCGGCTTTACCACATATACATATCACACATATATTTCACATTAGCCATTCGGCTTTACCACATATACATATCTCATATATATTTTTCATTAGCCATTCGGCTTTACCACATATACATATCTCATATATATTTCACATTAGCCATTCGGCTTTACCACATATACATATCACACATATATATATTTATCTTGTACATCAATTTCAGCCATAGCTTATAAGCAACTCAAATAGTTTGATCAATGTTTACAACAAATTCACATATTCACCACAAGCTGTTTTCCTGGGCAATAGTCACTAAATTATTTATAACTAGAGCTACAAAACTCAAAATCAATTGCCGTTAATTTTCCCTGAATATAGACTCATATATCTTCCATCCATAAAATTTTCAGAATTTTAGGTTTGGCCAATCAATACCAGATTTTTCTTAAAGTTTCCCCTGTTTCACTGTTTGACTAATCTGACCACTCTTCACTACGAATCAAATTTTTCATTGTAAAGAATTCATAATGTATTCTATTTTATTTCATTTGAAACTAGACTCATTAAGGAGTCTAAGCATATAAATCTTATCTTATAACCATTTTTGTACAAATTATAATGATTTTCCAAAAACAGAACAGGGATTTTTGAGTCATTCGACACTGTCCCACACAACTTTAAATATCTCTTTATAGGAAATTTCTTTGCTTCCACGGTCTCTTTTATAAGAAACTAGACCAACTAAGCTTTGATTACATATTTTACTGAGCCTATAATTCCACACCAACAATTTATAGTGATTTTCTAAAATCACATTACTGATACTATCCAAGCAAATTATTGCAATTTGCTCTTAAATTTTCAAGTCCAAACACTTATGAACTTACCATTTGAGTTTAAGACATATCATGGCCACATCATATCTTATTAAATCAACTCATTATGTCCTATTATGATTGAATTTACTCAACGTTTAATCGCTTAAAACTTACCTCGGAAGTGGTCGACGATTAGATGTCCACGGCTATTCGTTTACTTTCTCTTTTCCCCTATCCGACTTTGATCCTCTTTGCTTTTAAGCTTAATTAAAACAATAGATTTGCTTAAGTACTTAACTAATATTATTCACTTAACAATCACATATCATTTAATCTTTGATTGACCAATTTAACACATACCAAAATCCAATCATACATCTAACCTTTATCTCAATACCAAATCGAGTTATAAGATCATACATTATACTAAGCATATCATTAAACATACCTATTCAATTTAGCTAATTTCATACCCGATTAATCACCTTACCCCACATTACTCAATGCCGAGTATTAACCCAACATCACAAGCATAATCACCATGAAACTTACCTTAATACACATTTTATCCCATTGTCGAATATATATATATCATCAAACAAATCAACTAGTTTAGCATTCAAATTCTTCTAACCATTCCTCAATCGTTTACTCAATGGACAACAATCCAAGCACATCAAAGCATAGTCGAATGTATCATTCTTCTTAAATTCAAAAATAAATGCATGGGCTAACTTCAAAATCTATTTAACAACTCAACTTTATAAACACATATTCGGCTAGGAAGAAAGATTGATAATTTAACAACCTTAGCTTAACATATAATTTGTTGTGACACATCTTTAAGCATTCTTTTATTCCATCAACTCAAAACACATTCATCCCTCTCAATAACTAAACTCATATTCGCAATTGCCTCCAATATAGTGACCGAATCTTCTCAACTAGCACCTAGTGTACACACATGATCATTTGTTTGATTCAAGCACCTATCCACCAAAAATTCATCCAAATTAACAAGAACAACAACCACATTCTTTGTTATCTACCATGACCGAAACCCATATTCATTCACCAAATATCAAAATTTATCATCAATTTGACATATAAGGACATAACCAAATGTTTCTTGCAACACAAACTAAAAATTAACACATGGGTCATGTTATGAGCACCAAAACAAACTCAACTTCACAAAATTCCAAAAGAATCACATGATATCATACCTTAATCCCGCCACACAAGATGGTGAATGCCTTAGGTGAGCTTTCTTCCATTTCTTGGTTAATTTCGCTTGAGAGAGGTAGGAGAAGAAGATGAACATTTTTTTTTCTTTTCTTTTGTTTTCTTTCTTCCATTCACGGCAATGGAGGGGGGGCAACCACACACATTTTTTTGTCATCATTTTCCTTCCCATTATTATTTTATCATTTCTAACATAAACCATTAACACAACATGTTTTATGACATGTTTTGCCCATCATCCTTTGTCATGGCCGGCTACTAGTAATTAAATGGGGAAAATTGACATGCAAGTCCACCCCTTTGATTACAAGCACTAATAGATCCTTATAGATTAACCTATCACATTTCAAAAGTGTCACACATAAGTCCTATTGACTAAATTCACATGCAATTTACTAAATCGAAGCTTAAAACTTTCACACATTCATAATCACATATTTTAGACAATTAATATCATATTCAAATAATTTGGTGACTCGGTTTAGCGGTCCCGAAACCACTTTCCGACTAGGGTCACTTTAGGGTTGTCTGGCTGGGCAAAGCCCTTTTCGATGGCAGGGCAAAGCCCTTTTGATGGCGGGGCATAAGCCCTTTTGATGAACTGGGCAAAGCCCTTTTCAATAAATCGGGGCATAAGCCCTTTTCGATAAACTGGGGCATAAGCCCTTTTCAATAAACTAGGGCATAAGCCCTTTTGCACTTCCTCCATCCATATAAAAACCCAACCCAATGCATTTATGAATACATCATGTGCATTTCATACATATCATGTGCATTTCATACATATCATGTGCATTTTATACATATCATGTGCATATCATATCAATCATGTATATCATATCCGACGTATCAAATTTATAATTAAACCCTAGGGGTATAATGGTCATTTTTACCTAGGGGCAAAACATTCATTTTCATACTATAAGGGTAATTTCATAATTTTACCAAATATCAGGGTTTTCCATGTTCATCAACAATTATCAATATTTTCGAGTGTTTAAATAATAATCTTTAACCCACTTTATCAAACTCGGGCTTTTGGGCCCAAAACCTCTAATGGACCCTACGAATGCCGATTTAGCCTACAAAGCCTGCTTAATCCAAATTTTACAACAGTACTAACCGTGTTATCATGCAACTTTTCCAAATTACATTTTCTATCAATTTTACCCATATGGGCCTGAAAGCCCATTGGGCCTAATTCCAGCCCATTGAGGCCCAACTTACCATCGTGCACAAAATTGTGCTCTTACCTGTTCCATCGATCCACCCACCGATCATATCGTATCTATCGCACTTTAAGCAAAGGCAAAATCACAAGTTCCTGAAATACCGGTATTTTAACATTTCGGCTTCTCAGCAAATATTAATCTAAGCTATTACGAGGGTTAGTACACACCTGTTACGGGTTGAAGTTGAAACGTTTCCATAATCAATCACTTACGATAACCACCACCTATCACTCAAACTTAACTATTCCAATATCAATATATGTAAAACCTAAGCACAACAGTCATATGGAACATAAGGGCGTATTCATCATTTTACCATACAAGGGTATTACGGTCACTTTACCCTACAGGGGCTTTACGGTCTTTTTACCTATTAGAGGTATTTTAGTCTTTTCATCCTATAAGGGTGTTTTGGTAAATCTACAAATCAAGGGTATTTCTATAATTTTGTAAATCAGGGGTATTTTGGTAATTTTACAAATTGAAGGTATTTCGGTAATTTCACAAACCAGTGGTATTTTGGTAATTTTACAAACTAGGGGTGTTTTGGTAATTCTACCCTATAGGGGTATTTCAGTAATTTCACAATCAAGGGTAAAACGGTAATTTTGTAAATTAAGAGTAAAATAGTAATTTTGTAAATCGAGGGTAAAACAGTAATTCTATAAATTGAGGGTACTTTGGTAATTTTTACAAGTCGAGGGTATTTCAGTAATTTTACAAATCAGGGGGTATTTTAGTAATTTTACAAACCAAGGGTATTTTAGTAATTTTACAAACCAAAGGTATTTCAGTAATTTTGTAAATCGAGGGTAAAATGGTAATTCTGTAAATTAAGGGTAAGACGGTAATTCTAAAAATCGAGGGTAAAATGGTAATTCTATAAATAGAGGGTAAAACGGTAATTCTATCAATCGAGGGTAAAATGGTAATTCTATCTTACAGGAGTATTTCAGTAATTTTACAAAATCAAGGGTATTTTAGTAATTTTGCAAACTGAGGGTATTTCGGTAATTTTACAAATCGAGGATATTTGGGTAATTTTATAAATTGGGGGTACTTTGGTAATTTTACAAGTCGAGGGTATTTCAGTAATTTGGTAAACTAAAGTATTCTAAACAGGGATAACAATACGAATGGGCCTAAAGCCCTTTCTACCAAATGGGCCCACACGCTCGTGTGGCCCTTTTAGCCCAAATCTAGCCACAGATATAAGATTCACCTAGCCTAGTCCAATATTTACTACACAATCAAACAACTTATCCAATTGGGCCCGTAGGCCCATTGGGCCCACATGGCTCGAAGTAGCCATCGTACAGCTAGAGTAGTGAGAAATACACACCTGATAGGAGACTAGAGTTAATCCACGCTCCGAGCACTCTTAGCCGACGCCCAACCCCAACAAGCACGCCATACAGCGAAAGGGATCAGCCACGAAAGGTACCTCTACTCTCCTCATGGTTCTCTCTATTTAAAGCCAGCTTCGCATCCCCTCTTATGTTAGCTTCCTAATGTGGGATCCCTCCATCATCAGAGTTTAAATTCAACACCAACTCTTGCCGCCCCCTGTTAGCAAAATAAATGCTCCTTGCTTGCCATGGGATTCGAACCCATGCCTCCCCTTAAATGCTCCACACGCCATTTGCCACTAAGCCACAAGGCTTTTTTTGTGTCATATTTTATCCCCAATTAATTATAAGGTCTAAAGGCCAAAGTCCAGGTTCCCTAAAAAAAACCAAAATAAATTGCAAGAGCCAAGGCTTGAACCCAGGCTCCTATACAACCTTAATGATGCCACAACCACTAGACTACATGCTTCCTTGTGTCATTTATTTACCACAATAATTTAAAAGGCCCTCATCCAAGCATCCAAGTTTTTTTTTTTCACTTAATACCAAAATTTTTGCTAAAGCCCAAGTTTAAACCCAAGATTTCTCCAACACTTCTCAAAGCCATTAACCACTAAAGCAAACATTTAATTGTTTCATTTCATTGCACAATTAAATACCTATATTGTAACACCCCTTACCCGTATCCGTCGCCGGAACAGGGTACGAGATATTAACAAATTATAGTATATACTATTAAACAAAACCCAACAAAAATATGGCGTGCAATTTGATCATTATAACATATGCCATCAACAATACAAACCAACTTCAAAGGCTTCGTACAAAATGGTTAGTTTGATACTATAAGTAGTAATTTGAACCTAGACAACTATGACATGTAACAAAATAACTAAGTCTGCTATACATGCCATATTTCAAAATGTTGAGTTCAGATACCAAGAGTATTGATAGTGCGGGCGGATCTTCTACGATCTCTGACTCCTGTGCTAGCTGGATGACACTATAAGACAAAGGAGAGAAAAGAAAGTAAGCTTATAGCTTAGTAAGTAAGTATATAAATAACAAATAAGAAGTCTAATACGTTTACAACATAACTCAATTATATCATATTTTTAATTTTATTGTTTACTCCAATTTGATCAAGCTGTCCCATCTGCGTCATAATCACTAAATAAATCATAACTTGAGTTACGAAACTCGAAATTCAAATCCGTAAAATTTCCCTGAATCTAGACTCATAAAAATTATTACTAATTTCTTTCTAGAATTTTTGGTTCAGCCAATTAGTACAGTTTATTAGTTAAAGTTTCCCCTGTTACACAGCTCAACTGATCTGACCTCTGTTCATTACGAATTCAATTTATCTCAGTACACAATTCAAATAACCATGCAACTTGTTTCATTTAAAACTATACTCAATAAGGAATTTATGCATATAAACTATATTTATTAATTCGTTTTTTACTATTTTTAATGATTTTTCAAAGTTGAAACAGGGGATTACATAGTCATCCTGAGCAAGTCTCACACAATTATAAATATCTCAAAATATAGAATTCCTTTGCTTGCTTTGTTTCTTTTATATGAAAACAGACTCATTAAGATTTAATTTCACATCTCATTCAATCTCTAATTAAATTCCTTCTATTTTTGGTGAATTTTCAAAATCACGTCACTGCTACTGTCCAAAACAGTTTTAATGCTAATTTCATTCTTTCACACATTCTTTATACTAACCTCATTTTAACTTACTTATATATATACCACAAATCATTTTCACCACATTTCATACATCACAAGTGTAGGTCCATGACTACAATGTCACCACAAAACCATCCCGTTGAACAATTCGGATTAATCCTCGATACTTGATGGTTTCAGCACACAGCCCCACCATCATATTTCATTTAATTCGGCTCTCTTGTACACATGGTGAACACTTAGTACCACTCATGTGACCTAGCCGATTTGTCTCGTAGCTCTCTTGTCTACATGGTGTCCTTCACTTGGAATCACGCATGCGACCTAGCTACATTTATCTCTCACGTAGCTCTCTTGTCTACATGGGATACATCCCGTATCACACATGTGACCTAGCTACTATATAGTATCTCGTAGCCTTGTTGTACACATGATGTGCATTCGGCACCATACATGTGACCTAGCTACGCTCCCTCTATTTTATTCGATTTTTCCGAATGTTCAACCGGGATCTCTCTCTATTACTTATTTCCATTCTTTCAATAGTCGATTTATACTTCAATATCAGCTAATATATATAATAGGCTGAAATATAAAAATGTAAATGAAATTAATGTATTATTTACATACAAACTTACCTCGATGCAAAATATGGGAATTTTGCAATTTAGTCCAAAACTTTCTCATTTCCCCGTTCGAGGTCGATTCCACGCCTTTCTTGATCTATAACAACATATTTAGCTCATTTAACACTCAAACTATTTATTTCAATCCAAAAATCACATTATACAAAAATTACATTTTTGGCCCCTAACTTTTACAAAATTATGATTTTGCCCCAAGGCTCGGAAATTTAATTTCAGCCCTTATTCTTATGTTTAATGACCTACTTATCATTTTTCTCTTCTATGGCAACATCAAATTCTCACTCTAACACATAGTTATGAACAATAGGTATTTTTATCGATTATGCTTGCTTTTGTTCGTTTTGTTAAAATCGCTTAGAAAAGATCGTTCCCTAACTTCAAACATTCATATTCTACCATAAAACAACAAAATACATGCCTATCATTCATGGGTAAATTTTTAAACATAAACCCTAACTCGAACTAATGGTAGAAATATGTAAACCGAGCTACGAGGATTTCAAAAATGTGAAGAACATTAAAACCGGGGCTTGAATTCACTTACTATGAAGCTTGAAAGTTGATGAAACCCTAGCTATGGAGGAGAGCAATTTTCGGCAGCAACTAATGAAGATGATAACCAATTTTGTGTTATTTTTCCCATTTTATTTCATTTAATATACAAATGACCAAAATGCCCTTACTACTAAACTTTCAAAAAAATTCCCTCCATGTCCAACTTTTGTCCATAACTTAAGAATGGGTCAAATTGCTATTTAATACCTCCTAGTTAATATCCCAAAGCAATTTCATACTAAAAACTTCTAAAACACGAGTTTTACAATTTATTCGATTTAGTCCTTAATCTCAACTTAAGCACGAAATGCACAGAATTTCATCACGAAATTTTCATGAAATCATGAAATCATATCATAAACCCCAAAATAATTATAAAATGATTATTTCTATCTCAGATTTGTGGTCACGAAACCACTATTCCGATTAGGCCCTAATTTGGGTTGTCACAATTCTCCCCCCTTTAGAGATTTTCGTCCCCGAAAATCTTACCGGTAAAGAGGTTCGGGTACTGTTTCCTCATAGCTTCCTTGAGTTCCCATATAGCCTCTTCTATCCCATGTCTGTGCCACAATACTTTCACTAAGGCTATACTTTTATTTCTTAACTATTTAATTTCTCAAGCCAAAATATTTATTGGTTCCTCCTCATAGGTCATATCTGGTCGAATCTCAATTTCTGTTGGGGAAATCACATGTGAAGGATCAGAACGATAACGTCGCAACATTGATACATGAAACACGTTATGAATTCTTTCTAACTCGCCGCAGAAGGCCAACCGATATGCCCTTGGTCTAATCCTCTCGGTTATCTCGTACGGTCCAATAAAACGCGGACTCAACTTGCCTTTTCGGCTAAATCTCCGAATCTTTTTCCATGGTGACACCTTCAAGAACACTTTATCACCCACCTGAAATTCAATCTCTTTTCTTTTTAAATCTGCATATGAGTTTTGTCGATCTGAAGTAGCTTTCAAGCAATCCCGAATTACTTTTATTTTCTCTTCGGTTTCTTTAACTAGATCAACTCCGTGAATCTGTTTCTCACTAAGTTTGGTCCAACATAAAGGAGTCCGACACTTACGACCATACAAGGCTTCGTACGATGCCATTTGTATACTTGACTGATAACTGTTATTGTATGCAAATTCAATCAAAGATAGATATTTCTCCCAACTACCTCCAAATTCTAAGACACAACATCTAAGCATATCCTCGAGTACCTGGATTACTCTTTCTGACTGACCATCTGTTTGTGGATGAAACGCGATACTAAAGTTCAATTTTGTACCCAAAGCTTCTTGTAACTTTTTCCAAAATCTCGAGGTAAATCTCGGATCTCTATCTGATATTATAGACATAGGTACTCCGTGTAACCTCACAATTTCAGCAATATATAATTCGGCTAATTTATCAAGTGAATAATCGGTACGTACTGGTATAAAGTGGGCTGACTTTGTTAATCTATCAACCACTACCCAGGCAGCATCCTTCCTTTTAGGAGTTAAAGGCAAACCGGTTACAAAATCCATGGCAATCTTGTCCCATTTCCACTCAGGTACCATTACCGATTGAAGCAATCCTGAAGGCACTTGATGTTTAGCTTTTACTTGTTGACAGATCAAACACTTGGTTACAAATTCAGAAATGTCCCTTTTCATACCTGGCCACCAATACAACTTCTTTAAATCATTATACATTTTTGTGCTACCAGGGTGAACTGATAAATAGCCACTATGCGCCTCATGTAATATTTTCTGAATCAATTCATCGTTTTTCGGTACACATATCCTGTCTCGAAACATCAAACAGTCATCTGGTCCAACTCAAAAATCTGAGTCGTAACCTGATTCGCATTGAGTTCTATTGGTTCGCAACTCACTATCGTTCTTTTGAGCATCACAAATCAACTGAAGAAATAACGGTTTAGCCCTCATCTCTGCTAAGATTAACCCATTATCAGACAATGCTAACCCCGTATTCATGGCTCTCAAAGTAAAAAGAAATTTCCTGCTCAAGGCGTCAGCAACCACATTTGCTTTTCCCAGATGATAATCAATCACTAAATCATAATCCTTTAATAATTCAATCCATCTCCTCTGTCGTAGATTCAAATCCTTTTGATTCATCAAATACTTCAAACTTTTGTGATCAGTAAAAATTTGGCATTTTTCACCATACAAATAATGTCGCCAAATCTTCAAGGCAAAGACAATAGCGGCCAATTCCAAATCATGTATAGGATAGTTCTTCTCATGCGGTTTTAACTGTCTCGAAGCATAAGCTACCACTTTACCCTCTTGCATCAACACACATCCAAGGCCTGTCAATGATGCATCACTATAAATTACGAACTCCTTTCCTAGCTCTGGCAGTACTAAAATTGGTGCTTCATCAATCGTGCTTTCAACTTTTCAAAACTCTCACGACATTTATCAGTCCATTCAAACTTAACATTCTTTTGCAACAACTTAGTCATAGGAGAGGCAATCATCGAAAATCCTCAACAAAACGTCTATAATACCCGGCTAAGCCTAAAAAGCTTCTAACCTCGGATACATTCTTGGCGGTTTCCAATCAACGATCGCAGAAATCTTGCTTGGATCCACCGAATACCATCACCGAGACTATATGTCCCAAAAATCCGACTTCACGAAGCCGTAACTCACTTTTACTAAACTTAGCAAACAGTTTCTTTTCTCTCAAGATCTGCAATATGGTTCTCAAGTGTTCGGCATGTTCAGACTCATCCCGAGAATAAATTAGAATGTCATCATAAACACTACTACAAACTTATCCTAATATGGCCGAAAGATCCGATTCATTAAGTCCATAAATATAGCTGGAGCATTTGTTAAGCCGAAAGGCATCACAAGAAACTCATAATGTCCATACCTTGTCCTAAAGGCGGTTTTCGGCACATCCGACTCCTTAACTCTCAACTGGTAGTAACCAGACCTCAAATCGATCTTTGAAAATATTGTGGCCCCCTTTAACTGATCGAATAAATCATCAATCCTCGGCAATGGGTACTTGTTCTTTATAGTCACCTTATTGTCGACGGTAATCAATGCAAAGTCTCATTGAACCATCCTTCTTCTTTCTGAACAATACAGAGCACCCTGTGGAGAGAAACTCGGTCTCACAAATCCTTTGTCTGTTAACTCCTGAATCGAGCCTTCAATTCTTTTAATTCATGGAGCCATTCTATATGGAGCAATCAAGATCGGTGCGATGCCGGCAACAAATCAATGGCAAACTCTATCTCTCTCGTTCGGAGGCAACCTGTGCAATTCCTCCGAAATACATCCGAAACTCACAGACTATCAGATCGATTCAAACTTCAATTGAGGCAACTCAGTATTCATTACATAAGCCAGATAAGCTTCACACCCTTTCCTCATGTATTTCTGTGCAGACATGTGCGAAATCACCATAGGAAATTTATTTGATTCATCTGTTTCAACCCACAAAATTTCTCCATTTTCACATTTCAACTCTAGTGTTTTTTGTTTACAATCTACCTTGGCATCATACAATGTCAACCAGTCCATTCCCAAAATAACGTTAAACTCATCAAATGGTAACAACATCAAATTAGCCGGAAAACAGTGACCTTGAATCATTAATGGGCAATTCTTGCAAACCTTGTCAACTAGCACATATTGGCCTAAGGGGTTCAACACTTTAATCGTAAACTCAGTAAACTCAACAGGAAACTTTTTATTAGATATTAAATTCATGCAAATATAGGAATGAGTGGACCTGAGATCAATTAATGCAATAACAATAGTATCATAGAGAGAAAATGTACCAGTAATGACATCGGGAGATGATGCATCTTATCGGGCACGTATAGCATAAGCTCTAGCAGTGCTCTAGCTTCGATCTTGCCGTTGAATCTTTCATCACAGCTTTTCTTGCTAGTCCCACCTCCAGATTTCTCGGTGGTCTACCTCTACTAGCGGTGGTATTCGCATCTAGCACTCAAATCTTTCTTCTTTAACTTTCTCCGGACAGTCTCTAATAAAATGCTCACGAGAACCGCACCTGAAACATGCTCGCTCGGTTCCCCAACACTCACCATAATGTTGCTCGCCACATTGTCGACACTCGGGCTTTCTAGGTCGCACATTACCCACACTTGCCATGAAGTAGCTTGAGCTTTAGACCCGAATATGCTCTACCACGATCTCTGTGAATCCCCATTGAAACTGTCATTTGAGGGTTTGTCTCTTTGGACCTCTTTGATTGAGATTGAAATGGCTTGCTTATCGGCCTTTTTTCGCATCTCGAGCCTCAATAGCGACTTTTCTTCTTTCTTTGTTCAATTCTTCGGCTTTAAGAGCTCGATCAACCAATACTACAAATTCTTTCAACTCCAAAATTCCTACAAGCACTCTAATATCCTCATTTAGCCCATCTTCAAACCTTCTGCACATAATGGCCTCGGTGGACACACATTCCTGGGCATACTTGCTGAGTCTCACAAATTCACATTCATACTCTGCCACAAACATCTTGCCCTGCTTCAATTCAAGGAACTCCTTCCGTTTTTGATCAATAAATCACTGGCTTATGTATTTCTTTCTAAATTCTTCCTGGAAGAAATCCCAAGTAACTCTTTCTTTTGGCACCACTGCTACCAAAGTCTTCCACCAGTGGTAGGTGAATCTCTTAAAAGTGATCTGACACTTTAAGCACTCCTCGGTGTACATGAGAGCTTATCAAATACGGGTAGAATTTTCAAGCCGAATTCCGCTTTCTCAGATCATCATCGACCTTTGCTCTAAACTCTTGGCCCTTGTTTTGAATCTTGTCAACCGGAGGCTTGTTCATTCTTACCAAATCTATGCCTTAAGCACTCTACAGAATCGTCGAGGTATAGGGGGGTGGAGAAGGTTGAGCATTTGGATTTGCTCGAATAAATTCAAGATACCAATTGTTCATCATTTGGAGAAAGGCATCCGAGCCTCATCTCCCTGTCTCAATGTCTCAGTTTACTTTCCACAGTAGCGGTCCCTTGTGCGGAGCCGCGACATTACTAAAGATCATCAACCGCAGCCCTTCCTTAATCCATTACTATATTAAAACAAAACACAGTTTAGAATAATACGGAGTCACCACACTATCACAATATTTTTATGGCATGTATAACTAGACTTTTACACACACTTTATTAGTCCGAGAACCGAGTAAACCATAGCTCTGATACCACTAAATGTAACACCCCTTACCCGTATCCGTCCCCGGAATAGGGTACGAGATATTAACAAATTATAGTATATACTATTAAACAAAACCCAACAAAAATATGCCGTGCAATTTGATCATTATAACATATGCCATCAACAATACAAGCCAACTTCAAAGGCTTCGTACAAAATGGTTAGTTTGATACTATAAGTAGTAATTTGAACCTAAACAATTATGACACGTAACAAAATAACTAAGTCTGGCTATACATGCCATATTTCAAAATGTTGAGTTCAGATACCAAGAGTATTGATAGTGCGGGTGGATCTTCTATGATCTCTGACTCCTGTGCTAGCTGGATGACACTATAAGACAAAGGAGAGAAAAGAAAGTAAGCTTATAGCTTAGTAAGTAAGTATATAAATAACAAATAAGAAGTCTAATACGTTTACAACATAACTCAATTATATCATATTTTTAATTTTATTGTTTACTCTAATTTGATCAAGCAGTCCCATCTGCGTCATAATCACTAAATAAATCATAACTCGAGTTACGAAACTCGAAATTAAAATCCGTAAAATTTCCCTGAATCTAGACTCATAAAAATTCTTACTAATTGTTTTCTAGAATTTTTGGTTTAGCCAATTAGTACAGTTTATTAGTTAAAGTTTCCCCTGTTACACAGCTCAACTGATCTGACCTCTATTCATTACAAATTCAATTTATCTCAGTACACAATTCAAATAACCATGAAACATATTTCATTTAAAACTATACTCAATAAGGAATTTATGCATATAAACTATATTTATTAATTCATTTTGTACAATTTTTAATGATTTTTCAAAGTTGAAACAGGGGATTACATAGTCATCCTGAGCAAGTCTCACACAATTGTAAATATCTCAAAATATAGAATCCTTTGCTTGCTCTGTTTCTTTTATATGAAAATAGACTCATTAAGATTTAATTTCACATCTCATTCAATCTCTAATTAAATTCCTTCTATTTTTGGTGAATTTTCAAAATCACGTCACTGCTCTCGTCCAAAAACAGTTTTAATGCTAATTTCATTCTTTCACACATTCTTTATACTAACCTCATTTTAACTTACTTATATATATACCACAAATCATTTTCACCACATTTCATACATCACAAGTGTAGGTCCATGACTACAATGTCACCACAAAACCATCCCGTTGAACAATTCGGATTAATCCTCGATCCTTGATGGTTTCAGCACACAGCCCCACCATCATATTTCATTTAATTCGGCTCTCTTGTACACATGGTGAACACTTAGTACCGCTCATGTGACCTAGCCGATTTGTCTCGTAGCTCTCTTGTCTACATGGTGTCCTTCACTTGGAATCACGCATGCGACCTAGCTACATTTATCTCTCACGTAGCTCTCTTGTCTACATGGGATACATCTCGTATCACACATGTGACCTAGCTACTATATAGTATCTCGTAGCCTTCTTGTACACATGATGTGCACTCGGCACCATACATGTGACTTAGCTACGCTCCCTCTATTTTATTCGACTTTTCCGAATGTTCAACCGGGATCTCTCTCTCTATTACTTATTTCCATTCTTTCAATAGTCGATTTATACTTCAATATCAGCTAATATATATATAATAGGCTGAAATATAAAAATTTAAATGAAATTAATGTATTATTTACATACAAACTTACCTCGATGCAAAATATAGGAATTTTGCAATTTAGTCCAAAACTTTCTCATTTCCCCGTTCGAGGTCGATTCCACGCCTTTCTTGATCTATAAAAACATATTTAGCTCATTTAACACTCAAACTATTTAGTTCAATCCAAAAATCACATTATACAAAAATTACATTTTTGCCCCCTAACTTTTACAAAATTACGATTTTTCCCCAAGGCTCAGAAATTTAATTTCAGCCCTTATTCTTATGTTTAATGACCTACTGATCATTTTTCTCTTCTAGGGAAACATCAAATTCTCACTCTAACACATAGTTATGAACAATAGGTATTTTTATCGATTATGCCGTTTTGCTCGTTTTCGTTAAAAATCACTTAGAAAAGATCGTTCCCCTAACTTCAAACATTCATATTCTACCATCAAACAAAAAAATACATACCTATAATTCATGGGTAAATTTTTAAACATAAACCCTAACTCGAACTAATGGTAGAAATAAGTAAACCGAGCTACGAGGATTTCAAAAATGTGAAGAACATTACAAACGGGGCTTGAATTCACTTACTATGAAGCTTGAACGTTGATGAAACCCGAGCTATGGAGGAGAGCAATTTTCGGCAGCAACTAATGAAGATGATAACCAATTTTGTGTTATTTTTCCCACTTTATTTCATTTAATATACAAATGACCAAAATGCCCTTACTACTAAACTTTCAAAAAAATTCCCTCCATGTCCAACTTTTGTCCATAACTTAAGAATGGGTCAAATTGCTATTTAAGACCTCCTAGTCAATATCCCAAAGCAATTTCATACTAAAAACTTCTAAAACACGAGTTTTACAATTTATTCGATTTAGTTCCTAATCTCAACTTAAGCGCGAAATGCACAGAATTTCATCACGAAATTTTCATGAAATCATGAAATCATATCATAAACCCCAAAATAATTATAAAACGATTATTTCTATCTCGAATTTTTGGTCACAAAACCACTATTCCATTAGGCCCTAATTCGGGTTGTCACATATATACAACCTCCTTACGGAACCCCACTCAAGGCCCAATACTTCTAGGCCCAAATTCGGGGTGTTACAGAAACTGTTACATAGGTATCAATACTAAAGGAGTGGTATCAATATTTTCTTTAAATGGTATTGATACCACATGAAAAATCGATACCAAACATACTTTCTGCTTCCCACCAAAATTATCAAACATCAAAAATTATCGGCACCTTTCGCAAAGTATAGATCAATTATCTCAAGTATAGATACTCAGGCCAAGGTATCGATACCAATTTTATATTTTCTTTTATTTCACTTTCGAAATTACAGAGTTATAATTTTAATAATCCAATTATCAATAACTCTGCTCCAGGCTGCCAAATTTCAGCATATATCAACAATTAGATCATTTAAACTCATCCCTAAATAACATGCTTTGTAACAGTCTGGTTTAGACCCTAGTCAGAATAGTGGTTTTGGGACGACAAATTTGAGTCCAAAAAATATTTTAATATTATTTTGTGTCTGTGATATGTGAATTTACATCTGTGAAATTTCTGTGATTTAAATTGTCTGTTTTTGTGTTTAATTATGAAAAAGGATTAAATCACAAAGTTGAGTGCTAGATGCCAAAGCACCTATTCGGCTTGGATTTTAAAATAAAGGTCCTTGCATGTCAAATGTACCATTTGTTTTAATGGTAGAAAAATATGGACAATAGTGGTTGAAAATTTGATGTTATATGCCAAGGGCAAAATGGGAAAATGATTATTAAAGTTATTAAATGAAAATAAACATGAAAATGAAGCCATTTCATGCATGTATTGCTGAAAATACAAGGAAATGAAAAGAAGAAGAACATCCTAGGGTTTGGTCATTGATTTGGTTGATTAAGGTATGCACTTTGGTCCGTTTTTGATAATTTCTACGTTTCTGCGATCGTTGCTTCGTGTTCTTCAAAGCCCATGTCTGAATTTCTGCTTCTGTTAAAGATTTCATGAAATTTCATTTTTGATATCATGAGTTTTTTAATGTTCTTGGATGAATTATGAAGGTTTAGTAGATGATTTATAAGCTTTGTCCTTGAATTTTGATGAAATAGAGCTATTTGGGCTAATTTGTGAAAATAAGGTTTTGAAGGACTAAATTGTGAATTAAATGTGTTATTTGGACTTATATGGAAGCCATGTATATTTGGCCAAGCTATAGTATTGATGAATTATGCATATTTGTGATTTTGTGAAAAATGGACTAAATTGTTAAAGTGTGAAAATATAAGGGCTAAAATGCAAAGTGCCCTAAATATGTGCTCATGGATTATTTTGAATAAATGAATGATTGAATGTTTGAAATTTTATTGTATTAGATCAAGAACAAAGAAAATCGGACTTAGATCGAGGGAAGTCCAAAATAGTTGAATAGTCGACTTGTTCTGTCCGAAATCCGTACGAGGTAAGTCAAATTACAATTACGTGTTAAATTGACTATATTCTGCCCATATAAATTATAATCTGTATTAGACGGCCTTGAGAGCCTGATGAATGAACTCTGAGTAAATTCTGATAATATGTTAATATCTGAAAAGTATCTGTATGCTTCCAAAGGAACGTTGACTTCGATCTGAAATATCATGTAAGACCGTGTCTGGGACACAGGCTTTGATTTGAGATTTACGTATAAGACCATGTCTGGGACATCGGCATCGTATCTGATTTTGTGTAAGACCCTGTCTGGGACAGAGGCATCGATATTGAATTACATGTAAGACCACGTCTGGGACATCAGCATTGTACTTGTTTAGAGCATCTGTATCGTTTCTGACCCGTCTAATGATAGCGTATGAAAAATGAGAATGAGTATATGAAATGTATAACCTATGTAGGTACGTTTGTATCGTACTAAATTTCAGAATATGAAAAACTCTGTCTCTGTGAAATATGTACGGAATTGGAAATGAAGCATGACATATATGCAAACAAAGGAGCATGGTTAAGTTTATAGCATGGTTAAGTTTATGAATTATTCTATGAAATGGTTATGAATCTTTATGGTTAAATTGTACCTATATGCTTTAGTAGTTCGACCAACTGTATTTGGCTTACTGAGCTCTTTGTAGCTTACTCTGTGTGATTTCTTTCTATTTTACAGTTATCGTAGCTACTGAAGGCTTGGGAATAGTCAAGGATCTTTACCACACTATCGAATTCATTTTTGAACTCTTGAAAGTGTAAATTACTAAAGTATGGCATGTATAGGCTAGAATGTCTATGTATTTAAGCTTTGATATGAATATATGTTATGCCATGTGAATTGGCTAGCAAATGGTATGTTTGTGATTAGTGCTTGGTATGGTTTTGAATAGGTTAATGAATGATGATGACTTAGTTATAATGAAACATGTTTTGAGTATGAAATTGGCTGAAAATTGTGTCATGAATGGTGCTTAATATTGCTTGTAGGATTGACCCTTAAAGGGGTGGAAAATTGACTTAAATTAACACTGCATTATGCCACACGGTCAAAGGCCACGGGCATGCCTGGTGGCTGTGTTAGTTTGGCAGTAACCTCTTAAAATTTGCACGGTTGGGGAACACGGGCGTGCCTTATGACCGTCAGCTTAAGTCAGTAGCTAGCTATGTATCACACGGTCTGGCACACGACCGTGTCTGTTGGCCATGTGAAAAAGTCAGTATAGGACCTCTTTTTGGCATGGTTGGATCACATGGGCATGGCTTATGCCCGTGTAAGTCACAAGGGCTAGTCACATGGGCGTGTGGCTTTGACAGCTTTGAAATATTTGATTAAGTTTTGAAAATTTTGAATGAGTTCGGTTTAATCCCGATCTTTCCTAAATGTATGTTTTAGGTCTCGTAGACCATATTAAAGGTTGAATTGTGAATGAATATCTATGTATTGATATTATATGATATCAGTGATTCTGTATTGTTCTGTAATGTTATGTTTGCCCGGTGATGTCCCTTACCTATTCCGGTGACGGTTACGGGATAGGGGTGTTACATGCTTTATTCACCAAAATAAATAAGCTTCAAAATATCCAAACAACAGTCCAAATATCATATTAAAATCCACATGCTTCCAAATGTAAATAACATGCAAATAGCCCAAAAATGACTTAACAAAACTAATATAAAGTCTACCACATTGCCTTAAAGTCCCATATTAAAAATAAACCAATTACACCTACTATAGCAACTAAGAGAATGGCTTGGATCAATCCCTTGAAGGCCACACTGCTCACACTGGGAATGCGACTGCTCTATAAAGGTTAGCATGGAGTGGGTGAGCTTAACAAGCTCAGTGAATGCTCAAAACAATCACTACACAAACAAGTCATTATGCAATAATTAAGCAGTCAAATATCGTATTCATGGCATCTCTAATTCTATATCAAAATCAACATGTTTCATTATTTTTCAAGGATTATTTTACTTATTGATTACAAGAATATTTAGGCATATATAATATCACACATATTAGATACATTTAATGATAGTTTGGCTCTTGATATTATTAAACATGAAGTGGACTTAATCACCGCTCATCAGATACACAAATCTCCAACACACCATATAAACTTGTAGAGTCAAACATATCCCAGAAGTTAAGCATACAGCTAGCACTCTCCAACACACCAAACACACATATCTCATATGATAGAGCTTAGCTCATATTCCCTTATCTAGCCGAAAATTATCTCAGGCCTCAACACCCCAAATATCACATCACAAAGGTGAGTACTCACAATCTTATGGTATGCCAACTATATCCAATGGTCGAGGTTCACCAGGCTAAAATATCCACACTATCAACACAAATTTACATACCAATTTCAGCACATGTTCACTGCATATACATATCATTAGCACATTATAACCACTGTCACATATTATGAAATCATACCTACATATCTACTGTCACGTGGCATGAATTACATATCCACATATTAACTTTCATAACAATCATAACAAACTTACAACATATATCATATTATCTCATACATGTTCATATTTTAACAATTGCACAAACACACATCTATCACATTATATCATAGGTGTGAGAACACTTACACTTAGGATTTAGAGTAGGAGATTACGATGCATCTAAATTCCCAATTAAACATTGAATTATCTACAAGAACCGAATTCCAAAATACTCATCAAAAATACGTCTTGGCCAAAAAGCCTAAAGCTCAGACAAGCTTTCCTTTGTCTTTATCTCTACTCATTGAAAGTCCTATTGAATCTAACACTTCAACAAGATAAACCACATAGATATTCAATCAAAAATTAGTCAATAACTCATCTAAAACAATCACAAACATAAGCCTAAGATGCATTCTCTTCTAACCGAAACTTTCGACATAAAAAATTTAAAATTTGAATAACTCAATCTACACTTAATCTTTTTACACGGAACGAATTCCATTCATCTACAGATTCATCTACAACTAATTCACAACCTTTAAACTATACAAAACTATAGGTTTCAAGGTATCAAAATTTTTCGACAAGTTTGGCCATTATAATGAAAATTAATTAAAAGAAGTAACCTTAGAAACCTTTTAATTATGTTAAAAGAAGTTGAAAAATACTTTAAAACCAAGTTTTAATCCACGAACCCGAAATCCACCATTAATGACCCAATTTTTAGCTTTTATTTAAAACATGCAGTTTCATAACTAAAAACTCAATTTTAAAGTGTAGACAATATTAAAAACTAATGGGAAAGTGAATGGTTACCTTTGAAGGAAGATTAAATGAGTTCTCAATGCAAATTAAAAAACCTACAAGCGAATAAGATGATAAAATCTATGGAATTTTGGGGTGCTTTCTTGAATATTTATGAAGGTAATTGTAACACCCCGAACCCGAGACCGTCGCCGGAGTCGAACGCGAGGTGTTAACAGACTTCAACCCACTTATTGACAATTTTCAGACAAGCTGCCAATCTGAGTACTAGTCGCTCCAAAATTCATAACTTGAGTTTTACAACTCGAAAATCAGTTCCGTAAATTTTTCCTGAAACTAGACTCATATGTCCATCTACATATTTTTTCTAGAATTTTGGTCGAGCCAATTAGTACAGTTTATTAGTTAAAGTCTCGCCTGTTGTAGGGATCGACTACACTGACCTTTGTGCGTTACGAATTGGATATCTCCCTGTACAGGGCTTCAATACTAATGCCGTTTGTTTCTATAGAAACTAGACTCAGAGAGGAATCTACACATATATGGAATGACTCCTAATTATCTCTGGTTAATTTACAATGATTTTCCAAAGTTGGAACAGGGGATCCAGAAACCGTTCTGGCCCTATTTCACAAGAACTTTAAAATCTGTTAACTTATAACTCATATGACCATTTCGTTTCTTCCATATGAAAGTAGATTCATCAAGGTACACTTACATAATTTATTTTCTATTTAATACCATTCCTACTATTTTTAGTGATTTTTCACATCCACGTCACTGCTGCTGTCAGCATCTGCCTTTAGTAGGCTTTACCTATTTCATACTTTCCATGATTCAATTGGCCCTTTTTACATACATAGCACAAAGCGTGATCATGATTAACCATTCCAATGGCTAATCGTTTCAAAATAATTCCATACCTCATAAGGGTCAACATACAAACGATTATAGTTCTATGCTAAAACGATATAAGCCATTTTCGCATGGCTATCCAAGTTTACACAAACCGGAAGGTACATGACCTTCAACAAAGGATGGTCCTATACATGCCATTTCAAAGTTCAACCAAAATTTGTACCAAAATGGGGATTCGATAGTGTGGATGACTTGACTTCTTTGATCCCGAATCCGATAGCTAACGAAAGCGAAACCTATAAAACAGAGAGCCAAAGCAACGGGTAAGCATTTTAATGCTTAGTAAGTCTCAAGCAATGAAATCAGCTTTGACTAAGGTATTTTATTCACATGGCTAATTAAACCACTTTACTAATTCACATTCCCATACTCATACTTATTTCACATCACCGACCCTTATGTTCATACACAAAAGAACAACTTAGCCCAAGGCCGGTAGCTCGTTTATCAACTTAGCGATACTTACTTGTAAGAATTCAATTAGTACAAGCACATACAAACATACCTCATTGCTGGAATTTTCACAAGTGTATAAGCTGAAATTTTCACAGCAAGATTGCTCACTTCGAATCACATACTTTCGGATTTAACCGGATATAGCGACTTCAAGACGATTGCCTTGGTCATAACCCGGATTTGGTGACTTGCACAAAGGCCTTGGTCTTAGCCCGGATATATCAACTCGCACGAATGCCTTCGGTCTTAGCCGGATATATCAACTCGCACGAATGCCTTCGGTCTTAGCCCGGATATATCAACTCGACGAATGCCTTCTGGTCTTAACCGGATATATTTCCAATGTTCACTTACATATATATCAATATTCAAGACACGTCCATAGTTCATTTTCGTTACTAAAGCTCTAACACAAAATATCTATCAACCTTTACTATTTCGCTCAATGGCCACACAAACAAGGAGCATAATTTTGATATAATTCAAGTAGGGTCATCACTCAAGACTTACCTTGGATGTTGTCGAGCGATTTCGACGGCTATTCAACTACTTTTTCCTTCCCTTTATCGGATTTAGCTCCCTTTGCTCTTGAGCTAATTTACACAAATTTAACTTATTAAAATCTCATCATGATAGCTTATGGCCGAATATGACAAGGAGTGTAAATGGTCATATGGCCATCCTTTAGCTCAAATACACAATGGTCATGCACATTTTACATCACAACAAGCAATTCAATACATTCAAACATCAACGTGAAGTTCAAAGTACTTGGCCCTTATATACATTAGGCATCAAAGTTGTATATGTACGAAATCATAAATCGAACTCAACACATTAGTTAATATTCCTCTTAGCAATTATCTAAGCCAAGAATAGGCATCAATATGCTTGCCTCAAACCGAATGCATGCACACTAATTACCCCTCATGTGGCGAATATACACTTAATACCACACAAAAAAAAACAGCATACATTTTACTACTAACACATTACATATCGTAATTCATTGCACATCTCTTATTTACTTCATAATCAACACATCATCACAAGCAAATATACACTTTGAATTAGTATATATGTCATACCAATCCATCATGTGCAAACATATATTCATGTAGGTGCAAGGGCCAATTCTCAAGTGGCTTATATCCAAATATATACACATTTCCAAAGCTTAAATCTTACTTACCATGCAACATGCATGAATTATACTTATGGATATATCATGGCGAATACCACAACACCACACCATTTCAATTTGGTCATGGTGAAACAAAGAACTTAGTATCTCATTCAAAAAAATGCTAAAAGAAAATCTAAGAATCTTCAATCCTCCATCACATGTATCACTTTCAAGCTTGTTATTTAACATGCAATGGCATTAACACCACATTCACTTTGGCGAATTTCATTCCCATGACATAACAAGGATTTGAACCATGGGCTAACAAGAACATTAAGCTAGCAACTAAAAACATGCATGAACCTCAAACATACCTTAATCTTGATGCAAGTTTAGCCAACCTCTTCCTAATCCTCTTCCAAACCAAGTATGAAGCAAAACTCCTTCCTTAACCTTAGTATTTTCTACCAACAAGAGAGTGAAAAGAGATGAACAAAATTTTTCTTTCTTCCTTTAGGACATTCGCCAAGCTATGGAGGAAGATGGACACTTTTTTTTTTTTGTTTCTCATCTACTAACATTAATTGTTTATTCCATACCCTTATTTTATTCTTTCCATCATAACCCATTTACCAAACATGTTTCATGACATGATTTTTGCCCATAAATCCTTGTCATGGCCTACCACTAGCTATGGGGGAAATTTGACATGCAAGTCCATTGTTTTGCATGCATCCTTTAATTAGTCATCACACATTTCCCTCATACTTTCAAAGTTTATTACTAGGTCCTTTCTAGTGAAATTCACATCTATAATTCTAAATCAAAGCATAAAAATATCACACATGAGTTAACACACATTATAGGCAATAAAATAAATATTAAATTATTTTATGCCTTGGTTTTGTGGTCCCAAACCACGCTTCGACTAGGGTCGCTTTTAAGGCTGTCACAACTCTCCCCACTTTAGAAATTTTCGTCCCGAAAATCTTACCAGTAAATAGGTTTGGATATTGCTCTTTCATAGAGTTCTCGGGTTCCCAAGTAGCTTCTTCTATCCCGTGTTTGAGCCATAACACTTTCACTAGCGGAACCCTTTTGTTTCGCAACTCTTTCATTTCACGAGCTAGGATACGAATCGGTTCTTCTTCATATCTCATATCGGCTTGAATTTCAACCTCGATGGACTAATTATGTGCGACGGATCAGATCTATAGCGTCAAGCATTGAAACATGGAAGACGTTGTGAATCTTTTCAAGTTCAGGGGCAAGATCAAACGATACATAATCGGGCCAACTCGTTCGGAGATTTCAGACGGCCCAATGAATCTCGGCTCAACTTGCCCTTACTACCGAATCTGAGTATCTTTTTCCACGGCGAAACTTTAAGAAACACTTTATCTCCCACCGATACTCAATGTCCTTTCGTTTCAGATCCGCATACGATTTACGACGATCGGAGGCTATCTTCGATTTTCACGGATTACTTTTACTTTCTGCTCAAAGATCTTTAATCAAATCCACCCCAAAATTTTGTTCTCACCGAGCTCGGTCCAAAACAATGGTGTACGGCATTTACGCCTCGCACAAAGCCTCGTAAGGCGCCATCTTAATACTTGATTGAAAACTATTGTTGTAAGCTTAATTCAATCAAAGGTAGGTACCGTTCCCACGAACCATCGAACTCGAGGATGCAACATCTCAACATATCCTCAAGTATCCGAATTATACGCCGGATTGACCATCGGTTTGGGGTGAAAGGCGGTCTGAAATGCAACTTGGTGCCCAATGCTTCTTGTAATTTCTTCCAAAATCGCGAGGTGAACCTCGGATCTCTATCCGACACAATGTAAATCCAGACCGTGTAATCTCACAATGAGAAACGCACAATTCAGCTAGTTTATCCAATGAAAATCCATACGCACAGGATAAAGTGAGCCGACTTAGTCACCTATCAATAATAACCCAAATTGCATCCTTCTTACTTGTCGACAACGGCAATCCGGACATAAAGTCCATTGTGACTCGATCCCATTTCCACTCGGGTATCGTGATGGTCAAGTAACCTCAAGGCACTTGATGCTCCGCTTTCACTTGTTGACATATTAAACATCTTGCAACAAAGTCGAGATGTCTCGCTTCATACCATGCCACCAAACCGACGTTTCAACTCATTGTACATCTTCGTACTCTCGGGTGGATTGCCATTCGGCTACAATGAGCTTCGCTCAGAATTATCGAAATAAGTTCAATTCTTTGGAACACACAAACGACTTCGAACCTCAAACAATCGTCATCATCAATTTGAAACTCCGATTCCTTGTTCAAAACACACTCACCCGTTTTGCACGCAACTCCTCATCAACTTTTCGAGCTTCACGAATTTGATGAGTCAACAATGGTTTGGTCGTTAATTGGCTACTAACACATTGTCGGGTAGGATAGACAAGTGTACATTCATCGTCAGTAAAGCAAACAAAGTGATTTCGGCTTAAGGCATCCGCAACCACATTAGCCTTTCCGGGTGATAGTCAATGACCAGCTCATAATCCTTTAACACTCGAGCCAACGTCTTTGTCGCAGATTTAAGTCTCTTTGAGTCATCAAATATTTGAGACTTTTGTGATCCGAATACACATGGCACTTCTCACCAAATAAGTAATGTCGCCATATCTTTAAGGCGAATACGATGGCGACCAATTCGAGATCATGGGTCGGATAATTTTTCTCATGTGGCTTTAATTGTCTCGACGATAGGCCACAACTCGACCTTCTTGCATCAATACGCAACCTAACCCAAGTAGGGAGGCGTCACTATAGATGACAAACTCTTTGCCGATTAAATTGTACTAGTACTTGGAGCTTCCGTCAAATGAGTTTTCAATTGGTCAAAACTTTTTCGACACTTTTCCGTCCATTCAAACTTGACATCTTTTCAAGCGGTTTCGTCATGGTGTGGCTATCATCGAGAATCCTTTTACAAACCGTCGGGTAGTAACCAGAAGTCCCAAAAGCTCTCGAACCTCGGTAATATTTCTTGGAGGTTTCGATTAAGTATGGCTGAAATTTTGCTTGGGTCGACTCGAATACCCGATGCAGATACCACGTGACGCAAGAAGCTAACCTCTCTTAACCGTAACTCACACTTGCTAAACTTAGCATATAACCGCTATCCCGTAAAATTTGCAACACTAATCTCGGTGCTCCGCATGTTCTGGTCTCATCTCTTGAATAGACCAAGATGTCGTCGATGAACACAACTACGAACCGATCCAAATATGATCCAAGATCCGATTCATCAAATCCATAAATACCGTAGGGCATTAGTGAGCCCAAACGGCATCACCAGAACTCATAGTGACCATATCTCGCTCAAGGCGTCTTGGGCACGTCTCAATCTCGGATTCGCAATTGATAGTAGCCCGATCTCAAATCTATTTTCGAGAACACCGAGGCTCCCTTCGATTGATCGAACAAGTCATCAATACGTGGCAGCGGATATTTGTTCTTTATCGTCGCTTTGTTGTCGACGATAGTCGATGCACAATCGCATGGTTCCATCCTTCTTCTTCACGAACAAAGACCACAAGCACCCAAGGCGAAAAACTCAAGCGAGCAAAACCTCTATCCACCAATTCTTGCAATCGAACTTTCAACTCCTTTAATTCGTTGGGGCCATACGACACGGAGCTATCGAAATTGGAGTGGTACCAGTACCAATTGATGCCAAATTCTATTTCCGAACAGTGGTAAACCCGGCAATTCTTGGGAAAACGTCCGGTATTCACAAACCACCGCACAGATTTGGGTTCTATTCTAACTCCTTATCATCAAGTACATACGCAAGGTATGCTTCACACCCTTTTCTTACATATTTCGGGCCAACATTGATGATATTACGGTGGCAACCCCTTCAAGTTCAGAGACTCAACTCGGATCATCTCGTTGTTTTGCATCTCAAATCAATAGTCTTGCTTTTGCAATTCACAACCGCATCATGCACGGTCAACCAATCCAACCCAAGAATAACATCAAATTCATCGAACGGCAAAAGCATCAAGTCCGCCGAAAACAGTACCTCAATTACTAGGGGCATTTCTTACACACTTTGTCGACCAAAGACATAACGACCCAAAGGATTTGACACCGAATTACGAACTCAAGAGACTCAATAGGCAAAGTCTTCTTTGGATGCTAAGGTTTCGCATATATAAGAATGAGTAGAACCAGGGTCAATCAAAGCAATCACATTAGTATCAAAGAGAGTGAAAGTACCAGTAATAACATCCGGCGAGGAGGCATCCTCGCGCGCCAGATAGCATAAGTCCTAGCTGGAGCGCGAGCCTCGGATCTGGTCGCAGATTCTAGATCCTCTCGACCACCACTAGCCTTGCCCAGATTTCCGGATGGTCTACCTCGAGCGGTGGTAGTACCGGTTTCCCACTCCGATCTACATTCTGCTCGGACAACCTCGGGCAATCTTTAATGAAGTGGTCAACTGATCCACACTTGTAACAGAGCGGTCACGGAATCTGACTTCCAAAATGCCATTTGCCACAATCATCGCACTCAGTCCTCTCTCGTCGATCATTCCCACTCTGGCGATCAAGTGATTCGTGTGGTCACAGGGGTCGATCGCGATCTCGTCTAGAAAAGCCCGAAGTGTCTCTAGATCGGCCTAAGCCATCTCTAAGTTTCTTTGATGATGTTGGAAGGGCTTCCCGAATACCTCTTACTGAAACTCCCTTGCTCCCTTCGCTTTCCTTTTCTCCATACTAAACTCCTCGGCTTTGCATCGCTCGCCGACGAGAGTCACAAACTCTGATTTCCAAAATGCCAACATACGCCTTTATCTCATCATTCAGTCCATCTTGAGCGTTTACACATCACGACTTCAAGAAATGCATTCTCGCTGCATCGGCTAAGCCTCACGAATTTTCGCTCATAGTCAGAACCGACATGGAACCTTGTTTAAGTTCGAGAAATTCCTTTCGCTTTTGGTCCATAAATCTCGATCGATATACTTTTTCCAAACTCGGTTTGGAAGAACTCCCAAGTTACTTGTTCGGGCACAACAGAAGTCGAGTACTCCACCAATAGTAGGCGTAATCACGTAGCAAGGAGATGGTACACTTTAGGCATTCATCGGTGTACAAGATAGCTCATCGAGTGCCGGATCGTGTTGTCCAACCAAAATTGGCTTGCTCGGCATCATCACTATCCGTAGCTTTAAATTCAGTAGCCCCATGTTTCGGATTCTATCAATCGGGGCTTACCCGACCTTATTTGGTCGATTCACGGAGGTATTGTAGGTGCGGGGTTGCATTCGTCGGGAATGGAGGTGGTGGAACAACCGTGTTGGTTCGAATGTATTGATTAAACCATTCGCTCATCACACTATAAAAGGCTTGCCTAGCCTCGTCATTAGGATTACTGGCCATAGGTTGAGAGTCCGCCGGCGCTGTCCCTTGCGCGGAGCAGCGCCACACTCTCCACATCATCGCCTATCGCTCGGTTGGGATCGGGATCCATTGCTATAAACAAACATGAAGTCAAATTGTCGTAATTCATCACACTATCGATTCATCATTTAATGGCATGTATAGCTAGACCCAAACACATCACGGTAGTCCTAGAATCGACTAAACCGTGGCTCGATACCAATAAAATTGTAACACCCGAACCCGAGACCGTCACGAGTCGAACGCGAGGTGTTAATGACTTCAACCCACTTATTGACAATTTTCAGACAAGCTGCCAATCTGAGTACTAGTCGCTCCAAAATTCATAACTTGAGTTTTACAACTCGAAAATCAGTTCCGTAAATTTTTCCTGAAACTAGACTCATATGTCCATCTACATATTTTTTCTAGAATTTTTGGTCGAGCCAATTAGTACAGTTTATTAGTTAAAGTCTCGCCTGTTGTAGGGATCGACTACACTGACCTTTGTGCGTTACGAATTGGATATCTCCCTGTACAGGGCTTCAATACTAATGCCGTTTGTTTCTATAGAAACTAGACTCAGAGAGGAATCTACATATATGGAATGACTCCTAATTATCTCTGGTTAATTTACAATGATTTTCCAAAGTTGGAACAGGGGATCCAGAAACCGTTCTGGCCCTATTTCACAAGAACTTTAAAATCTGTTAACTTATAACTCATATGACCATTTCGTTTCTTCCATATGAAAGTAGATTCATCAAGGTACACTTACATAATTTATTTTCTATTTAATACCATTCCTACTATTTTTAGTGATTTTTCACATCCACGTCACTGCTGCTGTCAGCATCTGCCTTTAGTAGGCTTTACCTATTTCATACTTTCCATGATTCAATTGGCCCTTTTACATACATAGCACAAAGCGTGATCATGATTAACCATTCCAATGGCTAATCGTTTCAAAATAATTCCATACCTCATAAGGGTCAACATACAAACGATTATAGTTCTATGCTAAAACGATATAAGCCATTTTCGCATGGCTATCCAAGTTTACACAAACCGAAGGTACATGACCTTCAACAAAGGATGGTCCTATACATGCCATTTCAAAGTTCAACCAAAATTTGTACCAAAATGGGGATTCGATAGTGTGGATGACTTGACTTCTTTGATCCCGAATCCGATAGCTAACGAGCGAAACCTATAAAACAGAGAGCCAAAGCAACGGGTAAGCATTTTAATGCTTAGTAAGTCTCAAGCAATGAAATCAGCTTTGACTAAGGTATTTTATTCACATGGCTAATTAAACCACTTTACTAATTCACATTCCCATACTCATACTTATTTCACATCACCGACCCTTATGTTCATACACAAAAGAACAACTTAGCCCAAGGCCGGTAGCTCGTTTATCAACTTAGCGATACTTACTTGTAAGAATTCAATTAGTACAAGCACATACAAACATACCTCATTGCTGGAATTTTCACAAGTGTATAAGCTGAAATTTTCACAGCAAGATTGCTCACTTCGAATCACATACTTTCGGATTTAACCGGATATAGCGATCAAGACGATTGCCTTCGGTCATAACCCGGATTTGGTGACTTGCACAAAGGCCTTCGGTCTTAGCCCGGATATATCAACTCGCAGACGAATGCCTTTGGTCTTAGCCCGGATATATCAACTCGCATACGAATGCCTTCGGTCTTAGCCCGGATATATCAACTCAGACGAATGCCTTCGGTCTTAACCCGGATATATTTCCAATGTTCACTTACATATATATCAATATTCAAGACACGTCCATAGTTCATTTTCGTTACTAAAGCTCTAACACAAAATATCTATCAACCTTTACTATTTCGGCTCAATGGCCACACAAACAAGGAGCATAATTTTGATATAATTCAAGTAGGGTCATCACTCAAGACTTACCTTGGATGTTGTCGAGCGATTTCGACGGCTATTCAACTACTTTTTCCTTCCCTTTATCGGATTTAGCTCCCTTTGCTCTTGAGCTAATTTACACAAATTTAACTTATTAAAATCTCATCATGATAGCTTATGGCGAATATGACAAGGAGTGTAAATGGTCATATGGCCATCCTTTAGCTCAAATACACAATGGTCATGCACATTTTACATCACAACAAGCAATTCAATACATTCAAACATCAACGTGAAGTTCAAAGTACTTGGCCCTTATATACATTAGGCATCAAAGTTGTATATGTACGAAATCATAAATCGAACTCAACACATTAGTTAATATTCCTCTTAGCGAATTATCTAAGCCAAGAATAGGCATCAATATGCTTGCCTCAAACCGAATGCATGCACACTAATTACCCCTCATGTGGCCGAATATACACTTAATACCACACAAAAAAAAACAGCATACATTTTACTACTAACACATTACATATCGTAATTCATTGCACATCTCTTATTTACTTCATAATCAACACATCATCACAAGCAAATATACACTTTGAATTAGTATATATGTCATACCAATCCATCATGTGCAAACATATATTCATGTAGGTGCAAGGGCCAATTCTCAAGTGGCTTATATCCAAATATATACACATTTCCAAAGCTTAAATCTTACTTACCATGCAACATGCATGAATTATACTTATGGATATATCATGGCGAATACCACAACACCACACCATTTCAATTTGGTCATGGTGAAACAAAGAACTTAGTATCTCATTCAAAAAAATGCTAAAAGAAAATCTAAGAATCTTCAATCCTCCATCACATGTATCACTTTCAAGCTTGTTATTTAACATGCAATGGCATTAACACCACATTCACTTTGGCGAATTTCATTCCCATGACATAACAAGGATTTGAACCATGGGCTAACAAGAACATTAAGCTAGCAACTAAAAACATGCATGAACCTCAAACATACCTTAATCTTGATGCAAGTTTAGCCAACCTCTTCCTAATCCTCTTCCAAACCAAGTATGAAGCAAAACTCCTTCCTTAACCTTAGTATTTTCGGCCAACAAGAGAGTGAAAAGAGATGAACAAAATTTTTCTTTCTTCCTTTAGGACATTCGGCCAAGCTATGGAGGAAGATGGACACTTTTTTTTTTTTTGTTTCTCATCTACTAACATTAATTGTTTATTCCATACCCCTTATTTTATTCTTTCCATCATAACCCATTTACCAAACATGTTTCATGACATGATTTTTGCCCATAAATCCTTGTCATGGCGGCCACTAGCTATGGGGGAAATTTGACATGCAAGTCCATTGTTTTGCATGCATCCTTTAATTAGTCATCACACATTTCCCTCATACTTTCAAAGTTTATTACTAGGTCCTTTCTAGTGAAATTCACATCTATAATTCTAAATCAAAGCATAAAAATATCACACATGAGTTAAACACATTATAGGCAATAAAATAAATATTAAATTATTTTTATGCCTTGGTTTTGTGGTCCCGAAACCACGTTTCGACTAGGGTCGTTTTAAGGTGTCACAACTCTCCCCACTTTAGAAATTTTCGTCCCCGAAAATCTTACCGTAAATAGGTTTGGATATTGCTCTTTCATAGAGTTCTCGGGTTCCCAAGTAGCTTCTTCTATCCCGTGTTTGAGCCATAACACTTTCACTAGCGGAACCCTTTTGTTTCGCAACTCTTTCATTTCACGAGCTAGGATACGAATCGGTTCTTCTTCATATCTCATATCGGCTTGAATTTCAACCTCGATGGACTAATTATGTGCGACGGATCGATCTATAGCGTCAAGCATTGAAACATGGAAGACGCTAGAATCTTTTCAAGTTCGGGGCAAGATCAAACGACACATAATCGGGCCAACTCGTTCGGAGATTTCGTGACGGCCCAATGAATCTCGGCTCAACTTGCCCTTACGGCGAATCGAGTATCTTTTTCCACGGCGAAACTTTAAGAAACACTTTATCTCCCACCGATACTCAATGTCCTTTCGTTTCAGATCCGCATACGATTTTCGACGATCGGAGGCTATCTTCGATTTTCACGGATTACTTTTACTTTCTGCTCAAAGATCTTTAATCAAATCCACCCCAAAAATTTTGTTCTCACCGAGCTCGGTCCAAAACAATGGTGTACGGCATTTACGCCCGTACAAAGCCTCGTAAGGCGCCATCTTAATACTTGATTGAAAACTATTGTTGTGCTTAATTCAATCAAAGGTAGGTACCGTTCCCACGAACCATCGAACTCGAGGATGCAACATCTCAACATATCCTCAAGTATCCGAATTATACGCCGGATTGACCATCGGTTTGGGGTGAAAGGCGGTCTGAAATGCAACTTGGTGCCCAATGCTTCTTGTAATTTCTTCCAAAATCGCGAGGTGAACCTCGGATCTCTATCCGACACAATGTAAATCAGACTCGTGTAATCTCACAATCGAGAAACGCACAATTCAGCTAGTTTATCCAATGAAAAATCCATACGCACGAGGATAAAGTGAGCCGACTTAGTCGGTCTATCAATAATAACCCAAATTGCATCCTTCTTACTTGTCGACAACGGCGGTCCGGACACAAAGTCCATTGTGACTCGATCCCATTTCCACTCGGGTATCGTGATCGGTCAAGTAACCTCAAGGCACTTGATGCTCCGCTTTCACTTGTTGACATATTAAACATCTTGCAACAAAGTCGGAGATGTCTCGCTTCATACCATGCCACCAAAACCGACGTTTCAACTCATTGTACATCTTCAGACTCCCGGGTGGATTGCCATTCGGCTACAATGAGCTTCGCTCGAATTATCGAAATAAGTTCAATTCTTTGGAACACACAAACGACTTCGAACCTCAAACAATCGTCATCATCAATTTGAAACTCCGATTCCTTGTTCAAAACACACTCGGCCCGCTTTTGCACGCAACTCCTCATCAACTTTCCGAGCTTCACGAATTTGATGAGTCAACAATGGTTTGGTGTTAATTCGGCTACTAACACATTGTCGGGTAGGATAGACAAGTGTACATTCATCGTCAGAAGCAAAAGTGATTTCGCTTAAGGCATCCGCAACCACATTAGCCTTTCCGGGTGATAGTCAATGACCAGCTCATAATCCTTTAACATTTCGAGCCAACGTCTTTGTCGCAGATTTAAGTCTCTTTGAGTCATCAAATATTTGAGACTTTTGTGATCCGAATACACATGGCACTTCTCACCAAATAAGTAATGTCGCCATATCTTTAAGGCGAATACGATGGCGACCAATTCGAGATCATGGGTCGGATAATTTTTCTCATGTGGCTTTAATTGTCTCGACGATAGGCCACAACTCGACCTTCTTGCATCAATACGCAACCTAACCCAAGTAGGAGGCGTCACTATAGATGACAAACTCTTTGCCGATTCGAATTTGTATTAGTAATCTTGGAGCTTCCGTCAAATGAGTTTTCAATTGGTCAAAACTTTTCGACACTTTTCCGTCCATTCAAACTTGACATCTTTCTCAAGCGGTTTCGTCATGGGTGTGGCTATCATCGAGAATCCTTTTACAAACCGTCGGTAAGTAACCGCAAGTCCCAAAAAGCTCGAACCTCGGTAATATTTCTTGGAGGTTTCGATTAAGTATGGCTGAAATTTTGCTTGGGTCGACTCGAATACCCGATGCAGATACCACGTGGACGCAAGAAGCTAACCTCTCTTAACCGTAACTCACACTTGCTAAACTTAGCATATAACCGCTTATCCCGTAAAATTTGCAACACTAATCTCGGTGCTCCGCATGTTCGGTCTCATCTCTTGAATAGACCAAGATGTCGTCGATGAACACAACTACGAACCGATCCAAATATGATCTCAAGATCCGATTCATCAAATCCATAAATACCGTAGGGCATTAGTGAGCCCAAACGGCATCACCAGAACTCATAGTGACCATATCTCGCTCAAGGCGTCTTGGGCACGCCTCGAATCTCGGATTCGCAATTGATAGTAGCCCGATCTCAAATCTATTTTCGAGAACACCGAGGCTCCTTCGCTTGATCGAACAAGTCATCAATACGTGGCGGCGGATATTTGTTCTTTATCGTCGCTTTGTTAAGTCGACGATAGTCGATGCACAAATCGCATGGTTCCATCCTTCTTCTTCACGAAAAAGACCGGCGCACCCCAAGGCGAAAAACTCAAGCGAGCAAAACCTCTATCCACCAATTCTTGCAACCGAACTTTCAACTCCTTTAATTCCGTTGGGGCCATACGACACGGAGCTATCGAAATTGGAGTGGTACCGGTACCAATTCGATGCCAAATTCTATTTCCGAACAGTGGTAAACCCGCAATTCTTCGAAAACGTCCGTATTCACAAACCACCAAGCATGATTTGGGTTCTATTCCTAACTCCTTATCATCAAGTACATACGCAAGGTATGCTTCACACCCTTTTCTTACATATTTCGGGCCAACATTGATGATATTACTACCGGCAACCCCTTCAAGTTCAGAGACTCAACTCGGATCATCTCGTTGTTTGCGCATCTCAAATCAATAGTCTTGCTTTTGCAATTCACAACCGCATCATGCACGGTCAACCAATCCAACCCAAGAATAACATCAAATTCATCGAACGGCAAAAGCATCAAGTCCGCCGGAAAGCAGTACCTCTCAATTACTAGGGGCATTTCTTACACACTTTGTCGACCAGCACATAACGACCCAAAGGATTTGACACCGAATTACGAACTCAAGAGACTCAATAGGCAAAGTCTTACTTGGATGCTAAGGTTTCGTATATATAAGAATGAGTAGAACCAGGTCAATCAAAGCAATCACATTAGTATCAAAGAGAGTGAAAGTACCAGTAATAACATCCGGCGAGGAGGCATCCTCGCGCGCCAGATAGCATAAGTCCTAGCTGGAGCGCGAGCCTCGGATCTGGTCGCAAAGATCTCTAGATCCTCTCGACCACCACTAGCCTTGCCCGTATTTCCAGATGGTCTACCTCGAAAGTGGTAGTACCCGGCTTCCCACTCCGATCTACATTCTTGCTCGCACAACCCGGGCAATCTTTAATGAAGTGGTCAACTGATCCACACTTGTAACAGAGCGGTCACGGAATCTACAGCTTCCAAAATGCCATTTGCCACAATATCGCACTCAGTCCTCTCTCGTCGATCATTCCCACTCATCGGCGATCAAGTGATTCGTGTGGTCACTGGGGTCGATCGCGATCTCGTCTAGAAAAGCCGAAGTGTCTCTAGATCGGCCTAAGCCATCTCTAAGTTTCTTTGATGATCTGTTGGAAGGGCTTCCCGAATACCTCTTACTGAAACTCCCTTGCTCCGCTTCCGCTTTCCTTTTCTCCATACTAAACTCCTCGGCTTTGCACGCTCGCTCGACGAGAGTCACAAACTCTCTGATTTCCAAAATGCCAACATACTGACTTTATCTCATCATTCAGTCCATCTTCAAGCGTTTACACATCACGCCTTCAAGAAATGCATTCTCGCAGCATCTGGCTAAGCCTCACGAATTTTCGCTCATAGTCAGAACCGACATGGAACCTTGTTTAAGTTCGAGAAATTCCTTTCGCTTTTGGTCCATAAATCTCGACCGATATACTTTTTCCAAACTCGGTTTGGAAGAACTCCCAAGTTACTTGTTCATGGGCACAACAAGTCGAGTACTCCACCAATAGTAGGCGTAATCACGTAGCAAGGAGATGGTACACTTTAGGCATTCATCGGTGTACAAGATAGCTCATCGAAAATCCGGATCGTGTTGTCCAACCAAAATTCGCTTGCTCGGCATCATCACTATCCGTAGCTTTAAATTCAGTAGCCCCATGTTTTCGGATTCTATCAATCGGGGCTTACCCGACCTTATTTGGTCGATTCGGAGGTATTGTAGGTGCGGGGTTGCATTCTGCGGGAATGGAGGTGGTGGAATGTAGTGTTGGTTCGAATGTATTGATTAAACCATTCGCTCATCACACTATAAAAGGCTTGCCTAGCCTCGTCATTAGGATTATGGCCATAGGTTGAGAGTCCATGGCGCTGTCCCTTGCGCGGAGCAGCGCCACACTCTCCACATCATCGCTATCGCTCGGTTGGGATCGGGATCCATTGCTATAAACAAACATGAAGTCAAATTGTCGTAATTCATCACACTATCGATTCATCATTTAATGGCATGTATAGCTAGACCCCAAACACATCACGGTAGTCCTAGAATCGACTAAACCGTGGCTCGATACCAATAAAATTGTAACACCCGAACCCGAGACCGTCACGGAGTCGAACGCGAGGTGTTAATGACTTCAACCCACTTATTGACAATTTTCAGACAAGCTGCCAATCTGAGTACTAGTCGCTCCAAAATTCATAACTTGAGTTTTACAACTCGAAAATCAGTTCCGTAAATTTTTCCTGAAACTAGACTCATATGTCCATCTACATATTTTTTCTAGAATTTTTGGTCGAGCCAATTAGTACAGTTTATTAGTTAAAGTCTCGCCTGTTGTAGGGATCGACTACACTGACCTTTGTGCGTTACGAATTGGATATCTCCTGTACAGGGCTTCAATACTAATGCCGTTTGTTTCTATAGAAACTAGACTCAGAGAGGAATCTACACATATATGGAATGACTCCTAATTATCTCTGGTTAATTTACAATGATTTTCCAAAGTTGGAACAGGGGATCCAGAAACCGTTCTGGCCCTATTTCACAAGAACTTTAAAATCTGTTAACTTATAACTCATATGACCATTTCGTTTCTTCCATATGAAAGTAGATTCATCAAGGTACACTTACATAATTTATTTGCTATTTAATACCATTCCTACTATTTTTAGTGATTTTCACATCCACGTCACTGCTGCTGTCAGCATCTGCCTTTAGTAGGCTTTACCTATTTCATACTTTCCATGATTCAATTGGCCCTTTTTACATACATAGCACAAAGCGTGATCATGATTAACCATTCCAATGGCTAATCGTTTCAAAATAATTCCATACCTCATAAGGGTCAACATACAAACGATTATAGTTCTATGCTAAAACGATATAAGCCATTTTCGCATGGCTATCCAAGTTTACACAAACCGGAAGGTACATGACCTTCAACAAAGGATGGTCCTATACATGCCATTTCAAAGTTCAACCAAAATTTGTACCAAAATGGGGATTCGATAGTGTGGATGACTTCGACTTCTTTGATCCCGAATCCGATAGCTAACGAGCGAAACCTATAAAACAGAGAGCCAAAGCAACGGGTAAGCATTTTAATGCTTAGTAAGTCTCAAGCAATGAAATCAGCTTTGACTAAGGTATTTTATTCACATGGCTAATTAAACCACTTTACTAATTCACATTCCCATACTCATACTTATTTCACATCACCGACCCTTATGTTCATACACAAAAGAACAACTTAGCCCAAGGCCGGTAGCTCGTTTATCAACTTAGCATACTTACTTGTAAGAATTCAATTAGTACAAGCACATACAAACATACCTCATTGCTGGAATTTTCACAAGTGTATAAGCTGAAATTTTCACAGCAAGATTGCTCACTTCGAATCACATACTTTCGGATTTAACCGGATATAGCGACTCAAGACGATTGCCTTCGGTCATAACCCGGATTTGGTGACTTGCACAAAGGCCTTGGTCTTAGCCCGGATATATCAACTCGCACGAATGCCTTCGGTCTTAGCCGGATATATCAACTCGCACGAATGCCTTCGGTCTTAGCCCGGATATATCAACTCAGACGAATGCCTTCGGTCTTAACCGGATATATTTCCAATGTTCACTTACATATATATCAATATTCAAGACACGTCCATAGTTCATTTTCGTTACTAAAGCTCTAACACAAAATATCTATCAACCTTTACTATTTCGGCTCAATGGCCACACAAACAAGGAGCATAATTTTGATATAATTCAAGTAGGGTCATCACTCAAGACTTACCTTGGATGTTGTCGAGCGATTTCGACGGCTATTCAACTACTTTTTCCTTCCCTTTATCGGATTTAGCTCCCTTTGCTCTTGAGCTAATTTACACAAATTTAACTTATTAAAATCTCATCATGATAGCTTATGGCCGAATATGACAAGGAGTGTAAATGGTCATATGGCCATCCTTTAGCTCAAATACACAATGGTCATGCACATTTTTACATCACAACAAGCAATTCAATACATTCAAACATCAACGTGAAGTTCAAAGTACTTGGCCCTTATATACATTAGGCATCAAAGTTGTATATGTACGAAATCATAAATCGAACTCAACACATTAGTTAATATTCCTCTTAGCGAATTATCTAAGCCAAGAATAGGCATCAATATGCTTGCCTCAAACCGAATGCATGCACACTAATTACCCCTCATGTGGCCGAATATACACTTAATACCACACAAAAAAAAACAGCATACATTTTACTACTAACACATTACATATCGTAATTCATTGCACATCTCTTATTTACTTCATAATCAACACATCATCACAAGCAAATATACACTTTGAATTAGTATATATGTCATACCAATCCATCATGTGCAAACATATATTCATGTAGGTGCAAGGGCGAATTCTCAAGTGGCTTATATCCAAATATATACACATTTCCAAAGCTTAAATCTTACTTACCATGCAACATGCATGAATTATACTTATGGATATATCATGGCGAATACCACAACACCACACCATTTCAATTTGGTCATGGTGAAACAAAGAACTTAGTATCTCATTCAAAAAAATGCTAAAAGAAAATCTAAGAATCTTCAATCCTCCATCACATGTATCACTTTCAAGCTTGTTATTTAACATGCAATGGCATTAACACCACATTCACTTTGGCGAATTTCATTCCCATGACATAACAAGGATTTGAACCATGGGCTAACAAGAACATTAAGCTAGCAACTAAAAACATGCATGAACCTCAAACATACCTTAATCTTGATGCAAGTTTAGCCAACCTCTTCCTAATCCTCTTCCAAACCAAGTATGAAGCAAAACTCCTTCCTTAACCTTAGTATTTTCGGCCAACAAGAGAGTGAAAAGAGATGAACAAAATTTTTCTTTCTTCCTTTAGGACATTCGCCAAGCTATGGAGGAAGATGGACACTTTTTTTTTTTTGTTTCTCATCTACTAACATTAATTGTTTATTCCATACCCTTATTTTATTCTTTCCATCATAACCCATTTACCAAACATGTTTCATGACATGATTTTTGCCCATAAATCCTTGTCATGGCCGGCCACTAGCTATGGGGAAATTTGACATGCAAGTCCATTGTTTTGCATGCATCCTTTAATTAGTCATCACACATTTCCCTCATACTTTCAAAGTTTATTACTAGGTCCTTTCTAGTGAAATTCACATCTATAATTCTAAATCAAAGCATAAAAAATATCACACATGAGTTAACACACATTATAGGCAATAAAATAAATATTAAATTATTTTTATGCCTTGGTTTTGTGGTCCCGAAACCACGTTTCGACTAGGGTCATTTTAAGGCTGTCACAGTAATTGACTTAGGGATGATGGAAATCAAATGAATATGGTTTGAGAATCACAATTAAAGAGTTAGGGCTTTGGAAGAGTGAGGGACGAAAACACTATGGAGAAGGAGAAAGCTATCATGAAGATAAGTTAAGAATATGGGGTTTTAGGTTCTCTTTTAAAATTTGGTATATTCGCCCCTTAAAAGCTCACAGTTTTGACTCTCTTACAAATCAGTCTTTTTACTCACCCAAAGTATCTGGGTTGGTGGATTGTCTCCCAAAAGAGTTCTCCAAATGGTGAATTCCAATAAGACATTCCTGAATTGGGCATACTGTCGAATCCACGCAATACGCCACTCAAGAATTTAACGGATAATTCATCAATCTCTCCCTTTTTCTACCCTAGGCTTAATCACTATTCACCAAACAACATATCAGTACAGTCTACGCCAGGCGATCTGTTATATTGACTTCCCTTTTTATGCCCTAACAGGCTTTCCTGGTGGACTCTATCTCTTCCATATTGCATACATGTTCGCCATTGGATTATGCCATGGCTAACCATGTACCTTCTGATTTTCAAGAATCAGTTAACCCCTTTCGAGGTGTAACACCCCTTACCCGAGTTTGAGGCCGGCACTGAGTACGAGGCATTACTAAACTTAAGCACATGCATTCCAACATTTACAAATTATAAATACTTGATCAAATTTAAAACCTTTCAAGCCTTGACTAGAATTCCTTATTACGGATCTACGAGGCCTAAACAAGCTTTAAGGACTATTCGAAACCAAACTGAGTCCTTTAAAGAACTCTAGAATATGACTCTTGAAACAGTGGCACACGCCCGTGTGGAAGGGGCGACATGCCCGTGTGGCCTTCTTGACATGGCCGTGTCGAAGGCCCGAGTAGTTCACGTGGCCTAAACACATCAGGACACACTCGTGTCCCTAACCCGTGAGGAATTAATTCTTAATTAGAACCTACAGGGGTTTTCACATAGTCTGGCACGCGCCCGTGTCCATGGCCAGTGTCCCTCACACAGCCATGACACGCTCGTGTCTCAGCCTGTGTCCAAAAACCTTAACATTATGTTTTTGATGTCAGCAACCATTTAAGGGCACACAGCCAAGGCACACATTCGTGCCTAAAGGCACTGTCTTCCACACAGCTGAGATATACGGTCGTGTCTCTTCCCGTGTGTTTACTACCATGCATACTGACTTGAAATTTTAAAGTGCAAGGGACACACGGCCGGACAACATGCCAATGGGGCTGACCGTGTGTCGCACATGTCTTAGACACACGCCCGTGTGTCTACCCGTATGGACAAATACAACGCTATCTACCAAGCCTTTTTGCCACCCTCACTTGTAGCAACCTACACAACTACTTGTATATCAAATCTACATAGTAATATAAGATTAAATCAACTGCAACATGACATTCAAATGCAAACCTCATGACACTCTAACAAACCAAATATGCATTTGATCATTCATACATTTTGTTCATCAATGGAAGCATTATCATTTACAATCATCAATAATGAATATTAGCCATTAATCATGGCCTAAAAAAAAGAGAAGGTTTTCGTCCCAAGCCAACACAATTGGCTAACTTAACAATATGACACATAACAAAAAGACTCAATCCCTATACATGCCATACTCAAGATAATAAAACTAACTATACCAAAAGCTTCGAGTGATAGTGTGAGCAATGCCTCCAACGTTCTTTGATCCACGGGCTAATTTGAAGGCACTACAAGAAAATGGAAGGGAAAAAGGGTAAGCACAAAGCTTAGTAAGTTGCATGTAAATATCGAAATAACACCCATGTTACCACATGTGATCATACTCCCAATATATCATAACTTGCACAAAGAGTAAATGTTCATAACACAACGTACTTATGTTCATTCCTCGCTATTCATACAACAAGAATAGAATGCACATATCATCAATTTCATATAAGTACCTGTACCACTCACAACATGGTCATAAGTGCTATCATTTTGACATAAACCGTAAATTTCCCATTGAACCATTTGGAATACTACAGGATAATCACTAAGTCTCAAACATAGGGTACGATGCCGACACCATGTTCCAAACATGGTCTTACACTGGCTCTCACATCTAAGTCGATGCCATGTCCTAGGCAGGTCTTACACTGACACACCTCAAGCCGATGCCATGTCCTAGACAGGTCTTATACTAGCTTGCATATCTTGAGGCAACTCTGTGTCCCAGACAGGCCTTATACTGGATCTCATCTATCGGTGTCGATGCCATGTTCCAAACATGGTCTTACACTAGCACACACATCACCTAAATGTCATGTCATGGATATCCTAAGTATTCCTAAGGTTCAACCAGGAATCTCTACTACATCAATTCTCATCATGCACATTCACAACAATAGTCCAAAATTTATGTCATATTAATTATACAATACATAAATACAATGAGTTGCATTATTTATGTACAACTTACCTCGGTACACAAAATATAGGCGACTAATTGTATTTAATCCGCTTGCTTGGTTTTTCCCGGTCTAGGTTCGGATTGCGTAGTTCTTGATCTATAATAATAAAATTTCACTCATTTAATCATCATATTAATAAAAACATACTAAACTTCACAATGTGGCAAAATGACCGTTTTGCCCTTAAACTTTACAAAAATTATGATTTTGCCCTTAGGCTCATAAATAATTTTTTACCGAGTTTTCTCATTAACCAAACCTATCCAAACTCTTTTTATAGCTATAGCAACTCACAATTTCAAACATTTCACATAATTACCACCTATTTTACAAGCTTTACAAAATAGCCTATTTAGGTGTTTTCATGAAACCCCTTTCACAAAAGTTGTTTATTTAACAGCCAAGATTCATTTTCTTCCATAAAATTTCAGCTAACTACATAAATGCTTTCATGTCAAAACCCTATACTTTCATCCATTTTGCAAAATAGCCCCCTTATTAGAAAGCTCATGCTACAAAGGGTCCAAAAATACAAAAATTATCAAGAATAACCTCCTAAATGAATTCCTTGCAAGAGATACAAATGGCTGATATTTTTAGCTCTCTAAACCCCTTAGTTTTTGAAAAAAATCAGTGGAGAAGATGAAACTATAACCTCTATTTTCTTTTCTTTTTTTATTTTAGTCAAATAAGTCACCAATTGTCCACCTAAGCTAGTCAACATGACTCTCTTTGTCCCCTATGGCCGGCCACCTCTTTTAAAAAAGGTCTAATTGCACTTTAAAGACCCCAAATTATGGTTCTCTAGCTATTTAACACATCTAGCTAGTAAAACAAAACTTTTGCCCTTTATGCGGTTTAGTCCTTTTTCGTAATTGAGCTCACAATCGCTAAAATTAATTCACCAAAATTTTCATGCACTCATATAATCATGCTATAACACCAAAATAATAATAATATTTCTCTAAATCTAGATTTGTGGTCCCAAAACCACTATTCTGGTTAGGCCCAAAATCGGGCTATTACACGAGGCATCACCCTATAGGACCTAAATAGGTTTACATGGTGTCGCCTAAAAGGACCAGTAGATAATTGTTCCATGATGCTTCCAAAATCCCTTGAATCCCATAATAATAAACTCATTCATCCATTACACCAATTTTTCCTATCTTTATCTACCCAGTCAAAGTAACTTCCTTCAAACTCCACATTTTATAAATATACATTTCATGCAAGTTATTGTACATATTACTATACATACAACACGCCATTTATCAATACATCAACACACAATCGCATTTCGTATCCAGGGAACATACTTGCAAACATCCACATTTTTCACAACTTTTTGCATGCATGGCATACTCATTCACCATGATCACACACAACCATGGGATTCAAATTGAACTCATAGCAAACACACGAGCAGAACATTCTAACTTATCAACAACAACACCTAAGTGGAGTATAGAAACTCACCTTAAATCCTTCATCCTCACCAGCTTAACTTGTCCAAATGCAAGAGCCTCCTTCATCTTGGTAGCTAAGCACAACAACTAAATAAATCAGTTAAGCCGAAAGTATTCAAACTTTTAAAACCCGAAATTCAGTATCCTTCAGAAGTTTTCAGATATTTCAGAAATCCTTACTCCCCTTTCTCAAATCCACAAATACAGAAAGATAAAAAGGTTTACCAGTCCCTCAGATTCTCTATTTCATGACCCCAAACCTCACGACCACACCTGTAACAGACCGATTTTTGTTAAATCAGAACAGTAGTTTTGAAACCACAAATATGAGGTTGTAAAATTATTTTAATATTATTTTTGATGATTATAGCATGTGAATATGTAAGTGTGAAAGTTTTGTGTGCTAATTTTATCATTTAATAGCTTAATTTGAGAAAAAGGACTAAATCGCGTAAAATGCAAAAGTGGCATGCTATAAGTTAAAAGTGTTTATTTACTATTGTTTGTTATTTATGAGGTGAATGTTAATGTACATAAATGGCCATTAAATGAATTTTTTTTAAATGGTGTTAATTAAGGTTAAAAAGGTAAATTGGTTAATAAGGTTAATATTAATAAAACAAAACAAAAAGAAGCCTTATTATCATCTTTCACCACCGATTTTTGAAGAAGAAGAAGCCATTTTCGGTGTTTTAGGGTTCGGCTAGCATATAGCTTGATTAAGGTATGTTTTGAGCTCGATTTTTAATGATTTCTATGTTTTTGTGATCGTTGCTTTGAGTACTAGCTAGCCCGTACCTTAATTTTTGAATTTTTTGGTGATTTTGAAAGTTTCCATTGAGATTTCATGTGTTCTTGGAATGTTTGATGATGAATTATTAAAGCTTGATTATAGATTTCTATGTTTTGTAAAGTGATTTTTAGTGAAAATGCTTAAATAGGATTAAATTGTGAGAAAAGTGTGAATTGATGGGTTAAATTGTGAAATAAATGAAAAATATGGGCTACTAGGGACCTATAGAGAATTTGGCTAAGCATGAGTTTTATCAAATTTTGTGAATTTTGTGTATCTATAAAATAGGAACTAAATTGAATAAATGTGTAATTTTAGGGGCTAAAGTGCAAAAATGCCCAAATATGTGTTTGAGGATGAAATTGAATGTGTTGATGAATAAAAGGGTTAATTTTAAATGTATATAGATCAAGAATGAAAGAAATCGGATTTATATCGGGGAAAAACAAAAGTTATCGAATAGTCGACCCGTTCGTTTATTCCGATTAAGAGGTAAGTTCATATACAAATGAACGCTTTTAAATTGAATTATATGTGTTTACTTGCCATTGAATTGTTATAAATGCTGAATAAGCACTTACGAGCAAGAATAGATAGAGTTTTGACATCCGAAAGTCCCGTACGAACCTTAGGAATAGTATAGGATACAGATGTCACGACATTAGGTTATCGAGATGTGATTACATGTAAGACCATGTCTGGGACATTGGCATTGTTAATCGATTTCATGTAAGACCCTGTCTAGGACAGTGGTATCGATATGTGTTAAATGTAAGACCATATCCGGGATATGGCATTGTATGAACTTATGTGGTTTCCGAGCATCCTTAATGATTTCGAACAGTTCAACGGGCAAAGTCAAGTCGAGAAAGAATATGTGAATGAGCTAAGTGATTCAAGTATGCACGAAATTCATATGAGCCTTGAGAAGAGAAGATAATTGATGAATTGGTATGTGAGAAGTATAAATTGATTAATAGAAAGGTTTTTGATCTTGAATGTGTATTTAATTGTGCTTATTTATATCTTGCTTAATTGATGGTAATGATATTGATTCATAAAATGATTCATTTTTGTATGGCTTACTAAGATTTTAAAGCTTACTTTATGTGTTCTTTCCATGCTTTTATAGATCATCGAAGATAGCCCAGACTTAGGGATTGTCGGGAAACATCATCGCACTTTTGATCATCTCATTGGTATTTTTAGAAGCTTTGAATATATGGTATATGGCATGTATAGGCTGGTATCATGTTGGTATATTTTGAGTTGTGATTTTAGCCATGTGATTTGGCTTGTAAATGTTAGTATATGGCCATTTAAGTTAACTTGAATTATATGCTTGATAAATGATATATGAGATGTATAATATGTTTTAAGTGTTGGCTTGTTTGGAATGGTTGTTCTTTTGATTGGTTATTGATTGTGGTAATAACGTTGGAAAGTTGGCATATTGTGGCTTGATTTTGATATGACCATATGGTATACTAAGTGACTTGAAATGGATGATAGGTTGATGAATTAATGTATTTGGAAATGATATAAAGTGTGATAATTATGGTACATTGTTTTGGTATGTTTTGAATATGGAATTGAGAGGTTGAATGGTTATGAATAGATGGCATTATAAGAGTATGATTTGGCATGATTTTGGTTGCTTAAAGATGTACTAAAATGGTATCATTTGGGTTGCTTTGTTTACTTGAGAGTAGGGTGGAAAATTGACTTTTCAAATGGCCTATTTTTTTCCACTCGGGCAAAGACACGGGCGTGTGTCTCAGTCATGTGCGACACATGGTCATGTTACACAGACGTGTGTCCCCTAGGGTACCCTTCGAATTAAAGTCAGTATACCTTATAGTTTTGACACGTCCTAGACACACAAACGTGTCTATTGGCCATGTGTGGTACACGGGCTGGCACATAGGCTTGTAGTCGGCCGTGTGACCCAAGTCAGTAACCCTCTTAGATTTCACACGGCCTGGCACACAGATGTGTCCTTGGCTATGTGGTGCAAGTCAATATATATGCCCTGTTTTCACACGATCTGTGACACAGGCATGTTTGGTAGCTGTGTGAGGCACACGGCCTATTCACACGGGTGTGTGACCTTTATATCTTTAAAAATTTTCTATGTTTTTCAAAGTTTGTGAATGTTATCGGTTTAGTCCCGAACCCCTTCTAAGCATGTTTTAAGGTCTAGTAGGACCTTATAAGGGGCAATGTGATTGATATGAATAGATTTTGGTTATGAATATATGAATGTATGTGAATTATGTGTGATTTCCTAACCTTGTTCCGATGTCAGATATGGGTTAGGGGTGTTACAACACCCTATACAGAGTTTTCCTCAACTTTCTATTCTTCAGAACAACCTAAAAAGATGGTATAGAAGGAAAAAAATAGAAATTAAGAGAATTTTGCCATCAGAATAAACCTCCTCACTCATATATATAATCTTTCTTATGCATGGTCAACTACCCCAAATAACCATTCATCGACAATCATTTTGTCTCCCACTAAGGAACCAATCGGTCCTATCCTAATTAAACCAAAATTGAAAATCAAATAATTACTAATCAGCTACAATACTTTCTAAGTTTTCCAATAGAGGCCGCTGACTTACTATTTTATTCAATGAACTCCCAAATCCTCCGAAATTTTGAACTTATTGGAAATCGGATGTGGCAAAATTTTATTAAAAAACGTAAAGCATATGTGAAATTATATGAAACAAATCATGATTAAATATAGTGAAAATATTGCATATGGGAATGCTTCATTATGAAAATGATATCTGAATGCTACTTAGAGATGCATCGTATGACTCTATGTAGGCATAAGTGCCTTCATAAATGAGTAAACTTGTATGAATATATATATATGGATATGATTGTGATAAACGAAATTAAAATTTCTAATCAAAATTTTCCCTAGTAAACTTACGGAAGTAGTAAGGATATAGTTCTGATAAACCGTAATTTATACATGTTTTTATCCCATGCTTAGCACATTTATGGATGGTTTCTCCTTAGATTTGGTGAATTCGATGCTCTTAATTCTTTAATTTCATGTTTTATACTTGGTGAGCATAGGAGAGTAAAAAGAGCGAGAAACGGGCCGAAAACGGAAAAAATGGACCCACATCGGAAATCAACACGGCCTGGACTTCCTCACACGGGCATGTCACATGGCCGTGTCCTTTTGGCAGGATTGAAGCACGACTTACACGGGTAGACTACAATCCCGTGCCTATTCAACAGCCTTGACCACAGGCTGGAGTAATCGCACACAGGTGTGTCACACGGACGTGTCCCTGCAGAGCCCAAGTATAACCCTATTCAGAAAACACCAATTTTGAGGGATCTTAGGCATTCTAAAGCCTATTTAAACACTTAATGAGGCACTTAAGAGGGGGGACGCGGAGTAGGAAGTAAGGAATTACTCAAGGAAAGTCGATTGATCCATCTTAGAAGCCAGATTCATCATTAAGACTGAAGATCTCCCTTCAAGTTCCTTCAGGAGTTTTGGGTTTTCTTATGTTTTGTTATCTTTATGCTTTTGAGATGTTTTCTTTCATAAGTATGAACTAAACCCCCTAAATACCTAAGGGGAATGAAACCTAAGACAGATCTTGTTATTATCATCTAAATTGTATGATAAATATTTGACTTGTTCTTAATTATGTGTTCTTAATTCTTGTTTTAATATTCTAGGATATTGATTCAAGTTAATGCTCTTATTCAGAGGAGGAATAGACCCTGTCTAAGAGTAAATTTGTCATAATTAAGCTGAGTTGATTGCACGCCTAGAGATAGGGTGATAAGATTTTGCTGGATTAGGGTGAAACCTAATAAGGGGATCCATAAATCGAGTTAATGCATTACTAGGGCATTAATTAGAAAGAGATTTCAATTAATCAACCTAGGGTTAGACGTTATTAGTCTCGAGAGAGATAATAATATAACTTAGGGATTTCTACGGATCAAGTCAAATGAATAAATCGTTTGATTCAGAGTCAAATAACAAGTGAAGTCTAGGTAGATTTTTCCTTAGGTATTGTCTTAATCAATCGAATTTTCTAAAAAGTATTTTCCCAAATTTTCTTTCTGTGCATTATTAGTTTAGTAATTAGTTTAGATAACCAAACCTCTTAATTTTTAGGCTAGATAATAAAAAGAAAGTAATTACTAGTACTCTTGGTTCCTTTGGGTTTGACAATCTGATCTTGCTAAAGCCATACTATTGTTCAATAGGTACACTTGCCTTCATCGTGATAATAGTTAGTTTCAAGAACAATTAAATATAAATATTTAAAACCTGTCGCGAATATCACGTATCAAGTTTGCATGCCAATAGGGATATATATATATATATATATGGAGTTCTATGTGTGAAGTTCTTATGCCTTCGAGCCTTGCACTTTGGTGGATCTTGGTGTGGTGTATTTCATGCTTTTATGAGCCTTTAGTGTGGTGGAGGAATGTTATATAATGCCTTTAGGTCAGCACCTTTTTGCTTTCTGGTGTGGTGGAGGATTCTAGTGTATCTAAGTCTTCTTCTACTAGTGTTTACTAAGAGTCAAATTTTGTAAAAAAGAATGATAAGGTAAAGTATAAGAAAGATGAACAAAAAATGAAACACGTAATGGATTCTAATGATCACATATTAAAAGAGAATAAAAGCATGATAAATGAAAATATTACATCAAACGTGAAACATGAAAAGAACTCTATGGGTTAAGAAATGACTTGTTGGAATGTCATTATAAGTACGAGTTGCTGTTGAAGAGTAAGGTCATATAAAAGTAAGAAAATAAAAGATTGAATTTCATATACTAATCTAATTAAGAAGGAGACTTGAATTATGCTTATTACGATCTTGTTTACAATGTGAAAGAGCCACTCACATACCTCAAAGTAAGCTGAGTACGTTCTTTGATTATTTACTGAGCATTTATGTTTAACATACCAATTATTGTTGCATGTAAATTCAATTGCAGATTATGTGAAGCCTCATCCATTTTGGAAGTCTCCATCACCTTTATAGTGTTCAAGAGTATGTATTAACATTGGTTATTGTCTCCTATTAGTATGACATGTACATAGGTTGAGTTTCATTCAATAACAAGTTTGCATGATTTGATTTTAAATCAATGAATGATTAGGTATAGTATATTTCTTTAGAATGTGTGTACATGTTTTTATGAATGGATATGAGTTTAAATGTCATTTAAATGTGTTTAAAAGGATTTGGAACCTATTGGTACAATACGATAATGTTTGAGGATGTTTTTGGAGTGTTTTTGCAACACTTAAAGGGTGACGTTGCGACCTCAACTTTGTTACATCATGACATTCCCCTGTGACATCGTGGCTTCATCCTTATCACATTGCGACTTTGCCCAAACAACAAGTGATGTTGTAATGTCAAATGCTCTACATCGCGATTTCATGCACTATTCTAGCATTTTGCCCCACTACACTATTTTGATTCATTTTAGCTTCCAATGGCTCATTTTTTACCCTAAACACCTTATATTCAAAATAGTTAATATATTTTGATTATATTCAAAATTTTGAATAATATTACTTTATATTCATTACATTTAATAAATATGCATTATGTAATGATTTAAAAAACAAACACGTAGTATATATGCAATGTATGTAACATTAAAACTATTTTATATATATATATATATCAAGAGTTTAAAAGAAATTAAACCGATAATAATATCTTTTATTAATCATTATATCACTAAATTGACATATGATAATATCTTTTACTTTTCATTATATTACCAAATTGATATTAGAAAAATAATTTGTTATTATTATATACTAATTATTATGTGATAATAACAAAATAATATTAACTAGTGTTAAATTAATTAATTATGTCATATCTTTTAAAAATTGCATAATAAAATAACATTATAAAATGTGTTCATTCTTCACTTAACATGGAACAAAGGATTTCTGAAGTCGGAATTGGAGTGTGATAATGCTTTGTGGATTGAGATTATTCTTGTTGATGATGCTGCGGATAGCAGGTTGACGAATCTTCGACTGATACATGACATTCTTATTCGATCTTAGGAGGTTCATATCAGACATATTCCTCGGGTGCAAAATATAGTGGCAGATCTTTTGGCCAATATTGTAGATCCAAAGTTATTGAGATTGTAACACCCCTAACTCGTATCCGTCACTAGAATAGTGTTACGGAGTATTACCAGAGTTTTACAGTTCAATTATAATTAATTTATGTCATTTACTATTCATTTTCGAAAATCAATTACTATTAATCATAATGTCCCTTATACGGGTCCTCGAGGCCCAAAATACATATTAGAATCGAGTCGGGACTAAACCAGAATCACAGTAAATTTTTCGCAAAATCTCAAAATTTTTCTTAAGTGCAGGGGACACACACCCGTGTCCCTGGTTGTGTGGGCATTCGATGTGAGGCACACTAGAACAACAGAAATGTGCAAGTGTACACAATCGCAACAAATAATAAAGTGACAAGTAAATGTCGAGTTATCGTACCCAGAGGGACTGTGAAAAGAATTATTTATGAATACAATTTAAAGCACTTTGGTGAAGAAAAATATTTTATTTTGAAGAGGTGATTAAAAACTAGAAAACAAAGTAAAATAAATAAAATAAAATAAAGTTCCAATGCATGATTTTAAAAGATGATTTTAATATATCATAATTGTGTTAGATCAATTACATTTCTTAACTTAGAATTATTAAACTCATGTTTATGTTTTCATGAATAAATTCACGGCAACTCAGTTTGTAACACCCCTTACCCATACTCGAGACCGGGACAAGGTACGGGGCATTACCGTACACAAACATGACATTTCTAGAAAATTACAGGCTATAAAATTTCGTTCCAAATTAAAACCAATCAAACACATTCATAGTATCCCTATTATGGGTCTACAAGACCCAAAACATGCATTAAGAATGATCCGAGACTAAACTGACGGCTTAAGAAAATCTTAGGAAAATTTTTGGGTTTAAGCCTCACACGCCCGTGTAGAGGCAATGCACATGCCCGTGTGCTTGGGACACGCCCATGTCCCTTACCCATGTGGAATTAATTGAATTTATTTTCCATTTCAAACCTACAGGGGTTTTCACATGGCCGAACACATGCCCGTGTCCTTGGCCCATGTCCCTCATACGGCCTAGACATGCCCGTGTGGTCTCTCGTGTCCAAAAACTCGGACATTCTATTTATGATGTCATCATTCATTTTGAGGTACACACCCTTGTACTAGGTCGTGTCCTCCATACAGTTGAGACACACGGCCGCGTCTCTGCCCGTGTGTTTACTACCATGCAAACTAGCCCAAAATTTTAGGTACAGGGGACACACGGCCAGGCAACATGCCATGGGGGCTGACCATGGATCACACACGGCCTAGACACATGCCCGTGTGTCCCGTGTGGACCTTTTTAGGGTTATTTTTCAAGCCTTTGGTCACCCTCTAACATCCATACCCACTTAAAGATTTTAAGGGTATTTAACATGGCCTAATTATACTCTTAAGCAACCTTAGCATAACTCATTGCACTTTAACCTCATCTTATCAGTTTAGTACATGCTAAATTATCTTTTTTGTATTAGGGATTACCATATCATCAAACACATTTAGACTTGGCTCATTTTATAACTCATTACCAATTATGACCTAGCCATCTCCAAGTGATTTGGTCACATTCCACATGTCCATTCATGATATACCATATTTAACCATCTAATGAACATTTAAACACCAACATGCACAATTAGTAGGTTACAACCTACATCAAAATGAGCCATGCCTTATGGCCATATACAAAATGAATAGGTATATCATTCAAGCCCCTACATTGGCTAACCAATGACACATATAACAAAATAACAAAAAAGCTATACATGCCATTGTAACAAAGTAAAAGTATTTACATACCAAAGCAAGATAAACTAATAGTGTTGACAATACTCCAATCGTCTTCCAATCTTCACGAGTCCATGAGCTCTGTAAAACATGGAAAGGAAAGGGGGTAAGCATTAACATGCTTAGTAAGTTCGGATAACAGGAAAGTAAACTTACCGGTTATTTTGCATACAACCATAAAAGATATTCATGCCAAACATGCAAAGTATAAATTCCCTATCACATACACTTAATCATCATGTTAGTTCCCTCTCAAGCAATATTTCATTAATCTTGGTGAGTTCATCAATTCAAACATTTCCATTCTCGTGTCTTATTACAGTCCTGTTGAATTCCTCAGAAATCTCAATAGGTATCCCATTTACCGTCAAGTTATGCTAGTGACCATTTTAAATATACACTCCTGTAAACCTCACTCTTACGGCGGGATTACCAATCCAAGTTAAATCCCTCATAATATAAATTCAAAGAGTATTTTCGGGATTACCATTCCAGGCTAAATCCCTTATAACGACAATTACTCCAAAACGTTCAGATCTGAAATGCCAATCCAAACTAATTTCAGTCCTTAATCATGTTACCTATTCGGGCTAAATCCACAATGCACATATATTCATCGGGAGGTTTGATCGCTTAAGGAACATCCGTCCAGGTTGGATCCTTACTCTACTGAGTTCATCGGATTACCCGTCTAGGCTAAATCCCTTTCTGCAACACATGCAATATCTCATGTCATGTAAACAAGAATTTACCCATCAAATCTCCCTTTTTCATTCAACTGGGACAATTGTCATCATTTTCATTTTACACTACCACATTTCACGGATTGTCATGCAATCCATATCTAAATTAACATGCATTTTCAAGTATATTTAAACTTTACTTTGAGTTACACGAACTTACTTGGTACTTGTTTCGGTTTAGTATTTCGGTTATTCTAAAACCTTTCTTTTTCCACGGTCAACCTCTGGAATTGGTTCCTCGGGGTCTATATCAGTAAAACTAAATTATTAATACCTCATACTATTCATTTCAGACCTAAATTTTACCCTTGGGCAAAATAACCATTTTGACCTTGACATTTCACATTTTTACAAATTAGTCCCTAGGTCGTATAATGGAATGCATGAAATTCCTTGGTTACCCATGCCTGGCTAAATGTATCCTAAGCTCATACCAGCCCATATTTTTCTCTTTTTCACATTTCTACCACATATTTTATACTTTTTACAAAATCGTCCTTTAGGCCATTTCCATGAAAATCTACCTAGTAATAGTTGTTTACCATCATGTAAACTCTCATATTCCTTCATAAATCATTAAAGCACAAGCACCTTATACATGGGTGAATTTCCAAACATGAACCGTAGCTTGAGATATGGGTAGAAATGGGTAGAGCATGTTATAAGGATCTCAAAATTACAAAGAACTTTAAAAACGGGGCTAGGGAGCACTTATTATTGAGCTTGAAATGTTAAAAACCCTAGCTTATGGAGTTCTAGGAATTTCGACAGCTATGGGGAAGAAGATGGCTGATTTTGGCTTTCTTTTTCCCTTTTTATTAAGTTTATTACCAAATGACCAAAATCCCCTTCCTTACAAAACTTCCAAATTTTTCTATGCATGCCCATCTTTGTCCAAAAAGTTAGAAATTGGGAAAATTTCTATTTAAAACCTTCTAATTTATAATTCAAAGCAATTTCATGTAAATTTCTTCTGGAACCCAAGCTTTGCAATTTATTCAATTTGGTCCCTAATTTCCAATTGGACACCTTATACTTAGAATTTCTTCATGAAACTTTAAAACATGCTTATTTTCATATCCTAGACCTCGTAATGATCATGAAATAATTATTTTAACGTTAGATTTGTTGTCACGAAACCACTATTCTGACTAGGCCCTATTTTAGGGTGTTACACGATTATTTGCTAACTTATGAACATACTTACCTACCAAAATCCATTTATCTCTTGACTATATCTCTATGTCAATTCAACCAATTAAACAGATTTTAATAAGCAAATGTGTTTATGCACATACATACTTATGAAATTAAAATAATCTCTTGTACATATATCTATGTCAATTCAAGCAATTTATTCAATTTCATAAGCACAAAAAAGACTACATAAGGTAACAATGTATTTCTAACTTGAAATAGTTTAATCACAATAATCTTGCAAGTTATGCAAGGCAAATGTATCATTAGATACCATTGCTAATTTAACCCTCAGCTACCTTAAGTGATTAAACATGCACTGATTAAGTATTGTGTCAGTTAATTACAATTTTAATCCGTTTAAATAATTCATTCATTAGTTACCTTACAATTGTAATGCAAGAATAACTTAGTCATGGTTTTACTTAATCAAACATCTTACCGAGGCCTATAACAACATAAACACAATTTTAATAAATTAAGTAGATGAAATGCAATCAACCTAACACGAATTTAACTGCAATCATTAAGTTTAACTTATGCCTTCATATGTTGAACATAGCAATTTCTATCCACTAATGTAGGTAGCATAGAAACTTGAATCAATAGGTCTTTAACAAGGTTGTAACGTGGCTAGGTTATGGGTAGGTAAAAGATAAATTTAGGCTAAAAATCCCTAGACTCAGCTTCAATTGGACCTTCGGAATATTTACCTTCAATACACCAACTTACTTTGTTTTCACATGCTCTTTTGTACTTCTATTTTCTTTCAAGTACACATGTTTTTTTACGAGCATTTTGTTGTATGTACTACAATTTTTTAAGCATTTGATATTTCTTTTCAACTCCCCCAAACTTATTTTCAAAGAATGTCCTGAATAGTACTGAGTCTAGTGTTTGGGATAATTTAAAGATAATTAAAAGAGAAGTGATGGCTAAATATTGCGAGGGTTCAAATAAAATTAGGCCATATAGTCTCGAAGTTGGGTTTCAAGAGATAAAATTTCATCAAGGTTGGCTTGAAAGGCTCAAACGGTTCAAACAAAAGTTGTCTAAATCATTTTCAACATTCCATGTTTCCTAGGATTTCGCCTCAAGAAACTACTAAGTCAATCCTAGAGACTTAAACTTTCATGCATGCCTAACTTTCCTAAGGAACTAAAAATTTTATGGTACGATTTGCATGTTTTATTAAAAATACATTTATGTCATTATTAAGCTAACATAACAATTTATTGAAATAATCGAACTTTATTTATACTAAATTTTAGATTACTTAACAAAATTTCAAATTATTGAACAAAATATAACCTAATCATAACTGAAAGAAAAATTTATTTTGAGTGGGAATAATTTCAATTTTTCGGTCCCCCTACTTAAGATGAACAATGTCCTCATTGTTAAAAGTGAATAGATATTATACACCAGGTAAGATTCTAGAAAAGAGAAGGTGAGTCAATTTGACTACTTAAGTACCAAGCTCTCTCTAAATCCAATCCTAAACATGTATATATCTATTGCCACACTTTATACTTTACGACTTGTTCATTTTTATTAATGATTTCCACCTCTTGTTTTATTATGCGAAAATAAAAATTCCTAATTAAACTAAACCCTAAAATAACCTAAGAACAGAAATAAATGAAGTCAAGATCTCCCATTTTTATTTATTTACAGATCCTTCCTAATTCGACTCATCTTTTGCTCCACCTCTTTATTTTTGGATAAATCGCTTCGCTCCTTCTTCGATAGTGGACTCCATGGTTCAAATATGAAATCTGGAAACTTAGGCAAAAAAATAAATGGGTCATTGTATATTTTCGTAAGAGCGCTTCTCATTGAGTCATCCCTTATTTTTGAATATCTCCAGTAAGCTTGTTGTTGCCACTGCATATGTTATATTATGTCCATCAACTTTAACAGCTCATCTTGAAGATCTGGGTGAGGCGATTGAGTTCTGAACATTGATGTTATGACATCAGGTTCGGCTTCTAGTTCCATTGGTTCTGCCTTATCAGGGATTTCATCTAATTGCATCAGTTCAATCTCTATGGGATCTTGCTCTTCTTCTTCGAGATCCTCACTTTCTTCAATTCATTGCTGTAGAACAGAGTCTCCAGCTATTCGGTAGAGGTTCCAATCTTTGTTTGTGCCCTGGCTATAGCCTGTCTTCTTTACGTTTGCAAGAATTTTAGCTTTCAAGCACAAAATTGTTATCATAAAGGGAAAGTAAGTTGGGTCAGAACGTCTAACGGCATAATTCTACATTTCTCTCATGATGATTTTTCCCACATCAATTGTTTTTCCAGTTAAAATCAAGTATAATTGTAACACCCCGAACCCAAGACCGTTGCCGGTGTCGGACACGAGGGGTTAACAAGCCAAAACCACTTATAGCACCGACCAACTTGACATTCCCAGGCAAGCTGGAAAACTGCGTCACTGTTACCATAAAAAGCATATCTCGAGTTACAGAACTCGGAAACTGATTCCGTAAATTTTCCCTGAATTTAGACTCATATATCCATCCCTGGATTTTTTTCTAGAATTTTGGGTCGGGCCAATTGGTACAGTTTATTAGTTAAAGTCACCCATGTTACAGGGGTCGACTACACTGACCTTCACGCGTTACAACTTGAATATCTCTCTGTACAGGGTTTTAATACTGATTCCGTTTGTTTCTAATGAAACTAGACTGAAAAAGGAATCTGGACATATAAGGCATGACTTCTAATTAATTCTGGATAATTTATGGTAAATTTTCAAAGTCGCGACAGGGGACCCAGAAACCGTTCTGGCCCTGTCTCACGAGAACTTTAATATCTCTCAGTATACTGTTCATATGATTGTTTCGTTACTTTCATATGAAAATAGACTCGTCAAGGTTAGATCACATAATTTATTCACTATTTAACACCATTCCTACAAATTTTGGTGATTTTTCACATCCACGTCACTGCAGCTGGCAGCCTATGTTTTTAAGGTAGGCTTTACCTATATTGTAGTTCCCATGGACCAACTATAGTCTAGTCATACTTAGGTCCACATATGATCATATTTAGCCATTCCAATGGCTGATCATGTGACCAACACTCTCATTCCAAACCATAATCACATCATGAAACCAAATATAATTACAAACCACATATGGTCAAATTCCATACTCCACTTTTACGAACCATTTTCGTATGGCCGCACACATATACATCACAAAGTACTTAAAAACAACCGAGGGTGGTCCTATACATGCCATATCCAAAACTCAACTAAGGAGTACCAAAAAGGGCTTTGATAGTGTGGTTGACTTCAACTTCTATGATCCCGAATCCGATCGCTAACGAGCAAAATTTATAAACAGAGAAACAAAGAAACGGAGTAAGCAATTTATGCTTAGTAAGTTTCGAGCCATAATATACACACAACCAAAGCATAGCATTCAAGTAGCTAAACAATAATTCATATGCACAATTTCTCAAAGACATGCTTACTTCACAATCCCAACTCTTATATTCATACACAAATAACGGCCTAGTTAATGTCGATAGCTCATTTATCATTAGAGCGAATATTCATACAAGACTTACTCATAGTGTGCTAAGCACACACAAAACATACCTTGTTGTTGGGAATTTCACAAGTGCATTAACTGAAAATTTTCCAGCAAGTTCAAAGTTCTCGAACCACATACCTTCGGAGTTTATCCGGATATAGCTACTCATTCAAACGCCTTCGGGACATAGCTCGGTTATGGTAACCCGCACAAAGGCCTTTGGGACTTAACCCGGATATCACAATTTGCACAATTGCCTTCAGGCTTAGCCCGGATATCATAACTCACCCAATTGCCTTCGGGCTTAGCCCGGATATCATAACTCGCACAATTGCCTTCGGGCTTAGCCCGGATATCACTCGAACATTCATACACATCTTTGTTTCAATTTCATAACACAACTTTTATGCACAATTCACTTAGCAAAAATATCATTTCGGCTCAATGGCCACATACAAAGGCACAATTTCGATTGCTTATTACTTCATTCAATCGAATCAAAATCTAATTTTCGATACTCAAAAACTTACCTCGGACGTGGTCGAACGATTTTGACGGCTATTCGACGACTTTTTCCTTCCCTTATCGGATTTAGCTCCCTTTGCTCTTGAGCTTAATTTAACAAATAAATTGGTTTTATCATTTGAGCATCGAAGAGGAATTCAAGATACCTAGCCAATATATATGCTCATTAGGCATCAAAGTCGATATGTACGAAATCACGAATCGAACTCAACACATTAGTTAATATTCCTCTTAGCGAATTTTCTAAGCCAAGAATAGGCATCAATATGCTTGCCTCTAACCGAATGCATGCACACCAATTTCCCTTCATGTGGCGAATATGCATGTCCATGTTGAGGCCAATTATGCACTTAATACCACACAAAACAACATGCATTTTACTAACTAACGATTACATATTGTAGCTCAATACACATCTCTCATGTACTTCATAACCAAACATCATCACAAGCAAATATATACCTTGAAATAGTATATATGTCATGCCAATACATCATGTGCAAACATGTATACACATATAGGTGCAAGGTCAATCTCAAGGGTTCATACCCATCCAAACACAAATTTTACCAATCAAGTAACAAGCATAAATCATGCTCATGAATGCACCATGGCGAATACATCACAACCATACTCTTTCAACTTCGGTCATGGTTAAACAAAGAATTCAATGTCCTACTCAAGAATACTAAAAGAAATTTCAAGAGTAGTCAATCCATCATTACATGCATCATCAACAAGCTTCACATTTAGCATGCAATGGCTTTAACACAATATCAACCTTGGCCAAATACCATTTTTCATGGCATAGCAAGGATTTGAACCATGGCTAACATGCACATCAAGTTAGCAACCAAAACAAGCATGAATCTCATGACACAACCTCAACATACCTTAATCTTGATGCAAGTATAGCCAAATCTCCTTCTAGATCTCTTCTAAACTAAAAATGGAGCAAAATTTCCTTCCTTCTTAGAATTTTCAGCCCAAAGAAAATGAGAATGGATGAACCAAATTTTTTCTTTTGCTTTCTCTCAACTCACGGCCAAGGGGGGAAGCATGGATGAGACCATTTTTTTTCTTTCTTTGCCCATGCTCTTTATTTTATTATTTCACCCTAATGCACCAACAAAACATGTTTCATGACATGTTTTGCCCATCCACTCTTGCCATGGCCGGCCACTTCATGTTGGGGAAATTGACATGCAAATCCTTATTTTTGCATGCATGTTCAACTAGTCATCACACCTTTCCCATCATACTTTCAAAGTTTACTACTAGGTCCTTTCTAATGAAATTCACATTTATAACTCTAAATCAAACATCAAAATGTCACACATGAATTAACACATATTATAGGCATCAAAATAAATTATAAATTATTTTTATGCCTCGGTTTTGTGGTCCCGAAACCACCTCCCGACTAGGGTCAATTTTGGCTGTCACAACTCTCCCCACTTAAGAAATTTTCGTCCCCGAAAATCTTACCCGTAAATAGGGTTGGGTATCGCTCTTTCATAGAGTTCTCGGTTTCCCAAGTAGCTTCTTCTATCCGTGTTTGAGCCATAACACTTTCACTAGCGGAACCCGCTTGTTTCGCAACTCTTTCACTTCACGTGATAGGATACGAATCGGTTCTTCCTCATAACTCATATTGGTTTGAATTTCAACCTCGATGGACTAATCACGTGCGATGGATCGATCTATAGTGTCGAAGCATCGAAACATGAAAGACATCGTGAATCTTTTTGAGTTCAGGGGGCAAAATCAAATGATATGCCACTTGGACCGACTCGCTCGGATATCTCATATGGCCCAATGAACCTCGGGCTCAACTTGCCCTTACGGCCGAATCTGAGTATCTTTTTCCAAGGCGAAACCTTGAGAAACACTTTATCTCCCACCGATACTCGATGTCTTTTCGCTTCGAGACTGCGCACGACTTCTCGACGATCGGAGGCTATCTTCGACTTTCACGGATTACTTTCACTTTCTGCTCAAAGATCTCTAATTAAATCCACCCGAAAATTTTGCTTTCACCGAGCTCGGTCCAAAACAATGGTGTACGGCATTTACGATCGCACAAAGCCTCGTAGGGTGCCATCTTAATACTTGATTGAAAACTATTGTTGTGCGAATTCAATCAAAGGCAAATATCGCTCCCATGAACCATCGAACTCGAGGATGCAACATCTTAACATATCCTCAAGTATCCGAATTATCCGCTCGGATTGACCATCGGTTTGGGGTGAAAGGCGGTGTTGAAATGTAGCTTGGTACCCAAAGCTTCTTGCAACTTCTTCCAAAATCGCGAGGTAAATCTCGGATCTCTATCCGACACGATGGAAATAGGCACCCGTGTAATCTCACAATCGAGAAACGTATAATTCGGCTAGTTTGTCCATTGAAAAATCCGACGACGGGATAAAGTGAGCCAACTTAGTCAATCTATCTACCACGACCCAAATCACATCCTTCTTACTTGTCGACAATGGCAATCGGATACAAAGTCTATTGTGACTCGATCCCATTTCCACTCGGGTATCGTGGTCGGTCAAGTAATCTCAAGGCACTTGATGTTCCGCTTTCACTTGTTGACATATTAAACATCTCAAAACAAAGTCTGAGATGTCTCGTTTCATACCATGTCACCAAAACCGACGTTTCAAATCGTTGTACATCTTCGTACTCCGGGTGGATTGCCATTCGGCTACAATGGGCTTCGCTCGAATTATCGAAATAAGTTCAATTCTTTGGAACACACAGACGACTTTTGAACCTCAAACAATCGTCATCATCGATTTGAAATTCGAGTCCTTGTTCGAACACACTCATTTCGCTTTTGCAACCAACTCATCGTCGACTTTTCGAGCTTCACGAATTTGACGATCAATAATGGTTTGGCTTTCAATTCAGCTACTAACACATTGTCGGGTAGAACAGATAAGTGTACATTCATCACTCGTAAAGCGAATAATGATTTACGACTTAAGGCATCCGCAACCACATTCGCCTTTCCCGAGTGATAGTCAATGACCAGCTCATTATCCTTTAACACTCGAGCCAACGCCTTTGTCGCAGATTTAAGTCTCTTTGAGTCATCAAATATTTGAGACTTTTGTGATCCGGATACACATGGCACTTCTCACCAAATAAGTAATGTCGCCATATCTTTAAAGCGAATACGATGGCGACCAATTCGAGATCATGGGTCGGATAATTTTTCTCGTGTGGCTTTAATTGCCTCGACGATAGGCCACAACTCGACCTTCTTGCATCAATATGCAACCTAACCCGAGTAGGGATGCGTCACTATAAATAACAAACTCTTTGCCCGATTCGGGTTGCACTAGAATTGGGGCTTCACCAAATAAGTTTTCATTGATCGAAACTTTTTTTTGACATTTCTCGTCCATTCAACTTAACATCCTTTTGGAGTAGCCGTCATTGGCGTGGCTATCGTCGAGAAACCTCTTACAAATCGTCGGTAATAACCAAGCAAGCCCCCAAAAGCTCGAACCTCGGTAATATTTCTGAGGCTTCCAGCTAAGTATGGCTGAAATTTTGTTCGGTCGACTCAAATACCCGATGCAGATATTACATGCCCCAAGAAGCTAACCTCTCTTAACCGTAACTCACACTTCTTGAACTTAGCATATAATTGCTTATTCCAGTAAAATTTGCAAAGACTAACCTCGGTGTTCAAGATGTTCGGTCTCATTTCTTGAATAGACCAAGATGTCATCAATGAACACGACTACGAACCGATCCAAATATGGTCTGAAGATCCAATTCATTAAATCCATAAATACCGCAGGGGCATTAGTAAGCCCAAACGGCATCACTAGGAACTCGTAGTGACCATATCTTGTTCTGAAGGCAATCTTGGGTACGTCTGAATCTCAAATTCAAGAATCGATAATAGCCCGATCTCAAATCTATTTTCGAGAACACTGAAGCTCCCTTCAGTTGATCGAACAAATCGTCGATACGCGGTAACGGATATTTTTTCTTGATCGTCCCTTTATTAAGCTAACGATAGTCGATGCACAGCCTCATGGTTCCATCCTTCTTTTTCACAAACAACACTGGTGCACCCCAAGGTGAAAAATTCGGGTGAGCAAAACCTTTATCCACCAATTCTTGCAACTGGGCTTTCAACTCCTTTAATTCCGTTGGTGCCATACGATACGGAACTATCGAAATTGGGGTGGTACTAGGTACCAATTCGATGCCAAACTCTATTTCCCGAACAGGTGGTAATCCCGGCAATTCTTCAGGGAAAACATCCGGGTATTCACAAACCACTAGCATTGCCCATATTTCTAGGTGGCCTACCTCGAGTTGTGGTAGCACCGGGTTCCCACTTTGATTTACATTTTGTTCAGATAAACTCGGGCAATCCTTAATGAAATGATTGACTGATCCGCACTTGTAACAGAGCGGTCACGAGTCTACAACTCCCGAATGCCATTTGCCACAATATTGGCACTGCTCGTCTCGACGATCATTGCCAACACCGGCGATCAAGTGACTCGCGTGCCCATAGGGGTCGATCGCGGTCTCGTCTAGAAAAGCCCAAGTGTCTCTAGACCGCCTAAGCCATCTCTAAATTTCTTTGATGATCGTGGGAAGGGCTTCCCAAGACCTCTTACGAAACTCTCTTGCTCCCACTTCACTTTTCTTTTCTCCATATCGAGCTCCTCGGCTTTGCACGCCACTCGACAAGAGCCACAAACTCTCGGGTTTCCAAAATGCCAACATACGACTTTATATCATCATTAGGTCCATCTTCAAGCGTTTACATCACGCCTTCAAGAAATGCATTCGCTGCATGGCTAAGCCTCACAAATTTTCGTCAGAGTCAGAACCGACATGGAACCTTGTTTAAGTTCAAGAAATTCCTTCCGCTTTTGATCCATAAATCTTTGATCGATATACTTCTTTGAACTCGGTTAGAAAGAACTCCCAAGTTACGTGCTCCCTAGGCACAATGTAAGTCGAGTACTCCACCAATAGTAGGCTAAATCACGTAGCAAGGAGATAGTACACTTTAAGCATTCATCGGTGTACATGATAGCTTATCGAGCACCGGATAGTGTTGTCCAACCAAAATTCAGCTTGCTCGGCATCGCCGCTATCCGTAGCTTTAAATTCAAGAGCCCCATGTTTTCAATTTCCGACCGGGGCTTACTTGACCTTATTTGGTCGGCCATCGGAGGTATTGTAGGTGCGGGGTTGCATTAGTCGGGAATGGAGGTTGTGAATAGTCGTGTTAGTTCGAATGTATTGGTTGAACCAATCATTCATCACGCTATAGAAGGCTTGCTTAACCTCATCATTCGGATTGCTAGCAATAGGTTGAGAGTCCGCCAAGACTGTCCCCTTGCGCGGAGTAGGCGCCACACTCTCCACATCATCACTATTGCTCGGTTGGGATCGAGATCCATGGCTATAAACAAACACAAATTTCAAAATGTCGTAAATCACCACACTATCAATTATCACTTAATGGCATGTATAGCTAGACCCCAAACATATCACGGTAGTCCTAGGATCGACTAAACCGTAGCTCGATACCAATAAATTGTAACACCCGAACCCGAGACCGCTGTTTGTGTCGGACACGAGGTTAACAAGCCAAAACCACTTATAGCACCGACCAACTTGACATTCCTGTGCAAGCTGGAAAATCTGCACACTGTTGGCTTAAAAAGCATATCTCGAGTTACGAACTCGGAAACTGATTCCGTAAATTTTCCTGAATTTAGACTCATATATCCATTTTTTCTAGAATTTCGGTCAGGCCAATTGGTACAATTTATTAGTTAAAGTCACCCATGTTACAGTGGGTCGACTACATCGACCTTCGCGCGTTACAACTTGAATATCTCTCTGTACAGGGTTTCAATACTGATGCCGTCTATTTCTAATGAAACTATACTGAAAAAGGAATCTGGAAATATAAGGCATGACTTCTAATTAATTCTGGATAATTTATGGTAAATTTTCAAAGTCGCAACAGGGGACCCAGAAACCGTTCTGGCCCTGTCTCACGAGAACTTTAATATCTCTCAGTATACTGTTCATATGATTGTTTCGTTACTTTCATATGAAAATAGACTCGTCAAGGTTCGATCACATAATTTATTCACTATTTAACACCATTCCTACAAATTTTGGTGATTTTTCACATCTACGTCACTGCAGCTGGCAGCCTCTGTTTTTAAGGTAGGCTTTACCTATATTGTAGTTCCCATGGACCAACTATTGTCTAGTCATACTGAGGTCCACATATGATCATATTTAGCCATTCCAATGGCTGATCATGTGACCAACACTCTCATTCCAAACCATAATCACATCATGAAACCAAATATAATTACAAACCACATATGATCAAATTCCATACTCCACTTTTACGAACCATTTTCGCATGGCCGCACACATATACATCACAAAGTACTTAAAAACAACCGAGGGTGGTCCTATACATGCCATATCCAAAACTCAACTAAGGAGTACCAAAAAGGGCTTTGATAGTGTGGTTGACTTCAACTTCTATGATCCCGAATCCGATCGCTAACGAGCAAAATCTATAAACAGAGAAATAAAGAAACGGAGTAAGCAATTTATGCTTAGTAAGTTTTGAGCCATAATATACACACAACCAAAGCATAGCATTCAAGTAGCTAAACAATAATTCATATGCACAATTTCTCAAAGACATGCTTACTTCACAATCCCAACTCTTATATTCATACACAAATAACGGCCTAGTTAATGCCGATAGCTCATTTATCATTAGAGCGAATATTCATATACGACTTACTCATAGTGTGCGAACACACAAAACATACCTTGTTGTTGGGAATTTCACAAGTGCATTAACTGAAAATTTTCCAGCAAGTTCAAAGTTCTCGAATCACATACCTTCAAGTTTATCCGGATATAGCTACTCATTCAAACGCTTCGGACATAGCCCGGTTATGGTAACCCGCACAAAGGCCTTCGGACTTAACCCGGATATCACAATTTGCACAATTGCCTTCGGGCTTAGCCCGGATATCATAACTCGCCCAATTGCCTTCGAGCTTAGCCCGGATATCATAACTCGCAGAATTGCCTTCGGGCTTAGCCCGGATATCACTCGAACATTCATACACATCTTTGTTTCAATTTCATAACACAACTTTTATGCACAATTCACTTAGCAAAAATATCATTTCGGCTCAATGGCCACATACAAAGGCACAATTTCGATTGCTTATTACTTCATTCAATCGAATCAAAATCTAAGTTTCGATACTCAAAACTTACCTCGGACGTGGTCGAACGATTTCGACGGCTATTCGACGACTTTTTCCTTCCCTTATCGGATTTAGCTCCCTTTGCTCTTGAGCTTAATTTAACAAATAAATTGGTTTTATCATTTGAGCATCGAAGAGGAATTCAAGATACCTAGCCAATATATATGCTCATTAGGCATCAAAGTCGCATATGTACGAAATCACTAATCGAACTCAACACATTAGTTAATATTCCTCTTAGCCAATTTTCTAGGCCAAGAATAGGCATCAATATGCTTGCCTCTAACCGAATGCATGCACACCAATTTCCCCTCATGTGGCCGAATATGCATGTCCATGTTGAGGCCAATTATGCACTTAATACCACACAAAAACAGCATGCATTTTACTAACTAACGATTACATATTGTAGCTCAATACACATCTCTCATGTACTTCATAACCAAACATCATCACAAGCAAATATATACCTTGAAATAGTATATATGTCATGCCAATACATCATGTGCAAACATGTATACACATATAGGTGCAAGGTCAATCTCAAGGGGTTCATACCCATCCAAACACAAATTTTACCAATCAAGTAACAAGCATAAATCATGCTCATGAATGCACTATGGCGAATACATCACAACCATACTCTTTCAACTTCGGTCATGGTTAAACAAAGAATTCAATGTCCTACTCAAGAATACTAAAAAGAAATTTCAAGAGTAGTCAATCCATCATTACATGCATCATCAACAAGCTTCACATTTAGCATGCAATGGCTTTAACACAATATCAACCTTGGCCAAATACCATTTTTCATGGCATAGCAAGGATTTGAACCATGGCTAACATGCACATCAAGTTAGCAACCAAAACAAGCATGAATCTCATGACACAACCTCAACATACCTTAATCTTGATGCAAGTATAGCCAAATCTCCTTCTAGATCTCTTCTAAACTAAAATGGAGCAAAATTTCCTTCCTTCTTAGAATTTTCAGCCCAAAGAAAATGAGAATGGATGAACCAAATTTTTTCTTTTGCTTTCTCTCAACTCACGGCCAAGGGGGAAGCATGGATGAGACCATTTTTTTTCTTTCTTTGCCCATGCTCTTTATTTTATTATTTCACCCTAATGCACCAACAAAACATGTTTCATGACATGTTTTGCCCATCCACTCTTGCCATGGCCGCCACTTCATGTTGGGGGAATTGACATGCAAATCCCTTATTTTTGCATGCATGTTCAACTAGTCATCACACCTTTCCCTATCATACTTTCAAAGTTTACTACTAGGTCCTTTCTAATGAAATTCACATTTATAACTCTAAATCGAAACATCAAAATGTCACACATGAATTAACACATATTATAGGCATCAAAATAAATTATAAATTATTTTTATGCCTCGATTTTGTGGTCCCGAAACCACCTCCCGACTAGGGTCAATTTTGGGCTGTCACAATAATAAGACCATTCGCTCTAATGAAATTGTATTCCCATGTGAAATAGGCATAAGGCTTAATCGAATGAAATAGAACCATATCTTCGCGAGTGGTGTCAAATATTCTCTTCGACAAGTGTGAATTCCTTGTTTTGACACAGTCCATTTAGAACCTAGAACTGTAAGTTCCTCGAGAATTTCTTGCAGATTTTCAGGCTCAATATTACTCATCAAGGAAGAATATTCATCATTTTCAAAATCAGGTAGTTTAAAGAATTCACTAATAGGGTTTGAGGTTATTGGTACGTTGATTTCGTGAATAGAAACTTCCATCAACTCGATTGAGATTAAATTCGCATAAAATTCTTGAACTAACTCCTCATCCACACTAGGTCTTTTCTTACAAAACAACTCCCAATTAAGAGCTTCAGCAACCTGACGAATGCGCGCCATGAACTTAATATAATTGCTTTCTTTCAGTGTAAAGCCTTTCTTTGGATGCATTTGTTGAGTCTTGAAAATACTTTTGTATCTTGCTTTGGTTTCTTCACAATGGAATTTATTTTGTGATTCATCAATTTGGGTAGAGGCACAAGTTCTCTTGCGAGGCATGATTAACCTGAACATAAGATGGAAATAATTATTCTCTCAAAAATTTAATTAGTATAAACTATTAATAATTCAAAATTTTAAATTTTAAATAATTAAATAAAATTAAAATTTTGGAGAAAATTTTGTCTTACCACATTTTTTTATAGAAATTAAGAAATCCTAAAAAAAATAAGTATAAATCAAAAGAGGTCAATTTAGGATAGGTTGCAGGGTTATCGGCTAGGAATGTTGGTGCGAGTAGCAAAGCTGGTGTGCCGCACGGATGTTGGGACACTGCTAGGCGTGCGGGTAGATGTGCGTAGGAGCAGTGAGGCCTAGCGTGGGTAGCTATCCGGGCTGCAAGCAGCAATGGCGAGTGGGCAGTAGCGTGGGCACGAGAGAGCTGGAGCTAGAAGCAGCACGAGGAGCGCGAAGCAGGACGTACAGCACGTGATGGGAGCAGATGCGTGCGGGGTAAGCTGCAGGCCAAATGGCTGTCGGGCGGTGTTGTGGCTAGGGAGTTGGGGGCTTGCAACCTTACGTGATTCGGTATTTGGTGGGGATGGAGTTTGAGTGAAATAATGGAGAAGGTTGGTGGAATTTATAAGGAAAAGGAGTAGGAGTTTAATTAGAATTCTTAGAAAAATTTAATAAATTAAAAATTCTAAGTTCTAATTCTACACAAAGTTAACAACAATTAATAATTATTATAATGCATATTAAATTATTATTTTCAATTAATTCATTAAAATAAAAATTTATTAAATAAAATATGATTACTTTAAAACTAATCCTAATTTATGTAAAGTTGATAATAATTAATATATATTATAATGGATATAATAATATATTACTTATTATCATCTTTTTATTAAAAAACATTTATTCCAAATGCCTTTTGAAAATATTTACAAAAAGGGGCATCTAATTTTTAATATTTACAAAAAGAGCAACCAAATTTTGAAAATAATTCAATTAAGTACCTAGACTTAAAGGAAATTTGAAATTGAGTTGCAATTTAAAACTTGGATCAAAATTGACCCTTTTATTTAAAAAACTACAAAATTATTTTGCCATTTAGGGAATAATTTCTCGGAAAGATTGGAAGGATCACAAACGGTCCCCCTTAAGTTCCAATTTTCTCGACAAAATTTATTTAAACATACTAATCCCGAAAATATACACTAAATCATTTTTAAAAAAAAGAAAACAACAAAAATTAATCATCTAATAAAATGAACGAGATTTGATCCCGTTCAATTTTATCTCCCCAGTAATGTTTTAAGCGCTAAGTATTAACTCGAAAATTACCTCTCTTACTTCAAAGTTCGACAACTCCATATGGATAAACTCGGTAAATTGTAAATGGGCTGGACCAACGTGATTTTAACTTACCTGGAAAGAATCTTAATTTGGAATTGAATAACAAGACTTACTGACCTGCTTCAAATTCTCGAGCTCGAATGTGCTTGTCATGCCATTTCTTAAGTCTTTCCTTGACTAATTTAACATTTTCGTATGAGAACAATCGGAATTCTTCTAATCGTTGAGCTGTAGCATCCGTTTCTCTTTAGCAAGCTTAATATCCAAGTTGAGTTGTTGAAGAGCCCAATAAGCGTTGTGCTCTAACTCCAAGGGCAGATGACAATATTTCCCAAAGACCAACCTATAGGGTGACATCCCTAAAGGTGTCTTGTATGCCGTCCCGTAGGCCCATAAAGCATCATCCAGTCTATTAGACAATCTCGTCGGCTCGAGCAAACTACCTTCTCAAGTATGCCCTTGTTTCTTTATTTGCCAGTTTAGCTTGTTCATTTGTCTGCGGGTGGTAAGATGTGGCAACCTTGTGCTTCACACCATGTTTGTCAAGTAACCATTTCAACCACTTGTTCACAAAATGGGACCCTTCATCACTGATGATGGCTATTGGGGTTCCAAACCTTGTGAACACATGCTTTTGTAAAAACTTCATCACAACCTTAGCATCGTTTGTCGGAGATGCCTCATCCTCAACCCACTTAGACACATATCTAGTGCTACCAACATGTACTTGTGACCAAAAGCTGGAGGGAAAGGATCGAGAAAGTCAATACCCCAAACATCGAATAATTCTACCTCAATGACGTTTGTTCGAGGCATCTCATTTCTGTTGGTGACATTTCCAACCCTTTGACATCGATCACAACTCTTCACGTAAGCATATGCGTCTTTGAATAGTATTGGCCAAGAGAGTCTAGCTTGCAATACCTTGGGCGTAGTACGTATGCCTCCAAAGTGTCCCCCACTTGGATCTGAGTGGCAATGGTATAGAATCTTATGTACTTCATCTTCTGCCACGTATCTCTTGATCATTTGATCTGCACACTTTTTAAACAAATATGGTTCTTCTTAGAAATAGTACTTCACATCGTGAATAAACTTTTTCTTTTGAGATATGTCTTATCAATCGACACCAAACCACAAGCTAAATAGTTAGCAATATCAGCAAACCAAGAGGTATTATGGACATGATTACCTTCAATATGTGTTCATCTGGTAATGTCTCTTGAAATGGTATAAAAGGAGAATTCCCTTCTTACGGCTCCAATCTGGACAAGTGGTCTGCTACTTGGTTTTCTACTCCTTTTCGATCTTAAATTTCTAGATCGAACTCTTGAAGTAGAAGTACCCATTAGATGAGTCTCAGTTTAATGTCTTTCTTGGCAAGAAAGTACTTAATTATTGAGTGCGCCATATAGACAGTCACTTTGGTACCTACAAGATAAGATCGAAACTTGTCAAAAGCAAACATAATAGTGAGTAACTCTTTCTTTGTTACCGTGTAATTTAGTTGAGCTCCTGTCAGAGTCCGACTTGCGTAGTAGATGGGATGAAAAACTTTGTTCCTTCGCTAGCCCATGACAGCTCCTATCGTGAAGACACTTGCGTCACACATCAATTCAAATGGTAAATCCCAGTCTGGTGTGATGATTATGGGTGCCAAAACTAACTGACTCTTCAAATCGTTGAAAGCTCTAAAGCGCTTCTCATTAAATTTTAATGTCATGTCCTTCTCCAAAAAATTGCATAAGGGTTTAGCAATTTTGGATAAGTCATTGATAAATCTTCAATAGAAATCGGCGTGGCCCAAAAAGCTCCAAACACCCTTTACAATTATTGGATGTGGGATTTTCTCAATAGCGTCTACCTTTTCTTTATTTACCTCGATTCCATGTCTCGTTATCCAATGCCCTAGAAGAATACCTTCTCGTACCATGAAATGACACTTTTTCCAGTTGAGTACAAGGTTTGTTTCTTCGTATCACCTTAGTACCTTGGATAGATTGGCTAGGCAATCATCATATGTATCTCCAAATATTGAAAAATCATCCATAAAGACTTCCAAGTATTTATCAACCATATCAGTAAAAATAGACATCATACATCTTTGAAATGTAGCAGGTGCATTACATAAACCAATTGGCATGTGTCTAAATGCAAATGTACCGTATGGGCAAGTGAATGTTGTCTTGTGTTGATCTTCTGGTGCTACTATAATCTGGTTATACCTCGAGTATCCATCAATAAAATAGTAATAGTGTCGCCCCGCGAGTCTATCCAGCATCTAGTCCAAAAAGGGCAAAGGAAAGTGATCTTTTCTAGTCGCCTTGTTCAACTTCTGGTAATCGATGCAAATTCTTCATCCTGCAACTGTTCTAGTCGATATCAACTCGTTATTCTCATTTTCAACGACCGTAATACCTCCTTTCTTTGGTACGCACTGGACCGGACTTACCCATGAACTGTCTGAGATGGGGTAAATTATACCCATATCTAACCACTTAATGATTTCCTTTTTCATGATGGGGTTCAATCTTCACTGTCCATCAATCGTCCCTTTTTCACCATCTTCCAGGATAATCTTGTGCATGCATACAGATGGACTAATGCTGCAATATCAGATATGGTCCATCTGATAGCCTTCTTGAATTGTTTCAATACTAGGATGAGTTTCTCTTCTTACTTAATAGTTAATTCTGCTAAAACAATCACAGGCAGAGTAGAAGTGTTATCTAAATAAACATATTTTAAATGTGAAGGAAGTACTTTGAGTTCTAATTTAGGTGGCTCCTCAATTGACGCTTTTGATTGGGCATAATCCCTATTCTCTAACTCCAAAGATTCTAAACAGGATTGCGGATTAAATCCCCTTTGATTTGCTTCTAGCAAAGCTAAGTATTCATCATCCTCTTCATCATTTGGAGGGTCTAATGTCAAAATATGTTCCAATGGGTCCCCAACATAGTTGAGTTCCTTTTCCATGATTAAATCCTCTAAATCGGACACTGCAGAACAATCATCAATTGTGTCAGAAAATCGCATAGAGTTAAAACATTAAATGTTACCTGATCATCCTGAATACGCATAGTAAGCTCGTCCTTCTGCACATCAATAAGGATCCTTCTAGTTGCTAGGAAAGGCCTTTTGAGGATTATTGACACTTCATTGTCCACTTCAAAGTCTAGAACCACAAAGTCAGCAGGAAAAATAAATTTGTCTACATGTACCAATACGTCCTCAATTTTTCCTTCTAGATGTGCTAAGGATCGATCTGTTAATTGAAGTGTAATCGTAGTATGTCTAATGTCACCTATTCCCAACTTCCTAAATATTGACATAGGCATCAAGTTTATACTCGCACCCAAGTGACATAATGCCTTACCACAATATGTTGCTCTAATGTTGCAAGGTATGGTAAAACATCCAGGATCCTTCAACTTTAGGGGTAGTTTGTCTTGAAGATATGCACTGCATTCCTTCGTCAAGGCTACCATCTCAAATTCTTCAAGTCTTTATTTTTTTGACAGGATATCCTTCATGAATTTGACATAGTTTGGCATTTTTTCAAGTGCTTCAACCAGCGAGATGTTGATATAAAGTTGCTTGAGTACATCTAGGAACTTATTGAATTGAATTTCCTGCTTCTGCTTCTGAATTCTTTGAGGGTAGGGTGGTGGTGGCTTCTTTACTAGAACTGGTTGATTTGTCTTTTGTGGCAATTCTACATCTAACGAAGTTGTTAGTTGATCAGAATTAATTAGTTTTGAAGTTACCTTGTCGGATTTTACAAATTATGATTCCAGTGAAATTAAAATTTCAACACTCAGTTGAACTTCCTCTAAGTCTTGAGCATCAACTGGCTCCTTTTCAACTTCGATAGTGTTGGGTTCTAATGTCTTTCCACTCCTCAATGTCAATGCTTTACAATGCTCCTTCCCCGAATTCCTCGGATTCTTCGTATCACTAAGTAAAGTACCTTGTGGTCAGTTCCTGAGTTCAGTTGCAAGCTAGCCTACTTGATTCTCCAAATTCCTTAGAATGGCATCATTTTTTTCCATGTAAGCCTTCAATAGATTCTCTAAGCTATTGGACGGTTCAACTTGGTTTGGTTTCTAAACTTTTTAGGGAAAACCAGGTGGCTAGGTCGGTCCAGGTTGGGCGTAAATGTTACTGGTTCCTGCTCCTTGGTTACTCCAGGAAAAATTCGGGTGGTTTCTACACGACAGGTTATAGAAATTGGATTATAGTCCTTGTCTTCCTCGATTTTTGTTCTGGTTACCCATGTAATACACGGATTCTAGGTTCAATGGACATTCTTCGAACAAATGTCCTTCTTCACAATAGACACAGTCTACATTTTCAACTTGATTCGGTGGCTGAGCTGCAAAATTATTAAACCCATTAGCTGTAAAATTTTTAAACATTGATGATATTGATGATAATTGAGATGCGAGTGAAGTGAGAGCATCCACTTCATGTATTCCCGCGACTCATCTGCCTAAAGCTGCTCGATTGGTTGGCCATTGACAATTGTTGCTAGCAATCCTCTTAATGATTTCATAAGCCTCATTATAAGACTTAGAAAGGAGAGCACCATTAACAGAAGCATCCACTACCATCCTTATGTGTGCATTGAGACCATTCTAAAATGTCTCAAGTTGGATTCAATGTGGGATTCCATGATGAGGGCACTTCCATAATAATTCTTTGTACCTTTCCCATGCCTCATACAAGGACTCAACATCCATTTGTTGGAAAGTAGTGATCTCGTTCCTCAACTTAGCATTCTTGCTGGGTGGGAAATACTTCATGAGGAATCTTTCTGCTAACTCTTACCATGTGGTAATTGAATTTAGTGGCAATGAGTTCAACTAGGCTTGAGCTCTGTCCCTTAACGAATATGGGAATAGCTTCAAACGTAATGCATCTTCGGGTACTCCGGCTAACTTGAAAGAATCACTCACCTCCATAAATAGTCTTAAGTGAAGATGAGGATCTTCGGTAGGTATTCCACAGAATTGGCCCACTATTTGAAGCAACTGGACCATGACTGGCTTTAGCCCAAACTGTTGTGCCTCGATTTTGGGTCTCTGAATACCCGGATTAAGATCATGAAACATTGGCACAGCATACTGTCTTAAATCTCGATCCCTATCATCAGCAATAAGGATAGGATTTTGAGCAGGGTCTGCTCCATTTCCTTGATTCAAAATTTCAAGGCTCATCTCTTCAGTCCTTCTCTGACTTGCTTGTCTTTTTCGCTGTCAAAAAGTTCTTTCTATCTCAGGGTCTACAGGGAGTAAATCGATAATTCGGTCAATACTCATAAACACCTGAAATAATCACAGAAAAATTAATTTAGTTAAAATTGAACAGAAAAATAAACCTAAATGCAAAACTAACAAATTCACAAATAATGACTTTTTAAAATAGTCCCCGGCAACGGTGCCAAAAACTTGAAACGATGGAAATGTGCAAGTGTCAAGTTATCATACCCACAAAGACTGTGGAAAGAATTATTTATAAATGCAATTTAAAACACTTTGGTGAAGAAAAATATTTTATTTTGAAGAGGTGATTAAAAACTAGAAAACAAAGTAAAATAAATAAAATAAAATAAAGTTCCAATGCACGATTTCAAAAGATGATTTTAATCAAGATGACATAATTGTGTTAGATCAATTACATTTCTTAACTTAGAATTATTAAACTCATGTTTATTTTGTTACGAATAAATTCACGGCAACTCGATTATTTGCTAACTTATGAACATAATTACCTACCAAAATCCATTTATCTCTTGACTATATCTCTATGTCAATTCAACCAATTAAACAGATTTTAATAAGAAAATGTGTTTATGCACATACATACTTATGAAATTAAAATAATCTCTTGTACATATCTCTATGTCAATTCAAACAAGTAATTCAATTTCATAAGCACATAAAAGACTACGTGAGGTAACAATGTATTTCTACCTTGAAACAATTTTGTCACAATAATCTTGCAAGTTATGCAAGGCAAATGTATCATTAGAATTTAACCCTTGGCTACCTTAGATGATTAAAGGTGCACTGATTAAGTATCGTGTCAATTAATTACAATTTCAATCCACTTAAATAATTAATTCATTAGTTACCTTACAATTGTAATGCAAGAATAACTTAGTCATGGTTTTACTTAATCAAACATCTTATCGAGGCCTATAACAACACAAACACAATTTTAATAAATTAAGTAGATGAAATGCAATCAACCTAACATGAATTAAATTTAAGCCATATCAATTAAATTAAACATTTGAATATCACAAATATTCATACACATGTTCATCATAACAACAACAAAAAGTAAAAGGATAGGAAACAAGAATCAAATCTGGTGTTTCTCCGTGGCTTGACTGGTTTGCTCCACTCCTCCTTCTCCACTTGTTCTTGTTGAACTGAGGTTGCTATGAACACTTTAATACTGCTCCAAATGGTGGATGAATGACTCTTTTTCAATAGGTGAAATAGACAAGAGGATAAAGAAAAATGGATGGGAAATGAAGAGAGAAAATTGAGAGATAAAAGAAGAGATGAGAATATTGAGGTGTGTTTCAAATGAACAGCCAATGAGGGTTTTTATATGTTTAGCAGTCTGCTAAAAATAGCCAAAATTAGAGGCCAAATAGCCCTCCCATGGTCGGCCACACATGTGGCAAGTTTGAAGTTTTCAAACTTGCTATATTAAGGTAGGGGCAAATCTAGAAAGGCACAAATAGTGGAGGGGTTTGTTTGCAATTTGAAAAATTCTTCAAGGTCCATTTTGCAAGCTAATTAATCAGCCAAGAAAGTGATTAGGTCAGCATGTGGGATAGTTTTGGGTTGCCCAATACTCGGTCAATTCAATTTTTCAGTTCAGCTCAACTGGGCAACTTTTCATAAAAAATTAATAATAATTTATATAACTCAAAATTCAATTGGATATAAATTAAAATTAATTATATTATGAATTAATGCATATAATTTGGACCGTCTTAGGCTGAAAAATTAATTCGCCTTGATGCTTCAAAATTGTTTATCGGTTTTGCGCTGCTAGCAGTGTCTGCCGAGCCGTTTTTAATCTATCAAAAATAATCAAAATTACTTGTAAAATTAATTAAAATTCATTATGTTAATAATTGAAGTAAAAAATTATTATTTTATAATAATTATATATTTTTTGACAATAATTTTATCGAACTTACATGAAATTCAGTTAAAAAAGGCATGAAAAAGTGTGAATATTTTCGTATTTCCACACACGGCCGTGTCCCAGCCCGTGTCCTTACTCATGTAACTCTCTGACTTAGGCCACACGGTTATCCACATAGCCTTGTGTAAGGCCGTGTGGACAATTTAATTTTCAAAAACTAGGTGCAGAATTCACACGGCCATGTCACACGCCCGTGTGCTAGGCCGTGTGACTCACACAGCTGAGACACACACCCGTGTCTCTGCCCATGTGACCAATTCTGAGCATTCTATTTCTCAATTTTTAAGATGCAATAGACACACGACCAAACCATATGCTTGTGTGTATGGTCGTTGTGTCTCACACGGTTGAGACACATGCTCGTGTGTCTGCCCGTGTCGACAGCATAAGGCCACTTTCTAAGCCTTATTTCTCACCCTTTTTACTTTGCACCTACTGTAACAGCCCTAAATTGACCCTAGTCGGAAAGTGGGTTCGGGACCACTAAACCGAGTCATAAAAATAATTAACTGTCATAGTTGATGCTCATTATATGTACATATGCATGTGTGAAAATTTCATGTTTGAATTTTGTTAATTATAAGTGAATTTTGTCAAATAGGACTTATGTGAGAAAATTTAGAAATGTGCTAGGCAAATGTAGGGTGGCCTATAAGTGCATGTTGTGAAAAAAGGTGGGTTTGCATGTCAATTTACCCAAATTTAAGCATGATGGCCGGCCATGCTATGGGTGGAAACATGTTGCAAACATGTTTAGTTAGTGGGTATGTAGAAAAAATAAAATAAGAAACATGGGTAATAAAAAAAAAAAGAGAATGGTGTGGGTGTACCCCCATTGCCGTGAGTTGAGGGAGGAAGAAAGAAAAAATGTTCATCATTTTCTTTCACTTCTTGTGGCATGAAAATGAGAGAGTTTGAATGCTTAATAAGGAGGGAAGATGGAGTGCTCATGTTTTCTTTCTTTTGCAATTGTCGTAACTAGAGGAAGAAGAGGAAGCAAGATTCGCCAAGGTGGTCCTTTAGATCAAGGTATGTTCAATGATATTTTTTTGAAGTTTACACAACCTTTGGGTGATGGGTCTAAATACTATCTATCCCAAGGTTGGATTTGGGGTTGTTGGAGAGTTGGAAGTTGACAAGAAGCTTAAAAATTTTAGTTGATACCTTGATGCTATTAACATGTTAGTTGTATGGATGAACTAAGTTGCTTGTTATGTTAGCATGAAAGGGAAGATGTTAAGTCCTTTTGTTGGAGGTGCGAAGTTGGGACTAAGAAGGGAGGAGTATTCGGCTAACATAGTTGAAAGGGATGTTGCCGATTTTAGAATTTGATTATGGGAGTGGCTATAATGGGCATAGAGATGTTGAACTTAAGAAATGTAGCAACATGCAAATTTATATGATATCACAAATGGAGGTGAAGCTATGCTAGATTGGGAAAAAGGTTGATCAAGTGTGCATGAGAAAATTTAGGTGTTTAGATGATGTTGTAGATAACACTATACATGTATATATATATTCTACCATCAAAGTGAGTATGTAGGTGATGTTGAGTCAAATTTTGGTGCACAATCGGGTATGTATATATATATATAAGTATGCCCATTCATGATGTTACCTTTAATCATGTATATAATCGACTAAATGGGTAATTAGTAAGAGGGTTGCGAATATGCAAATATACATATGCATGTGTAATTGAATTATAAATGTACAGCAAGATGATTAAACTAGTTTATTTATCTATTAAGCTCGAGAAGTTAAAGAAGGAGAAACAAGCAAGGGCAAAGCCAAGGACATCGAGTAGCCGGGTCGGAACTGTTATACTCAACGCAAGGTAAGTCCTAAGCACTTGTTGTGAGAACTCCTTGGATAGATATTTTTTGAGTGATTCTCCTACTTGTTAATATGACCATATGTACAATTTGAATTTAGCAAATTGCTTTACCATGATGAATTGACATAGGGCACAATGTGTGCAAAAATTAAGTGGCACTATGTGTGCCGATTGGGAGGTTGAAGCATGAGGGAATCTCAAATGCACTATGTGTGCGATTTACTATGGCACTATGTGTGCGATTTACTATAGCACTATGTGTGCGAACATAATAAGCACTATGTGTGCAACGTTTGGTTGTTGGTATAAATTGTGATGAATGACGTAAGTGATTGAGCTATTAACTAAATATCGAATTTGAGGTTGTGCGGTGTATGCATAGATTTATCTAGTGCATCGTTGTTCCAAACTTGAGGAAATGGGTCTACATTGATTGGGCTGACTTGGCATTGAATTAATTGAAGGACTTGGCATGAGATCGAACCAAGAATTTAAGAAACTGTAGCATAGTTGTTATGATTTTAAAGAAACAAAAAATGATTATTAATGTTGGATGGTAGAGTAGTGCTTATGACTTCTTGAGTTATGTACTCATTTGGTGTGCTTGTTTGTTGCTTACCTAGGTTCTTGATCCATTTTGGTGTGCTCGAGACCGTCGTCAAAGTCATCACACCGCTAGCAACTTTTGATACTTTCTTCTTAGTGGGTCTAGGAGAGCATTTTGGCATGTATAGGCTAATATGTTTTGTTGAAAATTTGGTATGTAAACTTTTAGCCATGCGAAAATGGCTTGTATGCACCTTGGCATGGTATCATGATCATTTTGTATGTTGTTCATTAAGAGATGTGGTAATGTTTGGAATCGATTAGCCCTTGGAATGGTTAATCGTGATTATCTTTTGTGCCATGTATGTTAAAAAGGGCTAGTTGAATCAAGGAAATTATGAAGTAGGTAAAATCTACCTTAATGACAGAGGTTGACAGCTGCAGTGAGGTGGATGTGAAAAATCACTAAAAATATTAGGAATGGAATTAAATAGTGAATAAATTATGTAAATTAACCTTAATGAATCTACTTTCATATGGAAGAAACAAAACGGTCATGTGAGTTGTATGTTACGAGATAATTAGATTTTCGTGAAACAGGGCCAGAACGGTTTCTGGATTCCCTGTTTTGACTTTGGAAATTCATTGTGAATTAACCAGAGATAATTAGGAGTCATGCTATATATGTATAGATTCCTATTTGGGTCTAGTTTCTATAGAAACAAACGGCATCAGTATTGAATCCCTGTACAGGGAGATATCCAGGTCGTAATGCATGAAGGTCAGTGTAGTTGCACCCTGTAACAGTGGAGACTTTAACTAATAAACTGTACTAATTGGCCCGACCAAAAATTCTAGAAAAAAATTTGTAGATGTATATATGAGTCTAGTTTCAGGGAAAAATTACAAAACTGGTTTTCGAGTTTTGGAACTCAATGATTTTTAAAGTGGCAAGGACGCATTAGTGATCGCTGGAAAAATTTTAAAATGGACTGTAAAGTGAATGGTTTAAGCCGTTAGCCCTCGTGTCCGATTCAGCAAGCGGACTCGAGCATGTATGCTATAATTTTATTGGTATCGAGCTATGGTTTAGTCGGTTCTAGGACTACCATAGCACGTATGAGTCTAGCTATACATGCCTTAATGTTAATGTTTAAATGTGTGATGACTTGACGGTTAAAATTTTTTTTTTTGTTTTGATTAGTAAATGGATCCGGTGTAGAGAGAACCTTGGCGGATGATGTTGAAAGTGTAGCGGCTGCTCTCGCACAAGGGACGCCGCTGTTAAACCTCGGTCATCTGCGAATAATCAAGGTGAGGGGCTAAACAAGCCTTCTTTACCATGATGAATGAGTGGGTCGAGCAATATGCCCGAACCAATCCGGCTGTCCAACAATTCTCGAATTTGAATAATCTACCCCAAGAGCCCGTAATGCCATCGATTCATCGACCTGTGAGGTTGAGTAAGCCACCGTAGACTTGATTAGGAAGCGGGTGAGGAGTTCAATGCCATAGTTCTTGATGATGCCGAAAGAAGTAGAGTTACGGCTTGATAACACCATTCGGTGTTTGATGGTATCATGCACACCGATGAATGTCTAAAGTGTGCTATATCCTTGTTGCGAGACTCGACTTACTATTGGTGGAGGACTTTGATTTCCATAGTCCCAAACGAACGAGTTACTTGGGATTTCTTTCAAATAGAATTTGAAAGAAATATATTAGTCAACAGTTCATCGATCAAAAGCGTAAGGAATTCTTGGAACTCAAGCAAGGCCGTATGACAAGATGTCGAATCGAACATGAGTTCGTAAGACTCGATCGGTATGCCCGGAGTGTGTGGTGATGAGGTTGCTATGTGCAAGAGATTTGAAGAAGGATTGAATGAAGATTTAAAGCTACTAGTGGGTATTTTGGAGATAAAAGAATTAGTAACACTAGTTGAACGAGCACGCAAGGCGGAGGAACTTGGAAAGGAGAAGAAGAAGGCTGAATTTGAAGCTAGAGACTATCGCAAAAGATCGACGGGTAAAGCTCCGTTCTACCGTGAAGAAGTTCGGGAGGACACTAATAAATCGAGGACGATCAAGGGAATTTCCATTAGAGCACGACAATCGACGGACTCGAGCTACTTTGGTAGCTAGTGTGGGCAATAACCGTCAAGAGAAACTGAATGCCCCCAATGTGGGAGAAGACACATAGGTGAATGTTGGGGTAAGTCTACTAAATGAGCTCATTACGGATGCGGTTCGAAGGACCACTTCATTAGAGATTGCACGGAGCTTGAAGAGAAGAATAGGATGCAAGGTGCAAGACCTAGTGGAATGACACTAGAGGTAGACCACCGAGAATTTCGGGAGGTAGGGGTGGTAGTCGAGAGGTGCCATCGATGCGGTTGTTCGATCTGAGACCGTACTCTGCTAGGGTATATGCCATCCGTGCGAGAGGAGGCATCCTCCCCGATGTTATCCTTTGGTACATTCACTCTCTTTGATACTAATGTGATTGCTTTGATTGACCACGGTTCTACTCATTCTTATATATGTGAAACATTAGCATCGAAGAAGACTTTACCTATTGAGTCTCTTGAGTTCGTAATTCGGTGTCAAATCCCTTGGGTCATTACGTGCTTGTCGACAAAGTGTGTAAGAAATGCCCCTAGTAATTGAGGTTCTGCTTTCCGCAGACTTGATCTTGCTGCCGTTTGACGAATTTGATGTTATCCTCGGTTTAGATTGGTTGACCGTGCATGATGCGGTTGTGAATTGCAAAAGCAAGACTATGGATTTGAGGTGCTAAATAACAAGATGATCCGAGTTGAGTCTACGGGCTTAAAGGGTTGCCGGTGTAATATCATCAATGTTGGCCCGAAATATGTAAGAAAGGGTGCGAAGCATACCTTGCGTATGTAATTGATGATAAGGAGTTAGAAATAAAACCCGAATCTGTCTTTGGTGGTTTGTGAATACCGGATGTTTTTCAGAAGAATTACTGGGTTTGCCACTGTTCGGAGATAGAGTTTGGTATTGAGCTTGTACAGGACCACACCGATTTTGATAGCTCCGTATCGTATGGCACCAACGGAATTAAAGGAGTTGAAAGCTCGGTTGCAAGAGTTGGTGGATAGAGCTTTTGCTCGCCTGAGTTTTTCACCTTGGGTGCACTGTGTTGTTTGTGAAAAGAAGGGCGGAACCATGAGGTTGTGCATCGACTATCGTCGACAATAAAGTGACAATAAAGAACAAATATCCGCTACTGTGTATCGATTATTTGTTCGATCAACTGAAGGAACCTCGGTGTTCTCAAAAATAGATTTGAGATCGGGCTATTATCGATTCTTGAATTCGAGATTCGGACATACCCAAAGCGCCTTGAGAATGAGATATGGTCACTACGAGTTCTTAGTGATGCCGTTTGGGCTCACTAATGCCCTGCGGTATTTATGGATTTGATGAATCGGATCTTGAGACCATATTTGGATCGGTTCGTAGTTGTGTTCATTGGCGACATCTTGGTCTATTCGAGAGATGAGACCGAACATGCGAGCACCGAGATTAGTGTTGCAAATTTTACGGGATAGCGGTTGTATGCTAAGTTCAGCAAGTGTGAGTTACGGTTAAGAGGTTAGCTTCTTGGGTCATGTGGTATCTCGATCGGGTATTCGAGTCGACCCGAGCAAAATTTCAGCCATACTTAGCTGGAAGCCTCAGAAATATTCTTGAGGTTTGAGCTTTTTGGGACTTGCAGGTTACTACCGACGGTTTGTAAAAGGATTCTCGATGATAGCCACACCCATGACGAAGCTACTTCAAAAGATGTTAAGTTGAATGGACGGAAAAATGTCGAAAAGTTTTGATCAATGAAAACTTATTTGTGGAAGCTCAATTTTAGTGCGGCCGAATCGGGCAAAGAGTTTGTCATCTATAGTGACGCCTCCCTACTTGGGTTGAGTTGCGTATTGATGCAAGAAGGTCAAGTTGTGGCCTATGCGTCGAGACAATTAAAGCCACATGAGAAAAATTATCCGACCTATGATCTCGAACTAGCCGCCATCGATTCGCTTTGAAAATATGGCGACACTACCTATTTGGGAGAAGTGCCATGTGTATTCGGATCACAAAAGTCTCAAATATTTGATGACTCAAAGAGACTTGAATCTGCGACAAAGACGTTGGCTCGAGTTCTTTGAAAGATTATGAGCTTGTCATTGACTATCACCCGGAAAGGCTAATGTGGTTGCGGATGCCTTAAGTCGTAAATCACTTTGTTTGCCCTATGCGATGAGTGTACACTTATGCATTCTATCCGACAATGTACTAATGGCGAATTAAAGGCCAAACCCTTGTTGATTCGTCAAATTCGTGAAGCTCGAAAGTCGATGATGAATTGGTTGCAAAGCGGGTGAATGTGTTTGAATGTGGAATCGAGTTTCAAGTTGATGATGACGATTGTTTGAGGTTGAAATCGTTTGTGTGTTCCAAGAAATTGAGAACTCATTTCGATGATTACGAGCGAAGCTCATTGTAGCCGAATGTCAATTCACCGGGAGTACGAAGATGTACAACGATTTGAAATGTCGGTTTTGGTGGCATGGCATAAAACGAGACATCTCCGATTTTGTTTCGAAGTGTTTAATATGTCAGCAAGTGAAGGCGGAACATCAAGTGCCTACGGGTCTACTCTAACCGATCATGATACCTGAATGGAAATGGGATCGAGTAACGATGGATTTTGTATCCGGGTTGCCAGTGTCGGCAAGTAAGAAAGATGCGATTTGGGTCGTTGTTGATAGATTGACTAAGTCGGCTCACTTTATCCCCGCGTCTGGATTTTTCAATGGATAAATTAGCTGAATTGTATGTTTCTCAGTTGTGAGATTACACGGGTACCTATTTCTATCGTGTCGGATAGAGATCCGAGGTTCACCTTACGATTTTGGAAGAAATTGCAAGAAGCTTTGGGTACCAAGTTGCATTTCAGACCGCTTTCACCCCCAAACCGATGGTCAATCCGAGCGGATAATTCGAGATACTTGAGGATATGTTGAGATGTTGCATCCTCGAGTTTAGTGGTTCATGGGAGCGGTATTTACCTTTGATTGAATTCGCACAACAATAGTTTTCAATCAAGTATTAAGATGGCACCTTACGAGGCTTTGTACGGTCGTAAATGCCGTACACCATTGTTTTGGACCGAGCTCGGTAAAAGTAAAATTTTGAAGTTGATTTGATTAAAGATGCTGAACAAAAGTAAAGGTAATCCGTGAAAGTCGAAGGCGGCCAGATCGTCGTAAATCGTGACGCGGATCTGAAGCGAAAAGACATTGAGTATCAGGTGGGAGACAAAGTGTTTCTTAAAGTTTCACCTTGGAAAAAGATACTCAGATTTGGCCGTAAGGGCAAATTGAGTCCGAGGTTCATCGGGCCATATGAGATATCCGAACGAGTCAGTCCGGTTGCGTATCGTTTGATTTTGCCCCCTGAACTTGAAAGGATTCACAACGTTTTCCATGTTTCAATGCATCGACGTTATAGATCTGATCCGTCACACGTAATTAGTCCATCAGAGGTCGAAATTCAAACCAATATGAGTTATGAAGAAGAACCGATTCGTATCCTAGCTCGTGAAGTGAAGAAGTTGCGAAACAAAAGGGTTCCGTTAGTAAAAGTGTTATGGCTCAAACACGGGATGGAAGAAGCTACTTGGGAACCCGAGAACTCTATGAAAGAGCGTTACCCAAACCTATTTACTGGTAAGATTTTCGGGACGAAAATTCCTTATGTGGGGAGAGTTGTAACAGCCTAAATTGACCCTAGTCGGAAAGTGGGTTCGGGACCACTAAACCGAGTCATAAAAATAATTAACTGTCATAGTTGATGCTCATTATATGTACATATGCATGTGTGAAAATTTCATGTTTGAATTTTGTTAATTATAAGTGAATTTTGTCAAATAGGACTTATGTGAGAAAATTTAGAAATGTGCTAGGCAAATGTAGGGTGGCCTATAAGTGCATGTTGTGAAAAAGGTGGGTTTGCATGTCAATTTACCCAAATTTAAGCATGATGGCCGGCAATGCTATGGGTGGAAACATGTTGCAAACATGTTTAGTTAGTGGGTATGTAGAAAAAATAAAATAAGAAACATGGGTAATAAAAAAAAAGAGAATGGTGTGGGTGTACCCCCATTGCCGTGAGTTGAGGGAGGAAGAAAGAAAAAATGTTCATCATTTTCTTTCACTTCTTGTGGCATGAAAATGAGAGAGTTTGAATGCTTAATAAGAAGGGAAGAAGGAGTGCTCATGTTTTCTTTCTTTTGCAATTGTCGTAACTAGAGGAAGAAGAGGAAGCAAGATTCGGCCAAGGTGGTCCTTTAGATCAAGGTATGTTCAATGATATTTTTTTTGGAAGTTTACACAACCTTTGGGTGATGGGTCTAAATACTATCTATCCCAAGGTTGGATTTGGGGTTGTTGGAGAGTTGGAAGTTGACAAGAAGCTTAAAAATTTTAGTTGATACCTTGATGCTATTAACATGTTAGTTGTATGGATGAACTAAGTTGCTTGTTATGTTAGCATGAAAGGGAAGATGTTAAGTCCTTTTTGTTGGAGGTGCCGAAGTTGGGACTAAGAAGGGGAGGAGTATTCGGCTAACATAGTTGAAAGGGGATGTTGCCGATTTTTAGAATTTGATTATGGGAGTGGCTATAATGGGCATAGAGATGTTGAACTTAAGAAATGTAGCAACATGCAAATTTATATGATATCACAAATGGAGGTGAAGCTATGCTAGATTGGGAAAAAGGTTGATCAAGTGTGCATGAGAAAAATTTAGGTGTTTAGATGATGTTGTAGATAACACTATACATGTATATATATATTCGGCCATCAAAGTGAGTATGTAGGTGATGTTGAGTCAAATTTTTGGTGCACAATCGGGTATGTATAAGTATGTCCATTCATGATGTTACCTTTAATCATGTATATAATCGACTAAATGGGTAATTAGTAAGAGGGGTTGCCGAATATGCAAATATACATATGCATGTGTAATTGAATTATAAATGTACAGCAAGATGATTAAACTAGTTTATTTATCTATTAAGCCCGAGAAGTTAAAGAAGGAGAAACAAGCAAGGGCAAAGCCAAGGACATCGAGTAGCTGGGTCGGAACCGTTATACTCAACGCAAGGTAAGTCCTTAAGCACTTGTTGTGAGAACTCCTTGGATAGATATTTTTCGGAGTGATTCTTCTACTTGTTAATATAACCATATGTACAATTTGAATTTAGCAAATTGCTTTACCATGATGAATTGACATAGGGCACAATGTGTGCAAAAATTAAGTGGCACTATGTGTGCCGATTGGGAGGTTGAAGCATGAGGGAATCTCAAATGCACTATGTGTGCGATTTACTATGGCACTATGTGTGCAATTTACTATAGCACTATGTGTGCGATTTACTATGGCACTATGTGTGCGAACATAATAAGCACTATGTGTGCAACGTTTGGTTGTTGGTATAAATTGTGATGAATGAGGTAAGTGATTGAGCTATTAACTAAATATCGAATTTGAGGTTGTGCGGTGTATGCATAGGTTTATCTAATGCATCGTTGTTCCAAACTTGAGGAAATGGGTCTACATTGATTGGGCTGACTTGGCATTGAATTAATTGAAGGACTTGGCATGAGATCGAACCAAGAATTTAAGAAACTGTAGCATAGTTGTTATGATTTGAAAGAAACAAAAAAATGATTATTAATGTTGGATGGTAGAGTAGTGCTTATGACTTACTGAGTTATGTACTCATTTGGTGTGCTTGTTTGTTGCTTACCTAGGTTCTTGATCCATTTTAGTGTGCTCGAGACCGTCGTCAAAGTCATCACACCGGCTAGCAACTTTTGGTACTTTCTTCTTAGTGGGTCTAGGAGAGCATTTTGGCATGTATAGGCTAATATGTTTTGTTGAAAATTTGGTATGTAAACTTTTAGCCATGCGAAAATGGCTTGTATGCACCTTGGCATGGTATCATGATCATTTTGTATGTTGTTCATTAAGAGATGTGGTAATGTTTGGAATCGATTAGCCCTTGGAATGGTTAATCGTGATTATCTTTTGTGCCATGTATGTTAAAAAGGGCTAGTTGAATCAAGGAAATTATGAAGTAGGTAAAATCTACCTTAATGACAGAAGTTGACAGCTGCAGTGAGGTAGATGTGAAAAATCACTAAAAATAGTAGGAATGTAATTAAATAGTGAATAAATTATTTAAATGAACCTTAATGAATCTACTTTCATATGGAAGAAACGAAACGGTCATGTGAGTTGTATGTTACAAGATAATTAGGTTTTCGTGAAACAGGGCCAGAACGGTTTCAGGATTCCCTGTTCTGACTTTGGAAATTCATTGTGAATTAACCAGAGATAATTAGGAGTCATGCTATATATGTATAGATTCCCCTTTGGGTCTAGTTTCTATAGAAACAAACGGAATCAGTATTGAATCCCTGTACAGGGAGATATCCAGGTCGTAATGCATGAAGGTCAGTGTAGTCGCACCCTGTAATAGTGGAGACTTTAACTAATAAACTGTACTAATTGGCCTGACCAAAAATTCTAGAAAAAAATTTGTAGATGCATATATGATTCTAATTTCAGGGAAAAATTACGAAACTGGTTTTTGAGTTTGTCAACTCAAGATATGATTTTTAAAGTGACAGTGACGCAGTTAGCTGACTGCCTGGAAAAATTTTAAAATGGACTGTAAAAGTGAATGGTTTAAGCCGTTAGCCCCTCGTGTCCGATTCCGGCAGCGGACTCGGGTACGGGGCGTTACAGCTACATCAAATCTTCAATTTATTCACTAACCAATTCGAGGCATATAAATCAATCTAATTATCAAATTTTATGTGTGACATATTTACTCATGCTTTCAAGTATCATCTTTACATTAAAATTATATACTTACTAAAACTTAATTGCATCTAATATATTAAACCAAACATATTCATATATTAAATATAATAAACCTCATGCATAAGTATGTATTGAATTTACTATCACTAGCCATTCCAATGGATAGTTACAACCAAAACATTTACATACCCTCATTTATTTTCATTATCCTATACATGCCATTACACCAAGGTAAGATTTCTATTTATACCAAAATGAGTTGGAGGATAATGTGATAATGCTTCGACCGATCTCCAACCTTTACGAGCTTCCGAGTACTATAAAACAGAGGAAAGAAAATCGAGTAAGCATTTCAAATGCTTAGTAAGTTCGTATAATAGGAATTTAACTTACCATATATTTTTATTAAAGATAAGCACACAAAAATGCAACCAAGCAATTTGGATAATAACCTAAAACACACAACTTCACCAATCATGTTAGTCAAGTAATTCTCATAATACCAAGAACATGAATGAGCTCATCATTTAATGATTTTCATATATATATATATATATATATATATATATATATATATTTCATATCATTATTCCATATTACATGTATATTTCCATGACAAATCATTTAAAGTTCAGTTTAGTCATGTGAGAACTTTACCTGTTGAATTTATTTGAAATATCGATGGATATGCTCATGTAGTCAACTTAAAATGTACAGAACTAAAATCCGTCAATGCATATCCAGGGATACCAAATAAGGGCACATAATCAGGAAGCACACTCTCGAGCCATATATCAGGATGCTCAGATGAGCCATGTAACAGGATGCTTATTCGAGCTAAACAGGAAACTCCTAAGAGTTTAGAACAAGAAGCTCATTGGGCTTAACAGGTAACTCCGAAGAGTTATTAACAGGGAGCTCCAGATAGCATAATAGGGATTTCAAGCGAGCCATGTCAGAAAGATCATAAGAGCCTATATCAGCACACTCACGAAGAGCTACCTTTGTGTCTGCAGTAAATGCTGGCTCAATCGATCGATTCATGTAACATGATGCTCACAAAGAGCTATGGTAGTGCGCAACACATGCAGAATCACTACCAATCAGGATACTCGCGGGAACTATATAACAGGATGCTCGAGAGGGCTTATAACAGGATTGCTCGTCCGAGCTATAATGTCCACAACATATGCAGGACTATAATCAATACGGGAAAATACAATATCCATTCCATTTCATTCTTCAAAAGGGACTTATCAATTATCGAACAATATCGGGTATGTGATTAATTTCATACATTAAACTTTCAAGCAAGCCATGTCAGAAAGATCATAAAAGCCTATATCAGCATACTCACGAAGAGCTACCTTTGTGTCCGCAGTAAATCCTGGATCACAACCGATCGATTCATGTAACAAGATGCTCACAAAGAGCTATGGTAGTGTGCAACACATGCAGAATCACTACCAATCAGGATACTCGCAGGAACTATATAACAGGATGCTCGAGAGGGCTTATAACAGGATTGCTCGTCTGAGCTATAATGTCCACAACATATGCAGGACTATAATCAATACGGGAAAATACAATATCCATTCCATTTTATTCTTCAAAAGGGACTTATCAATTATCGAACAATATCGGGTATGTGATTAATTTCATACATTAAACTTTCAAGCGAGCCATGTCAGAAAGATCATAAGAGCCTATATCAGCACACTCACGAAGAGCTACCTTTGTGTCCACAGTAAATGCTGGATCACAACCGATCGATTCATGTAACAGGATGCTCACAAAGAGCTATGGTAGTGCGCAACACATGCAGAATCACTACCAATCAGGATACTTGTAGGAACTATATAATAGGATGCTCGAGAGGGCTTATAACAGGATTGCTCGTCCGAGCTATAATGTCCACAACATATGCAGGACTATAATCAATATGGGAAAATACAATATCCATTCCATTTCATTCTTCAAAAGAGACTTATCAATTATCGAACAATATCGGGTATGTGATTAATTTCATACATTAAACACTTATGCAATTCACCCAATCACAACATTTGATTCAATCATATTAATATACATAATTAAGTTACACGAACTTATCTCGATACTTGTTCGTATACAAAAATCTACTAAGCTGACACTTTTTCTTTTCCTCAGTGTATCTTCGTATTTAAGTTTTTCGGATCTATTTAGCATCAATTGAACTCAATTCACTTCTTAGGAAAAATTACTATTTTGCCTCTATACTTTTCATAAATGACAATTTTGTCCCTAAGCTCGGAAAATGAAATCCATGCAATTTAATCATTATTTCAAGCCTAACCGAATTTTACATGACTTAAAAATAGCCCATCAATTTCACAAAAGTCAGAATTTTTTCATGGGTTTTACAATTTTTCAATTTAGTCCCTAAATCACAATTTCATGAAAATTCACTTTGTAAAAGTTGTTTATTTATCAATAACCTTTCAATTTCTATCACAAATTTCAAAATTTTAGCATGTTCATCCATGGTAAAATTTCTATACTTTGATATCTTTGCAAATTAATCCCAAAAATAGATAGATTAAGCTATTCCGATCTTAGAAATATAAAAATTACTAAAAACGGGACAAGAATGCTTACCTGATTAAGCCAAGAAAGCTTGCTTTAATGTTTTTCTCTGTCCTAGGGCTTCCATAGAAATTTTAGGGAAGAAGATGATATAATAATATGATATTTCTTTTTAATTTATTTATCATCTTTTAATTATTCTCATTTCCAATTTAGTCCTTATTCTTTTCTAATTTTTCCATAGATGAATCATCAAAAATATCTACTAACTTTTCTTTAATGGTCTAATTACCATATAAGGACCTCTTATTTTTAATTCCATAGCTATTTTATCCTTTTACTATAACTCAACTTTTACATTTTATGCAATTTGGTCCTTTCCCTAATTAAACATGATATCGGTAAAATTTTGTTACCAAAATTTCCATACATCTTTCCTATCATAATGTAGACCATGAAATGACATTAAGATATTTTTTTTAACTTGAATTTGAGGTCCCGAAACCAATATTCCGATTTCACTGAAAACAGGCTATTACAACTCTAACCTCTTTAAGAATTTTCTTCCTTGAAAATCTTACCAATAAAGAGGTTTGGGTATTACTTTCTCATGGCATCCTTCAGTTCCCAGGTAGCCTCTTCTATACCATGTCGTTGCCAAAGAACTTTTACTAATGCTACCTTTTTATTTCTTAACTCTTTTGTTTCATGTGCCAGGATTTTGATTGGTTCCTCACTGTAAGTCATATCAGGTTGAATCTCTACTTCTATCAAAGATATAACATGTGAAGCATCTGACCGATACCATCATAATATGGACATGTGAAATACATTATGAATTCTATCAAGTTATGATGATAATGCTAGTCGATATACAATAGGTCCAATTCTTTTTGTAATATCATACGATCCGATGAACCATGGACTCAATTTTCCTTTACGGCCAAACCGGAGAGCTTTCTTCCAAGGTGATACTTTCAAGAATACCTTATCACCGACCCAGAATTCTATCTCTTTCAGTTTAAGATCAGCATAAGACTTTTGACGATCAGAGGCTGCTTTTAAACTATCCAAAATTACTTTCACTTTTTCTTCAGTCTCACTGACTAAATCAACTTTGTGTATCTTTTTCTTACTAAGCTTTGTCAAATACAATAGAGTTCTACATTTATGACCATACAGAACCTCGTACGGTGCCATTTTAATGCTCGACTGATAACTATTATTATATGCAAATTCAACTAAAGGTAGGTATTTTTCCCAGTTACCTTCAAATTCCAAAACACAACACCGGAGCATATCCTCTAAAATCTGTATTACATGTTCAGATTGGCCATCAGTTTGAGGATGAAATGCAGTACTGAAATGTAACTGCATACCCAGAGTTTCTTGCAATTTGCTCCAAAATCAAGATGTAAATCGGGGATCTCTTTCTGAAATAATAGAAATTGGCACTCCGTGTAGTTTGACAATTTTAGAAACATATAATTCAACCAATCTATCCAAGGAGAAATTCATATGTATAGGAATAAAGTGTGCAGACTTTGTTAAATGGTCAACAATTACCCAGATGGCATCTTTCTTTTTCAGAGATAAGGGTAATCCCAACACAAAATCCATTGTAGCTCTTTCCTATTTCCACTCAAGTATCGTAACTGGTTGTAGTAATCCCGAAGGCACCTGATGTTTGGTTTTGACTTGTTGACATATCAAACATTTAGATACAAATTCAAAAATATCCCGTTTCATTCCCGGCCACCAGCACATCTTTTTCAAATAATTATACATTTTATTACTTCTCGGATGAGCAGACATAGTACCATTTCGTACAAAATCTTCTGTATCAACTCTAAATTCTTCGATACACATAATCGGTCTCTGAATAACAGACAATCATTAGAACCAATCTGAAATTCAAAATTGAAAGTTGACTCACATTGTACCCGTTTAGCTTGTAATTCATTGTCATTTCTCTGAGCTTCGTAGATCTGCTGCAGAAATATTGGTCTAACTTTTAACTCAGCTATAATTGAACCATCATTAGACAAAGATAACCGAGTGTTTAATGCTCGTAAAGCAATCAATACACAGCCTCAACGATCTATCTTTCTTTTTTACAAACAAAACTGGTGCACCCCAAGGTGAATGACTAGGCCTCTTTTAATTCTTGCAATTGTGCTTTCAACTCTTTTAACTCCGTTGGGGCTATTCGATAAGGTGCTATAGATATAGGAGTTGTTCCTAGAAATTCCACCTCTCTGACTGGCGATAATCTGGGTAATTCTTCTAGAAACACATCAAAAAACTCACAAACAACTGGCACTGACTTAATCTTTAATTCTAACCATAACATACTGACCCAGGGGGTTTGAAACTTTAACCACAAATTCAGTGAACTCAATAGGTAAATTTTTAACAGACACTAAATTTGTGTATATGTATGAATGTGTAAAACCAAGATCAATCAAAGAAGTAGTATCAGTATCAAGAAGAGAAAATGTACTAGTAATGACATCTGGTGCAGAGACATCCTCTCTTACACGTATAGCATATGTCATTACCGGTGCTCTTGCTTCAGACTTAACTGTTGAATCTTTTGTGGCACCTCTGCTGCCACTGACATTGCCGGAGTGACGAGGTGGTCTACCTCGGCTTCAGAATCTGATCAGTATCTTTTTCAATTCTTTTTGGACAATCATTAAAATAGTGGTCAAGAGAACCGCATCTATACCAGGCTCTGCTTCTCATACGACACTCCCCAAAATGAAATTTATTACAATGTTTACACCTCGGTTTGAGGTTACCAACACTTCCAACACTTGTTACAGATGGAGACGAAGATCTCGGGTTAGAGTATTGAGAGCCTCGTTCTTTTTCAAAATATCTGACAGATGGGGTAAAACGATCATGATATTTTTTTGATTTCTTTGATTTCTTTGAAGCAGATGATTGTGACTTACCCATAAATCTTTTATTAGAAATCTCAGTTTCCCTCTCTTCTTGCTTCTTCTCTTTGCTTAATTCCTCAACTTTGTGTGTCCGATCAGCTAGTACTACAAATTCTCTTAATTCAAGAATTCCTATCAATAGCTTGACGTCTTCATTTAATCCTTCTTCAAAAAGTTTACACATATCAACCTCAGTCGAAACCCATTCTCTAGCATACTTACTCAGTCTTACAAATTCTCGTTCGTACTCGGATACTGCCATGTTTCCCTGTTTGAGCTCTAAAATTCTTTCTTTTTCTGATCCAAAAATCTCTGACTAATATATTTCTTTTGAAATTCTGTCTCGAAAACTCCCATGTAACATTTTCTCTCAGCACAACAGAAATTATGGGATTCCACCACTAGTAAGTTGTATCTTTCAACAATGATCAGCACATTTTAGGCACTCAACTAGTGTGCATGATAATTCATCTAAAACTCTGATAGTATTTTCCAGCCAAAATTCAACCCTCTTCGGATCATCTTTGAAGTAGCCCTAAATTCTTCTGCCCCATACTTACGAATCTTATCTACCAAAGGCTTATCAGTTCTAATAGGTTCAGCATCTTGTGGCATGTCAGGAACCGGTTGAGGAGCAGGAGAGGGAGGTTGTTGTACAGGAGTATTTGTTCTCAATTATTCAATGGACCACTCGTTCATCATTTGAAAGAAGGCTTCTTTACCTCATCACCTCGACCTTCAGATACGGGCCTTCTATTACTACGAGATGTAGCTCTTTGAACTGAAGCTTGAGTAGTGCTCTCAACTTCCTCGGACTCAACTCTAGCTTGGTTAGATGACATTACTATATGAAAAACATGTTTAAAATGCTCAGGAGATATCACACTATCACAATTTATATAATAGCATGTATAGATAAACTCATACTTGCTACATTAGTCTGAAAATCGACTAAACTGTAGCTCTGATACCAATAAATGTAGCACCCCTAACTTGTATCCATCGCTGGAACAGTGTTACGAAGCATTACCAGAGTTTTACAGTTCCATTACAATTAATTTATGTCATTTACTATTCATTTCTAAAAATCAATTACAATCAATCATAATGCCCCTTATACGGGTCCTCGAGGCCCAAAATACATATTAGAATCGAGTCGAGACTAAACTGGAATCACAGTAAATTTTTCGTAAAATCTCAAAATTTTTCTTAGGTACAGGGGACACACGTCCGTGTGGCCAGGCCGTGTGGGCATTCGATTCGTGTCCTAGCCCGTGTCCTTACCCATATAACTCTCTGACTTGGGTCACACGGTCATCCACACGCCCATGTGTTAGACCGTGCAAACAATTTAACTTTCAAAAATTAGGTGCAAAATTCACACAGCCATGTCACACGCCTATGTGCTAGGCCTTATAACTCACATGGCTGAGATAGGAGCCCGTGTCTCTCTGTCCTTGTGACGAATTTTGAGCATCCTGTTTCTCAATTTTTAAGATGCAGGGGACACACGGTCAAACATACTCCCGTGCGTATTGCCATGTATCACACACGGTTGAGACACATGCCCGTGTGGACAGAATAAGGCGACTTTCTAAGCCTTATTTCTTACCCTTTTTACCTTACACCTACATTAACACTTCAATATATTCACCAACCAATTAGAGGCATATAAATTAATATAATTATCAAATTTTATGCGTGACATATTTACTCATGCCTTCAAGTATCATCTTTACATTAAAATTATATACTTACTCAAACTTAATTGCATCTAATAGATTAAACCAAACATATTCATATATCAAATATAATAAACCTCTTGCATAAGTATGTATTAAATTTATTATCACTAGTCATTCCAATGGTTAGTTACAACCAAAACATTTACATACCCTCATTTATTTTCATTAGCCTATACATGTCATTACACCAAGGTAATATTCCTATTTATACCAAAATGAGCTGGAGGATAGTGTGATAATGCCCGACCGATCTCCAACCTTTACGAGCTTCCGAGTAACATAAAACAAAGGAAAAAACCAAGTAAACATTTCAAATGCTTAATAAGTTTATACAACAGGAATTTAACTTACCATATATTTTCATTAATGATAAGCACACAAAAATGCATCCAATGTAACAACCTATTTTTAATGAAATCGGAACAACAGTTTCGGGACCACAACTCCGAGCCTAAAAGAAAATTTATTTTTATATTTTTGTATGGTTAATATTTTGATAGGAATGTCATAAGAAAATTTTATCGATTTTGTGCTTAATTTCGGATAGGACCAAATTGCATAAAATGCAAAAGTTGGATTCTAGTAGCTAGAAGGATCAAATAGCTATGGAATTCAAAACTTGAGGTCTTTATATGGTAATTAGACCATTAAAGAAATGTTAGTAGATATTTTTGGTGATTCATCCATGGAAAAATTAGAAAAGGTTAAGGACTAAATTGGAAACTAAAATAATTAAAAGATAATAAATTAATAAATAAGAAATATCATCATATTATTATCATCTTCATCCCCAAAATACATGGAAACCCTAGGAGAGAGAGAAAAACTAATCAAGCTTAATTGGGTAAGTATTCTTGTCCCGCTTTTAGTAATTTTTATATTTTTGAGATCGAGATAACCTAATCTATCTAGATTAGGGATCAATTTCAAAAGTAATCAAAGTAAAAAAATTTTTCCATGGATGAATATGCTGAAAATTTGAAATTTATGGTAGAAAATGAAAGGTTGATGATAGATAAACCACTTTTACAAAGTGAATTTTGATAAAATTGTGATTTAGGGACTAAATTGTAAAGTTGTGAAATTTGAAGAAAAATTCTAATTTTTATAGAATAAATGTGCTGAAAATTTTATATTGAAATTTTTGTTAGGCTTGGAATAAGAAGTAAATTGCATGAATTTTATTTTCTGAACCTAAAGACGAAATTGGAATTTATGGAAGGTTTAGGGGCAAAATGGTAATTTTGCCTAGGATGTAAATTGAGTTCAATAGAATATGAAATGTGAGAAATTGATGATTAAATTCATTTATATAGATCCGGACAACACAAATTCAAAGCTAGATAGAGGAAAAGAGAAAGTTTTGAAATAGTAGATTTTCTTGTACGAATTATTATCGAGGTAAGTTCATGTAACTTGTTTATGCATATTAACATGTTAAATTGATTGTTGAATATGATATATGTTTATGTGAATTATGGAATGTTATAAATACATGAAATGATTTCATAATTGGAAATGTATTTAAAATGTTAAATGTATTTAAAATGTTAAGTTCCGTTTGAACAATGAAAATTGATGTATATGTATGATTTCCTGTATATAAATATGAATCTGCATATGTTGCAGATGGGATTTCGCTCGAACGAGTAATCTTGATATAGCTCTCGAGCATACTGATATATATACTCCCTGCGAGCATCCTGATCCGTAGTGATTTTGCATTTGTTGCACATTACCGCAGCTCTTTGTGAGCGTCTTGACATACGATCGGTTGTGATCCTGTATATAAATACAGACACAAACGCAGCTCTTTATGAGCATCCTGTTAAGCTCGCTTAAACTCTCTGTTACCTTATCCGAAGAACCTTGATATTATCTCTTCGGAGATATTTGAAAGGCTCTATGAGCTTCCTGAGTAAAAACTCTTATGAGTTTCCTGATTAGCTCGGATAAATGTCCTGTTACATGATCACATGGCTCGTTTGAGCATCTTGACATTGGCTTGAGAGTATGTTCCCTAAATAAGAATTGACGGTTTATAGATATGTACACCTTGAGTGTACTATTTGAGTATCCATCGATATTTTAATAATTCAACGGATAATACTTTTGATATGAGAAAATGATAAGATAAATAGAAATATGCCTTGAATGTTTTTGAATTATTTGATAAAGGATTATATGATGAGCCCATCTATGTTTATTTAACATTTACATGTATTATATAACTAACTTGCTTGATTGAGTATATGTGTTTAGGTAAACTTGTAAAAATGATAAAAGCATGTTAATTTTATGCTTAATGTTGTTAAATGTGATTGGTAAGTTTTAATTCCTGTTATACGAACTTACTAAGCATATAATGCTTACTAGGTTTTATTTTCTCTGTTTTATAGTGCTCAGAAGCTTGCAAAGGTTGGAAACGGTTGGAGCATCATCACACTATCCACTAGCTTGTTCTGGTATAAATAGTAACCTCATTTTGGTATAATGGCATGTATAGGTAACTTGGCCATTGATGGCATATGAATGTGGTTTGTAAACTAGCTATTGAAATGGCTAATAATGGCTTGTTTAGTATAATATCAAGATTATATTAAGACAAATATCCATGTGTTAAGTTTATTAAATATGGTTGATCAAGTTATGTTAAATGAATATACTTAATAAAGATGAAATTATAAATTTGTATGCATGTAATGTTATACTACGTTAGATGTTAAAATTAGTTTGATTATAATGCTTGGGTTGGCTGGCATATACTTGTAAGTGTTGGTGTAGATTATTGGCAAATTTGGGTGAGAAATAAAGCTAGGAAATGGCTTTATTTTGTTTATACGGGTAGACATATGGGCGTGTGTCTTGACCGTGTGTGACACACAGCTTGGCACATGGGCGTGTGTTTTGGTCGTGTGTCCCATGCATCTTAAAATCAAGAAACAGAATGCTCAGAATTGAGCACACGGGCAGAGACACGAGAGTGTGTCTCACCTGTGTGAACTACACGGCCTAGAACACAGGCGCGTGCCTTGGTCGTGTGAATCGTGCACCTATTTTTTGAAAATTAAATTGATCACATGGCCTACTCACACGGGCGTATGGCTGGTTGTGTGGCACAAGTCAGAGAGTTACACGAGGTCGAACACGGCCTACAACATGGAGGGCCGAGGCCCAAAACATACATTGGGTGTGGTTCGGGACTAAACCGATAACTCTCGAAACTTATACAATGCTTAGAAAATTTTCCTATTTTGGAGGGTCACCGCCCGTATAGGTAGGCCGTGTAGTCTCACACGACCGTGTGGCTTGGGACACGCCCGTGTCCCTAGCCCGTGTAACTCTTTGTTTATGACGTCATGAACAAAATGTGGTCACACAGCCAAGGCACACGCCCGTGTGCTTAGGCCGTGTAGACAATTAATTTTTATAATTTTTCCATAAATAGGTGCAGACTTCACGCAACCAGGGCACATGCCCATGTCCTATGGCCATGTCTCTCACACGGCCTAGGCACACGGCTGTGTCTCAGCCCGTGTGTTTACTACTGGGCATTTTGTTTGTATTAATCAGGGTGCAGAGGACACACGGCCAAAGCACACGCCCATAGGGCGAGCCGTGTGTCACACACGGTCTAGACACACGCTCGTATGTCTACCTGTGTGGACGAATTTAAGGCTATATTTCAAGCCATTTGCCACCCTTATTTACACAACACATTCATAGTTCCAAAGGTACTTAAACTCTTTCATGAATCTAGTTGTGTATTCAATTTCTCAACACTTTAGACTAGATTAAGGCTTCATATCATAACGACTCTATTGAACCAAACTCACATGTATCCATGAGCAATAATTATTAAATTTGTTTGCATGCATTTTCATATCAACTCATACACACACATAGTGATCATCATTATTCAGCCATCAGAATTGGCTCATACATGCATAAGTGAATAAGTTTACAACCCAATAGTCATTGTAAGCCATATCTCATGGCCTTATAAACACACTCATAAGCCAACACATTGGCTAAACTAATATGACATATAACAAAACAACCAAGTTCTTATACATGCCATACTCAAAATAAAGAGGCTAACTATACCCAAAAGATCCGAATGATAGTGTGATCGAGTTTCGACGCCCTTTGATCCCCGAACTAGCTTGGCGAAACTATAAGAAAATGGAAAAGAGAGCAAGTAAGCATAAAGCTTAGTAAGTTTATATGTAAATTAATAAGCTATGAAAATGTGAAATTTCAACACACACATAACATCACTTATTTCATCACATTCTCCATAATCACTATAATCATATCCTATCTCGTTCAAATCTCACAATGTCTCATAGAACTTAAGATCATAATTCCTCAATTTTCATCATACCAAAATTGTATCATTCCGTATTCTCAATAACTACGAGTTTGGCGTTCTTACCTGTACCCACTCAAGATAGTTATACCTCGTCATTCTTTTGTCACATCCTGGGACTACCCTATGAACTGCTTGGAATACTAGGGTTTCTCAGGATATCATCTACATAAGGTAGGGTGCCAATACCATATCCCAGATATGGACTTACATGGGACTACATAACGATGCCAATGCCATGTCCCAGACACGGTTTTACATGGGTCACACATATCAAAGCCGATAGCCCAACTATGGTCTTACACAATGTCTCATTATGATGTCAATGACATGTCTCAGACATGGTCTTACATGGGATCACATAATGATGCCAAAACCATGTCCCAGACATGGTCTTACATGGGACCACATGTCACTACCGAAGCTGTATCCCAAATATGGTCTTATACGGGAGCTCATCCACTCAAATGTCAAAACGAAGATACCCTAAGTATTCCTGAGGTTCGATCGGCTTAGGTTACCATAATTTTTTAACAAACAACATCAATGATATTCGCCAAGACAATTAAACCATTCATATAACATCAAATATTAATCACATAATAAAATGCTATATTAATTACACACAAACTTACCTTGATACAAAATATGGACAATTACTTCAATTTAGTACAAGATTTTGCTTTTTCCCCAATCTAGGCCCGAACTCCGTTTTTCTTGATTATCAAGCTTGAAAGGTTGAAGAAACCCTAGCTATGGTGACTCTTCAAATTTGGCACAAGCATGAGAAGGATGAAGAGATTTTGGCTTTATTTTCCCTTTTTATTCTTTTATTTACCAAAAGACAAAAATGCCCTTATGGCCTTCCTTTAAAATTTTACCCATGCATGCCTATTTTTGTCCATAAAAATAAAAATTGGGAAAATTTCTATTTAAGGACCTCTAATTACTAATCTAAAGCCATTCCATACTTAAAGCTTCTAGAATATTTAATTTTGTAACTTTTTCAATTTAGTCCCTTAAGTTTAATTAGACATTTTACACATAAAATTTCTTCATGAAATTTTCACACAAGCATGTAATCATATCATAGACCTCATAAAAATCATAAAATAATTATTTATACTTCAGATTCATGGTCTCGAAACCACTGTTCTGACTAGACCCTAATCGGGATGTTACAAGCCATGTCAGGAAGCTCATAAGAGCCTATATTAGGACGCTCACAAAGAGCTATGTTTGTGTCTGTAGTAAATGCTGGATCACAACCGATCAACTCATGTAATAGTACGCTCACAAAAAGCTATGGTAGTGCGCAAGACATGCAGAATCACTACCAATCAGGATGCTCACAGGAACTATATAATAGGATGCTCAAGAGGGCTTATAACAGGATTGCTCGTCCGACCTATAATGTCCACAACATATGCAGGACTACCAATACGGGAAAATACTGTATCCATCGCATTTCATTATTCAAACGGGACTTATCAATTATCGAACAATATCGGGTATGTGATTAATTTCATACATTAAAGACTTATGCAATTCACTCAATCACAACATTTGATTCAATCATATTAATATACATAATTAAGTCACACGAACTTACCTCGATACTTGTTTGTATACAGAAATCTACTAATCCGACACTTTTTCTTTTCCTCGATCTAACTTCGTATTTGAGTTTTCCGGATCTATATAAATGAATTTAGCATCAATTTAATCCATTTCATACTCAATTGAATTTAATTCACTTCTTAGGTAAAATTACTATTTTGCCCCTATACTTTTCATAAATGACAATTGCCCCTAAGCTCGGAAAATAAAATTCATGCAATTTAATCCTTATTTCAAGCCTAACCGAATTTTACATGTCTTAATAACAGCCCATCAATTTCACAAAAATCAAAATTTTTCCATGGGTTTTACAATTTTTCAATTTAGTCCCTAAATCACAATTTCATGAAAATTCACTTTGTAAAAGTTGTTTATTTATCAATAACCTTTCAATTTCTACCATAAATTTCAAATTTTCAGCATATTCATCCATGGTAAAATTTCTATACTTTGATATCTTTGCAAATTAATCCCCAAAATAGATAGATTAAGCTACTCCGATCTCGGAAATATAAAAATTACTAAAAACGGGACAAGAATGCTTACCCAATTAAGCCAAGAAAGCTTGCTTGAATTTTTTTCTCTTTCCTAGGGTTTCCATAGAAATTTTGGGGAAGAAGATGATATAATAATATGATATTTCTTTTTAATTTATTTATCATCTTTTAATTATTCTCATTTCCAATTTAGTCCTTATCCTTTTCTAATTTTTCCATGGATGAATCATAAAAAATATCTACTAACTTTTCTTTAATGGTCTAATTACCATATAATGACCTCTTATTTTGAATTCCATAGCTATTTGATCCTTTTAGCTACTAGAAATGAACTTTTGCATTTTATGCAATTTAGTCCTTTCTCTAATTAAACATGATATCGGTAAAATTTTCTTATCAAAATTTTCATACATCTTTCCTTTCATAATGTAGATCATGCAATGACATTAAAATAAATTTTCTTTTTAACTCGGATTTATGATCTTAAAACTACTATTCGATTTCATTTGAAAGCAATTTGTTACATCATCTATTGGAGGAGCCTCTGCCTTGAGTCAGGAAATTGCTTATGGTGGATCCTAATATGCCCGCATTGAACTAGGGTATCATTTTGTCTCACTTATGTTGTTTTACTTTACCAAAAAACATGTGTTTATATATATTATAATTAATAAAATTTTAAATTTATAAATTTATTTAATATAATTGGATAAGCTATAAAAATAATAAATATTCAAACTTTTGTCCTTTGGAATGTTTTATCAACTACCGTTATGATTTCAATCTTTTAATACCATCGTATTACATAAATGAGAAAAAAGTTAAGGAAGGGATAATCATGTCAGATTAAAGTAGTTTTATATTTATTTATAATTTTTATACGATTAATATTTTAATAATTTAACCGTTATATTTATTTATATAATTGTATTTATTATGCATGTAAATTTTAAATCGATTCGATATCTCTATCATATTAATTTAAAATATGTATATATTAATATTTATTGAACGATTGAAAGCTTTTTACATAAACCATATAGTTACAAAATTTAAATGTATGTCAATTTAACATACATGATCTACATGAATGAACCATAAAATGTAACGATTAGATCATAAAATGTTAATTGTAGGGAGGATCAACTTACAATGGTATAAAATAAAAGTGATTTTACACACATTGAACTTTTATATGATTAAAATTTTAGCAATTCAATAGTTAAATTTATTTATGTAATTGTACTGTCATGCATGTAAATTTTGAACCGATCCAATATCTCTATTATATGATCTAAAAATCGTAATATTAATATTTATTGAACAAATTGAAAGCTTTTACAAAACCATAGTTACAAATTTTAAATTTAAATAAAATTTGACATGCATTATCTATATGAATAAACCATAAAATATAATGGTTGGATAGTTGAATTGTTAATCGTATAAAAATTATAAAATGGTATAAAATCAATTTAATTTTACACGGTGTAAATATATCCTTCCCTACTTAATATTTTCTAATTTCATATTTATTTTTAAATGAATTTGATAAAAATACTAATATTAAATAAAAACTAAAATTATAATTATTCTATTAAAATTGTTTTATTATCATCCTAAAGTTATAACAATATTGAATATAATTGTCATGCATTTAAAGCAATAGTACGAGTTCTAATTTATCCTTAGATGGCATGAGTTTAAACGCTCTCATCTCCTCTCCTACTCCTATAATATTATAATGATAAAAAATATGCTTAGTATCATTTTAGTCCCTGAACTATAGGAAAATTTTCACTTTAATCTTTTCATTATGTTTTCAGTAATTTTACGCCCTCTACTTTCATTCTGTAACTCAAATTAGCCTTTAGATAGTTTCTATTTTTAAAAAATCCAATCTAGTCATTTGAAGCCAATTAAATCCATACACGTGGACAATTAATCCATTTGCCAGCATGGAATTTTTTTCTTTTTCTTTTTCATAGTAATAAAATATTTCCTTTTTTTTCTCTCTCTCTTCTTCTTCCCTAGAAAAAAAATCAAACATTTCCACCGCCGCTCATCGCCATCGTCATTCCTTCGACCAAGCTCACAGCATCATCTTTCTCCCTTTTCATTTTTCTTTCTGGGCTTAACTCAAAACCCAAGGAAAAACCTAGCCACCTCACTTTGTTCTTACTCCCATTGCCTTATTCCTACAACAAAGCTCCGATTGAAGGCTACCCTTGGGCTCCCATTTTCTCCCTCCTTTGACTAGTCGGCTTAATTTTCCTAGAAAACTCAAGAAAAATGTTGAAGGAGATTCATTTGAGGCCTGAAACTCAAGCCTTCAATCCGTTGTTTTTCGTCGATCCGACACCATTGGTGCTCCGCTCCGAGCACCACCACCACATTCCCTGTCCTCTGCTTTAAGAATCTTGGACCAATCCAAGATGTTGACCAGCAATAAAGTTGGAGCAGTCATTTTTGGGTCTTATGAGCTTCCATCTTTCTTGAAAACTTCTCAAAAATTTGTGTTATTTCCATATTAGTGATGAACAATACATTTCCTGATTCTCAAAATCTTTTCAAATCTGAAACATTTCATGTGGTAAAAGAATTAAAAAAATTTCATAAAAGAAGAAGAAGAAGAAGAAGAAGAAGAAGAAGAAGAAGAAGAAGAAGAAGAAGAAGAAGAAGAATTTTTTGGTGGAAAAAATAATTTATTATTAAGAACAAGAAAAAAATACATGCTGGTATTTTAGTCATTAAAATGAGGTGAATTAATTGTTCACTTGTTAGCTTTTAGCTTTTGATTGGTTTATGAAAGCACAGGAGACAAAGTAGTCGGAAAAAAATAGTAAATGACCAATGTGAGAATTTACTTTTAATACTGGGGCCAAAATGGAATTAGGCCTATATATACATTAACAATATATTTTCATTCTAGAGTATTTAAACAACTTTAACAACAACATGACTGTCATGACTTAAACTCAGGTTACACCTTAAATTATGAACACTCTAACCATCAAGTCAATACACGAGATTCATTATTATTATTTAATACTTAATAAGATTTACTTACATAATAATGAATGTATTTTACCATGATGTTTTGGTATATTATGTCTATCTATTAATGATTACTTATATTAATGTAGATTAGACAAATATTGTTGACATTGATAAGGTATTGAAGAGAGATAAAAAATATTTTAATTGAAGATAAAATATTTTTATGATATTCATATTTAAAATCGATGAATTAAAATTTCATTTTGTTTTCTAAAATGGGATTTTCTCTTTTGATTCATTTTATAATTTTTTAAAATATAACTTTAGGTTTAGTGTTTTGGTAAATATAAATCATTTGGGATAAGATATTAGTGAAGTTTTAATTTAATGGTGAGTAAGAGTTTTGAAGTCGATTGAGTTTTAGTTTAATTAGTATAAGTATTATTGTTAATATAGGAATATATAGGATATGATAAGAACCAATAATAAAATTATTTATAAAAAGAAGAGATTGTTAATGTTATTAATTTTTTTATTTAATTTAGGTTTCTTTACAATCATGGGTAGAATTATATATAAGGTTGGAAAAAATTGTATAATTAGTAAATTGATCCCGCAAAGACTTGAAAACAATCCACCTACCAAAATTTTTTAAATGAATTATTTTATAAAATAAATTCTATTATACAAAAATAAATGTACGTATCTCTTTCCATTACTAAAACTAAAAACTCCCTAATCCTTTTATTGTTTTTTGTACAGTTCTCATTATTCTCTATCTAGAATATTTACTAGATAGGTAATCAATCTTTTATACTTTCAAGTAGTTTTCCTTAGTTTGGTGACAACTCTTTTTTTTTCAAACATTGCTGATTAATCTCTAGAAACTTAGGATTGTGATTTTTCTTGCGATAGATTAGGATTTTTTTATGCAAGATTTAGTTTTTTTTATTTATTAAATGAGTTCGAGATATTGATTTTGTATGAGATTCCTAAATCTTAATTGGGTAATAATTTTTAAATGTTGATTAATACAAATAATTGGAAAAATTAAGATCAATTGTATTTATAGTCTTGAGTTTCTTTAAATATTTATTAGAAATTTAACATTTTTATTAATAAATAGTTGTTGCTAGTGTGATTATTGTGAAAAATAGAGTATTTTCTAAAAGAAATGGTTTGTTGTAAATGTTTAGAGTATTTTTTTTTTTGGTTTAAAAGTGAAATAGTGTTGAAAAAAGATGTACTTTTAATTTAGGGTAAATTACACCAACACTCACTCAACTTTGATGCAGCTGACAAAACAATCACTCTGAAGAAGAAGAAGAAGAAGAAGAAGAAGAAGAATTACCATTGAAGTTGTGTTAGTAAGTGACACTGATGAATCCACAGCAATGATAGCCACAAAACCGACTCAACGGTGAAAAAGCAACTAGCAACAATGACATTGAAACATGAAGATACATATAAAACAGAGTAAATTAATTAAAGAGATTCAATTCCAAAAGAATTACTGTCTAAAATTTCAAAAAAGAACCAAATGAGATTTTAGTAGTTGAGCCAACAGCCAAAAAGGGAGAGTTTGGTGTGAGGATTTTTATCCAAAAGAAAATGGATTTCTTTAGCAATAGAGGAACCAATCTCGATGCTTGGACCTTTAGGTCCTAAGGAATTACCAGTCCCAAGCGTGACACAAGCCGTAAAGCTTTCAAAACAAAATCCAACACAGCTTTGGCATTATAACTAGCTTTCGAATGACGTCCCTAGCCGCGTTCAAGACGCTGATGATTAAACCACCGCAAGCAGGCACCAAAATGACACATACTCAAATGGAGTCAAGAAGCTCCTCTTGCAACCAGGAAGCACCTCTATAAGGAATCCTGTCCTAGAAAAAGTCGTGAATCTCATGCATGCCGTTGTTGAACAAAACGATGACTATTCCCGTAAAAAAACACCAACCAAGCAAGCCAAAACGATGACCCCAGGATTGTTGAAATTATCTTTTGAGACGACGATTTGTTCGTCAGCGAAGTTGGGTAGGGCAACACTGATGAAAGAGGAGCGTTGGTTTAGAATGGGAAATAGGGAAGAAGAGAAATCGTTGTTGTTGAATGGAAAAAAAGGGGATTTTTTTTTCTTTTCTTTATTCTTCTTCTTTTACTGCAAGTTAACGGGGATGGTGTAGAGGCCATCGTTTCCATGTGGGATGCCAACATGGCAAGTTAATGGGTCACCTTAGCTTCCTGTTACATTTGTAATGGTCGTAACTGATTTGTCATTTTTCAAAAGTTGAGTGACTGAATTGAAACCAGGTCGTGATTGTTTTATTAGCTGCATCAAAGCTGAGTACTATCGATGTAATTTACCTTTTAAATTATTAGATTTGAATTTTAAAGATAATAAATATATATATATATATCTTTGTTTACTAACTACTAAACATGATAACGTAGGATATTTTAAGATAAGAAAACTGTTAATAACTATTTAATGATATGGATCAAGATTATATTTTATATATATATAAAAAAAGGCAAGGATTTGATTTTTGTAAATAAAATATCTTTGCTTATTAATGACTAAAGTTGATGACATAAGACATATTAAGATGTTGAAAAAATGTTTCGGAGGGGAATCGAAAGGTTTTAGCTTTTAAGATTCTGAGCATATAAGTTGGAATCTCATTTGCATAAATCATCATTAATTTAATTTGAGTTGATTATTTAATATTTTCAGTTAAAATATAAATTTTAATTTTAATAATTAGGTTTGAATTTTTTAAATAATTTTTTTAGTAATGGTTAAACGTAATGAGTAGAATATATTATTAAGATAATAAAATGTCTATTTATTAAGGTTATATTTTATAAAACAGTGTAATTTTAAATTATTGGATTTGAATTTTTTAATAAAAACTAGAAAATATCTTTGTTTAATCAACGTGATGATATAGGATATATTAAATTCCAATATAGTTGGTCGCAATTATATATGTATCCTACATTTGGATAATCATTCAAATCAAGTTTAGTGAAAAATAATTGAGGTAATGAGTTTTATTTTATTTATTTAATTTATTTTGAAATTTTTACGAACCAAATTTAATAAAATAAATTTTTCGAGTTAAATTAAAATAATTTAAATAAGTTAAATTAAAATTTTGTTGATAATTTAATTAAATTTTAAAATAGAGTACATAAATTTAAGAATATACATTTTGAAAACTTCATATATATATATATATTAAAGATTATTTTAAATTTTTTATTTTTATAGTTTAAACTTAGAAAAATTGTATCATTTCTTTGAATTTTAAATAAAAATCTCTCAGTTTTTATGTATTTTTTATTTTATAATTTTAAGAAATCTTTTTGGATATTATGAATTTTTATTGAATTATATATATTTAAAATGTTTTAATATTATATAATTTTTATAATTATGATTGATTGAATTAAAAAAAGATTGATTGAATTAAAAAAAGTAAAAGATCAATTTGCTTATTTCTGAAATTGAGAAGCACCGTATTCATAACAAAGGAAAAAATATATAAAATGCCTAAACTTCAAAACCACACAATTTTGTTATTTGGATTACCGAATATTCAAGTTGTAATAATCCAACTCTAGTCGAAGTTGGATAATTCGAACTAATTATTCTAGTTGATCTAATAATTCGAATCGATTAATTTGACATTTTTTTAAAATTTTTACAAGTTCAATTGAGTTTTACTCATCCTTAATAGTTATTATAATTAATGGAGTGCACTAAAAAAATGTTTTGTATGATGGAAAGCAATAATTGGTCTATATGTAATTCCAATGTTTGACATGAAAAAAATTAATTTATTTTCTTTGAAATGTAACATTCCATGAGAATTATTTTCTTACAAGTAATAGAAAGTGATTCTCTTAATAATTGGTGGAAAAGATATATATAGAAAGTAAATGAAATTCTTAGGACAAAATTAATTTTCCTTTTATTTGTATTTAGGATATTATTTAACTTATTCAAGTAAAAGAAAAAAGAACAATGCAGTTGTTGCTTGTTTTCTCGTTTTTTTTACAATTTCGATTCAATATTTCAAAATAAATTTGTTTTTAATATTACTAGATAAATATCTATATTTTACTTTGTTATAAGTAAATTTTGTTTTTTCACAGAAAACTTAGGCAACTTGTAGAATTAAGTATTTTTGTGAAAAATAAATAATATTGGTATTACCTAATTTCAAATTCAATTTTTAAACTAATTTATTGTTTAATTTTCTTATCAAAAAGATACATGACACGCCATTATAACAAAGCTTATATGAAAATTCTTATGTGTTAAAATGGAAAATCTGGTAGCTATTGGAAAAAAAATTAGAAACCTAAATTAAACTACTAATTTAAAATTATTATTAAGATAATTTCAAGTCATCTATGTAACATATGAATATACTTGAATTTATGCCTACAATTAAACAAGGAAAAATTTATAAATCATACATCTTCACAATCTTAGGTTAATATGCAAGTTTTTATTTAATGTTTCCATATAATTAATTAGATCAAAATGTGAGAAAAGCATACATTGTGAATTAATTCAAACAATTGTTAATAATAAAGATTATTGAAAAAGATTGATTGTGTCCAAAAAATGTTGATTGTACTAAACATTCATGTAATTTTCTTAAAATTCTAATCGATACTTTCGTATATATACTAAAAATAACTTTCTCAACATTAACATTTTCATTAATCACATTTACAAAAATTACATTTCTAAGCAAGGAAATTCTCATGGAAAGCACCAAACATCCTTTAAATTGAATCTAATAGGGGTTCCCAATTTATTGCTCCAATTCCTGTGCGGTTAAGGATTGGGAGACTTACGCTGGGTAATCGGACGACGTAACTTTCAAACTTCATATTTTTATGCTTTTTAATGATGTAATTATATTTTGTACGTCGGACACATACAAAGAATTAAGAATTCTTGAAATTACGAGGGCATGTAGTTACTTTTTTTTTACTAAACCACAGCAGACAAATATTATAAAACATGATGCCATTAATAATAAAATTAATATTATTTTAAATAAAAATAAAGTATCTTTGTTAATTGGGAATAAATATCAAATTTATATGTGAATTTTGGTTCAATGTGCAACTTAATATATTAACTTTGATTTGGTGCAATTATAAACATAAAATTTGAGTTGTGGTTCATATATATATACATGAAAGGTTAATTTTGATTCAATTGTAAATATTTAAAGAAATGAATACATGCATTTATTTTCATATTGAATTAATATAATTGTTTATGTATGCAATATATGAAAAAATGATGTTAATTCGATAATATCGTTAGTGATTTGTGAAAATTTAATCAAATTAAAATTTCATATATAAAATTATATAAAATCAAAGTTTATATATAATATTAATTATTGTATCAAAATTTATATATAATTTTGATATTTATTGATGAATTTAAGGAAGCAGTTTACTGAAGTTTAAACATGATGACATAGGATATATTACGATAAAAGAATGTTAATATTTATTTATTGATATTGATTAAGGTTGTATTTTACACGAAAGGTGTAATCATGCATTGTATTTTTCGAATTAATAGAAGTAATGAATCAAATAAAAACCTTTTAACGTGTTGCACGATGTGGAAAACTAAAATTAAGAATCTCATTGTTTTTTAGAAAATAAATTAAAGTTTTAAATATTAATATATGATAAGTTAGCTGGTTGAATTTTAGTTTAATTGTATTATTATTATTATTATTATTATTATTATTATTATTATTATTTAGAGAATGTTGATTCAAACATGTTTAAGTGAGTATTATCTTTTCTTTAAGAATTAAAAGATTATGTTTTACTTGGACATTGACTCATATATAATATATATTATGATGTAATTTTTAAGTAAATAGAATTAGAATTAGAATTAGAATTAAATTATCATGAATGAAAGAATATAGGAAATATGATATAATTTAAGGTGTAATAAAAGAATGTAAAATAATCAAGATAGTTCATGGTGTCAAAAAAATATATATGTACGTGAAACAAATATTAAGTGTTAAAATTTACATAAACGAATCATTAATATGTACAAATTTATCTAAATTTATAAATTTATCTAAATTTATATTACTTTGAAGACAAATTAAAGTAATGTCAATACTATATGAATATATATTTTTACAAATTGAATCCATATGATAAATTATGTAAAATATGATAAAATTTATATATAATACGAATAAAAAATAATTTCTCTAAATTGAATCCTTATGACAAATTATAAAAAATATATTACAAAATGAAAGCAACATAAACATGAAACACAAAATGTGCCGAAATATACACACAGCTAATTTCTAATGTGTGGAAATTATATATTTTAAAAAACATAGGCACAATAAAGTTATGCTAAATATGGATGAATTGAGGCATAACATACACAAATGAAAATAATTAACATAAATGATATGAATATAAAACCAAATTTATGAATACATCAAAATACACATAAACTTAATTAGTAGCATATAAAACTTTGAAAAATAACATAAACTCAACATAAAAAATATAAATGCTTAAGGAGGTTGATTTTTGGAAAGATGAATGGATAAAACACCATGGGAAATTAAATATGGTATGTTTAAATCCAGATTTATTACCCAACGGAACTGTTGTAGGCCAATTTTAACCCATTTACATTAAAACCCAATTTAGCCTTACCTAACCTACTAAAATTAAACCCAAAACCCAAAATCTTAACTACCCAAAGCCCAATTTACATCAAAACCCCAATGGCTCAAACCCTAAGCCCAAATAAAAAAAAAACCTAACCCACAACCTAAACTTTTCTCAACTAAATCCTAGCCTTTGCCACCACCAACTCCACTAGCCACACTTGCTCCACCACCAACTTCACTAGCCACACTTGCTCCACTACCTACTCCACTAGCCACACTTGCTCCACCACCACTTGTACCTACAAATGAAGACATAAACAATAAAAAATATTTTGTAAATGGCTATATAAGCCTTCTCATATTTTGTATTTAGGGGAGGAAGAAGTTTTGGGGGAGAAAGTTATTGTAAAGGATTTTTGAGAGGTTTTTTGAGAGTAATCAAGGAGAAGAGTTATTGTAAAGGCTAGTTTTTGGAGAGAGTAGTTTTTTGGAGATTAATCAAAGATCAAAGCAAAAGAGGTTTCTTCGTCTATTCTCGTTTTAAGTTCTTTGTTTGCTTATCATTTTTCTTTCAATCTTATTTTGTTTCTTTTATCCGAAAGTAAAAATAAAAGGAGGAAGCTTATCCATTTTACCGAAAAAGTTTTTTGAGGTCCCATTTGAAGATGTCTGATTGGTGATAGATGGCGGCCGGAGCGGTCCGATGACTGACGGTGGCTTGACCTTGTGGTAGAAATCACCCACTCTCCGTCTCTCTTTTTTGTTATTATTATATTTCTTAATATTATATTATATATATTCTTTTAATATATTAGGTATATTCTAAATTCTATATTACATATATATATATTATACTATTTTATGTATATATCTTTAATACTATATTATTTATATATATATATATTTACATGTTATCTTATGTATATATTTTAATTATATTATGTATGTATCTTTTACACTATATTATGTACATATTTTTAATATTATCACGTATTTATTTTTTATATATGTACATATTTATGTAGTATTATTAATAGTATTATTTTTAAACATCATTGTTATTTCTAATATATATATATATTATGTACACCTTTTATTTCTATTTTATTTTTTATTTGTCAATATTAATTATTATTATTCTAATATTTTGATATTTTAATATTTTATATTATTCACATCACTATTCGCATTTTTACAATAATATTCTTAATTTTTTTTACTATCATTTTAGAAACTTTTTACATTTTAATTTTAAGAATAGGGCAATGTCCGATTTTAACATTAAGTCATTGATTTCATCGCTATGTTGGGTGAAGTTAATTAACTCGTGTTAAAAGCAGGATATTCTTCTAAAAAACCAAAAACTTACAACTTCTCATTTCCTTCAATCGGATCACACTTAAATGTCAAATTGAATTCGTATTTTTGAAAATCAAGACAACACGTGTTTAATAAGATACCAATTTTGGGCGTCGCGAGGGTGCTAATACCTTCCTCGAGCGTAACCGACTCCCGAACCCAACATTACTCTGGCTTTTGACTTAGACCTAAATTCGACCTTCATTTTTGTGCAAGAATAAGTTTTCTTTTCTAAAAAAGGATGATTTATTAGGTGTCCGGTCACACCTAGAAAAAAGATCGGTGGCGACTTCCTTTTTTTAATAAAATCGAAAGTCGATTTTTAAATTTTCAAATAATCACCTCAATTAGCGACCAAAAGAGAAATTTTTACGTCGCTACAGCTGGTGACTCCGCTGGGGAACCTTTTTGAGAGTCGAGTCAAATTAAACTCGCGTTGTCAAAATTTTCAAAGTTCCTTGTTCAAGTTAACATTTAGTCGTGATCCTCAAATTTTTTGTTTTCAAAAAAATCATGCATTTGCATCGTGTTGTATATATTCTAACTTGTTTTATCCGGTTGTTTTTCAGCTTTAAATTTTTGTGATTTTATTTTTGGTTTAGTTTTTAAATAAAACGTAAAGGTTTGTGAGTTTCTCCCCACACACCGTGCACGAGCATCTTTGCATAACATGAGCTCTATACCTGGGCTCCGTCCGTTTAAGTGAAAGTAAACGCTACACCTTCGTGAGTTAACTCGTCCCTCTGCACAGGCTAGTGAATACTTTCGGGTTACATATGACTTATGCTTTCGTGAGTTAACTTGTCCCTCCGCATAGGCATAAGTAAATGTGATCCCTCGAATTGAACTCGTGAGCCTGTGATGGGCTATGACCGAAGCGTCGTACTAATCTTAGCAGATGACAGTACGGACAATTCGAGTACCTATCTAGAACCAAAACCGCATATAGTGAACCATACGAGCCCCCTAACTAGAGCCATGCCGAACCTCTGCTTGTTCCATAGTCACCAAAATAAGTACACGAGAGAAACGCCTCTCACCTTTTGTACTTTCACTTTGTATGCAAGGGGATTGGGTTGGTTTAATAAACTAGATCAGGTAGCGTAATTTGATAAATTTTCCATGATTTTTTTTGCCTATATTTGACTACAAACTAGGGTTGTTCGTCTTTGCTTTATTTTCATCATGTATTATAGGCATCTTGTTAGGAATGTGTTGATTAGAGAATGGTTGCCAAAAACGGTTTTCTAATGGAGGAGTCAATTATACGAGTGACCGAAGCATTGTGTAATAGACTCTTTTGATGAATGAAATGCCTAAATAGGGGCTATCTTGAAATCAACACCCATTTCTTCCATATCTTTCATGATTGACATTCATTTATGCACTCATTCATTCATTGCATATATCTATCCCATGATCATTTGCTAAGGTTAGAATCATATAATTCGCAGTCACAACACTTCAAATCTGGAATCACGCCATTCGTATAGAACGCGTCGACAAGCTAGAACAATTGAGGCTGAGTTCAATGAAAGAATTGAAAGAATGGAAAGAGTCTAAAGGGAATTACAAGAACAACTAGCTAAGTCACAGCAAGAGACAAGAGACTTAATAGTGAGATCTCGAGAGGAATCGCTCGAGCAAAGGGATCAAATGGCTAAAATGATGGAGATGATGACTACTTTGGTCAAAGGAAAAGGAGTCCGAGTAAGGAAATGTTTGGGAAGGTATCTGCAAAGAATAGTCAGGGCTCTAAAGCCAGTGCACCACAAGGCCCGAAACGGTTTGGGGTTCCAGCTAGACATGCAACAAAGAAGAAAATAGTTACAGAAAGATCGAGAAAGGCGGATTGTAAGAGCCTTTGGCCGAGAATTAGAATGGGAGCCTATAACGTACCCTCCTTTGTCAAAAACATTTACGTCTGCGGGAATGATATACCCAGGGCAGTATAGTGCACAAAGCACAATGTTAATGATTGAAGAGGGTTTTCAGAATATCAGTATAAATTTCATTGACAAAGGAGCTGATGCGAGTAAAGACGTCTCAAAGATACGCCCTTGTCCCCCGGGTTTCATGTTGAACAATTGGACTGCCGAGGATCTTCTTGTAGTTTATAAGTCTTCAGAGTAATGCTCAAACGTTAACATTCTGTTATATCCTTAGATATAATAGAATTCTTTTGTACGAGCTTGCATTCGCTCTTTATCATTTAAATAAATATCAATGAAGATGCATTTTGTCACAATTTTTCGCATTATCACTAATTCCATAATCGTTTCATAGCCTATCTTTACATTTGCCTCATGCCATAACATTCAGTTTGTTGGTTTCAATACTTAGATGCCCCTCTATAGTTTCCTTTTCCATTCAACTTTCAGGTGCTCAGATATCAATTGTATGAACAAACCCATTACGAGTCCTGAAATTGATTTTGAGAAGGCTGTTTGTTTAGGAGAATTCAAAGCCGAAGAAAATGCTGAAGACTATGTCTCGTCTCCTGACTTGCTAAGAATGGTGGAATAAGAGGATAAACAGATTTTGCCTCATCAAGAATTTGTTGAAACAATAAACTTGAGAACTGAAGAAAAGAAGCAAGAAGTGAAAATTGGGACCTCTATTTCAGAGGACACCAGACATAATTTGATTGCTTTGCTCCGCGAGTACAAAGATGTATTCGCATGGTCATATCAAGACATGCCAGGATTGGATGAAGATGTAGCAGTCCAAAGACTCCCACTGAAACCAGAATGCTAACCCATTCAGCAAAAGCTAAAACAGATGAGACCTGAGATGCTGTTAAAGATAAAAGAAGATGTCAAAAAGTAATTTGATGCGGGTTTCTTACAAGCTTCCAAATACCCAGAATGGGTGGCTAACATAGTCCCGGTACCAAAGAAAGACGGCAAAGTACGAATGTGCATGGATTACCGTGACCTGAATCGAACAAGTCCTAAAGATAATTTTCCCTTACCATACATTGATACGTTGGTGGATAACACAGCAAAACATTCATTGCTTTCTTTTATGGATGGATTCTCGGGGTATAATCAGATTAAGATGACCCCTGAGGATATGGAGAAAACTACCTTCGTAACAATGTGGGGAACATTCTGTTACAAGGTGATGCCATTCGGGTTAAAGAATGTTGGGGCAACATATCAGAGGGCTATGGTAACGTTATTCCATGACATGATGCATAAAGAAATAGAGGTCTACGTCGACGATATGATTGCTAAATCCCAAGGGGAAGAAGAGCATGTAGTGAACCTCAAGAAGTTGTTTGGAAGGCTGAGAAAGTTTCAGCTAAAACTTAATCCAGCCAAATGTACGTTTGGGGCTACCTCGGGAAAGTTGTTAGGCTTCATTGTCAGTGAAAGAGGTATTGAGGTTGATCCAGATAAAATAAAAGCCATTCAAGAGTTACCACCTCCGCGCACACAAAAGTAAGTCAGAGGATTTTTAGGGAGATTAAACTACATCGTCCGATTCATCACTCAACTTACCAACCAATGCGACCCAATTTCTCGACTTCTTTGAAAACATAACCCGGGAGAATGGAATGAGGAATGCCAGGTGGCCTTTGATAAGATAAAACAATATTTGTCTAATCCTCCAGTGCTAGTACCGCCAACTCTGGGAAGACCATTGATATTGTATTTGACTGTGTTTGAAAATTCAATGGGTTGCGTACTGGGGCAACATGACGAGTCAGGAAAGAAAGAAAAAGCGATCTACTACCTCAGCAAAAAGTTCACTGAATATGAGGCAAAATATCTGTCCATTGAAAAATACTGTTGCGCTCTAATTTGGGTAGCTCGGAGACTCAGGCAATATATGTTGTATCATATGACATGGCTAATTTCAAAGCTGGACCCAATAAAATACATGATGGAATCACCGGCACTCTCAGGAAGAATGGCACGATGGCAGATCCTCCTATCGGAATACGACATTGCCTATGTAAGTCAGAAGTCGATAAAAGGGAGTGCAATAGCTGATTTCTTAGCGACTCAAACGACAGAGGAATATAAGCCCTTGAGAGTCGATTTCCCAAATGAAGACTTAATGTGCATCACAGAAAAGGAATCCAAGTCATCAAAAGAGAAGCCATGGAAGATGAGTTTTGATGGTGCGTCGCATGCCTTGGGGCATGGAATTGGAGCAATCCTAGTCTCACCAGATGGGAATCATTATCCGTTCACTGCCAGGCTGAATTTCTTCTATATCAATAACATAGCAGAATATGAGGCCTGTATCATGGGACTTCGTGCAGCTATTGAACGAAACGTCAAAACTTTAGAGGTATATAGAGACTCAGCATTGGTGATTTACCAAATCCGTGGAGATTGGGAAGTAAGGGATTCGAAATTGGTTAAATACAGTGATCTAGTGGCAGAGCTAATTAAAGAATTCGAATAAATAACTTTTAATTACTTCCCACGAGAAGAAAACCAATTGGCTGATGCCTTGGCCACTTTGGCTTCAATGTTTAAAGCAAACAGAGAAACAGAAATAATGCCTCTTCAAATGAGCATATATGAAGTCCCTGCACATTGTTTCAGCATTGAGAAAGAGCCAGATGGACGGCCATGGTTCTATGATATCTTAGAATACGTCAAGAATCAAAAGTACCCCGAATAATCAAATTAGAACGACAAAAGAACAATCAGAAGAATGGCAGCGGGATTCGTTCTTGATGGGGACATCTTGTACAAAAGAGGAAAAGATCAGGTGCTCTTGAGATGCGTAGATGCTGTTGAAGCCAGAAAAATACTTAAAGATGTCCATGAGGGAATTTGCGGGAAACATGCCAATGGTTTCACTATGGCCAGGAAGATTATGAGACTTGGATATTACTGGCTGATGATGGAAAGCGACTGCATTAATTTCGCATGAAAATGCCACAAATGTCAAATTTATGGTGATAAAATTCATGTAGCCCCTTTGCCCCTTCACGTCATGACTTCTCCGTGGCCTTTTTCTATGTAGGGCATGGATGTTATAGGGCTAATTTCCCTAAAAGCTTCTAATGGACACCGATTCATTTTTGTGGTTATTGATTACTTCACAAAATGGATAGAAGCCGCATCGTTTGCCAATGTGACGAAGACTGTGGTTTGCAGGTTTTTGAAAAAGGAAATCATTTGTCGAAATGGTTTGCCTGAAAGAATCATTTCAGATAACGCCTTGAATTTGAACAACAAGATGATGAAAGAAGTGTATGAGCAATTCCAAATAAAGCATCATAACTCCTCACCCTATCGCCCAAAGATGAACGGAGCTGTTGAAGTAGCCAACAAGAAAATGACCGAGACATATAAAGACTGGCACAAGAAGCTACCATTTGCTTTGTATGCATATCGCACATCTGTACGGACATCTACAGGGGCAACTCCTTTCTTTCTGGTCTATGAAATGGAAGCTGTGTTACCCATCGAAGTTGAGATCCCTTCTCTACGAGTCTTAATGGAGTCGAAATTAGAGGAAACAGAATGGATTCGAGCTTGATATGACCAATTAAACCTCATCGAAGAAAAACGTCTAAAGGCAATCTACCATGGACAGATGTACCAGAAGAGAATGATCGCAGCCCATGACAAGAAAGTACGGCCAAGAGAATTCCACGAAGGAGAACTCGTGCTGAGAAAGATTCTTCCAATACAAAAAGACTTCCGAGGAAAATGGGCGCCAAATTGGGAAGGTCCATACGTCGTAAAGAAGGCATTCTCAGGCAGAGCTTTGATTCTCACTGAGATGGATGGGAAGGAGTTACCGAATCCAGTGAACTCAGATGCTGTGAAGAAATATTATGCCTAAAAAAAAAAAAGGTGATCTAGGTGAAAACCCGAAAAGGGTGTCTTGATTAACAAAAAAGATCAAGGTGAAAACCCGAAAAGGGCGTCTTGATTAACACAAAAGATTAGGATGAAAACCCAAAAGGGTGTTCTAATGAAGCAAGCACTGGCTTAAAAAGCAAGGCGTTTCGAACGGTGGGTCAAACAGAGAGACTACAGTATTTGAAGCATTTCTGAAAACTCAAAATCTCTTACGCAAGAAAGCCATGCTTGAAAAGATTCTTGATTGAGGAACGTGGAAGAGTTCATGCGTTGAATATCTAGAGCATTTGTATTTGTTGAAATGCGATCCCCTTTCTCTTTATGACACTTTTTTTACTATCATTGATTAACTTTCTTTGTTTGCTACATTTGAAATGAATAAATGTGAGGTATCCTTTTGTCCCCTACCTGACCATTTTCATGCATCTCATTATGTTGTTCATTTACATGATAAATAGTAAAATGACATACTCTAAACAAAAGAAGTGCTAAGCATTACCCGAATAAGAATTTGATAAGTACAAGAGCCTCAAAGCAAGAACAAAGTTCAACCAGGGGCAAAAGAGCGATATCTGAGAAACGCAGATTAGTCGTGAAGTTAGAGGACGAGTACAGGGCCTGAAGAGAAAGTCAAAAGTCAAAGTAATGAATGCAGATCATCAAAAATCATGACGGAAAGGGACATATGACAAGCAAGCCCAAGGCACATAGCATGATCATGTAGGCATAAAGGCATTTAAGGCAAACATGTGCATATCATGATAACATCATGCATGACATATACATGTATTTCAGCAGAACAAGAGGTTTGATGATAGCTGTACTGAATCAAAGGAAAGGACACCTGAGTTCCACCAGATGACATCTTTTGGTATTTTGATGTTTTTATTTTTGTCTTTCAAAAAAATCAACTCATATTGCGAGAGGTGAGTTGGGCCTTAGGTCACACGCTGAGGTATTTTCAATTTCCATTTTTTCAATTTATGCTTTTCAAAAAATCAACTCATATTGCGAGAGGTGAGTTGAGCCTTAGGACACGCTGAGGTAATTTCAATTTATGCTTTTCAAAAATCAACTCATATTATGAGAGGTGAGCTGAGCCTCGGGGCACGCAAGGTATTTTTAATTTCTGTTTTTCAATTTCTGCTTTTAATTTCTGTTTTTCAAAAATCAACTCATATTGTGAGAGGTGATTTGAGCCTCAGGGCACGCTGAGGTATTTTCAATTTCTATTTTTCAATTTTTGCCTTACAAATTCTGCTTTTCAAATCAACTCATATTGCGAAAGGTGAGTTGAGCCTCAGGACACGCTGAGGTATTTTCAATTTTCATTTTTTTAATTTATGTTTCAAAAAAAATCAACTCATATTGCGAGAAGTGAGTTGAGCCTCAAGACGCTGAGGTAATTTTAATTTTTGTTTATCAAAAATCAACTCATATTGCGAGAGGTGAGTTGAGCCTCAGGACACGCTGAGATATTTTCAAATTCTATTTTTATCAAAAAAATCAACTCATATTGCAAGAGGTGAGTTGAGTCTCGGGCCACACGTCGAGGTCCTTTCAAATTCTGTTTTTAATTTCTTTTTTTTTAATTTATGTGTTTCAAAAAAATCAGCTCATATTGCGAGAGGTGAGTTGAACCTCAAGACGCTGAGGTGTTTTCCATTTCTATTTTCAATTTCTGTTTTAATTCAAAAAATCAACTCATATTGCGAGAGGTGAGTTGAACCTCAAGTCACATTGAGGTATTTTCAATTTATCATCAAAAAATCAACTCATATTGCGAGAGGTGAGTTGAGCCTCAAGACCCGTTGAGGTATTTTCAATTTCTGCTCAATCTATGTTTTTCAAAAATCAACTCATATTGCGAGAGGTGAGTTGAGCCTCACATGCTGAGGTGTTTTCAATTTCTGTTTTTCAAAAAATCAACTCATATTGCGAGAGGTGAGTTGAGCCTTGGCTTACACGCTGAGGTATTTTTCAATTTCTGTTTGTCAAAAAATCAACTCATATTGCGAGAGGTAAGCTGAGCCTCGGGTCACACGCTGAGGTGTTTTCAACTTCTGTTTTTCAAAAAAATCAACTCATGTTGCGAGAGGTGAGTTGAGCCTCAGGACACGTTGAGGTAGTTTTAATTTCTGTTCATCAAAAAATCAACTCATATTGCGAGAAATGAGTTGAGCCTTGGGGCACGCTGAGGTATTTTCAATTAATTTTTTTTCAATTTATGCTTTTCAAGAATCAACTTATATTACGAGAAATGAGTTGAGCCTCGGGTCACATACAGAGGTATTTTCAAAATCTGTTTTACAAATTTTGTTTGAAAAATCAACTCATATTGCGAGAAGTGAGTTGAGCCTTGGCTCACGTGCTGAGCTATTTTCAATTTCTGTTTTTAATGTCTAGTTTTAAAGAGTCAATTCATATTGCGAGAAATGAGTTGAGCTCAGGATCACATGCTGAGTAAAGAATCAATATTAGAGCTGATTGAAGACACCAGATTTTGTCTCCCTGAAGTTATAGTGGAGTTGATCGAGGATATCAGATCTTGCCTTTCTAAAGTGGCAGAAGAGAAGACCAAAACCTTATCTCACTGAAGCGATAGAAGAGCATATTGAAGTTGTAGATCTTATCTTTACGAGTTACGATTGAAGCGGATCGAAGCCACAAATCTCATATCCTTGAAGTTACATTGGAGCAGTTGAAGCTACAAGGCATATCTCGAATTTGCGATGGATTGAACCAAAGCTACAAGATGCGGTGGACTGGAAAGAGACTACGGATGAGAAGAGCACCAAAAAGTCCATACTTAGTAAGACCAGGGCAAAATTGGCCTTTTTTGTGTCTTTGCTTTATTCAGTTACGATAATAAGCAAAGAGGGGCAGTTGTTGTAGGCCAATTTTAACCCATTTACATCAAAACTCAATTTAGCCTTACCTAACCTACCAAAATTAAACCCAAAACCCAAAATCTTAACTACCCAAAGCCCAATTTACATCGAAACCCCAATGGCCCAAACCCTAAGCCCAAATCAAAATAAAAAACCCTAGCCCACAACCTAAACTTTTCTCAACTAAATCCTAGCCTTTGCCACCACCAACTCCACTAGCCACACTTGCTCCACCACCAACTCCACTAGCCACACTTGCTCCACTACCTACTCCACTAGCCACACTTGCTCCACCACCACTTGTACCTACAAATGAAGACATAAACAATAAAAAATATTTTGTAAATGGCTATATAAGCCTTCTCATATTTTTTATTTAGGGGAGGAAGAAGTTTTGGGGGAGAAAGTTATTGTAAAGGATTTTTGAGAGGTTTTTTGAGAGTAATCAAGGAAAAGAGTTATTGTAAAGGCTAGTTTTTGGAGAGAGTAGTTTTTTGGAGATTAATTAAAGATCAAAGCAAAAGAGGTTTCTTCGTCTATTCTCATTTTAAGTTCTTTGTTTGCTTATCATTTTTTCTTTCAATCTTATTTTGTTTCTTTTATCTGAAAGTAAAAATAAAAGGAGGAAGCTTATCCATTTTCTTGAAAAAGTTTTTTGAGGTCCATTTGCAGTGTCTGGTGTATAGATGGTGACCGTGACAGTCGGTGTGGGACGGTGGTTGACCTTGTGTTGAAATCACCCACTCTTTCCCTCTCTCTTTTTTTTGTTATTATTATATTTCTTAATATTATATTATATATATATATTCTTTTAATATATTAGGTATATTTTAAATTCTATATTTCGTATATATATTATACTATTTTATGTATATATCTTTAATACTATATTATTTATATATATATATATTTACATGTTATCTTATTTATATATTTTAATTCTATTATGTATGTATTTTTACACTATATTATGTACATATTTTAATATTATCACGTATTTATTTTTTATATATGTACATATTTATGTAGTATTATTAATAGTATTATTTTAAACATCATTGTTATTTCTAATATATATATTTTGTACACCTTTTATTTCTATTTTATTTTTTATTTGTCAATATTAATTATTATTATTCTAATATTTTGATATTTTAATATTTTATATTATTCACATCACTATTCGCATTTTTACAATAATATTCTTAGATTTTTTTTACTATCATTTTAGAAACTTTTTACATTTTAATTTTAAGAATAAGGCAATGTACCGATTTTAACATTAAGTCATTGATTTCATCGCTATGTTGGGTGAAGTTAGTCGGCTCGTGTTAAAAACGGGATATTCTTCTAAAAAACCAAGAACTTACAACTTCTCATTTCCTTCAATCGGATCACACTTAAATGTCAAATTGAATTCGTATTTTTGAAGATCAAGACAACACATGTTTAATAAGATACCAATTTTGGGCGTCGCGAGGGTGCTAATACCTTCCTCGCGCGTAACCGACTCCCGAACCCAACATTACTCTGGCTTTTGACATAGACCTAAATCCGGCCTTCATTTTTGTGCAAGAATAAGTTTTCTTTTCTAAAAAAGGATGATTTATTAGGTGTCCGGTCACACCTAGAAAAAAGATCGGTGGCGACTCCCTTTTTTTAATAAAATCAAAAGTCGATTTTTAAATTTTCAAATAATCACCTCAATTAGTGACCGAAAGAGAAATTTTTACGTCGCTACAGGAACTTTGTCAGTTTGTAGTATGGTTAGCAATAAGGGAGAATGAGATATGGATGTCTTAAAAACCATGTTGCCATCACCCTCTATTGCATATATTACTACAATTAAACCATCTATGGCGAATGATGATTTTGAGGATAAACTTGGTTGGAAATGGAACAAAGGAACTGCCTTCACTTCTAAGTTGGAATATGAGTTGTTGAGTGAGGAATCTGATCGGCAAATTAATAAGAGGTGGCAGGTGATTTGGAAGATTAAGGGGCCACAACGAGCGTCTTTGGCTTGTGGTTCATGGAAATTTGCTAAACAATGTGGAACGATGGAGATGACATATTACAATAGACCCTTCATGTAATCAATGTGGAGTCAGATTGGAGAACATGGATTATGTTCTGCAAAAATGTTTGCCAACGGCTGGCCTTTGGAGTTGCATGGTGAAGAGTGGTAGATTGAATGAATTCTTTGGCCTTAACTTAGTTGATTGGGTTCATGTCAACTTATCAAGGCCAAAATACTTTGATCTAAATGATGAAAACTGAGAGGTGTTTTTTGGGCTGGCATGTTGGATCCTATGATTTTGAAGAAATCAAGTTATCTTCAATGATAATTTTTTTGAGTGGGAAAGCACGTTGGATAAGGCAAGGCGTTTAAGCCAAGAGTTTTGTGATGCGGCTTAAGCTAAAAATGGGAAAGATAATAAGGGAAGGGAGAAGATATGGCAACATATTTTTTGGCAAAGCCCTGAATCGGGATGGCTCAAAGTGAACACAGACGGTGCTAGACAATTCAAGAGTGGTTTTACAATAGCTGGAGGATCGGTCAGAGATGAAAATGGTGTTTGGCACTCAGGATTTGCAAGAAATATAAGGATATGTAGTACTGCCGATGCTAAATTATGGGGTATCCATGATAGGTTGATATTAGCAAGGAAAATGACGACAAGAAGAGTGATCTTTGAACCAGGCAGTTTGGCAACATTAGACCTTGTTCGTGGAAAGAGTGAGATGGATTACGATAGTACTGTTCTACGAAATGTCGAAAGAACAATTGCTGGTGATTGAGAAATTGATCTCAAACATGAGTTTCATAAAGGAAATTGACTAGCGAATAATATGGAGGCCATGGCTTTTAATTTGGAACTGGGTCTTACTGTTTTCTCACAGCCACTTGATGCAATTCTTCAAATTCTACATGATGATTTAGATGGCTTTGTAGTGCCTAGAATGGTTATAGTTTAAATACTGGTGGTTTTCTACATTTACCAAAAAAAAAAAGTTTAAAAGATAGATAAGTTTGCATTAAAAATAATCAATTAAACTCCCAATATATATACATATCTTTTCTCTTAATATTTTTCTAAAATACCTTTCTTAAAATTTTTAAAATACCATAAATGCTCCTCATAAAATTTTTACAGATGTTATTAATGTGGCTAAAATTAGCCCTCTTTAATGTTCAATTAAACTATCCTGCATTATGATAGTTTTATATATAGTTATATATAAGATTCATAAGTTCAAATGTTACAAGATATTATAAAATGAATCATCAATAGAACTCATATATATTGCATTGTGAAATAAATTACTCTACATATTTTACTACAAGTTATGTATAAATGACATCTTTTTACTTAAAAAAATAATAATAATTGTATCACATGCATATGTGTTACGATTCATACATAAAAGCTCGTGATAAAAATGTGCTCTATTGATTCAAGTTGTTCTTCTAGATGATTTGAGCTTACTTTAATCCATTAGGATTGACCTAATACTTAGAATGTTCTAAAAGATTCATCTACTTAAAGTCAGGTGATCTAGTAAACACTTTAGTAAATTGTATTTTACTAGGATAATTTGTATTCTAAGGATAAGAGTTTAAATTCCTTAGGATTCTGTATTGTAGATAGGTTTGAATTTGAGCTATTGATGTAATTCAATTTGTACAATTGATGTGCAGGGAACTAAAGGCCTTTCTTAACCCTATTTTTATCATTCACAATTGAGTAATCAAATTGAGAGCATTTACTTTAAAAGATTTCTTGTCTTGTTTCTTGTTTCACTTAGTATCTTTCTAACTTCGATGCTTTAGAGAATTATTTAAAATTCTCACTTTTGAGGTTTTAGGTTGAATTAGGCAATTTGAAGCAAATTCTCCACCTAAGGTTGGATGGTTTTCTCGGTTAAAGCTCATGCTCGTGTCAGTTGGTGTTAGAGTAAGGTTCAGTTAGGGAGTTGAATTGAGATGGTGACGTAGATGATTAGAATGTCCCACTAGCAATGGATGATGGAATTGCCAAACTTGAGGAATCTATGGGGAGTATGAAGGAAATCCTCAAAATGGTTGAAGGCAGCATCGAAGAGTTGGGCTTTGCAAGAGAGGAGTCCAAGGGTGAGATGGAGAGTGATTTTAATGCCATTAAGCACATGTTGACCCAGAAGAACAATGCTCTTAAAGTCGTGGTGGAGGCTTTGAAAAAAGAGATAAACGGGCTTAAAGGGAAGCTTATTTTATGCAAAGCAACTATGGGTAATGCTTTACTAGTTGTGACACCCAAGCACAAAATTGAGGTCCTAAGCTGAAAAAATTTAAGTGGACTAAGTCTGTGAGGGATGTGAACAATTTTTTGTGGAGAATGGAGCAATACTTTCGAGCTATTGGCATCAAGAATGATGCAGTTAAGGTAAATATTACTTCTATATATTTATGAGATAGTTTCTCGAAAGCTCGGGAGAGTATACAATTTGAAGTGGTTATAGACTACTACTTAGAGGCTTTCTTGTGACTGACGATGATACATACAATCATATCGACCAAGATATTTAAGGCCTTTATAGACATATATAGAAAACACAAGCACTAGAAAAGATAAAACTTACATTATGACGATTCATGAATAATTTTGTGCTTGCTAAAGCTAATTTGTGCCTAAAAATATTAACGGATAATGCAACTTGTCCTCGTTTCCACCTTGGGGTAGAGACTGTTCATGTTAGCAAAGATTTCCCAATAGCCTTACAAATTTGGCAAAATTTAGGGATCAACTGGGTGATGAGCCAAACAAATAATACCACGGCAAATTGGGTTGGAAATCTATGTAATGGGAGGAGTCATTCTCAACAACTACTTATTATTATGGTGATTTACGTAATTTGGTTCTAAAAGAATCTGCTATTACATGAAAGAAAAAACAATCATGCATTGAGGTCTTTACCTTTATAATGGACTATGTGACCGCTCGCATACTTGTGCGTTAAAACAAATGATTTTGGAAAAAACTATTTTGAAGAGCGATTTTATTTGCAAGCGAACAATATCAGTTGTAGTGTTTTTAGTGTTACAATGGAACACTAGAGTATTCCAAGGACTGAACCTAAAGGATTGCCAAATGGGTAAATATGTTTATCAAGTTAATTACAAGTTAAGCAATTACTAATCTAATTAAGTCGAAAATTATTAGTGCAAGTCCAAATATAAATTGGTTTATAAACTAAAATTAAACTAACTAAGCTAAACTTTCTTCCTAACATTTTAGACAATGTAAATGACTAAACGATGGTCAATTGATTATTTGAGTGCTAATTAAACTAATGAACCTATACTGATTATATTGGTTACCACTTTTGGTTAGGAATATCCTCTCGGTCTCATCTTGGAGTAAAAGATATCACCTAAGGTTACCTATCGGTCTCACCTAGGCGTATAGATTACCTCTTGATTTCACTACTCAGCATGATTATATCGAACTATCTAAGGATAAGTTCTCCTCTCGGTCTCATTTATCTAGGTTTTCCACTAGAGGCGTCAATTTTAATGTATTAAGCATTTTGGTATAATTGAACAACCAATCAATCAAGAATAGACATTAACTTAAGCTAACAAACAACCAAATAAGTATTTTATCAAACGTATGGTAAGCATAAAATGAAAGTAAAGGATTTAAGAAAATGCTCATTCAATTGATGAAGATCCATTGAAGCCCAAGAGTTTGTTCATCTTTGTTTACAAAATCTTTAACAATAAGGAAGAAAGAAAACTGTCACACTAAGATCTAACCTAAAAGAAACAAAGAAAACCTAAACTAAAAATGAAAAGAAAAATGAAAGGAAAAGAAAAGAAAACCTAACCTAAACTATTAAAGCCTAAGGAGAGTTTTTCAGCCACCAAATCTAAAGTGAAAGGCTTATAATTTTTTTTATACCTTACTAACATTTAATGTAACAAGGACCATTTTCCCCTTAAGTGAAAAGAAGACATAAGCTTGTTTGGACACAAAATTATCTTTGTAGATTTTTCACTCGTCGGGCAGCTGTATCACAATACCTAGGATTGGGCATCGTAATACCTACAACAGTCTTGAGATTGGGAATCTTGGGGTCTCAGTATCGTAATACCAATGGTCTGGAATCGTGATACCACTGTAAATGGCCTCTATTCTCCTTATTTCAACACTGTTAGGGGTATTACCGCTTTCATACTTCAATATCGTGATACTCTCTTCTAGGTGATGTTTGCTTCATGTTTGTGCTACATTCGAATCCTTACAACACTCAATCAACTTGTTAGTTTCTCCATGGCATGGTTGGCCAATTTGGGTCTAAAAAATGGTTTAAAACTAATAAAAAAATTTATTAACAACGAAATTAAAAATTGACAAAAACATATAAAAGACACTTAAATTGCTTGAGAATAAGCTCCTTAAGTGCAATGGAGAGCCTAATTTGGTGTATCAAATTATGGCAGATCAAACTCCCTCACACTTAACTTTTTTCTTGTCCTCAAGCAAATACATATAACATGCAAAAAGACAACCCTTGGACTCAATCGAACAATTAGGTCACATAGTGGTAAAACATTGAACTTGTACAAGAACTACCTTACATGCAACTGAAGAATGATATCTATGTCACACCTCAAAATAGGGCGTAGAAGTTTCAAGGTTAATTTGGGGATTTTAGCTCATATGTGCTCAGAAATTTTGTAGCATGGTAAACTAGAAATGTGTTCGTTTATGGCTTTTTGAAAATCAAACCAATTTTTAAAAAACATGTTTAAAGAACTTTTAACTTTGAATAGAGGACTGATTTGTAAAAGGGGCTAAATTTTGAGTGTTTATAAGGCAGTTAAACCAAAACTTTGAAAATCAATCTATTTCCCCATTCACTTACAATAACTCATGATACAACCATTCTCTCATCTTTTTGTGTTGCCCATTGAAACCTTAAACTTCATTCATTCATATTAACATTTCAAACTCTAATCTTTTTGATTTCCATCAAGTTTTATACACCAAATCCCTTCCAGAATAAAAAAGAAAGCATCAAAAACACCATTTCATTCACTATAGTTTGTTGGTTTTCCAGATTTTCAGCCAAACGTCCATTTTTCTTTCGTTGAAGGTAATGATTAGTTTTCTTATTAGTTTTTAATGTTATCAAGCTTTCAAAAATGATTTTTTAGGAATTAAATCCCATGTTTTGAATAAAAGCTAAAAATTGGGTCGTTAATGGTGGATTTTGGGATCTGGAATGAAAATATGGTTTCAAAGTTTTTTTTCCAATTAGTTTTGGTGTGAATAAAAGGTTTCTAAACCTAGTTTAAATTTTCGCTAAATATTTCTTAAGTTTTAGTGAATTTTCATGAAAATTGTCATAATATGTCAAAAAAAAATTGATACCATGAATTGGGTAGTTTTGTGTAGTTTAAAGGTTGAGAATCAGTCGTTGGTGAATAATTAGATGAACGAAATCAATTTTAGGCAAAAATATTAAGTATAGACTGATATAATTGAGTTTCAAGTTTGCTACGTCAAAAGTTTCGGTTACTAAAGAATCTAGCTTAGGCTTGTTTTTTTGTTTGATTAAGAGTCTTTGGCTAAATGTTGGTTACGCTTGTTGTGTGACTCACTTGTTGAAGCTTTGAATTCATTAGGACCTTTTACGAGTTAAGGAAAAGGCAGTTTGAGCTTTCGACATCTAGGTGAAAGAGTGAACAGTGAGTGTATTCATTGCGTTAATTGGGAATTTAGAAGTGGCCTAAACCCCTACTCTAAATTTTGAGTGTAAGCTTTCTTGTACCCATGTTTAAAATGTGAAATATGTGCTTATGTGATTGTAAAATTGAGAAGATGTAATACTAAGACATCTATGATATGCATGTGATGACTGTTGTGAAAGTTTAAATGTGGGCATGTTATACATGCCAAATGTCAGTGATAATGTTGTGCTAATGATGCAAATATGCAGTAATAGTGAGTGGAAAATCGGTAAGTAAATGTGTGTTATATTGTGCATATTTTGGCCTTATAACCATATGAGATTGTTGGATATAGTTGGTATGCCATAATATTGTGAGTACTCACCTTTGTGTTGTGTTTTTGGGGCGTTGAGGCCCGAGATAATTTTAGAGAGATAAGAGAATGTGAGCTAAACTCCATTCACTGAGATATGTTGGTGTGTTAGACAGTGTTAGCTATATGCTACACTCCTTCGGATATGTTCAACTCTACGAGTCATTTGGTGTGTTGGAGATCCGTGTATTTGATATGTGGTAATAGAGCCCCCTTTTATGTTTCATAGCTTCAAGTGCCAAATTATCATAAATGTGATTATGTGTAATGTGATATATGCCTAGATGAGTATGTCACTACTATGTAAATAAACTAATGAATAATGCACGAATAAGTATAATATGACACTAAAGTTGGAAATGTTGTAATTGTGCTATATGGTTGCTTTGTTAATGCATGATGACATGTTTACGTGGTAGATATTCTGATCATTCATTGAGTTTGTTTAATCTCACCTACCCATTTTTAAAACTTTGCAGGCTGTTAGCGTTGCAGTGTGAGCGGTGCAAAAATTTTCCAAGGGATTGATCCAAGTAGTTTAGCATTTTAGTATGTGTTTTATAGATATTATTTTGGAATTGTGGGAACAAGGAAATTTGATAGACTTTTAGTTGATTTTTTTCCCATGATGTTTGGATGTTACATATGTAACGCCCCCACGCTCGAAACCGTCACCGGAGTCAAGCTTGAGGTGTTACTAAACTTATCTTACCTTTTAAACAACTCTAAACCACTGATTTTAATATTCAGAATAAACTATTTTTCTGCATCACGGTTGCTTAAAAATTCATTTCTTGAGTTTCAAAACTCTAAATTAAGATCCGTAAATTTTTTCTGAAACTATACTCATATATATATCTACTAATTTTTTTCTAGAATTTTTGACTTGTCCAATTAGTACATTTTATTAGTTAAAGTTACCCCTGTTTTAGAATTCAACTGCACTGACCTCTACTTACTACGAACCACTTTTCTCCCTGTAAAAAATTCATATGACTATACCATTTGTTTCTATTAAAACTAGATTAAATAAGGATTCTAAAAATATAAAGTAAACCAACTAATTATTTTTGTAAAATTTATGGTGAATTTCCAAAGTTGGAATAGGGGATCCAGAAATCGCTCTGGCCCTATTTCACTAAAACTCAGACACCCTATAAAATACAAAACCTTTACCTGTTTTGCTTATTCCATATGAAAATATACACAACGAGATTTAATTTCATATATTATTCACCATCAACCCATTCTCTACAATTTCTTGTGATTTTTCAAAATACCGTTATTTCTGATACTTGAATCTGTTTTTAAGTTACTTTCACATTTTTCTTAGTTTTCATGTGATAGTTACTACTTAATCATACATACTATTAAACATGTATATCATCAGCCACTCTATTAGCTAATCACTAGAAAGTATTTACACATCATTCATTGATCATATCATATCAAAAGAAACCAAGTTCCTATACATGCCATACACAAAACGAAACGTCTAACTATACCAATGTGATTTCTTCAATAGTGTGATCGGGTCTCCGACTTTTCCTTCGATCCCCGAGTGGCTTGATAAAAACTATAAGAAAAAGAAAATAAAGAGAGTAAGCACTAGGTTTAGTAAGCTTACAAGCAAATAAATTACAACATTCAACATAATGAATAATTATACATAATGTCACCTAGCCTCATAAACTTTCTTTACTTCTCATTTTCTACCTTCTTCTTTACTCACTTACCTTCTTTCTTACCTGACCTTTCACTATTCATAAATATAATCTACCTTTCCTTTTGCTGATAATTCACTGTAATTTAATGTGTACAATGACCCGTTGAACCACTCGAAATACTAAGGACACTGGGGTCGTTCCTGTCTATCAATATCCTGCCAATGCCATGTCTTCGACATGGACTTACATGAATTATTCCTGTCTCCAATGCCATATATATATCTAATATGGGCTTACATGGCTCATTCCTGTCTCTAAAGCCATATATATGATATGGACTTACATGGCTCATTTCTGTCCTGTCTTGTCCTGTCTTGTCCTGTCAACCCCAATATCCTAACATTCCTAAGGTTCAAATGGGGCTTCCTAATGTTTTTTCTCTGTCACTTCGCCTTTAATTCGACTTTAAATATTCTCAAAAAAATAAGTATATAAATGCTGGAAATTACAATAATAATGTAAAATAAAATAATATTGCATTTATTTACTGTAAACTTACCTCGATACAAAATGTGACTAAACTTTACAATTTAGTCCTTTACTTTTTCTTTTCCCCGATCTACTCCCAAATTTCGCTCTTCTTGATCTACAATACCAAATTTAACTTATTTAATATTCACATTTATCAAAACAGTCCTTGACCCAATGTAATGCCTCGTACCCGAGACCGTTGCCGGAGTCGAACACGAGGTGTTAACGGACTTAATTCATTACTTAAACAGCTCATACAATTCATTTTAAAATTTCCAGACAAGCACTGCATCATAGTTGCTTTAAAAATCATATCTCGAGTTCTGAAACTCAAAATCCAATTTTGTAAATGTTTCCTGAAACTAGACTCATATATCTATCTAGTAATTTTTTTCTAGAATTTTTGGTTGGGCCAATTAGTACAGTTTATTAGTTAAAGTCTCCCCTATTTCAGGGTTTGACTACTCTTACCTCTGTGTATTACGAATCAGATATCTCCCTGTACAGAGCTTCAATAACTATGCAGTTTGTCTCTAATAAAACTAGACTCAATAATGAATCTGTACACATAAAGCATGACTTCTAATTATCTTTGTAAAATTTATGGTGAATTTCCAAAGTTTGAACAAGGGATCTAGAAATCTCTCTGGCCCTATTTCACAAAAATTTAAACATCTCATAAAATATAGCTCATATACCTGTTTCGCTTCTTCCATATGAAAATAGACTCATCAAGATTCGATTCCATAACTTATTCATTATTTAATTCCATTTCTACTATTTTTAGTGATTTTTCAAATTCACGTTACTACTGCTGTCTGAATCTATTTTATGGTAAATTTTACCTATTTCATGGTTTTCCATGGATTAGCCAGTAATTTGACATACATAACACCAAATATGATCATGATTAGCCATTCCAATGGCTAATCATTACCAAGCATTTTCATACCACTCAATAACCATATCATAAGACCATATATACAAAATGATTATAATGCTATACATGCCATACTCAAAATATACAAGCCATTATGCCAAGATGGTATACGGATAGTGTGAGCGAGCCTCCGACCGTTCCCGATTTCCGAGCTGGCTTGTCAAAACTACAAGGAATGAAAAGGAGGGAGTAAGCATAAATGCTTAATAAGTTCACATGCAAATAGCAAGTAACATAACCATATAAGCAAACATAAAACATCATTTGCATAATCATCACCAAGACATTCATATCACATTTTCATTTATCATCTTACCATATTGTTGTTATATCGATTTTTCAACCCGAGGGTTAAGTACATACCTGTTCAAAGTACCCATTTCACAACACTTACCAATACGTCCCTTTCATCTTGATATTCCTCCATTTCAATAGAACTTTACCGTTGAACACATCGGAATATAATTGGATACATGGAAAGTTTGCACATAAGTGCCACATATGTAGCCAAGCTACCATGTAACCCCCATAAGCGAACTCGGACTCAACTCAACGAGCTCGGGCGTTCGCATCCATAAGTGAACTCGGACTCAGCTCAACGAGCTCGGATGCCTAGTTACATCTCTCGAACTCGGACTCAACTCAACGAGTTCGAACATTCGCATCCATAAGTGAACTCGGACTCAACTCAACGAGTTCGGATGCCCAAATATCCCGTGATATGTCACTTGTATCCTAATCCATTCCTAAGGTTCAACGGACCTTTTCCGAATCATGTGTCTCAACCATCTTCTACGGAATGCCGAATTCTGAGATACTCGGTAGTATTTCACATTTTCCAAGTATATCACATAATTTGACATATTAACAAACAATTATCACAAGATAATATTTCATAATAATTATCATATCATTTAAATAACATTAAAACATTTAAAATAATAACCATGTCACCAACATTTACATATGAACTTACCTCGTATGCTGAAAATGGCTACTTTTACCATTTAGTCCACAACTTGGTATTTTCCTATTTTAGCTCAATTTCAGTTTTCCTTGCTCTATCATTTAAAATATAGTCTAATTAGGACTCACATTATTCAAATTGACCCAAAATCATATTTTGGAAAAATTACAATTTTGCCCCTAAACTTTTGCATATTTACACTTTTGCCCCAAAGCTCGTAAATTAAACTTCAGCCTATTTTCTTATGTTTTATGACATGCTGATCATTTTTCCCTTCTATGGCAACATCAAATTCTCACTCTAACATGTACTTATGACTATTAGGTATTTTTACTGATTAAGCCCTTTTGCTCGTTTTTGCTTAAAACCGAGTAGTACAAGTTGTCTAACATAATTTAAAACCTCATATTTTATCATAAAACACCAAAATAGACAAATTTCACCTATGGGTATTTTTCCAAATATGAACTCTAGGTTGAATTATTGCTAGCATAAGCTAAATCGAGCTACCGGGACTCTAAAAACGTAAAAATCATTAAAAACGAGGCTAGAACAGACTTACAATCGAGCTTGGAAGCTTGAAAAACCCTAGCCATGGTTTCTCCTTGCTACATTCGGCCATGGGGTTGAAGATGAGCAAAAATGGCTTTTAATTTTGTATTTTAATTCATTTTACCCCTAAATGACCAAAATGCCCTTACTACTAAACTTTTCAAAAATTCCATCCATGTCCAATTTTTGTCCATAGACTTAGAAATTGGTAAAATTGCTATTTAAGACCTCCTAATTAATATTTCAAAACAATTTCATACTAGAAACTTCTAGAATGCAAGTTTTGCAAATTATTCGATTTAGTCCCTAATTTCAATTTAAACACTTTTTGCATAAAATTTCTTCACTAAATTTTCACACAATCATGCAATTATATCATAGACCTTAAAATAATCATAAAATAATTATTTCTATCTCGAATTTTGTGGTCACGAAACTACTATTCCGATTAGGCCCAAAATCAGGATATTACACCCAAACTTTGGCAAAATTACATTTTTGCCCCTAAACTTTCACATATTTTCACTTTTGCCCCAAGGCTCGTAATTTAAACTTCATCCTATTTTCTTATGTTTTATGACATGCTGATCATTTTTCCCTTCTATGACAACATCAAATTCACACTCTAACATGTACTTATGACTATTAGGTATTTTTACCAATTAAGCCCTTTTACTCGTTTTCACTTAAAACCGAGTAGCACAAGTTGTCTAACATAATTTAAAACCTCATACTCTATCATAAAACATTAAAATAAACACTTTTCACCTATGAGTATTTTTCCAAATATGAACCCTAACTTAAATTATTGCTAGCATAAGCTTTATCGAGCTACCGGGACTCCGAAAATGTAAAGAACATTAAAAACGGGGCTTGGAATCACTTACTATGGAGCTTGAAAGCTTGAAACAAACCCTAGCTATGGAGAACCCTTGAAATTTCGTGCTAATGAAGAAGATGATGAATTTTGTGTTATTTTTCCCTTTTTATTTTATTTAATATCCAAATGACCAAAATGCCCTTCCTTATTAAACTTTCAAAAATTCCATCCATGTCCTATTTTGTCCATGAACTTAGAAATTTGTCAAATTGTTATTTAAACCCTCCTAATTAATATTCCAAAACAATTTCATACTAAAAACTTCTAGAATGCAAGTTTTGCAAATTATTCGATTTAGTCCCTAATCTCAACTTAAGCACTTTATGCATAGAATTTCATCACGAAATTTTCATAGAATCATACAATCATATCATGAACCTCAAAATAATAAAATAAAATTTTCTACCTCGGATTTGTGGTTTCGCAACCACTGTTCCGTTTAGGCCCTATTTCGGGATGTTACAACATAACTCTATTGCTATTAGGATTTATGGACTTGGATCTTGATATATTGATTTCTTGTTCGGATGTATTTACAATGTTTTGAACTGTTATTATAGTCATTTTGATGATGGTTTGATGAGGTAATAGATGCATATTGAATAGTTATTAGTTAGAATGGATTAAATGCCTTAATATGCTGTATTTTTTATGTCTAGAGTATAGGTATTGATATTCGGGTTTTAAAATTGATACATCCATGATATTTCTAATGTACAGGAAGTCAGTAATGCAATTTGGTATCGATACCATGTCACAAGTATTGATACTCGGGGAAATTAAATTGATACCTTTTAAAATGTACCAATAAAATTCTTGTGTATTAATTTCCAGTGAGAAACAAAATGTTGATGTGGTATCAATTTTCTAGGTGGTATCGATACCATCTATGAGAAATATTGATACCATTGTATTAGTACCGATACCTACATGATTTGTTTTAAAATTTTGCTAAGTGGTTCAAATGTATGCTGCAATTGTGTAATAAGCTCGTTTAATGTTTGTTTAGCTTAATTTAATACTGCTCTAAGTATTCGTGACTTAGGAACTCTATATATGTTAAGATTAATAATATGACATTATTCTCATGTTTGATGAGATGATTTGGCTATGTTGTTGATGAGATATTGGTATGGCGTCCTAATATTCGGGCTCGGTGATCGAGCTTGGTATAAGGTGTTACATTTAGTCAGAGCCAGGTTCACTAACACTCGGACCTAGGTGATTGTTGTATGGATTGGGGTTGTAAAATCCAAGTGTTTAAGTTACTCTGATTGATTAAGAGTGTTTGAAAATATCTCTGATTGAATTGCATGTGGGGTAGGAACGGGAACACATTGCCTTAATCATAAAGTTTTATTGCAAGAATGTAACTTGGATCATTTCCCTGCCACTCACACCTCTTATTTGTTTGTGTATGCTAGATTATTAGATTCGATATGCCTCATAGACGTGTAAATGTGAATGCTAATGCTCAAGAGGATGGTACATCCTCTGCACCTCCTATTTCGCCGCAAAGGGCGAACATACCTGATGAAGGTATTGGCCCTCTTATGAAAGCTATGATTGGAGTGTTTCAGAGGATTGATGGTGCTAACCCTACTCCTTTTAATCTAGGGTTGTAGCTTGAACATCTGCGGGCATTGGATGGTAAAGAGTTTTCCAGGGTAAAAAGAACCGATCTGACCATAGCTGAGTGCTAGTTGGAAGAAGTTGAAAGGATCCTCGAGAAGATGTCCTGTTCTAATGAGGAGAAGTTGGGTTGTACTATGTCCCTACTTGACGGTGAGGCTCATCATTGGTAGAATACGGTTAAGAGAGGTACTACTGCTGATTGTTTGACTTGGAGTTATTTTCTTAGAGGAAGTTCATGGGCGAGTAGTACATGATATGTTGGAGGTTTTTAAGAGGAGGTTTTGAGGTTCGGAAGGAAGGGTAAATTGAGTCTAAGATATGGTGGACCTTATGAGGTTGTTGAGAGGATTGAACCGATAGCTTATCGACTCAAGTTGTCATCATAACTTGAGCAAATTCATGATGTTTTCCCTGTGTCTACGCATCAAAAGTATCGTTTAGATCCGTTGCATATTATGCCAGTAGAAGAGATTGAGGTTCAACCTGATCTCACTTATGAAGAGGAACCAATTGAGATTCTAGCTCATGAAGATAAGGTTTTGTGTAACAAAAAGGTTCCGTTGGTTAAAGTTTTGTAGTGCAACCACAGGACATAAGAGCCTACTTGGGAAGCTGAAGAGGAGATGAGACAACAATATCCTTATCTGTTTAGTACAGGTAATTTCAAGGAAGAAATTCTTTTTAGAGAGGGAATGGTAACACCCCAAAACTAGGCTTAGAAGTTTCGAGGGTATTTTAGGAAGTTAAAATATATGTGCTCGGAATATCGCAAGGTTGGTAATTGATAATGTTTTCGACAATGGCTATTAGGAAATTAAGTCAATTTTTGAAAATGGGTTTTAAATATATCTAATTTTGAAAATAGGATTGATTTGTAAAAGAGCCAAAACTGAGAGTTTTTGCAAAGTAATTTACACAAAATTTTAAAATCAACCTAAAAACTCCCTCTTTCTCCAAATTATTCATGATAGAGCTCCCCAAAAAAGCTCTTATCGTCCCTTTTGTTTTCTTTTGCTATTTCATTCTATTTTAATTTCCAAATCTTAATTACTATTGATTGCCAACATTCTTTGAACCATAAATCTCCATTGAAAACAAGAAAAACACCCAAAAACCTCACTAATTTCATCATTTTCTTTAAGAGTGGGTTTTCTCGGATTTGCTTTAAGGCTCATAGTTTTAAATGATATCTAATCTCTTAAACTTAATTGTTAGCCTTTAAAACATATGTTTTAAATAAAAGCCAAAAAGTTAGTTGTTAGTGGTGAATTTTGGGATTGTGGATTAAAATATGGTTTCAAAGTGTTTTTCAACTTTTTTTAATATGATTAAAAGGTTTTTAAAGCTACATTGAAGTTTCGTTAAGGATTTCTCCAGTTTTGATGAATTTTTATCATAATGGCCAAAACTTGTCAAAAAGTGTCGATACCTTGAAACTTGTAGTTTTGTGTAGTTTAAAGGTTGGAAATTAGTCGTAGATAAATATGTAGATGAACGAAATTCGTTTTGTATAAAAATATTAAGTTTATGCCGAGATATTCAAATTTAAAGTTTCTATTTTGAAGGTTTCGGTTAAAAGAGAACGTAGCTCAAGCTATTGTTTTTTACTGTTTAAGGTGAGTAATGACTGATTGTTGATTGTATGTTTGTGTGGTTTGTCTTGTTGAAGTCTCAGAGTTAATAAGACCTTCAACGAGTAGAGACAAAGGCAAAGAAAAACTTGTCTGAGCATTTGGCTTTTAGCGAAAGTATATTTTGGTGAGTGTTTTGGAATTGCTGCTCGTAAATGATTTATTGTGTAATTGGGAATTTAGAGTTAGCCTAAATCCCTACTCTAAATTTTGAGTGTAAGTGTTCTCACACCTATGACTAAATGTGATATGTGTGTTTGTGCAATTGTGAAAATATGAACATGCATGAGATGCTATGAGATGAGCCATAAGCTCATGATAGTTGTTGTGAAAGAGAATATGTGGGTATAAATTCATGCCATGTGACAGTAGATATGTGGCTATGTTTTCATACCATGTGACATTGATTATAATGTGCTAACGATGTGAATATGTAGTGAATATGTGTGAAAATTCGTTATGTAAATATGTGACAATAATATGGATATTTTGACATTGTGATTTTATGATACCATTGGATATAGTTGGTGTGCCATAGGATTATGAGTACTGACCTTTGTGATGTGACTATGTGGCATTGAGGTCTAGGGACAATTTTCGGAGAGATAAGGGAACATGAGCTAATCTCTATTCACCAGGATATGTGTGTTTAGTGTGTGTAACAGCCCGTTTTTAGTGAATTTGGAATAGTGGTTTCAGGAGCACAAATCCAAGGCCAAAAAAATTATTTCAATATTATTTTATGATCTAAAACATGATAGTACTACCGTATAAAAATTTCATTAAGAAAATTTACAGTTTACATGTTCAATTCGATTAAAAGGATTAAATTGCGTAAAGTGCAAAAGTCGTGTTCTAATAGCTAAAGGTGTCTAATATCTATAGAATTTTATAGTGAAGGTCCTTATATAGTAATTAGCCTATTAAAGAGATAGTAGATGTATTGGCTTGGCATTAGTGTAATTATTAAATGTTTTAAACGTTAATTTGGTAAATAGGTAATAAATGATAAATTAAAACAAAACAAATATATCATCATTTTCTATCATCTTCTTCAACCTAAAATTAAAAGAGTGGAAAGCCATGAAAGCTTGAAAATTCCGGCTAGACTAATTCATTCGCATGGTGAGTGATTTTTGTTTCGTTTTTGTTAATTTCTATGTTTACGGGATCGTTGTAGCTTAATCTAGCTAGCCCGGGACTAATTTGTGAAACTATTAAAGTATTTGAGTTTTTCTATTGATATATATGTTAGGGTTTTGAAGTTTAATGGTAGAAAAAGAATGGTTGTTGTCAGATAAACAACTTTTGTAAAAGAATTTTTGATGAAATTATCAACTAAGGATTAAATTGAGAAATGTGATAAATTGTGTGGTAAAGGTGTGAAATTGTGAAATATATGGGCTGCTATAAGCATGTTTAAAATTCGGCTAGGCTTGGGTAGGGATAAAATTGAATGAATTTTATTTTTCGAGCCTAGAGACTATATTGCAAAGAATTAAAAGTATAGGGGTAAAATGGTAATTTTGCAAAAATGTGTGTTGGACTAAATTGAATGGGATTTGTTTTGAATTGAGTTGAATTCATTCGTATAGATCTAGTTAGACCTCGTACGGAGTTATATTGAGGGAAAGAGAAAATCTCGGATTAATCACCTTCGAATCTACGTAAACTTGTCGAGGTAAGTTCGTGTAATTAAATTATATAATTATAAGCTTTGATTGAATTAAATTTGTCTTAATTGTATTATCATCATATATGAATATCGATTGTATATCTGACAACGTACGACGATTACCAAGCCCCGTTTGAACCTTAGGAATTCGTAGGATACAAATGGCATGTCATTAGGGTTATTGGTTTCAGCACTTATGAGTTTACCGATACTACTCGTATGAGCTTACCATTATTCAGCTATGAGGAGCTTACCATTTATATGAGCATACATGTACAGGAATTGACGGATTACAGTTCAGTAAACCTCGTATGTATTACTCGCGTATTTAACAATATTCTAAGTGGTTCAACGGGCATAGTTCTTTTACGAGTTTATATGAGGTGTCTAAGAGTATATTGATTGTATGTGATAATATTACATGTTTTAAGCTTGAATTTGGTTGGTTTTGGATGCCTATTTATGACTTGGTTATATGCAAATTGTTGAGTTTAGGTTGGTACCAAATAGGGTGAGAAATATGGCTTGAAAAATAGCCTATTTTCATCCACACGGACAGAGACACGGGCGTGCGTCTCAGCCATGTGTCCCCTGTATCTTTTAAAAGAACAAGTCAGTATGTTCACACGACCTAGCACACGGGCATGTGGCTTGGTTGTGTGGCACAAGTTAGAGAGTTACACGGGTACAGACACGGGCTGAGACATGGCTGTGTGTCTCTATTTCGAATGCCCATACGGCCTAAGAAGCGGACGAGTCTCTTGGCTGTGTGAATCACACGGGCTGGCCACAAAGCTGTGTGACCCTTGTGGTTTTGAAAATTTTATAAGTTTCGAAAAAATTCTCTAAAATTCAAATTTAGTTCCTATTTGTTTTTAAGTTATATTTTGGGCCTCAATAGCTCGTAGTAGGGACATTATGTATGTTTTCGATTGGTTTTTGACATGAATGATAAATGATATAAAATGTTTAAAATTTCTATCTGTATGATCTGTAAATCCGGTAATGCTCTATAACCCTATTTTGGCGATGGATACAGGTTAGGGGTGTTACATTTATTGGTATCAGAGCTACGATTTAGTTGATTCTCAGACTAAACGTAGCGTATACGAGTCTAGCTATACATGCCATTATATAACCTGTGATAGTGTGATATCTCCTGACTGTTTTAAAACATGTTTTTATATAGTAATGTCATCGAACCGAGCTGATTTCAATGAAGTAGAGAGTAATGCTCAAGCTTGATCGCGTGATTTTGTGTGATAAGTTTTATATATTTATAATTAATCGTTCTTGAAACTAACTATTATCGCGATGTAGGCAAGTGTACCTATCGAATAGTAGTATAGTTTTAGCAAGACCGGATTGTCGAACCCAAAAGAACTAAAAGTACTAGTAATGACCATTTTTTTATTATCAAGCTTAAAAATAAGGTGGTTTTGTTTTAACTAACTAATTAACTAATCAAGAATTCACAAAGAATGGAATTGGGGGATTAATTTTGGAAAACGATTGAATTAAGACAATACCTAAGGAAAAATCCACCTAGACTGTACTTGTTATTTTGGCTCCGAATCGGACGATTTATTCATTTAACTTGTTCCGTAGAGATCCCTAAGTTATGTTATTATCCTTATTCAAGACTAATAACGTCTAATCCCTAGATTGAATAATTGAGAATTTTCTCTAATTAACACTCTAGGGTTGCATTAACTCGATCTATGGATCGCCTTATTAGGTTTCACCCTAATCTGGCAAAATCTTGTCACCCTATCTCTAGGTGCGCAATCAACTCCACTTAATTATGACAAATGTACTCTTAGACAGGGTCTATTCCTCCTCCGAATAAGAGCTTATCTTGAATCAGTATCTTGGGATATCAAAACAAGAATTAAGAACACATAACTAAGAACAAGTTAAATATTTATCACACAATTCAGAAAATAATAACAAGATTCATCTTAGGTTTCATTCCTCTTAGGTATTTAGGGGATTTAGTTCATAACTAAAAAGGAAAACATCTTAGAAGAATAACGAATACAAAACATAAAGAAAACATAAAACTCTTGAAGGGAAGTTGAGGGGAGATCTTCAGTCTTGATGATGAAACCGGCTTCTGAAATGGATCAATCGGCTTTCTTCGAGTAATTCCTTCCTTCCTCTCCGTGTGTCCCCTTACTTTCCTCCTCTAGGGAGTATTTATAGGCTTTAGAATGCCTAGAAGCCCTCAAAATTGGCCTTTTCCAAATTGGACTCAACTTGGGCTCGACAGGGACACTTCCGTGTGACACGCCCATGTGAGTCGTGCTTCGAATCTGCCAAATTGACACGGCCATGTGGTCTGCCCGTGTAAGGAGGTCCAGGCTGTGTTGAATTCGTACTTTGGCCCATTTTTCTCTATTTTGGGCTCGTTTCTCATTCCTTTCGCTCTTCTATGCTCTCCTAAGTATAAAACATGAAATTAAAGCATTAGGAGCATTGAATTCACCAATTCTAATGGGAAATCATCCATAAAATGTGTTAAACATGGGGTAAAAATATGTATAAATTACGGTTTATCAAATACCCCCATACTTAAGCATTTGCTTGTCCTCAAGCAAAATTCTCAACTCATAATCAAAATAAATTCTTCTCAATTTATAATTTCTATCGATAATATCTCAAAATAATCCATAGGTAATCATACATTGAGAATTCAACTAAATGAACATCATAGTTTCAATCATTCCAAGTTGAGCATTTTATTTTGAAAACATAGGTGTCTGCCCTCGTCTAAGTAATTACCTTGTATTCAAAATGTCACAGAGTTTTACATCCACAGTAAAGATTCACTCAAATCACTCGAGGTGTTTAAGGACAATAAATGAAGCACTCAATAGTCAATAATGAAAAGTCGTTACCATAGGCTTGCATGAAAATCAAATCTCCACCACTATAATTTGAGATGATACATCAATCAAAAGGTCTTTAGAGGGTTGTAATGAGGCTTGGTTAGGGGGTGTGGTTACAAGCTGAAAGAAAAGGTTAGAATCGAGATTGACTTGAAAAATTTGCCTAACTAGAAAAATAGTTAGTCATCAATTGCGTACAACAGAGCTTTTCTCAGAATATGGAATTTAACTTCTTTAGCTCAGAAGATTACTACTGTTAAGATGTATACACATATTTTTTTTAAGAACAAATTAAATACAAAGTAGAATAAAACTTAGCTAAGCAACTATTTCAATTCCAATCTCAACAAAACATTAGGGATCAAATTAATTTAAGGGATTTCAACAATAATGGGTTAAGGGTTAATATTAAGGGTAATACAAGAAATGGCTTGTTAGCTCAACGGGATTTACTAAGGGTTAATCGTGGAGGTAGGCTTTTCATGGCATGAGTGGGTTAATCCTAAGTGCCTCTCTCATTTTGACATATCAAATCAAATAGTGTGGTCTTGACATGCATAATCAAGCAAGTTCTAGAATAATAATTCAATACTGACGAACTCAAAGCAATAATAAAAGTGAGTATGAAAGAATTAATAGATGCTCAAAAGGCTCAAAAATCTCACACAAATTATGGCTTTTTGATGTTTAAAACTTGTGAATTCCAACTCAAAGTAATACCTAAACTTTGGGGAAACAACCTAAAATTTTAAATTCTTAAAAATCAACTTATCATGCTTAACTCTCTAATGTCTTAAAGTTTAAACAATCAATGCATAAATGCCTATGTTTTAATTCAAGATATATCAATCAAAATCATAAATCAATCAAAATTTATCCTAAAAAATGATATGAGAGCTTTTCAAAAGAACACGACAGTCATTCAGAGATTTTTCTGATAGGGAAATGAATACCCCCCTCACTTAGGATGTACATTGCCCTCAATGTACAAAGATAGATATAAGAATATAAAATTAAGATAGGGAGAGAAGTGAAACTTCCTGTTTTAAGAATGGATGAAATTCCTGGATTAGCGAGAGTGAGTTGTTGGAAATAAAGTTGGAAGACAAACATGATTCTGAAAGACAAAAGGAGAATTGGGGGAATAATTTGATAGTAATCATAAAGATAAGCTGTGTTTAAAAACAAAAGAATCTTCAAAATTAATAAAAGAAAAATAAAATAAGATAGATAATGTGATTTTTCAAGTGGCACGGCCGGTTCACACGCCCGTGTGGACCATGTCTCGCTCGTGTTTGTTGCGAAGTGAGATGTCATCACACAGCTTTAGGGCATGCCCGTGTGTATAGGTTGTATGGCTACATGATCATGTTACACGACCGTGTGTAACGTGGTTCACTTTTCCCACAATCGTGTAGCCCTACGCATGCCCGTGTTATTTTGACAGTGTTGTCCATGGGTGCTAGACATGGGCGTGTCGCACGCCCATGCTGTTTTAACAGGTTTACCCACGGTTCTTCCACACAGGCATGTCGTACGCCCATGTTGTTTTGACAGGTTCGACCACGGCCGTGTCACACGGCCATGGCATTTTATCATAGCCCGTGTTTGGGAAAATCGTTGCCCTGTTTTCACACCGCCTTAAGCACGCCCGTGTGCTTGGCCGTGTCTTTGTGGAAAACTTGTATTCAAGAGCTCCGTTAGTAAGTTAGGTGCTGATTAGGTGTTGAAGACTAAATTTTAAAGAAGTTAATACAGTTAGTGCTCGGGTTGCCTCCCGAGAAGCGCTTATTTATAGTCTAAGCTCAACTTACCTCTCCATTGAATGATCATGGTGGTTTGAGGAGTTTATACTCCTTATCCTTACTATTATTCTCATCAAAATAAGGTTTTATACGGGTGTTATTTACCTTAAAAGTGCCAAACTTAGGATGACTCACCTCGTCTGTACCGATTGGGAAAATACTAAGTATCGTAAGAAGGATTTCTTCATTCGGTATGGTAGTGACAATGTGAGGATCTGCGGAATCTAATAAGACTTTATCTCCAACCTTAAGTTGATTTGGAAAGGTATTAAGCTCGTTCTGGCGTAGTTTTGGTTTATCGTGTGTTCTCAGTTTATGCGTCCGCCATTCATCTAGCTCTTCGATTTGTAACCTTTGATCTTCATGAACAGGTCCTCTACTATTGCTTGAGAATGACTCATGTGTTTCCTTCAGACTCATTTCATACAGAGTAGTTTGTACCATATTGTCAGTTTTAGTAGAATGGGTTAAACGATCACCTTCAATTTCCGATGTGTTGCCAGAATTGCGAGCTTAAAGAGTAATTGTTTTGTCTCCCACACGGAGTGTGAGTTCACCTATGCCAACATCAATAATCGATTTAGCAGTTGCTAAAAAGGGCCTTCCTAGGATCAAAAGACTGTTGCTATCTTCCTCTATGTCTAAAACAATGAAGTCAACGGGAAATATAAATTTATCGATTTTAACTAGCACATCTTCAATAATACCCCTAGGAAATCTTATAGTTTTATCTACTAATTGAATGCTTATCGTAGTCTGTTTGGGTTTTCCGAGACCTAATTGTTTGAACATTTTCTAAGGCATGACGTTAATAGTAGCCCCTAAATCAAGCTAATGCATTATTAACATCTAAACTACCAACTAAGCAAGGAATCGTAAAACTCCCTAGATCTTTTAGTTTGTTGGGTAGTTTATTTTGGAGAATAGCTGAGCAAACTGCATTTAGCTCTACATGCGATGCCTCGTCCAACTTCCACTTATTTGCTAAAAGCTCCTTTAAAAATTTCATTGTGTTTGGCATCTGCGATAGGGCTTCAATAAACGGTAAGTTAATATGTAATTTTTTTAAGAGTTTAAGGAATTTACCAAATTGTTCATCTAAGCGGTCTTTCCTTGTCGTATTGGGGTATGGCACACGAGGATTATATTCGACATTCACTGGTTTGTTTTTATTATGACCTACATCACCTTGACCTTTGCTTACCACAATTTCTTGCCTCGGTTCTGGCTCAGGCTCAATGACTCCTTTGTCATCTTGAATATTAATTGCGTTGAGCTGTTCCCTTGGGTTGGGTTCAGTATTACTTGGCAAGCGACCTTGTAGTTTCGTAGATTAGTTTAGAAAGCTGGTCTATCTGAGTTTCAAGCCCTTGGATTGACACTTGTTGATTTTTAAGTGCTATTTCGGTGTTCTGAATATGGGTTTTTGACACCGAGATAAACTTTTTGAGCATCTCTTCAAGGTTCGGTTTCTTTTCTTGTTGATAGGGTGGCTGTTGAAAACCCGAAGGATGTTGTGGTCTTTGATTTCCTTGACCGCCCCACGAGAAATTTTGGTGGTTCCTCCAACTTGCATTGTAAGTGTTACTATATGGATTGTTTTGAGATCGGGGATTATTACCCATGTAATTTAACTGCTCATTATCCATATTGTGGCCATAAGGCTGGTATTCCGAATTGTTTGATCCACCTCCACTTGCTTCACACTGCATTACTGAGTGAACCTGTGAAGAACTAAGAAAACCATCAATCTTTTTATTTAGAAGTTCTACCTGGTTTGACAGCATAGTAATCGAATCGACGTTATAAACGCCGGTTGTTTTCATTGGTTTTGTCCTCATGACTTGCCACTGATAGTTATTCAGTAACATCTCCTCTATAAACTCATAAGCATCTTCAGGTGTTTTATTATTGATGGTTTCGCCAGCAGCTATGTCAACCATTTGTCGAGTCGAAGGATTCAGGCCATTATGGAACATTTGAACCTGTAGCCAAAGAGGTAACCCATGGTGAGGGCACCTTCTCAGTAAGTCCTTGTATCTCTCCAATGCATCGTAAAAAGTTTCTATGTCTATCTGTACAAATGAAGAGATATCATTACGCAATTTAGCTGTTTTAGCTGGCGAAAAATATTTTAGTAAAAATTTTTCGGTCATTTGTTCCCAAGTAGTAATTTACCCTCATGGTAACGAGTTCAACCATTGTTTTAAGGAAAATAAATGGCTAAAGTAATAAAAATTGAGTGCTCCTAATATCTTAGTTCCTCGGCAACGGCGCCAAAAGCTTGATCGCGTGATTTTGTGTGACAAGTTTTATATATTTAAAATTAATCGTTCTTGAAACTAACTATTATCGCGATGTAGGCAAGTGTACCTATTGAACAGTAGTATAGTTTTAGCAAGACTGGATTATCAAACCCAAAGGAACTAAAAGTACTAGTAATGACTGCCTTTTTATTATCTAGCCTAAAAATAAGGTGGTTTTTGTTTTAACTAACTAATTAACTAATCTAAGAATTCACAGAGAATGGAATTGGGTGATTACTTTTGGAAAATGATTGAATTAAGAAAATACCTAAGGAAAAATCCACTTAGACTGTACTTGTTATTCTGGCTCCGAATCAGACGATTTATTCATTTAACTTGTTCCGTAGAGATCCCTAAGTTATGTTATTATCCCTATTCAAGAATAATAACGTCTACTCCCTAGATTGAATAATTGAGAATTTTCTCTAACTAACACTCTAGGGTTGCATTAACTCGATCTATGGATCCCCCTATTAGGTTTCACCCTAATCCGGCAAAATCTTGTCACCCTATCTCTAGGCGCGCAATCAACTCCGCTTAATTATGAAAAATGTACTCTTAGACAAGGTCTATTCCTTCTCTGAATAAGAGCTTATCTTGAATCAGTATCCTGGGATATCAAAACAAGAATTAAGAACACATAATTAAGAACAAGTTAAATATTTATCATACAATTTAGAAAATAATAACAAGATTCGTCTTAGGTTTCATTCCCCTTAGGTATTTAGGGGATTTAGTTCATAACTAAAAAGGAAAACATCTCAGAAGAATAACGAATACAAAACATAAAGAAAACCCAAAACTCTTGAAAGGAAGTTGAGGGGAGATGTTCAATCTTGATGATGAAACCGGCTTCTGAGATGGATCAATCGGCTTTCTTCGAGTAATTCCTTCCTTCCTCTCAGTGTATCCCCTTCCTTTCCTCCTCTAGGGTGTATTTATAGGCTTTAGGATGCCTAGAAGCCCTCAAAATTGGCCTTTTTTGAATTGGACTCAACTTGGGCTCGGTAGGGACACGCCCGTGTGAGTCATGCTTCGAATTTTCCAAATTGACACGACCGTGTGGCCTGCCCGTGTGAGGAGGTCCAGGCCGTGTTGAATTCATACTTTGGCCCATTTTTCTCTATTTGTGGCCCGTTTCTCGTTCCTCTCGCTCTCCTTTGCTCTCCTAAGTATAAAACATGAAATTAAAGCATTAGGAGTATCGAATTCACCAATTTTAATGGGAAATCATCCATAAAATGTGTTAAACATGGGGTAAAAATATGTATAAATAACGGTTTATCAAAGCCCTTATTCACGGGGTAGCTTCGAGCGGTACTAGGCTCGTATCTGAGGGCTAGGGAGGAGAGGCTAAGGAAGCCTTCTTCTAGATGATGAAGGAATGGTTTACCATATTTGTATGGACAAACTTGGCTACTCAACAACCTCCACCCCCTCCTGTTCCCTAATTGGTTTCCGTTATTCCTCAACATACAGAACCAATACGAGTTAGTAAGGCTCCTGTTGATTAGATTCGTAAGTATGGGGCTAAAGAATTTCGAGCTACTACTGAATATGATCCTGAGAGAGCTGAATTCTGGTTAGAGAATACCATCAGGGTTTTTGATGAGTTATCCTGTTCACCGATTGAGTGTGTAAAGTGTGCAGTATCTCTACTAAAAGATTCAACTTACCAGTGGTGGAATACATTGACTTCTGTAGTACCAAGAGAAAGGATCACTTCAGAATTCTTTCAATCTGAGTTCCATAAGAAATATATTAGTTAAAGGTTTTTGGATAAAAAATGTAAATAATTTCTAGAGCTTAAGTAGGGCCGTATGTCAGTGTCTGAATATGAATCAGAATTTGTTCGATTAAGTAAATATGATCAAGAGTGAATTCCAATCGAGACTGTAATGTGTAAATGGTTTGAAGATGGATTAAATGAAGATATAAAGTTATTAGTTTGAATCCTTGAGTTGAAAGAATTTGTTGTACTGGTTGATTAGACACAAAAAGCTAAAGAACTGAGTAAAGAGAAAAGAAATGCTAAATTTGAAGCTAAAGATTTGATAAAGAGATTGACGGGCAAGTCACATCAATTGGCATCGAAGAAATCTAAAGAACATCATTATCGTTCTACTGCTTCTGTGGGACATCCTAATAGAGATAGAGATACGAGATGCTACAGTCCTACACCTTAGACTACCTCTATAGCGAGTGTGGGTAGTGTTAGAAATACGAGACCCAAGTACAAGCATTGTAACAAGCTATATTATGGTGAGTGTCGAATGAAAAGTGGGGCATGTTTCAGATGTGGCTCCTTCGACCATTATCTTAGAGATTTCTCTAAGAAGCCAGAGAAAAAGAAAGCTCAAACCATAAGGCCGAGCAATACTACTGCAGAGGTAGACCACCTCGTAATCCTAGAAATATGAGTGGTAGCCGTGGTGTAATGAAAGACACTACTGTGAGATCAGAGGCACGAGAACTTGCTAGAGCTTATACTATTCATGCACGCGAAGATGCTTTTGTGTGAGATATTATTACCGGTACTTTTTCTCTCTATAATTCTGATGTATCTGCTTTGATCGATCCTAGATTGACCCATTCATATGTTTGTACTAATTTGGTGTCTAGTAAGAGTTTACCTATTAAGTCCACTGAATTCATGGTTAAAGTATCAAACCTTTTAGGTCAGTAAGTTCTAGTTGATAAAGTTTGCAAGAATTGTCCTTTGATGACTCAGGATATAGTTTTTTGGCTGATTTGATGTTATTATCATTTGATAAATTCGATGTGATTTTGGGCATGGATCGGCCAACTCTGCATGACGCTGTTTTAAATTGTAGACAAAAGCTTATCGTATTAAAATGTTAAAAAGGTGAGTCTCTTCGTAATGAATCAAATAATCCAAGTGGGTTGCCTATTGTGATAAACTATGTCAGCACAAAAATATGTGAGAAAAGGTTGTAATGCCTACCTTGCTTATGTATTGGATACCAAAGTGTCTGAATCGAAGCTTGAATTAATGCCAATGGTTTGCGAGTATTTTGATGTGTTTCTAGAAGAATTACCTAGATTACCGCCGATCAGGGAGGTCAAATTTGCTATAAAACTTGTACCAGGAACAACACCGATATCAATAGCACCTTACAAAATAGCTCTAACAAAGTTGATTTATAGGGGTTTTGCTTGACCTAGTTTTTCACCTTGGGGTGCATCGGTTTTGTTTGTTAAGAAAAAAAACTAGTCAATGAGATTATGCATTGATTATCGTCAACTCAAAAAAGTTACAGTCAAGAATAAATATCCACTGTCTCGTATTAATGATTTTTTTTAACAATTGAAAGGTGTCACGGTGTTCATGAAGATTGATCTTCATTCTGGCTATTATCAACTACGAGTCAAAGATTCGAATGTGCCAAAAACTGCATTTAGAACCAGGTACGGACACTATGAATTTCTTGTGATGCCGTTTGGTTTAACTAACGCACTTGTAGTATTTATGGATTTGAATCAATAGAATCTTCAGACCGTATTTAGATAGATTTGTTATAGTATTTATTGATGATATTGTGATATATTCCTGAGACGAGTCTGAGCATGTCGAGCATTTAAGAATTGTGTTGCAAACTTTGCAAGATAAACAACTGTTTGCTAAATTTAGCAAATGCGCGTTTTGGCTCCGAAAAGTTAGGTTTTTGGAACACATAGTATCAGCTAAAGGCATCAGAGTTGATCCGAGTAAGATTTCAGTAGTTGTTGACTTGAAACCACCAAGAAACATATCCGAAGTCAGAAGTTTTCTGGGATTAGCTAGTTATTACCAGAGGTTTGTAAAAGGGTTATCGATGATAGCTACACCAATGACACATTTATTACAAAAAGATGTGAAGTTTGAATGGTCTGATAAATGTTAGCAATGTTTTAACCAGTTGAATGGATTGTTAATCGAAGCACTGCAACATCCCGAATTAGGGTCTAGTTAGAACAGTGGTTGAGACCATAAATCTGAAATAGAAATGATTGTTTTATGATTATTTGATGGTCTATGATATGATTGCATGCTTGTGTGAAATTTTCATGAATAAATTCTATGCCTAAGATGTCTAATTTGACTTTAGGGACTAAATTGAATAAGTTGCAAAACTTGTGTTCTGGAAGCTTTAAGCATGAAATTACATTGGATTATTAATTAGAGGTCCTTAAATAGCAATTAGACAAAGTTTTAAAAATTTGGACAAAAATGGGCATGAATAGGAAAAATTTGAAAGAAAAGCCTTAAGGGCATTTTTGTCATTTGGTAAATAAAAGAATAAAAAGGGAAAATAAAGTGAAAATCTTGTCCATCTTCTTCAAGGCATAGCCTAATTTTACAAGGGTTCCATAGCTAAGGTTTTCAACTTTTCAAGCTTGATTGTAAGTGCTCCCTAGCCCCGTTTTATATATTCTTTTCATTTTTGAAGTCCTTGATGCATGATCTATCCATTCCTACCATTATTTTGAGCTAGGGTTCATGCACGAAATTTGACCCATGTGTAAAATGGTTGTATTTTGATGTTTAATGGAGGAATATGAATGTTTGATGTGTGATAAACATCTTTGGCTAAATGATTTTTAGTGAAAACACCTAAAAAGGACTTGTTTGTCAAAGGTGTAAAAATGAGTAGTAGAAATGTGAAATAAAGGAAAATATGGGCTGATATGAGATAGAATATGAATAGGATAGACTTGGATAACCAAGAAATTGAATTTATTTCATTTTATGAGCCTAGGGACTAAAGTGTAAATAAGTGAAAAGTCAGGGGTAAAAAGGTAATTTTACCAAAGTATATGTTATGAGTCGATATCAGTAATATGTGTATTGAGAAAGTTAAATTTGGCATTATAGATTAAGAAAAACATGATTCGGGTCTTGATCGGGGGAAGAACAAGGTTTACGAGGATTAGGCTCGTTTCTATCATTTTTGTACTGAGGTAAGTTCATTTGCAAATAATGCAACATGTACCATACTTTAAACGCTATAATATTGCATGTATGGTAAGTTCATATGAGATGTTAAGTCATATTTCTATTGCTTTGATATCAATGAATTTTAATGCGTTATTATTATTATGAGTATGCTTGATTATTCCATGAGTATGTGATTGGTTCTTTGAGCATTGAAATCGACGTTACGAGCAAGTTCTAAAGAAATGTGGTATCGAAGAATTTTGAATCTTAGAAATAGTTTAGGATACAAGTGACATGTCACTAGGAATTATGTAATCAGAACTCATTGAGTTGCGTCTAAGTTCATGAAATATGTGACATCCAAACTCATTGAGTTGTGGTCTGAGTACGTGTAACAGCCCGATTTTGGGCCTAGTCGGAGCAGTGGTTTCGAGACCAAAAATCTGACGTAATAAAATTTATTTTTATTATATTTTTATGGTCTACAATTTCACGGAATGATTTCGTGAAAATTTCATTTGAAAATTTTGACGTTTGAGCACTCAATTTAGTCAAAATGACCAAATCGTAAAAAGTGCAAAACTTGAGTTCTAGAAGCTAAAGGTGTCTAATTGCTATGAAATTTTAAATTGGAGGTCCTTAAATGGTAATTAGAATATTGGTTAATTTTTTAGACAAAAATGGACATGAAATAGGTGAAATAGAATATTTTTAAGTTAGGGACATTTTGGTCATTTAGTAAATAAAATAAATTAAAAATAAAATTAAAAGCCAATTTTTGTCCATCTTCAACCCCTTGGCCAAATTTCACATGAGGTAGACATAGCTAGGGTTTTTCAAGCTTCCAAGCTCGAATGAAAGTCCGTTTTAGCCCCGTTTTTAATGTTCTTTACATTTTTGAGATCCTCATAGCTCAGTTTAGCTATTTCCACCATTATTTTGAGCTAGGGTTTGTGTTTAAAAATTTACCCATATGCATGTTTTTTGATGTTTTATGGAAGAATATGAAAGTTTGGAGTGTGATAAACAACTTTTACTAGGTGATTTTTTATGAAATTGCATAAAAGGACCTATTTGTAAAAGTTTGTAAAATTATGTGTAGAAAATGTGATTTAGTGAAAAATGTGAACTACTATAAGAGGGAATATGAATCGGCTAGGCTTAGGATTTGAGAAAAATAAGTGCTTTTCATCTAACGAGCCTAGGGGAAAAATTGTAAATATGTGAAACTTAAGGGGTAAAAATGTAATTTTCCATAGTGTATTTTTGGACTAAATTGAATAATGTGAGTATTAAATGAGTTAAATGTGTTATTATAGATCAAGAAAGACGAGGAATTGACCTTGATCGGGGAAAAGAAAAGGTTGTGGACTAAATTACAAATTCGTCATATTTTGCACCAAGGTAAGTTTGTATGTAAATAATGCATTGTTTTTACTTATGTTATCACATTTTATTATGTTTTATGAAATGTGGCTGAATATTGAATGAAATTGACAAGTATCGAAAAGTGAGAAATTTCCCGGTTGAACATTAGGAACAAAATAGGATACAAGTGACATGTCAGTAACGACTCAAGTGTGGTACTATGTGAAGGCCACTTTGAGAAGAGATAGCTTGGTCACAAGTGTGGTACTATGTGAAGGCCACTTTGTGAAGAAAGATAACTTTGGTCACAAGTGTGGTACTATGTGAAGGCCACTTTGTGAATTGAAGGTAGCTTTGACTACAAGGGTGGTACTATGTGCAGGCCACCGAGTATCCGTTATTATTCCGATGTGTTCAACGGGAAATGACTAGGTGTATTGAATATGACTATGTGATGAATAAGTAGAGGTATGTGTGTGTAAACTTATGAGCAATGTGCTTGATATGTGATCGAACTTTGGTAAGATTGATATGGAGTAAGTGTTACAATGAAAGTTACTACAAAGAAAACATGAAAGAGTGAAATTTAGTAATAAAACAGTTTTGGACAGCAGCAGTTGTGTGACTTTGAAAAATCACCAAAAATGGTGGAAATAGAATTAGAGGTTGAATAAGATATGAAATTAAAGCTTATTGAGCCTTCTTCACATAAAAGAAATGGTGTAAGCAAAAGAATTTCATATTATGAGATATTTTAATTTTTACGAGACAGGGTTAGAATGATTTCGAAATCCTTTGTTCTAACTTTGGAAAAATCATTAAAAATTGTATAAAAATAATTATTGTTAGAATTTATATTTTTAAAATTATTATTCAGTATATTTTCAATTGAAACAAACAGGAACATCATCTGAATCTCATATGATGAGATAATTAATTTTTAGTGAAGAAGGGCTGAAACTGTCAAATAGTAGAACATGAGAGACTTTAAAGAATAAACTGTACTTATTTGCTAGACCAAAAATTCTAAAAATTTTTTGGTAAAAAGATATGAGAGGCTAGTTTCAGGGAAAATTAGCGGATCTTAATTTGGAGCTCCATAGCTCAAGATATAAATAATTTAGTGACCGTGAATCGAGTAGACAGCTTGAGATGAACAAGAGTAAATAGTGGAACTATGTGCAATTATGATTGTATTATCTTGAGAACATATTATGAGAATTGGTAAAAGCATGTTAATAAATTTCTTATTATTTACATACCAACTTACTAAGCTATATAGCTTACTCTGTTTATTTTCTGTGTTTATAATGTCCTCAGGTTAGCTGGGGTTAGAAGTCGCCGGAGAACATATCACACTATCAAACTAACAAATTGGGTATTGATTATCCTTATACTTAAGGTCATGGCATGTATAGGGGACTTGTTTATTTATGTATGTGTCATAATTGTTTTGGCCTAAAATGTTGACCTATGCTATTTGAAAGTTCATTGTTGTGTAAGGCCATTTGATGTTGGTATATTGGCTATATTGTAAGTCCATGATGATACATTTCAAGGATGTGTATGCTTACATATGTGGATGAATGAGTGGTGATATCTATATGTGACGTAAATTTGTTCGCAACTGCAAGTTAGAGTAGTGCACGGGCTAGGGACATGGCCATGCGAGCCACACGGCCGTGTCCTAATATCACACGGGAGAGTGCCCCTGTTTTTCATGAAATTTTTTAAAGTTTTCTAAAGTTCTCGGTTTGGTCCCGAACAGTTTTCAAAGCATGATTTGGGCTTCGTAGGCTAATATTAGGGACTTTAAGATGAAATGTAAAAATTTTTAAATTTGAACGCAAATTCATGACCTGATTTTATACAATTTCATGTGTTTATGTCCGGTAATACCTCATACCCTGTTCTAGTGTCTAATAGGGGTAAGGGGTGTTACATTTAATGGTATCAGAGCTATGGTTTAGTTGATTCTTAGACTAACATAGCGTATGTGAGTCTAGCTATACATTGCATATTACTACTGGTGATAGTGTGATATCTCCCGACTCTGACGAAATCGTCTTGTTAAGACAGAGATGACTTCCAATCGAGCTATTTTTTGATAATGCTGATAATGATATTGAAATAATTAAAATGTGCTTATAATGTGTCGAAATTTGGAATAAGGTATGAATAGAAGTTCATGATGTATGTGTTAATGTACGAAATGAGATAACCACAAGTTGAGAAATGTGAAAAGTGGAATGAAATGAAATTTTATATAGTGATAAGCCCATCCATGTTTTTTTGGCATGCATATGATGTTATGTGCCCAACATATTTGATTAAGTGAATACAATAAGTAAATTTACTCAAATTGACGGAATGTGTGTTTATGTTCACTTGTTTGAATAAGATAATAAAAAAAGTTCGTGTAACATGACTATGTATGTTAGAACTGAATTATGTAATTGTGATGATGTGATGTTGGTGATGAATGCTAAGTCATATTTGTGTACTTATGATAGTCAAATTAGAGGTTTTACAACCTCACCCCCTTACCAGTGTTGCTTTATAATGAAAATCCATGAGAACCATGTGGAATAAGTCTATAAGTGTGAAACTAAAGAGTTTAGTGGTGAAATAATTAGTAATGCATACAGAGATATGAATAGTTTGGAAAGTGAAAACAATTTTGGAAAGATTTCAGAATGTTTTAAAGATTATACAAATTATGCAATGTCACGGATAAAGAAAAAGTTAGTCTTGGCTAATCGACTCAATTAGGTATGAAGTCTAAAGATAAGTTTGTTGAAATTTCTCCCGAATTGGTTTTCATTAGTGAGTGGAATAATATGGGGTTCATGATGATAGAATTAGTTAGAGAAATGATCTTTGAGTAGTAAAGATGTTTGTCTGTGTGACAGTTACAGTTAAAATGAATATGATGATCGTTTCTGGGTATTCTATATATTCTTTTATCCTCAGAGATATGTGTGTGATTGTTCAGTTTTTGATGGAGTTCTTATGTTGTGAGAATGTTAGCTAACTATGATGTTAGACGAAAGCCCTGTTGGTCCGGTTGGTTTATGATCTGTATTTCTTTATCTCTTTGGAATTCTATTCTAATATGTTGGAATGAAGTCGATGGCAAAAAAAAAAAAGTGAGACTATTCTTATGTTTCTACTGATTATGGTTTTGTTTTATATATACGGAAAATATATTATCCCTGTTATGATAGAAGTCCAGAGCCGGTAAGGATTTTTTTTCTACTGGTTTTCTCTAAAGAATCATCAAGATCTTTGTTATTTTCCTATGATTTATGTTCTTTGACTTTCTGTATGGTATCGTATCTTGGATTTCTTCATCTCGGTTTTCCTGTCACTCTTATTTCATGAATTATCAACCATGGCTCATCTTGAAGTAGTGTTCTTTGACTTGTGATAATTATGTCTATTATGGTTGTATTTCTGGTTTGGTCATAGGAATATGGTGACTCAAGTATCTGGATTTCTCTAATTTTCATGTAAAGAATTGGCTTTGGCAACGGTATAAATGATGGAAGTACAAACTCAAATCGTATGATGGATTTCTTTCTCAGGTAAGTTGATTAAAGTCAATGCATTCAATCGAGATGTCTTTGTTTCTTTGAGCTAATGCGATTGTGAATGCCTTTGGTTAGCATGATAAGAGAATTTTGAAAGATTGTGTGCTTGAGATGTTTTAATAGCACGAAGAAAGAAGCATTTTGATATGTATTATTCGGTAGTTGAGATTGACTCAGCCATTTTTATCAAAATGAGCTGATTTGTTGGGATGTGATTCTAGTTATATATATTTAAGTATGTCCTCAGCTAAAAGAATAAATTTTTGTGTATTCACAAGTGTATATAGTTTTTTTTTTGCATTCACGAGTGTATAGACGGGCAGTTTGAATGAAGAATTGATATTCTATGTGTGACGTAAATTTGTTCGCAACGGCAAGTTAGATTAGTGCACGGGGTAGGGATATGGCCATGCGAGCCATACGGCCGTGTCCTAATATCACACGGGAGTGTGCCTTTATTTTTCATGAAATTTCTCAAAGTTTTATAAGGTTCTCGGTTTGGTCCCAAACCGTTTCCAAAGCATGATTTGAGCTTCGTAGGCCCATATTAGGGACTTTAAAATGAAATGTGAAAAGTTTTAAATTTTAACACAAACTCATGACCTGATTTTATACGATTGCATATGTTTATGTCCAGTAATACCTCATACCCTGTTCCGGTGTCAAACATGGGTAAGGGGTGTTACAGTTCGTGATATGTGTGACACATGTTTTGGCATTCGGGTGCTGGTCTCGTATATGCTATTAATGGCGAGGTAGTCTGGCATGTGTTGCGGATACCTAACAGCCTGTATGAGCAATCCCATGAGTAGCTTGTAAGTGAACAACATGTGATCTGAGATATGGAGTAAGATTGGCTACATATGTGGCACTTAGGTGTAAGTTTCTAATGTGTCCGATAGTATTCCGAGTGTTCAACGGGTAGTTCAAGAGAAGTTCAATGAGCAATCTTAATGATTGCATCAAGACAAGAGAGTAATTTATTATGTGCAAGTTGCACAGGTATGTACATCGAACTCATGTGAATGACATGAAATATGATGAGCCTGTGGTAAGAACATGTATACATATATATATGAGAAATAAATTCATTAGATTTGATAAAAAGCAAGGTTATATTCGTTATGTTAAATGAATGATTTATGTTTGTTTAAGTTGCATTTTATTTGCATGTGAACTTACTAAGCTTTATGCTTACTCCCTTTCCTTTCCTTTCTTATAGTTTCGCCTAGCTAACTCGGGGATCGGAGAACGTCAGAAACTCGATCACACTATCAATCAAATATTTGGGTATAGCTAGCCTTATCATTTTGAGTATGGCATGTATAGAGTCTTGGTCTTTTTGTTATGTGTCATATTGATTAGCCAAATGTGTTGGCTTATGATGGTATCATGATTATTTTGTATATGGTCATGAGAGGTGGCTCATATTGATTATTTTGGGTTGTAACCCTATTCATCAATGCATGCATGCAAATGTGTTGATGCTTTAATATGGTTATGGTTGATTGTGGTTGATGAGTGTGATGGATGGCATGTACGTTTGGTGAATGAGATATGGTTAATAAGTATGCAATAAATATGATGAAAATGTGTAACTTGAAGGGAGGTTGGTAAAGATGATAAATAAACATGAAATTGGTGTGGAATGCCATATGAAAGTATGATAATTTGAATGGGTGACATGTTAACTTTACTAAGTCATAGTTTAATCATGAATGTGAATGTTTGAGTAATCAAATGTGCCATGTTGCATGCCATGAAGTGAGTGTAAATGTGTTAGTGTTTAAGGGTGGTAAATGGCTTGGAAAATAGCCTAGAAATTGTCTACATGGTTAGACACACAGGCATGTGTCTTGGCCGTGTGTGACACACGGTCTGCCCCATGGGCTTGTGATTCGGTTGTGTGTCCCCTACACCCTAATTATGCAAAACAGAATACCCAGTAGTAAACACACGGGTAGAGACACGTCTATTTGTCTCAGCCATGTGAAGGACATGGCCTTAGGACGTGGGCGTGTGCCCAGGCCGTGTGGAGTCTACACTTAATTTTTGGAATTTAATTCACCACACAGTCTAAGCACACGGGCATGTAACTCGGCCATGTGACCATATTTTGTTGATTGCGTCATAGTCAGAGAGTTACACGGGCTGATGACACGAGTATGTCCCGAGCCACACGGCCTACCCACATGGGCGTATGACTCTCCAAAATAAGAAACTTTTCTAAGTGTTTAAAAGGTTCTAAAAGTTCTTGGTTTAGTCCCGAACAGTTTGAAAAGTTTTAAATTGGGACAAAATTTTATGACCTGGTTTTATATGAAAATTTATGTTTAAGTCTGGTAACGCTTCGAACCCTGTTCCGGCATCGGATACGGGTAAGGGTTGTTACAAGCACCAGTTTTAGTTCAGCCTAAGTCGGGTAAAGAATTTGTGATTTTCAGTGATGCATCATTGAATGGTTTGGGTTGTATTTTAATGCAAAAAGGAAAAGTGATAGCTTATGCTTTCAGACAGTTAAAGCCGCACGAGAAAAACTATTCAACACACGACTTAGAATTGGCTGCTATTGTGTTCGCGTTGAAAATTTGGTGACACCATTTTTTCAGTGAAAATGTCACATATTTACCGATCACAAGAGTTTAAAGTATCTGATGTCACAGAAAGATCTGAATCTGAGATAGTGTAAATGGCTCAAACTGTTGAAAGAATATGAGTTAGTTATTTATTATCATCCGAGAAAAGTAAATGTAGTTGCGGATGCTTTGAATAGAAAATCTTTGTTTACTTTGTGAGAGATGAATACACTATTGTCATTGTCTGATGATGACTCGATCCTAGCTGAGTTAAACGCTAAACTGATGTTTCTACAGCAGATTTACGAAGCTCAGAAATGTGATAATGAATTATGAGCTAAACGAGTATAGTGTGAGTCAACTTCTGATTCAGAATTTCAGATAGGACCTGATGATTGTTTGTTATTCAAAGGTAGAGTTTGTGTACCGAAGAATCCAAAGCTTATACTGAAAATTTTGCATGACGCTCATAGTGGTAGCTTGTCTGTTCATCTAGGGAGTAATAAAATATACAGTGATTTGAGACAGATGTATTGGTGGCCGGGAATGAAACGCGAGATTTCTGACTTTGCATCCAGATGTTTGATATGTCAGCAGGTTAAAGTTGAACATCAAGTACCTTCAGGACTGTTATAGCTAGTGATTATACCGGAGTGGAAATGGGATAGAGTTAAGGTTACCTCTATCTCCGAAGAAGAAAGATGCTATCTAGGTTATTGTTGATCATTTGATGAAATCTGCACATTTTATTCTGGTACGTACAGACTTCTCACTTGACAGATTAGCTGAGTTATATGTTTCTGAGATTGTCAGATTACACGGAGTGCCAATCTCCATTATTTCGGATAGAGATCCAAGGTTTACATCGCGATTCTGGAAAAATTTATAGGAAGCTCTGGGTACTCGGTTGAATTTTAGCACTGCATTTCACCTTCAGACCGATGGTCAGCCCGAGAGAGTGATGCAAATCCTCAAAGATATGCTTCGTTATTGTGTTTTAGATTTCGATGGCAATTGGGAAAAATATTTATCATTAGTTGAATTTGTGTATAATAATAGTTTTTAGTCAAGCATAAAAATGGCACCGTATGAAGCTTTATATGGTCGTAAATTTCAAACTCTGTTATACAGGATTGAGCTCAGTAAGAAAAAGATACACGGGGTTGATTTAATTCGTGAGACAGAGGAAAAAGTGAAAGTGATTTGAGCTAGTCTCAAAACAGCTTCAGATCGTCAGAAATCATATGTGGATCTTAAACGTAAACATATATAATTCCAAGTCAACGATAGAGTATTTTTGAAAGTATCGCCCTAGAAGAAAATTCTTCAATTTGGTCGCAAAGGAAAGTTGAGTCCGCGATTTATCGGACCATATGAGATTATTGAAAGAATCAGACCTGTTGCGTACCGATTAGATTTACTGTCAGATCTTGAGAGAATTCATAATGTCTTTCACATATCTATGTTACGACAGCATCGGTCTGACCCTTCACATGTTATCTCTGCAACGGATGTTGAGATTTAGCCTGATATGACATACAGTGAATAACCGATCATAATTCTAGCACGAGAAGTAAAAGAATTGAGAAATAATAACATAGCTTTAGTAAAAGTTCTCTGGCAACGACACGGATTAGAGGAAGCCACCTGGGAACCCGAGGAAGCTATGAAAATCCAATATTCAAACCTCTTTTCTGGTAAGGTTTTTGATGACGAAAATCTCTTTAGGGGGAGAGTCATAACAACTCGTTTTTAGTAAAATTGAAAAAGTAGTTTTGAGACCACAAATACGAGACCAAAAAATTTATTTTAATATTATTTTATGATCTAAGCATGATAGATTACTGTATAAAAATTTCGTTAAGAAATTTTACTGTTTATATGTTCAATTCGATTAAAAGGACTAAATTGCGTAAAGTGCAAAAGTCGTGTTCTAATAGCTAAAGGTGTCTAATAGTTATAGTATTTTATAGTAGAGGTCCTTATATGGTAATTAGACCATTAAAGAGATAGTGTATGTACATGGCTTAGCATTAGTATAATTATTAAATGTTTTAAAGGTTAATTTGAGAAATAGGTAATAAATGATAAATTAAAACAAAACAAATATATCATCATTTTCTATCATCTTTTTCAACCTAGAATTAAAAGAGTGGAAATCCATGGAAGCTTGAAAATTTCAGTTAGACTAATTCCTTTGCATGGTGAGTAATTTTTGTTCAGTTTTTGTTAATTTCTATGTTTTCGGGATCGTTGTTAGATAAACAACTTTTGTAAAAGAATTTTTGATGAAATTATCAATTAGGGATTAAATTGAGAAATGTGATAAATTGTGTGGTAAAAGTGTGAAATTGTGAAATATATGGGTTGCTATAAGCATGTTTAAAATTTGGCTAGGCTTGGGTAGGGACAAAACTGAATGAATTTCATTTTCCAAGCCTACGGACTAAATTGCAAAGGATTAAAAGTACAGGGGGAAATGGTAATTTTTCCAAAATATGTATTGAATTGAGTTGAATTCATTCGTATAGATCCGGTTAGACCTCGTACGGACTTAGATAGAGGCAAAGAGAAAATATTGGATTAATCGCCTTCGAGTCTACGTAAACTTGTCGAGGTAAGTTCGTGTAATTAAATTATGTAATTATAGGATTTGATTGAATTAAATGTGTCTTAATTGTATTATCATCATATATGAATATCGATTGCATATCTGACGATGTACGATGATTACCGAGCCCTGTTTGAACTTTAGGAATTCATAGGTTACAAATGATATGTCATTAGGGTTACAGGTTTTAGCTCTTAGGAGCTTATCGATACTTAGCTTGTATGAGCTTACCGTTATTCAACTCGGAGGAGGTTATTGTTTATAGCTCTTATGAGCATACATGTACAGGAATTGACGGATTATAGTTTAGTACTCCTCGTGTGTACTATCTGCATATCTAACGATATTCTAAGTGGTTCAATGGACACAGTTCTATTACGAGTTTATACGAGTTCGATACGAACTAGTTCAGGCATTTACATGAATTACATGAAAATGGTTTATATATGATATACGAATACATGGTATAGATGTTACATGTACATGGAATTTAAATAATTGTTGAACTTATACATGATTCTCGATTTTTATATGAATTACATGGCTAACTTGGTTGATGAATATGTGTTAGGCTTTTGGCCAAATTGAATTGTGATATGCTTTGGGTTACTTATGTAAATTATGGTTAAATGGTAAGTTAAATTCTTTGTTATATGAACTTACTAAGCTTAAATGATTACTCTGTATTATTTTCTGTGTTTTATACTGGTTTGGAATCTCGTTTGGGTTGAAAGTTTGGCAGAACTATATAACACTATCTATCGGCTCTTTTGGTATTTTTGGTTATCTAATTTTGGTTATAATGGCATGTATAGGTTATTTTTCCTAATGATAGCCCACATGTTTTGATATGTTTTTAGCTATTTGGATTAGCTTGTGTTTTGGTATATTTTGTTATGTATATATGTAAATGGCCTTATCATGTTTGATATATGGTTATCATGTAAATGATTTATTTTTTGAATTGGTATTTTGGGTACCAAATGGTTGAGCTTGATAAGTGACCTACATGGTAAATTTTGATACAAATATACATATAAGTTAGTCAAACAATTGGATAAATTGAATGTTTAGATTTACATGTTATAAGTTGTCATTTGAGGTGTCTAAGAGCATATTGGTTGTATGTGATAATATTACATGTTTTAAGCTTGAATTTGGTTGGTTTTGGATGCCTATTTATGACTTGGTTATATGCAAATTGTGGTGTTTACGTTGGTAGCAAATAAGGTGAGAAATATGGGTTGGAAAATAGCCTATTTTCATCCACACGAGCAGAGACACAAACGTATGTCTTAGCCATGTGTGACACACGGCCAGGTGACACAGCCGTGTGTCCCCTGTATCTTTTAAAAGAGTAAGCCAGTATGCTCACATAGCCTAGCACACGAGCGTGTGGCTTGGCCGTGTGGCACAAGTTAGAGAGTTACACGGGTACGGACACAGGCTGAGACATGGCCGTATGTCCCTATATTGAATGCGCATACGACTTAAGACACAGGCATGTCTCTTGGCTGTGTGAGTCACACAGCCGTGTGACCCCTACAGATTTGAAAATTTTATAAGTTTCGAAAAAATTCTCTGAAATTCCAATTTAGTCCCGATTTGATTCTAAGTTATATTTTAGTCCTCAAAAGCTTATAGTAGGGACATTATGTATGTTTTCGATTGGTTTTTGACATGAATGCTAAATTAAAAAAAAAAGTTGAAATTTCTGTCTGTCTGATTTGTAAATTTGGTAATGTTTCGTAACCCTATTTTGGTGATGGATACTGGTTAGAGGTGTTACAGTGTATTGGAGAGTGTTAGCTATACACTTCACTTACGGGACATGTTCGACTCCATGAGTCATCTTGCTGTGTTGAAGATCCGTGTATCCAATATGTGGTGATAGAGTCCACATTATTTCATAACCTTAAGAGCCAAACTATCATATAAAATATAACTGAATGTGATTAAATGTGTTTTATATGTACAATGATATATGCTTAAATAATCATGTGGTTAATGTCTACTTAGTTGATGCATAATAGCTGCGTAGTGGTTGCTCTAAGCATTCACTAAGCTTGTTAGGCTCACCCACTCCTTTATAACAATTGCAAATAACTAGTGTCGGTGTGAATGGTGTGGTCTCGAGGGGTGATCCAAGCCAGAAACTTTAGTTTCTATTAGTAGGTGTTCTTTTATTTATTTGTGTTTTGGGAACAAAAGGTAATGTGGTAGATGTTATATTGATTTTGCTATGATTTTTGGTTGTTTGCATGCCTATTGTGCTTAGAAACTTTGTGGACTTTAAATATGGTGTTTGGGACTGTTATTTGAGACATTTCAATGTTTATTTTATGAGACAATTGATGCATAATGTTTAGAACCTATTAGAATGATATAAGTGATGATATATGTTATGTTTTTAAGGTCTAGAATATAGGAATCGATATTCTGGTTTTAAAAATGATATCTCTACAATTTTCAAAGTGCAGGAAGCCAATTTTGCTAGCTGGTATCGATATTTTGCCACGAGGATCTATACTCGGGGTAAAATTATCAATACTTTTTCAATGGTACTGATATTTTTCAAAAGTTAAGTTTTTAAGATGAGAAATAGTAAGCTAATTCGGTATCAATTTTCTGAGCGGTATCAATACCACTTGAGAGAATTATCGATACCATTCTACCAATATTAATACCTACGTAATAGTTTTGGGAAATTTTGCTAAATGGTCTTAATGCATGTTTAGTGCTTGCCTTATGATTATTCAATAAATGTTTAGCATGATTCAACTTCCTTAGAGTGTGAATGACCTAAGTTTCATATAAATGTTATAATAATAAAGGAAACAAAAGGATGTATATTTAATAATATGTCAACTTATGTTGTATGAAATGTAAGACGGTGGTGTAGTAACCTGTTATCGGGCTCGATGAACCGGACAGGTATAAGGTGTTACATTTGGTGGTATCAAAGCATAGGTTCATTAACACTCAGACTTAAGTGATTGTTGATGATATATTGATTAGGGTTTCGCAACCCATGGGTTTATAAATCCAAGTGATTAAATTATTCCGATTGCTTGAATTGCATGAGGGTCTCAAAAATGGCTGAAAACTAAAAAAAAAATTCTTAACAAAAAATCTAAAAATTGACAAAAAAACATATAAAAGAAACTTAAATTGCTTGAGAATCCTTAAGTGCAATGAAAAGTCTAATTTGACGTATCAAATTATGGCAAATCACTATACCAGAGAATTAGAAACATTGATAGAGCATAATTTACACCATACGCCATGGGAGCCAGTGTGGTAGCGACCTTCTCTAGAACCTTCTGTTTGCATAAACTTCAATGCAGGTTTCTACAAGGATCTAGAAGCATCAAGTATATTCATTGTTATAAGAAATAGTGATGGACTTATCATGGGAGTAGCTTGTCTATGGAACCCTTATATACTTGATGCTTTAATAGCAGAAGCCTTAGCTAGCACCCTGGCAATTAGATTTTCTTAATATATGGGTTTCCAGTTCGTGGAAATAGAAGGCGATTCCTCATTAATGATAAAGAAGCTAGAGGCAACGTGAATTGACAGATTGATAATTAGTAATATTATTTAGGACGCGAAATAATTCTCTATGGATTTTGAAATAATCAAGTTCCAACATATCAAGAGGGGTGAATCCAGCAGCCCACTTGTTTGCCAAGGAAGGATTTTGTTGTAAATGGGATGTCTGGTGGATTAAAGAAGCCCTGACAGTGATTCAAGAGATGGTAGAGGTAGAGTGACAATACCTTCATCATCTCAGATAAGTTTCCAGTTATAGGCATTTCTAGAAGCAAAAAAGTCTTCTTTTTCTCTGCAGAAGTTTTGTAACACCCCTAACCCATAACTGTCGCTAGAATAGGTTAAGAGGCATTACCGGACTTAATACTCAATTCAAAACAATCATTTATCCAATAACATCTTATCTCAATCAATATCATTCTATCACATTCAATATGTACTTCAATCAAGCATACAAGGCTTTAATCATGCATTTGGAACTAAGTTGATAACATATAAAATTTCAGAAACTTTGAAAAATTGTCAACATTTCAAATATCACATGCCCGTGTGAACAAGCCATGGCAAAACAGGGCATACATACTGACTTATCCACATGGCTGGAGACATGCCCGTGTGTGTTGGCTGTGGTCAAAACTGACTTGGGTCACATGGCGAACCACACGCCCGTGTGCCTAGGCCGTGCTTGAGATTGACTTTAAATTGTAGGACTACCCTAGAGGACACAGATTGTGTAACATGACCGTGTGTCGCACACGGCTGAGACACACGCACATGTCTCTACTCGTGTGGACAAAAATAGGCCATTTGAAAAGCCAATTTGCCACCCTTAATGGTCATCCCTACAAGTCCAAAATCAAAGCACAATTGCATCATAATTTCAACCAATTTCAATCACAAAACATACATCCTTCATGTCATATAATCACCAATCAATATCATCCTTATCATTCAAACCAAAACATATCAAAATCACATACCAAACTCATTCATTCATACATGTCATTATCCCAATTTTTCACATCCATTTTTCATATCAAAATCATACCATTCCATAACTAATTCAAATAACTAACTTACCAAATTGACCATTTCTCACTAGGTCAATTATGCACTTCAAAACATACCATTTCTTAGCACAACTTATATACCAAAAGCCAAACCAAATAGCAACTTTAATCTAGCCATATCACATGGCCTGAAATACACTTCACAAATCGTATTCAAATACTTCTAGCCCATACATGCCATACTTCAATATTCACATTTTCAAAAGGTACCAAAATAGAGTTCGATAGTGTGGTGATGATCCTCAACGATCCCCGAGCTTCCGGTAGTTTCGATAATCTATAAAACAATGCAAACACACACAAAGAAAGCTTTCAAAAGCTTAGTAAGCCATATACAAATAAACTTATCATATATCACAATTATCAACCAATTCATTCATATGAATCATGGCATAACACTATATCAAGTTCATATTTCTCATTTAGCTCAATTGTTCATAATCAATTACTTGTAAATACATCACATTTCCATGTAGTTCACATATCAAAAGATCATATTCATACTCACCTTTCATTTCCAAATTCCATATACAATTTATACGTACCTGAATCGGATATACATTCACATGGTTATTCGTTTCTTGGAATGCCCATTGAACCGTACGGAATCAAATAGGATACGCGGATAACTCGAAAAACTCGTACAATGCCAATGTCCCTTATGTGGTCTTACATGTAATCAAATATCGATGCCACTATCCTAAATATGATGTTGATGTCCTAGACATGGTCTTACATGTAAATATCAAATTGATGCCAACGTCCCAGACGTGGTCTTACACAAAATCACATGTCGAAATCCTATGTCATGACATATGTATCCTAACTATTCCTATGGTTCGTATGGGGCTTTCAGACGTCATCACATTATTGAAACTTTCTCAATATCACATATTTAGCTTCTATAACCATTCATCACAATTCAATATCATATAAGCATGAATAAATCAATTCAAACACATTTATTTGTATATAAACTTACCTCGTACGGGAATGAACGGAAACGAACGGCTATTCAACTACTTTCGACTTTCCCCGATCTAATTATGTTTTCTTTAGTTCTTGATCTATACACATTCAAATTTAACTCCTTTATTCACCAAATCATTCAATTCAATCCAAAAACATATAATTAGGGAATTTTAAAATTAGCCATCATATTTTCACATTTTAACACTTTAGACCTTAATCACAAAAATCACAAAATATACAAAATTTCTATATACACATGCTTAGCCGAATTTTCCCTTAGCTCATATAAGTCCATATATTTCATTTATTTCACATTTTAGCCCCTCAATTTCTCATTTTCATAATTTATCCCAAAATACTCAAATTCATCAAAAATCCCAATACAAAACATAGTAATCTAACACATATCTTTCATTTTCTATCATCAAACTTCATAAAACTCACATTATCAACAATGGAACATCTTAAAATCATAATCAAATTCAGAAATTGAGGCATGAGCTTGAATGATTACTAAGCAACTGTCTCAAAAACGTAAAAATCATCAAAAATCAATCAAAAATCATACCTTAATTAACCAAAATGAATGCCGAATATAAGGAAGATCAAAACTCTTGTTTTCTTTCTTTCAGTCGGTTAGAAAAGATGAACTAATGGCCACATTTTGTTTTGCTTTAATTAATACATTAACTTAATAATCAAATACCATTTTTAACCTTACTAATATCATTTAAAATCCACTAACTCATGACCAAATATGTCCATGCATTAATTCAATGGAATAATTGCATCATAAAGACCCCACATAGAAAAAGACATAGTAATTCAGCACTTAATCATGTATCACATAACTTTTCATTTTCTGCAATTAGGTCCTTTTTATCAAATTAAGCACACAAACAGTAAAATTAAATTATGAAAATTTCACACATATCAATTGACATATCATAAGTACAAAAAATAATATAAAAATATTTTTTTGACTCGAATTTGTGGTCCTAAAACCACTGTTCTGAAAAGAGTCTAAACCGGGCTGTTGCAAGTGTATTTTTCTCAGACTTAAGCCTAGTTATTATTTCCTCTTGGTGTTATAAGATATATTTACTAACATAGAGATGTCCTTGGGGTATAGAAGAGGAAAGGATTTGTTTTTCTAGTCGTTGTTTTTCTTTAATTTCCCAAGGTGTTTCTTGGAACATGGTATGACTGTTTCTATCATCTTTCTCTCTCAATAAAGCCTGCCAGTTTGCATTAAAAAAACACTAATAAAAATATCCAAGTCAAAATTTGATCAAACCTCAATTAAAATGTGCAGTCCACTTTTAATCTCCTCACGAAAATCACATCCAACAGTCCAAATTAATTATGCATATCAAATATCTCATACAAAATAATATTTCCAACATTTAAATCTTAAAAAGTGACCAAAATGCCCTTATGTGGTAAAATTATCATTTTGCCTTTTTTTCACCTTTTAATTACTTTCTTCACTACACATAGAGATTTATCGAACTCGGATCCCATAAATCAATCTTAACCTTTAGTATAAGTCCTTGGGAGTTGAAAACCACACTTTTTTTTTTCTATTTTCTCAGTAAAAATGTGAAATTATTATTTAGACCCTAAACTTTTTAGTATTTTCAATTTGATCCAAAAGAGATTTTTATCACACAAATATATGTTCCAAGTAGTTCCCTTGCCAAATAACCAATAATATCTCACATTGCATTAATAAAAAAAATAATAACTCACATTGCCTATTTTGGTCAAATTGCATTTTAATCCTCCAACTTTTTAGAATTTGTAATTTAATTCGTTTTGCCACATGCTCACCTCCATAATTCTTTTCATTTCTTTTTTTCTTTGAAATCAATTTCTCTTTCATAAGAATCCTCAATTTGACTCATTTTGAAATTTTCTCAGAATTTCACTATATCCGATCTTGAAATAGTGTGAAATATCAAATCAAAACTTTTGAGGCATTACAAGAACCAAGATGTTACCTGCAATCCAACTAGCCAAACGTGTTCATAGTGACAAAAACATAAACTTGGCAATTTTGAACGTTGATGAGACCCCTTTAGTAGTGCTAGATATGCAATAGTCCTTTACTAATATGAAGTCTATTGAGTTACTAATGGAACTACCACTTATGAGAGAGGTGGATTTTGCATCAAACTTTATGGGTAAAGAATTGTTGGTGCAACATGGGTGGTCAAACAGACAAAATGCATTAAGGAAGGTACATCTCATACATTACTCTAGTGTTATATAGTACGATTACCTAAACCATAAAATGTAGGTTACATACAACCAAGTCTAGAAATTTGTGGACGTAATATGACTTGGAAAAGATACAAGGGTCCTTTTGGAGTTCCTAAATGAGTAGGCAAGGAGTCCCACAAGGCGAAGTTACTGAAAATACATAAGGTTCATCCAATATTCAATTTAAATGTGTCTAAGCTTTTTCGTAAGTATTAAGAAGATTGGACCGAGGTAAATCGCAATGAGTGCTAGTAAGAGTGATGTTTTCTATGACCAAGATCTACAATATGGTTGATAAATCAAATTAAACAATGTTTAATAGAAGGGACTACCAACAATGGGGTTGTGTGTAACACCCCTTACTTGTATCCAACGCCGAAATAGGGTATGAGGCATTACCAGACACGAGTAGTCATACAAAACCAAGAAGTAAATTTCTGTCCAAATTTAAAAATTTTCACATACATTCATATCGTCCATAAAACGAGCCTACGAGGCCCAGAACATACATTGGAAGTGGTTCGAGACTAACCGAGAGCATTAGAAAATTTTATAACACTTAGAAAAATTTTCACTAAACAGGGGTCACACGTCCGTGTGGGCAGGCCGTGTGGTCACACACACCCACGTCCCTAACCCGTGTAACTCTCTATTTGTCACCCAAGAACAAATTGAAGTCACACGGCCAATGCACACGCTTGTGTGCTTAGGCTGTGTGGTTGATTTAATTTTCAAAATTTTCATAAAATAGGTGTAGACTTCACACGGCCAGGGCACATGTCCGTGTTCGAGGCTGTGCCGTCAACACAGCTGAGAAACACATCCGTGTCTCTACCCATGTGCTTGATATTGAGCATTTTGTTTTGCAACAATTAAGGTGTAGGGGACACATGGTTGGAACAAACGCCCATGTGGCAAGTCGTGCGTCATACATGGCCTAGACACATGCCCGTATGTCTACCTGTGTGGACAAAAACAAGGCTATTTATCAAGCCATTTTACCACCCTTTTGTACCCATCTACACAACAAGACATAGCACCAATCCAAGCAATTACATTCAACCAATTCAGCCACAATCAAGACATCCACACATCATTCACATCCTACCATTTATCACATACGAACATCACATGCTTATCAACTTAAACCATGCAAATTTCCACATCCATGAAAACATCATCATATGCATATATACTTAAACCAATATTAGCCAATTTCAATGGCCATTTACAAAATGAATTATCATCCAACAAGCCAACACATTTGGCCAAATCAATTATGACACATAAAAAAATGACCAAGTCCCTATACATGTCATAACTCAAAATGTTGAATTCAATGGTACCCAAAATAATAAGTTGAAAGTGTTAGCGAATCTCTAACAGTCTCCGATCCACGAGCTAGCTTGGTGACACTAAAAGACAAGGGAAAGGAAAAGGGAGTAAGTTGTATAGCTTAGTAAGTTCCCATGCAAATAATAAGCATCAAATCTAAACATTGAACATGAAATTAACATGATGATCATTGGCATAACTATTATTAAGATCTTAAAATCATAACTTACTCAATCATAACTTTACTGAGGGTTCATCACATAACGAGCTCATTACGTATGAGTTTTTTGTACATACTTGAGTCATCTCGAATTGGATTTACACACAATTCATCTTTGACATACTCGTAAATTACCCGTTGAACCACTTGGAATACTAAAGGAAACTCGGGCGTCCCGTACATATGGTATCGTACCAATGCCATATCCCAGATATGTTCTTACATGTAATCTCATGTCCATGCCAATAGCCCAGCTATGTTCTTACACAAAGTCTCATATTGATGCCATATCCTAGATATGGTCTTACACGTAGTCTCATATTGATGTCATATCCCAAATATGGTCTTACACATAGTCTTAATAACCCTAATGTTATGACATTTGTATCTTATCTATTCTTAAGGTTTAACCAAGATTTCACGCTTGTCAAAACTTTGTCGAATACGTCCAATGGTCAATCTCAATTAATACAATAATAAAGTATTTAAAACATAATTAAAATAATGAATTATTTACATACGATCTTACCTCGGTACAAAAATAGTAGAGATGAGACCTAATTGTCAAACACTTTATTTTACCCCCGATGTAGGTCTGAACCTCGTTTCTCTTGATAATCGAGCTTGGAAGTGGTAAAACCCTAGCTATGGCTTCCCCTTCTAATTTTTGACTATGGGAGGAAGAAGATGGACAAATTTTGGCTTTATTTTGGCTTTTTATTCATTTAGTTACCAAATAACCAAAATGCCATTATCTTAAAACATAAAATTTCTCTTACCTCATGTCCATTTTTGTCCACTAATTTAAAAAATGGTCTAATTACCATCTAAGGACCTTCAATTTAAAATTTCATAGAAAATAGACACCTCTAGCATATAAAACTCAAGTTTTGCACTCTTTGCAATTTAGTCCTTTTTGCTAAATTGGGTGCTCAAACGTCAAAATTTTCAAACGAAATTTTTATGAAATCATTCCATAAAACTGTAGGCCATAAAAATGTAATAAAAACAAGTTTTACTACGTCGTATTCTTGGTCCCGAAACCACTATTCCGACTAGCCCCAAAATAGGGTTGTTATAATTCCCCCCTTTAAGGATTTTCGTCCCTAAATATCTTACCAGAAAATAGGTTTGGGTACTATTTTCTCATAGCCTCATCGGGGTCCCACGTAGCCTTTTCGACCCCATGTCGTTGCCATAAAACTTTCACTGGGGCTATACTCTTATTTCTCAATTGTTTAACTTTTCGAGCTAAAATCTTGATCGGTTCTTCACCATACATCATAACCGGTCAAATTTCAATCTCTGTTAGAGAAATCACATGAGAAGGATCAGAACGATATCATCACAACATCGACACATGAAACACACTATGGATCCTTTCCAACTCTGTTGGTAACGCTAGTCGATATGCTACTGGCCTTACTCTTTCAATGACTTCATACGGCCCAATGAAACGTGGACTTAACTTGCCTTTACGACCAAATTTTAGAATTTTCTTCCACAAAGATACTTTTAGAAATACTTTATCACCAGTCTGAAATTCAATCTCTTTTCTTTTCAAATCTGCGTATGATTTTTGTCGATCAGAAGTTGTCTTCAAGCAGTCACGAATTACTTTACTTTTTCTTCGGTTTCTCTAACCAAATAAACCCTGTGAATCTATTTTTCACTAAGCTCGGTCCAATACAAGGGTGTTTGACACTTGCGGCCATATAATGCTTCATAAGGTGTCATTTTTATACTCGACTAAAAATTGTTGTTATAAGAAAATTTGACCAATGGTAGATATTTTTCCCAACTACCTTCGAATTCTAGATCACAACATCCGGGCATATCTTCAAGAATCTAAATCACTCTCTCAGACTGGCCATCAGTCTGCGGTTGAAAAGTGATACTAAAGTTCAGCTTCGTACCCAAAGCTTCTTGCAGTTCTTCCAAAACCGTGAAGTAAACCTCGGATCTCTATCCGAAATAATAGAAATAGACACCCTGTGCAATCTCACAATCTCAGCAATGTACAGTTCAGCTAGCTTATCAAGTGAATAGTCAGTACGTACCGATATAAAATGAGCCTATTTCGTCAATCTATCCACAATAAACCAGACGACATCTTTCTTTCTAGAAGTCAAAGGCAAACCCATTACGAAATCCATCGTAATCCTATCCTATTTCCACTCGGGCACCATCACTGGCTGAAGTAAACCCGAAGGTACTTGGTGTTCAGCTTTCACTTGTTGACAAATCAAACATCTCGAAACAAACTCTGAAATATCTCATTTCATACCTGACCACCAATACAATTTCTTCAAATCATTATACATTTTCATACTACCCGAATGCACAGATAAACAACTATTATGTGCTTCATGAAGAATTTTCTGAATAAGTTCATCAATTTTTGGTACACAAATTCTGCCTCGAAACATCAAACAACCATCGGATCTGATATTAAAATCTAAATTACTACCCGATTCACAAAGAACTCTTTTGGCTTGCAAATCACTATCACATTTCTGAGGTTCACAAATTTGCTAAAGAAATACCGGTCTAGCTTTCAAATCGGTAGCATCGAACCATTATCGGACAAAATCAACCGTGTATTCATCACTCTTAAAGGAAACAAATACTTTCTACTCAACACATCTGTGACTACATTTGCCTTACCTGGGTGGTAATCAATTACTAGCTCGTAATCCTTTAGTAACTCGAGCCATCTCTGTTGCCGCATGTTTAAATCTTTATAAGTCATCAAGTACTTTAAACTCTTATGATCAGTAAAGATACGGTGTTTCTCACCATACAAATGATGTCTCCAAATTTTTAAAGCGAATACAATGGCGGCTAATTCCAAATCATGCATCAGATAATTCTTCTTGTGCAGTTTCAATTGTCTCCAGGCATAAGCTATCACTTTGCCCTCTTGCATCAACACACATCCTAATCCATTCAGTGATGCATTACTATAAATCACAAAGTCTTTTCCTCATTCAGGTTGCATTAAAATTAACGCCTCAGTCAACAATGCTTTCAACCTCTTGAAACTTTATTGACATTTTTCAGACCATTCAAACTTAACATCTTTTTGTAACAGCTTGGTTATAGGAGTAGCAATCATCAAAAATACTTTGACAATGCGTCAGTAATATCTAGTTAAGCCTAAAAAGCTTTTAACTTCAGAAACATTCCTCAGCGATTTTCAATCAACAATTGCCGAAATCTTACTTTGATCAACCCGAATACCTTCACTTGAAACAATATGTTCCAAAAATTTGACTTCTCGGAGCCAAAACTCACTTTTACTGAATTTAGCAAACAATTTTTTATCCCTCAAAGTCTGCAATACAGTTCTCAAGTGCTCGGCATACTCGGACTCATCTCGAGAATAAATCAGAATATCATTTATGAATACAACCACAAACTTATCTAAATATGGTCGGAAGATTCTACTCATCAAGTCCATAAAAATAGCAGGTGCATTAGTTAGTTTGAAAGGCATAACAAGAAATTCATAGTGCCCACACCTTGCCCTAAAAGTGATTTTCGGCACATCCGCCTCTTTAACTCTCAAGTGATAGTAGCCAGATCTCAAATCATTTTCGAGAATACTATTGCTCCTCTCAACTGATCAAACAAGTCATCAATCATCGGTAAAGGATACTTGTTCTTTATAGTCATCTTGTTGAGCTGACTGTAGTCGATACAAAGCCTCATGGATCCGTCTTTCTTCTTTACAAATAATACAGGAGCACCCTAGGGAGAAAAACTCGGTCTCAAAAAACCCTTTTCTGAAAACTCTTGCAACTGAGCTTTTAATTCTTTCAATTCAGTTGGGGCCATCCTATATAGAGCAATAAATATAGGCGAGGTCCCTCGTAACACCTCATACCCCTATCCTATGCCAGGACTGAGTACGAGGCGTTACTTAACTTAAACTCGTGCTTACGACCAATTCTGAGTCTCCAAGACTTGGAAAATTTTAAAACTTTCTCAAGCTTATCAACACGTCCTTAATATGGGCCTACAAGGCCCAAAACACACATTGGAAATCATTCGAAACCAACTTGGGTTCTTCAGTCAACTTTAGAAAAAAATGACACTTGACACAGGGGTACATGCCCGTGTGGGAGGGGCAACATGCCCGTGTGACCAATTAATTCCAAATTCATACCTACAGGGGTGTTCACACGGCCTGGCACACGCCCGTGTACTTGGACCGTGTCCTTCACACGGCCATGACACGCCTGTGTCCTAGCCCGTGTGCAAAAACTTGGACATTCTGTTTCTGATGTCAGTATCTCCAAAATGACACACAGCCAAGGCACACGCCCGTGAGTTATGCCGTGTCCCTCACACGGCTGTGTCTCTACCTGTGTGTTTACTATCATCCATACCGACTTAAATTTTTTAAGTGTAGGAGACACACGGCCGAACCACAGGCCCATAGGGCAGACCGTGTGTCACACATGGCCTAGACACCTGCCCGTGCGTTTACCCGTGTAGACAATACAAGGCTATTTACCAAGCCTCTTTGCCACCCTTACTTACACAATCCACCCATTAATCAACTAAAGCCAATACAAGGCTAACTCATGCAACCACATCAACCACAATAAACAACATTCCATGAGTGCATTTTACTCATCTATGAATATGACATCTTTGTATATAAATCAAAATGAATATTAGCCATCATTCAAGGCTTAATATAAATGAGAGATTTATCCCAAACCAACACATTTGGCCAAATTGATAATAACACAAAACACAAGTCTAGTTCCCTATACATGCCATATTCAAAAATATAAATCAAACAATACCGAACGCTTCGATAGATAGTGTGATCGATATCTCTGACTTCCATTGATCCTTGAGCTAGATAGGCGACACTATAAGAAAATGAAAAGGAGAGGGAGTAAGCATAAAGCTTAGTAAGTTGCACATAAATAAATATACAACATAACTTTACCATCCTTCAACAAATATCATAATACACAAGTGGCATACGTCAAACTTACTCATCAATATTCAATACACCTTACATAGCATATATTGAGCTCACATTTCATACATAACATATAGGAACATGTACCACTCACAACATGGTTATACTTTCATTGTTAACTTGAAATCATACATTCACCGGTGAACCATTTGGAACATTATCGGATACTTGTTTAGCCTCAAACATGGGTGCAGGTGTCAATGCCATGTCCCAGACATGGTCTTACATAAGCTCTATCATATCTGTGCCGATGCCATGTCCCAGATAGGGTCTTACACTGCCACATCTTGTAGCCGATGCATGTCCCAAACATGTCTTACACTGGCTTACGTCTCGAAGCCGATGCATGTCCCAGACATGTCTTACACTAGCACTCGTCTCAATGTCGATGCCATGTTCCAGACATGGTCTTACACTGGCTCTCATAAGGTCGCTGATGCATTTCCTAGAAATGTCTTACACTAGCTCACAGTAGCCCATATGTCATGGCATGAATATCCGATTTATTTCCTAAGTTTAAACAGGAACTCTACTATCTCTATTATCATCTTGCTTTCTCAATTCCACAATCAAGCAATTCATGCTATATTAAATTCAAGTACAATTCAACACATACAATAATATTGTAGTTGTACTATTTACATACAACTTACCTCGGATTACAAAATGTGGCTACTAGTCGATTTAGTCGATTTACTTGGCTTTCCTCCAGTCTAGGTTCAGATTCGATATTTCTTGATCTATAATAACAAAATGCACTTATTTAGTCACTTTATCAATCTATGCACTCTACAATTCACAGTTGGGCAAAATGACCAATTTGCCCTTAGACTTTTGCAAAATGACCATTTAACCCTTAAGCCCGAAAATCAATTTTTATCAAATTTCTTCGCATCTTAAGCCTAGCCGAACCCTTTCTACTCTTATAGAAACTCCAAATTCCTACTATTTCACATACTTAACATCTATTTTACAACTTATGCAATATAGTCATTTTATGGTTTTCATGCTAACACCTATCACAAAAATTGTTCATAATACACCCAAGACTTATTTTCTTTCATAAAAACTCAGCAAACATTACAAACCCTTTCATGGAAAAAACCCTACACTCTTGATCATTTTGCAAAATAGTACCCTCGTTTGAAAGCTCATGCTTAAAGGGTCTCAAAACTACAAAAATATTCAAGAAAAGTCATTAAAATCACTTACTTGTGATGGCTTAAAGTTGCTAAAATTTCAAGCTCTTAAAGCCCCATTCTTTGCTGGAAATTTCGGTGGTATAGAAGAATATGAGAAGGTGATATCATCTTTCTCTTATTTTTATTTCTATTTTAATCAATTTAGCCACCAAACCCACCAAATTTAGACTTTTTGACCAAGTTTGTCTCCTATGGCCGGCCATGCCTCCCTAGGGGGTATATTTTCCCTTTAAAGGCCCCCAATTAAAGGTTCTTGGAAATTTAACACCCTTAGCTATCAATTTAAGATTTTTTCACTTTATATGATTTAGTCTTTTTTCTCAATTGAGCTCACGAACGTCAAAATTAACTCACCAAAATTTTCATACACTAATATAAACATGCAATGACTCCAAAATAATAATAATAAAATAATTTATTTAACTCTGAATTTGTGGTCCGAGACCACTATTTCGACTAGGCTCTAAATCGGGCTGTTACATTTCCCCCCTTTAGGGATTTTTATCCCCGAAAATATTACCGGCAAATAAGTTAGGGTACTGATCTCTCATAGTCTCCTCGGGTTCCCATGTGGCTTCCTCGACTCTATGTCTATGCCACAAAACTTTCACAAGTGCAATACTCTTATTTCTTAACTGTTTGACTTCCCGAACTAATATCTTGACCAGCTCTTCACCATAAGTCATGTCCGGATGAATCTCAACTGCTGTCAGCGCAATCACGTGCGAAGGGTCTGATCTATATCAGCGTAGGGTGGACATATGAAATACGTCGTGAATCTTTTCCAATTCTGGTGGCAAAGCCAATCGGTAGGCAACTGGTCCTACTCTCTCGTTAACCTCATAAGGTCCTATGAAACGAGGGCTCAACTTGCCTCTTCTACCAAATCTGAGGACTTTCCTCTACGGAGATACTTTCAAAAATACTTTATCGCCAACTTGAAATTCAATTTCCTTTGGTATCAAATCCGTGTAGGATTTCTGTTTATCTGAGGCGACTTTCAACCAGTCACGAATCATTTTACCTTTCTCTTTAATCTCTTTGATTAAGTCAACCGCGTGAATCTGACTCTCTCTGAGCTCGGTCCAATATAAAGGTGTTCGACATTTTCTCCCATATAAAGCCTCATAAGGTGCCATCTTCAGACTTGCCTGATAACTGTTGTTGTAGGTGAATTCAACCAATATTAAGTACCTTTCCCAGCTACCTTGAAACTCGAGGACACAACACCATAACATGTCTTCTAAAATCTAAATCACTCTTTCCGATTGGCCATCGGTTTGCAGGTGAAATGTCGTGCTAAAACTCAACTTTTTCCCCAATGCCTTTTGTAGCTTTTTCAAAAACCTCGAGGTAAATCTAGGGTCTATATCTGAAATAATCAACAAAGGCACTCCATGCAGCCTCACAATCTCAGAAACGTACAAGTCGGCCAGTTTTTCGAGAGAGTAATCGGTACGCACTAGTATAAAATGTGCCGACTTTTTTAGCCTATCAACAATAACCCAAACAACATCCTTTTTCTTGGGGGTTATCGGCAAACCCATCACAAAATCCATAGTAATCCAATCCCACTTCCACTTGGGGACCGTGATAGGCTGAAGTAAACCTGAAGGTACTTGGTGTTTGGCCTTCACTTGCTGACATACAAGACTCTTGGAAACAAATTCTGAAATGTCTCTTTTCATCCCCGACCACCAATACATTTTCTTCTAGCCGTTATACATTTTCACATTACCCGAGTGGACAGACAACACCAGCTATGTACCTCATCTAAAATCTTCTGGATCAATTTGCTGTTCTTGGGTACACAAACTCTATCTTTGAACATCAAACACCCATCTACGCCAACACAAAACTCGAATTTATTTTTCGTCTCGTACTGAGCCATTTTAGCTTGCAACTCCTTATCACCTTTCTGAGCTTCGCGGATCTCTTGTAGAAATGTTGGTCTAACTCTCAACTCTGCTAGAATCGAACCATCATTAGATAAAGTCAACTGAGTATTCATGGCTCTCAAGGCAAACAATGATTTTCTACTCAAAGCATCAGTGACTATATTCGCCTTTGTCGGGTGATAGTCAATTATCAGCTCATAATACTTTATTAGCTCTAGCCACCTTCATTGCCATAGATTCAATTCTTCTGTGTCATTAAATACTTGAGACTTTTGTGATCAGTGAATATTCGGCATTTCTCACCATACAAATGGTGCCTCCAAATCTTCAATGCGAACACGATGGCGGCCAACTCTAGATCATGTGTCGGGTAATTTTTCTCATGTGGCTTCAGCTGTCTTGAGGCATAGACGATAACCTTGCCTTCATGCATAAGCATGTACCCCAAACTATTCAAGGAGGTGTTGCTATAAATCACAAATTCCTTACACGACTCCGGTTGTACTAACACTGGGGCTTCGGCAACAAAGCTTTTAATTGCTCGAAACTTTGTTGGCACTTTTCTGTCCATTCGAACTTGACATCATTTTATAGCAGTCTTGTCATCGGAGTATCTATCATAGAAAATCCATTTACAAATCGCTTATAGTATCCGACTAAACCCAAAAAGCTCCAAACCTCGGTCACATTCCTTGGCGGTTTCCATTCAACAATAGCCGAGATTTTGCTTGGGTCAACTTTAATCTCATCACCCGACACAATGTGTCTAAGAAATCCAACCTCCTTAAGCCAAAATTCACTCTTACTAAACTTGGCGTACAATTTCTTGTCTCTCAAGGTCTATAACACAATTCTCAAATGCTTCGTGTGTTCATCTCGTCACGCGAGTGAATCAGTATGTCGTCGATAAAGACCACCACAAACTTATCTAAATACAGCTGAAAAATACGGTTCATCAAATCCATAAATATCACCGGAGCATTAGTCAAACCAAAGGGCATGACAAGGAACTCATAATACCCATATCTTGTCCGAAATGCAGTCTTCGGTACATCTTGCTCTTTTACCCTTAACTGGTAGTATCCTCACCTCAGGTCAATCTTGGAAAATACGGTGACTCCCTTTAACTGATCAAACAGGTCATCGATCCTCGGCAAAGGATACTTGTTCTTCCCTGTTACCTTGTTGAACTGTCTATAGTCGATACATAACCTCATTGACCCATCTTTCTGTTTCACAAAGAGCACCGGAGCACCCAACGGGGAAAAGCTCGATCTTGCAAAGCCCTAGTCAGTTAGCTCTTGTAGTTGGACTTTCAACTCTTTTAACTCCGTAGGAGCCATTCTATTCGAAGCAATCAAGATGGGTGCCGTACTGGGGACCAACTCGATTCCAAACTCAACTTCCATCACTGGAGGTAATTCGGGTAATTCCTCCAGAAATACATCTATAAACTCACAAACCACTGGTACCGATTCAATCTTCAACTCAGACACTTGAGTATTCAGCACAAAAGCTAGGTAAGCCTCATATCCTTTTCTCAAATATTTCTCAGCAGTCAAAGATGATCTATAACAGGCAAATTATCCGATTCATCTGGCCCAACCTGAAGAACATTTTTGTCTTCACATTTTAACTCAATAAGTTTTCTCCTACAGACTACTACAATACTATGAAATGTCAACCAATTCATTCCAAGGATTACATCAAATTCATTAAGCAGCAACAACATCAGGTTGGCTGGAAAACAATGACCCCTAATTGTCAAAGGACAATTTCTACACACTTGGTCCACTAGTAGATGTCTGCCTAAAGGGTTGGACACTTTTATCACAAACTCAGTGGACTATACTATCATGTTCATACAAGGTATCAATTCCATACAAATATAAGAGTGGGTAGACCTTGAGTCAATTAAAGCAACAACAGATATTTCATGGATAGAAAAAGTACCCGTGATCACGTCGGGAGATTCTGCATCTTCACGGGCACGAATAGCGTAAGTCCTTACAGGCACTCTACCCTCGGACCTCACTGCAGCATCTCTTAGTGCACCTCTACTAATAGCCCCACTTCTAGAGTTCTTTTGTGGTCTACCCTTCAATGGCCCACTACTTGCTTTCGCTTTTTGCTTTCTCTCTCTCTCTCTCTTCCATTCTAGGACAGTCCCAGATGAAATGTTTTAATGATCCACACTTAAAACAACCCCTTTCCTTCCCTCGACACTCACCGAAGTGACACCCACCACATTTCGAACATTCTGGCCTATTCGGCAGAGCATTATCGACGCTCGCGACAGAAATGGTCTGGGCTCTAGAAGTCATGTTCTGCTGGTTCTTGTTTCTATTTAAAAACCCTATCGAAGCATTCGATCGGGTAGAGAATTCCTTAGACTTCTTGGATAAGGACTGATGCGATTTCCCTATCTATCTTTTTCTTGAATTTCACGACTTAATAGCTGTCTTTCTCCTCTCTTCAACTAATTCTTCTGCCTTGTATGCTCTCTCCATGAGCACCACAAATTCTCTTATCTCTAAAATGCCAAAAAATACTCGGATATCCTCATTTAGACCATCCTCAAACCTTTTACACATGATAGCTTCAGTGGGTACGCACTCTCGCACAAACTTGCTGAGTTTCACAAATTCGTGTTCATACTCCGTCACAGTCTTACTACCTTGCTTCAACTCTAGAAACTCCTTTCTTTTCTGGCCTAGAGCCTCTGGCTAATATACTTCTTCCAAAACTTTTCCTGGAAGAATTTGTAACATCCCGAAACAGGGCCTAGTAGGGACAGTGGTTTCGGGAACACAAACTTGACATTGAAATATTTATTTTATGATTATTATAAGGCCTAGAATATGAAAATATGCATGTGTTAAAGTTTCATGAAGAAATTCTATGAGTAAGGTGTCCAATTGGAAAATAAGGACCAAATTGAATAAATTGCAAAACTTGGATTCTAGAAATAATTTGCATGAAATTGTTTTAGATTATTAATTAGAAGGTATTAAAGAGAAATTTGCCCATCTTTTTAATTTTTGGACAAAAATGGGCATGCATCGAAAATTTTGGAAGTTTAGTAAGGAGGGGCATTTTGGTTAAAATCAATAAAAAGGGAAAATGAAGGAAAAAATTAACCGATGAGATGAGGTTGACATGCAATAGATTCATTGAGGATAGTCCTTGAGTATATTTGAGTCACGTTAAATGCAATTGAGGTTCTTATTTTTGAGGAAATAATGAAGGTGACCATTGGCTCGAAATTATAGCCTAAAAAGAGTCCACACGGGTTGACACACGAGCGTGTGTCTAGGCCGTGTGAGACACACAGTCAGCCCCAAGGGTGTGTGGTACGGCCGTGTGCCCCTACACCAAAAATTTCTTTAGTCTGAATGCATGGTAGTAAAAACACGAGAAGAGATATGGCTGTGTGTCTCAACTATGTGGAGGGCACGGCCTAGCACACGGGCATGTGTCTTGGCCGTGTGCCCCAAATACATACAGATGTCATAAATAAAATGTTCAGGTTTTTGGACACGGGCGACCACACGGACGTGTCTAGGCCGTGCGAAAGACACGGGCCAGGGACACGAGCATATGCTTGGCCTGTGACAACCCCTGTAGGTTCGAGATAAAAAATAAATTCAATTAATTCCCCACGGCTTAGGGACACGGGCGTGTGCATTTTCTCTACACGAGTGTGTGAAGTTTAGTTTAGAAAATTTTCCTAAAATTTTCTTAGGTTCTCGGTTTGGTCCTGGACCATTCTCAATGTATGTTTTGGGTCTCGTAGGCCCATAATAGGGACACTAAGATGTTGTCTGATTGGTTTTAATTTAGAATGAAATTTTATAACCCGTATTTTTTCGAAAATGTCCGAGTATGTGTCTGGTAACGCCTCGTACCTGGTCTCAGTCTTGTGTACGAGTAAGGGTGTTACATTTAGTGGTATCAGAGCTAAGTTTAGTCAGTTCTAGGGCTACCGTAGGGCGTATTGAGTTTAACTAAACATGCCATTATACGAACGTTGATAATGTGACATCTCCTAACTATTTAATTGTCTTTGAATATAGTGAATGTCTTCCAATCAAGCACAAGATGAGTACGAGAGAGCCGAGAGCCATGCTCCAGCTTCCGTAGAATGAGTTATTTCTAATAGTAGTAGAAGGCCTATGTCTGAAGGCCGGGAATAGGCCAGAGCTGCCTTCTTTGACATGATGGATGAATGGTTTGGGGATTATTTGAGAAATCACCCTAACATACCACGACCTCCCCCGCCCCCTAACCAACCTGATGAGGAAGTGCCACAAGGTATGGCACCTGTTAGAATTGGTAAGGCCCCGGTGGATAAGCTTAGGAAGTATGAGGCTAAAGAATTTAAAGTTAGGATTGATGATGATGCTGAACGAGCCGAGTTCTGGCTCAAGAACACTACACGAGTATTGGACTAGTTATCATTTATGCCTGATAAGTGTTTAAAGTGTGCTGTATCTCTTCTAAAGGATACTGCATTCCACTGGTGGAAGACTGTATCTTCAGTGGTGCCAAAGGAAAATATCACTTGGGAATTTTTCCAAGCGGAGTTTAATAAGAAATATATCAGTCAAAGTTTCTTAGACTCGAAGCGAAAGAAGTTCCTAGAACTCAAACAAGGAAATAAAACGGTATCAAAATACGAAAGGGAATTTGAAAGACTAAGTCAGTATGCGACTGAATGGGTTCAGACAATGTCAGAAATGTGTAAACGCTTTGAGGAAGGTCTGAATGAGGAAATCGAGCTGTTAATTAGGATCCTTGAGATTCGAGAGTTTGCTGCATTAGTTGATCGAGCCAAGAAAGCCGAGAAGCTCAATAATGAAAGGAAGTAAGTAAAGAGAGAAGCTCGAGTTTTGAGTAAGAGGTTCAGTGGTAAGACGCTCTCATTTCCTACTAAGAAATCAATGAGCCAACTTGAACTCTCCACTTCATCGGTCGGATATTCGGGTAGAGCGAGAAGCTCCAAATGATGTAACCAGAAGTCTTCCTCCCTAATGGTGACTAGCGTGGGGAGTGTAGATGACCAAAAGCCGAAGTGTAAAAGCTGTAATAAATTTCACTTTGGAGAGTGCCGAATGAAGAGCAGTGCGTGCTATATATGTGGTTCTCTTGACAACTTCCTCAGAGACTGCCCAGAGCAAACTGATAAAGAGGTGGAATTAGCCCCAAAGTCGAGTGCTCCTATTTCACAAGGTAGACCTCCGAGATATCTTGGAAGTGCTAGCGGCAGTCGAGTTGCGGCCAAAAACACTGCAAAATTAGAGGCTCGAACCCTGGCAAGAATGTTGAAATATGTATATATTTTAAATTTATTTAGGTAAATAAAACTTATCTATCCAAATAAGATTTATCTACCTAAATAAATTTAAAATATATACATATTTCAACAAAGAACGTATGTAATATGCGCTTAAGAGGAAGCCTCTGCTCCTAACGTCATCATGGGTACCTTTTTTCTTTTTAACACTTGTGTTGTTGCCTTAATTGATCCGGGATTGATGCATTCATACATTTGCATGAGATTAGTGTCTAATATGAATATATCTATTGAACCTACAGAAATTATAATTAGAGTGTCAAACCCATTAGGCAAGTCAGTCCTAGTTGATAAGGCCTGTAAGAATTGTCCTTTGACGATTCAGGGTCATTATTTTCCGGCTAACCTTATGTTGTTGCCATTTGATGAGTTTGATGTGATACTTAGTATGGATTGGTTAACCCTGCATGATGTAATTATAAATTGTAGTAGCATGTATATTGAATTAAAGTGCCCAGATAGTGAGGTTCTACGAGTTGATTCAAGAGAATTGGGTACATCGCCGGTTGTAATTACATCAATGATGGCTCAAAGATATATGAGGAAAAGGTACAAAGCCTACCTTGCTTTTGTATTGAACACTAAGGAAATGAAGTTGAAGATTGAGTCCGTACCAATAGTATATGAATATCCAGATGTGTTCCTGGAGGAATTACATGGATTACCTCCCGATAGAGAGATAGAGTTTGGTATTGAACTGGTACCAAGAACTACTTCTATTTTTATTGCTCTATATAGGATGGCACCAACCGAGCTGAATAAGTTAAAAGCACGGTTGCAAGAACTGACAGACAATGGTTTTGTAAGGCTGAGCTTTTCACCTTAGGGTGCTCTTGTACTATTTGTGAAGAAGAAAGATGGGTTAATGAGGTTATGTACAGATTATCGACAACTGAATAAGGTAACTATCAAGAATAAGTATCCTTTGCCAAGGATCAATGATTTGTTCGACCAGTTGAGGGGAGTCGCTGTATTCTCTAAGATAGACCTGAGATCTGGCTATCATTAGTTGTGAGTTAAGGAATCGAGCGTGCCTAAGACAGCTTTCAAAATGAGGTATCGCCACTATGAATTTCTTGTCATGCCGTTTGGGTTGACGAATGCACCAACCGTATTTATGGACCTAATGAATAGGATATTTCAGCCATACTTGGAAAAGTTTATCGTTGTGTTCATTGACGACATTTTGATTTATTCCAAGGATGAGACAGAGCATGCGAAGCATCTGAGGACTGTGTTGCAGACGTTACGGGAAAAACAATTGTATGCTAAGTTTAGCAAGAGTGAGTTTTGGCTTCAAAAAGTAGGGTTTTTGGGTCATATTGTTTTGGGTGATGGCATTCAAGTTGATCTAAGTAAGATCTCTACTATCGTTGAATGGAAACCACCTAAAAATGTAACCGAGGTTAGAAGGTTTTTAGGCTTATCCGGTTATTACCAAAGATTTGTTAAAGGATTCTCAATGATAGCAACTCCAACAACAAGGTTGCTATAGAAAGACGTTAAGTTTGAATGGTCAGAAAAGTGTCAGCAGAGTTTCGAGAAGTTGAAGACATTGCTGACTGAAGCTCCAGTTCTAGTATTACCCAAGTTGGGAAAAGAGTTTGTGGTCTACAGTGATGCGTCCTTAAATGGACTGGGTTGTGTGCTTATGCAAAATGGCAAGGTGATAGCTTACGCTCCACGGCAGTTGAAGCCACTTGAGAAGAATTATCCGACACACGACTTAGAGTTTGCCGCCATTGTTTTTGTCTTGAAAATTGGAGGCATTATTTATATGGTGAGACTTGTCATATATTCACAAACCACAAGAGTTTGAAGTATTTGATGAATCAAAAAGAGTTGAATCTGAGACAATAGATATGGTTAGAATTAATTAAAGATTACGAGTTGATAATCGATTACCACCCGAGAAAGGTGAATGTGGTCGCCGACATGCTAAGCAAAAAATCTTTGTTTGATTTAAGGGCCATGAACGCCCGGTTGGCATTGTTTGATGATGGATCAGTCTTGGCAGAGCTAAAGGCTAGGCCAACATTTCTTCAGGAAATTTATGATGTTCAGACTAATGATAGTGACGTACAAGCTAAAAGAACTCAATGTAAGTCGGGCATTGAATCAGATTTTTAGATCGGTTCTGATGGATGTTTGATGTTCAGAGACAGAGTATGTGTACTGAGGAAAGATGAAATTATTTAGAGAATTTTGCAAGAGGCACATGATAGCCGTTTGTCTATTCATCCTGGAAGTACAAAAATGTACAATGATTTGAAGAAAATCTACTGGTGGAATGACTTGAAAAGAGACATCTCCGAATTTGTATTGAAATGCTTGATATGTCAGTAAGTCAAAGCTGAACACCAAGTACCTTCAGGTTTGTTACAGCCTGTGATGATCCCGAAATGGAACTGGGGTAGAATTACTATGGATTTCGTGATAGGATTACCATTGACCCCGAAAAAGAAAGATGCTATATGGATTGTGGTGGATAAGTTAACAAAGTCAGCTCATTTTATCCCAGTAAGGATAGATTATTCACTTGATAAGTTGGCCGACTTGTATATATTTAAGATTGTGAGATTACACGGGGTATCGCTATCGATTATTTCAGACAGAGACCCTAGATTCACTTTGAGATTCTGGAAGAAGCTACAAGAAGCCTTAGGTACTAGGTTGAGCTTTAGTGTAGCTTTCACCCGCAGACTGATGGTCAGTCTGAGCGGATGATTCAGATTCTTGAGGATATGTTGCGATGTTGCATCATCAAATTTCAAGGCAACTGGGAAAAATACCTGCCATTGGTAGAGTTCGCCTACAACAACAGTTTTTAAATGAGTTTGAAGATGGCGCCTTATGAGGCCTTGTATGGCAGAAAGTGTCGAACTCCATTGTATTGGACAGAACTCAAAGAGAGTCAGACTCACGAAGTTAACCTGATCAAGAAAACTGAAGAAAAGGTTAAAGTGATACGTGACTACTTAAAAGCGGCATCAAATAGGCAAAAGTCATATGCCGATCTAAAAAGGAAAAAGATCGAAATTCAAGTTGGAGATAAAGTATTTTTGAAAGCATTTCCATTGAAAAAAGTATTGAGATTTGGCTGGAAAGGCAAACTGAGTCCTTGATTTATCGGACCATATGAGATCATTGAAAGAGTTGGACCATTAGCCTATCGTTTGGCATTGCCACCAGAATTGGAAAAGATTCATGATGTGTTCCATGTATCTATGTTAAGGCGATGTCGATCAGACCCCTCTCATGTGATTTCATCGACAAAGATTGAAATTAGACCGGACATGACTTATGGCGAAGAACAAGTCAAGATTTTGGCTCATGAGGTTAAACAGCTGAGAAATAAAGATGTGGCTTTAGTAAAAGTTTTATGGAATCGACATGGTATGGAAGAGGCTACATATGAGCTAAAAGAAACCATGAGAAGCTAATATCCGAACCTGTTTACTGGTAAGACTTTCGAGAACGAAAGTCCCTAAAGCGGGGAGAAATGTAACATCCCAAAATAGGGCCTAGTCGGAACAGTGGTTTCGGGACCACAAATTTGACGTTGAAATATTTGTTTTATGATTATTATGAGGCCTAGAATATGAAAATATGCATGTGTTAAAGTTTCATGAAGAAATTCTATGAGTAAGGTGTCCAATTGGAAAATAAGGACCAAATTGAATAAATTGAAAAACTTGGATTCTAGAAACAATTTGCATTAAATTGCTTTAGATTATTAATTAGAAGGTATTAGATAGAAATTTTCCCAATTTCTACGTTTTTGGACAAAAATGGGCATGCATGGAAAAATTTGAAAGTTTAGTAAGGAGGGGCATTTTGGTCATTTGGTAATAAAATTAATAAAAAGGGAAAAATCAAAGAAAAATTCACTCATCTTCTTCCCCATAGTTGTCGAAATTTGTATGTTCTCAATAGCTAGAGTTTCAATATTTTCAAGCTTGATAGTTAGTGACTCCTAGCCCTGTTTTTAATGTTCTTTGTATTTTTGAGATCCTTGTAACATGCTCTTTCTATTTCTACTCATATTTTAAGCTAGAGTTCATGTTTAGAAATTTACCTATGCATGAGAAGCTTGTGTTTTGATGAATTATGGAGGAATATGAGAGTTTAAAGGATAGCAAACAACTTTTACTAAGTAGTTTTTTTATGGAAATAGCTTAAAGGACCATTTTGTAAAAGTTGAAAAAGTGGGTAGAAAAATGTGAAATGAAGGAAAATGTGGGCTGCTATAAGTATGAATAATATTTGGCTAGGCTTGGGTAACCAAGAAATTACATGTATTCCATTATACGAGCCTAGGGACTAATTTGTAAAAGTTGTGAAAGGTTAGGGGCAAAATGGTTATTTTATCTGGGGTGAGTTTTAGGCTGAAAATGGATAATGTGAGGTATTAATAATCTATTTTGTTGATATGGACCCCGAGAGACCAATTTCGGAGGTCGACCGAGGAAAACAAAAGGTTTCGGAGTAACCAAAATTCAAATCCGAAACAACTACTAGGTAAGTTCGTATAACTTGAATGTACACTTTAAAACACATTAAAATGTATACTCTTAATTGTAATATAATTGTGTTATTCATTGTGAAATAAGTTATGAAAAATGTTGAATTAATGAAAAGATGATAAAATGTCCCGGTTGAATAAAAAGGATATCTGATGGATTTCTCGAAAATGAATTGACGGTAAAAGGATCTAGCCAAGACGGGTGTTCCTAAAGTGATCTAACCTCCCGAAGAATATGTGTGCGTTATGGATTTCACCAGAACTAGTAATCCGAATTAGGATCTGAATTTAGCCTAGACTAGTAATTCAGATCCGAGCTCATGAGAGCAATTGTCATTGCAAGGGATTTAGCCTGGACTAGTAATCCCGATATTGCTCTATGAGTTTTATGTTACGGGTGATTTTGCTTGGACTGATAATCCCGCCATAAGAGCGAGGTTCGCGGGAGTGTGTACTTGAAACGATCACTTATATGATTTGACAGTAAATGGAATATCCATCGAGATTCCGAGAAATTCAACGGGATTAATAAAAATAATGGAGTGGAAGTACTTGAATTAATGAGCTCATCTAAGATTAATGCTATAATGTTTTGACATGAGACTAACTTGATGATTTGAGTGTATGTGATAGGGGAATTACACTATACTTGTTGGAATGAATATCTAATATGGTTGTATGCTAAATAATCGATAAGTTTACCTTGCTGTTATCCGAACTTACTAAGCGTGATAATGCTTATCCCTTCTCTTTTCCCTTGTCTTACAGAGCTCGCGGACTCGTGAAGATTGGAAGACAGTTGGAGCATCGATCACACTATCAACTTGTCTTGCTTTGGTATATAGAAACTTTTATTTTGTTATAATGGCATGTATATGATTCTTGGTCATTTTTTTTATATATGTCATTTGGCTAGCCAAAGTAAGGGTTAAATGATATTCTTATTCATTTTGTATATTGCCATGAGATATGGCTCATATTGATGTAGGTTGTATACCTTCTAATTCTACATGTTCATGCTTGAATGTTTTCATGTTACAGGGAGGTAAAAATGGAGATACTTTCTGCCAAATCTAACATGAACCCTAGCTTAAAATATAGGTAGAAATGGAGAGAACATGTTACAAGGATCTGAAAAAATACAAAGAACATTAAAAACGGGGCTAGGAGTCACTTACTATTGAGCTTGAAAATATTGAAAACCCTAGCTATGAAGGGCTTGAGAATTTTGGCTGGTACAAGGGAGAAGATGGCTGATTTTTGCCTTCATTTTTGTCCAAAAACTTAGAAATTTGGAAAATTTCTATTTAATACCTCCTAATTAATAATCCAAAGCAATTTCATGCAAATTGCTTCTAGAACCCAAGTTTTGTAACTTATTCAATTTGGTCCTTTATTTCAAATTGGACACCTTATACTTAAAATTTCTTCATGAAACTTTCACACATCTATATTTTCCTATCCTAGGCCTCATAATAATCATAAAATAAATAATTTAATGTCGGATTTGTGGTCCTGAAATCACTGTTTCGACTAGACCCTATTTTGGGATGTTACACGACCAATACGAAAAATTCTTTCAGTTCTAAAATCCCAACTAACACACGAATACCCTCATTCAATCAATCTTCAAACCTCTTACACATGATAGGCTCGGTGGAAACACACTCTCGAGCATATTTACTAAGTTTGACAAATTCTCGCTCATACTCTGTCACTAACATTCGGCCTATTTTAGCTCAAGAAATTCTTTATGTTTCTGATCGATGAACCGCTGACTAATATATTTCTTTTGAAACTCCTCTTGAAAGAATTCCCATGTATCCCTCTCTCTTGGTACTACCGATACTAGTGTATTCCACCAGTGATATGTAGAATCTCTCAATAGTGAGACAGCACACTTTAAACACTTATATGGTGTGCAAGACAGCTCATCAAATACCCTGATGGAACTTTTGAGCCAAAACTCAGCTTTCTCGGGATCATCATCCACATTAGCTCTGAAATCTTCGGCTTCCTACTTTCGAATCTTATCAACCACAGGCTTGTTCATTCTTACAAATTCCATACCTTGTGGAGCTACGGGAACCAGTCGAGGAATAGGTGGGGGTAGAGGAGGTTGGGCATTCGGATTTGTTTGAACAAACTCCGTATACCAATCGTTCATTATGTGGAAAAAGGCTTCCCTAACCCCTTCTCTCTAACCAACCGTTAGAAGTCTACTATCAAACGTCGCTGCCCCTTAAGCGGGAGCCGACATATTACTTTCAACATCATTAGCCTCAGCTCGATTGGGATCCATTTACTATACGAAAACACAATTTAAAATTTGTCAGGAGTCATCACACTATCACAGTTCATTTATGGCATGTATAGCTAGAGTCTTAGGCACGTTACGTTAGTCTGAGAATAGACTAAACCGTAGCTCTGATACCATTAAATGTAACACCCCTTACCTTATCCAATGCCAGAATAGGGTACGAGGCATTACCGGACCTATACACGAGTAGTTATACAAAACCGAGATGTAAATTTTAGTCCAAATTTAAAACTTTTCACATACATTCCTATCGTTCCTAAAATGAGCCTACGAGACCCAAAATATACATTGAAAGTGGTTCGAGACTAAACCGAGAACATTAGAAAATTTTACAACACTTATGTAACACCCCTATCCCGTAACCATCGCCGGAATAAGTAAAGGGCATTACCGGACTTGTAACTCATGACAGAACGGTAAAACTTTTTTTTTTTTAAGATCATTCATTTGGATAAACACTAAACACAGCCAGGTATAAAATGTAAACTTCTATAAGTAAACATTCAAAAGATGTCATTTTCGCATGGCTTATATACAATAACCAAATTATTCTTTCGCTACTAGTCTATTCTATACATGCCATAAGATAATCCAATCCCATGGCTACCGTAATGGTAGATAGTGTGATGAAGTGCTGACGATCCCCGAGCTAGTAGTCAGAATCCACAACCTACAGACCAAAAACATGAACGAACAGAGTAAGCTTTCGTAAGCTTAGTAAGTTTTAAGCAAAACGATGATTTTGTTGAATCAATGACGTTTTTCACATATACTTAATCTAGATAAAATCTTATTTGACCCAATATACCTAACCAAAATTTCACATAATTTAATTCGCCTTTCTTTAGCCCTGAGCTTTAAGTCGCAAAGTGTTTTCATTCAATATCTTTGGTTATTCATTTCAACTGTTCGATGAAGTTAATCTAGAGCTTCATCTCGAACTATAATATCAATAAACGCATCACTTAACTCTCACATATATATACTTTCGTATAATAGTGATCTAGATGGTGAATATTTCCAAAGCACATTCTTCATCAATCAAGATGGATTCACATGGTAAGCACATTCTTCACCAATTTACAACTTTCAATAATCTTTTCCACTTGTTCATAATCACATCCATATTTTCAAGTATTTCAACATGATAAGTACTAAATTTCTGTAGGCACCTAAAGAACCAAACATATTCCTTATTACATATACGTAAGTTTACGAATATAATCCTTACCTTGTCTTGGCACATCTAGTTGAACCTAACCCGTACTCAAATCATAAGGCCTTTGGTAGAATATGCACTAATACATAAGAATATTTCATCCCATACTTCATTATACAAGCATACCATTACCAATTAGATCATTCTCATATTTGAAGTTATAATATTGGTCACATTTACATACCTTTTTGATACTAATAATTCACTTTGAAATCAATCCACCGACGAGTAAGTAATACGTACCTGAACATCTTTAAATACGTAATACTTATTTGATGGTAACTTCATCGGATACTCAATATCAAAGTCTTACTTGAATCTTCGGGTCTTCAAAATCCGGTTATAGTACGAGCACGAAGCATACGGACATTAATTCAGAATAATATTCCCGCATAAAGCCTGCGGGATCTTACCCCGAATATAGTACTGGCACAAATGCCTTCGGGACTTATCACATTTATACACTTTCACATCCATCACATTGGCCATTCGGCCTTATCACATATATACACCTTCACATCCATCACATCGGCCATTAGGTCTTATCTCATATATACACTTTCACATTCATCACATTGGCCATTCGCCTTATCACATATATACACTTTCACATTCATCACATCGGCCATTAGGCCTTGTCACATATATACACTTTCACATTCATCACATTGGCCATTCGGCCTTATCACATACACATATCTTGTACATCAATTTCATCATAACAAAATTGACTAGGTATACTAGTCATTTACGGCTTATAGCTTCACTTTAATACGGATTTGGTACTTTGATTACCAATATTTAATCGATAGCTTATAAGCAACTCAAATAGTTTTATTAAGGTTTACAACATAATCACAAATTCAGCACAAGCTGTTTTTCCTGAGCAACAGTCATTAAATTATTCGTAAATGGAGCTACAAAACTCCAAATGAAGTGCCGTTAATTTTCCCTGAAAATAGACTCATACATATTTTATCCAACAAATTTTCAGAATTTTTGGTTTGGCTAATCAATACCAGATTTTTCTTAAAGTTTCCCCTATTTCACTGTTTGACTATTCTGACCACTCTTCACTACGAATCAAATTTCTCATTGTACAAAATTCAAAATATGTTCTAGTTTATTTCATTTGAAAATAGACTCACTAAGGCATCTAGCATATAAATTTTGTCTTTTAAAAATTTTTGTACAATTTATAATGATTTTCTAAAAACAGAACAGAGGATTACAGTGTCATTCTGCACTGTCTCACACAACTTTAAATATCTCATTATCGGAAATTCCTTTGCTTACACGGTTTCTTTTATAAGAAACTAGACTCATTAAGCTTTAATTCCATGTTTTATTTAGCCTCTAAATCAAGTCCATAAATTTATGGTGATTTTCTAAAGTCACGTTACTGCTGCTGTCCTAAGCAGATTATTTCAAATTACACTTAAATTTCCAAGCTCAAACACTTAAGAACTTACCATTTGAGCTTAGAACATATCATGGCCCATCATATCTTATTAAATCAACTCAATATGTTCTATTATGATTGAATTTACTCAATGTTTAATCACTTAAAACTTACCTCGGAAGTGGTCGACGACTAGATATCCACGGCTATTCGTTTACTTTCTCTTTTCCTTTATCCGACTTTGATCCTCTTTGCTCTTAAGCTTAAGTGAAACAATAGATTGGCTTAGGTACTTAACTAATATTATTCACTTGACAATCACATTTGGCAATCACATATCATTTTCAATATGTATTAATTAACAAAACATGCCATGACTCGATTTCATGCTTATTTAATCTATATCTAATTCACATTCACAAGCAAAGAGTCACTTAATTTATCATTCTTTCTTATACAAGAATTTAATCATATTGCCAAATGTCCTTATGTGTACATGGTACATACATAAGGCATACATATACATAATTCATATTCATTCCATTTAAGTACTTAAAACTTACAAAGGAATCAAACTCAAATACTTAAGAACCTACTTTTCAAACACACCTATAGTCGAAACATATGTATATGAATATAAGATTTTCCCTCATTTGAAGAAAGCACAAATACATAATTCACTCTCTCACATACCCTTTTGCACTTCACATTATCATATCCATTCAACACTTTCACTAAGTGTAGCCCAATATCTTATTCAACAACTAATTCGGATAACACATAAAGAACATCTCAATTTATATTCATTCAAAATTAAGCTAAAACTAAATTTAATTACTCAACTTAATATGCGGCATTTATCTACCAATTCAAATGACAAGTTGAATTCATGGTCGAATGCAACAATCAACCCAATTACATAATCAATTTATCACTTAGGTGCTAATTTGAATAATTCTCATACAACTATTATCAATACACATTAATTTTTGTATAAGCCCCCACATTGCCGATTTTCACAATCAACATAGTCACAAGGGCTCACCCTATCCACTCAAAGTTCAATTCACCAATTAAGCAAATGCTATTAATGCTAAGATTTTTTTTTTTTTACAATTTATCCTAGTTTGCCGAAAGAAATTATGCCCTAATTCATGAACTTAAACAACGTTGGCCAGCTCATTTGAGCCATCAAGCACATTTAGTTTGTTCATACTCAACTAGAATCAATTATCCTCCCAAAATCATCAAACATACAAAATATACCCCATTAAGCTCATGACCGATTGCTACATGCTTCATGAACACAAAAATTTTCACATGGGTCTTGTTGCAAGCTGCAAAACCAACCAAAATTCACAAATTTTCAAAGAAAATAACATGAACCTTACCTTATTTGAAGCCTTCTTTTGTCGAATGCCCTAAGCTCAAAGGTTTCTATTTTCTTTCTCAACTCACGGCAAGAAGAAGAAGAAATGGCCTTGTTATTTTCACCTCAAACATATTTTATTCATTTATTTTATTAACTTTTATTATTTCTATTTTATGAAACCATTTTCTTTAATATAAACAAATATATTATTAACATTATTTACTAACATACAAAGCACAAAATGCCAAAACAAAGTCATCATTACCTTCCACTAACATTAAAAGGGGAAATTTGACATGCAACTCCACTATTTTGCATGCATGAATCAACTAGTCATCACACATTTCCCCATCATACTTTCAAAGTTTACTACTAAGCCCTTTTTAGTGAAATTCACATTTATAACTCTAAGTTAAAACATCAAAAGTGTCACACATGAATTAACACATATTATAGGCATCAAAATGAATATTAAATTATTTTTATGTCTCGGTTTTGTGGTCCCGAAACCACTTTCTGATTAGAGTCAAATTAGGGATGTCACAACTCTCCCCCTCTTTAAGGATTTTCATCCCTGAAAATCTTACTAGCGACTACGTTAGGATAACGTCCTCTTGTTTTAAAACAAATACATAACATCAACTCAGATATTCATAACCCACATTTTCATTCATATATATATATAAGCCGTAACATGGCCGAAAGTATACATGTTCTTAAACATCCTAATGAATATCCTTTATAACATTATCATATCTAAATATTCGACTTAACTTATTTCCAAAAGAAGATTAACTTCCACGCACTGAACATTTAGTTCATTCAATACATCCATTCATATTTAAAGTTACCCGTGATACAATCGAATAGGCATAAAGCTTAACACAAGTGATGCCAGTGTACTAAACACGTCTTACACACTATCACAAATCAATGCCGTCGCCCTAGACGAGATCTTACATGAAACGAAATCCGCACACACAAGGCTCCATCGATCGATCTCGCACACATAGTGCTCGGTTAAAGAATTCGCACACAAGTGTCCATCGGTGATCTCGCACACATAGTGCTCGGTTAAAGAATTCGCACACACAAGTGTCCATCGACCGATCTCGCACACATAGTGCTTGGTTAAAGAATTCGCACACACGTTGTCTCAATTCATTCGCACACATAGTGCCTATATTCATTCGTTATTACATATTGAAATAACTTAACCAAGTCTATAAACATCATATAAGTACACTTTAAACGTGTCCTTTCATTTAATTTTGAATTCATATAGTAATGAACACTTAAACTTTGCTCGAATCACCGACATTAAGCCTGCTAGGCATGAAGGCTGATTACACATCATCGGCACGAATGCCCTTCAGACTTAGCCCGGATGTAACACCAAAGACGAATGCTCTTCGGGACTTAGCTCGGATGTAACACCAAGACGAATGCTCTTGGGACTTAGCCGGATGTAACACCAACACAAATGCTCTTGGGACTTAGCCGGATGTAACACCAAAGACGAATGCTCTTGGGACTTAGCCGGATGTAACACCAAAGACGAATGCTCTTGGGACTTAACCGGATCATCGTCGAGACCTTTAGCTCGGATGAAATCTCCACACAAAGCCGGTAATTTTAATCCGGACATAATCTCTCGCACATAGCCATCGGATCTTTACCCGGGCATAATCTCCACATATAGTCATCGGGTCTTTACCCGGACACAATCTCTACTTATAGTCATCGGGTCTTTAAGCCCGGATTCACATCACTAAGTCTCATACATATTTATTCACATGTTATCATGTTTCACATAGCACAAATCACATGCTTATCAACTTAAACCATGTAAATTTCCACATCCATGAAAACATCATCATATGCATATATACTTAAACCAATATTAGCCAATTTCAATGGCCATTTACAAAATGAATTATCATCCAACAAGCCAACACATTTGGCCAAATCAATTATGACACATAACAAAATGACCAAGTCCCTATACATGCCATAACTCAAAATGTTGAATCCAATGGTACCCAAAATAATAAGTTGATAGTGTTAGTGGATCTCCGACAATCTCCAATCCCTAAGCTAGCTTAGTGACACTAAAAAATAAGAGAAAGGAAAGGGGAGTAAGCTATACAGCTTAGTAAGTTCCCATGCAAATAATAAGCATCAAATCTAAACACTGAACATGCAATTACCATCATGATGATTGACATAATTATTATTAAGATCTTAAAATCATAACTTACTCAATCATAACCTTACTGAGGGCTCATCACATAACGAGCTCATTACGTATGAGTTTTTTATACATACCTGAGTCATCTTGAATTGGATTTACATACAATTCATCTTTGACATACTCGTAAATTACCCATTGAACCACTTGGAATACTAAAAGATACCCGGGAGTCCCGTACACACGGTATCGTACCAATGCCATATCCCAAATATGATCTTATATGTAATCTCGTGTCAATGCCAATAGCCCAGCTATAGTCTTACACGAAGTCTCATATCGATGCCATATCCCAGATATGGTCTTACATGTAGTCTCATATTGATGCCATATCCTAGATCTAGTCTTCCACGTAGTCTTAGTAACCCTAATGTCATGACATTTGTATCCTATCTATTCCTAAGGTTCAATCGAGATTTCACGCTTGTCGAAACTTTGTCGAATTCATCCAAGGGTCAATCTCAATTCATACAATAATAAAGTATTTAAAACATAATTAAAATCATGCATTATTTACATACAAACTTACCTCGGTACAAAAATAGTAGAAATGGGACCTAATTGTCAAACACTTTGTTTTTCCCTCGATCTAGGTCTGAACCTTATTTCTCTTGATAATCGAGCTTGGAAGTGGCCAAACCCTAGCTATGACCTCCCCTTCTAATTTTCGGCTATGGAAGGGAGAAGATGGACAAATTTTGGCTTTTTATTCATTTAATTACCAAATGACCAAAATGCCATTATCTTAAAACATAAAATTTCTCTTACCTCATGTCTATTTTTGTCCACTAATTTAACAAATGGTCTAATTATCATCTAAGGACCTTCAATTTAAAATTTATTAGAAATTAGACACCTTTGGCATATAGAACTCAAGTTTTCACTCTTTGCAATTTAGTCCTTTTTGCTAAATTGAGTGCTCCAACGTCAAAATTTTCGAACGAAATTCTCACGAAATCATTCCATAAAACTGTAGGCCATAAAAATGTAATAAAAACAAGTTTTACTACGTCGAATTCGTGGTCCCGAAACCTCTGTTTTGACTGGCCACAAAATTGGGTTGTTACTTTGGGACTTGGACCAATACTTTTTCATCCATTGCTTTCCAATACATTAATCATCACCATTCAAATGTGAAGAACCCATCTATGAATTGTTTGGAGTCATATTTTTAAATGGTGAATAAAATTGTATTGGATGAAAATACACACAAAAGTAATGCAATGGATGGGAGCAGGGGTGAATTTAGATGGGGTTGGTACGACTTTTGACCCTCTTGAATTTTGTAAAATTTCATTTAAAACCTCTTTGATTTTTTTTTAAATTTTTATTTTGATCTTATAGTTAGTGGCTAAAAATAGAATGAATTTGTGTTTGGTCCCTAAATTTTTCTAAAGTTTTTTAAATTTGATTTATTTTATAGAATTTATATTTTTTATATGTTTAGTAACATTTTTAGTTCAGTCTAACTAACTAATATAGTGTACTATCTAAATATTAATTTGATAAGAATAAATTTAATAATTGCAATATTTAAATATAAATAATATCTAAATATTAATTAAGTAAAATAAACTTAATAATTAAAATATCTAATACAAATTTCATAATATTTTGACGATGAAAACATCTCAAGTAAGCCGAGTATACTGTAACCATGTTTATTTTATATAATATCCAAACACCACCCACCCCCCAACCCCCAATTAACATTTCTAGCTTGACCTTCGATACCAGCCAGACCCCCAAGTTAAATAATCCATTTCACATCAACAGCATAAAGTAACGTAAGCCCACAATGATCAGATTGAGAACGATAACAGACAACAACCCTCCCTCAAGAAATAGGAACAAAAGGAAAGAAAATAAAGGTACCTTCTTCTAACGCCGTAATCTATCCATTTGTGATTTTTCCATTGACGTGGTCCAATCAGAGAACGACCTGCCACTTCAACTTCAATCCTAGAACATTGCTCTTTGCTGTCCCCCTCCCCTGTAATAATAAAAACCTCTTACATACAAATGAAGAAACAGTTTATTTATATGTAATAATATTAATTTTTGGGTTTTCAGAGAAAAAAAAAAGGCCCTTTTTTTTTTCTCTCTTGTTTTTAAGTTTGGATGTTCATTTGCTATAGACAAAACCTTTATTTTTTTTTATAAGAGTATATAAATATAGTCTTGACGAAGGTTTCGACACAATCATCCACTTAGTACCATCATCAAGCAATAAAGCAGGGTGACATGACGGTGCAATAGTCAATAACCAAATTGTCTATAAATCTTTCATTGATTGGATAGCCTTTCATTCTTGCACTCAAATAGTGGAAACTTTTCTGGGTTCTTCTGGTTTTGTGCTCTTAATCAGCAGTTGCAGTACTTTATTGCTCTTTGGAGATTGTATAGTCTTTAGTCATGGCCCTTTGTGCATCTTCATTTCCTGCCATTATTAACTGGGGTGCAGCTTCAGATCCTCAAAAATCCACTCCTTTTGCTTCCCATTTTCTTGGTGGATCAGATCTGGTTTTGCAGCCATTGAAGAAGCTCAATCAGGTTCATATGAAATAACCATAAAAAAAAAAGGAAAACTGGTTTAATTTATTTTTTTATCAGAATTTATAGTCGTTCCTTGTTTTAGATAATACTTTGTTTAAGTAAAGTTTTTGAGTTTTGTTTAATGGGTTTAGTTTAGTTATAAGAAATGGATATCTTACCAAAATTTGGGTTTTCTTTTGATTTGAATTCAATTACTTATTAGATTTCAGTTAAAATAAATATAAATTGAAAAAATTGGTGGTTTTTTGTTTTGATTTGGTAAAGGTCAAAAAAAGGCCAGGTGGGGCTTATGCATCACTATCAGAAGGAGCTGAATATCACTCCCAAAGACCAGCAACGCCTCTCTTGGACACTATAAACTATCCAATTCATATGAAAAATCTCTCTGTCAAGGTATAAAAACATCCAAAAATAAAGTTCTTTTCCCTTGCCTTTTATCAATTATTATGATATGGGAACTTTTCATGCAGGAACTGAAACAACTATCCGAAGAACTGCGGTCTGATGTGGTTTTCAATGTTTCAAAAACTGGGGGTCACTTGGGTTCAAGCCTTGGTGTGGTTGAACTCACTGTGGCTCTTCATTATGTCTTCAATGCCCCTAGAGACAAGATATTGTGGGATGTTGGTCATCAGGTTTGGTTCTTGCTTTTCTTGGTTTTATGAGAAAAGAAAGATGTTGACTGATGGTCAATTGATCTTTATTTCGGAAAAATTCTTCATTTGATTTGTAGTCTTACCCTCACAAAATCTTGACTGGGAGAAGACATAAGATGCATACCATGAGGCAAACTAATGGATTGGCCGGATTCACGAAACGGTCGGAGAGTGAATACGATTGCTTCGGGACTGGTCACAGTTCAACCACAATCTCTGCAGGCTTGGGTATTAATCCAGTCCTTCTGCATTCTTTTTTGCATATTATATGTATGGTTAAAACATTGAAACCAGATAACTCTTATCGAACCGTTATCGAGTTCTTTGATGTTGCTCTTAGCTAACATGCGATTTTGTTGTTTTTTTAAATGAAATTTTTGCTTTTGATATGGTGAAATACTATTTTCAATTCCGTTATGCAAACCTAGTTTCACTTGATCTTCAGAGATTTAACTGTCTTGATGTTTCGGGTGGACAGGGATGGCTGTGGGAAGGGATCTGAAAGGTGAAAGGAATCATGTTGTTGCCGTCATAGGTGATGGTGCTATGACTGCAGGACAAGCTTACGAAGCAATGAACAATGCCGGATATCTTGATTCTGATATGATTGTTATTCTTAATGACAATAAACAAGTTTCTCTGCCAACTGCCAATCTCGACGGACCTATACCACCTGTGGGAGCTTTGAGCAGTGCTCTCAGCAGGCTGCAATCAAACAGGCCTCTTAGAGAACTGAGAGAGGTTGCAAAGGTAAGTAGAAATGAATAGAACCCAGAAAACTAATATAATTTTTACTAGAAACTAAAACTTACTAAGACTGGATATGGTTTGATTGCAGGGAGTTACCAAGCAAATCGGTGGGCCTATGCATGAACTGGCTGCAAAAGTTGATGAGTATGCTCGTGGAATGATCAGTGGTTCTGGATCTACACTTTTCGAAGAACTTGGACTATATTATATTGGACCTGTTGATGGCCACAACATCGATGATTTAGTTTCTATTCTCAAAGAGGTTAAGACTACTAAAACAACGGGTCCGGTCTTGATCCATGTTGTCACTGAGAAAGGCCGAGGTTATCCATATGCAGAGAGAGCTGCTGACAAGTATCACGGTAACATACAGAATAAGCCCTTTTAGAAGAGAGATCATTTCATATGATTTAATTTATATGACCTTAGTTTAGGGAATAAAAGAATAAACTGTACCTGGATTTCTTTTCTCAGGAGTGGTGAAGTTCGATCCGGCAACTGGAAAGCAATTCAAAGGCAATTCTGCTACCCAGTCTTACACTACATATTTTGCTGAGGCTTTGATTGCGGAAGCTGAGGCAGACAAAAATATTGTTGCCATCCATGCTGCAATGGGAGGTGGAACCGGATTAAACCTCTTCCTCCGCCGGTTCCCACAAAGATGTTTCGATGTGGGGATAGCTGAACAACATGCTGTCACCTTTGCTGCAGGCTTGGCCTGTGAAGGCTTGAAACCTTTTTGTGCAATCTACTCATCATTCATGCAAAGGGCTTATGACCAGGCAAGCTACCAAAGTTACCTCGGGTTTTCTTTTTTACGAATTGTAATCGATTATTATTCCGTGTAAGTTAAACATGTTGCATTTTAAAATCATTACTAATGTGTTGATTTGCTGCAACAGGTCGTACATGACGTTGATCTGCAGAAGCTGCCTGTAAGATTTGCAATGGACAGAGCTGGCCTCGTTGGTGCAGATGGTCCAACACATTGTGGGGCTTTTGACGTCACTTTCATGGCTTGCCTCCCCAACATGGTGGTAATGGCTCCTTCTGATGAAGCTGAACTTTTCCATATGGTTGCAACAGCTGCTGCCATAGATGACCGTCCTAGCTGTTTCCGTTACCCAAGAGGAAATGGGATCGGAGTTCAGTTACCACCTGGGAAAAAAGGGGTTCCACTGGAGGTGACTTTCAAGAAAGCCTCAAAATATTCCTTTTTGTAAAGAAACAAAGACTAAAGGGAAAATTAACTCGGAATTCGTATAATATCCCTTACAGGTTGGCAAAGGCAGGGTACTAATTGAAGGGGAAAGAGTGGCACTATTAGGCTATGGAAGTGCAGTTCAAAGCTGCTTAGCAGCTGCCTCTTTATTGGAATCGCATGGCTTAAGGCTGACCGTAGCAGATGCACGATTTTGTAAGCCATTGGATCACGCCTTGATCCGGAAACTGGCAAAGTCACACGAAGTACTGATCACAGTCGAAGAAGGATCAATCGGGGGCTTTGGTTCTCATGTGGCACAGTTCCTAGCACTTGATGGTCTTCTTGATGGCAAAGTAAAGGTATGCGAATCCGAAACAATGTATCCGTATACTAATAACTCTTTCTTTGCATTAAAATATTTTCATTTGCAGTGGAGGCCATTGGTTCTTCCCGATCGATACATTGACCATGGCTCACCCGTGGACCAGTTGGCTGAAGCTGGTCTTACGCCATCCCACATAGCCGCAACGGTGTTCAATGTGCTTGAACAAAAAAGAGAGGCTCTTGAGGTCATGTCCTCAAGAAACTGAAGAAGTCAACAACTTTGTACAAAATTTTACGTTTTGTTTTCTTTTCAAATCAGTGATGGTTAAATATATAATAATATAAATAATCTTAGTTACCATAAATAATTATTATGTAACCCAACAACTTTACGAGTAATATCACATATCTGAGTTCACATTAACGAATTCTACATATGTTATCTGTTTATTTATAAATTAAATTTGGTAGGCCTGAGTTATAACATTGGAATCCTAAAACAATTATTTAGACTTAAAAAGCAAAAAGAACTGAGCTTTATTGACATAAATTGCGTATCCTGTCGAGAAAAGTTAAAAACAACCCAAATTAGAGGATCCATGTGTCAATTTCCATGTCCAATGAATGTGGGATTTGGTTGCATTCCTAAAGAGAGTTAGTTCACCAAACATTAACAATGTTTGTCCACATAAGTCAATCACATCTATATATATTATTATAGCTCTTAGGGTTTATTATTTTAGTATTATTTTTATACTTTTATTTTTAAGAATTTAGTCTTTTACTTATCGAATTTAAGAAATTTAGTCTAATTATTAATATCTGTAAAATTATTTTGTTAATATAGTTTGTGTCATGTTCTAATTTTTCTATTAAAAATTCATTTAGTAGTCATATGACAAAAAAAATTGTAGTAAACTTGAATTTAATAGAAAATTTTAATGGTGTTAACAATTTTTAAATTCACATCAACATTTCAATTAGAATTAAGTATTCAGACTAATTAATGACAATATAAATGTTGAGGTATCAAATTATATAAAAAATTAAAGTATAAAGATTAAATCTTAAATTTAAGCGAAATATACAAACTAAAATTAGAACTTGATTATTTTATATAATCTAAAAATAGTATAACGACCAAAATTGAATATTGATATTTTATATAATCTAAAAGGAGAGATTAGAATTGAAATTTAATCATATGTTAATAATGTCAAAAAGAAAAAGAAAAGAAAAAAAGCCATGACACTTGTCATAAAAGGAAGGCTTAGGGCTTTCTTTTTACGTATAGCAGTGTCGATTTTACACTGATCTAAATGATATATATATTTGTTACAATTAATCAATATATAATAAGACATATCGTACTCTTTAGGAGAGAATTTAAATTTAAATTTTAGAGACGAATTGTTGTGAGATATAACTATGAACCATGAATGCAAAAAGAAAAAGAAAAAAAAATGCCATGACACTTGTCATAAAAGGAAGGCTTAGGATCTTCTTTTTACATATAGCAATGTCGATTTTGAACTGATCTAAATTATATATATATATATATATATATATATATATTACAATTAATCAATATATAATAAAACATAGTGTACTTTTTAGGAAAGAATTTAAGTTCAAATTTTAGAGACGACATTGTTATGAGAGACAACTATGAACTATGAGTGCGATTCAGTATATTCATAGATTTTGCCTTCCATATTTTTGTTTAGTTGCAATTAGATAAACTTACTAACATCTAAAAAATAGAGATGGACATAAAAGTTTGATTATACAATTTGAAACTTTACTACACCAACAAAGTTTTGTGTAGAGAGTAATCTACTATAAGTAGAATACGTGATTTAAGTTAAACTCACTTACCAAATTTAACCCCACTCCTATACTTCAATTTAGAGCACTCTCTTACTAATTTTTTTTCCCTTGAAAACTTAATTGCAAAATTGATAAATAAAATAATTTACTTACAAAATATGTTACTATAAATTTTTGTTCCTTAATGAACAAGTTAAATGCTTCCTCTCACATACATTAACCCTAAACAAGTTGTTCTATATAAGCATAATATGGGCTATAAAAATATAATCAAGGTCAATATCTAATTCCTTAAAAATAACTTTCAAATATGTCTCCAAAGAAGCTTCACTTTACCATGGTATTTTTCTTTGAGATATTTTTATCGCAATAATTGTACCTATCACTACAATAAATTTGGCTTTTCATGACGTTTTTTTGCTACATTTCCAAAAACATCACAAAAAAATATGACTTTGTGACAAATAAAAAAATGGAAAACTCGATGGCGGAAAATCATAAATATTATAGAAAAGTGTACTTTTAGTGACGTTTTTGTATAATGGTCAATGACATTTTAAAACATCCTTTTGAAAATTTCACCAATGTTAATTTTTTTTCGCAATGTTTTTAACATTGTTACGACACTTAAAAACCTCAACTATGTAATTATTTTTTGTGACTTTTTATGCTCGCCTATCATGACATTTCACACGTTTTCTATGACATTTTAGAAAAGCTCACAAAATTTTGTTTATTTAAATTGAGATTAAATTTATTATTTTCTATTTATTTCTTGAACTATTCATTTATAATTATATTTTTAGATTAGAAAGAAACCCTTAAAATTATAAATCCCAAATTGGTATATCCTAAAGTCTACCTCCGAACAAGTTAAGTTCTAAATTATGACTTTTGGTCGCTTTTAATATTTATATTATAACTTTATACTTTTCATGATGTTTTAAATTTATATTGCAACTTCAGATCTCAAATATAGAAGTAACTAAAATCCCTTTCGTGACACTTTTTAGATATATTGTTACTTCACTTAAAAAAGAAATTAAAAATACATTTTGTGACGTTTTCTTTTAATTTTTCTGTAATGTTTTTAATGGTAACCAAGAAGACAAATATTGAGTGATATTTCTATTTAATTTTTTGTTAAGCTATTTATGACGTTTTTAACATCACTAAATAGATAACTTTTGTGACATATTTCTTGATCAACATGATGCCTATAAAAGTAAGAGATAAACACTTTTCGTGACATTTAAAATGTCACGAAAATATTATTTTGTGTCATTGAATGTCATGAAAGATCAATTTTAGTATAGTGCATTAGTAAGTGAAATTATAGTAAATTATTTTGTATCAATCATGTACATATTGTGTTCATATGATATATATTTTTATTATCTAAGTACATCTTCTTCTTTTCTTTTTCTTTTTTTACTTTTATAATATTTTAATTACTTTAAAATTATAATTATAATTATTTATTATTATAATTGTATAATTGTTTAGGTAATTATTTTTGATCATATAATTAAAAAATCAATTATAATAAATATGTAACATAATTGATTTATATTGCTTTATTCTCTTTTTGCATTTTTAAAACAACAATCATATCAATATTAAAGAAAGATAAGTGGTGGTATAATTGTTATGAATAATGAAAAAAAAAAATTGCTAATAAGAATGGAATGAAGTGCAAAACATGTGGTGATTCTAGCCAATGAACATGCAAAAGAAGGGTTTTGAATTTTAAGGAAATATTCAATTGACACCTATTATTCAACAAATCGTTAAGGAAAAAAGTGCAAAGCAATTGCTTTAATTTGATTTATGCGTGTCCCAAAACCAAAGGTGGAGCTAGAAACATGCAATTTTTGAAGAGGGAAATTGACGCATGACTCCACTTTCAATTCCAATTAATTATGCTGGGATTGGTTGCGTTGCTAATCACTAAAAATGGGGAAAAGGGAGTTGGTTCATGGAACGTGAAAAATGATAATGCAGATCAGACATTTGAGTCAATTTATTTTCTTTAAATCAATTTAAATAATAGATATCCTATCTATCACAATCAATGGAGTTATTTAAAATTAGGGTAATTTACCTGGTTGTCATCTGACTTTTAGGGTGTTCTTATTTTGGTCACCTAAAATGAAATCTTGTAATTTTGTCATTCAACTTTTAACGCACTTTCGTTTTAGTTAACCAATCGTTAAATTTTTATGGTGCTTAACTATACACGCCGCATCATGTTCTCGCTTTCATTTTAACCACCCAACTTTTAGGTTACTTTCATTTTGGTCACAAAAAAATCGTTTTTTAAAGTATTGATTAGGGTAAAAAAATGATTAAAGTGAAAAAATAGTAGAAACTAAAATAATGTACTAAAAAAATCTCAACTTGTACTTGTTTATCACATTCCCAAAATTTCTAATTTTTAATATTGAAAATTTTAATTTTAAAACATAAAAATCAATTAAATAAATTGTTGAATTTTTATCCCTTGATAATATTAATTGATTTTTTACTGTAATATTGAAATTAATTAAATTAATCTCATTCTAAATTTTAAAATTTTATTTTATATTTCCATATTATTCTTAATGAAATCAACTTGATAAGTCATATTTACTAATTGTCGCAAAACTTAAATTTCGTTTGATTATATAATCTCCAATCTTACAACTAAGCTAAAATTAATTAAATTAATTTCTTGTTTTTGTTTGGGTAAATAAGTAATAAAAAAATTTAGGTTTTGTTTGGCATGGAATATAAAATTAATTAATTTAATTAATTGTAAGGATTTTCTTCACTTTTAGCTTATTATGAAAGACTCGAGATCATATAATCAAAAGAAATTTAGGTTTCATGTATAATGATTAAAGATGATATATTTGAGTTGATCTTAATTTTAAAAGAAAAAAACTAGAAATTTAAGATTTAAAAGGAGACTAATTTAATTAATTTTAATATTATAGTAACAAATTGGTTGACACTACCTGATCCCGGCTCGATTGAAAAGTGGGAGGGTTTGAACAAAAATATAGGCCCAAAAATGGGCTTCGAAAAAAAGTAAGGCCCAGCCAAGCCTCAAGTAAGTTTTTTTGGCTTGAGCCTAGCTCCGCCCGAATTTGCAAAAAAAAAAAAATTGATGTTGTTTTGCTACTATTTTTCATTGTTTTGCTAGCATTTTACTATTATATTGTTACTATTTTGTTGCTATTATTTGGACATTTTATAACTCTTGTTTTATTATTAATTTTACTACTATTTTAGATGTATTTGTTTGCTAAATTTCACCTATCTTAGTGTTATTTAAGTATAATTTTTCTTAATTTTTTCCATTTGTTGGGAAGCATTTATTTTAATGTTTTTAGTGTATTTGATGTATTATATTTTTAGAATTTTTTTATATAAAAAAATTAATATAAATTTTTTTTAATATGGGCGGGTTGGGCTCAGGCCTAGAGAACGGACCTAAATTTTTTACTTGGTTCGGTCTGGCCCGGCCCATGATCAGCTCTAGTTGATGCTATCAAAGGATAAAAAATTTTCAATAACTTATTTAATTGATTTTGATGTTTTAAAATTTAAAATTTTAATATTAAAAAAATAGAAATTTAGAACTTTCGAAAAGGGGGTAAACAAGTACAATTTGACAATTTTTAAAGAATTATTTTAGTTTCTACTATTTTTTCACTTTAATTCTTAGTGTTTCTTTACCCTGATCAATATTATTAAAAAAGGATTTTTTTTTGGGTGATCAAAATGAATGGAACCTAAAAGTTGGGTGACCAAAATGAAAATGTGAACATGTTATGGTATGTACAAGTTAATTGTTGATACGAGCAGCTCAGTCCAATTCAAATGTCATAATAGAGATAGGCTTAGTTTCCCTCAAGGCCCAATCACGATATCCAAATTCAAGCAGCTAAAGTCAAAACTCAACTTCTTTGTTCAAGACTTTATCACAAAAAAAAAAAAATCAAGAAGAAGAGTTGAAACTTCAAGACGATGGATTTTGGAACAAGGATGAATTAGAATGGACTAATTTTGTTCTTGGGCATAAACTCTCGATATATGATGACAAACTCATGTGGAAAATGTTAACAAGCTTAGGCGTTTCTTATTGGGTTTGGGTTTTAAGCTTAATTTTTATTATAAATGAGTTCAATATTGTATTTATCAACTATTATTATTTTATTCTGAATTTTTATAATTATTAAGTATTTTAAGTTATTCGGTGTTTTATGTTAACAAGAAAGTTTAGTTTAAAACTACTTATTGTTTAGGTTAATTAGAGTCCTAGTATACTTAAGAGTTTTATTTAGATTTATTTAGCTAGCCTATATAAAGGCCGTTACATTGTACACAAAAATCAATTCATTATTATTCAACTTCTCTTTTGAGTTAATAAATTCTCTTTGAGTTTTTCTTTTTCAAGAATTTTTCTTGACTTTTTTTAGAAGAGTTTTAACAATCTTTCCATATTATGGGGATTACCTTCAAACTTTTTCTTGCCAAGCTTTCTTTCTCAAAGGGGAAATTAGAGTCACTTGAAGGGAGTTGTGGATTCTTCTTATTTCTAAGGTTTCTTAGGACTTCTACACGCCACGTTTCATCTTTTCCATCTATCTTCTTTATTTTTATTCGTTATTATTCTAATATTTGATTTATTGTTCTATTTTATTTATCGTAGTTATTTATTTAAATTATTTTTCTTTAACTTTTTATCTGACTTGGATTTGGTTGCGTTTCAGGTTTTGAAAAAAATTCAAGTTCCGTTCTGAATGTTTAGAGCCTTAAGTCAAAACCACAACTTGAACAAACTTTACGATCCTGTATCCGCATTCATCCTTATCAATTGTCGTAAGAGATTTAATGGTTGTGTAACTAAAATGAAAGCACTCTGAAAGTTAAGTGGCAAAATTATAAAGATTCCATTTTGGTCCAAAATGAAATGCCTTAAAAGTTAAGTGACTCAACTAGGGGATTTACCCTAAAAATTAAAAGGATAATTGTCACACTATTCCTTTACTCCTATCCATCTATAAAGGGTTAATGTTTATCTTTTTATTTGCAGTTTGTATTTAGTTGCTATATAAATATTTTTGGACTTATTTGACACATGAACTGAGAAGTAATTAACTAAGTTGATACATTTTTAAGTATTAATTTTTTATCGTCACATGGCTTAAGAAATTTTAATTTCACATGCATAATAAATTTGGAAAAATAAATACTAGATAATATATTTTTCAATTTTAGTAGTTTTATAAATTTATAATTTTAAAAATAATAATATAAAACCTTATACTTTAAGGGTATATTTAGAAAATTTTCGATGTTTTTAGATTTTTCCGATAATTTTAGTATTTTAATTTTTTATAAGTTTTATAAGTTTTAGAAATTTAGAAATTTAGAAATTTTTATATAATATTTTTAAAATTTTAAAATTTTAAAGTAATACATATCGTATCATGTTTCATAATTTCAGTTTGTGACGATGTTGTGTTATTGAATATTAATGCCAAATCATCAAAAATTTGACAGAATTAACGAGACAGCTAAAATAATTAGCATCTTGATTAACAATTTGAATTAGTATACTTTTTTTTTATGAAATGAAAAAAAGATTACATAATCATAATTTTTTGTAAATTGCCTCTAGTGTTATCCTCTCTTATGACTTCTTGAATCTCTATAAGGGGATCTTCGATCATGTGCAAACCTTCAACATTAGAGAGAGCCATTTTTGCTAATGCATCTGCAATCTTGTTATTCTCCCTGGGAACATATCTCAAGCACCACCTCTCTTTAACCGATAGAATTTGTCGAATTTGCCTAACCAGGGCAGAGTTTGACCCTTCAAGTTTCCTATTGCTAATAGCAACAATGGCCTCAAGGTTGTCATTTTGAATGACTTTATTGTATCCTTGCTTTTGGAGTAGAAACAAGCCATCTAATATGCCCCATAGCTCAGCCACAAAGATTGTACACTTCGCCAAGAAACGATTCTATCCCATGATCCATTTTCCTTTCTCATCACGTATTAGTCCACCTACAGCAGACAAATCAGAGACTGAGTGAACAACACCATTCTTGTTAAGGAAAAAAACAAATACTTGAATATGGTTGTAAGGGAGTCTGTTGCAGTTCCATCACCAAATCTTCTTTGTAGACTAAAGAAAATTGTTTCTTCCAGCTGTAAGAGACCTTAATAATTTCCTCCAGATTCATAGATTTCCCTTGGAAGATATTCAAGTTCTGATTCTTCCAAATTTGCCGAAGAAATTAAACCAAATAAACGGGCCCATATTGAACCTCTTGTGCTATTATCTGACAGGTCACGAATATTAGAGAGTAACCATTTTGATAGATTACCATTGAAGAACCATCAATGTTGATTAGAAGGGATGACTTGATTCCAAATATCCTTCGCGAACGGGCAATCTCTAAGGACATGCAAAGCATCCTCAGTAGTATAACCACATAAGTGACATGACTTTTCTTGTCCAATCCCTCTCCGAATTCTTTTAGAGTTAGTTAATAGTCTTTTTTAAAGACCAACCAGATGAACTGTCCAATCCCTCTCCTAAATGTAAGAGACCTTAATAATTTCCTCAAGATTCATAGCTTTTCCTTGGAAGATATTCAAGTTCCGATTCTTTCAAATTCGCCAAAGAATTAAACTGAAGAACTAGGCCTATACTGAACCTCTCGTGCTATTATCCGTTTGTTCACGCAGATTAGAGAGTAACCATTATGATAGGTTACCATTGAAGAACCGTCTATGTTGATTAGAAGGGATGACTTGATTCTAAATATCCTTCGTGAACGGGCAATCTCTAAAGACATGCAAAGCATCCTCAGTATTATAACCACATAAGTGACATGACTCTTCTTGTCCAATCCCTCTCCAGACTCTTTTAGAGTTAGTTAATAGTTTTTATTTAAAGACCAACCAGATGAAATATTTGACTCTTTGAGGCCCCGAAATTTTCCAAACGATGTTCCAAGTATCATCTCTCAGACTCCAACACTCCTCCATAAGCATCCAATAGGTGTTCTTGACTGAAAAAATGCTGCTTGTTGTAACCTCCCAAACCCGGCCTAGACGTTATGGTCGAATCGTGAAGGCCATATTAGACACTAGTGTCAAACCTACCCTAAGATAGTTAAAAGCCTTCAAGTACTCCATTTTTTAAAACCATGGTTTCTATTGTTAGCTTTAGAAAAACGTTCATTTACTTAGTCCAACCATGTTTAGGTTGAATTAGTGAACTAGGTGAATTTTTATAAAACCCAACTGTCAACGTTGCATTCGAAAAATCATTTTGTTATATTTTTAACAACAGAAATGTACCATTACTAGTCAAATTATTAATTTAGCCATATATTCTGCATAGTCTATTTCAACATATTTATAAAAATCGTGTATCTATACCAAATATGCATGTCATGCATGCATGAAAAACCCCAAAATCTCAAACATTTTCAAACTATAGTTTAAAGAAACTTTACAATCCAAAATCGAATAATAATAAAATAAACTAAAAATATAATTAAATTAAAATAATATGACAAATTAAAGTCCAAAGTCCGTCGTATATCCGTATGCCAATTCCGGTCTTCAATTCGATCATTTCCTGAGAAGTTGAGGTCTTAGGGTGAGCTTAACAAGCTCAGTGTGAGACTAAACAAGCAGGTATTGAGCATTCATACAAGCAATTTCATAGAGGTACCAATAGCACAATCAAACATTATCAACAATAATTTCAAATGCACAATATTGTGAAAAATGCACATGTAAGATCCTACTCATACCATCCGCTACATACCACAAGTTCCTCAGAACCTGTCTACCAAATTCCAACGTATGTGAGCAAAGCTCTATGTGGTAAAGCCACCAATAATCAATAATGTAGTGAAATTGCCAAATAAATAATGATCCCCTCAGTACTCCAAATGCAGTGCACTGACTACAAATATATGCGGACTTAATATGCCGCCAGTACTCAATGAAAATCCTCCATCAACCACAAAATCCCATCCTAATGCACATCAATATGTCATACAAATTCATGCATAATCATATTTCAATACTTTTCACATTTATTCGACATGTTCAACATGTCCTCAATAATCACATACTTTCAGTAAAAGGAAGCAGTGTTTCAATTTCAAATAACCATTAAGATGGTATTTATCAATATCGTTCAATTCACATACTTTACGAATTTCATTGTGCACCAATAGCAACCTCACGTATATATATCAGAACAAATATTTCATGCATTTAAATCGTGCATGAACCTAATATCTCAACATTTTATACCATTCAATCAAACATTCTCATATCACATAATATAATTAAGCATAACAATCTCAATTACACATTTATACAGTCAAACTAGCAATTTTTCCAACACATCAAATTTTTAAGGCTTAAAACGTCCTTGGTTCGACCACTCACAAAACTAATATTTTGGCTATTAAACCAAACCAATCAGCAAGTTAATTTATCAAATATAACATGACATTTATCATTATCAGACAAATTTTACAAGTTTAGGACCCACACCTTATTTTTCGCTTTCTCAGAGCACCTTAATGAATCTTCCAATTTTCCTTAATAAACCTTTATACGATCCTAAACCACAATAAATTTACCATTTAACCAATTCCCAATTACCTACTTATGGGTTCAAACCAATTGTTGAATTAATAACTATTTTGCAAATTCAAACTAGTTCAATTCCTTACCTTATATCGATACGAGCCGTAGGTATGATCGTTCTTCAGCTTTACGATTGATTCGGGGTGTTTGGGTCAACACCTAATTAATTAATAGACTGGAAAATAAGTAGCTAATAATGATTAAATTCCTTCATTTAATCAAATCCACAATCTTTACCCTACAACTATGTCGAAACAACAATTAATTTTATGCTTAATTGCACTTATGCTTCCCGATTTGTGAGTTTCGAATGCCCAAACGATCGAGAACGTTTTTCCATAATTGATATGGGTTTAATAGCTGATTAGGAGGGTTCAAGAACTCAAATTATGGCTGGAATTAAGTGGGAAAGATTCAATAAAAAAAACAACCATTTTCTTGCACATAGGCCCACGCACTACCACTCATGATGGCCGAATTCGGGGCTAATTTAAAAAATTTAAAGATCCATTAAAAATATGGAAAAATACCTTTAAAATATTTAAAATTCCCTTAAATTCCATATCTATAAATTTAGGTTTTTAATTGACAATATTAATCATCAAATTGAAGAAAGAAGAGCTCTTACACAAGTTAGTTGGGAGAAATGACAATGGCACTTTCTTAGCAATGTTCGGGATCGATCTTGGAGTTTAAGATTTCAAATTTGGGGCTGATTTTAATGAGGAAAAATACCTGCAAGATGTTGGAGAATATGTTAACAAATCTTAAGACGAAAAGAAAAGGAAAGAGATGGTAAAACTAGGTGTAGGCGACGACAAAAATAGAGGAAAAAAGAAAAAAAATTGAAGATTAAGGAGGAGAGGGGAGGAACGACTAGGGTGAGTAAGAATAGAATAAAGGCTGATTATTTTGTGTAAAATTAAAATTTATATGTAGGGTTACAAGGCTATAGATGGCAAACACATTAAAAATAAGGGATTTTGTAAAAAAAAATAGTTATTTTGCATAAAAAAGGATTCAAACTTGGGACCTCAATTTAAATTTTATACTTTTACATTTATCAATTAACTACTAGGCTATTTCCTTATTTTTGAAATAATTTTGTAATATTTATTTTAAAAACAAGGCATGCCACTTGCAAAATTAGCAAAATAATAAGGGAGAAGGGATTTGAACTTGGGTTTTAAGGAAGGTTTCACTAACACTTATCAAAGAAACGAATACCTCATTTATTCCTAAAAATACATAGATAATCTAAAAAATTAGGGCATGATCACTCTCTCTCAATTCCCAAACCTAATTCTACTAACCCCCAAATTTTGGGATGCTACACTTGTAGTTCGAGTCCAAGCTAAGTAATCCATCCCAACTAACTCCATGGGAGGGGGAATGCTAATGATATGATGGACAACTTCTTCTTAAAGCCAAACCTGAAATAAGTCAAGATTCCATGTGCCATTTTTTAAAATCATCCCATTTACCTTAGAATCAAAAATTATGTTTGTGTGACTTGGAACATGATTAATTAAAAGTCCCATGTTGGGAACTCAAGCATCTTCCCAACAACTAACGGTATGGCCATCATCCACTAACCAAATAATATTATCTCGCAGCAAAGGCCAAACCTTAGCAATTGATTTCCACATAAAGGAATACCTACTACTAATAATGCAAGTAGGCACACACTCAACTACACCGTACTTCGTCCTAAGGACACGAACCCATAAAGCTTTAGTGTAACACCCCTAACTCGTATCCATCACCAAAATAGGGTTACAGAGCATTACCGGACTTATCACTTAAACAATGCATTACTGGACTTATCACTTAAACAATCCTACATTTCATATTCATTTCTCATATCCAAACAAAATTCATTCAAATTTATTCATATAGTTCTTAACACAAGTCATCAAGACCCAAAACAAGCATTAAAAACAATTCTAGACTAGATTAAGAACTCAAGGAAATTTTGGAAAAACATTGAAAGTTTTCAAAGTGCAGAGGACACACGCCCGTGTGGCCAGGTCGTGTGTCTTACAGGGCTAAGAGACACGCCCATGTTACAGACCATGTGGGCATTCAAAATGGGATCACATGGCCGTTTCCCAGCCCGTTTTCGACCCCGTGTAACTCACTGACTTGGGACACATGGCCAGATGACATGTAATATCCCGAATTAGGGCCTAATCGGAATAGTGGTTTCGTGACCATAAATCCGAGATAGAAATAATTATTTTATAATTATTTTGAGGTTTATGATATGATTGCATGATTGTGTGAAAATTTCGTGATGAAATTCTATGCCTAAAGTGCTTAAATTGAAAGTAGGGACTAAATCGAATAAGTTGCAAAACTTGCATTCTAGAAGTTTTTAGTATGAAATTGTTTTGGAATATTAATGAGGAGGTCTTAAATAGAAATTTGACCAATTTTAAGTTCATGGACAAAATTAGGACATGGAAAGAATTTTGGAAAGTTTAGTAGTAAGGGTATTTTGGTCATTTAGTTATTAAAATGAATTAAAAACAAAATTAAAAGCCAATTTTTGTCCATCTTCTTCATTAGGCCGAAATTTCAAGGGTTCTCCATAGCTAGGGTTTGTTTCAAGCTTCCAAGCTCCATAGTAAGTGATTCCAAGCCCCGTTTTTAATGATTTTTACGTTTTTGAGATCCCGGTAACTCGATAAAGCTTATGTTAGCAATAATTTAACCTAGGGTTTATATTTGGAAAAATACCCATAGGTGAAATTTGTGTATTTTGATGTTTTATGATAGAACATGAAGTTTTAAATTATGTTAGACAACTTGTACTACTCGATTTTAAGCAAAAACAAGTAAAAGGGCTTAATCGGTAAAAATACCTAATAGTCACAAGTACATGTTAGAGTGAGAATTTGATGTTTCCATAGAAGAGAAAAGTGATCAGCATGTTGTAAAACATAAGAATAAGGAATAAAGTTTAATCCCGAGCCTAGGGGCAAAAATGTAAATATGCAAAAGTTTAGGGGTAAAATTGTAATTTTGCAAAAATTTGAGTTAAGGATTAATTTGATAATGTGAGTATTAAATAAGCTAAATGTGTTATTTTAGATCAAGAAAGACGTGGAATCGACCTCAATCGAGGAAAAGAAAAGATTGTGGACTAAATTGCAAAATCTTTGTATTTTGGTACCAAGGTAAGTTCATGTGTAAATAATGTAGCATAATGGTTATTTTTAAGTTATTGATGTTAATTATATGTTATGCTGAATTTTATTATGAAATGTATGTTTTGTGGTTAATTTCAAATAATATGTAAATTATGTGAACTACTTGTTAAATATAATTATTTTTAAGTTATTGATGTTAATTATATGTTATGCTGAATTTTATTATGAAATGTATGCTTTGTGGTTAATTTCAAATAATATGTAAATTATGTGAACTACTTGTTAAATATAATTGTTACGAGTATTGATTTCGGCATTCTACGGAAGACGGCAAGGATAAGTGTTCGAGGAAAAAGCCCGTTTGAACCTTAGGAATAGATTAGGATACAAGTGACATGTCACTAGGATGGTTGAGCATCCGAACTCGTTGAGTTGACTCCGAGTTCACTTATGGATGCGAATGTCCGAACTCGTTGAGTTGAGTAAGAGTTCGTGAGATGTAACTAGGCATCCGAACTCGTTGAGTTGAGTCCGGGTTCACTTATGGATGCGAACGCCCGAGCTCGTTGAGTTGAGTCCGAGTTCGCTTATGGGCGGGTTACATGATTGCTTGATTGAATATGTGGCACTTATGTGCAATTTATCCGTATCCAATTATATTCGATGTGTTCAACGGGTAAAGTTCTACTCAAATGGAGGAATATTCGAGATGTAAAGAGACGTATTGGTAAGTGATGTGAAATGGATATTTTGGACAGGTATGTATTTAACCCTCGGGTTGAGTATTGATACAACCACGATAAGGTAATAAGATGATGAAAATGATTAAAATGTGATATGTGTTTTAGTGATGCATGCTAATGTTGATTGGTATGACTGTTTGTTAAGTTACTTATTATTTGCATATGAACTTACTAAGCATTTATGCTTACTCCTCCTTCTTATTCATTGTAGTTTTGGACAAGCCATTTCAGAGTCGGGATAGGTCAAGGCTCATCACACTATCCGGAAGACTTTTGGTAAATGGCTTGTAAATTTACGTATGGCATGTATAGCAATATACCTATTTTGTGTAAATGATCTTATGGTATGGTTGTGGAATGGTTGAGGAAATGCTTGATAATGATAAATTATGAAAATGGTTAGTGTAGATTATGCTTGATGTTAAGGAAAACTATTAAGATATTTAGTGCATAAAAACTCATAAAAGGGATGAAATTTGCCATAAACAGAATCTGCAGCAACAACGACGCGAGTTTAAAATTTACTAAAATCATAGAAATTGAACTTGGTGATGGACTACATATAAAATTGAAGCTTATTATGTCTAGTTTCACATGAAATAAATGAAGCAGGTAAGGGAATTATATGTTACAAGATATTTGAATTTTAGTGAAACAGGGTCATAGCAGTTTCTAAATCCCCTGTTCCAACTTTATAAATTCACCATAAATTGTAAAGATATAATTAGGTAGTGTATTTTATATTCTCAGAATCCTTATTGAGTCTAGTTTCAGGAGAAATAAACCTCATAGTCATATGGATTTTGTACAGAGAGAAATGTGGTTCGTAGTAAACAGAGGTCAGACCAGTCAAATCCTGAAACAGGGGTAACTTTAACTAATAAACTGTACTAATTGGCCCAACCAAAAATTCTAGAAAAAAATTAGTAGATAGGTATATGAGTCTAGATTCAGGGAAAATTTAAGGATCTTAATTTCGAGTTTCGTAACTCGAGATATGATTTTTCTTGTGACTGTGATGCAAGTAGCTTAAAAGCTGTGAATGTAGAAACAAATAATCCAAAGTTCTAAAAATGTTAAACTAAGCTTAGTAACACCTCATACTCGACTCCGGCGACGGTCTCGGGCGTGGGGGCGTTACATGACACGCCCGTGTGCCAGGCCGTGTACCATTCAAAGTGGCCTCACACACTCGTGTGCTAGGCCGTGTGAAAATTGGAGGGTATGCTGACTTGTGCCACACGGCCAAGCCACACGCCCATGTGCTAGGCCGTATGAAGCTACTGACTTAGTTTCTAAATAAGTATCAGGGGACACACGACAGTTTCACCTAGCCATGTGTCACACATGGCTGAGATACAAGCCTATGTCTCTGCCTGTATGAACAAAAATAAGCCATTTTCCAAGCCTTATTTCTCACCCAATGTGGTACCAACCTACACATACCAAATAGCATATGACCATATCATCAATAGGTATTCAAACTAATCACAACCAAGTCTAAATCATGTAATTTCATTACCAACAATCATAAGCTCTTAGGCATCTCAAATAATCATTTTAAAAACATACACGGTAACCCCTAATGACATGTCATTCGTATCCTATCTATTCCTAAGGTTCAAACATGATCTCATACGTCGCCAAATATTCGTCAAGTATATCCGTGAAATTGTATTCATCAAAAATGCAATATTAAAGCATTTAACATACAATTATTTAATGCTTATTAACATATGAACTTACCTTGAATTAGTACGGAGAAAATGTACCATCAATCCACTACTTTATCTTTGCCTCGATCTAAATCTAAACCTGACTTTTCTTGAGTTGTATAATCAAATTTAACTACTTTAAGTCTCATTCTCTTCAATTCAATCCAAAAATTTATGTTATGGAAAAATTACTATTTTACCCCTAAAAGTTTAACTTTTTTTACAATTTAATCCCTATCTCATAAAAATGAAAACTCATGCAATTTAATCCACACCCATGCTAACTGAATTTTATATATGTTCATAGCAGCCCACACATTTCATTATTTCACACATTTCACCACATAATTTTCACATTTTACAATTAAATCCCTATTTCACATTTTCAACCAAAATCAATTTACAAAACTTGTTTATCTAATAACAACCATTCATTTTCTATCATCAAACATCACAACACATACATATTCATCATTGATAACACCCTAATACTTTAACAGTTTCACAAATTAGTCCCTGGGCTAGGTAGGTTAAGTTACAACGACTTTAAAAACATAGAAATCATCAAAAACTGAGTAAAAATGTACTTACATGCACTAGAAATGTTGGCGAATGCTTTAAGCCCTAACCATGGCTTCCTAACCTTCAATTTCGGTAGTGTTTAGCTTTTGGTAAGATGATACTTTAATTTTACTTATTTTAATTTTAAGTTATTTGGTTATTTACTAATTTAACCTTAACATATAACCTTTATAATTTCATTTTAATGGTCATAAAAGTCCACTAGCAATTTATATGGTCTAATTGAAACATAAAACCATAAAAAATTTAATCACATTGTCATTTGATACCATTAACTAATAGAACTTAAGTTTTGCAATTTACGCGATTTAGTCCTTTTTATCGAATTGAGTATGCAAACGATAAAATTTCTTAACGAAATTTTCATATGACTCTACTATCATGCTGCAGACATTAAAATAATAAAATAAATATTTTCACTTTGAATTTGTGGTCCCAAAACCATTGTTTCGATTTGACTAAAAACGGGCTGTTACATTCAGTCTTAGTAACAAGACTGTATGCAATTTTCAAAATAAAAGCTTTATTTTGATCATACAGACGCTGAATCTCAAGGCCTCTACATGACCTCAGTTGGCAGATAGAGTCCCACTATACAAGAGCTATTTTCCTTTTCCCATCAGAAGCACCACAAATGAACTGCCTTGCTATTTCTTCAATGGAATCACAAATACCTTTTGGAGCCAATATAGACTGCATGAGATAGCTCGAGATAACGGATTGAGCTAAAGTGACCCTCCTAGTAAGAGAAAGCTTTCTTCTGTCCCACTTGAAAGATGATTACGAACTCTTTCCACCAAAAAATCCAAGGTGTTTTTTGTAACTCTTTGGTGGAAAAGAGGAGCCTCTAGATAAAGTCCCAAATCCTTAACTTCTTGAAAGCTAAGGGTATTGTTGATATTTCTCTTTATATCATCCTTAACACCATTAGAAAAAAAGACATCAGTCTTATTGGTATTAACCCTATGACCGAAGAGTTCACAGAAATTACTCAAGAAACTTTTGAGGAGGCCACTGTGCTTTAAATCAGCTTTACTGAAAATCACCAAATCATCTGTGAAGAAAAGATGAGCCAGATTTGGTTGTGTGCATGATAAATGGATAGGATTCCACTTTCTAGATGAAATGGCCAATTAAAAGAAGTAACCCAACCATTCGATACACAAAACAAAGAGATAAGGCGATAGGGGGCAACCTTGACGAGTTCCTCTTACTGGCTTGAATTTAGAAGTTGGAACTCTATTCCACAGAACCTACATGGTAGAAGTCGAAATAGCAGTCATAATAACCCGTATTAAACAAGAAGGAATACCTGCTTCTTTGAGAGAAGCTTGTATGAAGTCCCAATGCGCCCTATCGTAAACTTTCTCCAAATCAATATTGACAGCCATCCATTGGACATTATTCTTGATTCTCATAGAATGTAAGACTTCCTGTGCAATGATGACATTATCAATAATACTTCTCCTTACAATAAACCCTATTTGCTCCTAACTTATGATATTTGGAACAAAGGCTATTTACATTTGGAACTAATACTATAAGGGTATTATTAAACTCTGAATCTATAGTTCCGCCTTCAAAATTCTTCTTCACCCACTCGCAAATGACTTTTCCTATATTATACCACTGATTCTAAAATATCAAAGCATGGAAACCATCACTTCTTGACACTTTCAATGGGGCCATATTGAAAAGGCAATCTTGATTTCTTCATTCGAAACAGATCTTGTAATACCCCAATCCCGTATCCGTCGCCGGAATAGATAAAGGGGCATTACCAGACTTGAAGCTCATATCAGAACAGTAAAATTTTTTTTTTTTGAACATTCCTTTAGATAAGTACTAAAGACAGTCAGGGATACAATTTAAACTTCTATAAGTACACATTCAAAAGATGCCATTCTCGCATGGCTTATATACATTAACCAAAATATCCTCCCACTACTAGTCTATTCTATACATGCCATAAGATAATCCAAAACGTAGCAGTACCAAACAGTGGATAGTTATAGTGTGACTAGTTGCGACGATCTCCGAGCCTGTAGCTTCCAAATGAGATCTATAAAAGAGGAAACAAAGTAAACGGAGTAAGCATTACAATGCTTAGTAAGTTTTAAGAGTGTTAACAGATAACAATCAAATTATAACATAGTTGTTCGTATTTTTATTTCACTCTTCCTTCGGCATACCATCCCTTTTACCGAATATGCACATCTCATCATATATAATAGCGGATAAATTCTCACTTGATAGTGATCTCTTATAGTCATAGGTACATTACATATTTTCACCTAACTTTCCACATTGACCAAATGCACAATAATCATAGAACAGTCTTATTCCTTTACTCACATATGCATCACATAACGACCTTGTGATTTAGTCCAAATCAAACTTAAATATAATCTCAAAATACATACCTGACCAACTTAACGCATTGAACGTCCTCTTATTGAATTATATCCATATAAACATTAGCTCATCGATAGCAATTGTAATTCATTACTGATTTCGCATCGGCCTATAAAATCATTTTCTTATCTTAAAACAAATACGTAAACATTTCTACAAGTATGCACATATATCTCATTTTCATGATTTCATAAACAATAATCACTTAATTTAATTCACAAATGCATTTCAAATACATATTAAGCACATATTAACATGTATAATTCACATCATCAACCCACCTATTTGTAACCCACATTTTCATTCATGTATAAGCCATATCCTGACCGAAAATACACACATACTCAAATATCCCAATAAATATCCTTTATAACTCCATCATATCTCACTCCTCAACTTAACCTATTTCCAACAAAAAATCAACTTCCACATACCTGAACATTGAATTCATTTAGCACATTCAATCACCGTTAACGATACCCGTATACAATCGATTTGGCATAAAGCCTCATATAGTATACCGGCATGGGATTTATTTTAGCACATAACCCATATATCCAAAATTATCAGCATTCATCAAAAATTCTTACAGACTTTCAAATGTCGAACTTAATCGAAATAATTTCTTGAATATGATTAACAAAAAAAATAGGGGTCATTTAGCAATAGCACATATGACTTCATATACCAAGCATTCCATAGACTAAATCCGTAACACATTTATAACATGAATTCATTTCTTAACAACATATCCACCATCTTTTTACGTATTCACTTATTTTGATCTTACTTTATTTATCATCTTAAATATACCCGTTGAATCATTCGAAATCATTATGGATACTCATTAAACACATATAGCTCTTACAATGCCATATCCTAGATATGGTCTTACATATTCTTACATATCGAGCCGATGCCATGTCCCAGACATGGTCTTACACATTATCTCAAATCAATGCCTTCGTCCCCTGCACGAGGTCTTACATGAATTCCACTTCACACACTTAGTGCCCATCGACCGATCTCGCACTCATAGTGCTCGGTTAAAGGAATTCGCACACACACACAGTGCCTCTAATCATTCACACACATAGTGCTCTTATTCATTCGTTATTACACATTGAAATGACTTAACCAAGTCTATAAACATCACGTATGTACACTTTTAAACATATCGTCTCATATAAATTTGAATTCGTATAGTAATGAACACTTAAACTTTGCTCAATTTACCGGCACGAAGCCTACTAGGCACGAAGGCCCGAATACACGTCACTAGCATGATTGCTCTTGGGACCTAGCAGGATACATTACTAGCACGAATGCTCTTGGGACTTAGCCGGATACATCACTAGCACGAATGCTCTTTGGGACTTAGCCGGTACATCACTAGCACGAATGCTCTTTGGGACTTAGCCCGGGTATATCACTCTCAATTCTCATGTACATATACACATATAGCAATACACATTAGTATATCATTTACATTACTTGAATACAAACACAACATGCTTATCGACCATTCAACTTCCAGTTCCATAGCCACATACAAAATCACATTTATAGTCATAACACTCCTTCAAAATTGCATCACTTATACCCTTATAATACAATCCAAATCGAAATTCAAATACGAGTACATGATACGCTTTTGATCAACTTAATAATTTAGCCATATCTAAGTGAAGTTATATCGCAAATTCTCATAGTCAGAAGTTTGCTACAGCTCGATCGGGATCAAGATTCATTACGATACAGCAAACACATTTTAATAGCCAAAAATCATCACACTATCATTTTATCACTTTATGGCATGTATAAATAGACTCACGCGTGCTACGTTAGTCCTAGAATCGACTAAACTATAGCTCTGATACCAATAAAATGTAATACCCCAATCCCGTATCCGTCGCCGGAATAGATAAAGGGGCATTACCAGACTTGAAGCTCATATCAGAACAGTAAAATTTTTTTTATTTTTTTTGAACATTCCTTTAGATAAGTACTAAAGACAGTCAGGGATACAATTTAAACTTCTATAAGTACACATTCAAAAGATGCCATTCTCGCATGGCTTATATACATTAACCAAAATATCCTCCCACTACTAGTCTATTCTATACATGCCATAAGATAATCCAAAACGTAGCAGTACCAAACAGTGGATAGTTATAGTGTGACTAGTTGCCGACGATCCCCGAGCCTGTAGCTTCCAAATGAGATCTATAAAACAGAGGAAACAAAGTAAACGGAGTAAGCATTACAATGCTTAGTAAGTTTTAAGAGTGTCAACAGATAACAATCAAATTATAACATAGTTGTTCGTATTTTTATTTCACTCTTCCTTCGGGCATACCATCCCTTTTACCGAATATGCACATCTCATCATATATAATAGGCAGATAAATTCTCACTTGATAGTGATCTCTTATAGTCATAGGTACATTACATATTTTCACCTAACTTTCCACATTGACCAAATGCACAATAATCATAGAACAGTCTTATTCCTTTACTCACATATGCATCACATAACGACCTTGTGATTTAGTCCAAATCAAACTTTAATATAATCTCAAAATACATACCTGACCAACTTAACGCATTGAACGTATTTAATACCAATTGTTACTGTGAAGTCGTATAATCTTACGCTGTACTCGAATCTTCAGCGAAACCTTTAGTTCGGGGCTTACCCGGACAAAATCTCCACACGTAGTCATCGGGTCTTTAGAGCTCAGATATAGTACGAGCACGAAGCCTACGGACATTAATCAGTGATAATATTCTTGCATAAAGCCTGTGGGGTTTTAACCCGGATATAGTACTGACACAAATTCCCTTCGGAACTTATCACATTTATACACTTTCACATCCATCACGTCTACCACCTACCTACCACATATATACACTTTCACATTCATCACATTGGCCATTCGGCCTTATCACTTATATACACTTTCACGTTCATCACATCGGCCATTAGGCCTTATCACATATATACGCTTCCACATTCATCACATGGGCCATTCGGCCTTATCACATATATACACTTTCACATTCATCACATTGGCCATTAGGCCTTATCACATATATACACTTTCACATTCATCACATGGGCCATTCGGCCTTATCACATATATACACTTTCACATTCATCACATCGGCCATTAGGCCTTATCACATATATACACTTTCACATTCATCACATCGGCCATTAGGCCTTATCACACATATGCATGTTCACATTCATCACATTGGCCATTCGGCCTTATCACATATATGCATGTTCACATTCATCACATTAAATCCTAAATCAAAATATAAATTCTCATGTATTCACATCACAATTATCCAAATATGCTTCACATACCACATATACTATCATGTATACACTTTGTCTTGGCCGAATCTACATCAATCATTTTCCAATGAATAATTTAATTTCATGCCATACTATCATTTCATATTCGAATACTCATAAACTTACAATTTTACAAATTTTAATATCAAGGATCCGTCTAACACTCATATATCGTTTTACAATATCACGATTTAGAATTCACTTATGGGTTTAATCAATAGCTTATGAGCAACTAAAACAAGTTTTATCCATGTTTACAACAAAATCACATATTCACTACGAGCTGTTTTCCTGAGCAATAGTCACTAAATTATTTATAACTGGAGCTACAAAACTCCAAATCACTTGCCGTTAGTTTTCCCTGAATATAGACTCGTGTATCTTCCATCCATAAAATTTCTAGAATTTTAGGTTTGGCCAATCAATACCAGATTGTTCTTAAAGTTTCCCTTGTTTCACTGTTTGACTAATCTGACCATTCTTCACTCGAATCAAATTTTTCATTGTACAGAATTCATAATGTGTTCTATTTGATTTCATTTGAAACTAGACTCATTAAGGAGTCTAAGCATATAAATCTTATCTTATAACCATTTTTGTACAAATTATAATGATTTTCTAAAATCACGTTACTGCTGCTGTCCAAAGCAAATTATTACAATTTGCTCTTAAATTTCCAAGTCCAAACACTTATGAACTTACCATTTGAGTTTAAGACATATCATGGCCACATCATATCTTATTAAATCAACTCATTATGCCCTATTATGATTGAATTTACTCAACGTTTAATCACTTAAAACTTACCTCGGATGTGGTCGACGATTAGATGTCCACGGCTATTCGTTTACTTTCTCTTTTCCCCTATCCGACTTTGATCCTCTTTGCTCTTAAGCTTAAGTAAAACAATAGATTGCTTAAGTACTTAACTAATATTATTCACTTAACAATCACATTTGGCAATCACATATCGTTTAATCTTTGATTAACCAATTTAACACATACCAAAATCCAATCATGCATCTAACCTTTATCTCAATACCAAACCGAGTTATAAGAGCATACATTATACTAAGCATATCATTAAACATACCTATTCAATTTAGCTAATTTCATAGCCGATTAATCACCTTACCCCACATTACTCAATGCCGAATATTAACCCAACATCACAAGCATAATCACCATGAAACTTACCTTAATACACATTTTATGTAGCACCCCGTACCCGTGACCGTTGTCGGAATCGACCACGAGGTGCTAACAGACATAATTCATGTATGTTAACAGTCCATTTTAAAAATTTCCAGACAGCTGGCTAACTGCGTCACTGTCACCTTAAAAATCATATCTTGAGTTCCAAAACTCGAAAATCAGTTTCGTAATTTTTCCCTGAAACTAGACTCATATATCCATCTAAAAATGTTTTTCTAGAATTTTTTGGTCAGGCCAATTAGTACAGTTTATTAGTTAAAGTCTCCCCTGTTATAGGGTTCGACTACACTGACCTTAATGCATTGTGACTTAGATAACTCCTTGTACAGGGCTTCAATACTTATGTTGTTTGTTTCTAATGAAACTACGCTCAAAAAGGAATCTATAAATATATGGCATGACTACTAATTATATCTAGTTAATTTATAATGAATTTCCAAAGTCAGATAAGGGGATCCAGAAATCGTTCTGGCCCTGTCCCACGAAAACTTAAATATCTCTTAAATTACAACTCATATGACCGTTTCGTTTCTTCCATATGGAAGTAGATTCATCAAGGTTCGATTACATAATTTATTCACTATTTAATTCCATTCCTACTATTTTTAGTGATTTTTCAAATTCACACCAACAATTTATTCACATCTCTATAAATGGTCATAATCGGACATTATAAACAAATCAACTAGTTTAGCATTCAAATTCTTCTAACCATTCCTCAATCATTTACTCAATGAACAACAATCACATTCCTTGTTATCTACCATGACCGAAACCCATATTCATTCACCAAGTATCAAAATTTAACATGGGTCCAATAAGGAACTTAGAAATTTACTAGGATTTAACCAATATTTCAAAATTAGCCAAAACTTCTTACCTTAATTAGGACTAGGATGACCGAATGCCCTTCTCCCATCTTCCTCTTTACATTCGCCAAGAAGAAAGAAACTCAAGCTTTTTTTTTCATCACCCCTCATTTCCTTATTTCAATTACTTTTTCCTTTCTTTTTTTATTCATTTATGTTATATAATATAAGCTACTAACTAATAATTAATACATATTGCATGTATATAACCCATCATGGCCGGCCACTACTTGTCATAGGTGGAAATTTGACATGCAAACCCATTATTTTCATAACATGCACTAATAGATCCTTAGAGATTAACCTATCACATTTCAAAAGTGTCACACATAAGTCCTATTAACTAAATTCACATGCAATTGACTAAATTCAAACATGAAATTTTCACACATGCATGTATGCACATAATAAGCATCAAATATGACGGTCAATTATTTTTGTGACTCGGTTTTGTGGTCCCGAAACCACTTCCCAACTAGGGTTAGTTTAGGGCTGTCACAACTCTCCCCCACTTAAGAAATTTTCGTCCCCGAAAATTTCTACCGATGCATAGTTTAGGATAACGTCCTCTTATTGAATTATATCCATATAAACATTAGCTCATCGATAGCAATTGTAATTCATTACTGATTTCGCATCGGCCTATAAAATCATTTTCTTATCTTAAAACAAATACGTAAAGATTTCTACAAGTATGCACATATATCTCATTTTCTTGATTTCATAAACAATAATCACTTAATTTAATTCACAAATGCATTTCAAATACATATTAAGCACATATTAACATGTATAATTCACATCATCAACCCACCTATTTGTAACCCACATTTTCATTCATGTATAAGCTATATCCTGACCGAAAATACACACATACTCAAATATCCCAATAAATATCCTTTATAACTCCATCATATCTCACTCCTCAACTTAACCTATTTCCAACAAAAAATCAACTTCCACATACCTAAACATTGAATTCATTTAGCACATTCAATCACCGTTAACGATACCCGTATACAATCGATTTGGCATAAAGCCTCATATAGTATACCGGCATGGGATTTATTTTAGCACATAACCCATATATCCAAAATTATCAGCATTCATCAAAAATTCTTACAGACTTTCAAATGTCAAACTTAATTGAAATAATTTCTTGAATATGATTAACAAAAAAAATAGGGGTCATTTAGCAATAGCACATATGACTTCATATACCAAGCATTCCATAGACTAAATCCGTAACACATTTATAACATGAATTCATTTCTTAACAACATATCCACCATCTTTTTACGTATTCACTTATTTTGATCTTACTTTATTTATCATCTTAAATATACCCGTTGAATCATTCGAAATCATTACGGATACTCATTAAGCACATATAGCTCTTACAATGCCATATCCTAGATATGGTCTTACATATTCTTACATATCGAGCCGATGCCATGTCCCAGACATGGTCTTACACATTATCTCAAATCAATGCCTTCGTCCCAGACGAGGTCTTACATGAATTCCACTTCACACACTTAGTGCCCACTGACCGATCTCGCACTCATAGTGCTCGGTTAAAGGAATTCGCACACACACACAGTGCCTCTAATCATTCACACACAAAGTGCTCTTATTCATTCGTTATTACACATTGAAATGACTTAACCAAGTCTATAAACATCACGTATGTACACTTTTAAACATATCGTCTCATATAAATTTGAATTCGTATAGTAATGAACACTTAAACTTTGCTCAATTTACCGGCATGAAGCCTACTAGGCACGAAGGCCCGAATACACGTCACTAGCATGATTGCTCTTTGGGACCTAGCCCGGATACATTACTAGCACGAATGCTCTTCGGGACTTAGCCCGGATACATCACTAGCACGAATGCTCTTCAGGACTTAGCCGGGTACATCACTAGCACGAATGCTCTTCGGGACTTAGCCCGGGTATATCACTCTCAATTCTCATGTACATATACACATATAGCAATACACATTAGTATATCATTTACATTACTTGAATACAAACACAACATGCTTATCGACCATTCAACTTCCAGTTCCATAGCCACATACAAAAATCACATTTATAGTCATAACACTCCTTCAAAATTGCATCACTTATACCCTTATAATTCAATCCAAATCGAAATTCAAATACGAGTACATGATACGCTTTTGATCAACTTAATAATTTAGGCATATCTAAGTGAAGTTATATCGCAAATTCTCATAGTCGAAGTTTGCTACACTCGATCGGGATCAAGATTCATTACGATACAGCAAACACATTTTAATAGCCAAAAATCATCACACTATCATTTTATCACTTTATGGCATGTATAAATAGACTCACGCGTGCTACGTTAGTCCTAGAATCGACTAAACCGTAGCTCTGATACCAATAAAATGTAATACCCCAATCCCGTATCCGTCGCCGGAATAGATAAAGGGGCATTACCAGACTTGAAGCTCATATCAGAACAGTAAAATTTTTTTTATTTTTTTTGAACATTCCTTTAGATAAGTACTAAAGACAGTCAGGGATACAATTTAAACTTCTATAAGTACACATTCAAAAGATGCCATTCTCGCATGGCTTATATACATTAACCAAAATATCCTCCCACTACTAGTCTATTCTATACATGCCATAAGATAATCCAAAACGTAGCAGTACCAAACAGTGGATAGTTATAGTGTGACTAGTTGCCGACGATCCCCGAGCCTGTAGCTTCCAAATGAGATCTATAAAACAGAGGAAACAAAGTAAACAAAGTAAACGGAGTAAGCATTACAATGCTTAGTAAGTTTTAAGAGTGTCAACAGATAACAATCAAATTATAACATAGTTGTTCGTATTTTTATTTCACTCTTCCTTCGGGCATACCATCCCTTTTACCGAATATGCACATCTCATAATATATAATAGGCAGATAAATTCTCACTTGATAGTGATCTCTTATAGTCATAGGTACATTACATATTTTCACCTAACTTTCCACATTGACCAAATGCACAATAATCATAGAACAGTCTTATTCCTTTACTCACATATGCATCACATAACGACCTTGTGATTTAGTCCAAATCAAACTTAAATATAATCTCAAAATACATACCTGACCAACTTAACGCATTGAACGTATTTAATACCAATTGTTCTTGTGAAGTCGTATAATCTTACGCTTTACTCGAATCTTCAAATAAACCTTTAGTTCGGGCTTACCGGACAAAATCTCCACACGTAGTCATCGGGTCTTTAGAGCTCGGATATAGTACGAAAGCACGAAGCCTCACGGACATTAATCGCTGATAATATTCTTGCATAAAGCCCGTGGGGTTTTAACCGGATATAATCATTGACACAAATTCCCTTGAACTTATCACATTTATACACTTTCACATCCATCACGCCGCCACCCTCACCTACCACATATATACACTTTCACATTCATCACATTGGCCATTCGGCCTTATCACTTATATACACTTTCACGTTCATCACATCGGCCATTAGGCCTTATCACATAAATACGCCCACATTCATCACATGGGCCATTCGGCCTTATCACATATATACACTTTCACATTCATCACATTGGCCATTAGGCCTTATCACATATATACACTTTCACATTCATCACATGGGCCATTCGGCCTTATCACATATATACACTTTCACATTCATCACATTGGCCATTAGGCCTTATCACATATATACACTTTCACATTCATCACATCGGCCATTAGGCCTTATCACACATATGCATGTTCACATTCATCACATTGGCCATTCGGCCTTATCACATATATGCATGTTCACATTCATCACATTAAATCCTAAATCAAAATATAAATTCTCATGTATTCACATCACAATTATCCAAATATACTTCACATACCACATATACTATCATGTATACACTTTGTCTTGGCCGAATCTACATCAATCATTTTCCAATGAATAATTCAATTTCATGCCATACTATCATTTCATATTCGAATACTCATAAACTTACAATTTTACAAATTTTAATATCAAGGATCCGTCTAACACTCATATATCGTTTTACAATATCACGATTTAGAATTCACGTATGGGTTTAATCAATAGCTTATGAGCAACTAAAACAAGTTTTATCCATGTTTACAACAAAATCACATATTCACTACGAGCTGTTTTCCGAGCAATAGTCACTAAATTATTTATAACTGGAGCTACAAAACTCCAAATCACTTGCCGTTAGTTTTCCCTGAATATAGACTCGTGTATCTTCCATCCATAAAATTTCCAGAATTTTAGGTTTGGCCAATCAATACCAGATTTTTCTTAAAGTTTCCCTGTTTCACTTTGTTTGTGAATCTAACCATTCTTCACTCGAATCAAATTTTTCATTGTACAGAATTCATAATGTGTTCTATTTGATTTCATTTGAAACTAGACTCATTAAGGAGTCTAAGCATATAAATCTTATCTTATAACCATTTTTGTACAAATTATAATGATTTTCTAAAATCACGTTACTGTTGCTGTCCAAAGCAAATTATTACAATTTGCTCTTAAATTTCAAGTCCAAACACTTATGAACTTACCATTTGAGTTTAAGACATATCATGGCCACATCATATCTTATTAAATCAACTCATTATGCCCTATTATGATTGAATTTACTCAACGTTTAATCACTTAAAACTTACCTCGGATGTGGTCGACGATTAGATGTCCACGGCTATTCGCTTACTTTCTCTTTTCCCTATCCGACTTTGATCCTCTTTGCTCTTAAGCTTAAGTAAAACAATAGATTGCTTAAGTACTTAACTAATATTATTCACTTAACAATCACATTTGGCAATCACATATCGTTTAATCTTTGATTAACCAATTTAACACATACCAAAATCCAATCATACATCTAACCTTTATCTCAATACCAAACCGAGTTATAAGATCATACATTATACTAAGCATATCATTAAACATACCTATTCAATTTAGCTAATTTCATAGCCGATTAATCACCTTACCCCACATTACTCAATGCGAATATTAACCCAACATCACAAGCATAATCACCATGAAACTTACCTTAATACACATTTTATGTAGCACCCATTACCCGTGACCGTTGTCGGAATCGACCACGAGGTGCTAACTGACATAATTCATGTATGTTCACATCCATTTTAAAAATTTCCAGACAGCTGGCTAACTGCGTCACTGTCACCTTAAAAATCATATCTTGAGTTCCAAAACTCGAAAATCAGTTTCGTAATTTTTCCCTGAAACTAGACTCATATATCCATCTAAAAATGTTTTTCTAGAATTTTTTGGTCAGGCCAATTAGTACAGTTTATTAGTTAAAGTCTCCCCTGTTATAGGGTTCGACTACACTGACCTTAATGCATTGTGACTTAGATAACTCCTTGTACAGGGCTTCAATACTTATGCTGTTTGTTTCTAATGAAACTAGGCTCAAAAAGGAATCTATACATATATGGCATGACTACTAATTATATCTGGTTAATTTATAATGAATTTCCAAAGTCAGATAAGGGGATCCAGAAATCGTTCTGGCCCTGTCCCACGAAAACTTAAATATCTCTTAAATTACAACTCATATGACCGTTTCGTTTCTTCCATATGGAAGTAGATTCATCAAGGTTCGATTACATAATTTATTCACTATTTAATTCCATTCCTACTATTTTTAGTGATTTTTCAAATTCACACCAACAATTTATTCACATCTCTATAAATGGTCATAATCGAACATTATAAACAAATCAACTAGTTTAGCATTCAAATTCTTCTAACCATTCCTCAATCATTTACTCAATGAACAACAATCACATTCCTTGTTATCTACCATGACCGAAACCCATATTCATTCACCAAGTATAAAAAATTTAACATGGGTCCAATAAGGAACTTAGAAATTTACTAGGATTTAACCAATATTTCAAAAATTAGCCAAAACTTCTTACCTTAATTAGGACTAGGATGACCGAATGCCCTTCTCCCATCTTCCTCTTTACATTCGGCCAAGAAGAAAGAAACTCAAGCTTTTTTTTTCATCACCCCTCATTTCCTTATTTCAATTACTTTTTCCTTTCTTTTTTTATTCATTTATGTTATATAATATAAGCTACTAACTAATAATTAATACATATTGCATGTATATAACCCATCATGGCCGGCCACTACTTGTCATAGGTGGAAATTTGACATGCAAACCCATTATTTTCATAACATGCACTAATAGATCCTTAGAGATTAACCTATCACATTTCAAAAGTGTCACACATAAGTCCTATTAACTAAATTCACATGCAATTGACTAAATTCAAACATGAAATTTTCACACATGCATGTATGCACATAATAAGCATCAAATATGACGGTCAATTATTTTTGTGACTCGGTTTTGTGGTCCCGAAACCACTTCCCAACTAGGGTCAGTTTAGGGCTGTCACAGATCTCCCAAGAAAATCTATGTCTTTGTGATCAAGTATCGGAAAATCACTTCAAGGAAAACTTCCAAACGGACCTCGAACCGCTCTATAAAGTTTATGAAATAAGTTAACTGCTTCATCTTTAATGGCCTCAGGTTCCAAAATCCATTCCCAATTGGAGTTACACAAAGCAGTAATTCTATTGAAATTTCTTCTCTATATTGTGCGCTTGTGGAAATACTTGGTATTACAGTCCCCTAATTTTAACCACTCGTATATCAATTTTTGCTGCCAAAGCATCTCCTCATGATGCATAATATTATCAATCTCCTCTCTAACCTCCAATTCAAATTGAGCAACAGAATTAGATTTAGAAGATTCCATGGCTTGTTGTGTAACAACCCATTTTTATCTACATCAGAACAGTGGTTTTGAAACCACAAATCCAAAGTCAAAAATATTTATTTTATTATTATTTTAAATTCTACATCATGAAAATATTTTTGTGTAAAAATTTTGTTATGAAATTTTATTGTTTGATTAGTCAATTTGATAAAAAGGACTAAATCGCGTAAATCATAAAATTGGTGTTCTATTGGTGAAAGGTGTCTAATAGCTATAGAAATTTAAAGTAGAGCTCCTTAAATGGTAATTAGACAATTTATAAAGTTTTTGGACAAATATGGACATTATTTAAGTGAATTTTAATGTTTTAATTAAAGGTTATAATTGTAAATGGTTAATTAATGAATAAATAAGTTAAATAAAATCATTTTTAGTCTATCTTCTTCATCAAAGCCGATTGGACTTGATAAAAACACCATGGATAGAGCTTCAAACATTCGACCATAGTTCAACCTTGCATGTAAGTCCATTTTTCGTCCTGTTTTTAATAATTTTTATATTTTTGAGATCGTTGCAACTAGGTCTAGCTAGCCTAGGGACTATTTTGAAAAAATGTTAAAGATTTTGAAAGTTTCCATTGATGAAAATATGTTTTCTTTGATATTTGATGATGAAATATGAAATCTTGTTGCTAGGTTTACATATTTATAAAGTGATTTTGATTAAAAATGAAAAATAGGGATTCATTTGTGAAAATGTGAAAATGTGTGGTTGCATGTGTGAAAAGTTGATAAATGTGAGCTACTATGGGCATTATAGTAATTCGGCTATCATGAGTATTAAAGAAATTTCATGAATTTGTGATTTTGTGTAATAAGGACTAAATTGTCAAAGTGGTGAAATTCTAGGGGTAAAAGTGTAAATGTGCTTAAATGTGTGTTTTGGATTAAATTGAATAGAGAGATTATTAAATAAGTTAATTTTGAATATATTTAGATCAAGAAAAGCAGAATTCGATCTAGATTAGGGGAAAACTAAAGTTATTGCTAATTGACTTATTCCATTGTTTTCACATCCGAGGTAAATTCGTATGTGATAAATTTCATTATAAGTGTATTTTAAAAGCTTTGATATTGTATAAATTGTGAATACGAGACTTCAGATAAGTTCGACAATGACTTGATGGTAATTCGGCATTCGAAATCCCGATTGAACCTTAGGAATAGTTTAGGATACTAGTGACATGTCATTAGGGGATACATTGAATTGGCTTCAGGCCATGATATTAGGACTTCGGGTGCGATTTATATCTATTAGGGTTTGGGCCATGAATATCGGCTGATTTGGCTTTGGGCCATGATATCAGTATTTTAGATATAAGTTACCTTGATTTGGCCTAGGGCCATGGCATAGGTACTTAGTGTGCGAGACTCTTGAGTATTTGACTTCTATTCCAAATTGTTAAACGATTAAATGAATGATGTGGTTGAGAATGAGATTGGTATGAGATGGTACAGGTATGTGCATAAACCATATTAGCTTTGAATCAAAGAAATGGTGAAGAAAGTATATAGTTTTGTGAATGAGTAATTGAAAGGTTTGTTAGTTGATGTGAATTCATGTATCTATAATCAATTGTTGAATTATGTGGATATGATTATATCGAGTTTATTTCATACGAGCTTACAAAGCTTTATAGCTTACTTTGTTTATTTTTCTCGTGTTTTATAATGTTATCAAGCTAGCTCAAATTCAAGGTTCGTCGGAGATCGCTTCACACTATCCACCTATCACTCGATACCTATGAACTTTGGTATTTTAATTATATGGCATGTATAGGGGCTTTGGTCATTTTGGAATATGTGTTGTTATGAATTTGGCCATTTGTGTTGGCTTATAAATGTTATGTATATAATGTTGTATATGGACATGTAAGTTGACCTATTTGGCTTAGTTGGTGATATATAAATATATCTGTGAGCTAATGCCATTTTGTGATGTGGTTTATATTGCCTGGTGAAGGGTTGAATGTGGTTATTAGTGAGTTGCTAATGGTTGAATTTGAGATTGGTATGCTTTTGGTTCTAGGTAAAGGAATGTTTAGAAGAAATAGTGCATATAGATGTGTTGTGCAAGTGAGTTTTTATATGAAATTGAATGGTATATTGTGGTATTGATGTGTTTGTATTGGTTGGTGATGAGATAGTACGATTTATACTTGAAAAAAATGTTAATAGAATGCTTATTTATGCCTTGTTTTGGTGCCCATTGGTTTGATGTATGTGTGTACCAAATTGGTGGCAAAATGACTTAGTAAATAGCCTATTTTTGTCCACACGGGTAGAGATACAGGCGTGTGTCTCAATCGCATGTGATACACGGTCATGTTACACGACCGTGTGTCCCCTAGTGTTGAATTTGAAACCAAGTCAGTATGTTCCACACGGCCTCACACACGGGCGTGTGACTTGGCATGTGGCATAAGTCAGTATACCCTACAGGTTTGGCACTGCCTAGCACATGGCCTGGCACACGGGCGTGTATGGCCATTTTTAGGGCACACGGGCGTGTGTGTTGGTCGTGTAACCCAAGTTAAAGAGTTACACGGGGTCGAACATGGGCTAGGACACAGCCATGTGGTCCCATTTCGAATGTCCACATGGCTTGTGACACGGACGTGTCTGGTGGCCGTGTGAGACACACGGGCGGACTATACGAGCATGTGCCCCCTGTTTTGAGAAAATTTTCAAGGTTTCATGAAAGTTTCCTAAGTTATCGGTTTAGTCCCGAACCATTCCCAAAGCATGTTTAGGGCCTTGTAGGCTTGTTATAGGGACATTATGCTTGAGCTTGAATACTGTTTCCATGAAATGTGAAATTATATGTGAATTGAATGTTTAAATGTTTTATAAGTTCGGTAATACTCTGTAACCTTATTCCGGCATTGAATATGGGTGAAGGGTGTTACACGTTGTATGTTGGAGAGAGATAACTCTTGAAAAGAGTTATATTTCATACCTTTAGACCTAGCTAATTTCTTGTTTTTAAGTACATTTAGTTGCATTTTAGAAGATTTCATTTGTATTTTCATCATTTCATTAGGAGCCTAGATTGTGTTTAAATATTAGGTACTTTTAATTGCTTATGAAAGGGTTATGTTTGGTGGTTTGGCAGACGCAAGTTAAGGAATGTTAAATAAAGGAGTGAAGGTTTACCGAGACAAAAGGTTGGACATTTTTTCAGTACGAATGTCTTGGCAATTCCAGGAAGATCGAGTCAACACTGAACGCATACCAGTTTCAGCTCAACTATACTTGTATCAGAAAAATATGCCTAAAAAAGAGGAGAAGATAATCTTGGGTTATTGGTTTTTCTCCTATAAAAAAAAAGAATTTAAAAAAAAGGGAGAAGATAATCTTGGGTTGTTGAAAAAAGAATTTAAAAAGAGGAGAAGATAAACATAAGTTGTTAGATTTACCCTAGGGAAAAGCCTATAAAAAGCCAAAAGAGGAAACCCAAAAAAGAACGAACAAGTGGGAGAGATCCTTAGGTGTAAATAAGGGCTTGGTTGTGCAAAGAAAAGGAAGTCAAAGGCAATTCTTCTTAGCCATTACAGGATGCTGTGCTGCCGAAGTGTGGATTGGGCAAGCGAAAGTTGTTTCCCAAAGTTGTTTCGTTATTTCCATTAGTGTTCCTTTGAAAGATTGAATTGAAGTAGTTAAACACAATGTCAAATGATATTTTGGTTTGGAATTTTATTTCCCAGCTCATTAGCTAAATCTCATAAAGTTGAGATTACTTTGATGAAACCTTAAATTGTTTTTAAGGATGCAATATATCTCTAATTTACTTTACTGTTTCATTTGATTGTTCTTATTTCTTAATTAAAATGCAAATGACCTTTAGGCATAGAAAACTATTCGCATACTTATAAATTGATTCTAATTCTAAAAGGGTTGGATTGGTTGGATGAAAATTAAATGAAATGAGCATGTATTCAATAGACACTTGTAGTCGACTCTAGACATAGAGTCACAATCATACAGAAGGAACCCATGAAAGATATCTAAAAAGGCTATAGATACGGGAAAGGTAACTTGAGGTTTTGCTTTCGTGAGAGGCAGCTCATTTTAGAACTCTTCTGTGCATTAAAGGAGATACGATTTTTCCAAGGCATTATTGACAGTAAGGGCTGATTCTGGGTAATCCCAACCTACTGAATCAACATCACTCTATCCTTATTCTTTGTCGTAGTAACCTTGCCATAACATATTTAGTTGTTTATTTCTTTGTTTACATTCTATTCAGATAATCATCTCATTATTGCCATGACATTTCTGCTCTCACTTTTTCCAAAGCATTTCTAATTATTTATCAATTCCATCTATCGCATACTTCATCATGTTTTTGAATTATCACTACATACTTACCTTAGTTTACAATAGGATCTTATTCGTCAGTTTTGCCATAACATTAACCATATTACAATAACTTGATCAATTTTGTGCCTCAATTCGATCCTCGTGGGAACGATACTCACTCATCACTTTATTTCTTGAACCGAAATGTATACTTGCACAAATCGCATATCATTTCACACGTGACAACTTTTTGGCACTGTTTTCAAGGATCGACAATTTGGTGAAATTTGGTTTTTTTATTTTACTTATTTCCATTAGTTTTATTTAACTTAATTATATTTAATTTCTACAGGTTTGAAAGAACTTTACGAAGAAGGTGGAAAAAACTAGAAAAATGGCTAGGAACGGGAATGATCCTGGTTGCAATGATAATCCAAATTTTTAACATGTTAATCCTCCTATTCATCAAGTGATAGATGATCGAGATAGACCAATCCAAGAGCATGTTATGCCAATTTTGGATGACATGAATCCAGGGATAGTCAGATCACAAATACAGATACAACAGTTTGAGCTAAAACTAGTAATGTTTCAAATGTTGCAAACAATGGGATAGTTTAGCGAGTTGCCCACTGAAGACCCATGATTACATTTAAGAGTCTTTATAGAAGTATGTGATTCATTCAAACAGCAGGGTGTTCCTAAAGATGCCTTGAGACTTAACTATTCTTGTATTCTTTAAGAGATCGTGTGAGAGTATGGCTAAATACTTTGTCGTCGGTAATAGAGGCATCATGGAATGATTTTTGCCAGAGATTCTTGCTATGGTATAACCCGCCTACTATGAATTCCAAGTTGAGAAACGATATTACATCTATTCAAAAAATGAAGGATGAGTGTAACACCCCTAACCCATATCCGTCACTAAAATAGGGTTATAGAGCATTACCGAAAACTTTTAACTTAAAACATTCGATTACAATAATTTATAAAATACATTATATTCCATTCAAGCACATGCATATTATCCCTTATACGAGCCCTTGAGGCCCTAAAAACACATTAGAAATGAATCGGGACTAAATCAAAAACATATAGAACTTTTAAGAAAAAGATGAATTTTTCAAACTACAGGGGTCACACGGCCGTGTGGCTAGGCTGTATGACTAACACGGCTGAGACACACACCCGTGTCTAAAGCTGTGTGGGCATTCGAAGTAGGGACACACGACTGTCTCCCAGCTCGTGTAACTCTCTGACTTGGGTTACACGGCTAAGCCACAGGCCCGTGTGCTAGGCCGTGGCTTGTGTCACGGGCTACAGTTCAAAGCCTGTCAGATTGAAGCCTGGTTGGCCCAATAACGAAGATATGGTAACTTAGGCTAATTTGGTAACTAATCTTAGAAGATAGAGGGAATTATATCTTGTAAAGATTAGATAGGATTTGATCTGACATATCTTGTAAGTCCCTTAAATCATGGGATAAGTTAATCTCGTCTATCGATGTAAATGTATCTTAACCGTCGGTTTTGGGGGAGCTCAACTATAAATAGAGAGCCTCCCTCTCATTTGTAATCACTCCATTCCTTTTTTTCATTATTCTTTGTGAATAAGAGAATAGAAAGCATTTAATCAAATACTTTGCGAGTGCTCTTTCTGTTGTTCTTTTGATTTCTTCTTTTGGTATAAATTGCTTTCGCTCTTCAATTGGTGCCTTGGAGGAGTTCTTAAGGAATCCTCACTTGAGTAAAGGCTGACTTAGGTGAGTTTGGATGAATGGATCGCCTAAGTCCGCATAGATCGCGAGACAAAAGATCTAGCCCCATGACAAGTGGTATCCGAGTTATTGGTTCGAAGGCACCGTTGGGATATTGAAAGAAGAGTTCGAACAAAGGTGGGCGAAAAAGTCTTTGAAGGAAATGTTTTCAGCTATTGAGGAACATGTGGGAAAAATTGAGGGTTCCACAGAGGACGCAAAAGAGTCAGACAATGCACTTGGGGAAAGCATTGAGGACTTGAGGGAGCAATCCAGGGACTTTGTGACCATGTGTCTCACTTCCCAAAGGGATAGCGTGCAAGAGCTGCTAGATTCCAAAAGGAGGAAGTTGACAAAAAGGAAAGATGCTCTCAAAGCCAGGGTAAAGACTTTGAAGGAGGAAACAATGGCCATGACGATGGCTTTGAGCACAAGAATAGAGGAGCTCGAGGGAGAGTTGGCCTTGTGTCAAGCAGCCGTGGGGAAAGGAGTGTTAAGTGCAGCACTCAGTAATGAGGATGTCCCGAAGCTGAAAGAGTTTGTCAGGACAAGTTCTGCATGCGATATGGACAATTTCTTACGGAGGATGGAAAACTACTTCCGTGCCAAAGGCATCATGGATGATGCGGTAAAGGTAAACACTACTTCATTATTTCTTACTGATATTGTACTTTTATGGTGGTAAGATAGGACCACAGATAAAAGGTAAGGTGAGATTGGGACATGGGAAGAGTTCCAATGTGAGTTGAAGGGATAGTTTTACCCAGAGTTTTCCAAAGAAGAAGCTCGGGCAAAAGTTGCAAGGGATAACGCAACAGGCACAGTGGGGGAGTATGTTCGAGAGTTCAAGGAACTCATGCTCCAAGTTTCAGATGTGAATAAGAAAGAAGCATTGCTTGCTTTTCAAGAGGGATTAAAGCCATGGGTCAGATAGGAGGTGGGACAAAGAGGTGTCCAAAAGCTATCGGAAGCCATGATGGTAGCGAAATCTATGGTTAAGCATGGTCTAGGGAAAGACAAGCTTGGGTTTTCCAAGTCCAAGGAAAAGGGCATATGTGAAGGGAATCACAAGGAAGGTAATGTTGACGGCAATTGCAACAACAACATTGGTGGTAATGGGAAACCACAAGTTGGGAAGAAGAAACCCAAGAGGAAAAGAGACAAGCTGAAATGTTTTCTCTGTGACTATCCACATATATTGAAGAAATGTCTAAAGAAATCTGCGCTTAAGAAGAATTCGGTAGGAAAGGCCTTGGGACTTGGTTCGATCGCAAGGGGTGTTGAAGCCAAGGAGGCCAAAAACGATAAGAAGCCAATGGAGTGTTTCTTGTGTTATGGTCTGCATAGGTTGCGGAAGTGTCCGAGGAAGTCTATCATCGAAGGGAATAATAGAGCAGACAAGGAGCCCAAGAAGCTTGGTTCAAGCAAAGGAAAAACCGAAGCTAAGAGGGCAAACAAAAGAAAAAAGAAGCGAGTAAAGTGCTTCTTGTGCCGTGGTCAAAAGAAGGGAAATATCCGAGCTGTGGAACTGTCCAAAACAAGCCGTAGTCAAAAGAAGGGAAATATCCGAGCTTGGTAGTCGTCGGAGGGGCTTCCACCCAAGGAAGAGGTGAGTTTATCATCGAACTTAGAGGAAAAAGTTGCGATGAAAATAGTGAAGCTGGGACCAATGAGGCTTAAGTCGAGGGAAGCATCGGAGTTGGCCAAGTCATAGACAAGGCTTCCACCTATGGGAAAGGTAGGTGGTGCATCGGATTTTTAGGAAAAAGAAACGATACAAGTGGGAAAGTTGAGCAGAGTAAATGCAACTAGCAGGATGGCTAGAGTTAAGAGGCAACGAAAGTCGAGGCAAAAGTCCCTAAGGAAGGGAAAAGCTAAGGCGTCAAGACGAGACCGAGGCAAATCAAGTCAGTGTCATTCAGAAGTCGCAACAAGAATGTTGCGAGAATGGGTGGGGGAGCATGTCACGAGCCAAAGTTCAAAGCCCGTGACCATCACACCAAATGCATTTGATAAATGTCTATTGTTTAGATGGGGATCATTTGGCCCATGAGAACTGGCTCAATTCAAGGAATTGTTGGAGAAGCCTGTCAGATTGAAGCCTGGTTGGCCTGATAACGAATATATGGCAACTTAGGCTAATTTGGTAACTAATCTTAGAATATAGAAGGAATCATATCTTGTAAAGATTAGATAGGATTTGATATGGCATATCTTATAAATCCCTTAAATCATGGGATATGGTTAATCACGTCCGTAATGTAAATGTATCTTGATCGTCAGTTTTGGGGAGCTCAACTATAAATAGAGAGCCTGCCCCTCATTTGTAATCACTCCATTCCTTTGTTTCATTATTCTTTGTGAATAAGAGAATATAGAGCATTTACTCAAACACTTTGCAAGCACTCTTTCTATTGTTCTTTTGATTACTTTTTTTTGGCATAAATCACTTCCGCTCTTCAATTGGTGCCTTGGAGGAGTTCTTAAGGAATCCTCACTTGAGTAAAGGTTGATTTAGGCGATTTTGGATGAACAGATCTCCTAAGGCCGCACGGATCACGAGACGAAAGATCTAGCCCAGTGACACTAGGCCGTGTAACTTCCTGACTTGCAACCCTTAGTAAGCTACAGGGGACACATGACCATGTTGCCTAGTCACGTGTCAGACACGGCTGAGACACACGCCCTTGTCTCTGGCCATGTGGACGAAAAATAGGTCATTTCCAAGCCATTTTTCTCACCCAATCATGCACGCACCTACAAAAAATTTTCCACATATAATCAAGCATTCAAAATGCATCAAATAATGCATAAACAAGTTAAATCAATAAGGTATATATTCACACAACCAATATGCCCAATGGGCACCTCTAATCACAACAATCATACATATGTTCACACTTGCATAGTTTAGCCAAAACTCAACCAACTTATAACTAAGTTCATACTTTAGCCAAAACTCAACCAACTTATACCTAAGTTCATACCAAAACTTACCACTAGGTTCACATATCAAAATCACACTTAACATACCAAATTGACCATTTAAAAATTAGCATCATTAGCCTACATTACCTAAACCATAATGACCGCATTCAACCATATCAAAGAACATTCCATCACATACATTTTGAATACCATTTCAACTTCCATCAATTAAGCTCCATAAATACCATAATATCAACCATCATAAGGCTACATACGTATATCAACATAACAACTACATTCCTCAAAAAGATACCATAATTACAAGCCAATTCAAATGACTACATCATTGACCAAAACACCTATACATGTGCATATTTAACCAATTATCACTTAACTTGTTTTCATGCCAAAACATAACATAATTGATACATAACAACCATACTAATTTTGGTCATTTCAAAACATATACCAATTTAACCACAACCAACAAGCTATCATTAGTACTTTAAGTACCTCAAATCCAAGGCAACATTTCATGCCATCATCATCAACCAAAATGACATATATATACCAAACTCATCAATTAAACATTAGACATAGTCCACCTATACATGCCATTATACCATGACCAAAGCATTAAAATCTACAGATAAAATCTATGGATAGTGTGATGAATCTTCAACTAGCTTCCAACCCGATCGAGCTTTTGATAATCTGTAAAGTAAAGGAAAATAACTACGTAAGTAATGTATGCTTAGTAAGATCGTATAAATTTTAAGTATAAAAGATTCCATTTCAATAATAAACTTATTAGAATAGATATAAACTTATGCCAATGCCAAAATTCATAACTCTATATGATCATCGACTCACGAACGAGTAAATTCATTAATGTCGCATATATCTAACATTCATAACGTGATAGGATTTAACAATAAACCTTTCTATAAGATTATAAACCTTTCAATTTAGTTACTTTCCATTCCGTACTCAATGCTTATCATAAGCCTAAATGACATTATCAATTCTGACTTAGTGTATTTATCCCTGATCTAAATATATTCATCCATAGCATACGAAATTTGTTCACATATAAATACATCATTTATCACATTAAACTTTTTATAACATCATAATACATCCCAATTACATACTTACCGTTTTGTTCCCTTTCCTTAACTGTTACATACACATAGTGCAAGCATAATCATAGACATCAATCATATCCACAAGCTTGGCATAAGCTTAAGCACATTAACAACATATTTTAGTTCATTTAAACATGATTCATATAAATTTAACATGGATAACCATTATACTTGAGCACAATTCAATTAGATTTATCATCTATCTCATAACATATCATGTTGTTCATATATCACCATTTCAATGAGTTTCATGCATACCTATCTTAATTCATATTGAACACTTACCATTTCATTTGCACAACACATAAGACATAAATACAACATTAACCATATTCACAAGTTAGTGAATGAACACATAATTTAGCATAAATCACCACATGGTAAAATAACTTTCATGAATATAAGCATATAAGCATTCATACTTTTCATGAACATGGCTATACACACTTTAATCATTAGCAACTCATACATTTCCATACTTTCATGACATTGCCAATCGGAACATTTACCGTTCCTTCCCTTTGTATGCCCATTGAACCACTTAGAATAATATCGGATATGCGGGAATCTCACATACTGTGTACTAACATATGGTCGAAACCATTTCTTTCCTTTTCCTTTACATAGATGCTCTCTCTCGAGTCATAAATGGGTTTTCTCACACAATTTGTCTATCGGAATGTAGCTAAATGGTCCTATTCACACAAGCTGTCAAGTATCCACAACACATGCCGGAACTCAGCCACCATAGAACGTTCAGGACCAGCATCCAAAACACGGTAACCAGAACATGTCACTTGTATCTTATATATTCCTAAGGTTCAAACGAGGCTCGGTAGTCGTTGTACGTCAATGAATTTTCATCCTTTCTTTACTCGATAAAATTGTATAATTAACATACTATTGATTAATTTTCAATAAAATCATATAATAACATTTAATTTAGCCAGCACTATACATAGTACAGTTGATACGAACTTACCTGGCTGTTTTGCAAAAATGTCAAAGTATAGGGGCATTTTGGTAATTTTTTATTCTCCTTGATGTTCCTTCCGATCTTGATCCAAATTAATAATTTCATTCAATTTATTAATTTAGATAGTAAAAAAATGTACTTTATGCGATTCAGTTATTTTTACATATTTACAAAATTACCCCTAAGGTTTTACTTTTATTCAATTTAGTCCCTGAGCCCAAAACATGCAAATTAACAATTTTTACCCAAAATTAAGCCTAGAAAAATACTCATGGTATCCAAATCAGCCCATTAATGCAAAAATTTCACATTAAATCCTTGCATTTTTACTATTTTAACAATTTAGTCCCTAATCAAAAAATTCATCAAAAATCACTTAATAAAGTACTTTAAAATAACAGCTAATACCTCAAATTTATCATTTAACACTTAAAATCACAAGGTTCATCAATGGAAACATTAAAAATCTTTAACGATTTCAAAATCGAAGATATGGGCTAGCTGGACCTAGTTGTAACGATCTTAAAAATGTAAAATTACTAAAAACGGGTGAAGTTTGCTTACCTAATCATCAAGCCAAAGTTTGGTCAAATATACTTCCTTCTCTTTTAGGGTTTCGGTGATAAACTTCAAATGAAGAAGATGATAATTAATTTTGTCATGTTTTAATTATAATATACATAATTAATAATTTACTCTTTTACCCTTGCAATTATAATCAAACATTAACAATTTATAAGCCCACTAACGTCCAATAACTCCTTGAATGGTCTAATTACTATTTAAGTCCCTTTTTTTATTCAGTTAACCATCTAATCACTCAAATCAAATAGTGATCAAATTTTACATCTTTCACAATTTAGTCCTTTTTAATTAATTAACTATCAAAATGTTAAAATTTTTTTGACGAAACTTTAATACAACCTTAATAACACTTATTAAATATTTATAAAAATATTTACAGCTCAATTTATAGAAACAAGGTCCCGAAACCTCATTTTCTAAAACCACTTGACCTTAGGGTTGTAACAACCCGGTTTTAACTAAATCGGAACAATGGTTTTGGGACCACAAATTTGAGGTCATAAAATTATTTTAATATTATTTTTAGTGTTTATATCATGTGATTATATATGTGTGAAAATTTCGTAAGTTAATTTTACAGTTTAATAACTCAATTTGAGAAAAAAGACTTAATCGCGTAAAATGCGAAAGTAGCATGCTATAAGTTAAAAGTGTTTAATTGCTATTGATTATTAAATCAAAAGGTCTTTATGTTGTAATTAGACCATTGATAGTGGAGATGGACATTAATGGCCTTATATTTGATGTTTTAAATGTTTAATAATCAAGGGTAAAATGGTAAAATATGTATTAAGTTATAATAAATAAAAGAAAAACATATTACCATCATACTTAACCGAATATTAGAGAAAGAAAATATGGTTTTGATCTTTCATCCATTCGGCCATGGTTAAGCTTGATTAAGTGCGATTTTAGCTCGGTTTTTGAAGATTTTTATGTTTTTTGTGATTATTGCTTTGAGTACTAGCCAACACATGTCTCAATTTTTGAAAGTTTTGATGATTTTGAAAGTTTCCATTGATGAATTCATGTGTTCTTGAATGTTTAATGATGGAAAATGAGTATTTGTTGACAGATTATCATGTTTTGTAAAGTGATTTTCAGTGAAATTGCATAAAAGGGACTAATTTGTGAAAAGTGTAAAATGTGTGGTTAAATGTGTGAAATATTGATAAATATGGGCTGTTATGGAGCCTATAGATATTCGGCTAGCTTGGGTTTAGTTGAAATTGTTGTAAATTGTGTTTTTATGAAATAGGGACTAAATTGAGAAAATATGAAATTATAGAGGTTAATGTGTAAAATGCAAAAATATGTGTTTGTGGACTAAATTGAATGTGTTTATGAATAAAAAATTTAATTTTGAATGTATATAGATCAAGAATGAAAGAAATAGGATTTAGATCGAAGGAAATCTAAAGTTATCGAATAGTCGATCCAGTCCTTCTATTCCAACTACGAGGGAGGTTCATATGCAAATAAACATCTTTACATTAAATTATATATGTTTTATTATGATTGAATTTCTATGAATGTTAAATGAGTAATTACGAGCAAGAATCGACAGAGTTACGATATCCGAAAGTCCCGTACGAACCTTAGGAATAGTATAAGATACATATGTCATGACATTAGGTTATCGAGATTTGATTACATGTCAGATCATGTCTGGGACATTGGCATCGTTAATTGATTTCTTGTAAGACCCTGTTTGGGATAGTAGCATCGATAAGTGATAACATGTAAGACCATATCTGGGATATGGCATTGTACGAGCTTTATGTGATTCCAAGTATCCTTAATGATTTCGAATGGTTCAACGAGCAAAGACAAGTCGAGAAAGAATGTGTTAATGAGTTAAGCAACTCAGGTACGTATGAGATTTATATGAGATTTGGAAAGAGAAGTGGTTGATGAAATTACAGGTGAATTTGAATATGTATTCATTGAGAAAGGTTTGTGTATCTATATGTGTTTTGTGTATTTGGCCTATTAATAGAAATGTTGTGATTCATGTAGTAAATTTATTTGTATATGACTTACTAAGATTTTAAAGCTTACTTTGTGTGTTATTTCCTTTTTTTATAGATTATCAAAGCTAGCTTGAACTCGGGATCGTCGGGAAATGTCATCACACTATCGATCAACTCGTTGGTAATTTTGAAGTTTTTTGTATATGGTATATGGCATGTATACGCTAGTGTCTTTATGATATGTTTTGAGACTTGATTTTAGCCATGAGATTTGTCTTGTAAATGTTGGTGTGGATTTTGCGATTTAAATTGGTTTAGGTTATGTGATTGATAAGTTATTTATGTGATGTATATAATGCCTTATATGTTGGCTTGTTTGGTACGGTTATATGGTTGTTCTTTTGATTAGTTGTAAATTGGAGTATTAAGGTTGGAATAATGGTTGATTATGAAATGGCATGAAATATATGTGATTGGCATAATTTGGCTGCCTATATATGTATTGAAATGATACCATGTTGATGGCTAGGGGTGTATGAGAAAAAGGTGGCAAATTGGCTTTCTAAATGGCCTATTTTTGTCCACACGGGCAAAGACATGGGCATGTATCTCAGCCGTGTGCAACACACGGTTATGTTACATGGCTATGTGTCCCCTAGGGTTCTTTTTGAATTAAAGTCAGTATACCCTACAGTTTTGGCACGGCCTAGACACACAGGCATGTCTACTGGCCGTGTATGGCACATGGGCTGGCACATAGGCGTGTGGTCGATCGTGTGACCCAAGCTAGTAACCTTTTCAATTTTCCCACGGCCATGGCACACGGGCGTGTCCTCGACCATGTGGTACAAGTCAGTATGTATGCCCTATTTTCACACGGGCATGTTTGGTAGCCGTGTGAGGCACAAGGCCGGTTCACACTGGCGTGTGACCCTTAAATGTTTTTAAATTTTATAAGTTTCTCAAAGTCTGTGAATGTTATCGGTTTAGTCCTGAACCACTTCTAAGCATGTTTCAAGGTCTCGTAGGACCTTATAAGAGACAAAGTGATTGAGATGAATGGGTTTTTAATGATGGTTGCAAAAATGTATAATTTATGTTGTGGTTGATTGGTAATGCCTCATAACCCTATTCCGACTTTGGATACGGGTTAGGGCTGTTACAATGGTCATAAAACTTGAACTTAATAAATCGCTTATATAACAAAAATCACTATATCAAAAACCTTTTTAAAAACATGTTTGACTCGTAAATAGTAAATAATAATATTTATGAACTTACTCGTCAGATTTGGTGGCCCCGAAACCACTGTTTTTGACACCATTGAAAAACAGGTTGTTACAATGAGATGCTATATGAAACTTGGGAACAATTTAAGGAGTTAATTCAGAAATGTCCGATGCATAGATTCCAACACTGGACTCAAATGGAGATGTTTTACAACGGGTTGAATGCGCACACAAGGATGGTAGTTGATGCGTCTGCCAATGGTACGTTGTTGGACAAAATTTATAATAAGGTATACAAGATCTTGGAAAATATTTCCAACAATGATTATCAGTATCCGACAACAAGATTTGAGGCGAGTAAAAGAGCTGCTGGTACCATAGAGCTTGACATAATCACTTCATTGTTAGTAGAAGTATATTCTCTAGCTAATATGATTAAAACAATAAGAAATCCAATTGCAATCCATGAGATGAAATCAACTGAGTTGTCATGTGTTTATTGTGGAGAAGACCATATGTTTGATGAATGCCCACCAAACCTAGAATCAGTATACTACATGTATAATTTTAACCAGAATAATAATCCCTATTCTAACACTTACAATTCAAGGTGGAAGTAGCATCTGAATTTTAGTTGGAATAATTAAGGTGCGGGGAGTTCACACAATGTTGCAAGATAAAATATCCACAATGCACTGCCCGATTATAATCATCCTATGCTGAGGCAAAATGCTTAGCAAGGTCAAGTATCATCTTTTAATTCTATTGAATCTTTTTTGAGGGAGTATATGGCCAAAAATGATGTTGTGATTCAGAGTCAAGCTACGTATCTCCGAGCTCTTAAAAATCAAGAGGGGCAAAAGAAAATGCTTTAAATTTGAGGCCATAAGGAGCATTGCCAAGCGATACCGAGAATTATAGAACAAAAAGGAAAGAACATTGAAAAGTGATCACTCTCAGAAGTGGAGCTCAATTTAATGATGTTGTTCAAGATGCCACGGAAGGAGAAGGTAACTTGACTAACAACCATGTAAAGATCGTGGAGCCATCTGAAAAACATACTACACTTGGAAAAGGTAAGCAGAAGAATGTTGTGGCAGAATCAAATCATGTTGCCAACAAAAATGCCACAGCAAAAGAATATGAACAACCTGAAGGATGACCACCTCTACCATTTCCTCAATGATTCCACAAATGTAAATAAGAGGCCCAGTTCAAAAGATTTTTAGATGTTTTGAAGCAACTTTATGCCGACATACCATTAGTGGAAGCTTTGGAATAGATGCCCAATTATGTGAAATTTATGAAAGACATAATGTCAAAGAAGCGCAGATTAGGAGAGTTTGAGACTATTGCTCTCATTGAAGGGTGCACATCAATGTTGATGAATAAATTACATCTGAAGCCGAAGGATCCAGGGAGTTTCACTATCCCCTATTCAATTGGAAATCATTTTGTTGGTAAGGCGTTATGTAATCGATAACTATTGAAAATAGTTACATTTAAGGCCTCTGAATAGAATTAATTGATTGTAGTTAAGCGAATACATTTGCATTTTTAGGATATTTTTAGAACATTGAATAACAAAGCTTGGATTGTGATATAATGGTCATTATTTATTACTTTTATCACTTGGGGAAGAAAGGTGTGGATTTTTTTGAACACAGGTGTAGGAAGAGCAAGAATATGAAGAGGGAAAACAAGGGAACTGAAATATTTCCGTGGAAATTGGTGGAATTAATTGCCAACAGAACTGTCATGGCAATTTTGGGAAGATGACTCAGCACTTTATCCACGTCATTCTTAGCCAGCTATGCGTGTACCAAAAAATCCAACCTAAAAAGAGGAATGAAAAAAGTGTACTGAGGTGGGATAGATCTACCCAATAAAAGAAGGAGAGAAAAGAAGAAAAAGAGAGGAAAATTTTTGTGAGAAAAAGATTGGTGATAGCAACCCTCTCTCTGCACAAAAAAAAAACTCCATTGCAGAATTTCAAAGAAAGAAAGGGTAACAACTCCTGAGAGCAGAATACAGACGTGAAGAAGGGGGAGAGACATTTCTTCTAGATTTACAAACAATCAAAAGATAAAAGAGAAGCTGGAGTGTGGTGAGAAATCTTACAGTTCTGCCTTTAGTTTTCTTGATTTCTGTGATTCAAAAAATTGTTTAAATATTGATGAATGATTTTAACTTGGTGTTAATTTTTTCCACCCATGAACTAAATCTTTTCTGGGTTGGAGTTATTTGGGTGAATTTTCTATCATCTTTAATGTTCATGACTTGAGATTGTTTATGCCACTGTTTCATTCTAGTTTTTCTTATTCTAAATACATGTGCGCAAGCTCTAAACATAACTAATTGTGTGATGTGTTCTTTGATGTATTTTTAATTCTGAAAAGGTTAAATATACTAGATCAAGAATCGTTTGAGGCAAGCGAATATTTGATAGAATTTTCATAGCACTCTAGACATAGATGTTAGAAGTTGTGCAGAGAAGAACGTTCATTGCAATTATTAATCCAAAGTTCTGTAGACGTACAATAACTTAGATTTTAGCTTAAAATCTAGCTATTAAAAGAGGTAGGTTACAGTAGTGACTCTCTGAGCAGTTGATTAGATAATATTTTTCCATGGCATTATTTTGATATGGGCATTTCATCTGAATAATTCCAGCTCTATTCATTCAGCAACAAAATTACTCTTGTTTTTCTCTATAATTTGCCACTACATTTTATTTTCCATATCAATTTTTTGTTTTTAGCATTAAATTACATTAATTTATTATACTATCATCTCATTCAATTCAAGAATATTTCCTGTTATTTAGTATAGTTAATAGGATTAGAATAACTTAATCAATATCTTACCAATTTCTAATCCCTTTGGAGACGTACTTACTTATCACTTTATTACTTGAATGACGTGTACACTTGCACAATTCCATTAGTAATTTACACGCAAAAGTGATTTAGGAGTAAGTATAAATCTAAGGCCTATGTTTATTTTCAAGAAGTTGGGATTTGGGAAAGCAAGACCTACTACGGTGACTTTGCAACTAGTTGATCGATTCTACTCCTATCCAAAAGGTAAAATTGAAGACGTACTAGTAAGAGTAGAAAAATTTATTTTCCTGCAAATTTTCTTATTTTAGCATTTGAAGCTGACCAAAATGTGTCAATTACTCTTGGAAGACCTTTTCTTGCTATAGGCGGAATCTAATTGACGTACAAAAAGGTGAATTGACCATGAGGGAAAATGATCAACAAGTTACTTTTAATGTTTTTGATGCTTTGAAATGTGCATACGAAAATGAAGAATGGTGTGCCATTGACTTGATAGAAAGAACAGTGGAGGAAGAGTTCATGAGATTTTGCCACAACAATTCTGATAGTGATGAAGATTCATTTGAGTGGAGACCCTTGTGCACTTTGCTTGAGCAAAATAAACCTTTCAATTTTTGATGACAAATGAATTGGTAGCTCATGTATATCCGTATTAAACTATTGATGTCAAGGATATGAAAACGGGGGACACATTTAAAGTTAATGGACAACACTTAAAGCACTACTTGGTGTTCATGTAAAGCAAGACAAACAGTCTATTGATCTTCAAGATGTTTAACTTCAACATATTGAAAATTCTTTTTATTTTTATTTCATTTTTTTATTTAAATTTCTCTTATTTATTTCAATTCCTTTTTTAATAAATTGCAGGAGGGGAAGGGGTCGGTGACGTCGAGCCTATTGAGACAAATCTTGCCAATGAAGAGAATGCACCCAAAGCACCAAAGGAAGAACCATAGAAAATAGAGTCTGTCAGTATTGAGACTGACCGTGAGGACGAAAAGGAAGCAAATCCCTCAGTTGCACCACTAGTGGACAACATTATATCGTGACATTAATCAGTTGATTGATGAGCTCACATAGACCGACAAGGATGGGGTTGAACTGACCCCCAATGAAGAAAAAGTAGAGGTACAAGGTTGCTACTCTTAAATCAACTCATCGAACAAAATGAAATATCTACAATACAGTTGAGACAAGGAAAGTTTTCATACATATTGCATTGCATATATTTTACCATGACATTGTTTGTATATAGATAGTTTGCATATATCTATTCATGCATTGAGGATAATGCATCCTTTAGGTTTGGGAGTGTATTGTGCATTTAGGTTGCACTTTATATAATATGGATGTGTTGCCATTGCATTGTAACTACAAAGTATTATTTTGCTGCATGAGTACAATCTTTACTTATGATGTTCAATGATGAGTTTACATTTTGATATACCTAGAACATGTGATGATGGATTGGGTGAATTTAGATTAGGTTAATGTGCTTGAAAATTAATTCCTAAAACTAGGATGTCTTATACTCTTTGTGTTTGTTTTTTTTTTTGGGGGAGGGATATAGTAAGTATTTTTAATGAACTTAGGGATTTTTAAAGCCAAGCATTTGCCAAAACATGATTTAAATGAATGAAAGTAGGCACTCCAATGTTTAGAATTGCCAATTAGGCCAACATCACCTTTTTTGCTCCATCGCGCTGTTGATTAGAAAGGTGAATCTAAGCAAGAGTGTGTTTTATGGAAATAAAATTAGGGGCACTCCGCTGTAGCAAAAAGGAATGAGTAGCTAAGGAGGTAGCTGTATGCTCCATCCATCTTTTTATTCAAAAGTTTGAGCTTCATGGGTGACTTTTGGTTTAAATTGTGACATGATTGAGTACTCAGCAATTCGGTGTATGCTGCACTGTGATTGTCAAGTCAAAGAATTTTGTGACATGCTAAATCCCCTAATAATAATACAATAAAAAAGCATAAATATGATCAATTTATTCTAAGTAGGCTTAAAGCAAGTAACTTATGTTCAGGTAATAAATGAACTAAGTAAATTAGAAGATGGTTGCTATAGCCTAAAAGAGAGAATACATAAGTACTTAGGAGATTTTGTGTTTAGGGAGAAATTCTTGCTCTGCCTTTGTAGAAAAACCCTTTGACACTCGAACAAGTTTTAGGAAAAAGGAGATTGCTAAAAATTGATGTACTTGTTGTTCTACGAATAGCCTGGCAGTATGAGTTGGTTTGGTGCGCGGGCAAAATGTTGGCATATATGCATTTATATGTATTTTGCTTGAGGGCAAGCAATAACTCAGGTTTGAGGGTGTGATTACACTTGAAAAAAGTTATATTTCATGCCTTTAAACCTTGCTAATGGCTTGTACTTAGGTATATTTAGTTGCATTTTAGGAGATTTCATTTGTATTTTCATCATTTCATTAGGAGCCTGGACTGTGTTTAAATATTAGGTTATTTTAATTGCTTGTGAAAGGGTTGCGTTTGGTGGTTTGGCAAGTGTAGGTTGAGGAATGAGAAATAAAGGAGTGAAGGTTTTTCAGGACAAAAGGTTGGACGTTTTGTCAGTACGAATGCTGTGGCAATTCCAGGAAGACAGAGCCAACACTCAACGCATACCAATTTTGGCCCAACTATACTTGTAGCAGAAAAATATGCCTAAAAAAGAGGAGAAAATAAACTTGGGTTGTTGGTTTTTATCCTAGAAAAAAAAGAATTTAAAAAAAAAGGAGAAGGTAACCTTAGGTTATTAAAAAGAGAATTTAGAAAGAGAAGATAAACATAGGTTATTAGAATTACCTTAAGGAAAAACCTATAAAAATCCAAATGAGGAAACCTAAAAGGACGAACAAGTGGGAGAAATCCTTCGGTGTGAGTAAGGGTTCGGCTGCGTAAAGGAAAGGAAGTTGAAGGTAATCTTTCTTAGCCATCACAGAACGCTGTTCTGTCAAAGTGTAGACTAGGCAAGTGAAAGTTGTTTCCCAAAGTTCATCCATTATTTCCATTAGTGTTCCTTCGAAAGATTGAATTGAAGTAGTTAAACACAATGTAGGATAATATTTTGGTTTGGAATTTTATTTCCTGGCCCATTAGCTAAATCTCATAGGGTTGGGATTACTTTAGATGAAACATTAAACTATCTTTATGGATGCAGTATAACTCTAATTTACGTTACTGTTTATTTTATTATTCTTATTTCTTAATTAAAATGCAAACAATCTCTAGACATAGAAGACTGTTTGCATACTTATAAACTGATTCTACTTCCAAAAGGGTTGGATTGGTTGGATTAAAATTAAATGAAATGAGCAAGTATTTGATAGACACTAGTATTCGACTCTAGACATAGAGTCACGATCATACAAAAGCAACCTCATAAGATATCTAAAAGTCTATAGACACAGGCAATGTAACTTGAGGTTTTGCTTTAACGAGAGGTAGGCCATTTTAGAACTATTTTGTCTTGTAAAGTAGATATGATTTTTCCAAGGCATTATTGACTGTAAAGGTCGATTCTAGGTAATCTCGACATTCCGAATCAGCACCACTCCATCCTTATTATTTGTCGTAGTAACTTTTCCGCAACATATTTAGTTGTTTATTTCTTTGTTTACATTCTATTCGGATAATCACTCTCGTTATTGCCAAGACATTTCTGCTTTCAGTTTTGCCATAGCATTTCTAATTTTTCATCAATTTCGTCTATCACATACTTCATCATTCCTTTGAATTATCACTGTATACTTACCTTAGTTTACCATAGCATCTTATCTGTAACACCCCTCACCCGTATTCAATGCGGAATAGGGTTCTGAGAGCATACCGGACTTTTGAAACCATTAAACAACCATTTAGCATACATAACATCATTTCCTACATTCATCATTCAAACTCAAACAATTTGTCCCTAATACAAGCCTACAAGGCCCTAAACATGTATTGGGATTGGTTCGGGACTAAAATGATAACTTTTAAAACATTTGGAACATTTAGAAAATTTTTCTCAAAATAGGGGACACACGCCCGTGTGACCAGGCCGTGTGTCTTACGCGGCCACCAGACACACCCGTGTCATAGGCCGTGTGGACATTCAAAATGGAAGCACATGGTCGTGTTCCAGCCCGTGTCCTACCCCATTTAACTCTCTGACTTGGGTCACACGGCCAACACACACACATCCGTGTGGCTAGCCCGTGTGTCCTAAAAATGGCCATACATGCCCGTGTGTCAGGCCGTGTGCTAGGCCTTGCCAAACCTGTAGGGTATACTGACTTATGCCACATGGCCAAGTCACACGCCTGTGTGTGAGGCCGTGTGGAGCATACTGACTTGATTTCTAAAACCACACCAGGGGACACACGGCCGTATAACACAATCGTGTGTCACACACAGCTGAGACACACGCTCATGTCTCTGCCCATATGGACAAAAATAGGCTATTTACCAAGCCATTTAGCCACCCCAATTGGTACACACTTTCACCTACATATATGGTACCAAAATTAAAAATAATATGCAATCCAAAACAACCAAAATCAAGCCTAAATCCTACCATTTCAATACATACCAATTCAAGGCACATACATACCACAATATGCTATCACAAATTCCTACAAATTCTTGTTTTCCCAAACCAACAAAATGACCATTTATAAATGTGCATTATCATACATCATTCACAAGCACATAACTTCTAAATTACCAACCATTTGATATCTATAATACCAACTATCAATGAAATTGCAAACCAACCTCAATTACTCAATATAAACCATAAGCACACTTATATATACATATCCAAACTAGCCAAATTAAGCCAAGTTTCATGACCATATGTACAAACCAAAATAATCATTCATAGGTCATCTCAAATGGCAAAACTTACTACCAAGATACATATCAAAATGACTATAATCCTATACATCCCATATGATCAAACCAAGATTTCAAAAGTACCAAGTGATACTAAATAGTGTGATGGAGCCTCCGACCATCCACGAATCTGAGCTAGCTTTGAATCACTATAAAACATAACAAAATAAACAATGTAAGCTATATAGCTTAGTAAGTTCATATGGAAAATAATAAGCAAATCTCATCAATTGTTTACCAATCAAATGTTTGAAATCAATGAACAACAATTCAATTAAGCTTCAAAGCTATCAATACCTCATTCACATAACTTACCAAAGAATTCATCAACTACACAATCCCAATATTTGAATAATATTCCGTACATACCTGTACTAATCCGTAACAAACTCATATCTAAACGAAAAATGTTGAATACTCAAATTCTTGCACACTAAGTGCCAAAACATAGCCGAAGCTATTTTAATCTACACACTAAGTGCCTTTCATAGCCAAAGCTATCTGGGTCTCACACACTAAGTGCCACAAATAGTGAAGCTATTTGAACCGCACACTAAGTGCCATATATATATATATAGAAGCTATCTCGAATCACACATAAGTGCCATATATATATATCTCGAAATGTCGTCAAACATGACTATAATCTCATATACACAATTTATAAAATATCAAAGCATTTAAAGTATAGTTGTAAAAATTCTTATCATATCTGAACTTACCTTAGATATTAAAGCAATGAATCAGTCGATTAGTCAATAACTTTTGTTTTTCCCGATCTGATTCAATTCCATTTTTCTTGATCTAAATATATTCAAAATTAACTCATTTAATCAACTATTTATTCAATTCAATCCAAAATATACATTAGGCTATTTACATGTTTGCCCCTAAACTTTCACATTTTTCATAATTTAGTCCTTATTACTTAAAATCACAAATTAATGAAATTCCAATTATACCTATGCTAGATAAATTACTATTATGCCCCTAGCAACCCATATTTTTCATTTAGTTCACATTTTAACCACAAAATTTCCACATTTCACAATTTAATCCCTAATTTGCATTTTCACTAAAAATCACTTAACAAAACTTGTATAACTATCATCAAACATTCATAATCTATCATCAATCATTAAGATACATGCCTAGTCATCAATGGAAACTTTCTAAACCTTTAACAGTTTTGCAAAATAGTCCCTAAGCTAGCTAGACCTAGTTGCAACGATATCAAAAACACAAAAATCATTAAAAAGGGGGACAAAATTGAACTTACATGCACTAGAAGAAGTGAACGAATGCTTCAAACTATTCCCATGGCTTTTCTAAGCCCTAAATTCGTCTTGCAAGAAGATAATTGAATAAAATTGGCCTTTTTGTTTTATTAAATCTTCATTTAATAATCTATTTACTTATTTAACCTTTAATTAAACTATTGAAAATACAAATATGATGTCCATATATGTCCACTAAATATATTAATGGTCTAATTACAACATAAGGACCTCCAATATTTAATTTAATAGCCATTTAATACCTTTAACTAATAGAATATAAGTTTTGCACTTTATACGATTTAGTCCTTTTTACCAAATTGAGCACTCAAACAATAAAATTTCTTAACGAAAATTTCACACAAACATATTAACATGCTGTAAATATTAAAATAATCATAAAATAATTATTTTGACCTTGGATTTGTGGTCCCGAAACCACTGTTCTGATTTGACTAAAAAAGAGCTGTTACATTATTCATCAGTCTTACCATAACATTAACCATATTACAATAACTTGACCAATTTTGTGCCTCAATCCGATCCTCGTGGGAATGATACTCACTCATCACTTTATTATTTGAACTGACATGTATACACACAAATTGCATACCATTTCACACGTGACAGAAAGCTTACGGATTAGCTACGTTTTAAGAGTATTAAGGTGGCTATAAACGCATTTGTTCCAATTGTTGAGTTTATCAGCAAAGCCAACAATCGTACTAGTCATGTGTCCTTCAAAATTCCAATTATCCTTTACAAACTCTAAAAAATTTGGATGCTTCAACCAACCACTAAAACCAAAAGGGTCAACCTAAGGAAAAATTGGAGTCAGACTGTAAGATAAGAAGGATTGGCCGATGATTCGATTTAATTCTTGGTAGATGAGTTACCAAGCAGTTGGGAAAGGTCTCGATCGAAGCTTCATTACCTAGAGCCCGATCAAGTCTCTCAAAAAGATTATCCTAGTGATAGCAATATAAATTTGTATTTTTAATATATTTGTTTTCGGCTAATTATCGGATAAAATGCTATTAAATTTGGGTTTTTCTTATCATGAATGAATTTGGTGTGCTGAATTCAAACTCATACAGAAAGAGGCTAAATTAGAACAAATAAACCAAAGAGGAAGGCTTGATTGAAAGATTGAAGATTTAAAGTTGGCTGGGTAAAAATTGAAGGGTTTGAAGATTTAAAAAAGTGGCTGGATTGAGATTGAAGGATTTTTTATATTGCTAAAATTATGTAGTTAGTTTAAATTTAATCTCTAGTTTAAATTTGATTTTTAAAATTTAGTGATAATATTTAGGAAAAATTTAGCTAAATTTTAGTACTAAAAGTGTGTATAAATACCTAGTGGCTACAGCCAACTAAATACACACTTGGCTTCAGGCATTTAATAAAATTCTTTCTTTTTTTCCCCTTCCTGCATCTATTATATTCTACCATTTCAGTTTTCTTTCTTTTGCTTTCAACATTTTTAGCTTATTTGCCTTTCAAGCCTCCTTCCCTTTCCACTTTCCACAATTCCATTTAAACCATTTCTATACACTTTCAAGCTTGACTCTTTTCATGATTAACTAAACCCTTTTTTAACCTTGGCCCGGTAATCACTCCAACAAAACAATCGTGACATATGAACCCGTTCAAAAAAATCTCTCAAAGCAGTATTTTCTATCTCCCCAATATATAGGATAGTACAAATTCATCCCTTAAAGTTGATTCAGCTTCAATTCAAAAAGTGCACATTGGGTTGGAGTTCTTTGGCATACAGTTGGGAAGTCGAATCGTCATGCTGTGTTAGAATTCCCACAAACAACTTGGCGTGTCTAGGTGAATTGGATTCCGTCAAGGGGGATAGAGATCGGATTTGACCCACATGATTGAGGCCGTTGATTCGAGTTGGGCTTTTAGATCGTAAGGCTGTCAAAATCTTAAATTACGAACACGTGTATTGTAGTTAGAAATTTCGCAAAGTTGGTTTGCAGGTCGTACCGGGATCGACTACATAAGGAAAAGTTGGTGGTCGGGACGTTATTGGTCACTATAACCAGCTTATCGTTTGGAAAGGAAAATTTATTTCAAGGATCGATTCAAGATTGAAGTACACTGATGCTAATGCTAAGCTTTAAAAAATATTTTATTTATCCATTTAATTTTATTTAGCTTAATTTATTTTGCAATTACATTTATAGTTTATTTTGTAAACATATATATATATATATATTTCTATTAATATTATTATCTTTATCCTCTAAAACCCCTTTTTTTATTTTCCAACGTTGCAGCGCATTGGTCGTAGGCATGATTGTTACCGCAACAATAATTCTGGTCATGAGAAAAGGCTAAATTAGATAGCCAATCCCTGTGGATTCGATCCTATTGCTCTATATTTCAATTTACTATTATTTTGTAGTAAGAATTTATATTTGGTGGTTTCAACGCCCATCACTTGGTGCCAAGTAAAGGGAGGACCCTAAAATCTCAGATCTTGAAGTTGAGCCTTATCTTTAAAATCACCAAAAAAAGGGCATCTATGTCCTTTCACAAATCCACTTTTTTTATCTTACAAAGAGTGAACAGCATTAAAATCTCTAATGGCAAACCATGGATTTTGCCCAAACAAAATAGAAAGACTAAGATCCTTCCACAAAGCTTTCCTTTTTTTCCTATTAGGACTACCATACACTAAAGCAATAAAAATCGATTGAGGGTGGAGAGTGGAACGAATGCGTGCCATAATAAATTGTAGGAGATTATCAACCACCTCCACATCAATAGATTTTCTCCATCCCAACCAAATAGTACCAGAAAAACCAGTTGCTTCCACTCTATGTGATTTTTTCCAGGCCCAATTTAGCAATAATGGCATCAACTTTAGACCCACTAACTCTTGGCTCAAGAAGACTGACTATATTTGACTTATATTGATTACTATACTCATGGAAGACTCGCGGGAAATTAATATTCGCGCATCCCTGCACATTCCAAGATAGAATAGAGAAATTCATAATAATAATTAAAAAAGCGAAAATGAAGAAACTTATCTCACTGTCGACCATTGATAGAATTGTCCGACTGGTCTCTTTCTCCCAACGATCGTTCATTACTAGCATGCTCATCTAATTCTGATGCAATGAGATACGCTGCTCTCTTCTTAGGGTACGTTTGTTTGATTGAAAATGGTTTCTGAAAAATGATTTTTTGGAACATAATGATTTTTTGGAACATGGCTTACTTTGCTAGAAAATCTAATAACTTTGGTGTTTGAATGAATATGTGTAAAATATTTTTACATTGTTTGGCGATTTTCTAAAAATATTTTATAAATTTTATTTTAAATTAAACAAACATACATATATTTAAGAATTTATTGTCTTCTCATTGTTTAATTGAGTTTATTTTATATCTATTAAATTTATATTTTACGTAATGATTTATTTATAAATAAATACATCAAATTAAACATTAAGAACCAATGCCAAAGAAAAGGATTCAAAGAGAAAAAAATTAATTACAAAAAGAAATTCCTAATATAAGAAAGTAGATTACACAATAATATGTATACACAAGAATACATAGTTTAGACACATCGTCTATGCACAAAAGTCCATATTCCATTTTCATACCAGGTCATTTACATCCAACTACTATGTTATCATGATTATGACTTACAACAAGAGAGGTAAACAGAGAGACAAAGTATACAAATAACTAAAATATTTAACACATACAATCATTCTTAATGGGCACATAAGATGAAAAAGCAAACTCTTCCAAAAGTAGAATACAATGCTTTATATCAAACAAGTCAAATATCTGTATCAAACAAGTCAAATAAATCGAAATATATTGACAATAGTTCAAGCAATATTATGCTAACAATAATTATTCTTTCAAAGATGGAGACATTATTAATTAAAATTGGATAAAAATACCTAATCAGCAAATAAACTTTTTTTGTTTGTTTTGAATAACGTCAATTGGAACTCCTCCCGTCAAATAGTAATATAAGTAAAACTTAAATACTACAAATATGAGAGAGAAAGAACCAACTCAAGACAATGAGTGATCATCAAGCTAAAAAACTTGACAAACATAACAAAAGATATCAATTATATAACAAAAATGGGAACTATGAAAAAACAAAAACCTTATTGATTAGCCCATTATCTATAATAGCATTGCTTATCTTCTTGAAAAGCTCATAAAGTGCTTTTATTTCACTTACACTAACTGCATGAAGATGAGCAAAAAAACAAATTTCAGTGGAATGACTCAAGAGCCAAAGTAACACAGGCAAAGACTAAAAAAATGTTAAATCAAGCAAAAACATTTATCACATAAGCAATATAGAATAATATTTAAAAAGAAAAGAAAAAATGATAACATACAAACGGTCACTCTTGCAAGAAGTTTAGGATCAACAAGACCTCTTGATTGCTTGTACAAATCATTATCACATCATTGTAGCACTGAAACAAATAAATGCTTCAATCTATCTACGCACTACAACATGATATTCTCTTCACATCAATACGCTCCATACCTAGGCAACAGCAAAAGGGACCAGAAATCCCATTCATGTCATTCTTTCCATACGCTCGATCATTCTAAAAGCCAACAACAAGACTAACCTTTTAACCATTTCCTGATTCTACTGACTGAAAACCAAATATTGGAGTTGGAATCTGATAAAGCCGAAGACCTCAAACTCAAAGTGAAATCAATATTTGTCTTATAAAATCAAACCATGATATTAACCTTTTAACCTACTTGAATTTTTCTTTTCTCCTAACATATTTAAAAGAATTCCATAAGTGAGCATTAAAATCTACAGATAAAATCTATGGATAGTGTGATGAATCTTCGACTAGCTTCCAACCCGATCGAGCTTTCGATAATCTGTAAAGTAAAGGAAAATAACTACGTAAGTAATGTATGCTTAGTAAGATCGTATAAATTTTAAGTATAAAAGATTCCATTTCAATAATAAACTTATTAGAATAGATATAAACTTATGCCAATGCCAAAATTCATAACTCTATATGATCATCGACTCACAAACGAGTAAATTCATTAATGTCGCATATATCTAACATTCATAACATGATAGGATTTAACAATCAACCTTTCTATAAGATTATAAACCTTTCAATTTAGTTACTTTCCATTCCGTACTCAATGCTTATCATAAGCCTAAATGACATTATCAATTCTGACTTAGTGTATTTATCCCTGATCTAAATATATTCATCCATAGCGTATGAAATTTGTTCACATATAAATACATCATTTATCACATTAAACTTTTTATAACATCATAATACATCCCAATTACATACTTACCGTTTCGTTCCCTTTCCTTAACTGTTACATACACATAGTGCAAGCATAATCATAGACATCAATCATATCCACAAGCTTGGCATAAGCTTAAGCACATTAACAACATATTTTAGTTCATTTAAACATGATTCATATAAATTTAAAATGGATAACCATTATACTTGAGCACAATTCAATTAGATTTATCATCTATCTCATAACATATCATGTTGTTCATATATCACCATTTCAATGAGTTTCATGCATACCTATCTTAATTCATATTGAACACTTACCATTTCATTTGCACAACACATAAGACATAAATACAACATTAACCATATTCACAAGTTAGTAAATGAACACATAATTTAGCATAAATCACCACATGGTAAAATAACTTTCATGAATATAAGCATATATGCATTCATACTTTTCATGAACATGGCTATACACACTTTAATCATTAGCAACTCATACCTTTCCATACTTTCATGACATTGCCAATCAGAACACTTACTGTTCCTTCCCTTTGTATGCCCATTGAACCACTTAGAATAATATCGGATATGCGGGAATCTCACATACTGTGTACTAACATATGGTCGAAACCATTTCTTTCCTTTTCCTCTACATAGATGCTCTCTCTCGAGTCATAAATGGGTTTTCTCACACAATTTGTCTATCGGAATATAGCTAAATGGTCCTATTCACACAAGCTGTCAAGTATCCACAACACATGCCGGAACTCAGCCACCATAGAACGTTCAGGACCAGCATCCAAAACACGGTAACCAGAACATGTCACTTGTATCTTATATATTCCTAAGGTTCAAACGAGGCTCGGTAGTCGTTGTACGTCAATGAATTTTCGTCGTTTCTTTACTCGATAAAATTGTATAATTAACATACTGTTGATTAATTTTCAATAAAATCATATAATAACATTTAATTTAGCCAAAACTATACATAGTACAATTCATACGAACTTACCTGGCTGTTTTGCAAAAATGTCAAAGTATAGGGGCATTTTGGTAATTTTTTATTCTCCTTAATGTTCCTTCCGATCTTGATCCAAATTAATAATTTCATTCAATTTATTAATTTAGATAGTAAAAAAATGTACTTTATGCGATTCAGTTATTTTTACATATTTACAAAATTACCCCTAAGGTTTTACTTTTATTCAATTTAGACCCTTAGCCCAAAACATGCAAATTAACAATTTTTAGCCAAAATTAAGCCTAGAAAAAGACTCATGGTATCCAAATCATCCCATTAATGCAAAAATTTCACATTAAATCCTTGCATTTTTACTATTTTAACAATTTAGTCCCTAATCAAAAAATTCATCAAAAATCACTTAATAAAGTACTTTAAAATAACAACTAATATCTCAAATTTATCATTTAACACTTAAAATCACAAGGTTCATCAATGGAAACATTAAAAATCTTTAACGATTTCAAAATCGAAGATATGGGCTAGTTGGACCTAGTTGCAACGATCTTAAAAATATAAAATTACTAAAAACGGGTGAAGTTTGCTTACCTAATCATCAAGCCAATGTTTGGTCAAATATACTTCCTTCTCTTTTAGGGTTTCGGTGATAAACTTCAAATGAAGAAGATGATAATTAATTTTGTCATGTTTTAATTATAATATACATAATTAATAATTTACTCTTTTACCCTTGCAATTATAATCAAACATTAACAATTTATAAGCCCACTAACGTCCAATAACTCCTTGAATGGTCTAATTACTATTTAAGTCCCTTTTTTTATTCAGTTAACCATCTAATCACTCAAATCAAATAGTGATCAAATTTTACATCTTTTACAATTTAGTCCTTTTTAATTAATTAACTATCAAAATGTTAAAATTTTTTTACGAAACTTTAATACCACCTTAATAACACTTATTAAATATTTATAAAAATATTTACAGCTCAATTTATAGAAACAAGGTCCCGATACCTCATTTTCTAAAACCACTTGACCTTAGGGTTGTAACAACCCGGTTTTAACTAAATCGGAACAATGGTTTTGGGACCACAAATTTGAGGTCATAAAATTATTTTAATATTATTTTTAGTGTTTATAGCATGTGAGTATATATGTGTGAAAATTTCGTGAGTTAATTTTACAGTTTAATAACTCAATTTGAGAAAAAAGACTTAATCGCGTAAAATGCGAAAGTAGCATGCTATAAGTTAAAAGTGTTTAATTGCTATGGATTATTAAATCAAAAGGTATTTATGTTTTAATTAGACCATTGATAGTGGAGATGGACATTAATGGCCTTATATTTGATGTTTTAAATGTTTAATAATCAAGGGTAAAATGGTAAAATATGTATTAAGTTATAATAAATAAAAGAAAAACATATTACCATCATACTTAACCGAATATTAGAGAAATAAAATATGGTTTTGATTTTTCATCCATTCGGCCATGGTTAAGCTTGATTAAGTGCGATTTTAGCTCGGTTTTTGAAGATTTTTATGTTTTTTGTGATTATTGCTTTGAGTACTAGCCAACACATGTCTCAATTTTTGAAAGTTTTGATGATTTTGAAAGTTGCCATTGATGAATTCATGTGTTCTTGAATGTTTAATGATGGAAAATGAGTATTTGTTGATAGATTATCATATTTTGTAAAGTGATTTTCAGTGAAATTGCATAAAAGGGACTAATTTGTGAAAAGTGTAAAATGTGTGGTTAAATGTGTGAAATATTGATAAATATGGGCTGTTATGGAGCCTATAGATATTCGGCTAGCTTGGGTTTAGTTGAAATTGTTGTAAATTGTGTTTTTATGAAATAGGGACTAAATTGAGAAAATATGAAATTATAGAGGTTAATGTGTAAAATGCAAAAATATGTGTTTGTGGACTAAATTGAATGTGTTTATGAATAAAAAATTTAATTTTGAATGTATATAGATCAAGAATGAAAGAAATAGGATTTAGATTGAGGGAAATCTAAAGTTATCGAATAGTCGATCCAGTCCTTCTATTCCAACTACGAGGTAGGTTCATATGCAAATAAACATCTTTACATTAAATTATATATGTTTTATTATGATTGAATTTCTATGAATGTTAAATGAGTAATTACGAGCAAGAATCGACAGAGTTACGATATCCGAAAGTCCCGTACGAACCTTAGGAATAGTATAAGATACATATGTCATGACATTAGGTTATTGAGATTTGATTACATGTCAGATCATGTCTGGGACATTGGCATCGTTAATTGATTTCTTGTAAGACCCTGTCTGGGACATTAGCATCGATAAGTGATAACATGTAAGACCATATCTGGGATATGGCATTGTACGAGCTTTATGTGATTCCAAGTATCCTTAATGATTTCGAATGGTTCAACGAGCAAAGACAAGTCGAGAAAGAATGTGTTAATGAGTTAAGCAACTCTGTGCGCGTCTGAGATTTATATGAGATTTGGAAAGAGAAGTGGTTGATGAAATTACAGGTGAATTTGAATATGTATTCATTGAGAAAGGTTTGTGTATCTATATGTGTTATGTGTATTTGGCCTATTGATAGAAATGTTGTGATTCATGTAGTAAATTTATTTGTATATGACTTACTAAGATTTTAAAGCTTACTTTGTGTGTTATTTCCTTTTTTTATTGATTATCAAAGCTAGCTTGAACTCGGGATCGTCGGGAAATGTCATCACACTATCGATCAACTCGTTGGTAATTTTGAAGCTTTTTGTATATGGTATATGGCATGTATACGCTAGTGTCTTTATGATATGTTTTGAGACTTGATTTTAGCCATGAGATTTGTCTTGTAAATGTTGGTGTGGATTTTGCGATTTAAGTTGGTTTAGGTTATGTGATTGATAAGTTATTTATGTGATGTATATAATGCCTTATATGTTGGCTTGTTTGGTACGGTTATATGGTTGTTCTTTTGATTAGTTGTAAATTGGAGTATTAAGGTTGGAATAATGGTTGATTATGAAATGGCATGAAATATATGTGATTTGGCATAATTTGGCTGCCTATATATGAATTGAAACGATACCATGTTGATGGCTAGGGGTGTATGAGAAAAAGGTGGCAAATTGGTTTTGTAAATGGCCTATTTTTGTCCACACGGGCAAAAACACGGGCATGTATCTCAGCCGTGTGCAACACACGGTTATGTGTCCCCTAGGGTTCTTTTTGAATTAAAGTCAGTATACCCTACAGTTTTGGCACGGCCTAGACACACAGGCATGTCTACTGGCCGTGTATGGCACATGGGCTGGCACATAGGCGTGTGGTCGATCGTGTGACCCAAGCTAGTAACCTTCTCAATTTTCCCACGGCCATGGCATACGGGCGTGTCCTCGACCATGTGGTACAAGTCAGTATGTATGCCCTATTTTCACACGGGCATGTCTGGTAGCCGTGTGAGGCATTAAGGCAGTTCACATGGCGTGTGACCCTTAAATGTTTTTAAATTTTATAAGTTTCTCAAAGTCTGTGAATGTTATCAGTTTAGTCCTGAACCACTTTTAAGCATGTTTCAAGGTCTCGTAGGACCTTATAAGAGACAAAGTGATTGAGATGAATGGGTTTTTAATGATGGTTGCAAAAATGTATAATTTATGTTGTGGTTGATTGGTAATGCCTCATAACCCTATTCTGACTTTGGATACGGGTTAGGGCTGTTACAAGGGTCATAAAACTTGAACTTAATAAATAGCTTATATAACAAAAATCATTATATTAAAAACCTTTTTAAAACCATGTTTGACTCGTAAATAGTAAATAATAATATTTATGAACTTACTCGTCAGATTTGGTGGCCCCGAAACCACTGTTTTTGACACCATTGAAAAACAAAGTTGTTACAATGAGATGCTATATGAAACTTGGGAACAATTTAAGGAGTTAATTCAGAAATGTCTGATGCATAGATTCCAACACTGGACTCAAATGGAGATGTTTTACAACGGGTTGAATGCGCACACAAGGATGGTAGTTGATGCGTCTGCCAATGGTACGTTGTTGGACAAAATTTATAATAAGGTATACAAGATCTTGGAAAAGATTTCCAACAATGATTATCAGTATCCGACAACAAGATTTGACGCGAGTAAAAGAGCTGCTAGTACCATAGAGCTTGACATAATCACTTCATTGTCAATAGAAGTATCTTCTCTAGCTAATATGATTAAAACAATAAGAAATCCAATTGCAATCCATGAGATGAAATCAACTGAGTTGTCATGTGTTTATTGTGGAGAAGACCATATGTTTGATGAATGCCCACCAAACCTAGAATCAGTATACTACAGGTATAATTTTAACCGGAATAATAATCCCTATTCTAACACTTACAATTCAAGGTGGAAGCAGCATCTGAATTTTAGTTGGAATAATTAAGGTGCGGGGAATTCACACAATGTTACAAGATAAAATATCCACAATGCACTGCCCGGTTATAATCATCCTATGCTGAAGCAAAATGCTTAGCAAGGTCAAGTATCATCTTTTAATTCTATTGAATCTTTTTTGAGGGAGTATATGGCCAAAAATGATGTTGTGATTCAGAGTCAAGCTACGTATCTCCGAGCTCTTAAAAATCAAGAGGGGCAAAAGAAAATGCTTTAAATTTGAGGCCATAAGGAGCATTGCCAAGCGATACAGAGAATTATAGAACAAAAAGGAAAGAACATTGAAAAGTGATCACTCTCAGAAGTGGAACTCAATTTAATAATGTTGTTCAAGATGCCACGGAAGGAGAAGGTAACTTGACTAACAACCATGTAAAGATCCCAGAGCCATCTGAAAAACATACTACACTTGGAAAAGGTAAGCAGAAGAATGTTGTGGCAGAATCAAATCATGTTGCCAACAAAAATGCCACAGCAAAAGAATATGAACAACCTGAAGGATGACCACCTCTACCATTTCCTTAATGATTCCACAAATGTAAATAAGAGGCCCAGTTCAAAAGATTTTTAGATGTTTTGAAGCAACTTTATGCCGACATACCATTAGTGGAAGCTTTGGAATAGATGCCCAATTATGTGAAATTTATGAAAGACATAATGTCAAAGAAGCGCAGATTGGGAGAGTTTGAGACTATTGCTCTCACTGAAGGGTGCACATCAATGTTGATGAATAAATTACATCTGAAGCCGAAGGATCCAGGGAGTTTCACTATCCCCTGTTCAATTGGAAATCATTTTGTTGGTAAGGCATTATATAATTGATAACTATTGAAAATAGTTACATTTAAGGCCTCTGAATAGAATTAATTGATTGTAGTTAAGCGAATACATTTGCATTTTTAGGATATTTTTAGAACATTGCATAACAAAGCTTGGATTGTGATATAATGGTCATTATTTATTACTTTTATCACTTGGGGAAGAAAGGTGTGGATTTTTTTGAACACAAGTGTAGGAAGAGCAAGAATATGAAGAGGGAAAACAAGGGAACTGAAATATTTCCGTGGAAATTGGTGGAATTAATTGCCAACAGAACTGTCATGGCAATTTTGGGAAGATGACTCAGCACTTTATCCACGTCATTCTTAGCCAGCTATGCGTGTACCAAAAAATCCAACCTAAAAAGAGGAATGAAAAAAGTGTGCTGAGGTGGGATAGATCTACCCAATAAAAGAAGGAGAGAGAAGAAGAAAAAGAGAGGAAAATTTTTGTGAGAAAGAGATTGGTGATAGCAACCCTCTCTCTGCACAAAAAAAAAACTCCATTGCAGAATTTCAAAGAAAGAAAGGGTAACAACTCCTGAGAGCAGAATACAGACGTGAAGAAGGAGGAGAGACATTTCTTCTAGATTTACAAACAATCAAAAGATAAAAGAGAAGCTGGAGTGTGGCGAGAAATCTTACAGTTCTGCCTTTAGTTTTCTTGATTTCTGTGATTCAAAAAATTGTTTAAATATTGATGAATGATTTTAACTTGGTGTTAATTTTTTCCACCCATGAACTAAATCTTTTCTGGGTTGGAGTTATTCGGGTGAATTTTCTATCATCTTTAATGTTCATGACTTGAGATTGTTTATGCCACTGTTTCATTCTAGTTTTTCTTATTCTAAATATATGTGCGCAAGCTCTAAACATAACTAATTGTGTGATGTGTTCTTTGATGTATTTTTAATTCTGAAAAGGTTAAATATACTAGATCAAGAATCGTTTGAGGCAAGCGAATATTTGATAGAATTTTCATAGCACTCTAGACATAGATGTTAGATGTTGTGCAGAGAAGAACGTTCATTGCACTTATTAATCCAAAGTTCTGTAGACGTACAATAACTTAGATTTTAGCTTAAAATCTAGCTATTAAAAGAGGTAGGTTCTGATGAGTGACTCTCGAGCAGTTGATTAGATAATATTTTTCCATGGCATTATTTTGATATGGGCATTTAATCTGAATAATTCCAGCTCTATTCATTCAGCAACAAAATTACTCTTGTTTTTCTCTATAATTTGCCACTACATTTTATTTTCCATATCAATTTTTGTTTTTAGCATTAAATTACATTAATTTATTATACTATCATCTCATTCAATTCAAGAATATTTCCTGTTATTTAGTATAGTTAATAGGATTAGAATAACTTAATCAATATCTTACCAATTTCTAATCCCTTTGGAGACGATACTTACTTATCACTTTATTACTTGAATGACGTGTACACTTGCACACTTCCATTAGTAATTTACAAGCAAAAGTGATTTAGGAGTAAGTATAAATCTAAGGCCTATGTTTATTTTCAAGAAGTTGGGATTTGGGAAAGCAAGACCTACTACGGTGACTTTGCAACTAGTTGATCGATTCTACACCTATCCAAAAGGTAAAATTGAAGACGTACTAGTAAGAGTAGAAAAATTTATTTTTCCTGCAAATTTTCTTATTTTAGCATTTGAAGCTGACCAAAATGTGTCAATTATTCTTGGAAGACCTTTTCTTGCTATAGGCGGAATCTAATTGACGTACAAAAAGGTGAATTGACCATGAGGGAAAATGATCAATTACTTTTAATGTTTTCGATGCTTTGAAATGTGCATACGAAAATGAAGAATGGTGTGCCATTGACTTGATTGAAAGAACAGTGGAGGAAGAGTTCATGAGATTTTGCCACAACAATTCTGATAGTGATGAAGATTCATTTGAGTGGAGACCCTTGTGCACTTTGCTTGAGCAAAATAAACCTTTCAATTTTTGATGAAAAATGAATTGGTAGCTCATGTATATCCGTATTAAACTATTGATGTCAAGGATATGAAAACGGGGGACACATTTAAAGTTAATAGACAACACTTAAAGCACTACTTGGTGTTCATGTAAAGCAAGACAAACAGTCTATTGATCTTCAAGATGTTTAACTTCAACATATTGAAAATTCTTTTTATTTTATTTCATTTTTTATTTTAATTTCTCTTATTTATTTCAATTCCTTTTTTAATAAATTGCAGGAGGGGAAGGGGTCGGTGACGTCGAGCCTATTGAGACAAATCTTGCCAATGAAGAGAATGCACCCAAAGCACCAAAGGAAGAACCATAGAAAATAGAGTCTGTCAGCATTGAGACTGACCGTGAGGACGAAAAGGAAGCAAATCCCTCAGTCGCACCACTAGTGGACAACATTATATCGTGACATTAATCAGTTGATTGATGAGCTCACATAGACCGACAAGGATGGGGTTGAACTGACCCCCAATGAAGAAAAAGTAGAGGTACAAGGTTGCTACTCTTAAATCAACCCATCGAACAAAATGAAATATCTACAATCTGATTGAGACAAGGAAAGTTTTCATACATATTGCATTGCATATATTTTACCATGACATTGTTTGTATATAGATAGTTTGCATATATCTATTCATGCATTGAGGATAATGCATCCTTTAGGTTTGGGAGTGTATTGTGCATTTAGGTTGCACTTTATATAATATGGATGTGTTGCCACTGCATTGTAACTACAAAGTATTATTTTGCCTACGGAGTACAATCTTTACTTATGATGCTCAATGATGAGTTTACATTTTTGATATACCTAGAACATGTGACAGTGGATTGGGTGAATTTAGATTAGGTTAATGTGCTTGAAAATTAATTCCTAAAACTAGGATGTCTTATACTCACTGTGTTTGTTTTTTTTTTTGGGGGGGGGGAGGGATATAGTAAGTATTTTTTAATGAACTTAGGGATTTTTAAAGCCAAGCATTTGCCAAAACATGATTTAAATGAATGAAAGTAGGCACTCCAATGTTTAGAATTGCCAATTAGGCCAACATCACCTTTTTTGGTCCATCGCGCTGTTGATTAGAAAGGCGAATCTAAGCAAGAGTGTGTTTTATGGAAATAAAATTAGGGGCACTCCGCTGTAGCAAAAAGGAATGAGTAGCTAAGGAGGTAGTTGTATGCTCCATCCATCTTTTTATTCAAAAGTTTGTCATGGGTGACTTTTGGTTTAAATTGTGACATGATTGAGTACTCAGCAATTCGGTGTATGCTGCACTATGATTGTCAAGTGAAAGAATTTTGTGACATGCTAAATCCCCTAATAATAATACAATAAAAAAGCATAAATATGATCAATTTATTCTAAGTAGGCTTAAAGCAATTAACTTATGTTCAGGTAATAAATGAACTAAGTAAATTAGAAGATGGTTGCTATAGCCTAAAAGAGAGAATACATGAGTACTTAGGAGATTTTGTGTTTAGGGAGAAATTCTTGCTCTGCCTTTGTTGAAAAACCCTTTGACACTCGAACAAGTTTTAGGAAAAAGGAGATTGCTAAAAATTGATGTACTTGTTGTTCTACGAATAGCCTGGCAGTATGAGTTGGTTTGGTGTGCTGGCAAAATGTTGGCATATATGCATTTATATGTATTTTGCTTGAGGGCAAGCAATAACTCAGGTTTGAGGGTGTGATTACACTTGAAAAAAGTTATATTTCATGCCTTTAAACCTTGCTAATTGCTTGTACTTAGGTATATTTAGTTGGATTTTAGGAGATTTCATTTGTATTTTCATCATTTCATTAGGAGCCTGGAATGTGTTTAAATATTAGGTTATTTTAATTGCTTGTGAAAGGGTTGCGTTTGGTGGTTTGGCAAGTGTAGGTTGAGGAATGAGAAATAAAGGAGTGAAGGTTTTTAGGGACAAAAGGTTGGACGTTTTGTCGATCACGAATCTTGTGGCAATTCCGGAAGACAGAGCCAACACTCAACGCATACCAATTTTGGCCCAACTATACTTGTAGCAGAAAAATATGCCTAAAAAAGAGGAGAAAATAAACTTGGGTTGTTGGTTTTTATCCTAGAAAAAAAGAGAATTTAAAAAAAAAGGAGAAGATAACCTTAGGTTATTAAAAAGAGAATTTAGAAAGAGAAGATAAACATAGGTTATTGGAATTACCTTAAGGAAAAACCTATAAAAATCCAAATGAGGAAACCTAAAAGGACGAACAAGTGGGAGAAATCCTTCGGTATGAGTAAGGGTTCGGCTGCGTAAAGGAAAGGAAGTTGAAGGTAATCCTTCTTAGCCATCACAGAACGTTGTGCTGTCAAAGTGTAGACTAGGCAAGCGAAAGTTGTTTCCCAAAGTTCATCCATTATTTCCATTAGTGTTCCTTCGAAAGATTGAATTGAAGTAGTTAAACACAATGTAGGATAATATTTTGGTTTGGAATTTTATTTCCCAGCCCATTAGCTAAATCTCATAGGGTTGGGATTACTTTAGATGAAACATTAAACTATCTTTATGGATGCAGTATAACTTTAATTTACGTTACTGTTTATTTTATTATTCTTATTTCTTAATTGAAATGCAAACAATCTCTAGACATAGAAGACTGTTCGCATACTTATAAACTGATTCTACTTCCAAAAGGGTTGGATTGGTTGGATTAAAATTAAATGAAATGAGCAAGTATTTGATAGACACTAGTATTCGACTCTAGACATAGAGTCACGATCATACAAAAGCAACCCTCGCAAGATATCTAAAAAGTCTATAGACACAGGCAATGTAACTTGAGGTTTTGCTTTAACGAGAGGTAGGCCATTTTAGAACTATTTTGTCTTGTAAAGTAGATATGATTTTTCCAAGGCATTATTGACTGTAAAGGTCGATTCTAGGTAATCTCGACATTCCGAATCAGCACCACTCCATCCTTATTATTTGTCGTAGTAACTTTTCCGCAACATATTTAGTTGTTTATTTCTTTGTTTACATTTTATTCGGATAATCACTCTCGTTATTGCCATGACATTTCTGCTCTTACTTTTGCCATAGCATTTCTAATTTTTCATCAATTCCGTCTATCACATACTTCATCATTCCTTTGAATTATCACTGTATACTTACCTTAGTTTACCATAGCATCTTATCTGTAACACCCCTCACCCGTATTCAATGCCGGAATAGGGTTACAGAGCATTACCAGACTTTTGAAACCATTAAACAACCATTTAGCATACATAACATCATTTCCTACATTCATCATTCAAACTCAAACAATTTGTCCCTAATACAAGCCTACAAGGCCCTAAACATGTATTGGGATTGGTTCGGGACTAAAATGATAACTTTTAAAACATTTGGAACATTTAGAAAATTTTTCTCAAAATAGGGGACACACGCCCGTGTGACCAGGCCGTGTGTCTTACGCGGCCACCAGACACACCCGTGTCATAGGCCGTGTGGACATTCAAAATGGAAGCACATGGTCGTGTTCCAGCCCGTGTCCTACCCCATTTAACTCTCTGACTTGGGTCACACGGCCAACACACACACATCCGTGTGGCTAGCCCGTGTGTCAGGCCGTGTGCTAGGCCTTGCCAAACCTGTAGGGTATACTGACTTATGCCACATGGCCAAGTCACACGCCCGTGTGTGAGGCCGTGTGGAGCATACTGACTTGATTTCTAAAACCACACCAGGGGACACACGGCCGTATAACACAATCGTGTGTCACACACAGCTGAGACACACGCTCATGTCTCTGCCCATATGGACAAAAATAGGCTATTTACCAAGCCATTTAGCCACCCCAATTGGTACACACTTTCACCTACATATATGGTACCAAAATTAAAAATAATATGCAATCCAAAACAACCAAAATCAAGCCTAAATCCTACCATTTCAATACATACCAATTCAAGGCACAAACATACCACAATATGCTATCACAAATTCCTACAAATTCTTGTTTTCCCAAACCAACAAAATGACCATTTATAAATGTGCATTATCATACATCATTCACAAGCACATAACTTCTAAATTACCAACCATTTGATATCTATAATACCAACTATCAATGACATTGCAAACCAACCTCAATTACTCAATATAAACCATAAGCACACTTATATATACATATCCAAACTAGCCAAATTAAGCCAAGTTTCATGACCATATGTACAAACCAAAATAATCATTCATAGGTCATCTCAAATGGCAAAACTTACTACCAAGATACATATCAAAATGACTATAATCCTATACATCCCATATGATCAAACCAAGATTTCAAAAGTACCAAAGTGATACTAAATAGTGTGATGGAGCCTCCGACCATCCACGAATCTGAGCTAGCTTTGAATCACTATAAAACATAACAAAATAAACAATGTAAGCTATATAGCTTAGTAAGTTCATATGGAAAATAATAAGCAAATCTCATCAATTGTTTACCAATCAAATGTTTGAAATCAATGAACAACAATTCAATTAAGCTTCAAAGCTATCAATACCTCATTCACATAACTTACCAAAGAATTCATCAACTACACAATCCCAATATTCGAATAGTATTCCGTACTTACCTGTACTAATCCGTAACAAACTCATATCTAAACGAAAAATGTTGAATACTCAAATTCTTGCACACTAAGTGCCAAAACATAGCCGAAGCTATTTTAATCTCGCACACTAAGTGCCTTTCATAGCCGAAGCTATCTCAGTCTCACACACTAAGTGCCACAAATAGCTGAAGCTATTTCGAACCGCACACTAAGTGCCATATATATATATAGCCGAAGCTATCTCGAATCACACATAAGTGCCATATATATATATCTGAAATGTCGTCAAACATGACTATAATCTCATATACACAATTTATAAAATATCAAAGCATTTAAAGTATAGTTGTAAAAATTCTTATCATATACGAACTTACCTTAGATATTAAAACGGCGAATCGAGTCGATTAGTCAATAACTTTTGTTTTTCCCCGATCCTGATTCGAATTCCATTTTTCTTGATCTAAATATATTAAAAATTAACTCATTTAATCAACTATTTATTCAATTCAATCCAAAATATACATTAGGCTATTTACATGTTTGCCCCTAAACTTTCACATTTTTCATAATTTAGTCCTTATTACTTAAAATCACAAATTAATGAAATTCCAATTATACCTATGCTAGATAAATTACTATTATGCCCCTAGCAGCCCATATTTTTCATTTAGTTCACATTTTAACCACAAAATTTCCACATTTCACAATTTAATCCCTAATTTGCATTTTCACTAAAAATCACTTAACAAAACTTGTATAACTATCATCAAACATTCATAATCTATCATCAATCATTAAGATACATGCCTATTCATCAATGGAAATTTTCTAAACCTTTAACAGTTTTGCAAAATAGTCCCTAAGCTAGCTAGACCTAGTTGCAACGATATCAAAAACACAAAAATCATTAAAAAGGGGGACAAAATTGAACTTACATGCACTAGAAGAAGTGAACGAATGCTTCAAACTATTCCCATGGCTTTTATAAGCCCTAAATTCGTCTTGCAAGAAGATGATTGAATAAAATTGGCCTTTTTGTTTTATTAAATCTTCATTTAATAATCTATTTACTTATTTAACCTTTAATTAAACCATTAAAAGTACAAATATGATGTCCATATATGTCCACTAAATATATTAATGGTCTAATTACAACATAAGGACCTCCAATATTTAATTTAATAGCCATTTAATACCTTTAACTAATAGAATATAAGTTTTGCACTTTATACGATTTAATCCTTTTTACCAAATTGAGCACTCAAACAATAAAATTTCTTAACGAAAATTTCACACAAACATATTATCATGCTGTAAATATTAAAATAATCATAAAATAATTATTTTGACCTTGGATTTATGGTCCCGAAACCACTGTTCCGATTTGACTAAAAAAGAGCTGTTACATTATTCATCAGTTAACCATATTACAATAACTTGACCAATTTTGTGCCTCAATCCGATCCTCGTGGGAATGATACTCACTCATCACTTTATTACTTGAACTGACATGTATACACACAAATTGCATACCATTTCACACGTGACAGAAAGCTTACGGATTAGCTACTTTTAAGAGTATTAAGGTGGCCATAAACGCATTTGTTCCAATTGTTGAGTTTATCAGCAAAGCCAACAATCGTACTAGTCATGTGTCCTTCAAAATTCCAATTATCCTTTACAAACTCTAAAAAATTTGGATGCTTCAACCAACCAGCTAAAAACCAAAAGGGTCAACCTAAGGAAAAATTGGAGTCAGACTGTAAGATAAGAAGGATTGGCCGATGATTCGATTTAATTCTTGGTAGATGAGTTACCAAGCAGTTGGGAAAGGTCTCGATCGAAGCTTCATTACCTAGAGCCCGATCAAGTCTCTCAAAAAGATTATCCTAGTGATAGCAATATAAATTTGTATTTTTAATATATTTGTTTTCGGCTAATTATCGGATAAAATGCTATTAAATTTGGGTTTTTCTTATCATGAATGAATTTGGTGTGCTGAATTCAAACTCATACAGAAAGAGGCTAAATTAGAAAAAATAAACCAAAGAGGAAGGCTTGATTGAAAGATTGAAGATTTAAAGTTGGCTGGGTAAAAATTGAAGGGTTTGAAGATTTAAAAAAGTGGCTGGATTGAGATTGAAGGATTTTTTATATTGCTAAAATTATGTAGTTAGTTTAAATTTAATCTCTAGTTTAAATTTGATTTTTAAAATTTAGTGATAATATTTAGGAAAAATTTAGCTAAATTTTAGTACTAAAAGTGTGTATAAATACCTAGTGGCTACAGCCAACTAAACACACACTTGGCTTCAGGCATTTAATAAAATTCTTTCTTTTTTTCCCCTTCCTGCATCTATTATATTCTGCCATTTTAGTTTTCTTTCTTTTGCTTTCAACATTTTTAGCTTATTTGCCTTTCAAGCCTCCTTCCCTTTCCACTTTCCACAATTCCATTTAAACCATTTCTATACACTTTCAAGCTTGACTCTTTTCATGATTAACTAAACCCTTTTTTAACCTTGGCCCGGTAATCACTCCAACAAAACAATCGTGACATATGAACCCGTTCAAAAAAACCTCTCAAAGCAGTATTTTCTATCTCCCCAATATATAGGATAGTACAAATTCATCCCTTAAAGTTGATTCAGCTTCAATTCAAAAAGTGCACATTGGGTTGGAGTTGTTTGGCATACAGTTGGGAAGTCGAATCGTCATGCTGTGTTAGAATTCCCACAAACAACTTGGCGTGCTAGGTGAATTGGATTCCGTCAAGGGGGATAGAGATCGGATTTGACGCACATGATTGAGGCCGTTGATTCGAGTTGGGCTTTTAGATCGTAAGGCTGTCAAAATCTTAAATTACGAACACGTGAATTGCAGTTAGAAATTTCGCAAAGTTGGTTTGCAGGTCATACCGGGATCGACTACATAAGGAAAAGTTGGTGGTCGGGACGTTATTGGTCACTATAACCAGCTTATCGTTTGGAAAGGAAAATTTATTTCAAGGATCGATTCAAGATTGAAGTACACTGATGCTAATGCTAAGCTTTAAAAAATATTTTATTTATCCATTTAATTTTATTTAGCTTAATTTATTTTGCAATTACATTTTTACTTTATTTTGTAAACATATATATATATATTTCTATTAATATTATTATCTTTATCCTCTAAAACCCCTTTTTTTATTTTCCAGCGTTACAGCGCATTGGTCGTAAACACGATTATTCTTTAATGATAATTACGGTCATGAGAAAAGGCTAAATTAGATAGCCAATCCACGTGGATTCGATCCTATTGCTCTATATTTCAATTTACTATTATTTTGTAGTAAGAATTTATATTTGGTGGTTTCAACGCCCATCACTTGGTGCCAAGTAAAGGAGGACCCTAAAATCTCAGATCTTGAAGTTGAGCCTTATCTTTAAAATCACCAAAAAAAGGGCATCTATGTCCTTTCACAAATCCACTTTTTTTATCTTACAAAGAGTGAACAGCATTAAAATCTCTAATGGCAAACCATGGATTTTGCCCAAACGAAATAGAAAGACTAAGATCCTTCCACAAAGCTTTCCTTTTTTTCCTATTAGGACTACCATACACTAAAGCAATAAAAATCGATTGAGGGTGAAGAGTGGAACGAATGCGCGCCATAATAAATTGTAGGAGATTATCAACCACCTCCACATCAATAGATTTTCTCCATCCCAACCAAATAGTACCAGAAAAACCAGTTGCTTCCACTCTATGTGATTTTTTCCAGGCCCAATTTAGCAATAATGGCATCAACTTTAGACCCACTAACTCTTGGCTCAAGAAGACTGACTATATTTGACTTATATTGATTACTATACTCATGGAAGACTCGCGGGAAATTAATATTCGCGCATCCCTGCACATTCCAAGATAGAATAGAGAAATTCATAATAATAATTAAAAAAGCGAAAATGAAGAAACTTATCTCACTGTCGACCATTGATAGAATTGTCTGACTGGTCTCTTTCTCCCAACGATCGTTCATTACTAGCATGCTCATCTAATTCTGATGCAATGAGATATGCTGCTCTCTTCTTAGGGTACGTTTGTTTGATTGAAAATGGTTTCTGAAAAATGATTTTTTGGAACATAATGATTTTTTGGAACATGGCTTACTTTGCTAGAAAATCTAATATTTTTTGGTGTTTGAATGAATCTGTGTAAAATATTTTTCATTGTTTGTGATTTTCTAAAAATATTTTATAAATTTTATTTTAAATTAAACAAACATACATATATTTAAGAATTTATTGTCTTCTCATTGTTTAATTGAGTTTATTTTATATCTATTAAATTTATATTTTACGTAATGATTTATTTATAAATAAATACATCAAATTAAACATTAAGAACCAATGCCAAAGAAAAGGATTCAAAGAGAAAAAAAATTAATTACAAAAAGAAATTCCCTAATATAAGAAAATAGATTACACAATAATATGTATACACAAGAATACATAGTTTAGACACATCGTCTATGCACAAAAGTCCATATTCCATTTTCATACCAGTCATTTACATCCAACTACTATGTTATCATGATTATGACTTACAACAAGAGAGGTAAACAGAGAGACAAAATATACAGATAACTAAAATATTTAACACATACAATCATTCTTATCGTCAATGGGCACATTTGGATGGAAGACAGAAAGAGCACAAGCAAACTCTTCCAAAAGTAGAATTCCATTATGCTTTGTATCAAACAAGTCAAATATCTGCAGTGAAATCAGAAATATATTGACAACAGTTCAAGCAATATTATGACAACAGTTCAAGCAATATTATGCTAACAATAATTATTCTTTCAAGGATGCAGACATTATTAATTAAAATTGGATAAAAATACCTAATCAGCAAATAAATTTTTTTTTGTTTGTTTTGAATAACGTCAATTGGAACTCCTCCCGTCAAATAGTAATATAAGTAAAACTTAAATACTACAAATATGAGAGAGAAAGAACCAACTCAAGACAATGAGTGATCATCAAGCTAAAAAACTTGACAAACATAACAAAAGATATCAATTATATAACAAAAATGGGAACTATGAAAAAACAAAAACCTTATCGATTAGCCCATTATCTATAATAGCATTGCTTATCTTCTTGAAAAGCTCATAAAGTGCTTTTATTTCACTTACACTAACTGCATGAAGATGAGCAAAAACAAATTTCGATGGAATGACTCAAGAGCCAAAGTAACACAGGCAAAGACTAAAAAAATGTTAAATCAAGCAAAAACATTTATCACATAAGCAATATAGAATAATATTTAAAAAGAAAAGAAAAAATGATAACATACAAACGGTCACTCTTGCAAGAAGTTTAGGATCAATAAGACCTCTTGATTGCTTGTACAAATCATTATCACATCATTGTAGCACTAAAACAAATAAATGCTTCAATCTATCTACGCACTGCAACATGATATTCTCTTCACATCAATACGCTCCATACCTAGGCAACAGCAAAAGGGACCAGAAATCCCATTCATGTCATTCTTTCCATACGCTCGATCATTCTAAAAGCCAACAACAAGACTAACCTTTTAACCATTTCCTGATTCTGCTGACTGAAGACCAAATATTGGAGTTGGAATCTGATAAAGCCGAAGACCTCAAACTCAAAGTGAAATCAGTATTTGTCTTATAAAATCAAACCATGATATTAACCTTTTAACCTACTTGAATTTTTCTTTTGTCCTAACATATTTAAAAGAATTCCATAAGTGTTTCCCCTTCCTTATTTTTTGTGCAGGGAAGAGTTCATAAAGAATTAAGTACTCCATGTATATTTCTCATACATGGGAGATCAACAAAATACAACCAGGCAACACATACAATACTATTCATCATGAATCAAGAAACGCAAAGCAGGGGATAAAAATAAGTAATCTTACCAAACAAAGAATTAGCCATTTCATCCATTTTACAAAATTAAGGATGACCACAAATCACCCATCTTAGCTAACATCCATTCCAGCGTTGTAGTATAAAACAGACAATCTAATAAAGAGAAGTGGTTCAAAATCAAATACCCATGAAATCAAACACATCAAAAGGCCCAATTCAAATACAAAATCATTAACTCCATCACAAATAGAACCTGATCATGATCTCATCTAATAAATTCCAAAAAAAAAAAAATCATTTAAAAAAATATACAAACAAACCTAGTTGCCAACTTAATAGATTTATTAAAGCGCAGCAATTAATTAAAACTACCTACTTTAGTCTCACATCGATTCAAAAGGTTTCTTTTCAATTATTATCGGAGAACGACCATAGGGAAAAACGAATATATGAAAAAAAATTGTTATTACATTTTGCTAAGAAGCAAGCAAACAAATCATATAATTCCAAAATGGTTCTCAATTTCTCATTATTTCCTATAGTTAATTGTCTCACCGTCTATTTTGACGCTTGAAATAACAAATCGCTAAAGGGAAATAGATGAAAAATTGAAGAGAGAAAATCACCTAATTGTTGAGAGTTTCATTTCTAAAAAGACTAGAAATGGCTAGGGCTTTTTTTTTTTTTGTCAACAAAACTACTGCTATTTGTTTTTTATACAGAGATGAATACTGGGTCAAGGACACAATGAAGGAAAGGAAAAGGGAAAGGAGGAGAGAGCGTTTAGCAAGTTCTGATGTTGGGATGTGAAGACGAAAAACTTTGGAAAATGTCTTACCAAAATAAAAAAAAAAAGGTAAGACATTTTCCCCAAAAAAAAGACCTCCTTTTCTCATGTTTTGTAAAATGTTTTATGGTGGAAAATTATTTTCAGCCAAACAAATATTGCAAAAGGCTGAAAAATTTTTACGGAAAATTTTTTACAGGTAAACAAACAGAGCCTTAAATTCAACAAATGATAGTCGAGAATTTCCAAAGGACTTGAATTTATTACCTGGGCCTTTTAAAGTTTTATTTATTTTCCACCCGCATTTTGGTCCGGAAGCATTAATTCCACTTCCCTTATTATCCACCAAATTCAGACGATTTTTGGAAATGGTTGAACTGCCTCCCACCTCTTCGCCTACGGAACTCAACTAAGAAATATTTTTAAACACTACTGCTGTATGTTTAGTTGCATCTAGTACACCTTCCTTTACCGCCACATTAATAACATTTGCTTCCTCAAAAGTGGGATTAAAATGTATTAAGTGCTCCTCTGGAATTTTAGTGGGATTTGAAGGACCTAAATTTGCCTTATCTGACAGTAGCAGAGGGGTTAAAAGATAAAAGAAAATGAAAGCGGTTCGGGGTTACCTGGAATTGCAGTCTGTTGGGCCTCTCCACTTTTGGCCCGAGAGACGTGAAGATCGCCTGGAGAGCTTGAAGTGTCCCCCCAACCGTTACATTACTCTTTGGGGCTTTAGATGGCCCAACTCTTGGCTGTTAATGGTCAGGCCATTAGCTGGTAAACTAGTAACAGATTTTGGCCCATTACAATGCCCAACAGATTTATGGCCTTTAAGAGGAATTTTGGACTTGGACTTCCGAATCAGCCCATTAAAAGGAACCCCTCACTGAATGCATTAATTCCTCCTTCCTTATTACTTCAGCAGAAACGTTTTTATCCCTTGGTGATTTCCCAAAGTCTCGGTTAGGATTCCTTTCCCTTGATTCTTATGGATCTGCGAGTTACCTTTCTTTGAATTATCTTCCGAAATTACAGCCTCTAAATCGGTTAGGGATTGGAACCGAGATCCCGATGATTTTTCCCCAGATACAGACTTTCCTATTTTGTTGTCTTCCCGAGAGGCGCGTCTGGTCCTCCTCTCCACCAACATCCTGGGGCCAAAGTCTCCATTTCCGGTCACCGTGTTCATCTGTAATTTCACCGCCGATGAATCCATTACCTTCGCCAAATCAGAGACGAGGGGAACATGCGGACAAGCCTCAGTATTATGGCCATAACGCCCACATGAGAGACACACCACTGGCAGGCTCTCGTATTCAACTCTTTGCATATTTCCATTAATAAGGAGTTTTGAGATTAGTGGCTTCCGCAGGTTAACGTACACTTCCATTCGGGCAAAAGGACACCTTGTCCTACTATTAATATTGATATCTAATTTGGTAACTTTACCCACCATTCCCCCAATGTCCTATCGAATTTCCTTTTTTGTACAAATGACTGGGAAGGCCTGGAAACCTGATCCAACTAAGAACCGTATTGGGATAGGGTAATTCCGGGTTAAAATAGATTGTCTAGGGTAACAACATGTTCTGCGGTACTTAAAAAAAGTATTTTTAATTTTAAAAATATTTTTAGAAAAAGAAATTGTACGAAAAAACCTATTTTTAGCTTGATTTTTGTAATTTTGAAAATGATAAGTTAAAATTTTTAGTTATTTTCTCTTAAAAATATTTTTAATGCTTAATTACTTTTCACTTCTTTAATAATATAATATTTTTTCTTGATCTTTAATTACAAATGTGTTAAAATCATTATTTAAAAATAAAAATATTTTTAAAATACTAATTACAAATATTTAATGGTTATATTTAAATATTTAAAATATAGTTTATATATTCTAATTAAATTTTATAAATAATTAATATTTATTACTTAAAAATATTTAAAATTTATATTTCATATATTAAAATATTAACAACAAGTTATAATAAATTTTTTATATTCTTACTAAAATATAATAATATTAATTAATTTAAATATTATTTAAATGCATATTTGTTACTTGATAATAACATGTCTAAAATAGACATTTTATTTCTCAAAATTACTTTTTGATAGTAATGTTAAGCACTCAAATTTTAAATAAAACTTTTCAAAAGCATTCTCAAAAGTATTTTTTCACAGCACTTTTCAAAAGCATTACCAAATTAGCTCTAAGTATTGCCCAAAAATAAGCCATGGTCCCAATGACAGAATTTTCTCATAATCTCCATTAGAGCTTGATAATGGAATAAAAGAAAGACATATATAAATAGAAATACTATATCTGCACATGTTTAATAAATATAAGCTCCCTTTTCGTATGCACTTCAATCATATTCTAAATATTCTACTAAAAAATAAAAAACTAAAAAGTGGATAAAAACATCTATTTTCACTGCAAATTATTTTTTAAACAATGGAGTCCATGAAAAAATTAAGAGCTAGAAAAATCAACTCTTTCCTATATATATATATATATATATATATATTATGATTATTTTGTCTTTATCTCAACGAACAGATCAAATCAGAATTCCTTTCATTTTTCGGTATTCAATCGGATTGGAATATGTAGTATCATAATAATGGTAGAAATTGAATTATTATTTTTTATATTCTATACAAAACAAAACTCCATGCCGCTAAATGGCATTTATCAATTCTTTCTCAGTATCTATTTGTTATAATATAAATTAAAATTTGAGTATAATTTATCTTCTTCCGTTCATACGCATTTCATATTTCATACATTCCACATATATTATATGATATATGGAGTTAGATAAAATTTCATATGATTCAGTAAACAAAATAGAAATTCAATTCCATCATTATTAGATCGATTCGTAGGATTTGATGAAGAATGAGAAAAGAATGGGATTTTTTTGAGAAATGGGAAATTCAAAATGCTCGAGGATGAAAATGGGGAAATGTCTACATTATGTAACAACCCGTTTTTAGGGTTAATTGAAACAGTGGTTTCAGGGCCACCAAATCTGACGAGTAGGTTTGTAAATATTATATTTAATATTTACGAGTTAATTGTGATTTTAAAAATGTTTTTGATATTGTGATTTTTTTTTATTTTATAAACGGTTTATTAAGTTCAAGTGGTATGACTATAAGGTTAAGTAGGTTTAGAAAATGAGGTATCGGAGACCTCATTTCTATAAACCTAGTCGTAAATATTTTATAAATATTTACGGAGTGGCAATAAGATGGTATTAAAGTTTCGTTGAAAAATTTTATCGTTTCGATAGTTAATTAAGCAAAAAGGACTAAATCGCGTAAAGTGTAAAACTTGTCTGCTATTAGTTAAGGTGTCTAATAGCTATCATTTATTAAAGTGGAGGCACTTATGTTGTAATTATACCATTTAAGTGTTAGTGGACATTTATGGGAGTAGGTATTCTTGAAATTTGTTTTAAATTAAAAGGTTAAAATAATAAATTGGATATTCATTTTAAAATGAATAAAACAAATTGTGTATCATCTTCCACTATCATTTTGGCAACCAAAAATTGAGAAAGAATGGCAGCCATGGAAGCTTTTACATTCGGCCATGGAAATTGGATTGCGTGGTATGGTTTTTTTATTCCCATTTTTAATAATTTTTACGTTTTTGGGATCGTTGCTTTGTGTTCTAGTTAGCCCGTATCTCCGATTTCAAAACTATTAAAGTACTTGAATGTTGCCATTGTTGAATGCATGAGTATTTTGTTAGTTGATGCTGGAAAATAAATCATTGTTCTTAAATGTACAAGTGTTGTAAAGTGAATTTTGGTAAAAATGTCAATTTTGGATTAAATTGTGAAATGTGGAAATTTAGTGGTTACTATGCGTAATAAATTGAAAATATGGGCTGATAGTCATATATGGAAAATTCGGCTAGCTTGGGCTTTTGTTTAATTTCATGAAATTGTGATTTTATGTGATAAGGACTAAATTGTAAAAGTGTGAAATTTTAGGGGTAAAATAGTAATTTTACCAAAATATGAAATTGAGTTAAAATGAATAGAATATGAATTGAAATTGCTTAATTTGATTGATTAGATCAAGTTAAGCCTCGTACGAGTCTATATCGAGGGAAAAACAAAGTTTCGGACTAGTCGATCCATTTCAACGTTTTGACGATTGAGGTAAGTTCGTATGCATTAAGTATTATTATATTTGAATATTTAATGCGTTGAAATTGTACAAATGATATATTCATGACTATTACTAAGTTAAGCAATACATCGAATAATTATATGTGGCACTTAATGTGCGAAGTATCGGGGATGGCACTTAGTGTGCGATACATCCAGAATGGCACTTAGTGTGCGAAGTAACGAGGATGACACTTAGTGTGCGAAACATCCAAAACGACACTTAGTGTGCAAGGTATAGGATATGGCATCTAATGTGCGATACATTGAATATTCAACGGGTAAATGAAAGATGTGATTGAGTATGAGATTGGTACGAGATGATACAGGTATCTACGGAAATTGGTACAATATGGTACAGGTATGTACGAAAATTAGTACAATATGGTACATGTATGTACGAAGATTCAATTGAGTATTGAATCTATGGAAATGGTGAGTTCATGATCATTATGGAATGAATAATGATTGAATAATTAATTTGGTTGATGATTACATGTTAGGCTTTTGGGTCAAAATGAGTTGAGATATACTCCATTGTCACTCATTTAAATTGTGGCTTAATGGTTATGAGAAAAGGGTAAAGATTGGCAAATTCTTAGATTTGAATTGCTATTGAAAGCATGGAAAAGAATAAGTTTTTGGATGATTTAAAGATATTTAGCTATGTGCTTGATATGTGAATACACATAAGTAATGTAAACTCAAGTCATAATGCTTTATGATAATTTTCTAGTTCATGTGATAATAAAAATTTAAAAGCTAATGTTGTTTTAGGCTAAGGCCAAGACATCTTGGATTGACTTAAATGGTTTATGCTTATAACTTGAAGTTATAAGCTTTATTTCTTTGAATTACTGAACTTACTAAGTCGTGAAGCTTACTTTGTGTTATTTTTCTATGTCTTGTAGTGTTTCAAAAGTTTCTTTGGGTTGAAAGTCAACGGAGATCGCATCACACTATCCTGCTATTGATTTTTGGTATTTTTACACTTTGGGGCTTGGTATATGGCATGTATAAGCTAGAATGTTTATGTATTTAAGTTTTGATATGTATATATGTTATGCCATAAGAGTTGGCTAGCAAATGATATGTTTGTGCTTAGTTTTGGTGTGGATTTGAATAAGTTATTGAATAATGATGATTTAGTTATAGTAAAGCATGTTTTAAGCATGAAATTGGCTGAAAATTCTAGTATAAATGTTGTTTTATGTTGCTTGTAGGAATGACCCAAAAAGGGGTGGCAATTTTGGTTTAAACCAAGCCTGCATTGTGCCACATGGCTGTAAGCGCAGGCGTGCGTTTTGTGGCCGTGTATGCAAGCAATAACCTCTTAAGACCATACGGTTAAGACACATGGGCGTGTCATATGGCCGTGGGCTTAAGTCGATGTGAGCTAAGTATCACACGGCCATAGCACACGGCGTGTCTCATTGGCCGTGGGTGAAAGTCAGTATGTATACTCTGTTTTAGCACGAATGGATCACATGGGTGTGCCTGGTGCCCGTGTGAGGCACACGGCCGGGGTACACGGACGTGTGACCCCTGCAGAGATGAAAATTTTCTAAGTTTCCAAAAGGTTTCAAATGTCATCGGTTTAGTCCCGAACCTCTTCCGAGCATGTTTTAAGGCTGTGATGAGCCTAGTAAGGGACAATATGATTGTGAATGATAAAGGTTTTAAATTATATGCAAAATGTATGATTTGAATGTGTTTAAATGTTATGACGTAAGTCTGGTAATGCCTTAAACCCTGTTCCAGCTTGGGATACGGGTAAGGGGTGTTACACAATACCTGGGTTGAATCAGATACAATTTGAAGGATTTTGTGGGATCATGGATCGAGGCTTAACGGAAGAACTTTATAAGTTTTCAAAAATTGAAGATACAAAGCAAGAAATTGAATTTCAATTATTTGTGGAAACATATCAATTGGTGGAACCGTTGATAAAAGAAAGGGATGCTATATATGTGTGACAGCCCAAAATAGACCCTAGCCGGAATGTGGTTTTGGGACCACAAAACCGAGGCATAACAATAATTTAAAATTTATTTCGATGCCTATAATATGTGAGTATTCATGTATGACATTTTTGATGATTGATTTAGTGTTATAAAGGTGAATTCCACTAGAAAGGACTTAGTAGTGAACTTTGAAAATACGATAGGGAAAGGGTGATGACTAATTAAAGCATGCATGCAAAATAATGGACTTGCATGTCAAATTCCCCTTTTACAAGTGATGGCCGCCATGACAAAGAGATATGGGTTAAACATGTCATGAAACATGTTTTGTTGGGCATTAGGGAGAAATAGTAAACAAATAGGCATGGGTAAGAAAAGAATGAAAAAAAATGTGTGAGAGAGTAGCATACCCCATTCTTAGTGCAACCAAGAAGAAAAAAACAAAACAAAAAAAATTTGTTCATGCTTGCTCTCTCCCTTTTGGCCAAAAAATACTAAGAGGAAGAAGGATTTTTGCTTCATTTCCTTTGTTTAGAAGAAATCTAGAAGGTGATTTGGCTAAATTTGCATCAAGAGTAAGCTCAAGAGCTAAGAGGGCCACAATTGGACAAGGGAAGGAAAAGGTGATCGAATAGCCGAAAAAGCCGTTCGACAACATCCGAGGTAAGTCCTCAAGAAGTGACCCTACTTGAATTGTGTGAAATAAAGTATGGATGTGTATTGATTATTGATTATGTATGCATGAGTATTTGAATTCTACCCGGGCTAAGTCCCAAGGCGAATATGCTTGTGACTATAATTGCGTTTGAGCCTTAGTAACGAAAATGAATTATGTATGTCCAATGATAATTGATGTATGTGTTCATGGGAAATGGAATGATATCCGGGCTAAATCCTGAAGACAATTATGCTGGAAATTATATCCGGGTTAAGACCCAAGGCAATTGTGCTAGTGGCTACATCCGGCTAAGACCAAGGCATTCGTGCGAGATATTCTATCCGGCTAAGACCAAGGCATTTGTGCACGTGATTATATCCGGTTATATTCAAGAATCTTGGGCTGGAGGTGAGTGTTGGTTGCTGTAATGAATTCAATTAGTACACTCGAAAAGCCCAAAGGATAAGGTACATTATATGTGCATTGAAAGTCGACATGTTTGAGCAACATTCGCTCAATCGACTAATGAATTTCAGTTATTGAATTGATTGATATTTTGTGAAATTATATAATGATGAAGTGTGAAGTAAGAATGTGCATTAATGAAATGATGCATTTGGCTATGTGAATGTATTGCTGTAATTAGAGTTGATTATATTCCTTGAGACTTACTAAGCATAAAAAATGCTTACCCCGTTGCTTTGGCTCTCAGTTTTCTAGATTTCGCTCGAAGCAATCGGATTTGGGATCATTGAAGTCGAAGTCATCCACACTATCAAGCCTCCATTTTGGTATAAATTTTTGGTTGAACTTGAGATGGCATGTATAGGACTACCCCTTGTTTGTTAAATATGTTGTGATGTAAGTATGTACGGCCATGCGAAAATGGCTCGAAAAGGGAAACATGAACTTAGAATAATTGTGGTTTGTATGTTTATATTTGGTGTCATGATGTGGCTATGGCTTGGAAATGGGAATGTTGGTCATATGATCAGCCATTGGCATGGTTAAAATGATCATATATGAACCTATGTATGGCAAGACTAGTTGGTTCATGGAGACTACCAAATAGGTAAGACCTACCTTAAAAACAGATGCTGCCAGCTGCAGTGACGTGAATGTGAAAAATCACCAAAATTCGTAGGAATGGAATTAAATAGTTAATAAGCTATGTAAATGAACCTTGATGAGTCTATTTTCATATGGAAGAAGCGAAATGGTCATAGGAGTTACATGTTAAGAGATATTAAAGCTATTGTGAGACAGGGCCAGAATGGTTTCTGTGTTCCCTGTCGCAACTTTAAAAATTCACTATAAATTATCCAAAAAGAACTAGGAGACATACCTTATATTTAGAGATTCCATTTTGAGTCTAGTTTCATTAGAAACAAACGGCACCAGCATTAAAGCCCTGTACAGAGAGATATTCAAGTTATACCACGCGAAGGTCAGAGCAGTCAATCCCTGTAACATGGGTGACTTTAACTAATAAACTGTACCAATTGGCCCAACCAAAAATTCTAGAAATAAATCCATGGATGGATATATGAGTCTAAATTCAGGGAAAATTTACGAAACCAGTTTCCGAGTTTTGAAACTTGAGATATGATTTTTAAGGCGACGGTGATGCAGTTTTCCAGCCTGACTGAAAATGTCAAATGGATGGGCAAAACAAGTGAACTTGGCTTGTTAACCCCTCGTGTCCGACACCGGCGATGGTCTCGGGTTCGGGTGTTACAATTTTATTGGTATCGAGCCACGGTTTAGTCAATTCTAGGACTACCGTGATGTGTTTGGGGTCTAGCTATACATGCCATTAAATGATGAATCGATAGTGTGATGATTTCGACAATTTGACTTTGTGTTTGTTTATAGCAATGGATCCCGATCCCAACCGAAGCGATAGCTGATGATGTGGAGAGTGTGGCGCTGCTCCGCGCAAGGGACAGCAGGCCGGCGGACTCTCAACCTATGGCCAGCAATCCTAATGACGAGGCTAGGCAAGCCTTTTATAGTGTGATGAACGAATGGTTTAATCAATACATTCGAACCAACACTACTGTTCCACAACCTCCATTCCCGACAAATGCAACCCCAAGACCTACAATACCTCCGTGATGACCAAATAAGGTCAAGTAAGCCCCGGTCGATAGGATTCGAAAACATGGGGCCACTGAATTTAAGGCTACGGATGATGATGATGCCGAGCGAGCTGAATTTTGGTTAGATAACACTATCCGGGTGCTTGATGAGCTATCCTGTACACCCGATGAGTGCTTAAAGTGTACCATCTCCTTGCTACACGAGTCCGCCTACTATTGGTGGAGTACTCTGACTTCTGTGGTGCCTAGAGAGCAAGTGACTTGGGAATTCTTTCAAACCGAAGTTCAAAAAAGTATATCGATCGAGATTCATCGACCAAAAGCGGAGGGAATTTCTTGATCTTAAGCAAGGTTCTATGTCCGTTACCGACTACGAACGAAAGTTTGTGAGGCTTAGCCGGTACGCACGAGAATGCATTTCGTCCGAAGCTATTATGTGTAAACGCTTCGAGGATGGGCTGAATGATGATATAAGGATGTTTGTTGGCATTCTCGAGATACGAGAGTTCGTAGTACTTGTTGAGCGAGCTTGTAAAGTCAAGAGCTTAGAAAGGAGAAACAAAAGCTGATGGGAACCGGAGAATTCGAAAGAGGTCCTCGGAAAGTCTCTTCAACAAGCATCGAAGAGATTTGAGATGATGCGAGCCGGTCTAGAGGCGTTTGGGCTTTTCTAGACGAGGACGCGATCGACCCCCTGTGACCACACGAGTCACTTCGATCGCCAGTGGTGGAAATGATCGCCGAGAGAGGGCGGAGTGTCCACATTGTGGCAAATGGCATTCGGGGAGCTGTTGGTTTCGTGATCGCTCCTGCTATAAGTGTGGATCGGCCGACCACTTTATGAAGGATTGCCCGAGGATGCATGAGCAGAATGTAAGTCGAGTGCAAACCGGGTGCTACCATCGCCGAGGTAGGCCACCTAGAAATATGGGCAATATCGATGGCGGTCGAGAGGATCTAGAGATGCTACCATCGATCCGAGGCTCGTGCTCTGCTAGGACTTATGCCATACGCGCACGCCGAGGATCTGCCTCTCCGGATGTTATTACGGTACTTTCACTCTTTTCAATACAAATGTGATTGCTTTGATTGACCCTGGTTCTACTCATTCATATATATGTGAAACCTTAGCATCCAAAGAAGACTTTGCCCATTGAGTCTCTCGAGTTTGTAATTCGGTGTCAAACCCTTGGGTCATTACGTGCTTGTCAACAAAGTGTGCAAGAAAAGTCCCCTAGTGTTCCGAGGTTCTTGTTTTCCGCGGACTTGATGCTTTTGCCGTTCGATGAGTTCGACGTTATTCTTGGTTTGGATTGGTTGACCATGCACGATGCGGTTGTAAATTGCAAGAGCAAGACTATCGATTTGAGGTGCGCGAATAATGAAATAATTCGGGTTGAGTCTACGGACTTAAAGGGTTGCCACCGTAATATCGTGATGTAGGCCCGTAAATATGTAAGAAAAGGGTGCGAAGCGTACCTTGCGACGTGCTCGATGACAAGGAATCGAAAAGAAACCCGAATCTGTGCCGTGGTTTGTGAATACCGGATGTTTTCCAGAAGAATTGCCGGTTTACCACTGTTCGGAAATAGAATTTGGCATCGAATTGGTACCGGTACCACTCCAATTTCGATAGCTCCGTATCGTATGGCACCAACGAATTAAAGGAGTTGAAAGCTCGATTGCAAGAATTGGTGGATAGAGGTTTTGCTCGCTCGAGTTTTTCGCCTTGGGGTGCGCCGGTGTTGTTCGTGAAGAAGAAGGATGGAACCATGCGATTGTAGATCGACTATCGTCAGCTTAATAAAGCGACGATAAAGAACAAATATCCGTTGCCACGTATTGATGACTTGTTCGATCAACTGAAGGGAGCCTCGGTGTTCTCGAAAATAGATTTGAGATCGGGCTATTATCAATTGCGAATCCGAGATTCGGACGTACCCAAGCGCCTTGAGCGAGATATGGTCACTATGAGTTCCTAGTGATGCCGTTTGGGCTCACTAATGCCCTCGCAGATTTATGGATTTAATGAATCGGATCTTTAGACCATATTTGGATCGATTCGTAGTCATGTTCATTAATGACATCTTGGTCTATTCAAGAAATGAGACCGAACATCTTGAACACCGCGGTTAGTCTTGCAAATTTTACGGGATAAGCAATTATATGCTAAGTTCGCAAGTGTGAGTTTTGGTTAGAGAGGTTAGCTTCTTGGGTCATGTGGTATCTCAGATCGGGTATTCGAGTCGACCGAATAAAATTTCAGCCATACTTAATTGGAAGCCTCAGAAATATTCTTGAGGTTCGAGTTTTTGGGGCTTGCTTAGGTTATTACCGACGATTTGTAAAGGCTTCTCAACGATAGCCACGCCGATGACGGCTACTCCAAAAGGATGTTAAGTTCGAATGGATTGGAGAAATGCCAAAAAGTTTCGATCAATGAAAACTTATTTGATGAAGCCCCAATTCTAGTGCAACCCGAGTCCAAGCAAGGAGTTTGTCATCTATAGCGACGCCTCTCTACTTGGGTTAGGTTGCGTATTAATGCAAGAAGGTCGAGTTGTGGCCTGCGCGTCGAGGCAATTAAAGCCACATGAGAAAAATTATCCAACTCATGATCTCGAATTGGCCACCATCGATTCGCCTTTAAAGATTTGGCGACATTACTTATTTGGTGAAAGGTGCCATGTATACTCGGATCACAAAAGTCTCAAATATTTGATGACCCAAAGAGACTTAAATCTGCGACAAAGACGTTGGCTTGAGTGTTAAAGGATTATGAGTGATCATTGACTATCACCCGGAAAGGCGAATGTGGTTGCGGATGCCTTGAGTCGTAAATCGTTATTCACTTTACGAGCGATGAATGTGCACTTGTCTGTCCGATCCGACAGTGTGTTAGTGGCTGAATTGAAAGCCAAACCATTATTGACACACCAAATTCGAGAAGCTCAGAAAGTCGATGACGAGTTGGTTGCAAAACGGGCTTCGTGTGTTCCGAACAAGGACTCGGAGTTTCAAATCGACGATGACGATTGTTTGAGGTTCAAAGGTCGTCTGTGTGTCCCAAAGAATTCGGAACTCATTTCGATAATTCTGAATGAAGCCCATTGTAGCCGAATGGCAATCCACCCGGGGAGTACGAAGATGTACAATGAATTGAAACGTCGATTTTGGTGGCATGGTATGAAGCGAGACATCTCCGACTTTGTTTCGAGATGTCTAATATGTCAACAAGTGAAAGCGGAACATCAGTGCCTTCAGGATTACTTCAGCCAATCACGATACCCGAGTGGAAATGGGATCGAGTCACAATGGACTTTGTATCCGGACTGCCATTGTCAGAAAGTAAAAGGATGCGGTTTGGGTCGTGGTAGATCGATTGACTAAGTCGGCCCACTTTGTCCCCGTTACGTACGGATTTTTCAATGGACAAATTAGCGGAATTGTACGTTTCTCAGATTGTGAGATTACACGGGGTGCCTATTTCTATCGTGTCGGATAGAGATCCGAGATTTACCTCGCGATTTTGGAAAAAGTTGCAAGAAGCTTTGGGTACCAAGTTGCATTTCAGACCGCCTTTCACCCCCAAACCGATGGTCAATCCGAGCGGATAATTCAGATACTTGAGGATATGTTAAGATGTTGCGTCCTCGAGTTTAGTGGTTCATGGGAAGCGGTATTTGCCGTTGATTGAATTCGCACAACAACAAACTTTCAATCAAGTATTAAGATGGCACCCTACGAGGCCTTATGCGGTCGTAAATGCCGCACGCCATTGTTTTGGACCGAGCTCGGTGAAAGCAAGATTTTCGGTGGATTTGATTATGGATGCTGAGCGAAAGTGAAAGTAATCCGTGAAAGTCGAAGATAGCCTCCGATCGTCGAAGTCGACGCGGATCTCAAGCGTAAGGATATCGAGTATCGTGGGTGATAAAGTGTTTCTCAAGGTATCGCTTGGAAAAAGATACTCGAGTTCGGTAGTAAGGGCAAGTTGAGCCCGAGGTTCATTGGACCATATGAGATATCGAGCGAAGTCGGTCCAATGGCATATCGCTTGATTTTGCCCCCGAACTCAAAAGGTTCACGATGTCTTTCACGTTTTGATGCTTCGACGCTATAGATCCGATCCATCGCACGTGATTAGTCCATCAGAAATTGAAATTCAAGCTAATATGAGTTATGAGGAAGAACCGATTCGTATCCTATCACGAGAAGTGAAAGAGTTGCGAAACAAGCGGGTTCCGCTAGTGAAAGTGTTATGGCTCAAGCACGGATAGAAGAAGCTACTTGGGAGACCGAGAACTCTATGAAAGAACGATATCCAAACCTATTTACGGTAAGATTTTCGGGACGAAAATTCCTTAAGAGGGGGGAGTTGTGACAGCCCAAAATAGACCCTAGCGGAATGTGGTTTCGGGACCACAAAACCGAGGCATAACAATAATTTAAAATTTATTTCGATGCCTATAATATGTGAGTATTCATGTATGACATTTTGATGATTGATTTAGTGTTATAAAGGTGAATTCCACTAGAAAGGACTTAGTAGTGAACTTTGAAAATACGATAGGGAAAGGGTGATGACTAATTAAAGCATGCATGCAAAATAATGGACTTGCATGTCAAATTCCCCTTTTACAAGTGATGGCGGCCATGACAAAGAGATATGGGTTAAACATGTCATGAAACATGTTTTGTTGGGCATTAGGGAGAAATAGTAAACAAATAGGCATGGGTAAGAAAAGAATGAAAAAAAAATGTGTGTGAGAGAGTAGCATACCCCATTGCCGTGCAACCAAGAAGAAAAAAAACAAAACAAAAAAAAATTTGTTCATGCTTGCTCTCTCCCTTTTTGGCCAAAAAATACTAAGAGGAAGAAGGGATTTTTGCTTCATTTCCTTTGTTTAGAAGAGATCTAGAAGGTGATTTGGCTAAATTTGCATCAAGAGTAAGCTCAAGAGCTAAGAGGGCCACAATTGGACAAGGGGAAGGAAAAGGTGATCGAATAGCCGAAAAAGCCGTTCGACAACATCCGAGGTAAGTCCTCAAGAAGTGACCCTACTTGAATTGTGTGAAATAAAGTATGGATGTGTATTGATTATTGATTATGTATGCATGAGTATTTGAATTCTACCCGGGCTAAGTCCCGAAGGCGAATATGCTTGTGACTATAATTGCGTTTGAGCCTTAGTAACGAAAATGAATTATGTATGTCCAATGATAATTGATGTATGTGTTCATGGGAAATTGAATGATATCCGGGCTAAATCCTGAAGACAATTATGCTGGAAATTATATCCGGGTTAAGACCCGAAGGCAATTGTGCTAGTGGCTACATCCGGCTAAGACCAAGGCATTCATGCGAGATATTCTATCCGGCTAAGACCAAGGCATTTGTGCACGTGATTATATCCGGTTATATTCCGAAGAATCTTGGGCTGGAGGTGAGTGTTGGTTGCTGTAATGAATTCAATTAGTACACTCGAAAAGCCCAAAGGATAAGGTACGTTATATGTGCATTGGAAAGTCGACATGTTTGAGCAACATTCGCTCAATCGACTAATGAATTTCAGTTATTGAATTGATTGATATTTTGTGAAATTATATAATGATGAAGTGTGAAGTAAGAATGTGTATTAATGAAATGATGCATTTGGCTATGTGAATGTATTGCTGTAATTAGAGTTGATTATATTCCTTGAGACTTACTAAGCATAAAAAAAATGCTTACCCCGTTGCTTTGGCTCTCAGTTTTGATTATATTCCTTGAGACTTACTAAGCATAAAAAAAATGCTTACCCCGTTGCTTTGGCTCTCAGTTTTCTAGATTTCGTCAAGCAATCGGATTTGGGATCGTTGAAGTCGAAGTCATCCACACTATCAAGCCTCCATTTTGGTATAAATTTTGGTTAAACTTGAGATGGCATGTATAGGACTACCCTTGTTTGTTAAATATGTTGTGATGTAAGTATGTACGGCCATGCGAAAATGGCTCGAAAAGGGAAACATGAACTTAGAATAATTGTGGTTTGTATGTTTATATTTGGTGTCATGATGTGGCTATGGCTTGGAAATGGGAATGTTGGTCATATGATCAGCCATTGGCATGGTTAAAATGATCATATATGAACCTATGTATGGCAAGACTAGTTGGTTCATGGAGACTACCAAATAGGTAAGACCTACCTTAAAAACAGATGCTGCCAGCTGCAGTGACGTGAATGTGAAAAATCACCAAAATTCGTAGGAATGGAATTAAATAGTGAATAAGCTATGTAAATGAACCTTGATGAGTCTATTTTCATATGGAAGAAGCGAAATGGTCATAGGAGTTACATGTTAAGAGATATTAAAGCTATTGTGAGACAAGGCCAGAATGGTTTCTGGGTTCCCTGTCGCAACTTTAAAAATTCACTATAAATTATCCAAAAAGAACTAGGAGACATACCTTATATGTACAGATTCCATTTTGAGTCTAGTTTCATTAGAAACAAACAGCACCAGCATTAAAGCCCTGTACAGAGAGATATTCAAGTTATACCACGCGAAGGTCAGAGCAGTCGATCCCTGTAACATGGGTGACTTTAACTAATAAACTGTACCAATTGGCCCAACCAAAAATTCTAGAAATAAATCCATGGATGGATATATGAGTCTAAATTCAGGAAAAATTTACGAAACCAGTTTCCGAGTTTTGAAACTCGAGATATGATTTTTAAGGCGACGGTGACGTAGTTTTCCAGCCTGACTGAAAATGTCAAATGGATGGGCAAAACAAGTGAACTTGGCTTGTTAACCCCTCGTGTCCGACACCAGCGATGGTCTCGGGTTCGGGGTGTTACAATATGAATCACTTACATATTCTTCTAAATTATATGTATCTGCAGGATTAATTTGGAAAACCAGTAAGGATAAGTAAGAACAAACAATTTTTATTGGAAACATTCCTTTAATAAACTCCCTCGGAACTTCTATAGTAAATGGAATATACAAAATTGTGATCAATCAAATATTGCAAAGCCCTAGTATCTATTATCGATCAGAATTGGATCATAACGAAATTTTGGTCTATACTGGTACCACAATGTCAGATTGGGGAGGGAGGTTAGAATTAGAGATTGATAGAAAAGCAAGGATATGGGCTCGTGTAAGTAGGAAACAAAAAATATCTATTCTAGTTCCATCATCAGCTATGTGTTAGAATCTAAGAGAAATTCTAGAGAATGTTTGCTAAGGACTTTGAAATTTGGCTAAGGAATAGCCATTTTCAATGTCCATTAATTGAAATGGCTTAGAGGGTCTCCAAATGACATACAATCGGTTTTGCAGAGCCGTAAACTCGATATTCCTCCCCAACAATTTGAGGACCACTGAAGTGGACATTTCCTTTTTAAGCAGCTGATGTACTCTCTTCGAGAATTCAATGGAGGGAGTACCATTGATTATCGATTTTTTGACATCCCCTTCAGTGAGTGAAAAATCTTCCTTAGATTGTTGAGATCCACCATCTACTTTATGTTCAATGATTTTATTCCCCATTAACAGGTCTTTCTAAGACAAAGATGGTGCTAGTGTTGGATCCACAACCATCACTTCTTCTGGATTATCCTCCGATTCCTTAAAGCGGACTTTCTTTGTGTTTGGATTATCAGGAGGATTATCTCCTTCACTATTCTTGGGACAAAGAGAAACTGAAGTAGCCATTGTTTTAGAGTAAATTAAATGTTCAATTTTATTTATCTTTTAAGTAAAAAAAATACTAAAAAAATACAACCATAAAATGAAAATATACAAAAATCTGAATATTAAGGTAATAGTATACTTGTTTTAGTTATTTAATTTTATCAAGGAAAAATCCTTGATGATTCCAACAACAAAATGTTATGTGGTAGCTTCAAATTAGGACACATGAGAAGCATCATTTAAAATAAAAATAAATTTAAAAATAAAAATAATTTTTTTAAATATATAAATTTATAGAAATCATATAAAATGAATAATAAAAATAATAATAAAACTATCAAAATTAAGAAAAATAAAAAATCCAAAAATGAATTTTTTTAGTTCTAGAAAAACTTTTTTTAATATCAAGTTTTTATATTAGTTTTAAAATTATAAAAAAATATAAAATTACTAAAATTGTAGTTGCCAAATGAATCTGCACAAATAGATGTTCAAATTTATTTAACATCCATATCTACATGTTCATCGAAAACATTAAATAAAAAAATAAAAATTTAAATTTCAATATTTATGGGTTAGTATTTGATAGAGTGTATTTTTGTATTTCACAGACAATTTTAAAAATTGTCATGTGTCTATTTCTTTTAAATATTTATATTTTTAACGTTATGCTACAGCCTATAAAATACTTGTCAACCCTCTAATACTGCTTATGAAGTTTTTAAACTCCACGTACCAAATATTATTTACATTTTTAGAAAAACTTTAAGACATGAGTCACTATTTTTATTGGCTTTTAGTACAAAATTTTTTGAAAGCTTTTTTAGTGCAAAATTTTTTGAATTACATACCTAAAAAAAATACCAACTTGATTAATAATTTTGAAATTCAAGTACTAATTAAGTCCTATAACACTCCAAACCCGACCTAGAAGTTTAAGCCAAACTTAGATGAGTTATACCAATGCTGTAACGACCCGAACTTTAAGGTTATAGGAAAAGTGTATTTTCGGGTCTCTGTTTCTGAAAAAAATGGATTAGAAAATATTTATTAAAAATAATTACGAAGTTAATTGAGTAATTAACTAGGCTTTAATTAAGTGAATTTAGCTTCATTAAGAGTAATTAGTAAAAAGACTAAATGTAATAAAGGGTAAAGGTTTAATTATAGATTAATAAAAAAGAAAGGGGATCAAAATGGCAAATATGCCATTTAATATAGTTGAGGCGGCATTAGATTGAAAAATCTAAGATTTTTCTTAGATTTTAGATATATTAATTATTATTGTTATTGTTATTATTATTTAAATTGATATTATATTATAAAATATAAATTAAATAAAGACAAGTGTATGAAAATGATTTGATATAAGTGTATAAATAAAATATACACATTTGTAATACAAGTATTTGATAATAAATAGATATTTATTTAAATAATAAATTATTGCTATAATTATTAATTATTATTAATATTATATTATGAAATAAATTAAAATAGTGACAAATGTGTGGTAATTATAAAATACATGTGTAACAAATTGAATACATAAATTTGTAATATGTATATTTAATTATTAGTAGATATTTATTATTTATAAAAGATATTTATTAATTAAATAATTATATTATAATATTTTTATGAAATAAATAAATACAAATAAGACAAATGTATGGTGCAAATGGTGACATGTGTAATACTAATATACATACAATTGTAAAATACATGTATATTTACTTATATAATAAGTATATCATTAAGTTATTTTATATATATATATAAGAAAAGAAAAACAAGTGTATAAAATAATTGGTGCAAATATTAAATAAATATTTGTTATTAAATAGTTTTTATTATAGTTATTATTGTTATTATATATATATATATATATATATATATATATATATATATATATAACAAAACAAAAAGAAAGAATAGAATAGAAATAGAAACAGAAAGCCAAACGAAACAGAGAGTAGGGAAGGAAAGAAAAGAAAGAAAGGGAGAAAAGGAAAAATTTAGATTTCAAGGTTTGGAAGTTTAATTGGTAAGTCAATTTAGTCTTTTTTACTTAATTTTGATGTTTTAAAAGTTTTGGAACAAGATTTTGATGAAATTAAGTTGATGTTTTGAAAGTTATTAGATTTCTAGATAATGTTCATGTTGAGTAAAATGATGAAATAAGGGTTAAATTGATAGAAATTCAAGTTAGAAATGAAATAAGGATTGAATTGTAAAGTAATTCATAAGTTTTATGTTGTAGGGACTAAATTGATGAAATTTTGAAATTAGGAAAACATGCTGGAAATTTAATAGTTAAGTATGAGTTTGGACAAAATTTGAATAGAAATGAAGTATGAGTTGAGATAGAAAAAGTAAGTGAATTTAGTTAAGATTAAATTGAAATTAAAGTAGAAATTGAATAGAAATTGTATTAATTAGATATAAATTAGTAGTGAATTAACGAATATGAATTGTTTTAATTCCCATAGCTAACGTTGTCTCGGGAAATTTCGACTAAGCAAGGAAAAATGACAAAGACAACGGAAGTTAGCTCGAGGAAATACGATTTGTATTTTTATAATTCGAACCAAGTTATTAATTGTTATATTTTTTTATTCAATGCATTTAATAAATGTTGAAGTGAGAATTATTGTGTTTATAATGGAAATGGATTAATTTGGTATGTGATGAATTTATATTGATTGAATTAAATTGAATTATATATATATATATATATATATATATATATATGTGTGTGTGAATGAGATATTGTGCAATTATGATAATTGAATTTTGGATAAATGTTATGATAAATAGTTAAGATGGGAATTATTTGTATTGTGTCTTCATAATTGAAATCAATTGATTTAGTGTGTGATAAATTTATATTGAATTAATTTATGAATATATGTGAATGTTTGAATTGAAATGAATATTGATGTGGAAATTAAATAATAAATATTTGTTATATTGGAAAATATATGTAGTTGGAAGTGTGATGAAATTGATAGAAAATTGTGATTATTGTGAAATTGAATATTTATTAGTGAAAAGTGAATAAACTATATTGAATTGAAAATATATAGTTAATTAATTAAAATATGAATTAATTGAAAACTGAAAAGTGAATTAAATACCCTATTAACTAGTTGGGCTAGTCGGATATAGTTGGCATGCCATAGGATATGGAAGAGTACGAGTTTTGCCGGCTTACTAATCAGGCACTTATGTGCCAACTACTGTTACTGTTACCGTTACTATTACCAATTCGGCACTTTGTGTGTCTGATATTGTTACTGTTACCGTTACTGTTACTGTTTTGGATTTGTTCCGATGAGATACTCTGTGTACCGTACTGTTAATGTTACTATTCCAAATTTGTTCCGATGAGGTACTCTATGTACCGTACTGCTACTGTTACTATTACTGTTCCGGCTTCGGCTGATAAGGCACTATGTGCTGTTTTGGTGTGTTGGTTGGATCCATGTATCCGTCTAGGTCCGAGTCATGTTAATAGGAGTAAATAAAGGAACTGGAAAGATCAACTGTTACTGAATAATTTAATTGTTACTGTATGTCTGATTTTTACTGAATAATTGATTGTTACTGGATAACCAATCAATTGATCGATACTGAATAACTGATTATTATTGAATAATTGATTGTTACTGAATAACTGATTGTTACTGAATAAGTAATTGTTCTGATTGACTGATTGTTAATGAATATTACTGATTGATTAATTGCTATTGAAAAATAATAAATGATTTTGAATTTAAAGTAGATCAAAGCATTGATTGGAAAGTGAATGTTTGAATACTCATTGAGTTTGAATAGTTCAATATATATAAATTAATATGTTTTATAATTATTTAAGTGTTCGGATTATAGAAATACCACTGAGTGTATACTCAGCGTATGGTTTGTTTCCGTGCTCAGGTTAAGGCTAGACCGTTGAATTAACATCCCAGGCCGATCCCGAATTCAATGAGGTAAAGCATGTTGAGTATTGGTAATGGCATGTACCTAGGACGTCTTATGAGAGTCATCTAGGTTGTGAAAGTCTTGATGAAATAAGTAAATTATGGTTGTTAATGGTATATAGTATGAAGTTGAAATAATTGATATAGTAAGTGATATACTTAAAAAGATAAATTGGATAGGTTATAAAATGTTTTAGATTGGTAAGATTTGAGCATATTTAAGTGTATTTGGATTGTTTGAATGTTAGAAAATTGTATTGGTTGTGTATTGGTTGAAGTTTTAATTTGCAGAGTTAGAAACATTTATTTTTAATAAATGATTATAATTGAACTGTACAGACCGGTAATGCCCTATAATCCTGTTCCGGGGATGGATAAGGGTTAGAGGGTGTTACAAATGCACTGAAAATCGATTTTTTTTCGAGATTTTAACTTTGAAATCATAAATTCATTTTTGTCGGTTTAGGTAATTTTATAGTTTCGTGTTAGAAATTGATTGATATGGATGAGATTATCAAAAGGGACGCAAGACAAATCTAAAGACAATTTCCAAACCCAAAGGATCAAATCACATTTATTGCAGTGCAAGACAATCTGAGCTCCCATACGCCGTTCGATCCTAAATTTGATGTTTTCTTGAACAGATAAAGGAAAGACAAAGGGTGAGTTACCAATCACTACGTATATCCAGACTCAATGCAAATAAGCAGAGCATACTATATAAATCGTAGTAACGCAAAGAACTTAAGAGCAGTTGTATAACTAGTACGGACAAATCTAGATCATCACAGAGATTTGATCAAAGGTGCTTCAACAGTGCAAAGAAAAAATAGAATAGAGTAGAACAAAATAAATCATACAGTATAGAATTTAATAGAGCTGAACAGAATAAAATGGTACAGAGTAGAGCAGATTTGAATAGAACAGAACAGAACAGAGCAGACAGAGCATGTATGTTAAGCAAATGCAGTATTTTCAAACAGATCAGAATGTAGATTTATCATAAACATTCTAGCCAAACTCCGCTACACACCAAGATAGAGTTCTCCCTTGAACTCATCCATCCAAAGCACACCAACAAAGTCATCTTGAGTTGCCCGGCAATGATAACCTGCCACCCTGGGTTGCCCGGCAACTATGGTTTATCAACATGCAGCTAAACTGCCAATCAAATATATGTGGTCAAGCCACTATAGTATAGTCAAACTGTTGGAACAAAAGTGTGGATAAACCACCAGATAATGTAGACCATTAAACTATCAGAAACTTCCTCTTTTCATATCAACCTAAGTCCTATGCAGTGTGTCATGTTATGCTTATGCAGACTTAGAGTAATCAGCATGTAAGTCATGTTATCCTTTAATAACAAAATCAGAAAATGTGGGAGTCCATGTTTTGTAAAACAGACTTATCAAACCTCAACAAACCATATCAGATTTATAATGACCCAAATATTACTGTTATCAGAAAAGTGAATTTTTGGGTCTCCGTTTCTGAAAAATGGATTTGTAAATATTTATTAAAAATATTTATGAAGTTAATTGAGTGGTTAATTAGAGTTTAATTAAGTAAATTTAGCTTAATTAAGGATAATTGGATAAAAGGATTAAATTGAATAAAGTGTGAAAGTTTAATTATAGAATAAAGAAAATTGAAAGGACTAAATAAGTAAATAAGCCAAAATGAGTGCCAAGTGTATGGTAAAAATAAAATACATGTGTAATAAATATTATACATGCATTTGTAATACATGTATGTATTTATTTATTATTTAAGTAAATATTAGTGTATTTATTATTATTAAATTGATATTATATGATGAATAAATTAAAAGAAAGACAAATGTGATAATATATATGCATACAAGTGTTAAATAAGTATTTGTTATTAAATAGATTTTTATTAATAGATATCTTTATTGTTAATAGATTATATATATATATATATATATATATATATATATATATATATAAAATAAAAGGAATAAAGAAAAAAAAGAAATAGAATTGAAAACGAAACAGGGGAAGGAAAGAAGGAAAAAGAAAGGAAAGAAAGAAAAAAGAAAAATAAGGATTTTGAGGTTTGAAGGTTTAATTGGTAAGTTAATTTAGCCCTTTTTACTTAATTTTGATGTTTTAGAAGCGTTGGAACAAGGTTTTGATGAAATTAAGTTGATATATTTAAAGTTATTAGAATGAATAAAATGATAAATTAGGGATTAAATTGATAGAAATTCAAGTTAGAAGTGAAATAAGGATTGAATTGTAAAGTAATTCATAAGTTTTATGCTTTAGGGACTAAATTGAAAGAATTTTGAAATTATGGTTTTATGGTGAAATTAGAGTATTGAAATTAGTCTAAAGTGGAAATTGAATGAAAATATTGAGTTAAATGTGAAGAATAAAAGTTACTCCCGATTTAAGGACTAAATTGGAATTTAGGCAAAATATGTAGAAATTGAAATATTCAATATGAAAATTGAATGGTAATGTATTGACAATATTTAATTGATTTCCGTAGCTAGTGTTGTGCCGGAAAATCTCAGCTAGACAAGGAAAAGATAAAGCCGACGAGGGATAGTTCAGAAATTACGGTTTGTATTTCTATAATCTGAACTTAGTTATAATTGTTATATTTTATTTAAAGTATATGAAAAATGTTAAGATAAGAATTATTGTGTTTTATGATTGAAACGGATTAACTGGTGTATGTTAAAATTTATTGAATTTATTTGAATATGTGTGATTTGTGTGGTATTGAATATGAATGTATGTTATATTGAACAATATATTGATTTGGGAAATGATGAAATTGATATGAAAATATATGATTAACGAGAAATTTGAACATTTGTTAATGTAAAGTGAATTGAAATATATATTGAACTGAAAATATATATGATTAGTTGAAATATGTACTGAATGAAAACTGAAAGTTTACTGAATACCATATTAACATTATCGGACTAGTCGGATATAGTTGGCATGCCATAGGATTGGAAGTGTTCAGGGATATTCTGACTTTGTGTTGATGAGACACTATAAGTGTCGCCTTATTGTTACTGTTCCGAATTCATTCTGAAGAGGTACTCTGTACCTTACTGTTACTGTTCCGGATTTGTTCCGATGAGGTACTTTGTGTACCGCCATCATATCTTATTATCATATTATTATCGATCTGATGTATTAAAGCTTCGACCGATGAAACACTGTATGCTATCCCGGTGTGTGGGTTGGATTCGTGCATCCGTTCGAGTCTGAGTCTTGTTAATAGGGGAAAATAAAGGTACTGAATAACTGACTGCTACTGAATAATTGATTATGGTGAATAAATGGTCATTCTTGAATAATCGATTATTCTTGAATAATTGATCGTGGATGAATAAATGATATTCTTGAATAAATGATTATTCTTGAATAACTGATTAATCTCGATGATCGACCGATAATGAACAATAAACATCAATTGATTGTTACTAAAGAATATTGATTGTTATTGAAATGGAATAGTACAAAATATTGAATGAAAGGTGAATAATCTTATTATTCAAAGTGAATTGTAAATATATATATTGAAAACGATTATCAAAGAATAATTGATTGTTATTGAACGATATTGATAAATTGATTGACATTGAAAGATATTGACTGATATAGAGGTTGGATTAAAACAAATTACTGATTGAAAAGTAAATAGTTGATTATTGTTTAAAGATATCAAACAATTATACTATTGAGTTTATTATATGATTTTAAGTTTTTGTAATATTTTTCTTACACTATTAAGTGTTCGGATTATAGAAGTACCATTGAGTTCATACTCAGCATACGGTTTGTTTCCGTGCGCAGGATAAAATAAAGCTAGACCGTTGAATCAGCATCCCAAGTCGATCCCGAATTCAATGAGGTAAAGCATGTTAATTATTGGAAATGGCATGTACCTAGGATGTCTTAAGTGTGTTATTTTGCATTGTGATTGTAATAGTGTGATAAGTAAATTGATAATTGATAATGATACATGATAAGTGTTTTAAGTCAAGTATTGGATTGGTTTAGTATGGATATTTGTATTGGTTGTGGTTTGAAATTTGTAGGGTTGGCTAGTAAAGTGTGAAAGGTTCATTATTGAGTCCACACGGCTTGGCATACGGGCGTGTGACCAGACCGTGTGAGACACACGACTTGCACACGGACATGTTTTTAGGCTGTGTGTCCTCTGCACCTAAAATGCTACAAAACAGATTGCCACACGGGCTGAGCACACCGGCGTGTGTCTTGGCCGTGTGAAATTAATTTGTTCATAGGCAAACGTCAGAGAGCTCTACGGGTAGAGGACACGGGCGTGTCACATATGCCATACAGGCATGTGGTATTGTACATAAAAGGGAAATTTAAGAATTTTATGAAAAATTTTATAAGCTTCTGATTGAGTCTCGGTTTAGTTTTAACATACATTTTAAGTCTCGAGGGCGCATTAAAGAAACATTAAGATATATTTTATGAATTGAATTATATTTCTTTTTCTATTAATTGTAATCGAACTGCAGTGACTGGTAATACTCCGTAATCCTATTCCGATTACAGGATAGGGTTAAGGGTGTTACAAGATTGCTATGAAGTCACATTCATGGTTATAAATCAGAATCCATAACAATCAATCTAACATATTCAGGTATCGCATATTCTCTATCAACATAATAATGCAGAGGCGTTCTAGCAAATTTAACAAAATACGAATCGTACCTGGGTAATTCGCACACATCAGATAGTAGCACATTATGTTTTAACAGATCTTATTCACTTGGATTCACACATAGTAGACATATGTACAGATCACAAATAGTTCACCGTCAGACCATCAGATAGTCCTTATAAAATCAAATTTAGATCATACATACATTATGAAGGTTAGTGCTCATTTTGGGCAACATTTACAGCCTAAAAAATAAGATTCGAATCTTATTCATATGCCATATGGCCTGGACACACGTCCATGTCCTAGGCCGTGTGGCTCACACGGCCTAGACACACGCCCATGTCCTTTCTCGTATGACTCACATGGCCTAGGCACATGCCTATGTCCCTAGCCGTGTAACACCCCAAACCCAACCTAGACGTTATGACCGAATCTGACGTGCCACATTGGAGTTGAAAACCCACGTTCCGTTTTAGTGTTTTAAAACCATATATTTTGTTGAGTTAACAAAGTGTATAGAAGCTGGGCACCAGGTAGGTATCCGAGACAGAGGAGGTGAGCCATGAAGGCTGCTTAAGTACCAAGCTCTTTAATTGGATCCAATCCTAGACATGCCCACAACCATAGCCACACTTTGTTATATCGAGTTTAAATTTGTTTAAGTGGACGTCTTTGATAAATCGATTAATCGTGGTCTTTGAGATATTTTGAAAACAAGTATCATTTTGAAAACACGTCCTAAGTCTAGCCCATTTGAATAATTATTAACCAATTTTAAAGTTATTAAAATTAAAATAATTCAAAAGAAATAAAAGGAAAGTTAAAATTGGCCTTATTACAACCCAAAATAAATAATAATTAAAGGAAATTAAATGAAAACCAACACTTATTTAAAAGCCCAAAGATGATCACCGTGGCCACTCAATCCTCTCCTACCAAGTCCCCACATCAAGGCTCACCGCAAGGTTAAGGAAAGGGGGTGAGTTTGGAAACTCGGTGTATCTGAAGCCCATCCAAAGCCCAATTCAGCTCGAGCCCATTGGGCCTAAGCCCTATTCAGATAATAGTACACAGAGGTCAAGCCCTTTTCGAATCTGATAGCAAGGCCTTAGCCCTTTTACATAACAAGATGGCCCATAGGCCCGGTTCAAGAACATGAATAACAACAAGAATAATGAATGCAAGCCCATCTGGGAGACTACTCAACCCACCAACCGCTACACCGCCTGCATCATTTCTACACACCTTGTGGGAATATCTCAACCCACCCTACACACACACAGTTAAACAGCGGCGCTCAAATTTCGTCGATTGAGGCAAAGCCTCCAAGACGTGGATGAACCACTTTCGATACTTCCTCCATTAATACCCCAACCCCATGCAACAGATATTAATAAAAGCATATCATGTAAAATACAACATTGATCAATCATGCGTTCACCAATTTAAACCCTTAGGGTATATTGGTAATTTTGCTCTTTAGGGTAATTTCGTGATCTACGCTACTACACAAGCTAAATCAGTAATTTTATCGGTTTTATGCGTTTGATTCCACCATCTACCTAATGAGCTAATTTGCCCATCTCTTACCCATATTGGTCTCAGAAGCCCATTGGGCCCAATTTTGGCCCATCGAGCCCTTTTTCCAAATACGCCAAAACGTCACGCTGAACGTGCTTACCACCTTGCGGTGCGGATCTAACAATTACTCTATGCCACGAGAGCATTCGCATACTCACATGACCATGAAATGCCGAATTTGACATTTAAACTTTTGCCGAATTGAACTAAGAAAGGGTGTTCTAGACACACATTTCATGACGATCGCCTCTTGAGATCCCTTACGATGTCCTACAATTATTCATCACCATTTTTAGTATACAAGTTATGCTTAACAAACTCAAAATCCACCCTACCTTATTGACCAAAGAACCCTTATTGACCATAAGTTGCTTACCTTCACAGGTCCAATAATACGATTCAAGCTTATCCAAGTCGATACTCCAAGCCTCTTGCTCCTCCAAAGTTGTCTATATCACCTTGTCCAAGTCAGTCACTTGCCCACAAGGGCAAAATAGTCATTTAACACCCTAGGGGCAAAATGGTAATTCTACCCTACAAGGGTATTTCGGTAATTTTATAAACAAAGGGTATTTTAGTAATTTTACAAACTAGGGGTATTTTGGTAATTTTGTAAACCAAGGGTATTTTAGTAATTTTACAAACTAGGGGTATTTTGGTGATTTTATAAACCAAGGGTATTTTGGTAATTTCGTAAATTGAAGGTAAAACGATAATTACAGAACCGAGGGTAAAACGGTAATTCTATAAATCGAGGTAAAATAGTAATTACAGAACCGAGGGAAAACAAGAATTACGTAAATCGAGGATAAAATAGTAATTACGTAAACTAAGGGTAAAAGCAGTAATTCAGTAAATCGAGGTAAAAGCAGTAATTACAGAATCGAGGGTAAAATGGTAATTCAGAATCGAGGGTAAAATGGTAATTTTACAAGTCGAGGGCATTTCAATAATTGGTAAACTAAAGTATTCTAAACATGGATAACAATACAAATGGGTCTAAAGCCTATTCTCGACCCAAATGGGCCCACACGCTCGTGTGGCCCTTTTAGCCCAAATTTAGCCACAAATATGAGATTCACCTAGCCTAGCCCAATATTTACTACACAATCAAATAACTTATCCAATTGGGCTCAGAGGCCCATTAGGCCCACATGACCCCTTTCTACCATCGCGACCAAGTAGCCATCCTACAACTAGAGTAGTAAGAAATACACACGATAGGAGACTGGAGTTAATCCACGCCCGAGCACTCTTAATGACGCCCAACCCAAACGAGCACGCCATACAATGAAAGGGATCACCAAGAAAGGTGCCTTTACTCTCCTCATGGTTACCTCTATTTAAAGCCGACCACATCCACTCTTATGTTAGCTTCCGATGTGGGATCCTCCATTATCGAGTTTAAATTCAACACCACTCTTGCCACCCCTTGTTAGCAAAATAAATGCTCTTCGCTTGCCATGAGTTTGAACCCGGACCTCCTTGCCACCTCTATAACGCAACCTTCCTCCCTCTTATGTGGCGCTACTTTGCCACTAGACCACAAGGCTTTTGTGTCACAATATCTCCAACAATATTCTTAAGGCCTACCTACTACACCCGTGGTTTGATTCACCTTAAACCAAAATTTTTTTGCTAGAGTCCGAGTTTAAACCGGGACTTCTCCAACACTTCTTAACATATTTAACCACTAAAACAAGCCTTCATTAGCGAAATTTACATGCACAACAAAATATTATAAGTCGCCTTCAACCACTCCAATGCTCAAGGCCCAAAACTTCTAGGCCCAAATTGTGGTGTTACAACTCTACCTTCCTTAAAGAAATTTCGTCCTCGAAATTTCCATTTAACAGGTAGTCATCTAACATCTACCCCACTACGCCATCTGGCAAGACTCGATCCTACTATCACTATCCGGTGCTAGCTCCAAGAACCCTTTCCAAAATCTTTAACATCGCTTGAGACAAAGCGTCATCCCTATGACCCGATCATACGGCCCATTTTCATTAACCGGTGGTGGTGGTGCCCGCCTTGGTGGCATGTGTTCGATGACGCACATCCAGCTTGAGTGCTACCTCGGCCTCGACCACGGCCTCTTCCTCGAGTAGCCCTTGTACTCATAACGATTTATCGATTACAAATTTTATGACATTAGTTTCTTGTTTCCACTATTTATTACGTAATGTCTTATGAAAAGATAAAGTTTTGAGTTATTTGGCGCAATCATAATTTAGCTACGGTTCCGATCTTGTAGTCCTAATACTACATCATCAATAGCTCTATCTCTAAGGCTCAAGACTATCTACGTATTATTTACAAGTACAATTCTATATAAATATTTAAAGAAAAAGATCACTTACGACTTGGTGTAGGGATTGGTGTGCCACTTCCTTATCATCCATGTAAAAATTAAAACCATGTTTTTGTTTACCGAAAATAAAAGATTTCATTTGAAAACACTTTCATTTTAAAACTATTGATTTACCCTAGTTCAATAGAAAAACTTTGAACATCTTTGAAGATTTTTTTTTTAAATGATTTTCGGACCCGATCCACAGCCGAGTTGTTGCAACCAGGCTCTGATACCACTAAATGTAACACCCCAAACCCAGCCTAGACGTTATGACCGAATCTGACGTGCCACATTGGAGTTGAAAACCCACGTTCCGTTTTAGTGTTTTAAAACCATATATTTTGTTGAGTTAACAAAGTGTATAGAAGCTGGGCACCGGTAGGTATCCGAGAGAGGAGGTGAGCCATGAAGGTCGCTAAGTACCAAGCTCTTTAATTGGATCCAATCCTAGACATGCCCACAACCATAGCCACACTTTGTTATATCGAGTTTAAATTTGTTTAAGTGGACGTCTTTGATAAATCGATTAATCGTGGTGCTGAGATATTTTGAAAACAAGTATCATTTTGAAAACACGTCCTAAGTCTAGCCCATTTGAATAATTATTAACCAATTTTAAAGTTATTAAAATTAAAATAATTAGAAAAGAAATAAAAGGAAAGTTAAAATTGGCCTTATTACAACCCAAAATAAATAATAATTAAAGGAAATTAAATGAAAACCAACACTTATTTAAAAGCCCAAAGATGATCACCGTGGCCACTCAATCCTCTCCTACCAAGTCCCACATCAAGGCTCACCGCAAGGTTAAGGAAAGGGGTGAGTTTGGAAACTCGGTGTATCTGAAGCCCATCCAAAGCCCAATTCAGCTCGAGCCCATTGGGCCTAAGCCCTATTCAGATAATAGTACACAGATGGTCAAGCCCTTTTCGAATACAAGAGCAAGGCCTTAGCCCTTTTACATAACAAGATGGCCCATAGGCCCGATTCAAGATAACATGAATAACAACAGTAATAATGAATGCAAGCCCATCTGGGAGACTACTCAACCCACCAACCGCTACACCGCCTGCATCAGCCCTACACACCTTGTGGGAATATCTCAACCCACCCACCCTACACACCACGGTTAAACAGCAGCACTCAAATTCGATCGATTGAGGCAAAGCCTCCAAGACGTGGATGAACCACTTTCAAGACTTCCTCCATTAATACCCCAACCCCATGCAATGATATTAATAAAAGCATATCATGTAAAATACAACATTGATCAATCATGCGTTCACCAATTTAAACCCTTAGGGTATATCGGTAATTTTGCTCTTTAGGGTAATTTCGTGATCTACGCTACTACACAAGCTAAATCAGTAATTTTATCGGTTTTATGCGTTTGATTCCACCATCTACCTAATAAAGCTAATTTGCCCATCTCTTACCCATATTGGTGCAGAAGCCCATTGGGCCCAATTTTGGCCCATCGAGCCCTTTTTCCGAAATACGCCAAAACGTCACGCTGAACGTGCTTACCACCTTGCGGTGCTAGATCTAACAATTACTCTATGCCTTGAGAGCATTCGCATACTCACATGACCATGAAATGCCGAATTTCAAAGATTTTGGCTTTTTTAGAATTGAACTAAGAAAGGGTGTTCGGTACACACTTGTTTCATGACGATCGCCATCTTGAGATCCCTTACGATGTCCTACAATTATTCATCACCATTTTAGCATACAAGTTATGCTTAACAAACTCAAAATCCACCCTACCTTATTCTACCAAAGAACCCTTATTGACCATAAGTTGCTTACCTTCACGAGGTCCAATAATACGATTCAAGCTTATCCAAGTCGATACTCCAAGCCTCATTGCTCCTCCAAAGTTGTCTATATCACCTTTGTCCAAGTCGGTCACTTGCCCACAAGGGCAAAATAGTCATTTAACACCCTAGGGCAAATGGTAATTCTACCCTACAAGCAGTATTTCGGTAATTTTATAAACAAAGGGTATTTTAGTAATTTTACAAACCAGGGGTATTTTGGTAATTTTGTAAACCAAGGGTATTTTAGTAATTTTACAAACTAGGGGTATTTTGGTGATTTTATAAACCAAGGGTATTTTGGTAATTCTGTAAATTGAAGGTAAAACGGTAATTCTGTAAACTGAGGGTAAAACGGTAATTCTATAAATCGAGGGTAAAATAGTAATTTCAGAACCGAGGGAAAACAGAATTCAGTAAATCGAGGATAAAATAGTAATTACAGAACCGAGGGTAAAGCAGTAATTACAGAATCGAGGGTAAAACAGTAATTCTGTAAACTGAGGGTAAAATGGTAATTCTGTAAATCGAGGGTAAAATGGTAATTTTACAAGTCGAGGGCATTTCAATAATTGGTAAACTAAAGTATTCTAAACATGGATAACAATACAAATGGGCCTAAAGCCTATTCTCGACCCAAATGGGCCCACACGTCGTGTGGCCCTTTTAGCCCAAATCTAGCTACAAATATGAGATTCACCTAGCCTAGCCCAATATTTACTACACAATCAAATAACTTATCCAATTGGGCTCAGAGGCCCATTAGGCCCACATGACCCCTTTCTACCATCGCGTCAAGTAGCCATCCTATGACTAGAGTAGTAAGAAATACACACCGATAGGAGGCTGGAGTTAATCCACGCTCCGAGCACTCTTAGCCGACGCCCAACCCAAACGAAAGCACGCCATACAAATGAAAGGGATCACCAAGAAAGGTGCCTTTACTCTCCTCATGGTTACCTCTATTTAAAGCCGACTTCACATTCACTCTTATGTTAGCTTCCGATGTGGGATCCTCCATTATCGAGTTTAAATTCAACACCACTCTTGCCACCCCTTGTTAGCAAAATAAATGCTCTTCGCTTGCCATGAGTTTGAACCTGGACCTCCTTGCCACCTCTATAACGCAACCTTCCTCCCTCTTATGTGGCGCTACTTTGCCACTAGACCACAAGGCTTTTTGTGTCACAATATCTCCAACAATATTCTTAAGGCCTACCTACTACACCTGTGGTTTGATTCACCTTAAACCAAAATTTTTTTGCTAAAGTCCGTGTTTAAACCGGGACTTCTCCAACACTTCTCAACATATTTAACCACTAAAACAAGCCTTCATTAGCGAAATTTACATGCACAACAAAATATTATAAGCTGCCTTCAACCACTCCAATGCTCAAGGCCCAAAACTTCTAGGCCCAAATTCAGGGTGTTACAAGCCGTGTGGTCCTAAGTCACAAAATAGTGAGTTACACGTCCTAGATACACGCCTGTGTCCGTTTCCAGTGTGAACCCTACACTAACATGGCACACGGCTTGGACACACGCTTGTATGCCTTGCCCATGTGGCTCCAATTTGATGAATAATGAGTTACACGACCAACCACACGGACTAGGCACACGCCCTTGTCCTTGGCCGTGTGGAGTCGATAGCCACGTTTTTTGACTACTAAAAACGCAGAAAAAGAGGAGTTTCAACACCCACTTGATATGGACTCGATGTAGGAGCAATAATGATGAATTCCTGTCCCTAAACGACAAGTAATTGCCCAACAAAACAATTAATTCGTAGTCAAATCGCTAAAAACTGACATTCTAAAATTGCAGTTACGTTTAAAAACTTTTGACACCAAAACTTTAAATCGACTTACCTGGTTGCGACTTAACTAGAAGAAGTCAGACCCCATAAAAAATAGGCGTAATACACATAGCAAAAGAAAGGTTGCTTGAAAATAATAAACCAAATGGAAAAAATGAAGGACAAAAATAAAATGGCAGAAAACGTTGCAGAAAAGAAAGAACAAAAATAAAAATAAAGCACCGGAGGTTTTTGGAAGGTTTTAATTAATCAACCGAAACTAACTACTTTATAACGAGATTAAAAAAATAAAACATTCTCTATTGCTTTAGCCGGGAGTCGAACAAAAGACTAAAGATTACAAATAAGCTTAACCATTGAGCAAGCAGGCTCATTCTTGACATCAATTGGCTAGATTTAATTATAAGCCAAACGTTCAATGGTAAGGGTTTAAGCAAAATAATAAAAATTTTTCGAAATAAGATTCGAACTGAGAATTTCACACACATACCTAGAATATTTAACCACTAAACCAAATCAATTTACTTGTTAAAATTTCCAAAATTTAAACTCATAATCGAAGGATGACCACTCTTGGTTTCAAAACCCCATTTCTTCTAATCTGATTTTTGAGATGTTACAAGTCCAAAATTAAATTTAGGTACAAATTGCTAAATTAAAAGGTTATTAACCCATCTATTAAACTAGATCATTGAATCCAAGTTTATTATTTGTTTATGAAGAAGAAAAAATTTTTCTAGCTAGTTTGGTGAAACTCAAAGAATTAACATAACATTCAATGTCCATTTATACTTTCTGTAACAGCTCAAAACCTAACACGATCACCAAATCCAAGTTACGAGATGTCACATACATTGCAGAAGCAATTACGATCAATCACAATCAATAAACGCTATTTAATACTTAAATACAACCAAAACATACAATGAATACAATATATTATCATTTCTGGATCTTACAAGAGCTTATGAAAGCTCAATTAGTATTCCAAGATCAAAGAAGGACCAAATTGTAAAATTTTTAAAATACAATGTTGACGTTGTGAAGTCAATGTTTCCACGTCATGACGTTTCCAAATAGTTCGTCATGTCACGACGTGAGTCTACTCAACGTGGTGATGCCATTTACTGTGTTAGCCTCATCAAGACGACGGGATTCCTCGTCTCGCTGTGACATTACAGGTATTTTATTATCGCAACAACGTTCAAGCGACGCCACGATGTCATATACTATTTCTACATTATTGTCTTTGTTTAACAACTTGAAATATTCTAAACCAAATCCTAAACACATAACCATCACATACATCTCATATTTGTAACATATTAACTTTAAATTATACAAAGTAACGTCCTTCCTAACATTAAATCAAATCCCTATCATCCACAACTATAAATTCAATACCAAAACATTCAAATTATTCTAATCCTTAACTCAATTCTCCAAGTTCATTAATAATGCAACATTTTAGACCAAATCATACCATATTTAAGTTCATTTACAACTTATGTACAACTAACTAGTTACATACATTATGCAACAATATATCTATACCATGTTACTTATAAACTATCTATTTGACACAATTCATTTGATCATATACATACATATTAAATTCACATTTACCATTTGCCAAAAGTCCCTTTTATTAAATACATACATATGATAATTCCTATACTAGCTTAGCATTCATATGATTAAAATCCAAATACCTAACATATAAATTCAACATCATCAAATCTAACTAAATACCAAAATGAGTTAACTAGGTACATGCCATTTAACTAACAAAAAATGGTACACAAACATTGTTGAGTTCGAGATTTTGACTAGATACTAAAGTCAATGCTTGAGATCTTGAATTCAACCTAACCTGCGCATAAAAAACAAAATCATGCGCTAAGTGATAAAACTCAATGATAATTTTATAATTCAAGAAGTAGATTACAAGATATAACAATTAAAATAATTAATTTGCATGCCATTATAATAAAATATCTATCATCATACCATGAGTACCATTTAAACATATGATTTATTCAATTCATGTTCAATTAGTCAATATAAGTATACATGATGTTAACATTCCAATTCCCGAATCAAATTGGTTGAATCATCCCATTTTCATATCAAGTCTTAAGACTTATAATCCGATTCACTTAATCTTTCATAAGAGTAGTTTAATTCATATAGCATTATCAATCTTTCATTTTAGTTCCCTATTAACCTGAGTTAGTTCCCTATTAACCTGAGTCAGACTTGAATAGATACACAGATTTAACCATCACACCAAATTTAGCACCCAATGTCTCATAAAAAAATCCGAAGTAAATATATTATGCTCAACAGTATGATCAAAGTAAAATTTGTGCCAAACACTTATTGATACGTGGTCAAAGTAACCCATACTTAATCTATCCTATGACATGCTGATTACATCAGACTTTACCCGAATAATTAATAGGGTAACTATTCATCCCATTTATAATATAGCTCAACTTTGTATTTGATATTCCAAATTCATCAACATGTATATTGTATAACATGAGTCATCACAATCCCATGTCCATTTCACAATTTCATCAAGTTATAATATTTTTAATTTTATTCAATTTAATCCTCTATCTCGATAATCAATCAAACTCATACCAATACGATTTGGCTAGTCATATTTAACTTACCTCAATGTCATACTATGAAAAATAACAAAAATATGCAAAAAATCAAGTAATTTGAATTACAGAAATACAAACCAAAAATTTTGAGCTATTCGTTGACAACTTTAGCTTTTCGTTTCCCTCTTGAGGTATCCGAGTCGACGTCAGCTACGAATTAACATAAACATAAAGAACCATCAATATTCCACCAAATTCATAACCAATTGTCATTTTATACAAATATTGTATTTTATTCAATTTAGTCATTAAAATCGGGACTAACATAATCTAAAGCTCCAATTTGCAATCCGATCTCACTATTAACCATTTGGGACCTCTTATTTCTTATTTCTATAGTCAATTTTGCATTTTATTCAATTAAGTTCCTAATGTACGAAACTATAAATTAACTTCACAATTTAATCATTTTTCACATCTAAGCTTAAAACCTATCAATTTAATACCTAAAAATTCAAGATATTATCGATGGTAACTTCCTAAAACTTTAACACTTTTGCAAATTGTTACATGGGCTAGCTTAATCAAGCTCCTATGACCTAAAAAACATAAAAATTACAAAAAATGGACTAAATTACTCATACCAATTACGGCTGAACCTTTAATTGTTTCTTAGGTTTTCTTTCCTCTTTTTTTTTTTTTTGGGTTGATTGGAAAAGATGATGGAAAATAATGCTTTTTCATCCACTAACATATATATATATATATATATATATACACTTAAGTTAATAAAACATGTTTTAATAATTAAATCTTAATTTAATTAAGTTAATGATATCTTAAGCTAACTGTCCACTATATCCCATTTTGTTATGGTCTAATTTCTATTTAGACCTTTGTTTAGTTGCAATTTGAATCCTCAATCCATTTATTAATTAAAAATTCATAGAGATTATATTTTATAATTTAGTCCTTAGGCCCTAATTAAGCCTTAATTTAACTAAATTACTTATTCAAAATTCAATTCACCTATATAACAACTCCGTAAATATTTTTATTTAATATTTACGGGCTCGATTTATGAAAATGAGGTCTCAAAATGGCCTTTTCCAACACCATTGGAAATTGGGTCATTACACGTTCGTTCCTTCTTTTATATTATATATATGGGGAGAGATCCACTTACATTAGTGTAAAACTAAAGTGGATTTATACCCTTTCATAACTTGTTATACGACTGATATTTTAACATCCAACCATTAATTTTATCAAGATATCTGTATTTTTCATACATGTAAAATTTTTATTGGAGTCAATATCTCTATCATAGCTATTGATTCAAAGTACAACAAGAGAGGAGAGTAAGAAGGATACAAGGAGAGGTAAGTAGTGGTTCTGTGGAGGTCAATTCACCTAAAGAGGCGGAGAATTAGAAAGGAATAAGAGGATAGAATGATAATGAGAGAGGAATGATTTTCTCAAAGCAACCTTAAGGTTGAAAAGTCGATCCCTTCTTCATCGTTGAGAGCGTATTTATAGGAGAGGTCCTTTTGTCCACTAGCGTTCGTGGCAGGTTATTATAAGGAAAGTTGTCATCATGCAAAGCATGAAGAACATGCATCGTGGATCTTATTCTGTTATGTCTTCAATTAGTACGACGTTGTTCTGCTCAAGTGGGCCTCTTATTGAATTGAGAATGTGTTCACGCTTGAGAAGTGCTAACACCTAAAAGTAGGTGCCTCGGAAGTGGGCGAGCTTGTCACGAGTGCTTATCTAGCAAATAGCATTGAAAATGGAAGGGTGTTGCTCTTTTGATCAGGATGGTTGGTCAACTAGGACATTGTCTTAGGTAGAGTTAAAAGGGAGGTCAACACCTTCTATCTTACTGGCACATGTCTAGGTGGCAAAAGGATATAACAACATCAATCTAAAATATTATTTATATTGATATATATTTAACAATTAAAATTTTCTCTTACATAAATTGAATAGTTAGAAAATTTTAATTTACATTAAACTTGACATGCATGATCTATATAAATGAAACATAAAATATAACAGTTGAATTGTTAAAATATTAATCGTATAAAATGTTACGAAAGGGTATAAGACCACTTTGGTTTTACACTGATGTAAATGGGTCCCTCCTCATATAAAGATACATATGATTTGTTATATTTCTTATTCAAAAAATCATTCGACTGAAAAGCATGATAGCCAAATATAATAAAATTATAGAATAGCAACAAAAAGAATTTTAGTTTAATTTTTTTGAATGTTAGTTTAATTTTTTTTCCTTTACTATCCTAATTTTGTAATTTTAGTCGTAGTATCTTCATTTTAAGGGTTGAATATAAAATTAGTACCCAAACTTGTCCACTTCTCCCAGATTGGTATGTGAACTTTTTTTTTCATCCACTAGTTTGGTACCTGAGTCTAACAACGTTAAGATTTTACTGACGTGGTAGCGCTAGTGACTCACATGCTGCCATGTGTCGCACTCCCAAGACCTCTTTGACCCTTATTTAATTTTTTTATCGGATTTTTTAAAATATTTTTCTTTAAAATTATTTCTTCACCATCGTCTTCAACATTTTTCCTTGCTACTTTCTCTTTTGTTTTCTTTGAATTGTCTTCAACATTTTTCATCCCTGTCTCTTTCTCTTTCATTTTATTTTCCATATCTTTCATTTTTTCCTATTTTGTTCATCCAATTATTTTTTTCCTTTCACTTATTCATTTCCTATCTATTTCATTTTCCATCTCTTCCACGTGTCTTCTTCTACAAGCAGAAAATCAAGTGCGCACTTGTACTGCCATTGCAGGTTAAAGACTCCCATTTGCAATGCGAATACTCAAAAGAAAAAAGGGAGAAAATTATTTGTGTGTTAGAACTTCAAAGAGGTAAATTAGGATTTGTGTTTTGGTCTGCCATAGTTGGGTTTGTGAGAAATAAAGGGTTTGTGTGTTTTGACATTTTGTTGCAATTTGGATTTAAGATGTATTCTTAGATTTTTAATATTTTGATTTTTTTTTGTTGAATGTGAGAAATGAAGACCGGGGGTTGTGATTTTTTTCAGTTGGTTAAAGGTAACAGTGACGAGACAAATTCAACTACAAAAGAACAAGGATGCACAATCGATGAAATAATGCTTCAAAATAAGATTTTATTGAAAAAGAAAAGGAGATTAAGACTTGATAACGATGAGCTCAATATTGACAAAATGCAAAGAATGCAATTGAAGGTAACTCATTTGAAAGAGAAGATAAAACTGTATAAGGCTAAAATGTCAAGGAACAACAAAGTAATAGTTGCTTATAAGTTGTTAATTGCATCATGGATAATGTTTTTGGGTTATCTTGCTTATGGATGGCGAAATGTTGTCCATGTATTTGTTGCATTAGTTGCTAAAAATGAATGGATTGAATTGAATGAAAAATCTTTTTTGTTGTTGTAAAATGTTGCTATTAAAATTATATGCAGATACTAAAATCGACATCAAAAAAATAAAATCATCCATTACAACCATCATACATAAAGGATCAACATAAAATGTCCATCAAAATACAACCACCAAAATAATCCAACAAAATAAAACCATTAAATTATCCATCATATGTGAACTAACTGAACCATCAAATTATCTATCGTATGTTAACCAAAAAAAAAAACAATCAAATTATCCATGATATTTTAACGAACAAAATCATATTCACATCAACTATCTCCATGACTTATGATTGTGCTTGGGTGGATCTTTGGACATAGCTTTTTTTGTGTTCCTATTTTCCTGAGTCCCACCAGTAGTTTCCTTGTTGTTGCTTCCCTTATTTTTATTGGTGCACTTGTTTGGAGAAATTACCATGGTTTCCCCTCTCATACCAGACTGCAATGCATAAACTATATAATTAAAATACATGTCACACTCCTAAAATACAATAAATATAACAGTTCAACAATTTGCAACTTACATTCAAAATTTGTTTCCCTATTACTTAGTCTTGTAAGTATTTGCTACGCTGAGGAGGTTGGCATAGTGGGAGGAGTTGACTATGTTGAAGGAGTTGGTGGTGATGATGCAGATGCAATTGTTTGAGAAGAGCTAGTAGAGCAGGATTAAAAGGAGCTAATGGAGCAAGAGCAGGTGTACCCTACAAATTTAACATGTTAGGAGTTCTTAAATTAGCAAACAACTGCATTAAAATTCTTAGTCATCAAAACACTTACACCAGATGAAGTTTGACAACTTAAGGAGTTGTGTCCAACCATGGAACACTTGTGGTACTTTATCTTCCTCCCTCTTCTAGACAGTTTACTTTTACTCCTCTCTCCCTCTTCTCTCACTCTATTCTTTTTTGGTGTCCCAGGAATTTTCCTTGGAAAGGGGTCAATTGGTCCTTTATCAGTTTTCAACCAAAATTTCTCACTTGGGACAACAGGAAATACAAAGCCATACAATTTTTCAAAAACATCTTTTTTAAACCCTTTATAAAAAAAATTAGAAATATCAATCTTTTTCACAAAATGGCTACAACATCATGTGAACATGCGATGCTAGTGAGATCGCATCTCCTACAACTACATGACCATTGGAATAAGTCAATAACTACAACATCACAAAATTTTGCCACTTCAAACCCTTCTGTTCCATTCCATTTAACATGAAAGTATGAACTCATTTGGATACTCTTGTGTAACTTCTCACATATCTTAGGACATAATTGGTCATTCCAATTTTTTCATTCGGCCAAATTGTTTTCAATCCTCCCTATTAAATACTGCTTAATTTCTTCTAATATGAAAATAATAAACATTGACGTAGCTCTTAAAAATGCTGCATTAAAGGACTCAACAAAATTGTTGTTAGTTGCATCACATATAGACCTACCAGAAAAAAAAGCCTTTGACCATTACTCAAGATCAGTCTTAAGTAGACTTACCTTGGCACTATGTTTGATACACTCAATCTTTTTGATGTGATCTTCAAAGTCAGAGTTATGTATGATTTGCATGTTCCTCAAAATTATTGTTCCAGGTCTTTTCTAGAATTTTCTTTCCTCTAGTTGGCATATAAATGCTTTGCACAGACTCTGTTCTCAACCCTTGGCAACAATCAGATATCTCCTCTATCAATCCTAAATGAAAACAAAAACAATGGTATTAGATTATTGGTTTAATAAATTAAGCATAGTAGGGAATAATTATTTAAGTAATGTCCTTAACATACCTTTTGTTTATCAGTCATGAATGTGAATCCAGAACCATCACCAATTTGTAAATCTAAAACACGATTCTTAAGAAACCAACACCATGTTTATTTTCTTTCATTCTTAACAATTGCCAATGAAATATGGTAGATTTGGTCATCGTCATCTTTCTCTATAGTAAATAGAAGTTAGAATCTTGGGAACCTTAGTAGGTGTTGGTCTTTCTACCATCACCTCTATATTTCCATATGGATCTGCCTTTTTAAGTGCATTTGCATAGTCCCATGGTCTATTAAACTCATGATTTACCCTTCCATTGATCTCCTCTATTGCCCATCTCCTAACCCTGCTGCATGTACCCCTACTCATATCAAATTTCAACTATTTCTTAGCTAGTTTCTACATCTCAGTTAACTTCAGCTTCGGAATCACTCTGGTTTTACTTAAGAAATGCTCACTGACAAACTATTATCTTCAAAGTTATTAAGCACTCGTGGGTTTCTATAACGGTTTTTATCTGGTAAAACCAATCACTATTATCTACAACATCATATATTCTAAAAGGGCACCCATCTTCCCTACACCTACACCTAGCCCTAGTCCTTCCCTTTTCATTCGTAAGATAGATAATATCGAATATATTTTCTACTGCATACTCTACTAAAGTAGTCTTGAATTCCCCTGGTCCCCTAAACACCATACCAAGCTCTAAATGTGAGATTGGATTATTAGGATCCAAACAAACATGTCGACTTCTCCTACAGACTATCTCAATGTCTGAATCACTTCCACAAGACCTCAAATTTGATGAATTAGCATAATTAGTTCCCCCACCTTGTAACAACCCAATTCTGGGCCTACTTGGAACAATGGTTTTGGGACCACAAATCCGAAGTAGAAAGATTTATTCTTCTAATATTTTTATGGTCTACAGTTTTATGGAATGATTCTGTGAAAATTTCATTAAAAAAATTTGACGTTTGAGCACTCAATTTAGCAAAAAAGGACTAAATTGCAAAAAATGTAAAACTTGATTTCTATATGCTAGAGGTGTCTAATTGCTATAAAATTTTAAATTCGAGGTCCTTAGATAGTAATTAGACCATTACTTAAGTTAATGGACAAAAATGGTCAGGAAGTAAGAAATTTTAGTGTTTTAAGAAAAGGACATTTTGGTTATTCGGTAATTAAATGAATTAAAAAGCAAAAATCAAGCCAAAATCTTTGTCCATCTTCTCTCCCATGGCTAAATATCCCTAAGAAGATATAGCTAGGTTTTCTCATTTTCCAAGCTTGATTGTAAGTCCGTGCTTGCCCCGTTTTTAATGCTCTTTACATTTTTGAAGTCGTTGTAACTTGATCTATCTATTTCTACCAATAATTTAAGAAATAATCAAAGTTTAATTTTTTACCCATGATAAATATTTGTGTATTTTGATGTCTAATGGTAGAAAATGTATGTTAGATATAAGATAAACAACATTTACTAAGTGATTTTTGATGAAAATGTCAAAAGGACCTATTTGTAAAAGTTACAAAAATGAGTAGTTAAAGTGTGATTAAATAAAAAATGTGGGCTGTCATGAGTATGAAAATGGTTCAGCTAGGCTTGGGTTTTGAATAAATTGAATATATTTCAATTTACGAGCTTAAAGAGTAAATTGTAAAAATGTGAAACATTAGGGGCAAAAATGTAATTTTTTCGTAATAGGATTTTTGGACTGAATTGAACAATATGTGTATTAAATAAGTTAAATTTGTCATTATAGATCAAGAAAAACGAGGTTCGAACCTAGATCGAGGGAAAAATAAAGTGTTTGACAATTAGGTCAAATTCTACTATTTTTGTACCGAGGTAAGTTTGTATGTAAATAATGCATTTTTATATTTATGCTTTAAATTCCTTAATATTGTATGAATTATGATTGACTCTTTGAACGTATTCGACAAAGTTTCAACAAATGAGTATTCTCGGTTGAGCCTTAGGAATAGAATAGGATACGAGTGACATGTCACTAGGAATTCATGTGTTTATGTAATTCGAGTGCTGGTCTCATACGTCCTACCAGTGGCTGGGTAGTTCGGAATGAGTTGCGGATGCTTAACAACTTGTATGAGCAGCAATGTGTAGCTACGTCCTCACTGACAGCTTTTGTGAATAGGCCCGTAAATAGCTTGAAAACAAGCCTATATGTATTATGAGATGTGAGGTAGCTTTGGCTACATATATGACATCTATGTGTAAAATTTTTGAGTATCCGTTAATATTCCGAGTGTTTAACAGGAATGTCAAAGTTGTGAAAGACTATGGTTATGTTGCGAGTTGATAGAGGTATGTACATAAAATTCATACGTAATGAGCTCGATATGTGATGAAACCTTGGTAAAGTTATGGTTGAGTAAGTTATGACTATAAGATTTTAATAACATTCATTCTAATTTTCATCATGTTAATTGTATGTTAAATGTGTGGTTATGATTCTTATTATTTGCATAGGGACTTACTAAGCTTTATTGCTTACTCCCCTTCCTTTCCTTTGTCTTATAGTGTTACCAAGCTAGCTCGGGGATCGGAGATCCACTCACACTATCAACAATCATTTTGGTACCAGTGATTTCAATATTTTGAGTTATGACATGTACAGGGGACTTGGTCATTTTGTTATGTGTCATAATTGACTTGGCCAAATGTGTTAGCTTATATTGGTTGAAAGTTCATTTTGTATAAGGTCATTTGAAATTGGCTACTATTAGTATAAGCAATTTATATGATGATGTTTTTCATGGATGTGAGAATTTGCTTGATTTAGTTGATATGTTTATGATGTGGATGTCTTAGTTGTGGCTAATTTGGTTGTATGTAAATGTTTGGATTGGTGCTATGTTATGTTGTGTAGGTGTGTGCAGAAAAGGTGGCAAAATGGCTTGGTAAATAGCTCTATTTTTGTCCACACGGGCTTGTGTCTAGGCCGTGTGTGACACACGGTCTACCCGATGGGCATGTGTTTAGGTCGTGTGTCTCCTATACCCTAAACTTTGCAAAATAGTATGCTCAGAATTGAGAACACTGGCAAAGGCACGGGTTTGTGTCTCAGCCGTATGGATGACATGGCCTCAGGCATGAGCATGTGTCTTGGGCATGTGAAGTCTACATATTTAATGAAAATTTATAAATTTTAAATCGACCACACAGCCTAGCAAACGGGCGTGTCACTTGGCCATGCGTCTTCAATTTGTTCTTAGGTAACAAACAGAGAGTTACACGGGTTCAGGACATGAGCGTGTGTGACCGCACAGCCTGCCCACACGGGCGTGTCCCATACCCACACGAGCGTGTCCCATATCTGCACGAGCGTGTGACCCCTGTTTAGTGAAAAATTTTCTAAGTGTTGCAAGATTTTCTAAAGTTCTTGGTTTAGTCTCGAACCACTTCCAATGCATTTTTTGGGGCTCGTAGGCTCGTATTAGGGACTTTATGATTAATGAAAATAGTTTTAATTTTGACGAGAATTCATGGCTCGAAAATGTATGTTTTCTTGTGTTTAAGTCCGATAATTCCTCGTACCCTGTTCTAACGTCAAATACGGATAAGGGGTGTTACACACCTGAAGGATCTAAGTGTAACACCCCTCACCCGTATCCGTTATCAGGATAGGGTTTGAGGTATTACCGAAACTTTACATTTAAAACATACTGAATCGGCTTACCAGGTTTAGCTCAGATTTAAACTTTCAGGCATTCACATCTTGTCCCTTAAATGGGCCTTCAATGCCCTAAATATACATAGAGATAGTTCAGGATAGGACCGGGAACATTTAATAACTTTAGAAAATTTCATTACTTAGAAGTATCACACGCCCGTGTATGATGGGCCGTGTGGTCACCAACGCCCGTGTGGCCTAGGGCACATCCATGCCTCTAACTAGTGGGCAACACTAACTTTTAGGCACGACCAAGACACACGCCCGTGTGTCCTACCCATGTGCTAATTTGGCTTAAAGTTTTAGGTGCAGGGGACACACGGCCATGGCACACACCCATGGGGATGGACCGTGTGTCACACACTGCCTAGACACACCCTCGTGTGTCTAACTATGTGGACCTTAATAGGCTATTTTCCAAGCCTTTAGTCATCCCTTTCTACTTCTTCTTCTTAATAGATACCAAATTCAAAGTAAAACATGATTATACACTTGTAAATGATCTTGATGAAGTTAGTTGTATGGAAACCTCATATCATTAGTTTCATACAAAAAGGTTATTTCCCATCTAGTATTTATGGGTTCTTATGTTATTGTAGCACTTTCAAAATTTGGCTTGTTTTTGAACTCATTGTCAATTGTAGCAACCCATCATATAAGAACATGAACATGCATATAAAGGCAGGTCATAGCCTACTTTCAAATATGCCAATTTCCATGGCCTTATACAAAAGATGAATACATCTTTACATGCCTTCATTTGGCAATTCAAATGACACATATGACAAAATACTCAAAGCCCTATACATGCCATTAAAAAAATAGAAGTGTTTTTATACCAAAGCTTGACTAGTTGATAGTGTGTTGCTTCTCCAACCGTCTTCCAATCCTTATGAGTCCTTGAGCTCTATAAAACAGGGAAAAGAGAGGGGGTAAGCATTTTCATGCTTAGTAAGCTCGAATAACCAGAAAGCAAACTTACCGAGTAATTAGCATACATCCACATTTAAATCAAGAAATCATCAATTATGAAGTGATTTCCTATCACATGCACTCAATCAATGAGTTAGTCACATAACAAAGCATCATGTAATTTATGTAGATGAGCTCATCATTCATCATCTTATTGACATACATCATATTAATCCCGTTGAGTTTCTAGGAAATCTCGATGGAATACCCATTATCCGTCAATTTTTACGAATGATCATTTCACATTATGCACTCCCGCGAACCTCACATCTCATGGCAGGATTACCAGTCCAGGCTAAATCCCCCATATCATAAACTCATAAGGTGATGTCAGGATTACCAGTCCAGGCTAAATCCCTTATAGCGACAAACACCCTTAATGAACTCGGATCTGAATTATCAGTCCAGCCTAATTTCAGACCCTAATAAGATTACTCGTCCGGGCTAAATCCTCAATGCACATATATTCTTCGGGAGGCTCGATTATTCAAGAAACACTCGTCCAGGCTAGATCCTTTCCATACTCGAGATCACGGATTACCCGTCTGGGCTAAATCCTACTACAACATATGCAAGATCTCTTTACACATATCAATGAGGGTTTATCCATTGGATTACCTTTGTCAACCTCATCCGAGACATTTTTCACATGTTACCATCAAATATGCATTTCCATGATATTTCATGCTAATAATAAATGCAATCATCATGCATTCATAAATCATTCAATTATGCATATTAGGGGTTTAATTTAAGTTATCCGAACTTACTTGGTATTAGTTTCAAAGATATGTTTCGGTTATTCCAAAACCTTGCGTTTACCACGATCGACCTCCGAAATTTGTTTCTCGGGGTCTATAACAGCAAAATTAACGGGTCTATAACAGCAAAATTAACTCATTAATACCCCACATTATACATTTCAAGTTTAATATCTACCTCGATCCAAATGACCATTTTGCCCCTAACCTTTCACTTTTTTACGATTTAGTCCCTAGGCTCGTATAATGAAACACATGCACTTTTTATCTTACCCAAGCCTACCTGAACACTTGTCCTTCTTATGGTAGCCCACATTTTCCATTATTTTCTCATTTCTACCACACATTTACATCTTTTGCAAAATAGTCCCTATAAGGGTTTCTCATAAAAATCAACTAGGAAAAGATGTTTAAGACACATTAATCTTTCATATTCCTCCATAATCTATCAAAATACAAGCAACTCATGCATAAGTAAATTTTTAAACATGAACCCTAGCATGAAATATGGGTAGAAATGGAGAGAGCAAGCTACTAGGATTTCAAAAATACAAAGAACATTAAAAACGGGGCTTGGGAGCACTTACTATGAGCTTGGAAAGCTTGAAACCCTAGCTATGGTGAAAAGAGAATTTCGGTAGCTATGGGGAATAAAATGGCTGATTTTGGCTTGATTTTTCCCATTTTATTTCATTAAAAAGCCAAATGACCAAAATGCCCTCATGCCCTTTCTTTAAAATTTTAACCATGCAAGCTCATTTTTATCCAAAAATTTAGAATTTGAGAAAATTTCTCTCTAAGACCTTATAATTCATAATCTAAAGCAATTTCATACAAATTTCTTCTAGAAATCAATTTTTTCAATTTATTCAATTTAGTCCCTAATTTCCAATTGGACATCTTATACTTATAATATCTTCATGAAACTTTAACACATGCATATATTCATATTCTAGGCCTCATAATAATCATAAAACAAATATTTTGATATCGAATTTATGGTCCCGAAATTACTATTCTGACTAAGCCCTATTTCGGGATATTACATTAAAACCTCACCATTTTTCTCTCCCCTTTCACTATCTTCACTTGCCTTTGGACCTTCACAATTAACCCTATTTGCTCATTCTCTTTGGTTTTTTTATTTCCTTTATATTTTCTATACCAAGCCTTAATATTCTCACCTCTTCATCCTCAGATATTTCCCCTAAAACCCCTCCATTGCCTAATGAGCTGTTTGTATCTTCGGTCCTACTGCTTTCAAAACTTTACCCACTCTCAGCACATGTATCACCATTCCCATTCTCAGCACATGCATCACCATGCCTGAGAGTGTGTTTCCTCCGAAGCTATTATGTGTAAAAGGTTCGAAGATGAGCTAAATGAGGACATCCGACTGTTAGTTGGAATCTTGGAACTAAAAGAATTTGTTGTATTGGTTGAACGAGCTTGCAAAGTCGAAGAGCTAAGCAAAGAGAAAAGAAAGGCCGAGAGTGAGGCTAGGGATTTAAGAAAAAGGCAAATGAGTAAATCATTTCAATCTCAGTCAAAGAAAACTAGAGAAATGAATTCTCGTTCGAATATATCAGCTGGGTATTCGCACAGATACCGCAGGAAGCAATATTCGAGTTTTAAATCTCAAGCTACTTCAATGGCAAGTGTGGGTAATGTTAGGTCTAACAGACCCGAATTTCAGCATTGTAGAAGAGGACATCCCGATGAGTGTAGGATGAATGATCGAGCTTGTTTCAAGTGTGGTTCTTAAGAACATTTTATCCAAGATTGCCCTGAGGTGGCTGAGAAAGAATAATTTCCGAGTGCAAGGCTGAGTAATACTAACAACCGAGGTAGGCCACTGAGAAATACCGGGAATAGAACTAGCAGTAAAGGTGAGACAAAAGATACAACTGCGAGATCTTAGGCTAGAGAACTTGTTAGAGCTTATGCCATTCGTGCTCGTAAGGATACGTCATTTCCCGATGTGATTACTGGTACATTTTCTCTTTATAATACTAATGTTATTGCATTGATTGATCCTGGATCGACTCATTCTTATGTTTGTGTAAATTTGGTATGTTGTAAGAGTTTTCCTGTTGAGTCTACTAAATTTGTGATTAAAATGTCAAACCCCTTAGGCAAATATGTGCTAGTTGATAAAGTTTGCAAGAATTGTCCTTTGATGATTTGAGGTTCCAGCTTACTTAATGTTGTTTCCATTTGATGAATTCGATGTTATTTTGGGTATGGACTGGTTGACACTGTATGATGCCATAGAAAATTGTAGACAGAAAACTATTGAATTGAAATGTGAAAACGGTGAGGTTCTTTGGGTTGAAACCGATGAATCAAATGAATTGCCTATTGTGATTTCATCTATATCTGCTCAAAGGTGTGTAAGAAAAAGTTGTAAAACTTACCTTGCTTATGTGTTGAATAAAAATATGTCCAAATTGAAAATTGAATCAGTGCCGATAGTTTGTGACTTGTTTGATCAATTGAAAGGAGCAATGGTAATCTCAAAGATTGATTTGAGATCTGGTTACTACCAGCTGAGAGTTAAAGAGTCAGATATGCCGAAAATTGCTTTTAGGACAAAGTATGGGCACTATGAATTTCTTGTTATGCTTTTCGGATTAACTAATGCACCTACCATTTTTATGGACTTGATGAATCGAATTTTTCGACCTTATTTAGATAAGTTTGTGGTTGTGTTCATCGATGATATTTTGATTTATTCTCGAGACGAGTCCGAGCATGCCGAGCACTTGAGAACTATATTGCAGACATTGAGTGTTAAGAAATTGTTTGCTAAATTTAGTAAAAGTGAGTTTTGGCTCTAAGAAGTCAGATTTTTGGGACATATTGTTTCATGTGATGGTGATCGAGTTGATCCAAGCAAGATTTCGACAATTGTTGAGTGGAAACCACTAAGAAATGTATATGAAGTTTGAATCTTTTTGGGTTTAGCCAGTTAATACCGACGATTTGTCAAAGGATTTTCGATGATTGTTACTCCTATGACCAAGTTTGTTGCAAAAAGATGTTAAATTTGAATGGTCCGAAAAATGTCAGCAAAGTTTTGAGAAGTTGAAAGTATTATTGACTGAGGCACCAGTTTTAGTACAACCTGAATCAGGAAAGGAATTTTTAATTTATAGTGATGCTTCGATGAATGGTTTGGGTTGTGTGTTGATGCAAGAGGGAAAAGTGGTAGCTTACACCTCGAGACAGTTGAAATTGCACGAGAAGAATTATCGATGCACGATTTAGAATTGGCCGCCATCATTTTTTCTTTGAAAATTTGGCGTCATCATTTGTATGGTGAGAAATGCCATATCTTTACTAATCATAAGAGTTTACAATATTTGATAACTCAGAAAGATTTGAACTTGCGGCAACGAAGATGGCTCAAGTTACTAAAAGATTATGAACTAGTGATTGATTATCATCCGGGAAAGACGAATGTAGTCGCAGATGCTTTGAGCAGAAAGTCCATGTTTGCTTTGAGAGCTACGAATGCGAGATTGACCTTGTCTAATGATGGTTCAATTTTGGCCGAGTTGAGAACTAGTCTGGTATTTATTCAGCAAAGTTTTGAAGCTCAGAAAAGTGATAGTGAATTCAAGCTAAAAGAGCTCAGTGTGAATCGGGTAGTGATACAGAATTTTGGATTAGTTCAGATGATTGTTTGATGTTCTGGGATAGAGTATGTGTACCAAAAAATGATGAAATTATTTAGAAAATTTTACATGAGGCACACAATGGTTGTTTATCAATTCATCCCAATAGTACGAAAATGTATAATGATTTGAGGAACTTGTATTGGTGGTCAAGTATAAAAAGAGATATTTCAATGTTTGTTTCGAGATGTTTGATTTGTCAACAAGTAAAAGGCAAACACCAAGTGCCTTTGGGTTTACTTCAGCCGGTGACGGTACCCGAATGGAAATGGAATGGGATTACGAAGGACTTCGTAACGGGTTTACATTTAACTCTAGAAAAGAAACATGCCGTCTGGGTTGTTGTTGATAGATTGATGAAATCGGCTTATTTTTTTCTGGTACGTACTGACTACTCACTTGATAAGTTAGCTGAATTGTACATTTCGGAGATTGTGAGATTGACGGAGTGCCTATTTCTATTATTTTGGATAGAGATCCGAGGTTTACTTCGAGATTTTAAAAGAAATTACAAGAAGCTTTCGGTTCGAATTTAAATTTTAGTACCGCTTTTCATCCACAAATCAATGGTTAATCCAAAAGAATAATTCAGATTCTTGAAGATATGCTTTGATGTTGTATTCTAGAATTAAAAGGTAGTTGGAAGAAATAACTATCATTAGTCGAATTTGCTTATAATAACAATTTTCAGTTGAGTATAAAGATGGCACCGTATGAAGCATTGTATGGCCGCAAGTTTCAAACTTCATTGGATTGGATAGAGCTTAGTGAGAGATAGATTCATGGGGTTAAATTGGTTAGAGAAATCGAAGAAAAATTGAAGGTAATCCATGATTGCTTGAAAACCGCTTTAAATCGACAAAATTCATACGCATATTTGAAAAGAAAAGAGATAGAGTCTCAGATTGGTGATAAAGTATTTCTGAAAGTATCTCGTGGAAGAAGATTCTGAGATTTGGCTGTAAAGGCAAGTTAAGTCCATGTTTCATTGGGCCGTATAAGGTTATCGAAAGAATAGGGCCAGTGGCATATCAGTTAGCTTTACCGACAGAGTTAGAAAGGATTCATAATGTGTTTCATGTGTCAATGTTGTGATGATATCGTTCTAATCCTTCACATGTGATTTCTCTAACAGAGATTGAAATTCGACCTAATATGACTTATGGTGAAGAATCAATGAAGATCTTAGCTCGAGAAGTTAAACAATTGAGAAATAAAAGTATAGCCCTAGTGAAAGTTCTGTGGCAACGACATGGGGTTGAAGAGGCTACGTGGGAACCCGAGGAATCTATGAGGAACATACCTAAACCTAAACCTATTTTCTGGTAAGATTTTCGGGGACAAAAATCCCTAAGGGGGGAGAGTTGTAATAGCTCAATTTTGGGCCTAATCGAAACAGTGGTTTTGGAACCATAAATCTGACGTAGAAAGATTTATTATTTCTATAAATTTATGGTCTACGATTTTATGGAATGATTCTGTGAAATTTTCATTCGAAAATTTTGACGTTTGAGCACTTAATTTAGCAAAAAGGATTAAATTGTAAAAAGTGCAAAACTTGAGTTCTATATCCTAGAGGTGTCTAATTGCTATGAAATTTTAAATTAGTGGTCCTTAGATGGTAATTAGACCATTACTTAAGGTAGTGGACAAAAATGGTCATGAAGTAAGAGAAATTTTAGTGTTTTAAGAAAAGGGCATTTTGGTCATTTGGTAATTAAATGAATTAAAAATCAAAAATCAAGCCAAAATCTTTGTCCATATTTTCTCCCATGGTCGAATATCCCTAAGAAGACATAGCTAGCATTTGTTCATCTTCCAAGCTTAACTGTAAGTCCGTGCTTGCCCTGTTTTTAATACTCTTTACATTTTTGAAGTCGTTGTAACTTGATCTATCTATTTCTACCACTAATTTAAAAAATAATCAAAGTTTAAATTTTACCCATGATAGATATTTGTGTATTTTGATGTCTAATGGTAGAAAATGTATGTTAGATGTAAGATAAACAACATTTACTAGGTGATTTTTGATGAAAATGTAAAGTTACAAAAATAAGTGGTAAAAGTATGATTAACTAAAAAATTTGGGCTGCCATGAGTATGAAAATGGTTCGACTAGGCTTGGGTTTTGAAGAAATTGAATACATTTCAATTTACGAGCCTAGGGACTAAATTGTAAAAAAGTGAAATATTAAGGGAAAAAATGTAATTTTGCCGTAATATGATTTTTGGACTGAATTGAACAATGTGTATATTAAATAAGTTAAAATTTATCATTATAGATCAAGAAAAACGCGGTTCAGACCTAGATCGAGGGAAAAACAAAGTGTTTGACAATTAGGTCAAATTCTATTATTTTTATACCTAGGTAAGTTCATATGTAAATAATGCATTGTTATATTTATGTTTTAAATGCCTTAATATTGTATGAATTGTGATTGACTCTTTGGACGTATTCGATAAAGTTTCGACAAACGAGTATTCCTGGTTGAGCTTTAGGAATAGAATAAGATACGAGTGGCATGTCACTAGGAACCCATGTGTTTATGTAATCCGAGTGCTAGTCTCGTATGTTCTACCAGTGGCTAGGTAGTCCAACATGAGTTGCGAATACTTGATAGCTTGTGTGAGTAGCACTGTGTAGCTACATCCTGACTGACAGGTTGTGTGAGCAGGCCCGTGAATAGCTCAAAAACGAGCCTATATGCATTATTAGACGTGAGGTAGCTTTGGCTACATGTATGACACCTATGTGTGAAATTTTCGAGTATCCGTTTATATTTCAAGTGTTCAACAAAATGTCAAAGTTGTGAAAGACTATGGTTATGTTGCGAGTTAATACAGGTATGTATATAAAATTCATACGTAATGAGCTCGATATGTGATGAAACCTTGGTAAAGTTGTGATTGAGTAAGTTATGACTATAAGATTTTAATAACATCATGCTAATTTTCATCATGTTAATTGTATGTTAAATGTGTGGTTATGATGCTTATTATTTGCATAGGAACTTACTAAGCTTTATAGCTTACTCCCCTTCCTTTCCCTTATCTTAGAGTGTCACCAAGCTAGCTAAGGGATCGAAGATCGTTGGAGATCCACTCACACTATCAACAATCATTTTGGTACCAATGATTTCAACATTTTGAGTTATGGCATGTATAGGGGACTTGGTCATTTTGTTATGTGTCATAATTGATTTGGCCAAATGTGTTGGCTTATATTGGTTGAAAGTTCATTTTGTATAAGGTCATTTGAAATTGACTATTATTAGTATAAGCAATTTATATGATGATGTTTTTCATGGATGTGGGAATTTTCTTGATTTAGTTGATAAGTTTATGATATGGATGTTTTGGTTGTGTCTAATTTGGTTGTAAGTAAATGTTTGGATTGGTGCTATGTTATGTTGTGTAGGCATATGCACAAAGGGTGGCAAAATGGCTTGGTAAATAGCCTTATTTTTGTCCACACGGGAAGACACACGGGCGTGTGTCTAGGCCGTGTGTGACACACGGTCTGCCCTATGAGCATGTGTTTAGGCCATGTGTTCCGTGTACCCTAAACATTGCAAAATAGTATGCTCCGAATTGAGCACACGAGCAGAGACACAGACGTGTATCTCAGCCTTGTGGATGACACGGCCTTAGGCATGTGTCCTGGGCATGTGAAGTTTGCACATATTTAATGAAAATTAATAAATTTTAAATCGACCACATGGCCTAGCACACGGGCGTGTGACTTGGTCATGTGTCTTCAAATTGTTCTTGGGTGACAAACAGAGAGTTACACAAGTTCGAGAGACGGGTGTGTGTGACCACATGGGTGTGTCCCGTACCCACACGGGTATGTCCCATATCCACACAGGCGTGTGACCCCTGTTTAGTGAGAAATTTTCTAAGTGTTGCAATATTTTCTAAAGTTCTCGGTTTAGTCCCGAACCACTTCCAATGCATGTTTTGGGCCTCATAGGCTCGTATTAGGGACTTTATGATTAAATGCAAAAGGTTTTAATTTTGACGAGAATTCATGGCTCGAAAATGTATGTTTGCTTATGTTTAAGTCCAGTAATGCCTCGTACCCTATTCCAGTGTCGAATACGGGTAAGGGGTGTTACACACCCGATGGATCTGAAACCTCACCATTTTTCTCTCCCCTTTCACTACCTTCACTTACCTTTGGACCTTCACAGTTAACCCTATTTGCTCATTCTCTTTGGTTTTTTTATTGCCTTTATATTTTCTATACCAAGCCTTGAAATTTCTCACCTCTTCATCCTCAGATTTGCCCCTAAAACTTCTCCATTTCCTATTGAGCTATTTGTATCACTGGTCTCACTACTTTTATAACTTTTCCACTCTCAGTACATGCATCGCCACTCTCACCCAACTCAGGTCCCACATTAGATTCCCCACCTAACTCGGTAAATGGTTTGCTAGCCTTACCATTAACTCTCTCATTAAAATTTAATTCTTATTTACAATTTGGTTCCCTAACCCTAATATCTACTTCCATTTCCCTAATGGCAGGCAACAACATGGTATCATTAACAATATCAGGCGTGTCTACCTCGTGTTCAACATATACATGTATGGACCCTATTTTTCTAATATGGTTGATCATTGCTATGAATGATGAGTTATCATAGCAAACAATCAGTCCCTTACTAAAAACTATCCCACCCTCACAGTATACAAAGTTTCTCACAGCTCTATACTCAGCTTCCACTACCATCTCACACAAAGTGTAATAACACAAGAAATCTGGGTCAAAATCCCATTACAGTACTTCCCCTCCTACATAGGTTGCACAAGGGTTTGTGATAAAAGTTCCACCTAAATGCATATGCACTACACATTTATCCTAAGACATGATAAAACACTACACATACATAATATAAACTGTAATATACATACATGATATACATATATATAACAAACAGAATAAACATACAATACATACATACATAAACAAGTAATATACATAACATACATAATATACATATATAAAGACATACTAATAGACATCCATAAACAATAATATATGTAACATGCAAAATATACATACATAATGTACATACTAACATACATACATAAAAGGTAATATACATAACATACATAATACACATACATAACAGATTGACCTTTCAACCTCAGTCGGTTTAACTCTAAAAACAATTCCTTCAATATGGACTTCTCTGCATATACACGAATGCCAACAAAAAAAAATTAGAAATCAGTTATAATTCGAATAAAATATCTAAACAAAAAAAAGACTGAAAGTTATCGATAAAATATCTAAATCAGTTATAATAAGAAAAAAATTGTTAAACATTATTTAAACCAGAAAACTGAATGTTCCCAATAAAAAAATTGTCACTTTTTGAGAATGAGTCAAAAATGAAAAGTTTTTATTTTTAAAAAACACATAATAAAAAGAACATTGATGATAAAAAAATGCTTTCTATATGGGTAAAAAAGTTATCCAATCAATAAAAATTATGTTGAGTAATCGATGATGAAAAAAAAAAACCTAGAAAGGTTGAGTGAAATACTTGTAATCGATGATGAAAATAAGGCAATCTTGATTTGAATACCACAAATGGTTGGGTAATCGAAAGGGCTGACTACTCGATGATAAGACAAGGTTTCTTTCAATGAAATGGTGAAGAATTTTTCAAATGGCTGAAAAATCGAAAGGGTTTCTTAGATGGCTGAGGGATGGAATTGAAAGGCTTTCTCGCACAAATGTTGAAGGATGGAAAGGGGACTGGTGAAAGGATTTAATGTCAATAAAATAAATTCAGATATGGCTTTTGATGTTCAAGGATAATCCAAAAGGTTTCTTAAGCAATTGAAAATATTTTTGTTCCAACCGATTCAGTAATCGATGGAAAACATTTATTTATTTATTTATTTATTTGTTATTTTATAAATGATGTTTTTAATTATTTTTTCCAAGGAGTCAAGTCAACATGGGTCAAAAGGGCCTTAGGAGTGCTGGCCAGCACTGTCACGTTAGCAAAATCTTAAAGCCGTTAGGCTTAGGTACCAAAATAGTGAACAGAAAAAAAAGTTCGAGTACTAATTTGGGACAAAAAAACCATAGGTACCAATCTGAGAGAAGTGGACAAGTTTGGGTACTAATTTTATATTTTACCTTAATTTTAATGAATATAATCAATATTTTTTTATACAATTTTTAAACTACCCATAAACTTTCCTAACCCATAAATAGAAAGAAAATATACTTTTAAGTGTGTCCGAACCTACCTACTTATAGTTGTTACAATAGCAACAACACAAACTAGGCTAAAACTTCATGAGCTCAACATTTTTAAAAGTAGATCATTTAAGAACAACTAGAAATGAAGTGAAAATTTTATAATTAAATTTTACTAAATAAATTTAGATTATGCAACACGGAAATATAAAATAATAATTTTAGTAAAAATATTAAATTGATATTTTAAAACATATTTAAGAAAATATTAATTATCATTTAATTAAAAAGAAAAGGTTGAGTTTGATCTGATTTGATTCAGTTAGATTTTTGGATTTTTGAACCCTTTAAGATAATTTGGTTCGATTTGATTTGTTTCTTGATTTTTTTATATTAATTTTTTTGTTTTGGGCTTAGACTTACATTGAAAAAAAATATGTAATCTCCCTAACCTGTCTTAGACGTTACGACCGAATTTTGAAGACTACATTAGCCATTGAAATGACCTAGGAAATTTATTGAAGTTTTTAAAATAGTTTTTCTAACACATTTAATTACCTTTGAAAAAAGCTTAGCTTCATATCTTCTTTCACAAATACTTACGAGTTTCGAAAACCGTTGATTTTAACATGTACTTTGTAATGAAGACTATTTTTGAAAACTTAGTTGATTTCCACTTTATTTACTTTTCAAAATCTCATTTACATAACATTGCAGCGGAAAAGTCACAATTTCGGCTATAAGGAGAAAGGAAGAGAAAACATCTTTTCATGTAATTTTGTCTCTTTTCCTTCAATCCAAGCCAAAATTCATACCACCAAGTTTGAGTCATCCATTAAATTAAGTAGAAAATCCTCTTCTAAGCTTGTTTCCACCAGCATCTTCTTTATTAAAACTTAAGGTTTCAAGTGGGTAGTGAAAGAGTTTTATCTAGAGAGAGAAAGGTCAAGAAAGGTATGAAATCATGTTTCATCATCTCTATTATGGTTATTTGAGGGTTTTTGTGACACCTTTTACCCAAGAAAACTTGAGCAATGAATGTAACATTTCAAATTGAACAAATATTTTTTATATCTAATACTTATAATTCATACTTTTATTAAGGTCACAATACAATTTTGAGGACATAATTAGACTAGTATGAACAAAATTCATTTCGGGTCTCTTTTAACCCAATTAAGAAATTTTCAACCTTAGGTTCGTATGTCTCGAGATCAAGGCTTGAATGTCTCAATACATTACCATAGTACAGTAGAAATTTGGCTTCAAAGTTGCCCTGTCTTAAGAAAATAGAGCTTTTGTCTTAAGAAAAAGTCCAATATGTTTCGAGACATGGCTTGGATACTGTACAATTTTAGCTTCGAAGTTTTTATGTGCTGAGACCTGAGACAAGGGACTTGAAAAATATGCATTTTAAACACTTCTAAACCATACCAAATTATCCACAATTAGTCTAAAAATTACCAAAATTCATAAACCATGTAATACATTATATTAACTATTTAAAATACCATATAACACAAGCATAAGTACAACTAAACACCCAGTTACTTACACTATTGTTTCACCGATGTACCTACCATTAACTTAGACCAAAATATTGAAGATTTCATACTCTTCTCCAAGTCTTTACCTACACTACCAAATCTTGAAAATCGGGTTAGAAGAAATTGAGTTAGTGAGACCAAGAGTGGTCACGTCATGTTTTTGTGTAAAGGTTGTTGGAATTATGAGAAGTGAAGTGATCTGGTTCAGTGGTTAAGTGTTGTGCTTGTGTATGTGAGGTTCATAGTTCAAATATTTTGCATTATATTTTTGCTAATTTTTTTCTAAACCCTTATCTTTGAACATCTGGTTTACAAACTATTTTTGCTCTATTGTTGACAAGAATGAGTTTACTAGTTCAGTGGTAAGGCTTCAGCTTACCCTTTGGTCCTGTGTTAGAGTCCCCATGTGTGCAAAGTGGAAATTATTTTTATTTTGAGCTCTAAGGGAATTTGATAGGTGGTTAGTCTGTGTGATTCAGTGGGGTGTAGGTAGTTTTGAGTTAACCCAAAAATTTATCCCACTTTTCCCCTTACTCCCATACCCCCACTCTTCCCGTCAACAGTTTTCCATTTTCTTCACATCTTTTCTTCTTTCTTTTGTTGACTGTGAACTTTGGGTAATAAGGAAAATTTGTTTTTATTCTTTTCACTTTCTCTTGTCACCATTTCTTCTATTTTCTTTTAATGTTTTCAGTGTAACATACTTCTGCGTTGTCAATCTTTTGATCATCTTTTGGGTAAGTTTTGGTTGTTATTCTACTGTAGTAATGTAGTATTTTCCTTCAGTTCGCATGAAGTTAGGAAGATTCCTTTTCTTTATCCTAATAGTTCTTATCCTGAGTTTGCTCGTTCTAGTATTGATAGGAGTGTGTTGTGAGGCGGAAAATTATCCTCCAGTGAGTTAAGTATTGATAAAAGCTATTGTGAAGTCATTTTTTTCTTTAGGGTAAGTATTCGAATTTTTTTTAGTAAAGAGAAAATACTGAAGTTAATTATCAATCAAATTCATGATTGTTAATTAGTATGATTTAATGTTGTATGTAGGATTCAAGAGTGCGCTGTTGTATGGCTAATCAAAAATAACATCAGATGTGTGAATTAGATCGATACCCAAAACGTCAACTAGAACTTGGAAAAACTCAAAAACAGAGGTTGTTTTCAAAATTATTTTGCGTCACACAGTCGCGTGTCTGGCTGTGTGCACCATACGGGTATGTGGTCGGCCATGTGTCAGTTTGTGTGGAGAACACAGGTGTGTGCAATTGTACGAGCAATTGTGGTAGGATGTGTGGATCACACGGGCATGTGTGATCACACGGGTAGGTCAGGTAAGCCATGTGGGCCCATTTTTATGAAATTTCCATTTGGACCCATTTGACTTAGAGATTTGTAATTAGACTTTTTGTTAGGTCTGATTGGTTTTAAAAGGACTCAAAATATGACATCTACTAATATGTGCCAGTATGTGACATGGTTCAAATATGTGAAAAATGTATGTACGATCTGTGTTCTGATAACTTTGAAAACATAATTATGTGTAAAAACATGTATGAAATATGTATGTGGAATAATTATTAGTACAAGCAATATGATATGTTTGATCTGTAAGTTATGTTTAGGTATGCATGCCATACCATTCATGTGATATGTACGTATGTAATTATGATTATGCATATGCATTGGGGTGGGTTTTGATATGATGAAGGAAGTATTTTCTTGCAGTATTACTACAATTTTGGCGGTTAAACCGCAATATCTGTCTAGCAGCTCAGCTGCACCATTATGAGTGGTATACCTCCATGACCTAGTGTGGTTGGATGGATGGACTCTTGTAGTCCTATTTGGTGTGATTGGTTGGAAGGAGTTGGTGTGTAACGGATGGGGGTAGGATTTGTTCTGATCTAATACATGTTTCTGAAAATATGACATTCTAATATGATATATATTTCTAGTAATAGGACATTCTGATATGATATTTTTATATGTGTACATTATAAGTAAAATTCTGTTTTGGTATTTACATTTGTGTATGTTATAAGAAAATTCTGTTTATGGGCCGAGTCACACGCTGGGCTTCTAGCTCACTTGTTTGTTTAATATGTTTCAAGTGATCTTTAGTCTTACGGCCAGACGGTGTGCGAGAGGTCAAATTATTTTCTCGACTAATTAAATATGGTGATTTAGGGTACTAGTATACTATAGAAGTGGTAGTATAATTAGGTATATTTAGTAATGTTAGTTTTTACACCCAAAAAAAAATATGGTGATTTACGTTAGTAATTTTTCTGAACTTTTAGAACTGTAATTCGTTTTTGGGCTTTGATTTGGTTTTTGTTTTATTCGTCAGAATTTGATATTTTAAACGTAAAAATTGGAAAAAAATCTCACGGGTTAACAAACTAATATTCAGATTTCAAAACTAAAACTTTAAAAGTTTTTTGCTACATAATTAAGTAATCACCTAAGTGTTTTCTGTAAATAAATAGTTTTTAGCAAAAAGTTAGCGTTAATTGGAAATTATTTTCCCAAAATTGATACTTTCAAATTCTAGGTTTGAAATAAGTGTTTTCTGACTTAAGTTTTTCCTAAACATTTGTGAGAGTTCTACCAAATTTTATGCTTTCGAAATGCACAACTAAGTTGGTTAAGTTTAAAGTTTTTAAACAAGTTAATATAATTCCTAAAGATCCAATCATAATGTCTAGGCTGGGATTGGGGTGTTACATACACGTTGAAAAAGAACGCATTAAGCTTAATAAGTACAACGAGAACTAAACTTACCTTTACATTAAATAATTATAAATAAAGTTCATTAATGTTATATAAAATAAAAAAATTAATAACATTAGAACTTATTCAATTCTTCATCATTTCTTTTCACTTAGCTTATAATCATGTCACTTTGATCTTAGTTTTGTTTTGTCCTTTATTATTTAATCGATGCCCAATGTAGACTTAACAGAGCATGCACAATATATAAAAATAATACAGAGGTGCATTGAAGTGTAATAACTAAATAGAGCAACACCAAAGTGCAATATCATAATAGGATGATTGTAACAGCCCGATTTAGACCCTAATGGAACGGTGGTTTCAGAACCACAAATCTGAGTCAGAAAAATATTTAAAAATTATTTTCTGTGTTTATTTTGTGTAAATTTATATTTGTGAAATTTTCGTGATTTAATTTTATTGTTTAGGTATCCGATTAAATAAAAAGACTTAATCGCGTAAAAGGGAAATTTGGTGGTTGTTTCTAAAAGGGACCTAATTGCTAATGGCTTTCTAGATTGGAGTATTTATGTTGTAAATATTCCATTAACATATTGTTTGGACGGTAATGGACATATATTAAATGAATTTATTATTATGTCATTAAGGTTATAAAAGTAATTTAGTAAATAATCATATAATAATTAAAAACAAAGTCATCAAATTCATTTTATTCATTTGTTCTTCGTTGCTTCGAGTACTACAAAACTCATGCTTGAATTTCTTATTTTTATGAATATTTTGAGTTGTGCCATTGTTGACAGCTTGTGATTTTTTTGTTTGATGATGAAATATGAAAGATATGTTTTAGATTAATATGTTTTGTATTAGAGTTTTTGATGATTTTGAGTAATTAGGACTAAATTGCAAAAATAATAATTTGAGGGACTAAAATGTGAAATAAATGAATTATATGCGTTTGTATGGTTATGGGTAATATTCGGCCTAGCTTGGGCATGGAGAAATTTTGTGTATTTTGTGTTTTGTGCAATACGGACTAAATTGTGAAAATTGTAAATGTCAGGGTAAAATGGTAATTTGCCCAATTATGTGTTTTTGGACTAAATTGAATGAAAATATGTTTGAATTAGCTTAATTTGAATATGTTTAGATTAAGAACCAAAGAACTTGGATTTGGACCGGGGGAAAACGAAAGTTGTCGACTAGCCACTCCATTCCATTTTACATCGTTCGAGGTAAGTTTATAAGCAAATAGACGTGTTTAATTGTAGTTAAATGTTATATATAAATGCTGTTATGAAATGTATGAATTATATTTGTTATGGCTAAGTATGAAAAGGCTTGATTACTACATTTTCGAATTAGTTTCGATGAAGTTACGACGTCTGAAAGCCCCGTATGAACCTTAGGAATAGTTAGGATACATATGTCATGACATAGGATTCCGATTTATGTGTGCGAGTAAGACCATGGCATCAATATGTGATTCCGATATATGTGTACAAGTAAGACCTTGTCTGGGACAGTGGCATTGATATGTGATTACATGTAAGACCACGTCTGGGACGTTGGCATTGTACGATACATATGTGATTATCTGAATGTCCTACCCAATTTCGAATGGTTCATCGGGAAAAGACAAGTTGTGTACGAATGTATAAAATGAACTAAATGGTCAGGTAATAATTAACTTGATATCTACTTGAAATGAGGTGAGTAAGTACTATGAGTATTTGTTGTAAATCTTGTACAATGCAAATGAAGAAAATATGTGTATGTGGTATATGTATTCGGTTTGTGAATGAATAAATTGTGTATCATTGAAATGTTCTTAAATATGTGCACATATGGCTTAGTATATTCGGCCTTATTGGTGATTTTTATATATGTGAGGTTATTCTATGATTCTTGAGTTTGTGAATATGAGTAAATGGATGTATGGTTTATTATGATTAATTAGTTAGAAGTTGATGAAAAACATGTTAAATAGCCTTGTGAGTATTCTGCTTAGATGGAAAATTGTTCATAAAAGTGTTTTAATTATGGAAATTGTAATTTGAGGTCAAGTATGGTAATGATAATGTAAAATGTTTAGTTAGAATGGGTTGATTGTATTAATGAGTTGTTTATTTGCTTATGACTTACTAAGCTTCAAAAGCTTACTTTGTGTTTTTATGTGTGTTCTATTTTATAGATTTTGGATTCAAGTTAGAAGCTTGGGGATCGTCAGCAAAGTCCATCACACTATCTACATCTTCGGTATTTAAATATTTGAACTCGAATTATGGCATGTATAGGCTAGAATGTGTTTTGTAAAGTTGGATTTTCAGTTATGTGTAATCTAAGCCATGCGAAAATGGCTAAATTATTATATTAGAATTCGGTTATGTTAGGTAAGGCTTATATTAATCTTGATTACTAAGTTGTGTGCCATGAACACATAATATATGTCATAAGCACTATATGTTTTGAAAATGGCTTGCTTATTATGTTTAAACTTGGTCTTGTAAGTTCTTAGTCAAAATTTTTAATGAGCTTGTTTATTGGTAATTGATGATGGAAGTTTTGGATGCGTATGTGATTTTAAGTAGCAAGATTCGGCTATGAAAGGATAACAGTATAATATGTATTTGGTATGTTAATTAGTTTGTGAAGGAAAATATGAAATGCAATATAATTTAAGTGATGGGTGATTATGTTCTAGCTTGATTAGTTCGATCGTTAAGTGGTAAGTAATGCATGTGTTTCATGATTAATCTAGTCACCTGTTTGGTATGTATTTGATGCTCAAATGTTAAGTGTGGCCTTGGCTTTAGGGCATATATATATATATATATATATATATGTTGATTAGGTTATATATAAATGTTTGGTCTTATATTGAGTCTATATCAAGGGCGTAACTATAATTCATGACATTTGTGATGATGTCATACATATATATATTTGGCCGTATGGTTCATTATGAATGTTATTGAGTTAAGGTAAATTATGAAATTGATAGGTAAAGAGAAAGACATATGCATGATACAAAATTTGATGTTCACTTATGGACTAAGTTAAGACATGCGTATATGACATTTGGTCTTATTATATTAGCTAAGTTTTTTTATAAATAGACCAGGAAATGAAGTGAGTTGACTTATAATCGAATACTTGCTTTTATTTGGTATTAATATGTAAAACATATGAAATTCATATATGTAAAATAAAATAAAATAAAATAAAATAAAGAACACACAGATTTTTACGTGGAAACCCTTTCGGGAAAAAACCACGGGCAGAGGAAAAGAAAATTCACTACGTCGAATTCGAATAATTATAAGAGTAATAGACTATGTCTATTTATATGCTTGTAAAGCCATATTCTAGTAAGACTGAAACATCTTATTCTAATCAATATCAAATAGATGGAATTTAATAAGGTTTAAAAAACCTTATTCTAAAATAAAATAAAAGAAGTGTAATTCTATATGAATTCTTCTTTTATTTTATTTTACCACTGTATTTTATTTAAATAAGGATTCGGGTCACTTAATTCTAACAATCTCCACCTTGACACAAATTCTAAATGAACAAGTTCTTCATCGCGAATTCTCACCGAACAGGTTCTCCACCTCTTCCATAAAACCCCTTAAGGGTTTAACTTCAATAATGAACACCAACCAAGTTTGAGCAATGCTCAAACTTGGTTATAGAAAGTGACTTAGTCATCATATCTGCAGGATTTTCATGGGTACTAATTTTGCTCACAACAATATCACCATGAACAATAATATCACGAACAAAATGATACCGAACATCAATGTGTTTTGTTCTCTCATGAAACATTTGATCTTTTGTAAGAAAGATGACACTCTGACTGTCACAAAATACTGTGCTGATTTGAAGGTCTTCATTGAGTTCACTAAAGAGTCTCTGCAACCAAATAGCTTCTTTACAAGCCTCAATAATTGCCATGTACTCAGCTTCAGTGGTAGACAAAGCGACTATAGTTTGTAAAGTGGCTTTCCAACTGATTGCACAACCTCCGATTGTAAAGACATAACCTGGGAGAGATCTTCTTCTATCAGGGTCTCTAAATAAATCAGCATCAACATACCCAATGACTCCATCTTCAGTTCTTCCAAACTATAAGCAAACATCAGTAGTACCTCGTAAATATCTTAAAATCCACTGAACTGCTTTCCAGTGTTCTTTACCGGGATTCGCCATATATCTGCTAACTGCACTGACTGCATATGATAAATCTAGACGTGAACAAACCATAGCATAAATGAGAGATCCCACTGCACTAGAGTATGGAACATGTGGCATGTACTCAATCTCATCATCTGATTGTGGAGACAAAGCTAATAAAAGTCTGAAATGGGCTGCTAAAGGAGTACTAACAGGCTTAGCCCTTTGCATACTAAACCTGCAAAGAACTTTCTCAATGTACTCCTTCTGCCTTAGGTACAATTTACTTGTTTTTCTATCTCTAAGAATCTCCATACCAAGTATCTTCTTTGCTGGTCCTAAATCTTTCATCTCAAATTCTTCACTTAGTTGGGCTTTGACATTTCTTATCTCTCATTTATCTTTTTCTACTATCAACATGTCATCAACATAAAGAAGTAGATACACAAAAGAACCATCACTATTTTTCTTAAAGTAAACATAACTGTCAAAACTACTTCTTTTGAAATCATAAGAAGTCATAAATGAATCAAACCTTTTGTACCACTGTCTTGGTGACTGTTTCAAACCGTAAAGGGACTTTTTCAGCAAGCAAACATAGTCCTCTTTTTCTAAGACTGTAAAACACTCTGGTTGTTGCATGTAAATGTCATTCTCAAGTTCTCCATGCAAAAATGCAGTTTTTACATCTAAATGCTCAAGCTCCAAATCATGCATGGCCACAATATCAAAAAAATCTCAAATCGAACTATGCTTCACAACTGGGAGAACACATCTGTGAAGTCTACTCCTGGAATTTGACTGTAACCCTTTGTAACAAGCCTTGCTTTATATCTGGGTTCTTCAACTCCTGGAGTCCCTTCTTTCTTTTTAAATACCCATTTACAACGAACAGTCTTTTTACCTTTAGGAAATTTTGCAAGATCCTATGTTTTGTTTTTGTGAAGTGATTCCATCTCCTATTGCATAGCAAACATCCACTTTTCTGAGTCTTCACAGCTAATTGCCTCAGAATAATTAGATGGCTCTCGGTTTGCGTCTATATCTTTAGCCACATTTAAAGCATAAGCAACTAGATCAGCCTCGGATACTTCTTTAGAGGTTTAATTTCTCTTCTAGTTCTATTTTTGGCGATAGAGTATTACGGAGAAGAAACAACTCTATTCTCAATTTTTGAACTGGCTTGAAGAGTCGACTCTGTATTAATCTGATGCTCCACCTGCTTTTGATTTTCTTTATTGGAGGAGTCTTTAAGAGATAAGTTAGGTAGCATAATAGTTTCATCAAAAGCAACATCTCTACTACTCACAAGTTTTCTATTTTCAGGACACCATAACTTATACCTTTTTACACCAGGTTCATAACCAAGAAAAACACATTTAATGGATCTCGGTTCCAATTTTCCATTATCAACATGAGCATACGCAGGACACCCAAAAATTTTTAAATCAGAATAATTAGCAGGATTACCAGACTATACCTCTTGTGGACTCTTTTTCTCAATGGCAACGAATGGGGATCGGTTCATCAAAAAACATGTAGTGGAGGCTACTTCGGCACAAAACGACTTTGGTAAGTTGGCATTTGACAACATACATCGAACCTTCTCCATGATCATTTTGTTCATTTGTTCTGCAATGCCATTTTGCTGTGGAGTATGACGAACTGTCAAGTGTCTCACTATCCCTTCTAACTTGCACAATCTATTAAACTCATCAGAACAGAACTCTAAGCCATTGTTTGTGTGGAGGTATTTTATTTGTTTTCCCGTTTGTTTTTCAATCATAATTTTCCAAGACTTAAATGCGAAAAACACATCGCTTTTCTGCTTCAAGAAGAACGCCCAAACTTTTCTGGAAAAATCATCAATAAAGGTTAGCATATAATTAGCTCTACCTCTCGAAGGCACTCTGGATGGCCCCCACAGATCAGAATGAATATATTCCAATGTTCCCTTCGTGTTATGGATTCTTCTGGTGAATCGAACTCTCTTTTGCTTCCCAAGAACACAGTGCTCACAGAAATTCAATTTGCAAATTCCTTACCCATCAAGAAGTCCTCTTTTGCTCAATTATGTCATGTTATTCTCACTCATATACCTTAGGCGCATATGCCAAAGTTTAGTAATATCATCATCTAACAAGGAAGAGGAAGCGACAACTACATCACCAGTAATAGTAGAACCCTGCAAAACATATAACTTAGCAGTCTTTCTCTGCCCTTTCATCACAACAAGAGAACCTTTGGAAATATTTAAAACCCAACTTTCAGCTGTGTATCTGTACCCTTTTAAATCAAGAGTACTCAACGAAATTAAATTTCTTTTCAATTCTGGAACATGTCGTATGTCACTGAGTGTCCTAACAACTCCATAAAACATCTTAACTTTAATTGTTCCAACACCTATGATTTTACACGAAGCATTATTTCTCATCAAAACAACACCTTCAGACACTGTTTCATAAGTTGTAAACCAATCCCAATTGGGACTCATGTGAAAGGTGTAGCCTGAATCAAGTATCCACTCCACGCTCACTTTAGAATTGTTGACTGAAGCAACTAGAATTTCACCATCGTTGTAGTCTTCTACAACGTCAGCTTCACCGGAATTTTCTGTTTGTTTTCCCTTTTGATTCGCAACCTCCTTTTTAATCTTGTTCTGTAGCTTATAACACTCAGATTTAATGTGCCCTTTCTTCTTGCAGAAGTTACAAGTTTTACCTCTGTTTGAAGACTTTGATCTACCCTTAGATTTACCGCGAGGATTCCGTTCCTGTTTCCTTCCACGATCATCATCAGCATTCCGATCTTGTCTCCCACGAACAATGAGACCCTCTCCCTGAGAGTCGGGTTTAACCACAAGATGCTTCATCTTATCATACGAGGTTAAAGATTCATAAACCCCATTAACTGTGAGAGACTCGCAGCTATATAAAATTGTGTCTCTAAAGGTTGAATAAGACGGGGGCAACGAACAAAGTAGAATCAACCCTAGATCTTCCTTATCATACTGAACCTCCATGGCCTCCAAGTTTGAGAGAATTTCTTTAAACACTATTAAGTGTTCGTGTACAGATGCACCTTGCTCCAAACGATGAGCATAAAGATGCTGCTTCATATGTAGCTTGCTTGTTAGAGTTTTCGACATACATATTTGTTCTAGCCTCTTCCATAATGTAGTGGTGGTCTTCTCTTTCATCACTTCTTGCAAAATTTCGTTGGACAAATGCAGATGTAATTGTGTTAGCGCCTTTCGATCCTTATGCTTCTTCTCTTCATCTGTTAATGTTAAAGGCATCTTATCTATCTCTAGCAGGGCATCCTCCAAATCCATCTACGCAAGAACTGCTTGCATCTTAATTTGCCACAACGCAAATCTGGTATTGCGATCCAACAGCAGAATTTCATACTTCAAAGATGCCATTACCGTGATCGAGATGAACAACCCGGAATCTCTTATACCACTTTGTAAATAAAATAAAATAAAATAAAGAACACACAGATTTTTACATAGAAACCCTTTCGGGAAAAAACCACGGGCAGAGGAGAAGAAAATTCACTACGTCGAATTCGAATAATTACAAGAGGAATAGACTATGTCTATTTATAGGCTTGTAAAGCCATATTCTAGTAAGACTGAAACACCTTATTCTAATCAATATCAAATAGATGGAATTTAATAAGGTTTAAAAAACCTTATTCTAAAATAAAATAAAAGAAATGTAATTTTATATGGATTCTTCTTTTATTTTATTTTACCACCGTATTTTATTTAAATAAGGATTCGAGTCACTTAATTTTAACAATATAGATTACTATGCTAATGCCGCATATATGAAATTATTGATATATTATATTTTATATTGTTTCTTGTTTCTTGTGAACGATATGGCTATATATATGCATATGATATGAAATGTTCAATTTAAGAGTTGTATTAGTTTATGAAATAAATTTTGATTAACTTTCGAGACATATTTATATGAGTATATAAATATTTATATTTAATTGTTCAAAATCGTGTTTTATTCTGTCACGCCTTATGACCCTATTCCGGCGACGGATACAGGCTAAGGGTGTTACAATGACACTGAAGTGCTTTAGCATAATAGAATGGCATTGAAGTGCATTAACAGAATAGAGAGCGTGCTAAATGTTTCTTAATGGAATGCCATCTATATCCTACTAGTTCATATCTTGTCTACATGGGAAAATATAAAGGAAACAACTTCACTTTTACATTTCAAAACAAAACTTACGAACTTTTGAATTTTTTTCAATTTAGTTATTGTTATAAAAATTCAACACACACTATAAGAATATTTCCCTAACACATGAAATATAACTTTCTTATCTTATAATACTCTACACCCACTATCAATACTATCACATTCACATACCACTTTTACACATTTTGCAATTTAGTCATTTCCTCATTATTTTATTTCACTATAATAATTCACTTAGTAAATGTAATTAAATAACTAATTCCATCATTCTTAATCAATTTCTTATTTAAGTATAAAAAATAGTTAATAATTAAAATAATGTAAATTTTGATATATCTAATTAAACATTCTAATCAAAATTATTTAGGCTAGTTGTACTTACAACCAAAGCTTGGAAACATTTCCATTTCTTCTTCTTTTACTCCTTGGCTATCTCTTCACGTTTGTCACCAACGTGTTGTTCACTTCTCCTTTCTTTTTCTTCATTTCCATATCAAAACATACAAGATTTACTTATCAAAATTGTAATCAAGTAAATATCTATGCCCTTTAAACAAGAATAATATAAAATTCATAGAGAACTTATCATACTTACTTTAATCTCTTGTAAATCAAACACGAATTCTTATTTTTTTCTCTCCTACAAAACAAGTATGGATACACTTCTCATGAAATTAAGATAGTTACTAGGTTTTTCTATTGATTTCACTAAAAATTCATGATAGAAATTGGAGAAATTAAGTTTGAAAGGCTTGGAAATGGCGGAAAAGGACTAAAATGTAAAAATTTGTAAAGTTTGCTTGTTTCGTTCTAGAGGGGATGACACAAAGAAGATGATGGCCTTTTTTTTCTTTTCATATTTTATCAACTTAAATATTAAGTAAATTAATATAAAATAAAATAATTCTAAAGTATTCTAACCAATCACAATTTTGCACAATTTAGTCCTTAATCATTATTTATGTCATAATTATCTCAATTGAATATACACCATTTAGTCTCTTAACTTTCTCTACAATATCATTCATGAGCCATACTCTCTTTTAGTAAAATTTAACCTCTACTCCTTCCTCCTTTTTCCATCATTCAATAAAATCATTCCATCTCTTAATTTTCTCACTTTTGCGCTAGTACTTTTCACTCTCTTACAATTTAGTCAAAACATCAAATTTATTTCTCACAACATACATGTTTTTCCAATTAACTTCAGTATCTATTTTCACCATCAACTAATACTGATAATTTATATTTTATTACCTTATTAAAAGCTTAACACATTTACTCTTTATTTAACACTATTCCCAAATCAAAGGATACTGGGGATGTTACAATTTAAATCTTGGAACGGTTACTTAAGCATGTTGTAATAATGTTGATGTATATATTCATGTGCTGAGAAAAAGGGCCTAGTGAGAAAGAAACCCAATGTAACACCCCTAACCCATCTTCATCGTCAGATTAGGGTCACGGAGTATTACAATAAAATATTAATCATTTACATAGCTTACAAACAAACATTCAAGTATAATACCAATTTATCAAATCATATTCAATTTATACTCAAAATACGCATACGGCTAAATCAAGTCTACGGGGCCCTAGAAATAGTTTTGAAACATTCTGGGATCAATTTGAATCAAATCAAAAAAATTAGGAAAAAGTTGAAAATTTTGGAAACAGGGGTCACATGATCATGTCACACAGCCCAGACTGTGTGGACATTCGAATTAAGGTCACACGGCCGTGTCACAGGTTGTGTGCCTACCCTTGTGTGCATTCGATGTTGGGTCACATGACTGTGTCGCTGCCCGTGTCTTAGACTGTGTGAGAAATTATTTTAAGACACACAACCATGTCACGGACAGTGTGCCAGACTATGTAAAACCTGCACTTGAAGACAAAAATACACACTGCCATATGGATAGGCCGTGTGTCACACATGGCTATGTGGCAGCCCGTGCCTCAGGCCATGTGTACCCTAGTTTGCTTTAAAAATAAAGTAAAAATTACACTTAACTTGACCATCAATCCAAATCCCTAACCAACCTTAAAATATCACCATGTACCTTAAAACAATTCAAAACATACCAAAATAATGCAACTTAAAAGAGTAGCCAATGTGCCCTCATTGACACCACATTCCATACATGTAACAATATGCAAAATCCTTCACCAAAATATACATAACATACATTCAAACAACAATAATCATCAACCTTAATAACCACATCATACCATACTTCAATCCAAACTATATAACTTATAACATACACATCCAAAAGTGCCAAACTCATAAAACAATCTTAAAATCACCCAAAACATATACATACAAGCATTTGCATTAGGCCAAAACATAATTCAAAAGTTTACGTAGTAACTACATTAAGAACAACTATAAATCAAAAGACCATTGCTTATAATGTTGACATCTTAGGTACATGCCAAATATAAAAGAGAACATCACCAACATTTAGCTCGAGATTATCGCTGGGTGTTGAGTCAAAAATCAAAGGTAGACACCTAACCTGCACACAAAGTAATAATCAATTACTGAATAAGTTTCGTTAAACACCAAGAATACACATAAACTTAACAACCATAATTTCAGAATCTATAACATGTAATGTTTGTTACCACATAGTTTACCATAAAGTTCATCATAAATATTCCATACGTATTTCATGATATCCCTCATATACCAGCCTTCTTCAATGGATCGGTTCTATAGCATCATTATGGATCAACATGTTATTGGCTCTCGGTGCCTAGCAGATAAACCGTAACAATGTTTTGCACCCAACGCTAGTCAAATAAATCGAAAATAGGTGTACCTAGCAGTAGCCAAGTAAACTGACAATGTTTTGCGCCTAGCACTAGTCACATAAACCGACAATAGGTATGCCCAGCACTGGTGAGGTAAACAGATAATGTTTTGTGCCCAGCGCTAGTTGGATAAATCAACAAACTCAAATGTGTGCCCAGCACTAGTTGGATATACCAACATTTTAACATTTTGATGTGCCCAACATTAGGCAGTAAAATTAGCAATTACATATGTAATTACATAATTCCACAATTATTCATTTCATAATTCAACCATTGTATCAATGACTATGGTTAATCATTTGATCTATCCCATATTCATATCTATAACTCCATAACTCTTCATTTAAATACTAATCAATTATACGTAAATATAATTAAACATCAAAGTAATAATTATATTAAATAAGTAAAGTTCGAGTTCAAAGACCTTGAACTTACTAGGTATAAACTACAGTAATGACAAAAGTTTAGGGACTATTCTGAAATCTTCGTTTTTCCATGGTTGTCAACTTATTCTTGATCTGTAATATAATTTTCTTTCAACTATTAGCCCCAATTTCAATTATATTGTTCAATTTAATACCTATGACTTCTTATTTACAACTTTACACAATTGCCCTAAACTTTTTCATTTAATTCAATTTAATCTTTAAACCCAAAACATATAAATTAACCATATTTTTACACAATACTTTCTAGCCAATTATCAAAGGCCTCTATACAGCCCTTTAGATACTATAACTTCACAATAAAACCTTGAGATTTCACCATTCTAACAATTTAGTCCTTAAACATTAAAATCAACAAAAACTACTTTACAACATTGTCCTATTTACCAACCAAGCTTAATAATCTATCAAATTCTTTCAAAACACCTCAAAATCATCCATGGTACATTCTAAAACATTTAACAATTTCAAAAACGGAGGTACGATTTAGCTGGACCTAATTGTAACGATATCAAAAACATAAAAATTCATGAAAATTAACCATGAAACACTTACATGCAAGCTTGAATTCAAACCAAAGGTTCCCTAAGTCTTTCAATGTAGGTTCAGCCAACACAAAATAAAAATGGAGAGGACAACACTATTCTTTACAGTTTCTTTTTACTTAATTTTACATTAATTAGAAGTTTATCATTATTTCATTTTTTAAATTTGTTTTTAATCAAATTTTCATCCACCTACCGTCCACTACATATGTAAATGGTTTAATTTCCATAATAAACCATCCTAAATTATTTAAATATCCAATTTGCACTAAAATAGTAATAACAATTAATTTTTACACTCTTTTACGATTTAGTCCTTATTCTTTAATTAACTATCTATACATTAAAATTTCTTAACAAAATTTTAATACACCTATATAATCACTCAGTAAATACGAGTCGACTTATAAAAACAAGGCCTGATAGCTCATTTTCTAAAACCATTTGAATTTAGAGATAACCCACTTGAACTTAACTAATCATTCAATTAACTAAAATTATCAATTCAAAATTTACTATAATACTATATTTGACTCATCAATATTAAATAATAATATTTACGAACTCTTTCATCAGATTTGTTGTCTCAAAACCACTATTTTCAACACCATTGAAAAACGAGTTGTTACAACTCTCCCCTCTTAGAAAATTTCATCCACAAAATTTTTACTTGTAATTTGGTTTGAATATTATAGTTTCATCGATTCCTCAATTTCTCAAATAGCTTCCTTGATACCTTGCCGATGCTATAAAAATTTTACTAGCAATACCCATTTATTCCGGGTTTTTTTACCTCGCAAACTAAAATATTACCCAGATCTTCAGAATATGATATATATATATATATATATATATATCGTCTTAGCACTGAAACATGAAAAATGTTGTGGGTCTTTTCGTGTTTAGAAGGTAAAGCCAATCTATAAGCTACAGGACCAATTCTTTCAATCACCTTTCACGATTTGATAAACCTCAAACTCAATTTTCCTTTTCTACCGAACCGAAGCACTTTCTTCCATAGTGAAACTTTCAAAAATACATGATCGCGAACAGAAAATTCTATATCTTTCCTTTCCAAAACTGCATACAACTTTTGATGGTCTGACGCAACCTTCAAGCAATCACAAATAACTCAAACTTTTATATTCATTTTCACAAATCAAATCAGTTCCAACTAACTTGGATTTGTTCAATTCAGACCAGTACAACGGTGTTCTACATTTTCTACTGTATAAAACTTCAAATGGTGTCATTTTAATGCTAGATTAATAACTGTTATTATAAACAAATTCAGTTAATTGCATATATTTTTCTCTAATGTTCCCACTTCATTCTCTTGGACAATTGAGTGATGAGAAATGCTATGCAATGCTAAACTTGGTCTTCCACTGTCTATACTCTTATCACTATTTATCCCCTCCTAAAATCTAGTGTATCCAACAAGACTATTCCAATTATTAGCATCAGATTATTGAACCATACTCTGACTACTACCTTCAATGATATTAGTAGAATGACTTGCTTTAACACTACTACTGTGAGTTTCAAACAGAATGCCTCATTTCAATTCCAACTTAAGGTTATTCAGAATTCACAATCTATTGCAAAATTACAATTTACCATTAGTATTAACACTGAATTCTACATAGGAATAACTCTAAATTCAATCTCATTTAGCTACTAACTTCGAGTTAACATTTTGCAACTCCTGAATTCACTGTAGAAACAGCGGTCTAGTATTTAATTCTATTAACACAGGGCCATCAACACTCAAAGTCAATTAAGTATTCATCCCTCTCAAAGAAAATAATGATTGCGACTAATTCTAGGTCGTGAGTTGGGCAGTTCTCTCGTGTGGCTTTAACTGGCAAGAAGCATGTAACGCCCTAATTTTCTTATTTCTGATTTGGTATAATTTTGACATAAATGTGTATCTACTTCAGTGGCTAAGTGCTCTGGGTATGTGTGAGAGATCCCAAGTTTAAGCCCTACCTTTGGCAAGTTTTGGTTATTTTTGAATCCAAGCCTTATCCCTGTGCAGTGGATTTTTATTTTATTTCCTGTAAATCCATATCAGAATGAGCCTACTGATTTGAGCGGTAAGGGAGTTGGTGTGTTGGGGGTCCTATGTTTGAATCCCTGTGCAAGCGTGGATGTTATATTTTTGTTCAGTTGCTTAAGAGAGTGTCGGTAGAGTTCAAACTCTGAAGTGGTTGAGATTGAGGGGTTAGAGGCAAGTTGGGATTATCAAGTTAGTTTTAATTTATTTTCTTTTATTTTCCCAAAAATTTCCCTAACTAATTTTTTCTGTTCTATGTCGCCCTCTCTACGTTTTTTTTCTTTCCTTTCCTTCGTCTTCTTCTCTATTCTTCGAACTGTATTCCCAATTGATCGATAGGTTGTTGACTGATTGATGTTGTGGTAATTGTGGCTCCTTTCTGTTCAATTCCATTCGCGATTTAATTCGGTAAGTTGGGTAAGGTAGTTTTGTTTCAATTGTTAATTCATTATTGACAGGTATCATTATGTCATTTAGGGGAAGATTCAAGGACTTGGAATCGCTTGTCGAGAACTTAGTTTCAGGAGAATTACCGTTGTTCAATTGAAGGTGTTGTGTGGTTTGGGAAGGTTTTCGCAGCAAAATCGTACCAGGTGTGTACACAAAATGCAGAAAACGAGGCTTCAGTAAAAACCCAAAAATGAATTTGTCGATAACATACAGCCTTGTGGTCAACGAAGGCATGGCTATGCCAGTCGTTTGGTAGCTCGAGCATGGCCGTGTAGGCCACAGAGGAATGGCCAAGTTGGACATGTGGGCCACACGGAGGTGTGGGCCTACACGAGCATATAACACAAGCGTGTAAATTTTTGGACCAGGCCCTGTGGGCCATATGGGCAAAGGCCAATTTAGGCGTGTGGGCCACACAGACTACGGGCCCATAATTTTGAATTTTTTCCTAGGGATGCACGGGTCACTCCGATCGACTGTGAGCCTACTGTAGGGTCGGTAAGGGCTATTTAAACCCTATTGTGAATGGTATTGTAACAGACCGGTTCAGACCCTAGTCAGAATAGTAGTTTTGGGACCACAAATCTGAGTTAGAAAAATATTTTAATATTATTTTCTGTGTTTATTATATGTGAATTGATATCTGTGAAAGTTTCGTGTGAAAATTTTATCATTTGTGTGTTTAATTTGATAAAATGACCTAATCGCATAAAATGTTAAAGTTGCTTGCCATATGTTAAAAGTGTCTATTTGCTAAGTCTTTTTAGATGAGAGGTCTTTATGTTGTTAATATTCCATTTACATGGTAAGTGGACAATAATGACCTTATATGTTAATGTTTTGAATGTTTATTAAAGATGGAAAAAATGGTAAATGATGTATTAATGTTAATTTAATACAAAAAAAACATGAAATTAGCCATTATGTTCATCATTCTTTCTGAATTTATCAAAGAAAATGAAAGAAAAACTCAAGCTAGGGTTTGGCTAAGGAAATTTATTATTAAGGTATGTGTTTTGATTCGTTTTTGATAATTTCTATGTTTTTGTGATTGTTGTTTTGTATACTATCAAGCCGATGTCTTAATTTTGGAAATTATTAATGATTTTGAGTTGAACCATTGATGAAATTATGAGTTTTATGGAGTTTGATGATAGTAAATAAAAGATATATGTTGGGTTAATATATTTTTTCTTTGAATTTTTGATGAATTTGGGTAATTTGGGCTAAATTGTGAAAATGAGAAATTGAGGGACTAAAATGTGAAATAAGTGAAATATGTGGGCTTATATGAACACTATGAAAATTCGGCTAAGCATGAGTATATGGAAATTTTGTATATTTTGTGATTTTTGTGATTAGGGACTAAAGTGTTAAAATGTGAAAATGTGAGGTCTAATTAGTAAAATTCCCTAAATGTGTATTTATGGATTGATTTGAATGATTTTTTGAATAAAATAGCTAAATTTGAATTTATATAGATCAAGAACAAAAGAAAAGAAAATTAGATCGGGGGAAATCAAAAGTCGTCGAGTAGTCGACCCTGTTCGTTTGAATTGTACGAGGTAAGTCAATATACAAATAAACGTGTTTGAGATTTATTTATTTATGTTTGTATGACATTAAATTGTGATGAATGGCTATATGAGAGCTCAATATGTGACGTCCGAGAAAGTTCCGATGATGTAGCGATGTCTAAAAAGCCTCGTACGAACCATAGGAATAGTTAGGATACATATGTCATGACATAGGATCCGATATGTGTTTTAGTGTAAGACCACATCTGGGACATTGGCATCGACTTATGATTTACATGTAAAACCCTTTCTGGGATAGTGGCATCGATATTTGATTACATTTAAGACCCCGTCTGGGACGTTGGCATTGTACGAGCTTTTTGAGCTATTCGAGTATCTTTATTGATTTCGAACGGTTCAACGGGAAATTCTAGAAAAGAATAAATATATGAAATATGTATCCGGATCAGGTATGTTTGAATTGCATACCATGTTTGGAGAATGCAAGGTAAGTACATGTACCTTTGTGAAGATATGATATAAGTATGAGTTGCTATGAGAATAAGATATGATATATATATATATATATATATAAATGAATCATGATCAAATGAACTATAAGAGACATATGGCTATGTGAATATATTTTTCCTTGTGTTATATGAATGAATTGATCTAAATTGATGTTATGTGTTAAGTTTATTTGTATATGGCTTACTAAGCTTTTGAAAGCTTACTTTGTGTGTGTTTTCAATTATTTTATAGATATCATAGCTATCAGGAGATTGGGGATCATCGAGGATCATCACCACACTATCAAACTCTATTTTGGTATATTTTGAAAGTGTAAATATTGGAGTATGGCATGTATAGGCTAGAGGTATTTGAATATTTTTTGTGAAGTGTATATTTAGCCATATGATATGGCTTGATTATGGTTGAACTTTTAGTTTGATTTTGGTATATGATATGTGATGCAAATTATGCCTATGTGTTATGTTCATGATTGGCGAAAGAGAATTGGTCGATTTGGTAAGTTTTGGTATTGCTTAATTGAGAAATTGGTAAGATTATGGCATGTGATTGAATGAATTAAATTAAGATTATGGCATGTGATTGAATGAATTAAATTAAGATTATGAATCATATGTTTTGCTATGATTTTGGCTTATAAATTGGCATGATTTGGTATGGATTATAAGCATGAAATTTGTTGATAATGATATGTCATGAATGGTGTATGTTTTGATTGTGAATTGGTTGAAAATTTGGTACAAAATGTGCTTTGTTTTATGCTTGTAGGGATGACCCTTTTTGGGTGGCAATTTGGCTTTGCAAATAGCCTATTTTTCTACACACGGGTAGAGACACAGGCATGTGTCTTAGCCGTGTGCGACACACGATTCTCTTACATGGTCATGTGTCCCTTAGGGTACCCTACGATTTAAAGTCAGTAAACCCTACAGTTTTAACACGGCCTAGACACACGAACATGTCTATTGGTCGTGTGTGGTACATGAGCTGGCACATGGGCGTGTGGTTGGCCATGTGACCCAAGTCAGTAACCTCCTTAATTTTTACATGGCCTGGTACACGGGCGTGTCTTGTGGCCTTGTGGACAAGTTAGTATGTATGCCCTTTTTTGCCACGGCCTAGACACACGGGCATGTCTAATGTCATGTAAGGCACACGACCTGTTCACATGGGTGTGTGACCTTTGTAGCTTTGAAAAATGTTTAAATTTTGAAAAATTTTGTATGACCTCGGTTTAGTCTCGACCCCTTTCTAAAGCATGTTTAAGGTCTCGTTGACCTATGTAAGGGACTCTGTAATGATGTATGACTATGATGCTATGATGATTGTGAAATGAATACAAATTGTTCCGATATGTCCGGTAATGCTTCTTGACTCTAGTCCAGCAACGGATACGGGTTATGGGTGTTACATTTGGTTGGTATTAGAGCTACAATTTATTTGATTCCAGGACTAATGTAGCGTATGTGAGTCTAGCTATACATGCCATATTTATGAACTGCGATAGTGTGATGAACCCTAACAATGAAAATGTGTTTTTATATAGTAAATAGATCCCAAACGAGCCTAGCTGATGATGTCGAGAGTAATGCGTCTGCTCCCGCTCAAGGGACAGTGCCATCCAATTCTAGACCTGCTAGGAGTAGTTACGAGGGAGAGGCTAAGCAAGCCTTTTACCAAATGATGAATGATTGGTTCACCAATATATTCAAACTAATCCAGTTGTGCCACAACCTTCATCCCGCTCAATCCTCCGCAAGTCCCTATTATGCCACAAGCTAATCCGATTCAATTGAATAAGCCTCCGGTCGATAAAATTAGAAAATATGGGGCCGAAGAGTTCCGTGCTACTACTAATGATGATGTTGAGAGAGCTGAATTTTGGTTAAAGAACACGATACGAGTGTTTGATGAATTATCATTGACTTCGGATGAATGCCTTAAGTGTGTTGTTTCGCTTTTAAGAGATACAACATAACATTGGTGGAAGACACTGATATTTGTGGTTCTGAGGGAACGAATTACCTATGATTTCTTTTAAGCTGAATTCTAAAAGAAATATATCAGTTAGAGATTTATCGATAAAAAACACAAAGAGTTTCTTGAGTTAAAACAAGGTCGTATGTCTATTACGAAATACGAGCGAGAATTTGTGAGACTGAGCTAGTATGCACGGGAATGTGTCTTGATTGAAGCAATTATGTGCAAAAGATTCGAGGATGGTTTGAATGAAGATATCAAATTGTTAGCCAGGATTCTAGAGATAAAAGAGTTTGTTGTACTTGTTGAACGACCATGTAAAGTTTAAGAACTCGAGAAAGAGAAAAGAAATGCCGACTCAGAAGCTAGAGATATGAGAAAGAGATCTGTAAGTAAATCATTTTAGTCTATGTCAAAGAACTTCCGAGACGATTATAGTCGTTCAAAGGCTAATCTGGGACATTCGAGTAAAGATCATGCAAGATCACATTCGAGCTTCAGAGCTCCAGCTACTTCTGTTGCTAGTGTTGGAAATGTCCGATCTGATCGACCTGAGTATAAACACTATGGTAAAAGACATCCCGACAATTCTAGACTGTATGATCAGGCTTGTTTCAAGTGTGGATCTTTAGATCATTTTATCCGTGATTGTCCCGAGTCTGTTGAGCAAAAGATTGTGCAAAATCTGAGACCAAGTAACACCTCAACTCGAGGTAGACCACCCAGAAATACGAGTAATGTGAGTGGCAGTCGGGGGGAACTAAAGATACGACTATTAGATTTGAGGCTCGCGCATCTGCCAGAGCCTACGTCGTCCGAGCTCGTGAGGAAGCTTCGTCTCCAGATGTTATAACGGGTACATTTACTCTTTATTATACTTCTGTGGTTGCATTGATAGATTCTGGATCAACGCATTCTTATATATGCATGAACTTAGTGAACAGTAAGACTTTGCCTGTAGAGTCTACTAAATTTGTAATTAAAAAATCAAACCCCTTAGGCAGATGTGTTTTGGTTGATAAAGTTTGCAAGAATTGTCTATTAATGCTTCGAGACATTTGTTTTTTGGCTGATCTGATGTTATTACCCTTAGATGAGTTTGATATAATTCTGGGTATGGATTGGTTAACTTTGCATGATGCTATTGTGAACTGCAAATGGAAGACTATTGATTTGAGATGCAAGAATGATGAAATAGTCCGAATTGAATCTAGTGATTTGAATGGGTTACTGACTGTGATTTCGTCAATAAAAGCTCTAGGTATTGTGAGAAAAGGTTGTGACGCTTACTTTGCCTATGTGATCGATTCAAAAGTAACAGAAAAGAAAGTTGAATCAGTGCCTATTATTTGTGAATTCCCTAATGTGTTTCCTGAAGAACTTTCGGGATTACCTCCGATTCGAGAAGTTGAATTTGGCATTGAGTTAGTACCGGGAACTACTCAGATTTCGATAGCTTCGTATAGTATGGCTTCAACCGAGCTAAAAGAATTAAAGTCTCAGTTGCAAAAGTTAACCGATAGAGGATTCGCAAGACCGAGTTTTTCACATTGGGGTGCTCCTGTTCTATTTCTAAAAAAGAAAGGCGACACGATGAGAATATACATTGATTATTGTCAGTTGAACAAAGTGACTATCAAGAATAAATATCCTTTGCCCAGAATTGACGATTTGTTTGATCAGTTGAAAGGTGCTACTGTGTTTTCAAAGATAGATCTAGGATCGGGCTATTATCAGTTGCGTGTAAAAGATTTCAACACTCCGAAAACTACTTTTCGAATGAGGTACAGACATTATGAGCTTTTAGTTATGCCTTTCGGATTGACTAATTCACATGCTATTTTTATAGACTTGATGAACCAGATATTCAGACTGTACCTAGATCAATTTGTTGTTGTGTTCATTGATGATATATCGATATATTCACATGATGAAACCGAACATGTCGAGCATTTAAGAATAGTGTTACAGACTCTGCGTGATAAGAAATTATTTGCAAAGTTCAGTAAATGTGAGTTCTAGTTACGCGAAGTTAGTTTTTTGGGTCATATAGTATCAGCATCAGGTATCTGAGTTGATCCGAGCAAGATTTCAACTATTTTGGATTGGAAGCCTCCGAAAAATGTTTTTGAAGTCTATAGTTTTCTAGACTTACTGGTTATTACTGAAGATTCGTAAAAGGCTTTTCTATGATTGCAACTCTATTGATAAAACTACTTCAGAAAGATGTGAAATTTGAATGGTCAGAAAAGTGTCAGAAAAGATTTGATCAATTGAAAGCCCTATTGACTGAAGCTCTGGTGTTAGTACAACCAGAATCGGGTAAAGAATTTGTGATCTATAATTATGCATTACTGAATGGTTTGGGCTGTGTTTTGATGTAGGAAGGTAAAGTCATAGCTTATGCCTCGAGACAGTCAAAGCCGCATGAAAAGAATTATCTGACCCATGACCTTGAGCTGGCTGCAATTATATTCGCTTTGAAAATTTGGCGCCACTATATGTTTGGTGAGAAATGTCACGTTTATTCTAATAAAAAAAACTTGAAATATTTGATGACTCAGAAAGCTTTGAACCTACGACAGAGAAGATGGCTAGAGTTGCTAAAAGATTATGAGCTTGTTATTGATTATCATCCAAGAAAAGAAATTGTTATGGCTGATGCTTTGAGTAGGAAATCATTATTTGCATTACGTGCTATGAATGTTCAGTTGTGTATATCTGATGATGGTTCGGTTTTAGCCAAATTAAAAGCGAGACAGTTGTTTTTACAATAGATTATTGATGCCCAGAAAGTTGAAAATTAGATTATAACAAAACGAGTTCTGTGTGAATTGAATTTTGATTTAGAATTCAGAGTTGATGATAATGATTGTTTAAAATTTTGAGATCAGATGTGTGTTCCGAGAAATTCAGAGTTGATTCAGATGATTTTGAATGAAGCTCACTACAGTCATTTATCTGTACATCCGGGAAGTACTAAAATGTATAATGATTTGAAATAGCATTATTGGTGGTCTGGAATGAAAAGAGATATCTCCGACTTTGTTTCACAATGTTTGACCTGTCAGCAAGTTAAAGCTGGACATCAAGTGCCATCTGGGTTGTTACAGCCGATTATGATTCTCGAGTGGAAATGGGATAGAATAACGATGGATTTTGTTTTGGGTTTGCCCCTATCTCCGAGAAAGAAAGATGCAATCTGGGTTGTGGTTGACCGATTGACGAAATCAGCTCATTTTATTCCGATACGATCTGATTACTTGTTTGATAAATTAGATAAGTTATACATTTTCGAAATTGGGAGATAGCACGGTGTGCTATTATCTATTGTGTCAGATAGAGATCTGAGATTCACTTCACAGTTTTGGAAGAAACTACAAAAGGCATTAGGTACGAAATTACATTTCAGTACTGCTTTTCACCTACAGAAAGATGGTCAATTCGAGCGAATTATTCAAATACTCGAGGATATGTTAAGATGTTGCATTCTTGAATTTTAAGGTACGTGGGAACAGTATTTTCCATTGATTGAATTTGCATATAGTAATAGTTTTCAGTCGAGCATTAAAATGGCACCGTATGAAGCCTTATACGGTAAAAAATGTCGTACACATTGTATTGGACTGATCTCAATGAGAATAAGATTCAAGGAGTTGACTTGATGAAAGAAACTTAATAGAAAGTAAAAGTGATCTGAGATAGTTTGAAAATAGCTTCCGATCGTCAGAAATCTTATGCAGATTTGAAATGAAAAGATATTGAATTTGATATCGGTGACAAAATGTTTCAGAAAATATCTTCGTGGAAGAATGTATTCTGATTTGGTAGAAAAGGCAAATTGAGTCTGAGGTTTATCGGGCCATATGAGATTTCGAGCGTATCAGACTGGTTACATATAGATTATTGTTGCCACCAAAATTAGGAAAGATTCATACTGTGTTTCATATATTGATGCTTCAACGATACAAATCTGATCCCTCGCATGTAATTTCTCCGTCCGAGATTGAAATTCAATCTGATATGACCTATGAAGAAAAACCGATCTGTATTTTGGCTCGCAAGGTTAAAGAATTGAGAAATAAGAAAATTTCGTTAGTAAAAGTAATGTGGCATCGACACGGTGTTAAAGAGGCTACGTGGGAGCCCGAAGATGCTATGAGACAACAATATCTGAATCTGTTCAACGGTAAGATTTTCGGGGACGAAAATCCCTAAGGGGGGAGTTGTAACATTTCGGTTTAGAGCCTAGTCAGAAAGTGGTTTCAGAACCACAAATCTAAGTTTAAAAAATATTTTAATATTATTTTCTGTGTTTATTATATGTGAATTGATATATGTGAAAGTTTCGTGTGAAAATTTTGTCATTTGTGTGTTTAATTTGATAAAAGGACCTAATCGCAAAAAATGTAAAAGTTTCTTGTCATATGTTAAAAGTGCCTATTTGCTATGTCTTTTTAAATGAGAGATCTTTATGTTGTTAATATGCCATTTACATGGTAAGTGGACAATAATGGCCTTATATGTTAATGTTCTGAATGTTTATTAAAGATGGACAAAATGGTGAATGATGTATTAATGTTAATTTAATAAAACAAAACATGAAATTAGACATTATGTTCATCATCCTTGCTGAAATTATCAATGAAAAAGAAAGAAAAACTCAAGCTAGGGTTTGGCTAAGGAAATTTATTATTAAGGTATGTGTTTTGATCCGTTTTTGATAATTTCTACATTTTTATGATTGTTGCTCTGTATACTATCAAGCCCATGTCTGAATTTTGGAAATTGTTGATGATTTTGAGTTGAGCCATTGATGAAATTATGAGTTTTATGAAGTTTGATGACAGTAAATAAAAGATATGTGTTGGGTTAATATATTTTGTCTTTGAATTTTTGATGAATTTGGGTAATTTGGGCTAAATTGTGAAAATGAGAAATTGAGGGACTAAAATGTAAAATAAATAAAATATGTGGGCTTATATGAACACTATGAAAATTCAGCTAAGCATGAGTATATGGAAATTTTGTATATTTTGTGATTTTTGTGATTAGGGACTAAAGTGTTAAAATGTAAAAATGTGAGGGCTAATTTGTAAAATGCACTAAATGTGTATTTATGGATTGATTTGAATGATTTTTTTGAATAAAAGAGTTAAATTTGAATTTATATAGATCAAGAACAAAAGAAAACGAAATTAGATCGGGGGAAATCAAAAGTCGTCGAGTAGTCGACTCCATTCGTTTGAATCTATACGAGATAAGTTAATATACAAATAAACGTGTTTGAGATTGATTTAGTTATGTTTGTATGACATTAAATTGTGATGAATGACTATATAAGAGCTCAATATGTGATGTTCGAGAAAGTTTCGATGATGTAGCGATGTCTGAAAAGCCCGTACAAACCATAGGAATAGTTAGGATACATATGTCATGACATAGGATTCGATATGTCTTTTCGTGTAAGACCACGTCTGGAACACTGGCATCGACTTATGATTTACGTGTAAGACCATGTCTGGGACATCGGCATCGTATTTGATTTCGTGTAAGACCCTTTCTGGGACAGTGGCATCGATATTTGATTACATGTAAGACCACGTCTGGGACGTTGGCATTGTACGAGCTTTCCGAGCTATCTGAGTATCCTTATTGATTCTGAACGGTTCAATAGGCAATCCTAGAAAAGAATGAATATATGAAATATGCATCCGAATTTAGTATGTTTGAATTGCATACCATGTTTGAGAATGAAACGTAAGTACATGTACCATTGTGAACATATGATATAAGTATGAATTGCTATGAGAATGAGATATGATATATATATAATTGAATCATGATCAAATGAACTATAAGAGACATATGGCTATGTGAATTTATTTTGCTTTGTGTTATATGAATGAATTGATCTAGATTGATGTTATGTGTAAAGTCTATTTGTATATGGCTTACTAATCTTTTGAAAGCTTATTTTGTGTGTGTTTTCAATTATTTTATAGATATCGTAGCTACCGAGAGCTCGGGGATCGTCGAGGATCATCACCACACTATAAAACTCTATTTTGGTATATTTTGAAAGTGTAAATATTGGAGTATGGCATGTATAGGCTAGAGGTATTTGAATATGTTTTGTGAAGTGTATATTTAGCCATATGATATGGCTTGATTATGGTTGAACTTATAGTTTGATTTTGGTATATGATATATGATGCAAATTATGCCTATGTATTGTGCTCATGTTTGGCGAAAGAGAATTAGTCGATTTGGTAAGTTTTGGTATTGCTTAATTGAGAAATTGGTAAGATTATGGCATGTGATTGCATGAATTAAATTAAGATTATGAATCATATGTTTTGGTATGATTTTGGCTTATGAATTGGCATGATTTGGCATGGATTACAAGCATGAAATTTGTTGATAATGATATATCATGAATGATGTATGTTTTGATTGTGAATTGGTTGAAAACTTGGTACAAAATGTGCTTTGTTTTATGCTTGTAGGGATGGCCCTTTTTGGGTGGCAATTTGGCTTTGCAAATAGCCTATTATTGTCCACACGGGCAAAGACACGGACGGGTGTCTCAGTCATGTACGACACACGGTTATGTTACACAGCCATGTGTCCCCTGGGGTACCCTACTATTTAAAGTCAATAGACCCTACAGTTTTAACACAGCCTAGACATACGAGCATGTCTATCGGTTGTGTGTGGCACATGGGCATGTGGTCGGCCATGTAATCCAAGTCAGTAACCTCCCTAATTTTCACACGGCCTGCCACAGAGGTGTGTCTTGTGGCCGTATGGACAAGTCAGTATGTATGCCCTGTTTTGTCACAGCCTAGATACACAGGCGTGTCTAACACAGTGTGAGGCACATGGCCTATTCACACGGGCGTGTGACCTTTGTAACTTTGAAAATTGTTTAAATTTCAAAAAATTTTATATGAGCTCGGTTAAGTCCCGACCCCTTTCTAAAGCATGTTTAAGGTCTTGTTGACCTATGTAAGGGTCTTTGTAATGATGTATGACTATGATGCTATAATGATTGTGAAATGAATGCGAATTGTTCCGATATGTCCGGTAATGCCTCTTGACCCTAGTCCGGCGACGGATACGGGTTAAGGGTGTTACAGGAATGATATTCTAATAGACTAATTTGTGTAGGATACTAAATGTATGTCTGACTGTACTGCCTTGTGTATATCTATTATTTTTATAAAAGCACGTCGAGCATGTTTAATCTGATAATTCTATATCTAGTTTTCTGTATCTGATTCGTATTTGAGGAGGAAATATTCTGATATGCATTAACCGTCTATACTCTGGCAGCGTGGCTGCACATGTTTTGATATGTGTCTTAATGGCACAAGCTGGTGTATAGGGATGGATGGGTGTTTTTAACCCCATATAGTGCGATGGGATGGTCGGAGATAGTGTGTAGAGGATGGGGTTAGGATTTATGCATGTCTGCTTCTGGATTTGATTCTAAATCTGAAACTGTATCTGTTTCTGACTGTGTATATCAATCTATATGTTTGCATGCTTAATTATGTTGGGTTACACACTGAGTTTACATAAACTCACATCGATTTGTCTGTTTCGACGGGTAATCCACAAACTTAGGCGGATCGGTGCAACAGAGTCTCACGGTGACCAAAAGTTTGTGAATTGACTTTAAATAATGGTTTTACTTAATTTTGGATTATTTCTGGGAGTTTTGTAATTTTTGGACTCTCTGGACAGTTTAAAGTTTTATTTGGCTTTGGTTGTGTTTTAACTTTTATGGCGACGTTTGACTAAAATTATGGTTTTACGATATCAAAGGTTTTTCAAAAGTGTGAACTAAACTTTCAAAATATAACGATTTTAAAAACCGCCGCTATAAATATTGTTTTGGTAAAAGAATTAATTAAATAATGTTTTCAGTATTAGTTATAAAACTTGGATGATCTATTTGAAACAACATTGTTTTCAAAACTCAATCCTCTGACATCAGCAGATTTGGCCATAACGTCTAGGCCAGGTTTGGGGTGTTACAAAGCATATGTTATTACTTTCTCGGCTTGCATCAACACACAACCCAGTCCATTGAGTGACACATCATTATAAACAACATATTCTGTAACACCCCTTACCCGTACCCGAGACTGGGACAAGGTTCGTGACATTATCGTACAATTTTGCAAATACTCAGGTAAAAATGGGTCATAAATTCTCGTTCCAAAATAAAACCCATCAATCATATCCCCAATGTCCCTATTATGGGGCTACGAGGCCCAAAATAGACATTAAAATGGTGCAGGACTAGAGTGATCATGGGTGGGTAGGCCCAAGGCCCGCTTCAAAAATGGGAGGGTTTGGGTAAAATATAGGCCGAAAAAATGGGCTTGGGCAAAAAAACGGCCGGGCCTCGGGTAAGAGTTTTTGGTGGTCAAGTTCTGCCCTACCAATTATATATTAATATATTTTTGTTTTTATTTTTAATTATTTTAAATTTTTAATATAACTATTTTTTATTATATTGTTAATTTGTGTATTGTTTTAAGAATTGTTTTAGTATTATTTTTATTTGTTTTAATATTTATTTTTAATTTTTAAATATATTTGATTTATTATATTTTAAATTTTTTATTTAATAAAATAAGAAAAAAAATTAATATGGGTTGGCTGGCTGCTGCTCTAAGCTTAGTAATTTTATTTGGTCGGGCTTGGGTAAAATTTTAGGCCCATATTTGCCGGGCCGGGCCGAGCCTAGTAGACGGGCCTAAAATTTTACTTGGGCCTACTGAACCTGCCCGGCCCGCCCATGATCACCTCTATCTGGGACTAAACCGAGAACTTGAGAAAAAATTTCATGCTTTAAGCCTCACACGCCCGTATGGAGGCAGGGTATATGCCCGTGTCCTCAGGACAAGCCTGTGTACCTTACCCGTATGGATTTATTTTTCATTTCAAACCTACAAGGATTTTCAAACAACCTAGCACACGCTTGTGTCCCTAGCCCATGTCTGTCACACGGCCATGAACACGCCCGTGTCCAAAAACCTTGACATTCTATTTATGACGTCAGCAACCATTTAGATGCGCACAGCCAAGGCACACATTCGTGGCTAGAGGCTGTGTCCTCCACACGGCTGAGACACACGGCCGTGTCTCTGCCCGTGTGTTTACTACCAGGCGTATTGACTTGAAATTTCAAGGTGCAGGGGACCCACGGCCGGACAACACACCCATGGGGACAAATTGTGTGTCACACACGGCCAGACACATGGCTGTATGTCTACCCGTATGGATCGTTTGGAGGCTATTTTCCAAGCCATTGATCACCCTTTTTCATCCTTACGCACTCATATACTTCAAGAACACTTAACATGGTATATAATTACACCAAAACATCCTTGACATGATTCACACATGTAAACCTTATCACACTTGTTCAAGTTACACCTAGCCTATACAATCACATCACAAGAAACATTTAAGCTTAAACATGTATATTTAGTAGGGTTACAACCCATATCAGTATGAGCCACATCTCATGGTCGTATACAAAATGAATTAGTAAATCTTCATAAGCCATTTCTTTGGCTAACCAAATGACACATATAACAAAATAGTTAAAAAGCCCTATACATGCCATTATAACGAAATAAAAGTTCTTTATACCAAATTGAGACTTGTCGATAGTGTGACCAATGCTCTAACCATCTTCCAATCTTCACGAGTCCACAACCTGTAAAAGACAGGGAAAATAAGATGGGGTAAGTGTAACATCTCGAAATAGGGCCTAAAAGGAATAGTGGTTACGAAACCATAAATTCGAGGTCAAAAAAATTATTCCGATTAAATTTTAAGGTTTATTCATTGATTGAATAATTGTGTGAAAATTTCGTGAAGAAATTTAATGTATAAGTGCTTAATTTGATAATTAGGACTAAATTGTAAAATTAGCAAAATATGTGTTCTAGATAATAAAGGGGATTTAATTGAAATGGGTTCTTAAATTGGAGGTCCTTATTTAGAAATTAGACCATTATATTTAAGTTTGGACAAAAATGGGAAAGAATAGGACAAATTTGAAAGAAAAGCCTTTAAGGGCATTTTGGTCATTTAGTAATTAAAAGAATTAAAAAGGGAAAATAAAGCCAAAATTGGTCCATCTCCTTCATGGAGGCCGAATATAGCATGGGGTAAGCCATGGTTAGGGTTTCCAAGCTCAATAGTAAGTCCGTTCTAGCCTCGTTTTTTTAATGTTTTTTATGTTTTTGGAGTCCTGGTAACTTGATTTAGCTTATTCTAGCAATAATTCATGCTAGGGTTTATATTTGGAAAAATACCCATAGGTTAAATGTGTTTATTTTGATATTTTATGGTAGAGTATGAAGGTTGAAATTATGTTAAACAACTTTTGCTAAACGATTTTAAGTGAAAACGAGTAAAACGACACAATTGGTAAAAATACCTAATGTTCATAAGTACATGATAGAGTAGGAATTTTATGTTGCCATAGAAGGAAAAAAATGTTCACCATGTCATGAAACTTAAGAAAAATGGATAAATTTTAATTTCCGAGCCTAGGGGCAAAATTGTAATTCTATAAAGGTTTAGCGGCAAAATTGTAATTTTTCCAAAGTTTGAGTTAGGGAATGTTTTGAATAGTACATTAATTAAATAAGTGAAATATGATGTTTTAGATCCCATAAAGTGAGATTTGGACCTAGAACGGGAGAAAAACTAAAAATCGGGAAAGTTAGTAAAATGTCGTTTTGGTAACGAGGTAAGTTCATATGTTTAATAAGCATTTAATTATGTATATTTGAATGATAAATTGATATTTTGGCCATAAATACTTTAGTATTGAGTTTCAGATATAATGATTAATGTTCGATAATAATTCGATATTGGAAAGAGAACTTATATAATTTATATGTAAGACCATATTTTGTATTATGGCTTTGTATGATAACAAAAGAGAATTGACTAGCTTAGTTTGATGATAATAAGTTAAGTTGATGATATGATGAGATTGAGAATGTAAGTATGTAAGTTGAGTAAAATTTTATTATTATGCAATTATTGTTATTAGTATTGTTATTATTGAGTTATGCGACTAACCTTGAGAATTTGAGCATGTTTCAGCTATGACTTGACAAGGCATTGATATCTCAAAGTCCATGGTTGTACCATGGAAATTAAGGAAGAATTGACGAAAAAGTCCATGTTCATAACATGGCATTTAAGGAGGAATTGACAGTTAAGGATACCATGTAAGACCATGTCAAGACATGACATTGGTAAGACAAAGATCCCGTGTAAGACCATGTCAAGACATGGCATCAACATTGATTAAGGACTCCATGTAAGACCACATCAAGATGTGGCATTGGCAGTAAGATAAGGATACCATGTAAGACCATATTTGGAACATGGAATTTGGTAAGACAAGGATACCATGTAAGACTATGTTTGGAACATGGCATTTGGTAAGATAAGGATATCATATAAGACCATGCCAAGGCATGGCATTGATAAGTTTTATAAGGTAAGGAAATCATGTAAGACCATGTCAAGACATGGCATTGATGAGTTACTATAAGGTAAAGGTCCCATGTAAGACCATGCTAGGGCATGGCACTGGTGAGTTCATAAGGCAAGGATACCACGTAAGACCATGTCAAGACATGGCAATCGTAAGTTCAAAAAGGAAAAGGTTCCTGAGTAATCCAAAGAGTAAGTCAAAGAAACGAAAAGGTGAGAACATGAAGAAAGAGTACAGGTATGCATTTAAGGCTTATTTAATATTGAGATTATCAAGTATTAAGTAAGTGATTAGTTTTTAGTTATGCTTGTGACACTTTATGACATGATTGGCAATATGCTTATATTATGAAAGAGTACTCATGTGTTAAGTGAGATGTTGCAGGTATGTAAGCAAGCTATTAAGTAAGGTGCTTTTGTATTCTGATACTTTGGTAAGGTTACTGATGAGTAAGATGGGAAAGTAAGAACTAAACATTATTTAAGCAAATTATGACAGCATAGTAGTAAGCTAAATTGATTGTTAATGCTTATTATTTTACATGAGAACTTACTAAGTTTTATAAGCTTACTTCTTTCACTTTCCCATGTTTCAGAGTACTTAAAAGCAAGCTCGGGTTAGAGGTCGTTGGAGATCACTTCACACTATCGACTATCAAGTTACCAAATGGGTATCTTCGTTTACAAACGTTCTAGTTTATGGCATGTATAGGGACTTAGCCATTTTGTGTGTATGTCCTTATTATATGGCTAAATAATGGTATATAAATATTTGATAATGATTATCTATTTAAATGGCTAATGAAGAACATGTTTCAATGTTATGTATGCCTAAATGGTAGTTAATACAAAGAAATCACGAAAAAGTGAAATTAGCATTAAAACAGTATTGAACAGTAGCAGTGACGTGATCTTGAAAAATCACCAAGAATAGTAGAAATGGAATTAGGTGATAAATGAGATATAGAATTAAATTTTGTTGAGTCTATTTTCATATGAAAGAAACAGAGTAAGCAAAAGAAGTGTATATTAAGAGATATTCAAATTTTAGTGAGACAGGGTCAGAGCAATTTCTGAATCCCCTGTTCTGACTTTATAAATTCGCTAAAAATTGTACAAAAAGAATTAGCTTATATTTCTAGATTCCTTAGTGAATCTAATTTCAAGAGAAACAAACGGCATGGTTATTTGAATTCTGTAAAGGGAGAAAATTTATTCGTAGTGGGGAGATGTTAGAGTAGTCAAACAATGCAACAGGGGAAACATTAACTAATAAACTGCACTAATTGGCTAGACCAAAAATTCTGCAAAAAAAATTAGTAAGAAGATATATGAGTCTAGTTTCAGGGAAAATTCACGAATTTAAATTTTGAGTTTTGTGACTCAAGTTATGATTTATTTAGTGACTATGACGCAAGTGGGTAGTTTTATAAGGAATAATGAAATAAATTATTTTGATTTGTCTAAGTTTCGAAAAATTTTTAATGTTCCCGGTTTGGTCCCGAATTGTTTCAATTGCATGTTTTAGGGTCTCGAAGGCCCTTTTTAGGGACATATTGAATAAATGTAAATAAATTAATTTTAAAAGTAAATTTTATGCCCCGAATTAGTAAGTTAAGTTAGGTAACGCCTTGTGCTCGACTCCGGCGACGATCTCGGGTAAAGGGTGTTACAGTAAGCATTAACATGCTTAGTAAGTTCGTATAACAGGAAAGTAAACTTACCGATTATTTTAACATATAACTACATAGATAACCATCCATCAAGAAAAGAATATTTTTCCTATCACATGCACTCAATCATCAAGTTAGTCATACAATAATACATTTTAATAATGATCTTAGATGAGCTCATCATTTCAAGCATTCCACTTTTCATATTAATCCCGTTGAATTCCTCGGATTCTCTATGGTTATTCCATAGTACATTTATAACGTACTAACTCATTTATCATCAATTCATAATTTGTGACCCTCTCAACAAGCACACTCCTGCGAACCTCAATCTTTACAGCAGGATTACCAGTCTAGGCTAAATCCCCCATAGTATAAACTAGTATAGTAATGTCGGGATTACCAGTCCAAGCTAAACCCCTGCAACGACAATTACTCTAATGAGCTTGGATCTGAATTACCAGTTCAGGCTAAATTCAGATCCTAATTCGGATTACCCATCCGGGATAAATCCATTTAAAAAACACATTCTTCGGGAGGCTAGATCACATAAGGAACACTCGTTCGGGCTAGATCCTTTTTACCGTCAATTCCTTTTTAGGAAAATCCATCAGACATCTTTTTCATTCAATCAGGACTTTTAATCCTCTTTTCATCTTTTCATTCATATAACATTAATTATTATACCATGAATATCTAAATTTCATCACATTAAAGAACATACATTTTCAAGTATTAAAAGTGTACATTTCGAGTTATACGAACTTACCTGGAAGATATTTCGGATTTGGATTTCAGTTATTCCGAAACCTTTTGTTTTCCACGGTCAACCTCCGGAATTGGTCTCTATATAGACAAAATAAGTGATTATTCTATCAAATTATTCAAATTCAGCCCCAAAATTCACTCTTGGGCAAAATGACCATTTTACCACTAACCTTTCACATTTTTACAATTTAGTCCTAACACTCGTAAAACGAAATGCATGTATTTCCTTTGCTACCCAAGCCTAGCCGAATCTATTCTAAGTTCATACCAGCCCATATTTTCCTCTATTTCACATTTCTTCCACACATTTTATACCTTTTACAAATAGGTCCCTTTTAGGTGTTTTCATGAAAAATCACCTAGTAAAAGATGTTTATCTAAGATCTAACTTTCATAATCCTCCATAAATCATCAAAGAACAATCAGCTCATGCATGGGTCAAATTTCTAACATGAACCCTTGCTTGAAATATGGGTAGAAATGGATAGAACATGTTACAAGGATCTCAAAAATGTAAAGAATGTTAAAAATGGGGCTAGGAGTCACTTACTATCAAACTTGAAAATGTCAAAACCCTAGCTTATGAAACCCTTGAAATTTTTGGCAGCTACAAGGAAGAATATGAGTGAATTTTACTTTGATTTTCCCTTTTTATTTCATTTATTACGAAATGACCAAAATGCCATTCCTTACTAAACTTTCAAATTTTTCCATCCATGCCCATTTTTTTTCCAAAAACTTAGAATTTGGGAAAATTTCTATTTAAGATCTCCTAATTAATAATCCAAAGCAACTTCATATAAATTTCTTCTAGAACACAATTTTTTCAATTTATTCGATTTGGTCCCTAATTTTTAATTGGACACCTTACTCCTAGAATTTTTTCATGAAACTTTCACACTTGCAGGCTTTCATGTTCTAGACCTCAAAATAATCATAAAAAAATATTTTTACTTTGGATTTGTGGTCCCAAAACCACTATTCCGACTAGGCCCTAATTTAGGATGTTACATATTCTTTCCCAGATTCAGGTTGAATCAGTACAAGAGCTTTTGTCAACATCGATTTTAGCTCATCAAAACCTAGTTGACATCTATTTGAACGAAAAAACTTTACATTTTTCTATAACAATCTGATCATCGATGAAGCAACTATAGAGAAATTCTTAACAAAACGGTAGTTATAGCCAGCTAAGCCTAAAAAACTACGTATATCAGAAACATCCTTCTGAGCTTTCCAATTAAAAGATGCAGAAACTTTACTTAGGTTGACATGGATCTCATTTGCAGAAATTATGTGATAAGAAATCTAACCACATGAAGCCAAAACTCACATTTTTATAATTTCACGTACAAGTGTATCTCATGCAAATCTATAACACAGTTTTAAATGTTGCACATGCTTGAATTTTGTTCTAGAATAGACCAGTATACAAATCTATCCAAATGAGGTTGAAAAACTTGATTTATCATATCCATAAAAACAAAAGGGCATTAGTTAATCCGAAAGGCTTCACCAAAACTCATAATGGTCGTAAAAAGTTCGGAAAGTAGCTTTTAAGTACGTTATGATCTTTTACGCACAACTGATAATAACCAAATCTGAGGTCTTTATTTGAAAACACGATTCCAATTTTCAACTGATCAAATAGATTATCAATACAAGGAAAATAGTGTTTATTCTTTACCGTGACCTTGTTTAAGTGCCAAAAATCAATACACAATCTCAACAATTCATTTTTCATTTCATCAAGAATACAGAAGTGCCTCAGGGAGCCACATTCAGTCAAATAAAACCTTTGTCCAATATTTATTGCACCTGTGTTTAAGTATTTTTTAACTCAGCTAGTGCCTTACGATATGACAAAATTGATATTGGTGCAATCCGGTGTCCATTCAATAACAAATTCAACTTCGCAGTCTGGCGACAATCTCGGTAACTCTTCAGGAAACTCATCTGTAAACTCTTTTACAATTGGTACCTAGCCCAATTTCTACTCAGAATCTCGTGTATCAAGTATATAAGTCAAAAATGCCTCGCAACCTTTTTCGAATAAATTATTGTGCTGAAATAATCGAAATGATTCTAGTCATACTATTTAATCTGTATGACTCAATTGTAATAATATTACCCGTCTATCATCTTAAGTCAATATGTTTCATTATACCATTTACCACAACATCATGTAATGTTAATCAGTCCATTCTAGAATAATATCGAATTCAAGAAAAGGTAACAACATCAAATCAGTAGGAAATTCATATTTTTAAATTTTTAGTGGACATTTACGTAATATTAATTTAACTAACATGCTTTGACCCAATGGATTTGTAGATTTAGCATCAAACTCAATTGATTCAACAAGTAAATTCTTATTCATTACTTATGCTATGCAAATGTATGAGTAAGTTGACCCAGGGTCAGTCAGTGCATATACAATAACATCAAAGTGATAGTAAATACCAGTAATAACATCAGGCATGGTAGCTTTTTCCCTAGCTCGAATGGCATATGTTCGTGCAGGCACTCTAACTTTAGATCGGGTAACTATATCTTTATTCTTAGTACAAATAACTCCGATATTATTGCTCTGTCCAGGACAATTACTCTTTTGAGGTGTTGAATCTGTCTATCACTTCATTCGTCATTGCCTCTTGCCATTCTTAGGCAATTCAGCACAAAATGGTCTATCGAGCCACATATGTAACAAGCACCGAGTTTGGTTCTGCATTCACTAGTGTGAATTTTTACGTAATGTTTACAAACCGACTTTGGAGCATTTCGAACACTTCCCACACTGTTAGCAAACTTAACTTGAAATTTGGAATCATGCTGAATCGATTTACTTTTATCAGAAAACCCAAATGCCGAAGTGGTACAATGTGATTCTTCTTTGTTTTTCTCTAACAGGGTTTCCAAAAACGACTTAGAAAAACTTCTTTTATTAAATACTCGAGTCTTTCTTTTGTCTTTGTTTTTTTCTTATTATAAACTTCCTCCATCTTTTGAGCTCGATCAGATAGAACTGCAAACTGTTGTATTTTTGTCCCTCTAATCATCATTTTAATTTCATCATTTAATCCATCTTTAAAACGGATAAACATTTCTTCCTTGTTTGGTACAATTTCAGAAGCATACTTGCTAAGATACACAAACTTTCTCTTGTATTCAGCTATTGATTTATTTCCCTACTTTAATTTAAGAAATTCTTTCTTTTTCCGATCCAGGTATCGTTTGCTAACATATTTCTTCTGAAACTCTCTCTGAAAGAACTCCCAATCGATAGCTTCTATGAAAATATGTCGCGTAATAATTTTCCACCATGTATAGGCTTCACCTTGTAGCAATGAAACAACACAAGTAACACTTTCTCGGGAAGTGCACTCTAGTTGTTGAACTCGAGTTGTTGATTCCAACCACATTTTAGTTGTTGACGGATCAACACATTTTAACCCAATAAATTTTATAGCACCATACCTCCATAATTCTTTAATGGAGCTCGTTTAACCGCAAGCGGGGGCATCATCGGAAGAGTAACTCCCACTACTCTCTAGAGAGCTTCAACAATAATACGTAGTATGTTTCTACCATTTTGCCCTTCATTAGTGCCTCTATTAGCACTTGGTTGTTGAGCACCATCTGATTAAATACTTGATGTTATTGACTCAATTTCACCTAATACCTCAGTAGTATCATCATTAGTATGAATTTCTTGATTTACTACATTATTAGATTCATCTGACATCTTTTAACTATAAAATAGAACAATTAAAATCAGCATTTAAATTTCGACTCAAATTTAACTAAACTTTGGCATGTACCTCTAGACTCAATTCTAAGTTCGATTTAGTCTGAGAATTGACTAAATTTATAGCTCTGATACCACTCCCTAACCCGTCTCTGTCATCGGATTAGGATCACGGAATATTACAATAAAATATTAAACATTTACAAAGCTTATAAACAAACAGTCAAGTATAATAACAATTTATCAAATCACATTCAATTTATTTTCAAAATACTCATACAGCCTTAAATCAAGTCTATGGGGTCCTAGAAATAATTTTGAAACATTCTGGGATTAATTTGAATCAAATCAAAAAAATTAGTAAAAAGTAAAATATTTTGGAAATAGGGGCCACATGACTGTGTGGCTAGGCCATGTAACATAGCCAGGACCATGTGGACATTCAAATTAAGGTCACACAGCCATGCCACAGACTGTGTGCCTGGTCGTGTGTGCATTTAATGTTGGGTCACATGACCGTGTCGCTGGTCGTGTCTCAAATCGTGTAACAAACTATTTTAGGGTACATGGTTGTGTCGCAGACCGTGTGCCAGACTGTGTGAAACCTGCACTTGAAGACAATAATACATACGACTGTATGGATAGGTCATGCGACAACTCATGCCCCAGGTCGTGTGTACCCCAATTTTCTTCAAAAACAAGGTAAACTTTACACTTGACCATCAATCCAAACCCTTAACAACCTTAAAATATCATTAAATGTATCTCAAAATAAGTCAAAACATACTAAAATATAGCAACCTAAATGAGTAACTAATGTGCCCTCATTGACACCATATTCCATACATGTAATAATATGCAAAATCCTTTAAAAATAAACGTAGCATACATTCAAACATCAATAATCATCAACCTCGATTACCACCTTATGCTATACTTCAATACAAACTATATAACTTATAACATACACATCCAAAAATGCCAAACTCATAAAACATACCATATACATACAAGCATTTGCATTAGGCCAAAACATAATTCAAAAGTTTACATAGTAACTTCATTAAGAACAACTATACATCAAAAGACCATTTCTTATGACGTTGACATCCTAGGTACATGCCAAACATAAAAGAGAACATCACTAACATTGAGCTTGGGATTATCACTGGGTGTTGAGTTGACAATCAAAGATAGATACCTAACCTGCACACGAAGTAATGATCAATCACCGAATAAATTTCATTAAACACCAAGAACTACATATACATTTAACAACCATAATTTTAGAATCCATATGTAATGTTTATTACCATATAGTTTACCATAAAGTTCATCATGAACATTTCATACATATTTCATGATATCCCTCATTTACCAACCTTCTTCAGTGGATCAGTTATACATAATCATTATAGATCAACCTATTATTGGCACTAGGGGCCAAACGGATAAATCGTTTACTTTGTTTCCTCTGTTTTATAAATCTCATTTGGAAGCTATAGGCTCGGGGATCATCAGCAACTAGTCACACTATCACTATCCACTGCTTGTTACTGTTATGTTTTGAATTATTTTATGGCATGTATAGAATAGACTAGTGGCGGAAGAATATTTTGGTTAATGTATATAAGCCATGCGAAAATGGTATCTTTTGAATGTTTACTTAGAGAAGTTTAAATTTTATCCCTGGCTGTGCTTAGTACTTATTTAAATGAATGATCTTTATTTCAAGAAAAAGTTCAAAATTTTACGGTTCTAACATGAGTTACAAGTCTGGTAATGCCCCTTACCTATTTCGGCCACGGTCACGGGATAGGGGTGTTATATTTTATTAGTATCAGAGCTACGATTTAGTCGATTCTAGGACTAACGTAGCACGTGTGAGTCTAGCAATACATGCCATAAAGTGATAAAATGATAGCGTGATGATTTCTAACAGTTAAAATGTGTTTTTCGTATAATAATAAATTTTGATCTTGAACGAGCTATGGCAGATGGTATTGAGAGCATTGGAACATGCTTATGATGTGTCAAAATTGAGAAAAGAATGACTTACGAATATGATATGCTATGTGAAATGTACTTGTTGATTTTGCTATGTGCCTTTTTCAAATGATGCAATGAATTTTATGATATGCATATATCATGTGCGAACTAGAAATATAAGCCCTAAGGTATGTGATAAATTTAGTAAGTCTTTGAGTAATGGAACTTAGTTTATGATTTGATTAAGTCATGACATATAAGCATAACAAATAAACGGTGATATAATGATTCTACTTGAATTATATATTGAGGTGATTAGTTTATACTTGTGACGGGTAGCCGAATGTGTATAGAGATCATGTTATAAAGCCAATCAAAATCATGCTCTTTGTATGTGGCTATTGAGCCGAAAGTGGTAAGTTTGATAAGTGTCTTGTGTTTGAGCTTTAGTAATGAAAATGAAATATGGATGTGTCATGATTTATTGATATATGTGCATGATTATTCGAATGATATCCGGGCTAAGTCCCGAAGAGCATTCGTGCTAGTGATGTATCCGGGCTAAGTCTCGAAGAGCATTCGTGCTAGTGATATATTCGGGCTAAGTCCCGAAGAGCATTCGTGCTGGTGATATATCCGGGCTAAGTCCCGAAGAGCATTCGTGCTGGTGATGTATCCGGGCTAAGTCCCGAAGAGCATTCGTGCTGGTGATGTATCCGGGCTAAGTTCCGAAGAGCATTTGTGCTAGTGATGTATCCGGGCTAAGTCCCAAAGAGCATTCGTGCTAGTGATATCTCCGGGCTAAACCTCGAAGGCATTCGTGCTGGAATCATGAGGCACTGTGTGTGCAAGTTCTTCAACCGAGCACTATGTGTGCCAGATCAGTAGTTGAGGCACTATGTATGCGAGTTCTTTAATCGAGCACTATATGTGCGAAATCAGTCAATGGGCACTGCGTATGCGAAGTGTGTTTCATGTATGACCTCGTGTGAGACGATGGCATTGATTTGTAATAGTAAGTAAGACCTAAAGAGAAAATTCGTTAAACGGACTAACCACTGGTGAACTAATTAGAGTCGGAGATTATATAACATTGTGCCAAATTGGTAATGAAATAAGTTCGAGACATTAAATTGACAAGGTATGTGATATATATATACATTATAAATACGAGATTCTCGGTATATGCAATTATATGTGCTATTGTGAATAAACACTATTTTGTTAATCATGTTCAAGAAATTATTTTGACTAAGTTTCGACATTTGAAAGTTGGTAAGAATTTCTGATGAATGGTGATAATTTTGGATATATGAGTTATGTGCTAGAATAAATCTCATGCCAGAATATTATATTAGGCTTTATGCTTATTCGACTGTATACGGGTAACGTTAACTATGAAAGAATGTGCTAAATGAAATAAATGTTCAGGTACGTGGAAGTTGATTTTTCCTTTGGAAATAAGTTAAGTTAAATATTGATGCAAGATGTTAACATAATCTCGTATCAACTTATATATGTTGCTGAATTGAGAATTTAAAACCTTCAGCTACTGTATCAGTGGTTACTTGAAATAGCCGAAGATAAAGGATAGTATTAAATTCTTATTGATAGTGCTTTATTGATGAATGGGTGTGTGAAAGATTATCTAAGTTACGTGTATAAAAATATATATATATATATATATATATATTTTCACAAGATGTTAAATGAGTGTTGTCATGAACCAAATGAATATATATATATTTGAGTTATTCAGGCCTTGTGCCTAGTAGGTTTGGGACCGGTGAAGTGTATACTAGGCTAATAGCCTAATTAGTTGATGGTCATCGAGTTTATTAGGACTTTGGGATTAAGTAGGCTAGAACACTGTGTGGGGTTTGAGCCTATACCTAGTAGGTTCAGATCGATGAGTAAATTGTGTTATACCTATGTGTGTTATTACCGAAATGAAAAGTAAGTGAGTAAATGTCAATTTTGTGGATCTCTGTGATTTATTATGATCAAACTAAGAAAGTTTTGTTAGTTAAAGCACTGAAGCGTAAGTTCGGAGTTGAGGAAACTAGGTGGGATCTAGAGAACTCAACGAGAGAAAGTTACCCTATCTTGTTTGCCGGTAAGATTTTCGGGGACGAAAATTTCTTAAGTGGGGGAGAGTTGTGACATCCCTAAATTGACCCTAGTCGAAAAGTGGTTTCGGGACCGCTAAACCGAGTCACTAAAGTATTTGAATATGATATTTATTGTCTAAAATATGTGAATATGAATGTGTGAAAGTTTTAAGCTTCGATGTAGTCGATAGCATGTGAATTTAGTTAATAGGACTTATGTGTGACACTTTTGAAATGTGATAGGTTAATCTATAAGGATCAATTAGTGCATGTTATAAAAATAATGTGTTTGCATGTCAAATTTCCACTTATGATAAGTAGTGGCCGGCCATGATGGGTTATATACATACAATATGTATTAATTATTAGTTAGTAGCTTTATATTTTATAACATAAATAAATAAAAAGAAAAAAAAACAATTGAAATAAGGAAAGGAAGGGTGATGAAAACAAAAGGCTGAATTTTTCTCTTCTTGGCCGAATGTAAAGAGGAAGATGGGAGAAAGGCATTCGGTCATCTTAAGTTAACATCAAGGTAAGAAGTTATGTTAATTCTTGAAATTTTGGTTAATCTTGAATGAGGTATCAAGTTATTTTAGTAACCCATGTTGAATTTTTTATTGTGGGAATGATTAGGGCTTTCGGCTATGGTAATTAATAAGGGTGATGATTGTTGTTTCATGTTAAACTTAGATGAACAATGGTAGATGAGTGTTTGAACTATACAAATAATCATATGTGAGCATTGGGTGCTAAGGGAAAAGAATCGGCTACCTTATTATGTACCAAGACCGAATGTGAATTTGATTATGTTTGAGTAATTTATATGCTTATAATTGATGAAGTATAAGTTACCATGTTCTTGCCGAATATGTAATTGATAAAGGAGGAGTTTGTTATTGAACATTAGGCTATGTCCCTAGTGGATGGATGAATTGATAATAATTGTGTATAAAGATTTGCTTTACTATGTTTTGTTAACAAGATGAGAAGTGAGTTAAGATGGTCTTAGTGTACCGATTAGGAGCTAAGGAGTTGAGCTTATTAATAGTATAGATTTCTAATGCACCTATGGTAATAGCCGAACATGTAGTTGTTTAATGTTTTGAACAAGTGCCGTTTAGGTGTTCTAAATTGTCTAAATTAGATGTTAATCATCTAAGGGTTCTGCATTGTGCATTCTTGTTAAGAGTTTGAATTGAAATCATGAGGTTTTGTTGACTTGTGTTTAAATGGCATTCAGGCATGGTCTATGGGTGTTTGCAAATCCGGTTTAAGTACATAGGTGCTAAATACCTTGTATTGGAAATTTTGATGTATAAGTAGAAATTAATTAAGATGATATTGGGTAAATTCTTAGCTTAGTTGTGTTAAGTATTCGGCAATATTCATAATAATGAATGTGAGAGTGTATATAAATACGTGGTTGTGCATAACTTAAGTAATCGACTACAATATATATACTTATATGTATGTTAGTGCCTTATGTATACACCTTGTGTCATTGAGACATTCGAAAATAAATATGTATTAAAGTTATATTCGTAGTAGTTTAATGTGACTTACCAAGAACACAAATTTGAAAACGAAATGGTGATAGACTTAAGTAGTAAATTGATTCAAATGAATTGGTTCTAAAATGTATATGAATGTCGTATGATTGTGTTTGATTGGGAAGTAAATTGTTTGATTTAGCTCAAGAGCTTAGAGGATCAAAGTTGGATAAGGGAAAGGAAAAAGTGATCGAATAGACATTGAAATTGTTCGACAACATCCGAGGTAAGTTCTTAAGTATATACGTTAAGGTCAATGACTTTTCTGAATGACAGCATATATGATATTATGTTTTAAATATGTGAATGAGAACTTTACAGAGTAAATTGTATAAATCAGCTAGGGACAGCAGCAGTAGCGTGTTTTGGAAAAATTACCATAAATTGTGGGAGTTAAGTTAAAGGCTGAATAAATTATGTAATTAAAGCTTGATGCGTCTAGTTTCGTATACAAGAAATCGTGTAAGTAAAGGGGTTGCCGATAATGAGATTTTCAAAGTTGTGTGAGACAGTCGAATGGCTCAAATCCCTATTCAGTATTCGAAAAATCATTATAAATCGTACAAAAATGATTATAAGATAAAATTTTACGCTTAGACTCCTTAATGAGTCTAGTTTCAAACAAAATAAACGAGAACATATTTTGAATTCTGTACAATGAGAAATTAAATTCTTACTGAAGAGTAGTCGAGTAGTCAAGCGGTGAAATAGGGAAACTTTGAGAAAAATCTGGTATTGATTGGTCAAACCAAAAATTCTGAACATTTTGTGGATAGAGGATATCTGAGTCTATTTTATGGAAAATTAACGGCACATAATTTGGAATTTTGTAACCCCGATTACAAATAATTTAACGATTGTTGCTCGGAAAACAGCTTGTAGAGAATTTGTGGTTATGTTGTAAACATGGATAAAACTTGTTTTAGTTGCTCATAAGCTATTGATTGAACCCATACGTGAATTCTAAATTGTGATATTATAAAATGATATATGAGTGTTAGATGGATCTTTGATATTAAAATTTGTGAAATTGTAAGTTTATAAGTATTCAAATATGAAATGATAGTATGGCTTGAAATTGAATTATTCATTGGAAAATGATAGATGTAGATTCAGCCAAGGCAATGTGATGAATGTGAACATGCACATATGTGATAAGGCCGAATGGCCAATGTGATAAATGTGAACATGCATATGTGTGATAAGGCCGAATGGCCAATGTGATGAATGTGAACATGCACATATGTGATAAGGCCGAATGGCCAATGTGATAAATGTGAACATGCATATATGTGATAAGGCAGAATGGCCAATGTGATGAACGTGGAAGTGTATATATGTGGTAAAGCCGAATGGCTAATGTGAAATGTGTATGAGATGGATATGTGGTAAAGCCAAATGGCTAATGTGAGATATGTATGAGATGTGTATATATATATAGTGGCCAAATGACAAATGGCGGAAGGTGTGTTTTATTAGATATTTGATGAGGTAAATGAATTACAAATATGATAGTCGATGTGAATGTTGTAACATGTGAATAAATATGTATGAAACTCTATGATGTAAACCCGGGATTAAAGACCAGATGACCATATGTGGTGACTATGTCTGGGTTAAGACCCGCTGATTTCGTGTGGAGATTTCATCTGATCTAAAGGTCTCGCCGATAATTCGAGTAGAGTTTAAAGCTATAAGACTTCGCAATAAGAATTGCTTATAAATATATTCAATGCGAAAGGTTAAACAGGTATGTACTCCAAGTTTATATGTGAGCTTGATTTAAACTAAATCATAAGGCAGTTATGTGATGCATACGTGAGCAATCTATGAGACTATTCTTATGATTATGTGACATCGGATCAGTGTGAGAGGTTATGTGAAATTACACAATATATCTATGTCACATGAGCTCACTTTTATGTGAAAATTTATCTGCCTATTGTATATGATGAGATGTGCATATTCGGCAAAGGGATAGTATGCCCGAAGGAAGAGTGAAATAAAAATACGAACAACTATGTTATAATTTGATTATTATCTGTTGACACTGCTTAAAACTTACTAAGCATTGTAATGCTTACTCCGTTTACTTTGTTTCCTCTGTTTTATAGATCTCATTTGGAAGCTACAGGCTCGGGGATCGTCAGCAACTAGTCACACTATCACTATCCACTGCTTGTTACTGTTATGTTTTGAATTATTTTATGGCATGTATAGAATAGACTAGTGGCGGAAGAATATTTTGGTTAATGTATATAAGCCATGCGAAAATGGCATCTTTTGAATGTTTACTTAGAGAAGTTTAAATTTTATCCCTGGCTGTGCTTAGTACTTATTTAAATGAATGATCTTTATTTCAAGAAAAAGTTCAAAATTTTATGGTTCTGACATGAGTTACAAGTCCGGTAATGCCCCTTACCTATTCCGGCGACGGTCACGGGATAGGGGTGTTACACTACTGAAAAACGGGTTGTTACACCCCAAGCTTAGGAAAATTGATTTTGTGTTTGTGTTGATTTTTTCCCACCAATGGTATATGTACCCATATATTTCAAACTTCCCTTAAATAAATATGATTATGAGTTTAATAAATAAATGGTGAAATGGATTTGTGTATTAAAACATGAAAACCATGCCTTAAATTGCTAAATTAATTAATAAGTTAAATATTATTATTGATATTAAGCATGGGCTTTAAGTAAATGAAATAAGTTACAGAATTGATATGAGCATTCTAATGTCACGGTATAAAGGAAGAAATGATTAAATGAAATAAATGTGACTAACTACCAATAAGGAGTAAATTATCATAAGATGATACAACGAAGCAAAATAGCAATAATAGTGGAATTTGAAGTAATAAAAAAGAACAAAAAAAGCATGTCTTATAATATTCTAATGTGGATATTGTAATATGAAGACAAAAAGTATGGTAAAATGGTAGTATGTGATGAGTGGTATGTATGATATTATTACACTACATAATAAATGGTGATGAGATCATTCAAGAAATGAATGAATATGTTAAGTGAATGATGATAGTGATGCATTTCTTTTTCTCTTTATTTTTAAAAAGGCTATGTGTGAAATAATATATGTATGTGTATATGTGCATATGTATAAGAATTACCATAAGACGTTGATGTTCATTATTTTAATTTTGAAATGCTTAAGTTGCTTAAATAAGTGTTCTGCGCTATTAAACTTAGTGGAATTTTAAGGATACAAATAGCATGTCAATAGGGATTAGTGTATAGAAGACTGTGATATGATGCCTTATGACAGAACACTTATGTTCCTTTCTTTGGGCCCAATCATAGGGTGTTTAGGTGGATGCTCTATTAGCACAATATGTGTAGGGTGTTTGGTTGGAATACCAAGTGTTCGAGTCATATTTTACTAAGTTTTACTGATTGTTTGCTTAAATTTTGATATTAACATGAAATTATGAGCATGACTTGGAATCTAATAGATAAAGGACAAAGTGGTTGATTCTAAACGTGAAACACATAAGTAATTAATTATAAATGATTGAACAATCTAGTAATAAGAAAGTGAGATTTGAACTCAATAATGAACTATTATGAGGATATTGAGAAAAGGAGAATGTGATGATATGGTAAACATAGTGTAAGAAGAGAGGCATGTGATTATATTTATTGAAAGTAAATGTAATTTGATTAATGAAATGATAGAATGAAAGCCTTATGTGGATGCTCATTAATTGACCTAGGATTAATAGGTTATAATGACTTATAAGTGTAAAGTAAATAATGAAATGAGTTATGAACAAATGCCTTAACCTTATAGAAGGATTTACTAATAAAACAACATTAAATCCTTGTGCTCAAGTAAGTATCATACTTGAATGTATATTTGATAATTATAAAATACTCAATATAGAATACAAATGGGTAAAGTAGGAAATCCCGATGTACTTACTAAGAAATCTATATTGCTTATGTGTCTGTTGAGTTGAAACGTGCAGGTTGTATTTTAAAAGGAAGAAAGTGATTGCTTTTTTCATGTAACAACCCATTTTTTCAATGGTGTCAAAAATAGTACTTTCGAAACTCCATTTTTGACGAGTGAATTCGTAAATATTATTATTTAATATTTACAAGGTTATTATAAATTTTAATTAAAGTTTGGTCCTTTCATTTTGTCAATTAGATAGTTAATTAAGGTATAAGGACAAAATCGTAAAAAAGGTAAAAGTTCTATCATTATGAATTTTTATTTCTTTTAGAGATTAATTGAATAATTAGACCCATTTTTGCTTATGACTGGTGGATGGTGACGCCATCATCCACTCAGTTTAGCTCAATGATGATTAATTAAGATTGGTTAAGGTTTAATTTGTTTTAATTAAAGTATAAAAGGAAATTAAAATAAATAAATAAAACCTATTTTCTATCATATTTTCCATCCAAAACCGATTCTAAAGGAAGAAAAAAACCCTCCCACTGTTTAAGCTTTGTTCTTCAAAATTGGTAAATCACTTTTAATCAGTTTCTTGTATTTTTTATGTTTTCGAGATTCTAAGAGCTTGATTTAGCTAACTCGGGTACTATTTTGCAAAATTGTTAAAGTTTCCAAAAGTTACCATTGATGACTTCTTGAAGTTTTTTATGTTATTTGGTTATATTTTTAAGCTTAGTTATGAAAAAGGACTAATTTGTAAAGTGAGATTGTTAGTTTTGGACATAGGGACTAAAGTGCAAGAATGTTGAATTGGCATGAATTTTCTATAATTTTAGGTTTTGGTGGTCTGTAGAAGGATAAAATTGAGATTGATTTCAAAACTAAAGCTCAAATTTGAAACTTACGACATTTTCGATTTTAGAGACTAAATTGATTAAAATGCAAAACTTTAGGTAACTTTTATAAAATGAAAATTAAATTGTCATATGCATATAATTATTTGATATAAGTTATTTGGGATTGATAAATTGAAATAAAATAATTGTATAGATCAAGATTTGAATTGAGTCGAGGATAACCAAGGAAAAAGGAAAATTGTTGATTAGTTCCTACGATTAAACTTGTTTGTTGAATTTTGTCAGGTAAGTTCATATGGTATAGTTATGATTAATTTATATAAGTACTTGAATTATAATATTTTTGTATGTGTATATGAATTTTGATTTAACAAGGTGAGAATTGGACAGAATTGTAAATAAATGGTTAAATAAATTTAATTGTGCCCGAGTGAACATATTAAAGGATAGGATACGATTGGAATGTCAATAGGGTTAGTTGCGCACTTGAACAGGTTTGCACTTTGGTGCCTCTGTTAGCACTTTGGTGCGATCTAGTGTGGTGTAGTTACCCATGTATCCGGATCTATTTATTATAGTTCATCGGGCTAATGGATTAAATGTTTAAAAGGGAAATGATGGTTACAATTTACAAGGTTGTACTCAAATCACTATATGTAAATATAAAGATGTAACACCCCACAACCGAGTCCTACGTCGGGACGGGATACGAGGTGTTACCTCATATAAATACATACATTCCAACATTTTAGAAATCATTAAGACTTGATCAAACTTAAAACCATTCAAATTTTATTTAAATTTCTTAAACAGGGCCTACGAGGTCTCAAGCGTCCACTGGAAATCATTTGGGACCAGTTCGGGTCCTTATCCAATTTAGAAAATTAACCCATGAAAAACAGGGTACACGCCCGTGTCGAAGGGTAACACGCCCGTGTGGTCATTAAGACATTGCTGTGCTGATGGCCCATGTGATACACATGGCCTAAGCAACTAGGGACACACCCGGGTCCCATGACCGTATGAATTAAATTCTATATTAGAAGCTACAAGGGTTTTCACACGGCCTGACAAACGCCCATGTCTTTGGCCCATGTCCCTCACATGGCCATTACATGCCCGTGTCCTAGCCCATGACTAAAAACCTTGACATTCTATTTTTGATGTCAGCATCCAATTTAAGGGACACGACCGAGGCATATGCCCATGGCCAGAGGTCGTGTCCTCCACACGACTGAGACACACGGCTCTGTCTCTGCCCGTGTGTTTACTACCATACATATTGACTTGAAATGTATATGTGCAGGGGACACACAGCTGGATGACACACGGCCTAGACACACGCCCGTGTGTCTACCCTTGTGGACAATATAGGGCTATCTACCAAGCCCTTTGCCACCTTGAAATACAACATAACAACAACCATAGCTAAGGTCTATATACAATTCATATATTTCAACCATACTAACAATTCTTCATTCATGAAAGACTACTTTACATTCAAATAATAACTTTCATATTAGTCATTTTTCATGGTCTTGTACAAAATAAGTCAAATGTTAAAGCAAGCCAACACACTTGGCCCCAAAATAATGAGACACTAAAACAAAATCAAAGAGTCTTATACATGCCATAATCAAAATAAAGAGATCTAACTGTACCAAGTGCTTCGATTGATAGTGTGATCGATGCCTCCGACGACTGCTGATCCACGAGCTAATTAGGCGGCACTATAAGAAAATGGATAGAAATAGGGTAAGCATAAAGCTTAGTAAGTTGCATGCAAATAAATATAACAATAACTTTACCATCCATCATCATGCTCATAATACAAAAGTAGGCATAAACACCACTTACTCATCACTACCCAATAAAACTCACATAGCATATTTTAAGCTCTCATCTCATACATTTCAAATAGGTACCTATACCACTCACAACATGGTTATACTTTTCTCACTAAACTTAAACTGAATTTCTCACCGTTGAACCATTCAGAATGCTATCAAATATTCATTAAACCTCAAACACAAGGTAAAATGCTAATGCCATGTCCAGACATGGTCTTACACTAGATCATCTATCAAGTCGATGCCATGTCCCAGACATGGTCTTACACTGACTATCGAAATCGAGGCCAACGCCATGTCCCAGACATGGTCTTACACTGGCTCTCACATCTCCGTGCTGATGCCATGTCCCAGACATGGTCTTACACTGACACATCTCGTAGCCGATGCATGTCCCAGACATGTCTTACACTAGCTTACATCTCGAGGCCGATGCATGTCCCAGACATGTCTTACACTAGCTCTCATTTCAATGTCAATGCCATGTCCTAGACATGGTCTTACACTAGCTCTCATAATGTGGCCGATGCATGTCCTAGACATGTCGTACACTAGCGCACAAATGACCCAAATGTCTTGGCATGAATATCCTATTTGTTCCTACAGTTCACCTAGGAGTTCTATTATCTCAATTATCATCATGTATTTTCATTTCCACAAACAAGAAATATATGCTATATCAATTCAAACATATATAATAACCATGTAGTTGTATTATTTACATACAACTTACCTCGAATTACAAAATGTAGACAACTAGCTAGGCTTAGTCCACTTAATTTATTTTTCCCCGGTCTAGGCTCGGATTTTGTAATTCTTGATCTAAAATGATAGAAATTCATTCATCTTATTAGCAAATTACTCTACACACTCGAAAATTCATAAATAGGCAAAATGACCGTTTTGCCCCTAGACTTTCACAAAATGACCATTTTACCCCTAGGCTCCAAAATTGATTTTATCACATTTTCTTACTAACCAAGCCTAGCCGATCACTTTTTATGCCAAAATCAGCCCACAATTCTCATTATTTCCCACATTTATCACCTATTTTACAACTTATGCAAAATGATCCTTTTTAGGGTTTTCATGAGAAATCTCTTCACAAAAGTTGTTTATTACACAACCATGATTCATTTTCTTCCATAAAATTTCAGAAAACAACATGAACACTCTCATGGTAAAACCCTAGACTTTCAACTATTTTGTAAAATAGTCCCCTCATTAGAAAGCTCTTGCTACAAGGGTTCTAAAAATGCAAAAATCATTAAGAAAAATCATCAAAATCACTTACTTGTAGAGAGACTAAATGGCTGAAATTTCAAGCTTCAAAAACCCCTCTAATGGCTGATATTTTCGGTCAAGAAGAAAGGATGGAGGAAAAAGATGATGAGTAGGCTTTTAGGGTATTATTTTATCACATATTATGTCATCAAATACCTAACATTTGACCATTAAATTTTCTTTGCCTCATGGCCGGCCAAGCACTATTTTAGGGCTTAATTTCACTTTAAAAACTCTGAATTGATGATACATGGAAATTTAATTCCCTTAGCTAACTTTATGCCATTTAGTCCTTTTTCGCAATTAAGCTCACAAACGCTAAAATTACTTCACCAAATTTTTCATGCACTAATATAAACATATTATAACTCTAAAATAATAATAATAAAATAATTTATTTGACTCGAATTAGTGGCCTGGAAGCCACTGTTCCGACTAGGCCCAAAATCGGGATGTTACAATTCTCCCTATTAAGAATTTTCGTCTCCGAAAATCTTACCGGTGAACAAGTTTGGGTATTGATCTCTCATAGTCTTTTCAAGTTCCCACGTGGCTTCCTCAACTCTGTGTCTACGCTACAAAACCTTTACGAGTCTACACTTTTATTCCTCAACTTCTTGACCTATCAATCGAAAATCTTAATCAGTTATTCACCATAGGTTATATCCGAGCTTATTTCAATTTCTTCTGGTGAAATCACGTGTGAGGGGTCAGATCGGGAGCAGCGCAACATCGATACATGGAATACGTCATAAATTTTCTCTAACTCACAAGGCAAGGCTAATTGGTATGCTACCGGCCCAATTCTCTCTGTCACCCCATAAGGTCTAACAAACCGCGGACTCAGCTTGCCATTTCTACCGAATCTAAGGAATTTCTTCTACAGTGATACTTTCAAAAACACTTTTATCCCCAACTTGAAACTCGATCTATTTCCATTTCAAATCTACGTAGAATTTCTATCTATCCGATGCGGCCTTTACACAATCGCGAATCACTTTGATCTTTTCCTCGGTTTCTTTGACTAAGTCGACCCCGTGAATCTGATTCTCTCTCAGCTCGGTCCAATATAAAGGCGTTCGAAACTTAGGCCCATGCAAAGAATCATAAGGCGCCATTTTCAAACTTGACCGATAACTGTTGTTGTAAGCGAATTTGACCAGTACTAGATACCTCTCCCAACTGCCTTGAAACTCGAGGACGCAACACCGTAACATGTCCTCTAATATTTGAATTACTCTCTCTGACTGACCGTTGGTTTGCGGATGAAAAGCCGTGCTAAAATTCAGTTTCGTTCCCAATGCCTTTTGCAACTTCCTCCAAAACCGCAAGGTAAACCTTGGATCTCTATCTGAAATAATCGACAAGGGCACTCCATGAAGTCTTACTATCTCAAAAACATAAAGATCGGCCAATTTCTCAAGGGAATAGCTGGTACGCACTGGTATAAAATGTGTCGACTTAGTAAGTCTATCAACAACAACCCACACTGAATCATTTTTCCTTGGCGTCAAAGGCAACCCTGACACAAAATCCATGGTTACTCGGTCTCATTTCTACTCAGGACCCATGATAGGCTGAAGTAAACCCGAAGGTACTTGGTGTTTGGCTTTCACTTGTTAACAAATTAGACACTTAGAAACAAACTCAGAAATGTCTCTTTTCATTCTCGACCACCAGTACATTTTCTTCAAGTCATTGTACATTTTCACACTACCGGATGGATAGAAAAACAACCCCTATGTGCCTCTCATAAAATATTCTGGATGAGCTCATTATCCTTGGGTATACAAATTCTGTCTCAGTACATCAAACAATCGTCGGTACCAATACGAAATTCTGATTCAATACCTGACCCACACTAAATCCTCTTGGCTTGTAATTCACCATCGTTATTCTGAGCTTCCCAAATTTCTTGAAGAAACATCAGTCTAGCCTTTAACTCTGCTAGAATCGAGCCATCCTCTGACAAGCCCAATTGGGCGTTCATTGCTCTCAATACAAATAAGGATTTTCTACTCAATGCATCGGCGACCACGTTCATCTTTCCTAGATGGTAGTCGATAATCAACTCATAATCATTTATCAACTCTAACCACCATCATTGCCATAAATTCAACTCCTTTTGAGTCATTAAATACTTTAGACTCTTATGGTCAGTGAATACCCGACATCTTTCACCATACAAATGGTGTCTCCAAATCTTTAATGCGAATACTATAGCCGCTAGCTCCAGATCGTAGATCGAATAATTTCTCTTATGTGGCTTAAGTTGTCTCGAGGCATAAGCTAAACCTTGCCTTCTTGCATAAGCACACATCCTAACCCATTCAAGGATGCTTCACTATGCACCGCAAACTCCCTTCTCGGTTCCGGTTGTACTAAAACTAGAGCTTCGGTCAATAAAGCCTTTAATTTTTCAAAAATTTGTTGGCACTTCTCTGTCCATTCAAACTTGACATCCTTTTGTAACAACCTTGTCATTGGAGTAGCTATCATAAAGAATCCATTCACGAATCTTCTGTAGTACCCAACTAAACCCAAAAAGCTTCAAATCCCTGTATATTCCTCGCGGTTTCCACTCAAGGATGACCGAGATCTTACTCAGGTCAACTCTGATCCCATCCCCCGACACAATGTGTCTCAAGAATCCTACTTCTCGTAGTCAAAATTCGCTCTTACTGAACTTAGCGTAAAGCTGCTTATCTCTCAAAGTTTGCAGAACTGTTCTCGAAAGCTCTGTGTGCTCGCTTTCATCATGTGAATATCACAGGGGCATTCGTTAAACCAAAGGGCATGAAGAGGAACTCATAATGGCTGTACCTCATCTGAAAAGCAGTTTTTTGTACGTCTTCCTCTTTAACCCTTAATTGGTAGTAACATAACCTTAAATCTATCTTAGAAAAATGGTGGCTCCCTTTAACTGATCGAGCAGATCATCGATCCTAGGCAAGGGATACTTGTTTTTCACAGTCACTTTATTGAGCTGTCTGTAGTCAATGCGCAATCTCATAGACCCATCTTTCTTTTTCACAAAAAGTACCGGAGCACCCCACGATGAAAAGCTCGGTCTTGCAAAACCTTTATCTGTTAACTCTTTTAATTGAGTCTTCAACTCTTTTTACTCCGTTGGAACCATTCTATAAGGAGCAATTGAGATAGGTGCCGTACCAGGGACTAACTCGATACCAAACTCCACTTCCCTCACTAGAGGCAATCTGGGCAATTCCTCCAGAAATACGTCCGTGAACTCACATAACACTAGCACTGAACCGATCTTCAATTCAGATGCTTGAGTATTCAATACAAAGGTGAGGTAAGCCTCAAAATTTTTTCTTAAATAGCTCTCTACCGTCATAGACTATATCACTTCAGGTAATACACCCAATTCACCTGGTTCAACCCGAAAAACATTCATGTCTTTACATTTTTGCTTAATAACTTTTCATCCACAATCCACTACAACCCCATGAGAATTTAACCAATCCATCCCAAAGATTACATCAAATTCATTAAACGGAAATAACATCAAGTTAGCCGAGAAACAATGACCTCTAATTGTCAAAGGACAATTTCTACATATTTTGTCAACTAACACATGCTTGCCTAATGGATTTGATACCTTTACTACAAATTCTGTAGACTTGATTGACATTTTCAAACTAGGTACTAATTTCATACAAACATAAGAATAGGTAGACCCCGGATCAATTAAAGCAACAACATAAATATAGTGGATAGAAAATGTAACAGCCCGATTTAGGGCCTAGTCGAAATAGTAGTCTTGGGACCATAAATCCTGAGTCAGATAAATTATTTTATAATTATTTAGATGTTATAACATGTTTTTAAGAGTGCATGAAAATTTTGGTGAGTTTATTGTGACGTTTGTGAGCCCAATTGTGAAAAAGGACTAAATGACATAAAATGCAAAAGTCCTATTTTGATAGATAAAAGTTCTAAATAGCTAGAGAACCTAAATTAGGGGTCTTTAAAGGGAAATTAAACCCTTTAGGGAGGCATGGTCGGACATAGGAGACAAACTTGGTCAAAAAGTCCAAATTTGGTGGGTTTGGTGGCTAAATTTATTAATATAGAAATAAAATAAGAGAAAGATGATATCACCTTCTCACATTCTTCTCTACCACTGAAATTTTCAGCAAAGAAATGGGGTTTTAAGAGCTTGAAATTCCAGCAACTTTAAGTCTTCACAAGTAAGTGGTTTTTAATGGCTTTTCATGAATATTTTTGTACTTTTGAGACCCTTGAAACATGAGCTTTCAAATAAGGGTACTATTTTGCAAAATCATCAAGAGTGTAGGGTTTTTCCATGAAAGGGTTTGTAATGTTTGATGAGTTTTTATGGAAGGAAATAAGTCTTGGGTGTGCTATGAACAACTTTTGTGAAATGTGTTAGCATGAAAACACCTAAAAGGACTATATTATATAAGTTGTAAATTAGATGTTAAGTATGGGAAATAGTGGGAATTTGGAGCTGCTATAAGAGTAAAAAGGGTTCGGCTAGGTTTAAGATATGAAGAAATTCAATAAAAATAGATTTTTGGGCCTAGAGGTAAAATGGTCATTTTGTTAAAGTCTAGGGGCAAAATGGTTATTTTACCAAAGATATGAATTTTCGATTTCTTAATTTTATTTAGTGCCTAAATAAGTTTATTTTGCGATTATAGATCAAGAATCACCAAATCTGAACTTAAACCGGGGGAAAGCCAAGCAAATAGATTAAATCGACTAGTCGCAACATTTTGTAATCCGAGGTAAGTTGTATGTAAACAGTACAACTACAATATTAATGTATGTATTGAATTGTACTGGAATTTAATATACATGAATTGCTTGATTGTAGAATTGAGAAAGCAAGATGATGATAGAGATAATAGAGTTCCCGTTTTGAACCTAGGAAATAAATCAGATATTCATGCCATAACATATGGGCTATTGTGAGCTAGTGTAAGACATGTCTGGGACATGCATCAGCCACATTATGAGAGCCAGTGTTAGGCCATGTCTGGGACATGGCATCAGCATTGAGACGAGTATTAGTGTCTGGGACATGCATTGGCCTCGAGACGTAAGTCAGTGTAAGACATATCTGGGACATGTATCGGCTACGAGATGTGTCAATGTAAGACCATGTCCAGGACATGACATCGGCACAGATATGCTAGAACCTGTGTAAGACCATGTCTGGGACATGGCATCGGCACTTTACCCCATGTTTGAGGCTTAATGAATATCTTATAGTGTTCCAAATGGTTCAACGGTGAAAGTTACGATTTCAAGTTAACGAAGAAAGTATAAATGTGTTGTGAGTGGTACAGGTATCCTGTTTGGTATATATAGAATATGAGCCCAATTTTATGATATACGATGTGTACTGAATATTGATGAGTAAGTTTTACTTATTCTCAATTGTATATTACAAGCTTGTTGATGAATGGTAATGCTATGTTGTAAATTTATTTATGTGCAACTTACTAAGCTTTATACTTACTCCCTCTCCTTTTCCATTTTCTTATAGTGTCGCCTATCTAGGTCAAGGATCAACGGAAGTCAAAGATATCAATCACACTATCAATTGAAGCATTCGGTATAGTTTGATTTATATTTTTTAATACAGCATGTATAAGGAACTAGACTTGTGTTTTGTGTCATTATCAATTTGGCCAAATGTGTTGGCTTGGGATAAATCTCTTATTTTGTATTAAGCCTCGAATGATGGTTAATATTCATTTTGATTTATATACAAAGATGTTATCTTTATAGATGAGTAAAATGCACACATGGAATGTTGTTCATTGTGGCTGATTTAGTTGCATGAGATAGCCTTGTACTGGCTTTAGTTGCTAATGTGTAGGTTGTGTAAGTAAGGGTGGCAAAGAGGCTTGGTAAATATCCTTATATTGTCTACACGGGTAGACACACGGGCATGTGTCTAGGCCATATGTGACACACGGTCTGCCCTATGGGCTTGTGGTCTGGCCGTGTGTCCCCTGTACTTGAAAATCTCAAGTCAATATGCATGGTAGTAAACACACGGGCAGAGACACGACCATGTGTCTCAGCCGTGTGACATTTTGGGGATGTTGGTGTCAGAAACAGAATGTCCACATTTTTACACATGGGCTAGGATATGGATGTGTCATGACCGTGTGAAAGATACGGGCCAGGGACACGGGCGTGTGCTAGGCCATGTGAAAACCCCTGTGGGTGTGCATTTAAAATTATTTCCACACAAGTGGAGGACACAAGCGTGTCCCGGTATTGCTTAGGTCATGTGAGCCACATGGGCCATCACACGACCATGTCGAAATGGCCACACGAGCGTGTTGCCCTTCCACATGGGCGTCTGCCTTATTTAAAAGTCAAATTTTCTATAGATGGTTTAAGGACTTGGGTTGATCCTGAACAGTTTTCAATGGTCGATTTGGGGCCCGTATGCTCATAATAAGAAGTTTAAAGTAGAAATTGAAAAAGTTTTAAATTGGACCAAGTCTTTGTGACTTGTGAACATTTTGGTGCATGAGATCGAGCTAGATAATGCCACGTATTCCGCTTCAGTGTGGGCTACGGGTATGGGGTGTTGTCGAAAAGGTACTCATGATCACATCGAGAGACTTTGCCTCTTCACGGGCACGTATGGCATAAGTCCTTGCAGGCGCACGACCCTCAGACTTCACAGCTGAATTTTTAGGGGCACCTCTACTGCTAGCCCCACTGTCCGGGTTCTTTTGTGGTCTACCCCTCGAAGGAGCACTACTCGTCCTCACCTCTGCATTTTTCTCTTTCTCATCCAAATCGGGACAGTTACGAATAAAATGGTCTAATGACCCATATTTAAAACAGCCTCTCTCATTTCTTCGGCACTCGTCAAAGTGACGCCTACTATATTGTGAACACTCCAGCCTATTTGGGCAAGCACTACCAACACTTGCGATGGAAGTGGTTTGAGCTTTAGATGTCGTGTACTGCTTGTTCTTGTTTTTACTCGAGAATCCCCCTAAAACATTTTATCGGGTAGTGAATTCCATCGATCTCTTAGATGAGGTTTTATGTGATTTCCCTATCTGTCTTTTCCTTGAGTCTTAGGACTCAATATCAGCTTTTCTCTTCTCTTTGGCCAATTTCTTGGCCTTACATTCTCTTTCCACGAGCACCACGAATTCCCTCAATTCTAAGATGCCAACAAATAATCGGATGTTTTCATTCAATCCATCCTCAAATCTCTTGCACATGATGACTTCGGTAGATACGCACTCCCTAGTGTATTTCCTGAGCCTCACGAACTCACGCTCATACTATGTTACTGCCTTTCGGCTTTGTTTCAATTCTAGAAATTCCTTTCTCTTATGATCTATAAACATTTGACTAATATACTTCTTCTGGAATTCATCGTGGAAAAGGTCCCTTGTAATCATTTGCCTTGGTACAACCGACACAAGGGTATTCCACCATTGGTAAGTTGAGTCTCGTGGAGTGACACGACACAGTTCATGCACTCTTCGGGTGTGCATGATAGCTCATCAAATACCCTAATGGTATTTTCTAGCCAAAACTCTGCTCTCTCCAAGTCATCATCAGTATTAGCCCAAAATTCCTTGGCCCCTTGCTTTCTAATTCTATCCACTGGAGGTTTCTCTCTCCTAGCCATCTCTGCCCCTTGAGGAGCTATATGAACGGGTTGAGGAATTGAAGGAGGTGGGGGCGGTGGAGTATTTAGATTAACACAAACAAACTCCGTGTACCAAGCATCCATCATGTGGAGGTAAGCCTCTCTTCCCCTCCGCCCTGACTCAATGTCATGGGCTTACTGTCTACTGGCACAGTCCCTTCAGTGGGAGTCGGTGCATTACTTTCCACGTCATCTGTCGTAGCTATGTTCGGATCCATTTACTATATAAATAAGATATAATTTATCTCGTCAGGAATCGTCACACTATCAATATACAGTTATGGCATGTATAGCTAGACTCGTACTCACATTAGGTTAGTCCTAGAATCGACTAAACCATGGCTCTGATACCACTAAATGTAACACCCCACACTTGAGTCCTACGCTAGGACGGGATATGAGGCGTTACTTCATATAAATACATGCATTCCAATGTTTTCGACATCATTAAGACTTGATCAAACTTAAAACTTTTTTCAAATTTTATGTAAATTTCTTAACCAGGGCCTATGAGGTCTCAAGCGTCTATCGGAAATCATTCGGGACTAGTTCGGGTCCTTATCCAACTTAAAAAATTAACCTTGAAAAATAGGGCACATGCCCGTGTGGAAGGGTAACATGTCCGTGTGGTCATTAAGACATTGTCGTGCTGATAGCTCGTGTGATACACACGGCCTAAGCAACTAGGGACATGCCTGTGTCCCATGACTGTGTGAATTAAATTCTATATTCGAACCTACAGGGGTTTTCACATGGCCTAACATACGCCCATGTCTTTGGCCCGTGTCCCTCACACGGCCATGACACGCCCGTGTCCTAGCCTGTGTCTAAAAACCTTGACATTCTATTTTTGATGTCAGCATCCAATTCAAGGCACACGGCGGAGGCACACGCCCGTGGCCAGAGGCCATGACCTCCACATGGCTGAGACATGCGGCTGTGTCTCTACCCGTGTGTTTATTACCATGCATACTGACTTGAAATGTTTTTTTACAAGGGACACACAGCTGCATAACATGCCCATGGGGCTGGCCGTGTGTCATACACGGCCTAGACACACGCCCGTGTGTCTACCCTTGTGGACAATATAAGGCTATCTACCAAGCCCTTTGCCACCCTAAAACACAACATAACAACAACCATAGCTAAGGTCTATATACAATTCATATATTTCAACCATACTAGCAATTCTTCATTCATGAAAGACTACTTTACATTCAAATAATAACTTTCATATTAGCCATTTTTCATGGTCTTGTACAAAATGAGTCAAATGTTAAAGCAAGCTAACACACTTGGGCCCAAAATAATGTGACATTAAGACAAAATCAAAAAGTCCTATACATGCCATAATCAAAATAAAGAGATCTAACTATACCAAGTGCTTCGATTGATAGTGTGATCGATGCCTCCAACGACCGTTGGTCCACGAGCTAATTAGGTGACACTATAAGAAAATGGAAAGAAATAGGGTAAGCATAAAGCTTAGTAAGTTGCATGCAAATAAATATAACAGTAACTTTACCATCCATCATCATACTCATAATACAAAAGTAGGCATAAGCACCACTTACTCGTCACTACCCAATAAAACTCACATAGCATATTTTAAGCTCTCATCTCATACATTTCAAATAGGTACCTGTACCACTCACAACATGGTTATACTTTTCTGGCTAAACTTAAACTGAATTTCTCACTGTTGAACCATTCAGAATGCTATTGAATATTCATTAAACCTCAAACACAAGGTATAATACCGATACCATGTCCCAGACATGGTCTTACTTGGATCATCTATCAAGTCGATACCATGTCCCAGACATGGTATTACACTGACTATCAAAATCGAGGCTGACGTCATGTCCCAGGCATGGTCTTACACTGGCTCTCAAATCTCCGTGCTGATGCCATGTCCCAGACATGGTCTTACACTGACACATCTCGTAGTCGATGCATGTCCCAGACATGTCTTACACTAGCTTACATCTCGAGGCCGATGCATGTCCCAGACATGTCTTACACTAGCTCTCATTTCAATGCCGATGCCATGTCCTAGACATGGTCTTACACTGGCTCTCATAATGTGGCCGATGCAGGTCCCAAACATGTCGTACACTAGAGCACAAATGACCCAAATGTCATGGCACGAATATCCGATTTGTTCCTAAAGTTCACCTAGGAGTTCTATTATCTCAATTATCATCATGTATTTTCATTTCCACAAACAGGAAATATATGTTATATCAATCCAAACATATATGATAACCATGTAGTTGTATTATTTACATACAACTTACCTCGGATTACAAAATGTAGACAACTAGCTCGGCTTAGTCCACTTACTTCGTTTTTCCCCGGTCTAGGCTCGAATTTTATAATTCTTGATCTAAAATGATAGAAATTCATTCATCTCATTATCAAATTACTCTAGACACTCGAAAATTCATAATTGGGAAAAATGACTGTTTTGCCCCTAGACTTCCATAAAATGACCATTTTACCCCTAGGCCCGAAAATCAATTTTTATCACATTTTCTCACTAACCAAGCCTATCTGATTACTTTTTATATTAAAATAATCCCATAATTCTCATTATTTCTCACATTTATCACTTATTTTACAACTTATGCAAAATGGTCCTTTTTAGGGTTTTCGTGAGAAATCTCTTCACAAAAGTTATTTATTACACAACCATGATTCATTTTATTCCATAAAATTTTAGAAAACAACATGAACACTCTCATGGTAAAGCCCTATACTTTCAACTATTTTGCAAAATAGTCCCCTCATTTGAAAGCTCATGCTACAAGGGTTTTAAAAATGCAAAAATCATTAAGAAAAATCATCAAAAATCACTTACTTGTAGAGAGACTAAATTATGAAATTTAAAGCTTCAAAAACCCCTCTAATGGCTGATATTTTCGGTCAAGAAGAAAGGATAGAGGAAAAAGATGATGGCTAGGCTTTTAGGGTATTATTTTATCACATATTATGTCATCAAATACCTAAACACTTGACCATTAAATTTTCTTTGCCTCATTTTTGTCCAAGCACTATTTTAGGGCCTAATTTCACTTTAAAAACCCCAATTTATGATACATGGCAATTTAACTCCCTTAGCTATCAAATTAAGGCTTTTGAACTTTATGCGATTTAGTTCTTTTTCGCAATTAAGCTCACAAACACTAAAATTACTTCACCAAATTTTTCATGCACTAATATAATCATATTATAACTCTAAAATAATAATAATAAAATACTTTCTCCAACCTCGAAGCCACTTTTCCGACTAAGCCCAAAATCGGGCTGTTACAAATGAAATAAATGATATATATGTTCGATGATTCTAATGGAAAGCACTAAATTGAATTGGTATTATATAGATTGAAATGTTATACGACTCATATTTGATGATCGCATCTTATTGTTGTCAAATGTGATTTCAAGAAAGTTGTATAGTTAGTTAATTTGTTATGTTAATAGTTAATTAAGGTAAGATTATCGTTTTAAAACCTATGAACTTACTAAGCATTCGAAATGCTTACTTTGTTATTGTTTTTCTTTTTTGTAGATTTACGATTTGTGGAATTCGTCAGTTGGACCAGCTTGAAGATCACACTATCCTTCTATTGATTTGGTAGACTTTTGTTCATTTTATGCTCAGTTATGTGCCATGTACATAGGTGTTATAACTATACGAGTTACTTTGACTAGATAATTGTTTTGAACTTAGTTAATATTTGAATCATGATGTGATAATTTTCAAGTATAAAGATGTATGTTTTGGTAACCTATGTGACTTTGTGTTTAATACTTAAAATCGCATGATATGTATGAAATGAGGTGGTAAATGTAATGGTATGAAATGTTGATATGCTTGGATGATTATATTGAATTGATTAAGCCAATTTGGTATGTTTTAAAGTTCAAATGAAGACATGTTGGATAGAATGAATTGAAATGATGTTGTGAGGTCTTTGGTAAGTATTATGAAATGTTTTCTGTAGGTATAAATGTGCTAATAAGCACCAAAAGTGCTAATGGTGTGGCTTGACATGGAGTAGGTACCAAATGACCTATTTTTGCACTAAACAAAATTTTTGTCCTAATGTCAAACTTCCCTCACGACGACAACCAACAGTTTGTAATGTCTTGACTTCAAGTGGTCCAATGTCGTGACATGACACACTGTTTTGGTGACGTCGTGATGTGGAAGAAGTGACTCCACGACGTTGGGCCCAAAATTTTAAAACTTTGAAATTTGGTCCTAATACATGCCCGAGTCACCAAAAGAGCTTTTGTAAGCTCGATTTAGAGTTGAATTTATTTGCATATTATCATATGAAAATGTTTATAGTATAAATGAATATCCACATGAATAGTTTATTAGTTTTAGTTCTGGTTTCGATTGTGGAATCATGTAACTCAGACTCGAAGGTAAGGTCGAGTAAGAGGTGTTACATGTCACATATTCAGATCACATCTCATCTTAGGGGTGAAACAAGTGTGCTTTCATTAATCATGTATTAGATTAGTTTAGTATGGAATTTATACATAGGTTAACTTTTGTTTAGTACTAAGCTTGTAACTTGATGGTGATTTAAATTATGTTTATGATATTTTTTTATGCTTTCAAGTTAAGTTTTGGTTTTTGAATTGATTTTAACACGTTATGAGATCAATATGAATTTAAATGAGTTTGATAACGGTATAAGGTGATTGGAAACTTATTTGTATGATTTAATGATGTTTAGGAGTGGTTTGAAATGTTTTTAAGCTAATTTTATGCCCTCTACACCAAGTATCGATACTTGAATGTCTAGTATCGATACTTGGCAACCAATAGTTTGAATGTCTAGTATCGATACTTGGCAACCAGTAGTTAAATTGCTACAGTATCAATGCAAGGTATTGATACATAGAACCCATATATCGATAACATGTTGCCTTAATTACACCCTAATGTTTGTGTTTTTGTGCTCCGAAATTACTCGAATGATGTCTAAATGCTCTCATTTTGTAATGGGACTTCAAGAAAGGTTTAAAATGACTTCTAAGACCACCAAAGTGCTTGTATGATAAATGTGTAAAGTGATATTTTGTTTTAAGTTGTTTGAGTAAACGAAAACTAGTTTTATGCAAGCACCTAGAAAAGAATTCAAAATGATATTAAAATGTGTTTAAAGCTTTAAAAACGTTGCAAATGGTTTTCAAGGGATTTCATTGAATTATTTAAATATGTATTTTTGATGATAAGAAACTTTGTTAAAGCAAAGAATATGTCAATGTGGCATTATATATTTGCATTAGCCACCGAATTAAATAAGGGATGTTATGATATTGATAACTTTTTAACTGTACTTTAAAACCTTTACAAACTAACCCAAATCTATGTTGGTAACTTTTGATTTTTTTAAAACAAATTCAATAATAAAATTAAAAACAAAAAAATAATTAAATAAACCAAAAACTTGATATTTACAATAATATCTTTGTTCACATCGAACTTAACTATGTCTAAAATACAAATTGATACGTAAATAGGGTATACATTTTGTTTACATGATTAAACATGCATTTGGATTTTCGTCACTAAACATCATAAATGATTCATTTTCTAATAGTGACGAATTTGCATATTGTATAGAAATGTCATTAGCTTTCTCGTTCTTTTCTTCAACTTCACCCACAATTTCTACTTTCTTACCAGTTTTCTTTCTTAATTTTTCCAAAACCTTTTGCAGATCAATCTTACCCGTAATTACAACTTTATTTTTGTTCATATCCGTAGTAAATTTCTCCACACCTGTGAAAAAAGTTGAAGCCAAAATTATCAAGTAATAATGAATGGAAAATTGAGAAAAAAGAAAAAGGATACCTTTCAATTTGGCAATGACTTTGGCGACGGTTCTTTCACATGCATTGCAATTCATTGAGACTTTAAATTCTGCAACAATTACCTTTTACCAACGAATAAAAGATCAAAATCCCATAAAAAGAAGGGTAGTATGGGTATAAGGAATATAATAGTTCAGAGAAAAAGGATGTTAAAATTTAATCTTACTTCTTTATCATCTTTTTTCTTCTCATTTTCCATTGAAACTGTAAAAGTGAAATAAAGGAAAAAATGCATGAAAAGAGAGGTAAAAACGAATGAGAATTGTGTAGTAAATCTAAAATGTTATTATTTAAGGCTTGCGGTTATAACTTAAAAGGGATTTCCTTTTGTTTTCAAACAAAAAAAAAATGTAAATTACCAAAAGTTACTTACGAGAAGATCAAAAGATTTTTTTTTTTTTGGTTGGATATGGATAAAAAGAATGTTAACTTTAAAATGTGTTCAACTGTAGATTGCAATAAATAATAGATTTAAAGATTAACTTATATTAAAATCAGGCACCAATAAAATAGTGTCACATTATCTATTTTAAATACATTCAAATATTATTACGCTCCATCCATATATGATATATTTTCTAACTTAATTTAAATTTCATTAAGTTACTTAAAACTAATTAATTATATATATATATATATATATGAATGTGTGTATAATAATATTTGTATATCTTTAAAATTGATGATGTGATATTATTTATTAGTACCTAAAAACTCTATATTTTAGATTATCCTAATATAAATTATTCTCAAATATATGTAGAAATAATTAGAATATCATTATAACTTTTTATATACATCAAAAATATAAACTCTAACTCTGAAAAGTATGGGAAAAATTAAATTTGGCTAACTCAAAATCAAAATTAATATAAGGAAATAGAGAAATAAAAAGAAAAAAAAGGCATAATGAAAAATTTAACTTTCAATTTTTATATTTGTTTTGTCAATTTAGCCCTTATTTCCTTCTTTTTTTAGCTAAATTTGACAATTACCTTTAAAAAAATTAGTCAAATCACTTTCTTTTTTTAGCAAAAAAACTTACTAAAACATTAAATGTGTAACAATGTTGGTTTGACAACCTATGTAGCAATTAATGTGCAGTTCATGCTAATATTGTAATATTTATCTTATATGCTACTTTAACAAATAATTTAAAATTATTAAAAATTAAAATTAAAAAAGTTTACACAAATTAAAAATATATAGCACGAAGTATATAGAGATTATCATGAAGGCTACCACATTTAAAAATTTAACATTTTAGTCAATATTTTTGTTAAAAATCATTTCGTCTCTTTTTAAAAGATTGAGGTCAAATTTAGTTCAAAAAAGATAAGAGTAAAATTGACAAAAGATGTAAACATTAAGGCCTAAATTTAACATTATGTCTTATTAAATAAATAAATATCAAAATCATACATGAACTTTGATTTTATGTAATTTTATACATGAAATTTTATTTTGATTCAATTTTCCCAAATCACTAACAACATTATTGAATTAGCATTATTTTATATTGACATATTGCATACACAAACAATTATATTAATCTTATATGAAAATAAATGTATGTATTCATTTCTTTAAATTTGTACAATTGAATCAAAATCAAAGTTTCATATATACATATGATCCAAAATTTAAGTTTCATATGTATAATTACACTAAATTAAAATTCATGTATCAAATTAGACATTAAACCAAAATTTATATATTTATAAATTTAATATTTTTCTAAAAAATCGATTACAAAACTATTTAACATGACAGTTAAAGAAATCAAAATCCTTCCAATTGTCAGTACTTCTATTTATAAAGTCTAGGAAATGCTCAAAACATCAAAATTTTCTTTTGATAAATTACGTAAATAGTTATTTAACTATTAAAATTTTATTTGAAACATCCAAAATAAAATTTTATAATTTAAATATTTACGTTATATAATTTATTCATTTTAATCACTTCTATTAAAAACTGTAATGGAAACTTGACGTGGAATTATTTCTAAAATTTTAATTTTCCAAGTAATTTAAGTAAAATAAAAATTATCATTTTGATTCTTAATATTTTAATATAAATGAGGTTTAATCCTGGTAATAAAAAAAAAAAGAGAGAGAGAAAAACTTTTTTTATCATCAAGAAGAAAACCCCAAATCTATACATTTCTTCTTTTGTGATTTGTTGTAATCAACTTGGCTACTACTATTGATTCAATTTTTCTGCTATCAAGTTTCAATCGTGTTTGATTAGTAAATTTTTTGAAAAATTTTCTCTTTCAAATACAAGATAAAGTGTTGTTTTTTTGTGCGAGAGAAATTGATTCCTTTTTCTAAAATATCATCCCAATTTTTCAATTCCCTTATTTCTTCTCTATTCTTCAACTCCTCTTCTTTATACTTAATTTCTATATCCATATTTCCTTCAAAACTCATATATTTTCAATAACGTTTCAATATTTAATCCCTTCGATTCCCCTAAATACAAGCTTTGGATTTTATTTTTATTTTTTTTACTTTGTTTCTTTAAACATTTGTTGTTAGAGAAAAAAACTGGGTTTAAGGAATTAAATCTGAATCTCTTACAAAAATAAGTTGGAGAACCAAACTTCAATTGCAAATCTCCCATGGGTTTGCTTTTCCATTTTATTTAAAGACAAAAACAAAAATTGATAAAAAAAAAATTGGTTCTTTTAAAAGAGTAATCAAGAAAAATTGAAGGAAAAAATTTTGAATGCTTCTTTTGGGTTTATCATATTCCTTATCATATTCCAACATAACTTGTTGTGGACGAAAATCGTGTTTGAGGTCGCTAATTGTTGGTTCATCCTGTTGTTCTTTCTTCTGTTTTTTTTTTTTTTTCTCAATTCTTAAGTTAAAATTTGGGGAAGAAGATGACGCTTGGATTTTTGTGGGTTTTCAACTATTTAGTTATTGTTTTTTCTTTTATTTCGGTTAATAAGTAATATTGAGAAAATTATATTTTAGTCCTTTAAAATGGTATGCAACTCTTATGACATGATAAATTGTGCCATATGGTATTCAATGATTAGTTCGCGTGTCACAAAAAAAATGTCATAATTGATTTTCGTTAGAGTTTTTATAAGAGTGACCAAAATGAATGAACTATATAATATAGGTACCTAAATTGCAAACTTTTTATTTTGAGTGCTTAAAAGAAGAATTTCTTATTTTATACATAAAATTTTGTTTTGATTCAATTTTTACAAATAACTAACAATATTATCGAATTAACATTATTTTATGTTGATATATTGCATACATAAATAATTATATTAATATGATATAAAAATAAATGTATATATTCGTTTCTTTAAATATGTAAAATTGAATTAAAATCAAAGTTTCATATATATATATATATATATATATATAAGAGCTACAATTCTAGTTTTATATATACAATTGTACCAAATCAAAATTTATATATTAAATTGTTGATTAAAACAAAATTCACATATAAATTTAATATTTATCCCAAATAATAGGAATCCAAAACTATTTAAACTACATGTCTGTTAAGAAATCAAAATCTTTCCAATTGTCAGTTCTATTTATAAAGCTTACGAAATGCTCAAAACATTAACTTTTCTTGAGTAATTATTTATTACATTTGCATCAGAATCAGTACAACATTAGTTAATTGGGCATTAAAAAACAGAAAATAAAAACTTATTCAACTTCTTTTTCATAATTAAATCATTGTTTGGGGAAATTGATGCAAATTTATCACTAATCTCGTATTCTATTTCAAGGGTTAACAACACGGCAGTTTTGCCTGATTTCTCCAGCATTTCCAGTGAGAACTTCAATGGCTCCCATTTTCTTCACCGACTTGGCAAATGCAGGTAAAAAGGAAGAACGCGATCTCTGTAACCGAGTCACGATCTTGTTGGAATTCCTGTTCGTAAGAAGTGCAGCATCTGAAACAAACAACCCCTTCTTTTGTAATAAGATATCGTAGTAATGATTGTCGAATGATAATGAACTTGTAGGATCCATTTCCACTGTTATTGTTGGACTTGCTGGGTTCGGACATTGCTTTCTTAAGGCTTCGGCGTAAGTTGGATCCAAGCTCGGATCAGCATCACCTTTGCCTGTGAAGTTGTAAAGCCTACTTGAGAAAGTTGCACATTGAGCAACTCCAATAGTGTGCGCACCTGTTTGATTAAGGACATTAATGCCAATTTATTACATTTTTTTTCAAACTTCAGTATCAATTCGAATTCAGTATCCGACGCATATTGAGATATAAGCATGAAGAAAATATTTTGAAGTTTCCGGTGCATATTAATGTATAAGAAGTGTAAGCTAGAGCCAAAGTAAGAAAAGGAGCCTTATACCTGAAAGAACAACAAGGTCATTAACGTCAAGGCCTTTCCTATTAAACAGTTGAATCAAACTAGTGAAGTTTGCAAAGGGACGAGGGAGGTTTCCATTGGTCTCAGTTGCCAGTGAAACCATTCCGTCTCTTCTTCCAAGTTGAACGTCCCACAGGGGCTTACTAAACTGCGATAAAAGTATTTCAAAACTATATATAAGAGTCTGAAAACTTCTTGGTGATGAAATGGTGTAGCTAAAAGTGGGTTATTTACAGGTGCAGAAACAGCATCACGAGCTGCCAAGGCAAGAATATCAGCACAGGAAACAACGTTAGGGCAAGCCCTTTCGATTGCAGTCTTGATATCGTCGATCACGTCGAAACCGCTTAAGGATGAGTTCGGTATCGCTTCTTTCTCAGCCGTAGAATTATTAACTGTGTCCAAGAGCACTGATGCATCGCATCCCTAACACAATCAAAGATAAATGTCAGTATATATATGCTTACACATATAACTTGACTCCCAATAAACCTAAGAATCATAAAGAGGAAGTTGTAGTTACTTAGTACTTACCCTAACAAAGCAGTCATGGAATTGCATCCTAATAAGTCGAGCACCCAAAGATGGATTACTTTGGGTTCGGTTTTGGATAATCTCTTTTACGATCTGCTCAGCTCGCGGACAAGTTCTTTTGTAAAACTTATAGCTCAACTTACCAGCATTACAAACATCGACGATTCCGATCAAAGTAAGAGAAACAAGGAGGATGAAAATGCTATAACCGGCCCTCATTTTCATCACTAATTAAGAACTTGATTCAAGAAGCCTAAATGATCTCCGTTATATAGACAAGGAAGTTGACGTCTTAAAGTTAAGTTTGGCTGTAATAATAATATTAAAATCACCTCAACTTAAGATTAAACTTGAGGGTTTTGTCAAAGATCCAACTTTTTTTTATTCCTCATTGACCAATCCAACTGTCTTGGAAGTCTTCCAATCATTAAAATAAAATTGATGGATTCGATCTTATTTTTCTAATCAAGTAGTTGTCTTTGTGTATGATCCCGATTCACGAACTGACAGAAAAGTCAAGAATTTATGTAGTTCAATGTATCCACATCTTACATGTCAGAAGCTTTTCCTTTTATGAGCTAGAGGAGCTTTTCGTATATGAATGAATGACAATGCTGTATAAATTTATAAACTATCAATAGATCGAGGATGTAATCTAACTAAATTCCAAATATTTTTTATCAAAATGAAATAAAATATTTTTATCAAATATAAATTTATTCCCCATAAAGAAAATGTAAACTTATTGGATAATTTATTTTATAAAAAGAAATAACATTATTACGAGTTTGGATAGATAAATATTAAAACATATATAGAAGACTGAAATTATTGTTCCCCTGAAACCATGGATTGAATGAAGGTTGGACTGTTTACGCAAACAATTTAATATATAGTTAAAGTTAATTACATCATGAGTCCTCAAATTATGTTTTAGATTCTAAATTTGTCCCCATACTTCTAAATGTTCTAATTGAGTCTTAAAAAGTGACAATATCACATCAATTAAGTCCTTCTGTCAACTTATCTATCACTTTAATTATAAATGCTAAATGAATTTTGATGCTACATAAAGTTAAAGTAGGTGGATCAAAATTTGAGTACATGTGTAACTATTGCATAGACAATTTAAATTTAGTATGTTAAAATAAAAAAAAGCCTCCTAAACTTTAATAGTATTGTTTTTTTTTTTTTTAACATGTTAAATGCAAGTTGTCCAGGCAATGACCTTAGCACCCCTTAGTTGAGGGATAAAATAATAGTTTTAGTCCATTGTAGTTATGAATTATTTAATTTAAATCATTTTTAAGCAATTTTTTACTTTTGGCCCCCTCAAGCTTTTAAAACTTTATTTTTACCATACAGTATCATATTTGTGGTTTCGTCCTTGATATAGTAGATACATTAATCATGTTTTAAATATGCTCCATATTTGATCTTAGCTAGAAGTTAATGCCAACTTGATGGCTAGGCTAACAAAAAGACTTGGTTAATATGATATTTATATTACAAAGGCTCAAGTATCACGTTTTAAAGTTTTAGAACCAATTTAAAATATACATTGTAATTTGAGGATGGTTAGTTAAATTTACCGTATATAGATGTAATAAAGCGAGTGGAATGAGGGTTCCCGGTGCTCCACGCGGCATCTTGGTTCTCGTTATTAAACAAAACCAGAGATCCTGAGCTTCTTTGAATTTGAACACTTTGCAATTGCAAAGTGCAAGTGGCCGATTGCTTTGGGGTGTAATTAAAGCGTTGAGAGAGGTTAAATACTGAACATTTGACCTCAAATTCGTTTTTGAGCTTATAATTTTATTTTAAAATTTTGAGTTTGAATTATTCAAACTCATTTTATTAAGTTTATTTATATAATAGAAAATGAGTTAACTTTCTTATATTTATTTGAATTCAATTATATGTATTTGAGTTCAAGCTCGTAGTTTCTTTTTTTTTTTTTTTTTCTTTTTTTTTTTGCAACAGTTGAACTGTGCTATTATCAAAAGACAAACAGAACAGCAAACAAAATTTAGAATTTCAGCAGCGTAACAATCGCAACCCAACATTACAACAACAAAAAACAACAATACTGAAATCTCACCACCAAACTTTAAACATATTCTCCCTATTAAAGCCAGCAATCACCAATGAAGCAGCCATTTCATTACCTTTTCTATCAACCACCGAGAAAACTACTTTTCCAGCCTTTAACAAGTCTCTATCGATGTCAGCAAACATTGCTTGAAGAGATCAAGGTCTCATTGCCTTGTTAACACACCAAGATAACGCCACCAAAGAACCAATTTCGATAAATAAGGAATCATAAATTTCCCAATTCATAGTTACGAAAACATCTAGAGCCTTTACCGCACTGGCCTCAGCCACATCCGCAACATAAGCAGTCACCGAACCCGAAAATAATGCTCTGGCAATACCCTTCATATCTCGCAATACCCCACCACATCTTGCTTTACCTTCTTTTGCCATTCCGCACACGTTAAACTTTAACCATCTAAGAGGAGGAGGTCTCCAAAATGCAGCTGCAGATTTAGATTTACAATTATCAAAACAACACTTATTCAAGCTAATTTTTACAGCTCTATGGAAAAAGCTCTGTTTGCATCCTTCCTTCTCATAACCATGCCATTCTTGATTTTTGACGCCAAAAAGATTCTTTGAATTTTATTGCTTCCCAAAGTTCAATATTCAACTTTTTTAACTCCTCCAATTCCGACTCTGACAATTTCCTTTGTTCGCTTATCTCTTCAATGGCCTTAATTTTATCTTTGCAATCAATAATTCTCTTCTACAACATACTACCAGCTTCAATATTCCACTTCTTAAGAGCTCCATTCAATTTACGTAATTTACTAGCCATATTCCCTCCTAAACCCCACATTCCCAACCATTCCATTTCGATTAAATTCCTAGAGTCCTCCTTTTTGAGCCAAGCATTAAAGGCCTTGAACCCCAATCAAGAGATTCATTAACCAATAGGACTGGGATTTGATCCGATAATGATCTATTAATGCCTTTCTGTTGAAAATCCTTTAAAAGTACCAGCCACTCTTCCTCTATTAAGAATCTATCAAGTCTGTTACGTTGCTATCCGGACTAATCCAAGGAATTTTTCCCTACCAACGGCAAATCGACCAGTTTACATTTATCAATAAACTCTCCAAACTCCTTCGATCCCTTCTCAATGCCCGAACAATTAATTCTTTCACTTCTATTCTTCACCACATTAGAATCCCCTCCTACAATCCAAGCTTTACTAAATACACTCCTCAATCCAATTATCTCTTCCCACAGCATTTTTTGTTCCAAAAGGATGTTGGGGCATATACATTAATCAAAGCTGTCTCTTTCCCCTCTGGCACCCATTTTCCTTCAACTACAATTAATCTCTTCCCACAATGCTCAACTATGACCGAAAAAATCTCCTTCTCCCATATCGATAACAGCCCTCCAGATCTATCAATTGCAGCAACAAAAATAAAACCAAAATTGTCATTCCCCCAAATTTTTCTAACTAAATCAACAGACACAAATTCCAGCTTAGTTTCTTGAAGGAAACAAACATTAATTCTATGCATTTTCACCAGTCTATTAACAGCTTCGATTTTGGCACCCGAACCCAGCCCTCTAACATTCCATGTTACTAAACGCATATCTCCAATCTAAATGAAAAATGAATTTTAAATCGACAAAACTGAATTCTCACCAGAATCGCAAAACACCAGCTCACTGCATTTGAAACCCTCCTATTGCTTTCCTTCAATCCTAATTAGCTCTTCAATAATCAACTCTTCATCACCTTGCACACTGAATCCCAGCCTTTTCCCCACCTCCCAAGTCTTCTTTGCTTCTTTGAGAATAACTTTCCTTCTGTTACTAATGTCAGAATCTGACAGCGACAAATAATCCCCCTTTCCTTTCGATTACTTTGCTCCTCTGTCCTTCTTTTGTTTCTTCTTTGAAGTGAGCCCTGAGTCCTGGATCTCTCACATAGATCAGATTCGTTTGTTCAGCACCTTCTTTATTTTTTATTTTTTCTAAAACGATGAAAATCCTCCTCTAATTCGACTTCTGCAAAACGATCCCTTTGACTCTCTGAATCTGATAGGTGGGATAAAACTTTGTTGAGTTTTGGGCTCTCAATATTATTTGGACTATTGATCTTCGGGCTATCAACAATACTTGAACCCTGCAAAGCTAACTCATTAAAGCCCAAATCGTTCCCACCCGTTGCTTTAGGATCACCCACAAACTCTTGACCCATCCCCACTACCAATACCAATCCCATGTTGTTCAAATCTTCTCGAGGCCGTTCTCAATAACTCCTTTAATCCCGTCATTTCGTCTTTCCTCCCGTGACATATCCATTTTCGAACCGTTTGCTGACTTCACTTCTGACGAAGCTACTTCTTCTTCTCTACCCTTATGATCCCCACTTCTTGTATGATTTTCATTTGGTTTTTCCACCAATCCTCTTTCCTTAATACGGATTGGAAAAAACTTGCTGCCAACCTCCAACATAATCACTTCATCAAGCTTGTGCTCTTGCTTCATGAAAATCAATATATCCATCTTTTCAAAATTGTTCACCTTTGTTAAGTTATCACCCATCGTAAAAATCTCACCCCATAAATCATCTACCCTTTTGAATGTTTGGTAATTCCAACAATGAAGAGGAATCCCATCCACTTCAATCCAACCTGCCCTTTCCGAGACTTTAAAATTCTCTGACCAAGGTTCAATATTGATGAAAAATTCTTTCAGATATGCCCAGTCTCTTTGCTTTAAGATCTCCATCAGCTCATCGTCTGGAACCTCAATAAGGAAATATCTACCCTTGATTCTCTTAACAATTAATTCTCCAAGGCCTAAGTTAGCAATTCTATCATATAAGCTATATGCATTGCAAAAAGACGCTACCTCACCAATCAAACAATGTTGAAGCTTCCACAACTGTTCATTCTCGACATGTCCCACAACTTTAATATTTTTCCTCCCCGTTCCATCTACTTCAACAGCCCTATGCCTTCATTTATCATACTGTCATTCAAATTTTCCTTTCCGACATCCAAAAGCTCCCTCCATCTCGACTGCATCACTCCCACTCGACTAAAATATTTTTTAGCTTGAACTTTTCTCCATACTCTCCTGTTGCCACTAAATCTAGCCATTTTCACACCAATCTTTTTTCCTAACAACACAAAACCATCAAGTCTTGAAATTGCCCTTTGAGCATCTTCCATATTAGTGAACCTCACAAAACCAAATCTCTTTCCCTCCATACTTCTCTTAAAAACGCATCCAATACATTCCCATAAAATCGAAACAATGCCCATAAACCTTTCCTGTACATGCTGTCAGGAATATTGTATACAAACACCGTTCTCATCACCATTTATAGTTTCCCAACTGATGGATTTCTATGGAGTAAGTGGCTTAATGTTTTTTTTTTCATAGTTTCTTCTAGAGGATGAAGATAAGCTGAAGAATTTTTTTCTCAACCAAAATATTTTTTATGGTGGGACTAACAGGATGACAACATCAATTGCACTACCACAAACACACATAAATGAGAGTCTGTAACTACTTTGAAACTAGGACATTATACAAACCTCAACATGAAATTACAAGAAAATAAGGCATTACGGGATAAAGCTTTCCATTAACATTATATAAATAATTGAGTTGTTGTTTATTTACCGACTTAAATAAATAAATTAAACATAATTTTGAGGTTTATTTATTAAACCAACCTAATACAAATGAAATTTATTCTATTTATTTATGTTGATTTATATTTGAACAAGTTTATTTACATTCATTTAAAATTTATTTAATAAATAAGTTAAATCTCATTTAAAATTTATTTATTATTTGATTTATTATATAATTAATAATATTAATTATATTGTTTGTGTGTTTTTTATTTATATATAATATAATTAATAAAATTCATACTTGATTATTATTTTTACATTTAAAACATGATGTATATATTTATTTATTATTTGTTTATTGTTTATCAACGTGTTGGCAAAACAAAACCTCAAATCGCACAATGCAACAAATAAGCACCCAGCCATTCGGTACTCATTGAGACATCCATTTATGTTTACTTTGCTCAACAAAGTGGTAATTTATAAAAGAAAATCCCCAGCAAATCATAACAAGCAACTATTCAAATTCACCTGAAACAGGCAAAGACTCTTCATTCAAGAACATACAGAGAAACAACATGATGTTAGAAAGAATGATAAGTCTGCATAAAGAGGAACCAATTTTATGGTGCCATATAGAAATCATCACTCCATGGATCAATTTGGTACAAGGAATGGAAACCGTTATTTGTTGGATCAAAATTCAATGTGGGTATTTTTTTTATATATGGTTTAACCTAAAGTTGTTTATTGCTTTAAATTGATTAAGTTGAATGGAAGTGCCTCATTATAGTGGCCACTTCAATTGTTACCGTGTAAATTAAGAAAATAAAATAAATAATGAACATAAAAGACTGTTCACACAATTTGATTTCCCTACGTTTATAGAGCCTAGCTCAGTGAGTAATTCCATTATCTTTAATCCACAATACAAGTGAGTCAAGCCCTATCACTCTCCAAACATAGTGACCTCACTTTTGTATCTAAAGACTTTAGCACTCACCTTTAAATTTCAAGGGAGAATTTAGGTTGTAAACACAATTGGTCTACACTTCAAATGCACTTACAAAATAAGTTTCTCGATGAACAATAAAGTATTCTTTATGCTTTCGTACAAAATCCATACAAGTCTCTCAATATATAAAAGTTTTCAAGACTTGCCAACATACTAGTAATCAATTACAATCCAACCCTTTAATAATAACAACTACAAAATAGCAAAAATAATATACTAATAAAGTCTAATATAAAGTGAACTAATGGAGATCCATTATTCAAAAAAGTTTTTAATGTGATCCCGATCGATTCTCCATAATCCAAGAGTTCTAATTGATTGATTCGAGCCAATCTAATCTTCAAGGATAGTAGAATTCAATGGATTGGTCTTCAAAGTCTAGCTTCTATATATCCACAATATCATTATAATTCAAAGCCTGAAGATTTTGTTTCAATAAATTGCCAACTCCAAATATGAAAAATTTGCTAAATTGTAATTGTCACAGGGTCGATGGAAGTTTCCCTTTTGACTGGCACTTAGCAGGCCACTTCAAAACTTGCTTCAACAACCTTTTCCTTTGGTAATTTTTTAACAAAACCACACAAATTATAAAGCTAATCATCAAAACAGATATAGCTCCCTCCCAACACAGTCCTTATTTTAACATACTTAAAGCAAAATTATATAAATCAACCATCAATGTTTTGTATAGAATTGATATTAATAATTAAACTACTATAATTATATCTAAGTAAGATGTGGATAAGTGAAGTGCACCAAAATAGAGTTGATAAGTCATTGATAATATTCAAGATTTTTTAGCTTTACAAGTTCAGAAAAACAAAACAAAAAGTAAAATAATCAATAAGAAGCAAATAAGTAGGATCGCAATTAAGCAACAATATCAAATCTCTATGTACTCCCCCTTACTTGCTAAATCACTTGAATTTTTTACTAGAGCTTGGAAATGACTCAGTTATGAGATTCAATGGAGGAGTTTAAATGCTTAATCATCCTCCTATTGAACCTAGTGTTAGAATCTAGTGCCCCAAGTATAGTATATTCGTCAATTTATATTTTTAATTTTTCAAACATATTGATTTAAATAAAGTTCCCTAATATATTAATACCATTTGTATCTATCTTGTAGCGCCCCATGCCCGACCCTCAAAGAGGATCCAGGATGTCATGTTACAACCTTACATCCTTACCTATTCTTAGAACCTAGTTTGAAAAGAAGTTGGACTACGTCAACAATTACCATGAATAACAAATTGGAAAATACTGAATCTTGAAGTAAACTATTTCAAATCAAAACCATAAGTTTCAATACAAAAGTTTGGGAAAAATAGTAGTTTGGCAAAATAAACTTAATTACAAAATATTGTTCTTCATAATTATAAGCTAAATGCCATCCCCTACTGTCAAGCGTAACACAAAATCATTAGGAGTCTCACAATAGTAAATATCCTCTAGCATAGTCCTAGGTGACCTTTACTTCTTCGTTAGCCTTGAAAAGGAAAGGTGACGGAGTAAGTTTGAAGAACTTAGTAAGATCCAGAGCAGATACAACAAAGAATATACATAAAACAAATAATTAATTCCTTTCCAACTCAATGAGACAGATAGTTCACCCATAGGCGAGTACCATCCACAAATGGACTTTACACGGTTCGCTCATTAGCGATTACCAGACTTGCACAGTTCTTACAATTGACATTGTTCTATTGGTGCAAATACTATGCCCATGCATACATTAGACATCCTTCTTCGTGATAGCCAACACCCTAGTCTATGTTTAGAAATCATATCATTCGTTCATTTCCTTTACTTGTCATGCTTTACCAATCTGGTTTGCAAATTCTCTTGCCCTACTAGAGGCTATATAACTATTCTCATGTATCATTGAAGGCAACGCCATGAGTTCATTTCCTTTTTGTTCAAACCATATGGTTCCTTTCAGAGTAAGGGGATAATAACTTAACCCAAAGCAAGGCCCTTGCAACATTTACATAGAGATGCCAAACCAGACTTTTCACAATGAATGTTCGTTACTTTAGTGCAAACACTTTACCTTCACAGAACAAGTGAACTTACCTTATACCATATATGAAATAAAATCATTATACATACAAGGGGTATGAAGGAATCATTAAAGATTGCAGAAAAGTTCAGACAACGGGACTCTTGCGATGGACATTGAGGACTAGGTAGAGACATTATGGTGGTTTAAAAATGAGCTTGAGAAAAAAAGAAGAGAGTGCAGGGTATGGTATGTATAGACCCTTGATAAAAATTGAAAAAAATTGTGTGAATAAAAGAAAACCGAGGGTAAAAGCAAATTAAGTGAAACAAAAGCACAGTTAGTGTTAACATCATTATGAGTGAAAGAGAGCAAAAATTAAAAAAAGGACTCAAAGGAAAAATCAATTGAGAGTCTCAAAAGAAATCTTTCAATTCATAATGTATTAATACTTGTTACCTTGTTATACGTACTAATATTAAACACTAGCTTCTAAATTTTTGGAAAGATAAAAAAGGCGAGAGAATGAGAAATAATGAGGTGAGTTTCATGATGAAATTGAGGGAAAATAGAGAACAATGTCGTGTACTTTACTATTTCTAGTGCTTGAAACCTTTTTGAGCTACCTTTTGTTTGAAATCCGAAAAGTCCTAAGCCTCAAAATGTTACAGGCCTAGAAATCCTTGAGCGACTTTAACATTTCACGTGCACACTTCTCTTGACATGTCTAAGTTTACTCTGATGAACACCTTCCATTTGCTATGAATGTTTATAGTGTATCTACATAGTTTATTTTGATAGATAACATGTTTGTACGTATATTCCTTTGAATTACCTTTAGATTTGTTAACCCTTTAACTTGTTAAACTAAGTTTGTCTACTTTAAGAATACTCGAGTTAGCTAAATAGCATTCTTAGGTTGCATGTGATATAGTTATTGTATAAATTCAATATTTAACAACCATGTTGCCTTTTTATTCAATTTAAACAAAGGGTCATCTTTTGCATGTTTTGTGTGTTTTCTTGAGGATAAGCGAAGACTTAAGTGTGGGGGAGTTTGATATGTTAAATTAGGCTCCCTAGTACACTTAAAGAGATTGTTTCTGAGCAATTTATATGCTTTTTGTCGTGTTTTTACTTAGCTTTTTTTATTTTCTTTAATAAGTGAAATGGTGTGTTTTATGCTATTTTTGAGATCCAAAATGACCAAATGCGTCATAAGGACCCTAACGGTTGATTGAGTGTTGTAAGGAGTCAATGGTAGCATGAACATGAACAAAAATATCACCTAGAATACGGTATCACGATATTGAAGTATGGAAGTCGTGATACCCCTAATAGTGTTGAAATAAGAAGAAATAGGACAATCTAAAGTGGTATCGTGATACCCGCCATCCAAGGCAACCCCACATTTCAAGACTGACGAGGGTATCGCAATACCAAACCATGGGTATCGCGATACCACTTTCGTGAGGGGACAAAAAATGACTGCAGGGGTAGTCCTTATCCAACTTCAACACCAATAAAAAACACATGCTGAGGGACATTTTGGTCAACAAAAATATAGCCTAATGCCTACTAAAAAAGGCTAAAATTGGCTAGGAAAAAAGAGAGGATAGCACAAGACACATTTTAGACAGAAGTTTTAGCTTAGTTTTCTTAGTTTTTTTCTTCATATTTTTAGGGTTTAGTCTTCTCCATAGTTGTAGGGTTTAGTTTTACTACATTTCTTGGTTTCTTTTGTATTTTTTTAGTCAGTTAAGTTAATTATTACTGTAGCTAAGGTTTATTTACATGTTCAGCACCTTAAACTCTTTTGTAATAACATTTTAATCCTAGTTTATTACCAGTTAGTTTTGTATTCTTTTACTTGTTAAAAATCATTGCTTTAGTATTTTTACTTGTTTATCTTATTGTCATTATTGTCTTCTCCAAGCTTTTGCAAGAAAGCTTGGGTTTTTACATATTTTGCTTCAAGTTTAAGTTAATGCTATTTTTACCTATTCATTAGCTATTTTGGTGTTTAGATATTAGCATGAGTAGCTAAATACTAAGTGGTAGGTTGATAAAAGTGATGGTGAATTGATTTTTAGGTTCAGGGACTAAAGCGAAAAAAATTGACTAAATCGAATAAACTACAAAACTTTGAATTGACGATCATAAGGGAAAATTAAGATAAGTGAGAATGAGAGGAGATCTTATCGAGCATCAATTTAATAGTTTCGGGTTAGTTTGGTGAGGTCAAGAGATAAACCAAACTAATTTATCGAAATTGGTAAAGTTGAGGCTGAGAGATAAAATTGAACCAATTTAGGAGTAATAGCAATTTAGATCCCTAATTCAAAGGCTAATCAACCTCATAGAAACCAACCAACCATTACCTGTTATCATATTTGTTCAAATTTTCTAGTTTTATATTTTGTTTCATTTACAATTTAGTCCTTTTTTGTTTTTAGGTAATTAATTAGCGAAATTAAACTTGTGAACGACCTACCATAATATAAAATTTAGTGAGTAGGTAGTTAGACTCATTTAATTGAATGTTTATCGTTTAGGAATAATTTAACCACCAATTCCTTTGGGTTCAACCCGTTGGATTACTCCGGTGTTCCATCAGACAATATAAATATTACAACTGACATTGTCTGCTTGTAGTTAAAATTGCAACCTTTAAATTGCTTTATAAAATTGTTTGTTTTACACGCACATGTGATAGCGGTCATAATACGAGAAGACAACTTATATTAGTAAATAATCTAAACAGATCGTAGCTTAATTGAAATTAAGCAAATCGATTGAAAGACTAAAAAAAACAAAAAAAAGTCAATTTTTTAGTTTGATTCACTTTGATTTTTTCGATTTAGATTTTTTTTTTTTGCACACCCTTAACTATTGAGAGTGAAATTGAGGCTTGCCTTTTATTTTACCATGACAATAGGTTTGATCCAAGGTAGAAGCATCCTCCTAATGTACTCTTTCGATTATCAATGTTTCTAGCTCAACTAGCATCACTGTATCCAACTAGGCTCTTTGTACTTCCTTTTGAGAACCAAAATCCCAAGTACAATGGTTTCATTGATTTAAAAAGTTTTTAAATAAATGTTTTCATCTTGGCCAATTCATCAAGGGGACAAAACCTCTTATCTTAACTTTCAGTTGATTCTTCTAAGGAGGACGATATCATTCACCTTAACCAACACATCAAAAGGGATGAAATCTCTCACTTTGGTTTGTTTTCCATTTGTAAATTTGGATATTATTCTCCCTTGTTTGTTTCTTGAGGGGGACACCAATAATTCCTTTGGTTATGTTTGCACTTTGACGTGAAGAAGTTGAACTAGATGTCATTGCTGCATGAAAACTCTAAATGGGATGTCATGTTTAATATTGTGGCATACCTTTTAATTATGCGAGTTTATTTTCTAACCACCTCCATTAACATTTTCCTTCATTGGTTTCCTTGTTGGTCTTTTAGTGAAACTTTCATCTTGAAGATGTGGCAATAGTTCTTCTCTTTACTACTATAAAGCTAGTTTATTGAAGAAACTAAATGATATGTTTGGCAATGATGACAATTGGTGATGGTAGGTGTAGGTGGTTTTCTGGCTACAGAGCCTAGGGTTTTCTGGGTTACCCTTTTTAGTTAAGGTCTTAAGATCGATTTCTTGTAGTAGAACATTTGTTGATCAGTCCTCACTTCAAGGGCTAAGGCTTTTACATGCTGCTCGTTGATGGTGGATGCCTCACCCTATCCCATTGCCTAATCTGTCTTATGGTTGATTTATTTTTCTTCTTCTTTTTTTTTTAGTTGAAAGGGTATTTATAAGGAAGAGTGGCTAAGCATGGGACCCAACATAGAGTTTCTAATTCCTTAGTTGCAATGGAATAGTGGCGGATGTCAATAAAAGTATTATTAGAGTTGACATGAAAAGACTAAGTGAGGCTCTCAACTGGCCTAGATGTGATGGATTGATGGAGTTTATTAGGAACCCTTTTTTATATATCTCTTGAGTATTGTATAGGCCCGCTTGGTATGACAAGATGTTTAGGCAACACATTACTTTCTGGTGACACCATGAGGCTAAGCTTCGCCATGTATAAGATAGTGATTCGTCGAGTTTTTGTAGTCATTGAACGATCTAGAGAGGAAATTTAGGACGAGGGTATAACAATAATATTTTATAGAAATTGAAAAAAATGAACTTGACCAAAAATATTTTACTTGAAAAAATTCAAAATTTAAATAGCTTAAAAAGTCAAAATCTAAATAAAAAATATAAAATTATCTAAACCAAATGACACAAACTCGAAGAAGGCTACATGCTCAAATTGGGACCCAAATTTTTAGGGGTTTCTCACATAAAGGTCACACCTTTCAAAATAGTTATATAAGGTTTAACCTTTACAAAAAGTGTTCAAATGAAAGTCAAACCTCTCAAAATGCATATTCGAAATGAAGGCCAAACTTTTTCAAAATGCTCAAATAAGGGATTCTTATATTAGGTTTCTGTTAGAATTAAGTGACCGAATCCTTATTTAAATAAAATACAGTAGTAAAATAAAACAAAAAAAGAATCCATATAGAATTACACTTCTTTTATTTTATTTTAGAATAAGGTTTTTTAAACCTTATTAAATTCCATCTATTTGATATTGATTAGAATAAGGTATTTCAGTCTTACTAGAATATGGCTTTACAAGCCTATAAATAGACATAGTCTATTCCTCTTGTAATTAATTTGAATTCGACATAGTGAATTTTCATCTTCTCTGCCCGTGGTTTTTTTCCAAAAGGGTTTCCACGTAAAAATCTGTGTGTTTTTTATTTTATTTTATTTTTACAGTTTCAAATTATGTCCTTGTTATTTTCTTTTTTTTTTCCTTTTCAATTAATATCTAATTTAATTATTATGTGTTTTATTCTAAATACGTCAACATTCCTCTAATTTTTGCTACAAATTAGGCTAAAGTGTGTGAAAAGCTCTTATTTAAACACTTTTATAAATGTTAAGGCTCTTATGTGACTATTTTAAAAGATTTGATTCTTATATGAGCAACTCTTAAAAAATTGGACCTAATTTGAACATTTAGCCCTTGAAGAAATCAAAATACTTCCAATTGTCACTTAATATTATAAAGTTTACAACATGCTCAATACAAAACTTTTTTTTTATTTTTTTTAAGTCATGGTTTATTACAATTGCACCGAAACTAGTACATGATTAATTCGGTACTAAAGTAGAAAATAACTTATCCTAATATTCTTCAATTTATTCACTTATGCAAAATTCAATCATTAATTTTTCCCCAGAAACTTGACGCAGAAATGCATGCAAATTTACCACTGTTCTCTTAATTCTTTCCTGGGTTGACAACACGGCAGTTTTGCCTAATTTCTCCAGCATTTCCAGTGAGAACTCCAATGGCTGCCATTTTCTTCATCGATTTTGCAAACGCAGTGAAAAACAACGAACGTGACCTTTGTAACCGAGTTACGATCTTGTTGGAATTCTTGTCTGTAAGAAGTGCTGCATCTGAAACGAACAACCCTTTCTTTTGTAATAAGATATCGTAGTAATGATTGTCGAATGATAGTGAACTTCCAGGATCCATTTCCACTGTTATTGCTGGACTTGCTGGGTTCGGACATTGCTTTCTCAAGATTTTAGCATAAGTTGGATCTAAGCTCGGATCAGCATCGCCTTTGCTTGTGAAGTTGTAAAGCCTTCTTGAGAAAGCTCCACAGCGAGAATCTCCAAGGGTGTGTGCACCTATTTGATCAAGGAAATTAATGCCAAATTGTTACAATTTCTCAAATCTATTTATCCAACCCTATAAATCTTCTTTTTCACATCTGAACAATATTCGGATATGGGTATTTAGCTCCGATGTTACATACATGCATAGATTATTAATGTATATGAATTGTCACGTACGTAAGAAAGCTTCATTTTCTTTTAAGGAGAACTACCAAAAAAAAATTATAACTTTTTGGAAACCAAAATAACCTTTTTTACTATTTTTTGAGTGTAAAGAGGTTAAAAATTTAGAGGCAATATCTGGAATCTCACACATATTTGAAGTGTACAAGGATATGATAGAAATTCTATTCCATGCTAAAATTTGTAAAAGTTAACAAACATTATAATAATAATGGATGAAATTAATGATTTGAAATTAATTAATGATAATATATAAATTATTTATAATATTATAATAAAATATATATTAAATTGTAAGTAAAATAAAATTTAAATATGTAAATATTTAATATTAAAAATATTAAATGCAGTATAATTATTTATCATAATATTATCATTAATCTTAAGTTAATGTTGAGTTAACTTGTAACACCTATTTAATCAACAATATTATCAAAATATATAATAGATGGATGTAATAAAATATATATGCATAATACAATTAAAATCTTTAATTTATTTTAAAATAAAACTCTTGTTTAGTAGTAAAGCTAAAGTTTTATTAATGTTAAAAGTAACACGGTTCAAATGTAACCACATGAAGTTTTTATTGGATTTTTAAAAATAAAAGACTAAAATGCTAACAAATAATATAATCTATTTTAATTACTAAAAATATTTTTATACTTTTTTAACTAACTAAATTAATTTCTCATTTAATTTATAACATCAACTCAATTAAGAGCTTAAATAATAGAATAAATTATACCCATACGTTTTTTATCAATGAATAAGTGCAGTGAAGCGATGTGACAAGCAAGTATTAAATGTTAATGTATAAGAAGAAATTATACCTGAAAGAACAACAAGATCATTAACATTAAGGCCTTTCCCCTTAAATAGTTGAACCAAACTAGTGAAGTTTGCAAAGGGACTAGGGAGGTTTCCATTGATCTCAGTTGCCAGTGAAACTCTACCGTCTCTTCTTCCAAGCTGTACGCTCCACATCGACTTTTTAAACTGCAACATAAATATAACAGAACTACAAATATTAGATTTTTTTTCTTTTTTTCTTTTATTATATGTGAAAATATAAATGTCTTAAAACTTGTTGATGCAATGGTGTAATGGGTCATTTACAGGTGCAGAAATTGCATCACGAGCTGCCAAGGCAAGAATATCCGCACAAGAAACGACTTTAGGGCAAACCCTTTCGATTGTTGCCTTGATATCGTCGATCACGTCGAAACCACCTAAAGATTGATTCGGCATTGCTTCTTTCTCAGCCTTGGAATTGTTAACTGTATCCAACAACACTGATGCATCGCATCCCTAACATAATCAAACAGAAAACCTCAATACATACATATATATATAACTTGGGAAAGGCATAGCTCAACTTACCCTAACAAAGCAATCATGGAACTGCATCCTAATAAGTTGAGCACCCAAAGATGAATTGTTTCGAGTATGAATCTGGATAATCGCTCTCACGATCTTCTCAACTTGTGGGCAAGTATTTTTGTAAAAGCTATTACTCAACTTACCAGCATTACAAACAGTAAGAGAAAGAATGAGAAGGAAAATGCTATAACCAGCCCTCATTTTCATCACTAACCTTAGAATCAAAATGAAGAGGAGAATTAATTAGAACACGGTGTTCTTGGTAGCAGATTCAGTACATTGAAAATCTTCGACAATGTCCTTTATATAGGACAAGGACGTCGACGTGTTAAAGCCAAGTAGTAGTGATAATAATAATAATAATGATAATAATAATAGTAATAATAATAATTACTATTATTATTATTACTATTATTATTATTATTATTATTATTATTATTACCTTAACTTAAGCTTATCTCGAGGGTTTTGTCAAAGATCTATCTCTTTATTTTTTTTAATTCCTCATCGACCGATCACAGTATCTTGAAAGTCTTGCACTATTAAAGTATAATTAATTAATTTGATCTTAATTTCTTTTAATCAATTAGTTGCATTTATGAATGGACTGAAAACTTTCAATTTTTATTTCAGTGTATATTCAAATATTTTTATGTATATATGATGTACTATTTTATTTTAATCTCCTCATCAACTATTGGAAAAAAAAATCATTTTTACATATTCTAGTAACACGTAAGAGCCTTCTCTTTCTTTTTACCTGCAAGAAAAAAAAAAAAAAGCTTTCTTTTTCTTGGAGGGGGGAGGGTAGGTAGAAGCATTTCATATCCGAATGAATGAGTAATATTGTATAAGTTTATCAACTACAAATAATAAATCAAGAGTGTAATATGATTAGTACCCAAAGTTAAATAATAAAAAATAGCTTCTGAACTAGTTTATTTTTATTTTATTTGTTTCATCAGCCAAATAATATAGTAATTTCATTTTAATAAAATAATAATAATAATAATGATAATGATAATGATTAGTACCCAAGTATAGTTTGTTTGGGACATGATTTTTAATAAAGTTTTATCTTTTTTAGTTTAGATAGAAAAAATATTTAAAAGAAAAAGCAAAAAAAAAGAGAGAAGAGGGACATGATTTTTCCATGAAACTGATGGCTGAAATTATTGTTCCACTGAAACCATGGATCAAAAGAAAGTCGGACTGTTCACGGAGACAATAGGGTTAATTGCATTAAATTTTCTTAAACTACTGTCAAATTTTAAATTGGTATCTAAATTTCAATATATTCTAATTGTTTCCTTAAATTATCAGCATTGTATCAATTAGACTCTCCTATCAGCCTAGTAATCAATTTAAATCAAGGTAGCTAATATTGTACCGGTGGATGTATTATTTTTCTATTGGTATTGATACTAATTGGTAGCAATCTATTTCAATGTATTATTTCGAAGCTATTGTTATTTTTTAAAAAATCACTACAGCAAAATTGGTTTTTAGCGGCGTTTTTAGCGGCGTTTTAATTAAAAACGCCACTAAGGAACAAGCATTAGCGGCGCTTCCCAAAAACGCCGCTAAAGATTGAGTTTTAGCGGTGCTTTTATAAAAACGCTGCTATATGTACACCTTTAGCGGCGCTTTTTAGAAAACGCCGCAAAAAAATTAACACAACGTCGTCGTTTTGTGTTGAGCCTTTGGTGGCTTTAGCGGCGTTTTTAGAAAGCGCCGCTAAAGATCGAGTATTAGCGGCGTTGCGCTTTTTAGAAAATGCCGATATATGTAACCTTTAGTGGCGCTTTTTGGAAAAGCGCCGCTAATACTTGATCTTTAGCGGCGTTTTCTACAAAGCGCCGCTAAAGAATTTTGTAACACGCCATCGTTTTGCCTTGAGATTTTAGTGGCTTTAGCGCTTTTTAAGAAACGCTATAAGTACCTTTAGCGGCGCTTTTGAAAACGCCGCTAATGCTCGATCTTTAGCGTTTTTAAAAACGCCACTAAAAGATTAAATACACAATATGAATTAACTATGGGAAAGTTAATTTCATTTTAGTTACTTAATTATGAAAAGTTACACTTTGATAAATAACTTAGAAGTTTTCATTTAATTAAATTATGAAGATGTTAAAATCAATGTTATGGCTTTCTAAACCTTAATTAACCCCTAACCCTAAAATCAATAACCCTTTTACATCTCAAACCCCAAATCTCTAGTCATAAACCCTAAATTGTAAACCTTAAACCCTAAACATTAAATATTCAATCCAAAACCATAAAACCCTAAACTATAGACACTAAACCCTTAAGCCCTTAAATATAGATTCCTAAATCATAAAACTATAAACCTAATATCACTAGACCCTAAATTATAAAACTTAAAACTATAAACCCTAAATCTAAAACCATAAAACCTTAAACTATAGACAACAAACCCTTAAACACTTAAATACTATATAAATCCTAAATTAACTGTAAGAATAAATAATATATATATATATATGGATATATATATTGATATATATAGATATTAATGTAAAAGAACGACACAAACATATAAAAATAGAAACCACATTTCAATCTCTATTCTCTAAATATTCAAATTATATATTACCATGTAATGTTTTATTAAAAAGTCAATAACATTAATCTGTTTAGATTAATTAATAATATTATAAAATATATAGACTAAATGATATTAAAAATTAAAGTATATGCAAATAAATCTAAAATTTAAATATATTAGAGACCAAATTAAAATTTAACCATGTATTAATAGGAAATAATAATAATAATAATAATAATAATAAAAGAGAAAAAAAGGGAGGAAAAATTATTGTCATAATTAGTGGCGTTTTAGCAAAAAACGCCGCCAATATGTATTAATAGTTTAAACTATGTCGTTTTGAAGCTTAGTTATTAGTGGCGCTTTCTAAAAAGCATACAAAACATCTATTAAAAGAATGTAAAACGACGTCGTCTACACCCTTGTTATTAATGGCACTTCTATAAACGCCAAAAGGTGAGAATTATTGGCGTTTTATCCAAAACGCCACAAAATCATCAATGATTGCAAAACGGCATCGTTATTACATTGTTAATAGTGGCGCTTTCTATAAAACGCCACAAATATTTATTAATAGATTGAAAACGGCGTCGTTTTTGGAACCCCAATTTCCTTTACTTTTCCCGATTCGGTTTACCCGACTACTTTTCTTTTACTACTTCATTTCAAATTTCCTTAAAATTTCCCATTACTTTCAAGCCCTAATTTGAAATCCCTATAATTTCCCCAAAGAGATATCCTCAAATCGTTTTCCCAAGTCCCTTTGATTTGCTCTGCTATCAGTAGTTTTCCCATAACCCCAAATCAAAATTTTTGATTTTTGAACCCTAACTGCGTCTTCGTCTGTGTCTGCCTCTTCTCTCCGCCGCTGCCATTGGAATTTCGAGTCCTATAGGTATTTTTACTACTTATATGGACACTTTATTTAGTTTAATTTAGTCTCTTTGAAAATGGATAATGAATGTCATCTTTGTGACTATAATGTGATGTTACTGTTTTTTTCAATCTTGTGATTACAGTTGTTGTTATATTGATGTATATTAAGTTACTGTTATTAATAACCTCAATCATGATTGGAATTATTTGGATATTTTATTCTTCTTTTTTGTGAAAGTAGATTTAAAAATTAACTTTTAAATTTTGGAGTTTTAATTTCGATGTTCATAGAGTTTAAGTTTTAGGATTTTGTGTTTCTATTTCAACTGTTAAATTTTGGGAGTTGAGGGTTCAGGTTTTATGTTTCATACATTCCCCGTTTATGTATGTGAAGCTGTTCTACATCATATCATGATGATGTACAATTGTTATACTTGCTTATTTCAGAAGATATGGAATTAATGTTGAGAAATATCTTGATGCTTTCTCGAATATCTCATGGCCAATGTTGGAGGCATCAATACTTTACTTCTAAAGCCATGATGGGTTGAATATGTCATCTCTCGCTATTGATCAGAGACAACATTCATGGTTTATTCCTAAAGGAACCCTTAAGCCCGCTTTTGGTACTAATTATTTCTAAAAATATTTGAAAATTTTGATTTATCTATGGAAATGCTTGGTTTAGGTCATTGTATTCCTTCTGCAGAAAAACAAGATAATCTTAAAAGTCGCGCTACAGTTAGCATGTAAATTGATAGGTTGCAAGCGCACTTATGGAAAGACATATCTGTCTTATTCCCCATCCCCTTATTCTCATCCCTTCTATAGAGTACATGGAAATTGAAGTTATATCCCATAGTGGAAAGTTTTGTATCTCTAGACTGTGCATATCCAATATGATTAAATAAATGTGTGTATATATATCGATAATTGATTGATATTTTTTTGCAAAGGCTTCTAAATTTAATGCTTGAGTATTGACAAGAAGATGTTACCATCAGTTATTTTAATTTTTGAGAATGAAATGCACCCACTATACAATAATTAATTAAGACTCGTAAATATTTGATTTTCAAATTCATTCACCACTATAATTTATGGTAATCTAAAACCCAAATTCCTTTTCGATGTGTGAAGTGCATTTGTGTGTTTTGTAGGTGTTTTAAATTTGAGATTGGTTTGTGATAGGGTGAGATATAGTTGGGTGTTTCATGTGGAGCATGTTTGTTGACTTGGATGTCATAGTTGGGACGATTATCTCCTTTTTGCCCATTTGTACCGCAAGTTATGGTGTTTGTTCATGGGCAACTTAGAAATTTTAGTGGTTCTCAATTAAATGCAGCATCATCTTCATCATTATTATTAATTTTATATATATAATTTTACAAATATACTATAGTTATACCTTATCTATGAATAATTTATTCCTTATTAAGAAAAAATAAAAATTGAATAGCGAAGAGTTTAATTTATAATATATTAAGTTTTTATAACTTGTATAGATTTTTAGTAATGATTAGGAACTTTTATTGGTACTCATTTATTATTTTAAATAATATTGCTTGGTATTGATAATATGAAAGTAAAATGATATTGTATATATTTTTTAGCCATTAATTATATTGTATATTGAATAGTATGACAAGAGCAGCCAGAAAATTTATTAAAATGAATGCAAAAGTAAATCTAATGTCCTGTACAATTATAGAATTGCTTTTTGCTTTTTGCGTTTATAAGTAATAGTTGCTTTTTGCTTTTTTAATCTATTTTAAAGATTTGCCAAACTGCTTCAAACTGGGTGAGAAAGGTGTGGAGAATGATATAGATGTTGATGACAGCACTTCAATAGAGGAAGTCTGAATCAATTTGGTCGCTGTACTAAAAGATTATCTTCAGGTCAGCTTCTTCTTCTTCTTCATTTGAATAGCTATATGCTGGGTTTTAGTCAGAGAGATTATCTGTCTGTATTTTATATATGTGCCTAATAGTAATTTGCTCGAGTAAATTATCAAAAAAGAATCTCATGTTTCTGAATTTGTGCACAAACAACTGGAATGTTTTATTTTTGCAAAAATTTCAATTAATGTTTGTACAATTGCAAAGGCATTTTCACGGGGAGTGGTAGCTTAATCGAGTCTATCAGATATCAAAAGAATAATATGAAGTATAGTGTGGTGGTTGCTCATTTTATTCATTAATCATATGGTTAAGTTTTTAATCTCTACTAATAAGAATGAAGCACATTTTATGACCATCTATTTTATGAAGTAAAATTATATTGTATACTAAATATGGTACATATACTTTAATTCCTTGGTATCGATATAGATAAAGTTTTTATATTTGCTTAAACTGAAATATATTTGTTGCTACTCTTATAATCTTACATCTGTTCTAGGTACTATCGAGCACCTGAATTAATATTTGGGGCAACTAAATACACCATGACCATTGACATCTGTTTTAGGTACAGGTTTCATTGCTAAATGTTTTCCTTATTTCTATGCATTTTCACTTTAAATTACTTAACAAATATTACTTTGTTGACTCCACCTGCTGTTCTTTGGTGAGAGTGGAGTAGACCAGTTGTTGAAATTATTAAGGTACGTTTTATTTCAAAATTCTAATCAATAATAGTTTTATCATGATGATTTTGGAAAAATTAATATTTTGGGGTTGCGATTTTGTAAAGATTTAATTGCTAGTTCTGTTTGGAGTAGAACTATTTTGTTTCCAAATTAATTTTAAATATTTGGTTCAACTTAATTATTATTTGATTCAACTTAAGTATGAATAGGTATGAATTAATTTTATTACCGTGTAGCTTGCTTGTCCATTAAAATTACAACAATAGTGACTTTCTCTCTAACCTTATTTTAAATATTTTAAAGATTCAAAGTATATAGGTGGAAACTGACGGGTTGCCTTATATCGAGCTGCAAGATATAATGGATCCTCCTAGGTGTAACAACGTCACGTATGATGAATCTTAAAAATTCAAAAGACTTGAAAAAGTTCTATCGAGCTCATTTACTATTGAATATTTATATAACCTTAATTTATTTCCAATTTACTTATAAAAATTAAACTACGATTCTTTTTTATATTATTATATTTAAATTACTATTTTTTATATTAATAATGTTTGATTTTAATATTTAAATAATTTAAAGATTCAAAGTATATAGGTTGAAACCTGACGGGTTGCCTTATATCGAGTTGCAAGATATAATGGATCCTCCTAGGTGTAACAACGCCACGTATGATGAATCTTAAAAAATTCAAAAGACTTGAAAAAGTTCTATCGAGCTCATTACTATTCTTAATTTATTTCCAATTTACTTATAAAAATTAAACTACGATTCTCTTTTTATATTATTATATTCAAATTACTATTTTTTTATATTAATAATGTTTGATTTTAATTTAAATATTTTAAAGATTCAAAGTATATAGGCTGGAAACTCGACGGGTTGCCTTATATCGAGTGCAAGATATAATGGATCCTCCTAGGTGTAACAACGCCACGTATGATGAATCTTAAAAAATTCAAAAAGACTTGAAAAAAATTCTATCGAGCTCATTTACTATTGAATATTTATATAACCTTAATTTATTTCCAATTTACTTATAAAAATTAAACTACGATTCATTTTTGATATTATTATATTCAAATTACTATTTTTTTATATTAATAATGTTTTATTTTAATATTTAATATTTTTAAATTTCTTTAAAAGTTATAACTACTTTTTATCAAAACTTACAACAATAGCTGACCTTCTCTCCAACCTTATTTTAAATATTTTAAAGATTCAAAGTATATAGGCTGGAAACCTGACGGGTTGCCTTATATCGAGTTGCAAGATATAATGGATCCTCCCTAGGTATAACAACGCCACGTATGATGAATCTTAAAAAATTTGTATGTTTCAATTTAATATGTCCCATCTAATATACAAATATTTAATAAAATATTTTATATAGTTTTAACTTAAATTTAAATTATTATTGAAATATTCTCGTCTGTTTTATCACAAATATTATTCTCCGTTTATCACAAATATTATCGTCCGTTTTACCGTTTAAGTTAAACTTTTTATTCAAACTAAATCATAGCTTTTAAGCTAAATACGGATGTCCACACAGTGCTTTAATATGTACTTAAGAAAAGATGACTTGTAAAACAAAAATTAAATTAAGTGTGGACTATTTTAACTGCACATGTGATTTGTCAAATAAAAACGAATGACATGTATATTATTTAATTAAAATAATTTTTATAAATATTATTTAATCCCACTACTTACATGTAGATACTTGATATTTGATATGTATTATCCATGTGATTTTCCACATCGTGAAATAAAAAACTTACATAATACATAAATATATTTGATATCATAATTTACATAACTTATATAACATATATAACTTACACGATCACCTTTAGTTACGGGAAGATGAATCAACCACCTATCACGCAAACAAGGAGAAGATCGAGGGATGAATCTGATGATGAATCTGACGAAGAGGATGATCCTAATGAGGCGGAGTTGTGGAAGAAAAGGAGTATTTTTTTTGAGTTGCCTTATTGGGAGCACAACATTTTACGCCACAATCTTGATGTCATGCATATTGAGAAGAATGTCTGCGAGAACATAATTGGAACAATTTTAAATGTCGATGGAAAATCAAAAGACAATCTTCAGAGCCGACTTGATTTAGTTGACATGAGAATCCGGCGTGATCTTCATCCTCAAGTACTTCGAATGGGAAATATCGGTTGCCGCCTTCTATTTTTTCAATGTCAAAGAAAGAGAAAGAAGTTTTCTACATGGTGTTGAAGGATATAAAGGTCCCAGATGCGTATGCGTCAAATATATCTCGATGTGTGAGTTTCAAAGATAGAAGATTATATTCATTAAAATCACATGATTACCACATCTTGATGCAAGATTTACTCCCAATTGCTTTACGGTCTTGTATGTCAAAAATGTAACGTCTGTATAATTGAACTATCCAATATAATGAAAGCTATCGTGGCAAAGTTTTGAATGTCGAAGAACTTGAGAAAGTACAGGATCGAGCGGCTTTGACTTTATGCAATTTAGAGAAGATCTTTCCACCTTCCTTCTTCACTATTATGGTGCACTTGGTAATCCATCTCCCTCACGAAGCAATCCTTGGTGAACCGGTTTTTTATCGATGGATGTATCCTATAGAAAGGTGCTAATTTATTTCTCAAGTATTCATTCATTCACCTCTATACATTTAGTTACAGCTTTTGATAAATATTGTATATCGTGTTTAGGTTCCTAAGCAAATTGAAGTCATATTGTCGCAATAAGCGTTATCCAGAAGGATCAATTGTTGAAGGCTACTTGGCGTAAGAGTGCATGACCTTCGTTCTAGATATTTAGAAGATTTGAAACACGATTGAATAGACTAAGTAGAAATCTGGGCTCAATGATAATGACTTGGCGAAACTTATTTATTTCAAAGTTATGGAGAACCAATCGGCAAAGTTGAAATTGTAGAATTAGATGATATATCGTGGATACAGCACATCGATATGTACTTTTAACCACGATTCAATTGAACCGCTATGCAAGTAAGTTATAAAATTGTCTTACATATTCGCTGTTTTGATTTGTTTATCTTCTAACCAATTAAACTTGTTTTTAATATAGTGAGTACAAACAAATTTTGAGATCTCGTGCACGCCTCAAGATTACAACATCGAGAGATTAATAAGTTATTCACAGAATCTTTTCATGAATGGTTAAGTCAAACGGTATGTAACTAAAGTTAATAAGTTACATATAATCGCGAAATTTAGTTAATCAAATAAGAATGTTTTTACATAATACATTTTAATTATTTAATTTACTTTCGATTCAATAGGTTTGGAGTGGGAAGGACGTCAATGACGGTTAAATGGCTTTCCCAAGGTCCGAACGAGTAATAAAAGATATAGTGCCTTCCTCATCAATGGATACAGATTTCATACAAAGTATCGCGAGAGAATGAGGAGAACTCAAAATTGTGGAGTTGTTGTTAATTCTTCAATTACAAGTTATGCTAGTGCTAGGGATAGTAATCCGGTTGAGGGTAATGTGGAGTATTACGGACTTCTTACCGACATTATTGAGTTGGATTACTATGGCGGATGGAAAGTTATCTTATTTGGTGTGATTGGGCGATGTTAATCTCGCTCGAGGAATTAAAAAGATCAATTTGGGTTTACAATGGTGAATTTCTCTCGCTTGATTCACACTGGACAACAATTGATGGATGAGCCATATGTATTTTCCTCTCAAGTGAAACAAGTTTTTATTCGAAAGATCCAAGCGATGAGGGTTGGTATGTTGTACTCCGAACACCCCTAGAGACTTGTTTGACATGGGTAATGGAAGTAGAGATGACATCGTCGAAAGATCGAAACATTACCTTTTCGAACAAAACTTAGATGAAAATATCCCTAGTACTAATACACAACATCAATGGGTTCGACATGATGTGGATGAAGATATTTACTGAATAATGATGTAGTAAGATTTTACAATTTTTAATTATATGTAATATTATAATTTTAATCTTTGTCATGTTATATAATTTAACTATTTTATATGTACTACTATTGTTGTAATTTGTTAATAAAACTTTAATTATTTTATGTGTATTGCAGGAAAAATGCGTAGAAGAAGAGTACGAGATTTAAGTATTGTCCAGAATACTCAAATTCGGAAGAAAGAAATAGTGAACAGCAGACAGTTGTTGGATCTTCGAATGTGCCGGAGACATCTGATGACCCTGAAGAATTTCAAAGTAATATTATGTTCATTTTACATGTGTTCACTTTTATTATTGAATTATTTGTCAATTTTACTATAATAATAGTAAATCATTTTTCAGCTGAAAGTGGTGGGACGCGCAGAGTTCGAGGACGTACGCTACTTAGAGATTTATACGACTTAGATCCTGTTGAGCGTGTTAAAGTAAGTAGAAATACTCATGGTCAGCCTATTGGATCTGAAGCTCGACTTTTAGCAGGCTATTTGGGCATTTTAGCACGAAATGCAAATATGTTGCCCATCAACTACGAATCATGGCATCACATGCCTGATAGCAACAAAAATCAGGCTCTCGCTAATATTAAGGTAACAAAATGTGAATGCAATTTATAATACTTTGGTTTAAGTTTCATTTATATTTACATTCTAAACTTATGTTTTTTTAGGAGAGATTTGCTTTAGAAGTCTCCGATGATTATATCAAGAAGGCATTAGGTAAAAGATGGAGAGACAATAAAAGCACTTTAAAGAAACAATATTTTAAGAAAGACATAAGCCTCGAGGAAAAACTGAGAAATGTTCCGCCAGGAATGCTGAGGTATCAATGGGAAGATGCGGTTAGATTTTGGAATTCAAAGAAAGGAGAGGTATTGCGTATTTCCAAACTCTTATATATAGTGTTTACTATATACGTAATAATAATTTTATTATGTAGGACCGTGAGCGAGTTGGAACAAGCAACAGGCAAAAACAAAATTCACGCATTGCAGAGGTCGAGAAGTTTTGCTTCAGAATGAGGCCGAGGTATTATGAATTTATTAATTCTTTCAAATATTAATAACTTTCTATTATTAAATAATATTCTTACTACTATATTGTAGGAAGTCAAATCCGGACAAAAGTTGGACGCCTTGACTTTTTGAGATTACTCATAGGAAGAAAGATGGATCTCCTATGACATCCAAGTGGAGAAATTATGGTATATTCACTTAATAATATTTGATTTATTCTAAATATTTATAATCTTTAATTATAATTGTTTAATTCAATTCATCATTAGTAGTTTTAAAAATGTTAAGTTATGTTGCATTTCTTTTATTATATATTTCGTTTCTAACTCTTTAATTGATTTTTAGGAGAAACTAAAGGAGAAGAAGGCGGAATATGAAGCGATTGCTTCGAGTGATAGTTCTGTTAATCTTGAGAACATTGATAACAGAATTATCACTGAAGTTTTGGGTCCTGAAAGGTACGGTCGGGTTCGATTTCAAGGATCTGGTGTTACCCCGACCCAATATTTTGGATCCGGCTCCCAGCAATACATGCCTTCCGGAAGTCAAGCTCAAGCTGAAGTTCAAAGGTTAAGAGACCAGATAGCTCAGATGCAAGCGAACACGGTTGAGCAAATTGTCGAGGTTCAACGAAAATATGAAGAACTCCAGCAACAACTTAGAGCAGAGGCGCAGAGAGAGGGAGGGCGTGCAGCGAGAGAGGCAGAGGCACGAGCGATGGTAGCGTAACGAGCAAAAAGTACGATGACCTCCACTCTGACTTCAAAGAGATGATGCATATGTTTCAACAATCGCAAAAGTCGCCATCTTAGACATTAGTTTTCTTATTGTAAGAATGTTTTTAAGTTTTGTCACGTTTAACATTATTGTAAAAATATTTTAAATTATACTTTATTATTAATTATATCATATATCTTTAGTTAAATTTGAAGTATCATTTAGAATTAATATTTTAGTTGTATTTTTATGTTAAATTTCTTTGTTTTTGGTGCATTTTATATTATATTTGTTGTATTTGGTTGGATTTTAATGCGGAAAGGTGGATATTGGTGAAAAAATATTACAAATCGCCAAATTTAGCGTTTGTAAAAAAGCTACCGCTAAAAGCCTTGACCTTTAGCGGCGCTTTCACACAAACGCTGCTAAAAGCCTTGACCTTTAGCGGCGTTTTTCCAACAAACGCCGCTAAAAAGCCTTGACCTTTAGCGGCGCTTTCCCACAAACGCCGCTAAAATTCTTGACCTTTAGCGGCGCTTTTCCCACAAACGCCGCTAAAAGCCTTGACCTTTAGCGGCGCTTGTCCCACAAACGCCGCTAAAAGGCTAGACCTTTAGCGGCGCTTTTCCCACAAACGCCGCTAAAAGCCTTGACCTTTAGCGGCGTTTTTTCCAATAAACGCCACAAATTTTTGTGGCGTTACATATAGCTGCGTTTTTTGCGGCGTTTTAGAAAGCGCCGCTAAAAGTTTTAGTGGCACCTAAAAGCGCCGCTAAAGGCTAAAAAAAGCGCCGCTAAAAGTCTGTTTTCCTGTAGTGAATATTTACCAACAAGTGTTGAATGCAGTGGTAAAGCGTATTGCATTCCCAAGAAAAGATGCAGGTTTTCCAAAAAAACAATCCATTAGTTAACAAACTCTAAATAAACAAGAAAATATATTATTTCATAAATTAAACAATAAGATCATCTCATGCTATGTATATAACAAACCATCATTCAACAAATCAAAATAAATAATCATTTATATTTATATTTATATTTATATTTTAAAATTCATTTTTCAATACAAGGCCGGTACGGGCTAAATCAATTGGTATACACCAATCCAGTTGATACCGACCAAGATTTACATTGGAACAGAATCTAAAGTTTGTTGTTTTAGTTTACTACTAGAATAAAGTATTCTGAGTAATATAGGCATTGTCATAACAAAATTGACTACCTTGATTTCGTTGACCAAATGATAGAATTGGTATGATATTGATAGTTTAAGGGCCTAATTAGAATACTTTGAACTTTAGGTGGCCAATTTAAAATTGGAACCATGATTAGAAGACTTAATGGTAGAATTAGCCCAAAACAATGTTATTTATATAATAAACACAACTGGAATGAGGGTTGCCAGTGGCCCACGCTGCACCTTGATTCTCGTTATTGGACAAACCCAGGTTCTCGGTTTCTTTGAGCGATTGCAAGTTGCTGATTTCTTTTCAGATGTTTAATACTATAAAAATTGAACTCAAAGTCGGTTTTGAAACTTCTAGGTTTGAGCGAATTCATTTTATTTTTAAAAATTTTGTTTGATTTATTAAGTACGAAAGGAGTTCATATTCGATTTCATCTCTATTTCTTTTTAAAGATTTTCACTATTTAATAAAATATAAAAATATGTTTAATTGGGTCGAAAACTAAAAAGAAGAAAATGATTTAACCTTACTTGATTGGAAAGAAAATTAATATGATAAGAGAAGAGAAAAAAGGAGTGAGGTATATATTTCCTATTTCCTACCACGTACACCCCAAGTAAAAAAAAAAATTATATATTTTTCTTTTTTTTAATTCCTTCAATTTTATCTTTCCAATTTTTTTCCTATTGTAACAAGCAAAACCTTAAATTATTAAAATAGTGTTTAAAAAGCCACATTGTAATTGAATTTAAGTGTTATTGTTTGTAATTACATAAATGTGACACTTTTAGGTAATTATTGTAATTGATGAGTTTCACTAAATTAGTGTAACTGGAGCACTCTAATTACACTCTTCAATTTTTAAGGGCTAAAAATTAAGATAATTGTTCAGGTAATTACAAACAATTATCAATTATCCAATAGCTTTCTAAATATACCTACATGATTTAAGTATAAGAAAAAAATTATACAAATTTACGAAAGTAGTTCTTATACAATAATAAGAGTTTGTAATTTTAGGATATATATCTTATTTTAAAAATATAATTATATATTTTTATTGAATAAAAATAGTTTACTATTAGATACATCAAATCCAAATATTTCACATAATATTTTACCTAATAACAAATTAAGTTTATAAATATTACATTTTAAATTCTATAGTATTCTTCCATGGATATGTATTTGAGCATCCTAGCATAAATGTTATAAAAGCTATTCAATACTTAATAAAACTTTTTTATATAAAATTTATATTATAAATGCTATTTAAATTTTACCTAATTTGCATGGAATAACTGTAAAAGAAAATTTATAAAAAAAAGTTATAAATTTGGTTTACTATTGGACTCTCTTGCATAAGTCGATTACAAATTAAGTTTATAAAAACTATTATAATCTAATTATTACAAAGTTGGTTGTGACATCAGATGCTAGAATACTAAGAAATGTTGTTTAGGAGAGATCCCATCCGACAATACACTAATAGTATCATCATCAGCAGTAGCATCACCATGTTGTTATTTAGTTTATTTTATTTTTCTTATAAAATATTTAAATTATTACATGTTATTTTGTAGGAAAATATTATATAGTAGTTATTGGTTATGTAAATATAAAATATTTTCATGTATCATATTATAGGGTGGTATACCATTTGGGAGAATGGACTAGACATAAACACCAAAGATAGCTTGGGGATTATTTAATTTGAGACATTCAAAGCTTTGAAATATGGTTGAGAGGAGATTTGTTATTCAACAAAATATATTTATCGTATTAACACTAGGGAATAACTTAAATAAGGATGATCCTAATAATTAAGGTTTTTAGGCACCAACAAAATTTTGCCACATCATCAAATTTTAAATAAATGAAATTATTATTATACACTCATCCATAGAGAAATTATTTTATGAACTTTTCTCACCACATAATTCATGGTCCCTTTTCAATTATTTAATCACATTTCAACAAAATTTTCCATGCCATTGACACGTAATTTTGATTATTTTTTTTACCTTGAACCTTGAATATAGAATCCCGAACCCTAAACCCAAAATCTAGAACCCTAAACCCGAACCTATGCCTCAAATCTTTAAACCATGAACTTCAAAATCATAACCCGTAACCCCGAACCCTTGAACAAGAACCCTGAACCTTGAACCTTAAATTCCAAACCTTAAATCTCAAGGTTAAAGGTTAAGGTTCAGGGTTTGAGTTCAAAATTTGGAGTTCTGGGTTCGAGGTTCAAAGTAAAATAATTACTAAAATTATGTGTTAATGGCATAGAAAAAATTGCATAAAATTACTAAATTTTTTAAATTGGTTGCACAAAATAAAAAATATATCAACTTATGAAAAGAAAAAGATTAAAATTTGTAAAAGAAGAAAAATTATTTTTTATAATTTAAAAATTAATTATTTAAAGTAATTTAATTAAAGTTAAATTAAGTTTGAGAAGATATTAGATATAAATGAGTGTATAATAATATTTTATTATCTTTAAAATTTAATGATGTGACACTATTTTATTGGTGCCTAAAACTATTCTTTTAGGATCATCCTAATATAATTTATTCCTTAATATTATCGCCAAAGTATAGTTTAAAAAAGGTTGGATCGTGTTGAGATGTTACATACTTCATAGCTTCATCAGTAAATAGAATTGAAATGATTCATACTTTAAAAAGTACATAGAAGAAAATGATCTTGATAATTTTAATGATACAAATTCATATTGCGATTTAAATAAAGAAGAAATTGTTTAAGGACCAATAGATGATGATAAGGAGTATATATTAAATGTTATAGTGGGCATAGCCCAACAAATATGAAATGCTAGAGTAATTAGATAAATTGCATAAGATGTTTATTTTCTTGTTATTTTTATTAGTAATAGTAATATTTATATTTTTATAATAATTAGTATTTTAAAAAATAAGTGATATAATTGTGAAATTTTAATTTGTACTACCAAACACGACATAGGGAATTACAACGTAATTACACTCTGTCTACCAAACTTGTTTAAATAATTATAGTTCATTGTAATTACAAGAGAGTGCATCACCCAATCACTTTGCCATGTCCAAGCACACCCTAAGTAGATAACAAATTCTTCTTTGATTTGAATTCTTTTTTCTTTTTTTTTTTTTTTGGTCTTTGAGACTCTTTGATATTTGATAATCACATTGAACCTTTATTAAATATAGAGCCTAACTAAATCAAACCCTAAATAGGGGCAAAGCTCTACTAGAGTTTTTTTTCCATCCATAATACTTGAACACCAAAGCGTACTTAAAGGGTATTTGTAACACTGGGTTTGTGCAAGTGTACACAGTCGTTGTCAAGTAATAAGTAAGTAAAAGAATTATCGTCTCCACAGGAACTGTGTATTTTAATTAATATATTACAAAGTTAAAGTTAACAATTTGTTGATAAAAACACAATATCTTGAGTGATGGGTGATTAACTAAATTAAATTATCTAGAAGCAAGATTGATCCCTAATGCAATTTAAACTAAATATGAAGTATGAAATGGAATGTATGAATGAATTTAACAAAAACACAAACTTCAACAATCAATAACATGAATAGGTTGTTGGAAAAATTGCATTTTATTGTAACTTTGAGGCATATTCTCAATAGGTAAAGGTGGAGAGTTGAATCATAATTTTATGGTTTCATATTCTACTCCACCAGACCTTTACAATGGTATATCATATGCTCAAAATGGTTGAGTGATGAATGAAAAATTGATGCTCAAAATAAGCTACTTAGAAATATTATTGAGAAAAAATAAAAGGCTTAGATCTCACATTGGTGAAATACCAAGTGTGGGATGTGTTTTTATATGTGAACTCTCTTAAAAGGTAATTGAATTATTAAGCTTGTAACCTTGCCTCAAACATAAGAGGGTGAAAGTCCAAACTTGACTGGGTTGAGGTGCACCCGCACGATGTGGGCGAGGCGAAATGTCCGGACCGATTGGGCCCAAAATGGGCCTGCGAATATTTTAGCCTAACATGAACTTATATATAAAAACTTATCTTACTGATTTGATTCCAATAAATATGTTTAAATTTTCAATTTAATAGTAGATTTTGGAGATATTTTTCCATAATTATAACACTCTCCATGCCTATAAAAGGCCATGATTTTGAAGGGTTTTTTGCACACTCTCATACTCTCTAAGAATTTCTCTTGCCGAAATTCTATTATTCTCAAAAATCTCTTTTTTAATCTTTCGTGTTTTATAAATACTCTGGTGATAGAAAAAGACATTGTTTGATCGATTGATCGTAGTAGAGGTGCTACTACTTCGATCACTACAGTTATTGTATCCTGGGAAACTTTCGACCAACGTTACTCCAAGTACTGTAGGAGCGGCGCATCCGTACGACGTGGACGACGCTAAATGTCCAGACTGATCGAGCCCAAAATAGGCCTGCGGATTTTTTAGCCCAACACGAACTTATATATGAAAACTTATCTTAGTGATTTGATTCCAATAAATATGTTTAAAATTTTAATTTAATGGTAGATTTTGGGGATATTTTTTCATAATTACAACACTCTCCATGCCTATAAAAGGCCTTGATTCTGAAGGGTTTTTTGGATACTCTCATACTCTCTAAGAATTTCTCTGCTGAAATTCTGTTGTTCTCAAAATCTCTTTTTTCATCTTTTGTGTTTTATAAATATTCTGGTGATAGAAAAAAGCATTGTTCGTTCAATTGATCGTGGTAGAGGTGCTACTACTTCAATCACTGCAGTTGTTGTATCCTGGGAGACTTTCGACCAACGTTACTCCAAGTACTGTAGGAACGGCCGGATCTGTCTTAAGGAAACTGTGTTTCACGGGCCTCAACGTTTCGTAAAATCTCAATTCTCATTTATTTCAATTTTTTTATGGTTTTATTTTATTTTCATATTTGATAAATTAGCTATAAATAATTCTGTTCATATTTTATTTTATATGTGTTTATTTATAATAATTATTTTTGTTCGCTAACATGTTTTGTCCAACACAGGCTAGGATAATTACATCATTCAACTTAGTTTATTTTTATCATGCTTAACAATGTTCGAAAATTATTCCATGGCAGCTCAATCTTTCATGAGTTTGGAAACCAAATTAAGTCATTTCGGAATCTTTTACTTAGTAAAACATGTATTTTACTGATCATATTAAACTAAAGGTTTCTTAGGATTCATGTGAAGTAACAGGGATGGGTTAGGTTTGAAACAATTTAATCACATAAACCTAAAAACATTGCAAGATAATAGAGCTCGTTAAAGTTGTTAAGAACCTTTAATTTAGTCAGGTTAGGATCTAAATTAAGCATGCACATTTCAATTATTGTGTCCATTGGCAGTCGTCTGGTTAAGATCGCTCAACTAATTCTAATGCGTCCAATCACATATGAATGAAATACACATTTGAGTTTAATTGAAAACAAGATCAACTGAGGCACAAACACTATAGACATGATTTAAACAAACTTCATTAAATAAATGCAATCATCCTAGCTAAACAAAAGTAAGCTATCATTTTTTATGGCAAGATAATAAATCACATTGCAAACATGATTAAAATCAAAATAACAAAAGTAAAAGAAGAATAAACTGATGGGTAATTTCCTTCTTTTTGTTGTACCAAAAAATTAAATTGAACTAGGAAAATAAACTAATTAGTACTTGGGATAAATTGACCCTCTTTATTCAAAATAAAGAAAATTAAAATTAAAAACTTTTGGATTACTTAGAAAATTCCTTCTCGAAAAATTACATCAAATTAATATCTTAGGAAAGGTTGGAGGGGTTACAAACGATCCCGGTTAAGTTCTAATCTCCTTAAATAGAGTTAATTTAATATATTAATTCAAAAACATTATTTCTAAGTATGCCCTTTATTAAAAATAAAATTATAAAAATTAAGGGTCTATTAGATTGAATGAGGTTTCAACTCGCTCAACTTTACCATCCCATTAGTGTTTGAGACATTGACCATTAACTTTAAACGTACCTCCATTATTGTTGTACAATTCGATGAATCCATATGGATAAACTTTGTAGATTGTATAAGGTCCTTTCCATCAGGATTTAAGCTTTCCGGGAAATAACCTAAGTCTTGAATTAAATAATAACACTTTCTGACCCTCTTTGAATTCACGAGGTTGTATACGATTGTCATGCTATCTCTTAATCTTTTCTTTACACATCTTGGCATTCTCGTATAAAAATAACCTCAACTCCTCTAACTCGTCAAGTTGTAACATTCTTATCTCACTAGCTTGCTTGAGATCCAAATTTAATTGTTTCAAAGCCCAGTGAGATTTATTTTCCAACTCAAGTGGCAAATGACATGCCTTTTCGAAGACTAACCGATAAGGAGTCATTCTTAAAGGTGTCTTAAAAGCTGTTTGGTAGGCCCATAGAGCATCATCAAGCCTCCAAGACTAATCTTTTCTATTAGGTTGCACCACCTTCTTAAGGATTCCTCTGATCTTACGATTTACCCATTCAACTATCCCGTTTAACTGTGGATGATAGGCAGTGGCAATTTTTTGCTTCACATCATGCTTGTCAAGCAACCATTTAAGCAATTTGTTTACAAAGTGTGATCCTTTATTGCTAATTATAGCTCTAGAAGTCCCAAACCGTGTAAACACATGTTTATGTAAGAATCACATGACTACCTTAGCTTCATTCATTGGGTATACTTTAGCTTCAACCCACTTGGATACGTAGTCGACGGCCATGAGGATTTACCTGTTACCATAAGAAGAAGGAAACGAGCCTAGAAAATTGATTTCCCATACGTCAAATAATTTTACCTCCATAATGTTTGTCAAGGGCATCTCGTTCCTCCTTGATATGCTTCCAGTCCTCTGGCATCTATCACAATTTTTCACATATGCATTCACATCATTAAAGACTGTAGGCTAAAAAAATCTTGCTTGTAAGATCTTCGCTACAGTGCGGGAACCACCAAAGTGTCCCCCACTTGGAGATGAATGGCAGTGGTACAAGAGCTCATCAATTTCACTTCCAACTACGCACTTCCTGATTATGTTACTTGCACATTATTCAAACAAAAATGGATCCTCCTAAAAATAATACCTACTATCATGAAGGAATTTCTTCCTTTGTTGGTATGTCATATCTTGAGGAATTATTCCATATGCTAAATAATTTTCATCATCAGCAACCCAAGGTATTTCATGAATTCTGTTTACCTCAAAGATATGCTCATCTGGAAAATTCTCATTGATAGGAACAAATGAATGAGTTATCTCGTTTTGTTTCAACCTCAACAAATGACTCAGCTACTTGATTTTCAACACATTTCCTGCCTTGGATTTTAAGGTCAAATTCATGGAGTAAAAGTATCCATTGAATTTGCCTCGATTTTGTATCTTTCTTTGTAATTAAGTATTTAATGGTCGCATGGTCAGTAAAAACAGTGACTTTCATACCTATGAGATAATAATGGAACTTCTCAAAAGCAAAAACTACAGCAAAGAGTTCTTTTTTAGTTACCCTGTAATTGAGTTGGGCTTTTGTCAAAGATCTACTTGTATAGTAGATAGGGTGAAATACATTATTCATTCTTTGACCCATCACAGCTGCAACAACAAAACTGCTTGCATCACACATCAACTCAAAAGGTGAGTTCCAATCAGGTGTAACAATTATTGAGACTGAGATTAACTAAATTTTTAACTCTTAAAAAGCTTCTAAGCATGCTTTGTCAAACTAAAAAATAGTATCTTTCTCTAACAGCTTACACAAAGGCTTAGAAATTTTTGAAAAGTCTTTTATAAACCTTCAGTAAAATCCGGCATGGCCTAAAAAATTTTGAATTCCTTTCACACTAACTAGAGTTGGTAATTTTTCAATGACATCTACCTTTACTTTATCAACTTCAATTCCTCTTTTGGAAATTTTATACCCTAAAACAATTCTCTCCTTAACCATAAAATAACATTTCTCCCAATTAAGGACAAGATTTATCTCATCGCATCTTTTAAGTACCTTAGCCAAATTACTTAAACAAACATCGTAAGTATTACCAAAAACAAAAAAATCATCCATAAAAATCTCAACAAAATTTTCTACCATATCAGTAAATATTGCCATCATGCATCGTTGAAATGTGGCAGGTGCATTACATAAACTTGAAGGCATTCGCCTAAAAGCAAATGTATCGTACGAGCAAGTATAAGTGGTTTTGTGTTGGTCTTCTGGGGCTATCGCTATTTGGTTATATACCGAATATCCATCTAAAAAACAATAATATTCGTTACCTACTAGTCGATCTAACATCTAATCCATAAAAAGTAGTGAAAAATAATCCTTCCGAGTTGCTTTGTTCAATTTTCTGTAATCAATACAGATTCTCCAACCTGTGACAGTTCTTGTTGGGATTAAATCATTACATTCATTCTTGCCAATCGTGATTTTTCCTTTTTTCAGTACACATTGTATCGGACTTGTAATAGCCTAATTTTAGCTAAATCAGAACAGTGGTTTCAGAACCACAAATCTGAGGTCGTAAAATTATTTTAATATTATTTTTGGTGTTTACAGCATGTGAATATGTATGTGTGAAAATTTCTTGAGCTAATTTTATTGTTTAAGTGGTTAATTCAAGAAAAATGACTAAATTGCGTAAAATGCAAAAGTTGTATTCCACTTGTTAAAAGTGTTTAATTGCCATGGATTATTAAATGAAAGATCCTTATGTTGTAATTAGACCATTTATAGTGGAGATGGACAAAAAAGGCCTTATATTAGATGATTTTATAATGGATTCATTAAGGTTAAAATTGTAAAATTGCATGTTAATGATAATTAAAATAAAACAAAAAGCCAATTCATGTTATCATCTTATCCATAGCCAATTGTAAGAAAGGAAATAGGGTTTTGAAAGCTTTGGATGGTTTGGTCATTGATGTTCAAGCATGTAAGTCCTTTTGAGCTCGTTTTTGATGATTTTTATGTTTTTATGATCGTTGCTTTGAGTACTAGCTAGCCCATATCTTAATTTTTAAAATTTTTGATGATTTTGTGAAGTGCCATTGTTGAATTTATGAGCTTTGTGATGTTTAATGATAGATTATGAAGGTTTAATGATAGATATACAAGTCTTGTTAAGTGATTTTTGACAAAAATGTCAATTAGGGATTATATTGAGAAAATGTGAAAATATGTGGTCAAATGTGTGAATAAATGATAAATATGGGCTGATATATGCACTATGAAAATTTTTCTAGCATGTATTTGAAAGAAATTGTGTAATTTTGTGTATTTATGAAATAAGGACTAAATTGTAAAAAAATGTGAAAATTTAGGGCCAAAGTGAAAATTGGCTAAATTATGTGTTTGTGGATGAAATTGATTGAGTTGATGATTAAGTGGATTAATTTTGAATACATATAGATCCTGAAAGAAAGAAATCGGATCTAGATCGGGGGAAATCGAAAGTTGTTGAATAGTCAACCTCGTCCGTTTATTCCGACTACGAGGTAAGTTCAAATGCAAATAAATGTATTTACAATGAACTATATTTGTTTTATTATGATTGAATTACTATGAATGTTGAACGAGCAAATACGAGTAAGAATCGACAAAGTTATGACATTTGAAAGTCCCGTACGAACCTTAGGAATAGCATAGGATACGAATGTAATGACATTAGGTTATTGAGTTGTAATTACATGTAAGACCATGTCTGGGACATTGACATTGTATTGTGATTACGTGTAAGACCATGCATGGGATATTGGCATCATATATTGATTCGTGTAAAATCCTGTCTGGGACAGTGGCATCGATATGTGACAATATGTAAGACCATATCTGGGATATGACATTGTTCGAGCTTATGTGATTTCCAAGTATCCTTAACGATTCCAAATGGTTCAAAAGGCAAAGGCAAGTTGAGAAAGAATGTGTTCATGAATTAAATGACTCAGGTACGTACGAGATTCATACGAGTAATGGAAAGTGAAGTATTTGAAGAATTCAATAGTGAAATTGAATATGTGTACCATGAGAAAGGTTTGTGATCATGTATGTGATTAATTATGCTTAGCATATTTGAATTGATATATAAATGTTCATATGACAGCTTTATTTGTATAGGGCTTACTAAGCTTTTAAAGCTTACTTCGTGAGTTCCTTCTATGTTTTATAGATTTTCGAAGCTAGCTCGGACATCAGGGATAATCGGGAACCATCATTACACTATCAACTACTTGTTGGTACTTTTGGAGCTTTGTATATATGGTATATGGCATGTATAGGCTAGTGTCATTTTGGTATGTTATAAGCCATAATTATAGCCATAAAACTTGGCTTGTAATTGTTAGTGTGTATGGTCATTTAAGTTGGCTTGAATCACATGTTTGATAAGTGATATATGTGATGTATATAATGCCTTATATGTTATCTTGTTTTGGTATATTTTCCATAGTTTTTGATATGGTTATATAGTTGTTCTTTTGGTTGGTTGTAAATTGGAGTAATGCATGAAATAGGTGATAAGATGAAGGGTAAATGTATTTAAAAGTTATGCTAGTTTCTGATGATTTTGGCATATTGAAATTGTATGTTTTGGTTGTGGAATTGAGTAGTTGTAATAGTTGTGAATAGATGGCATGATATGAGTATGAATTGGCATGTTTCTGGTTGCGTAAAGATGTATTGAAATGGTGTTATTTTGGTTGCTATGTGATTGTGAAAAGGGTGGCAAATTGGCTTTTGAAATAGCCTATTTTTATCCACATGGGTAGAGACAAGGGCGTGTGTCTCAGCCGTGTGGACACACGGTCATGTTACACGGTCATGTGTCCCATGGGGTAGCCTTACGATTTAAGTCAGTATACCCTACAGGTTTGGCACGTTCTGACACACGGGCGTGTCTACTGACCGTATCACACGGGTTCACACATGGGTGTGTGACTGGTCGTGTGATATAAGTCAGTATACCCCCTAAATGGCACATGGCCTAGCACACGGGTGTGTGTGGCCATTTCGAAGGGTACACGAGCTAGACATACGGGCGTGTGGTTGGCTATGTGACCCAAGTCAGTAACCCCTCCAGATTTCCCATGGCCAAGGCACATAGGCGTTTCTTCGGCCATATGGTGCAAGTTAGTATGTATGCCCTGTTTTCACATGGATAGTGACACGAGTGTGTCTAGTAGCCGTGTGCGAGATACGGCCTGTTCATACAGGCGTGTGACCTATGTTTTCATGAAATTATTCTAAGTGTTCGGAGATGTTTATATGTGATTGTTTAGTCCCGAACCACACTTAAGCATGTTTTGAGGTCTCGTAGAACCTTATAAGGGACAATGTGAATGTTTGTGAATAGTTTATAATAATGAATGTATAAATGTATGAGAATGAGATGAATTGGCCGGTAATGCCTCATAACCCTATTCCAACGACGGATACAGGTTAAGGGTGTTATAATTATTGGTATCAGAGCTACGGTTTAGTCGATTCTAAGACTAACATAGCATATGAGAGTCTAGCTATACATGTCATATATATAAACTACGATAGTGTGATGATTCCTGACAGCTAAAATGTGTTTTTATATAGCAAATGGATCTCGAGCGAGCAATAGCTAACGATGTGGAAAGTAATGCGCCAGCCGATTCTAGGCCTATTTCAAGTAGCCAAGGGGGAGAGGCTAAGCAAGCCTTCTTCCAAATGATGAGTGAGTGGTTCTTAGAGTTTGTTCAAATGAATCTAGCTGCTCAACAACCTCTACCCCACCTATTCCTCAACAAGTTCCAGTTGTGCCACAAGTGATAGATCCGATTCGATTAAGTAAGCCACATGTTGATAAGATACGTAAACACGAGGCTGAAGAGTTTCGGGCTACAGTTGATGATGATGTAGAGAGGGCTGAGTTCTAGCTTGAGAACACAATCAAAGTATTCGAGGAATTATCTTGTTCTCCTGAAAAATGCATTAAATGCATTGTATCATTGCTGAGAGATAATGCGTATCATTGGTGGAAAACCTTAATATCTGTGGTTCCCAGAGAACGAGTCACATGGGAGTTCTTTCAATCCGAATTTAGAAAAAAATACATAAGTTAGAGATTTCTCGATCAGAAACATAAAGAGTTTCTAGAGTTGAAACAAGGCAGAATGACGGTGACAAAATATGAAAGAGAATTTGTACATTTAAGTAAGTATACCCAGAAATATGTTTCTACCGAAGAGATCATATATAAACGATTTATTGATGGGTTAAATGAAAATATAAAACTGTTAGTCGGGATTCTAGAAATCAGAGAATTCGTTGTTTTAGTTGAAAAGGCTTGTAAAGCTGAGGATCTTAGAAAAGAAAAGAGAAAAGCTAATTTTGAAGCAAGAGATTCGAAAAAGAGATCAACTAGTAAATCTTATCAGTCTACATCAAAGAAATTTCAAGACTTGTTTAATCATTCCAATGCATCTGTGGGGTATTCAAATAGAGATCGAGTGAGACAACAGTCGAGCTTCAAAGCTCCAGCTACTTCGATTGCTAGTGTTGGCAGTGTGAGACCTAACCGACTTGAATGTAAACATTATGGTAAACGGCATCCCGATGATTGTAGATTGAATGATAGGGTTTGTTTTAAATGTGGATCATTGGATCATTTTATCCGTGATTGTCCTGAGTTGGCTAAGTAAGATACAATACAGAATACGAGGTCGAGTATCACTACAGCTAGAGGTAGACCACCTAGAAATACGATAAAAGTGAGTGGTAGCCAGAAAGCGACTAAAGACTCTATTGTGAAGTCAGATGTGAGAGCACCTGCATGAGCCTACACTATTCGCGCTTGCAAAGAAGTGTCATCTCCAAACGTCATTACCGGTACTTTTACTCTCTATGATATTAAAGTTATTGCGTTGATAGATCCAGGATTTTACTCTCTATGATATTAAAGTTATTGCATTGATAGATCTAGGATCAACTTATTCGTATATATGTGTGAATTTAGTATCCAGTAAGATTTTGCCTGTAGAGTCTACTAAATTTGTAATTAGAGTATCGAACCTCTTAGGCAAGTGTGTGTTGGTTGATAAAGTGTGCAAGAACTGTCTGTTGATGATTCGAGATTTTTGTTTTTCGGCTGATCTGGTGTTGTTGCCATTTGACGAATTTGATATAAATTTGGGTATGTATTGGCTAACGTTGCATGATGCTGTTATGAATTGCAAATGAAATACGATTGATTTGAGATATCAGAATAATAAGATTATCTGAATTGAGTCAGATGTTTGAATGGTTTACCAGCAGTGATTTCTTCAATGTTAGCTCAGAAATATGTGAGAAAGGGTTGTGAAGTTTATTTTGCTTATGTGCTTGATACAAAAGTGATTGAAAAGAAAATAAAATCAGTGCTAGTTGTGTATGAATATCCAGATGTGTTTCCTGAAGAGTTACCGGGATTACCACCGATCTGAGAGGTTGAGTTTGGAATTGAATTAGTGCCAGGAACTACGCCGATATCGATAGCTCCGTCCAGATAGCACCAATAGAGTTAAAAGAATTAAAACCTCAGTTGCAAGAATTAACCAATAGAGGGTTTGCAAGACCGAGTTTCTCGCCCTGGGGTGCTCCTGTATTGTTTGTGAAAAAGAAAGATGGCACGATAAGAATGTGTATAGATTATCGATAGCTTAATAAAGTGACAATTAAGAACAAATATCCTCTGTCCAGAATAGATGATTTGTTTGATCAATTGAAAGAGGCTACAGTGTTTTCAAAGATAGATTTGAAATCGGGTTATTATCAGTTGTGAGTTAAAGACTCTGATGTGTCGAAAACCGCATTCAGAACGAGGTATGTCCATTATGAATTTCTAGTTATGCCTTTCGAACTAACAAATGCACCTGTTGTTTTTATGGACTTAAAGAACCAAATTTTCAAACCGTATTTAGATCGATTTGTTGTTGTATTTATTGACAACATTTTGATATATTCACGAGATGAAAATGAGCATGCCGAACATTTGATAATTGTATTTCAGACTTTGCAAGATAAGTAATTATATGCAAAGTTTAGTAAATGTGAATTCTAGTTGCGCGAGGTTGGTTTTTTAGGGCATATTGTGTCAGCATCGGGTATTCGAGTTGATCTGAGCAAGATTTTTGCAATAATGGATTGGAAGCCTCCGAGAAATGTATCTGAAATCTGCAGTTGTCTAGGACTAGCTGACTATTACTGACAGTTTGTAAAAGGCTTTTCGATGATTACAACTCCATCGACGAGATTGCTTTAGAAATATATGAAGTTTGAATAGTCTGAGAAATGTCAGAAAAGTTTTGATCAATTGAAAGCTCTTTTGACTAAAGCACCTGTGTTAGTTCAGCCAGAATCGGGTAAAGAATTTGTGATCTATAGTGATGCATCGTTGAATGGTCTAGGCTGTGTTTTGATGTAGGAAGGTAAAGTCATAGCTTATGCCTCTACAGAGTTGAAACCGCCTGAAAAGAATTATCTAACACACGATTTAGAGTTAGCAGCCATTGTGTTTGCGTTGAAAATTTGGCCCCATTATTTGTTTGGTGAGAAATGCCATGTTTATTCAGATCACAAGAGTTTGAAATATTTTATGACTTAGGAAGATTTGAATTTCTGATAGCGGGGATGGCTAGAATTGCTAAAAGATTACGAGTTAGTGATTGACTATCATCTAAGAAAAGCAAATGTTGTTGCTGATGCTTTAAGCTAAAAATCTTTGTTCACTCTACGTGCAATGAATGCTCAGTTGGCTCTATCTGATGACAGCTCAATCGTAGCTGAGTTGAAAGTAAGACTGTTTTTTTACAGTAGATTTTTGAAGCTCAGAAAGTTGATAATGAAATATTAGCAAAATGAGCTCAGTGTGATTCGAACCCTGACCCAGAGTTTCAAGTTGATTCAGATAATTGTTTAAGATTCAAAGGCCGAATATGTGTTCCGAGGAATTCAGAGTTGATTCAGATGATTTTGAATGAAGCATATAGTAGTCGTTTATCTGTTCATCCGGGAAGCACAAAAATGTTTAACGATTTGAAACAGCTTTATTGGTGGCATGGTATGAATCATGATATTTCAAAGTTTGTTTCTAAGTGTTTGATTTGTCAGCAAGTTAAAGCTGAACATCAAGTACTGTCAGGTTTATTGCAACCTATTATGATTCCTGAGTGGAAATGGGATAGAGTGACTATGGATTTTGTTTCGGGTTTACCCCTATCTCCGAGTAAGAAAGATGCAATCTGGGTTGTTGTTGACAGATTAACGAAATCAGCTCATTTCATTCTCGTACGTACGGATTTCTCGCTTGATAAGTTAGCTGAGTTATATATCTCCGAGGTTGTGAGATTACACGGGGTACCTATTTCCATTGTATTTGATTGAGATCCAAGATTCACTTCACAATTTTGGAAGAAACTACAAGACGCATTAGGTACAAAGTTACAGTTCAGTATTATGTTTCACCCACAGACAGATGGTCAATCCGAGCAAGTTATTCAGATACTTGAGGATATGTTACGTTGTTGCATTCTTGAGTTTGAAGGTAAGTGGGAAAAAATTTGCCGTTGATTGAATTCGCGTATAATAATAGCTTCCAATCGAGTATAAAGATGGCACCGTATGAAGCTTTATACGGTCGTAAATGTAGATCACCGTTGTACTGGACTGAACTGAGCGAGAATAAGATTCACAGGGTTGATCTGATCAAAGAGACTAAAGAGAAAGTAAAAGTAATTTGTGATAGTCTAAAAGCAGCTTCGGATCGTTAGAAATCTTATACAGATTTAAAAACAAAAGTTATTGAGTTTTAGATCGGAGATAAAGTATTTTTGAAAGTATTTCCATGGATGAAAATACTTCGATTCAGTCGTAAAGGCAAATTAAGTCCGTGATTCATCGGGCCATATGAAATCATCGAGCGAGTTGGACTAGTTGCTTATCGGCTAGCATTGTTTTCTGATTAGAAAAGAAACATAATGTATTTCATGTATCTATGCTTCGATGATACATATCTGATCCCTCGCATGTTATTTCTTTGACAAAAGTTGAGATTCAGTCTGATATGACATACAGTGAAGAATCGATTCGAATTCTAGCTCGTAAAATCAGAGAGTTGAGAAATAAGAAAATTTCGTTAGTGAAAGTATTGTGACTTCGACACGGGGTTGAAGAAGCTATGTGGGGACCTGTAAATGTTATGAGAAAGTAATATCCAAACCTATTCACCGGTAAGATTTTCAGGGACGAAAATCCCTAAGGGGGAGAGTTGTAACAGCCCGATTTTAACTAAATTAGAATAGTGGTTTTAAAACCACAAATCCAAGGTCGTAAAATTATTTTAATATTATTTTTAGTGTTTACAGCATGTGAATATGTATGTGTGAAAATTTCGTGAGCTAATTTTATCGTTTAAATGGTTAATTCGAGAAAAAAGACTAAATCGCGTAAAATGCAAAAGTTGCATTCCACTTGTTAAAAGTGTTTAATTGTCATGTCTTACTAAATGAAAGGTCCTTATGTTGTAATTAGACCATTGATAGTGGAGATGGACATAAATGGCCTTATATTAGATGAATTTATAATGGGTTCATTAAGGTTAAAATTGTAAAATGGCATATTAATAATAATTAAAATAAAAAAAAGCCAATTCATATTATCATCTTCCCTATAGCCGATTGTAAGAAAAGAAATAGGGTTTTGAAAGCTTTGGATGGTTCGGCCATTGATGTTCAAGCATGTAAGTCTGTTTTAGCTCGATTTTTGATGATTTTTGTGTTTTTGTGATCGTTCTTAATTTTTGAATTTTTTGATGATTTTGTGAAGTTCCATTATTGAATTTATGATCTTTGTGATGTTTAATGATAGATTATGAAGGTTTAATGATAGATATACAAGTTTTGTTAAGTGATTTTTGACAAAAATGTCAATTAGGGATTATATTGAGAAAAAATATGTAGTCAAATGTGTGAATAAATGATAACTATGGGCTGATATATGCACTATGAAAGTTCAGCTAGCATGTATTTGAAAGAAATTGTGTAATTTTGTGTATTTATGAAATAAGGCCTAATTTTTAAGAAATGTGAAAGTTTAGGGCCAAAGTGCAAATTGGCTAAATTATGTGTTTGTGGATGAAATTGATTGAGTTGATGATTAAGTGGATTAATTTTGAATACATATAGATCCTGAAAGAAAGAAATTGGATCTAGATCGGGGGAAATCGAAAGTTGTTGAATAGTCAACCCCGTCCGTTTATTCCGACTACGAGGTAAGTTTATATGCAAATAAATGTCTTTACAATGAACTATATATGTTTTATTATGATTGAATTGCTATGAAGGTTGAACGAGCAAATACGAGTAAGAATCGACGAGGTTATGACTTCTGAAAGCCCCGTACGAACTGTAGGAATAGCATAGGATACGAATGTCACAACATTAGGTTATCGAGTTGTAATTACATGTAAGACCATGTTTGGAACATTGGCATTGTATTGTGATTACGTGTAAGACCATGTATGGGACATTGGCATCGTATATTGATTCGTGTAAGACCATGTTTGGGACAGTGGCATCGATATGTGATAACATGTAAGACTATATCTGGGATATCACATTGTTCGAGCTTATGTGATTTCTGAGAAGCCTTAACAATTTCGAGTGGTTCAATGGGCAAAGACAAGTCGAGAAAGAATGTGTTAATGAATTATATGACTCAGGTATGTATGAGATGCATACGAGTATTGGAAAGTGAAGTATTTGAAGAATTCAATAGTGAAATTGAATATGTGTACCGTGAGAAAGGTTTGTGATCATGCATTTGATTAATTATGCTTAGCATATTTGAATTGATATATAAATTTTCATATGATAGCTTTATTTGTATAGGGATTACTAAGTTTTTAAAACTTACTTCGTGTGTTCTTTCTATGTTTTATAGATTTTTGAAGCTAGCTCAAACATCGGGGATCATCGGGAACCATTATCACACCATCGACTACTTGTTGGTACTTTTGGAACTTTGTATATATGGTATATAGCATATATAGGCTAGTGTCATTTTGGCATGTTATAAGTTATAATTATAGCCATGAGATTTGGCTTGTAATTGTTGGTGTGTATGGCCATTTAAGTTGGCTTGAATCATGTGTTTGATAAGTGATATATGTTATGTATATAATGCCTTATGTTGGCTTGTTTTGGTATATTTTCCATAGTTGTTCATATGGTTATATAGTTGTTCTTTTGGTTGGTTGTAAATTGGAGTATCAAGGTTGGAATAACGGTAAGTTGTGACTTGGTTTTGATATGATGAAATGGTATAATTTGAGGCATGAAATAGGTGATAAGATTAAGGGTAAATGCATTTAAAAGTTATGCTAGTTTTTTATGATTTTGGCATATTGAAATGGTATGTTTTGGTTGTGGAATTGAGTTTTTGTAATAGTTGTGAATAGATGGCACAATATGAGCATGAATTATCATGTTTTTGGTTGCCTAAATATGTATTGAAATGGTGTTATTTTTGTTGCTATGTGTGATTGTGAAAAAGGTGGCAAATTGGCTTTTGAAATGACCTATTTTTGTCCACATGGGCAGAGACACTGGCGTGTGTCTCAGCTGTGTGGATGCACGGTCTTGTTATACGGCCGTATGTCCCCTGGTATAACCTTACGATTTAAGTTAGTATACCTTATAGTTTTGGATCGGTCTAGACACACGGGCGTGTCTACTGGCCGTGTGTATCGCATGGGTTCATACACGGGCGTGTGACTGGCCGTATGATATAAGTCAATATACCCCCCTAAATGGAACATGGCCTAGCACATGGGCGTGTGTGGCCATTTCGAAGGTATGTAGGCTAAACACACGGGTGTGTGGTCGGCCGTGTGTCCCAAGTCAGTAACCCCTCCAGATTTCCCACGGCCAAGGCACACGGGCGTTTCTTCGGCCATGTGGTGCAAGTCAGTATGTATGCCCTATTTTCACACGGTTAGTGACACGGGTGTGTCTGGTAGCCGTGTACGACACACGGCCTATAAACATGGGCATGTGAGCTATGATTTCATGAAATTATTCTAAGTGTTCAAAAATTTTTATATGTGATCGGTTTAGTCCCGAACCACTCTTAAGCATTTTTTTAAGGTGTCGTAGAACCTTATAAGGGACAATGTGAATGTTTTTGAATAGTTTATAATAATGAATGCATAATTGTACGAGAATGAGATGTATTGACTGGTAATGCCTCGTAACCTTATTTCGGCAACGGATACTGGTTAAGGGTGTTGTAGGACTTATCCATGAACTATCTTAGATGGGGTAGATAATTCACGAATCTAACCATTTAATCGCTTCCTTTCAAACTACCTCTTTCTTGATAGGGTTGAGTCTCCTTCGCCCATCAATCCTAGCTCTTTCGCCCTCCTCTAAGATAATTTTATGCATACAGAAAGACAGGCTTATACCTCGAATATCAACTATGGTCCAATTGATCGCCTTTTTAAATTTATTTAAAACTTCGATCAATTGCTCCTCTTGGTGTTCTATTAATTCTGCTGAAACAATCATAGGCAAAGTAGAACAGTTACCTAAATAAACGTATTTTAAATGGGAAGGAAGTATCTTAAGTTTGAGTTTGGGTGGTTCCTCGATTGACAAATTTGGTTATGTAAATTCCCGAACTTTCAATTCTAGTGGTTCAAACTGTGCTGGTTGAACATAATCCCTCGGATTGGCTTCCATCAAACCATGTTTTCATTACCTTTTTCATCTTCCAATGGCTCAAACTCTAAAGTGTTCTCCAATGGGTCTTCAAAATTTTTTCTCTCATTCTATAGAAAATAATGTTTCTAGCTTCTCCATTACAGAACATTCCTCCATCGGATCAAGAAATTTCATAGCTTTAAGAACATTAAATGTTACCTAATCATCCTGAACTCCCATCGTGAGTTCTCCTTTTTACACGTCTATCAATGTTCTTCTCATTTTTAAGAAAGGTTTCCCTAATATGATCAACACTTTCTTATCTGCTTTAGAATCTAAGACAATGAAATCAGCAGGAAAAATGAATTTATTGAATCTTACGAAAACATCCTCGACTTTCCTTCGAGGTATGCTAAAAATCGATCCGCCAATTGAAGTGTCATAGTAGTGGGTCTTATTTCGCCTACTCCTAACAGTTTGAAAATAAACTTGGGCATCAAGTTGATGCTCACTCCTGAGTCGCACAAAGCTTTACTACAGTAAGATTATATGATATTATAGGGTATAGTAAAGCTTCTAGCATCCTTCAATTTCAGAGGAAGCTTGTTTTCTAAGAATGCACTACACTCCTTCATTAAAACGACAGCTTTATACTCATTATGTCTTTTCTTTTTGGACAAGTTGTCCTTTATGAACTTCACATAATTGGGCATTTGCTTTAAAGCCTCCACCAACAGAATGATGATGTGAAGTTACTTTAAAATGCCCAAAAATTTATTGAATTACAGCACATCCTATTTCTGCTTATTTGGCACAAATTTTCTAAAAAGATAAGTCTGCATCTAAAGAAGATGTTTGTTTTTCGGATTCACTAGTTTAGGTTTTACCTCATCAGACTTTTTAAGTTTTGGCTTAGCTGGTGTAGGAATTTCAATTATTGGTTGACTTACCTCCTTCTTAATGGGTTCATCTTCAATCACAATATCCTTGGGTTCCAAAGTCTTACCACTTCGTAAGGTAACTACTTTGTAATGTTCCTTATCCAAATTTCTTGAATTTTCTATATCGCTCGGCAAGGCTCCTTGAGGTTAGTTACGAAGTTCTATAGCTAACTGACCCATTTGGTTCTCCAAATTTTTAGTGTTGCTACTTGACTTTAGATTAAAGCATCATTCTTCACCATGTACGCCTTCAACAAGTTCTCCAAACTATTGGATGACTCAGCTTGTTGTGGTTTTGGTGCTTGTTGATTGAACCCCTAGGATTGGTTGGGTTTATGCTGCATGTAAGTGTTGTTCGGTTCATTTCCTTGGTTACTCCAAGAAAAATTTGAATGGTTGCACCATGAAGGATCGTAGAAGTTAGACTATGGTCTGTATCCACTTCTATTTTGATGTTGATTTCCTACATAATAAACTAACTCGAGATTTGATAGACAATTCTCGAAAGAATGACCATCCTCATAGTATACACAAGAAACAACATCAAACTGACGTGGTTTTTGAGCTGCAACAGTATTCAAACTATTAGCTGTAAACTGTTTCAACATTGAAGAAATAGAAGATACTTAAGTTGAGAGTGATGTAAGTGCGTACACTTCGTGCACTCTGCCTACTCATCTTCTTGAAATTGCTCAACTTGTTGGCTATTGATAGTTGTTACTAGCGATCCTCTCAATGATCCCCTAAGCCTCATTATAAGACTTAGACAAAATTGCACCATTCACAGAAGCATCTACCATCAACCTTGTGTATGCGTCGAGGCCATTATAAAACATCTTCAACTGGATGCAGTGTGGAATCCCATGATGAGGGCACTTACAAAGTAATTCTTTGAATCTCTCTCATACCTCGTACAAAGATTCGTCATCCAGTTGTTGAAAAGTGGTTATCTCATTTCACAACTTAGAATTTTTGCTAGGTGGGAAATACTTAACAAAAAATCTTTCTGCTAATTCTTACCATGTAGATATTGAACTTAGATATTGAACTTCGTGGAAACAAATTAAGTCATACCCGTGCTCAATCTCGCAACGAGTATGGAAACAACTTCAACCTCAATGCGTCTTTAGTCAAACCGACTATCTTAAACAAATTGCTCACTCTATAAATAATCAAAGGTCAAGGTTGTGACATCCCTAAATCGACCCTAGTCGGAAAGTGGTTTCGGGACCACCAAACCGAGTCATAATAATAATTAACCATCATAATTGATGCTCATTATATGTATATATGCATGTGTGAAAATTTCGTGTTTGGATTTTGTTAATAGTAAGTGAATTTTTATCAAATAGGACTTATGTGAGAAAATTTAGAAATGTGCTAGGCTATTATATTTTGTCGAATTGTGGGTTGTAAACTTTAAGCCATGTGAAAATGGCCTATGTGGTCGTCGAGTGGGATGCTAGAACCTATAGCCACGAGTCTTAGAAACTCAAATTTTGTTAAGGTGGCCATAATTTGTGTCATGTATGATGGATGATTAAGGCCAAGGAAAAATTCATGAAATTGGCATAGTCTACTGCAGTAACTGTTGCGGACAGCAGCAGTGAGATGAGATTGAAAATCACTAAAAATAGTATAAGTAGAATTAAATAGTGAGTAAATTATGGAACTGATCCTTGATGAATCTATTTTTATATGGACGAAACGAAACGACCATATGAGCAGTATACTGGGAGATATTAAAGTTCTCGTGAGACAGGGCCAGAACAATTTCTGGGTCCCCTGTCGTGACTTTGAAAATTTACCATAAATTATCCAGAAAGAATTAGGAGTCATGCCTTATATGTACAGATTCCATTTTGAGTCTAGTTTCATTAGAAACAAACGGCACCAGTATTAAAGCCCTGTACAGAAAGATATTCAAGTTGTAACGCGCGGAGGTCAGAGCAGTCGATCCCTGTAACATGGGTGACTTTAACTAATAAACTGTACCAATTGGCCCAACCAAAATTCTAAAAATAAATCCATGGATGGATATATGAGTCTAAATTCAGGAAAATTTACGAAACCAGTTTCCGAGTTTTGGAACTCGAGATATGATTTTAAGGCGACGGTGACGCAGTTTTCCAGCCTGTCCAGAAATGCCAAATTGGTCGGTACTTTAAGAGGATTTGTCTCGTTAACCCCTCGTGTCCGACACGGCGTCGGTCACGAGTTAGGGTGTTACAATTTTATTGGTATCAGAGCTATGGTTTAGTCGGTTCTAGGACTACCATAGCGTGTGAGTCTAGCTATACATGCCAAATTGATAGTGCTTAATAATGTGATGACTTGACGGTTGAAATTTTTGTTTTGATTAGCGATGGAACCCGGGTAGAGAGACCCTTGGCGGATGACGTTGAAAGTGTAGCGGCTGCTCTGCGCAAGGGACACCGCTGTTGAGCCTCGGTCATCCGCGAATAATCAAAATGAAGGGCGAAACAAGCCTTCTTCACTATGATGAATGAGTGGGTCGCATAATATGCCCGAACCAACCCGGCTGTCCAACCATTCCCGAATTTAAATACTCCACCCCAAGACTCCGCAATGCCTCCGAGCATCGATCCTGTGAGGCTGAGTAAACCACCGTGGACTTGATTAGGAAGCGTGGGGCGAGGAGTTCAAGGCCATAGTTACCGATGATGCCGAAAAGGCCGAGTTCGCTCGATAACACCATTAGAGTGTTAGATGAATGTCATGCACACCGACGAATGTCTTAAGTGTGCTATATCCTTGTTGCGAGACTCACTTACTATTGGTGGAGGACTTTAATTTCCATAGTCCCAAATGAACGAGTTACTTGGGATTTCTTCCAATCCAATTTCGAAAGAAATACATTAGTCAACAGTTCATCGATCGAAGCGTAAGGAATTCTTGGAACTCAAGCAAGGCCGGATGATCAGATCTCGAATCTGAACATGAGTTCGTAAGACTTAGTCGGTATGCTCGGAGTGTGTGGCTGATGAGGTTGCGATGTGCAAAAGATTTGAAGAAGGATTGAATGAAGAGTTAAAGTTACTAGTGGGAATTTTGGAGATAAAGGAGTTCGTGACACTAGTCGAACGAGCACGCAAGGCGGAAGAACTTGGGAGGAGAAGAAGAAGGCTGAATTTGAAGCAAGAGATTACCGTAAAAGATCGACGAGTAAAGCTCCGTTCTCGGCTGTAAAGAGGTTCGTGGAGGACACCAAGAAGTCGAGGACGATCGGGAATTTCCATTAGAGCCCGACCATTGACGGACTCCCGAGCTACTTGATAGCTAGTGTGGGCAATAATCGTCAAGAGAGACCTGAATGCCCCAATGTGGAAGACGACACCTAGGTGAATGTTGGGGTAAGTCTGTTAATAGGGCTGTTATGGATGCGGTTCAAGGACCACTTCATTAGAGATTGCACGGAGCTAGATGAGAGGAATAAGACGCAAGGTGCAAGACCTAGTGGAACGACGGTGGAGGTAGGCCCCGAGAATCTCTGGAGGTAGGGGTGGTAATCGAGAGGAGCCTCTAATACGGCCGTCCGATCCGAGACCCGTGCTCTGCTAGAGCATATGCCATCCGCAGACGAGAGGAGGCATCCTCCCCGACGTTATCACTGGTACTTTTACTCTCTTTGATACTATTGTGATTGCATTGATTGACCCCGCTCTACTCACTCATATGTATGTGAAACCTTAGCATCCAAAGAAGACTCTACTGTTGAGTCTCTCGAGTTCGTAATTCGAGTGTCAAACCCTTTGGGTCAATACGTGCTTGTTGATAAAGTGTGCAAGAGATGCCCCTAATAATTCGAGAATCTGTTTCCTACCGATCCGATGCTTCTACCATTTCATGAATTTGATGTTATTCTTGGTATGGATTGGTGACCGTACATGATGCAATGGTGGATCGCAAAGGAAAACCATTAATTTGAGGAGTGCAAATAATGAGGTAGTCCGAGTCGAGTCTACTAATTTAAAGGAGTGCAGCAATAATATCTTCTATGACCGTCAAGATATGTGAAAAGGGTGTGAAACATACCTTGCGTATGTGTTTGGGAGTAAAGAGACGGAAAGGAAACTCGAATCGGTACCAGTGGTTTGTGAGTATTCAGATGTTTTTCCGAGGAGTTACCGGATTGCCACCGGTTCGAGAAGTGGAATTCGCATCGAAGTTGTACCGGTACTACGCCGATTTCAATAGCCCCGTATCGTATGGCATTAACGGAATTAAAGGAATTGAAGGTTCAATTGCAAGAATTGACGGATAGAGGTTTCGCTCGACCGAGTTTTTCTCCATGGGGGCGCTTTGTATTGTTTGTGAAGAAGAAGGACGGAACCATGAGGTTGTGCATCGACTATCGTCAACTCAATAAAGTGACGATAAAGAATAAATATCCATTGCCACGAATTGACGATTTGTTTGATCAATTAAAGGGAGCCTCGGTGTTTTCAAAGATAGATTTGAGGTCGGGTACTATCGGTTGAGGGTCCGAGAATCGGACATACCCAAAACCGCTTTTAGAACGAGGTACGGTCACTACTGAATTCTTGGTGATGCCGTTTGGGCTCACTAATGCCCTGCGGTGTTTATGGATTTAATGAATAGAATTTTCAGGCCATACTTGGATCGGTTCGTAGTTGTATTTATCGATGACATTTTGGTCTATTCGAGAGATGAAACCGAACATCTTTGAACACCGAGGCTAGTGTTGCAAATCTTACGAGATAAGCGATTATACGCAAAGTTCAATAAATGTGAATTTTGGTTGAAAGAGGTTAGCTTTTGGGGCACGTGATGTCCGTGACGGTGTCGTGGTGGACCGAACAAAATTTCGCCATAGTCGATTGGAAACCACCAAGGAATGTTACCGAAGTTAGGAGCTTTTGGGGCTTGCGGTTATTACCGACGATTTGTAAAAGGTTTTCGACGATAGCCACGCCAATGACGGCTTACTCCAAAAGGATGTTAAGTTCGAATGGACGGAGAAATGTCGAAAAGTTTCGATCAACTGAAAGCTTATTTGGTGAAGCCCCAATTCTAGTGCAACCCGAATCGGGCAAAGAGTTTGTCATTTATAGTGACGCATCCCTACTTGGGTTGGGTTGCGTATTGATGCAAGAAGGGCGAGTTGTGGCCTATGCGTCGAGACAATTAAAGCCACATGAGAAAAATTATCCGACCCATGATCTCGAATTGGTCGCCATCGTATTCGCCTTTAAAGATATGGCGACATTACTTATTTGGTGAGAAGTGCCATGTGTATTCGGATCACAAAAGTCTCAAATATTTGATGACTCAAAGAGACTTAAATCTGCGACAAAGACGATGGCTCGAGTTGTTAAAAGATTATGAACTCGTTATTGATTATCACCCGGAAAGGCCAATGTGGTTGCGGATGCCTTAAGTCGAAATCACTATTTGCTTTCTGACGATGAATGTACACTTGTCTATTCTACCCGACAATGTGTTAGTAGCGAATTGAAGGCCAAACCATTGTTGGCTCATCAAATTCGGGAAGCTCGAAAGTTGATGAGGAGTTGCTTGCAAAACGGGTGAGTGTGTTCTGAGCAAGGAATCAGAGTTTCAAATTGATGATGACGATTGTTTAAGGTTTAGAAGTCGTCTGTGTGTTCCAAAGAATTCGGAACTTATTTCGATAATTCTAAATGAAGCCCATTGTAGTCGAATGTCAATCCACCCGGGTAGTACTAAAATGTACAATGACCTGAAACGCCAATTTTGGTGGCCCGGTATGAAACGAGACATTTCTGAATTTGTTTCAAGGTGTCTGATATGTCAACAAGTGAAAGCGGAACATCAAGTGCCATCGGGATTACTTCAGCCGATCATGATACCCGAATGGAAATGGGATCGAGTCACAATGGACTTTGTATCCGGACCGCCATTGTCGATGAGTAAGAAGGATGCGATTTGGGTCGTTGTCGATAGACTAACTAAGTCGGCTCACTTTATCCCGCACGCACGGATTTTTCAATGGACAAATTAGCGGAATTGTACGTTTCTCAGATTGTGAGATTACACGGGGTGCCTATTTCTATCGTGTCGGATAGAGACCCAAGATTTACGTCGCGATTTTGGAAGAAATTGCAAGATGCTTTGGGTACCAAGCTGCATTTTAGCACCGCTTTTCATCCCCAAACCGATGGTCAATCCGAACGGATAATTCAAATACTCGAGGATATGTTGAGATGTTGCATCCTTGAGTTTAGTGGTTCATGGGAACGGTATTTACCTTTGATTGAATTCGCCTACAACAATAGCTTTCAATCAAGTATTAAGATGGCGCCTTACGAGGCTTTATACGGTCGTAAATGCCGTACCCCATTATTCTGGACTGAACTTAGTGAAGGTAAATTCTTCGGGGTTGATTTGGTTAAGGATGCCGAGCAAAAAGTTCGAGTAATTCGTGAAAGTTTGAAAGCTGCTTCGGATCGCCAAAAGTCGTATGCGGATTTGAAAAGAAAAGATATTGAATATCAGGTTGGAGACAAGGTCTTTCTCAAAGTTTCACCTTGGAAGAAGGTGCTTAGATTTGGTCGTAAGGGCAAATTGAGTCCGAGGTTTATCGGGCCATATGAAGTATCCGAACGAGTTGGGCCAGTCGCATATCGATTAATTTTGCCCCTTGAGCTCGAAAGGATTCACAACGTTTTTCATGTCTCGATGCTTCGACGATATAGGTCTGATCCATCGCACGTAATTGCTCCATCCGAGATTGAGATTCAGCCTAATTTGAGCTATGAAGAGGAACCGGTTCGCATTATGAGGCGTGAAGTAAAAGAGTTGCGCAATAGGAAAATCCCGTTAGTGAAGGTGTTGTGGCATAAACACGGAATGGAAGAAGCCACTTGGGAACTTGAGGACTCTATGAAAGAGCGATACCGAGCCTATTTACGGTAAGATTTTCGGGACGAAAATTTCTAAGTGGGGAGAGTTGTGACATCCCTAAATCGACCCTAGTCGGAAAGTGGTTTCGGGACCACCAAACCGAGTCATAATAATAATTAACCATCATAATTGATGCTCATTATATGTATATATGCATGTGTGAAAATTTCGTGTTTGGATTTTGTTAATAGTAAGTGAATTTTTATCAAATAGGACTTATGTGAGAAAATTTAGAAATGTGCTAGGCTATTATATTTTGTCGAATTGTGGGTTGTAAACTTTAAGCCATGTGAAAATGGCCTATGTGGTCGTCGAGTGGGATGCTAGAACCTATAGCCACGAGTCTTAGAAACTCAAATTTTGTTAAGGTGGCCATAATTTGTGTCATGTATGATGGATGATTAAGGCCAAGGAAAAATTCATGAAATTGGCATAGTCTACTGCAGTAACTGTTGCGGACAGCAGCAGTGAGATGAGATTGAAAAATCACTAAAAATAGTATAAGTAGAATTAAATAGTGAGTAAATTATGGAACTGATCCTTGATGAATCTATTTTTATATGGACGAAACGAAACGACCATATGAGCAGTATACTGGGAGATATTAAAGTTCTCGTGAGACAGGGCCAGAACAATTTCTGGGTCCCCTGTCGTGACTTTGAAAATTTACCATAAATTATCCAGAAAGAATTAGGAGTCATGCCTTATATGTACAGATTCCATTTTGAGTCTAGTTTCATTAGAAACAAACGGCACCAGTATTAAAGCCCTGTACAGAAAGATATTCAAGTTGTAACGCGCGGAGGTCAGAGCAGTCGATCCCTGTAACATGGGTGACTTTAACTAATAAACTGTACCAATTGGCCCAACCAAAAATTCTAAAAATAAATCCATGGATGGATATATGAGTCTAAATTCAGGGAAAATTTACGAAACCAGTTTCCGAGTTTTGGAACTCGAGATATGATTTTTAAGGCGACGGTGACGCAGTTTTCCAGCCTGTCCAGAAATGCCAAATTGGTCGGTACTTTAAGAGGATTTGTCTCGTTAACCCCTCGTGTCCGACACCGGCGTCGGTCACGAGTTAGGGGTGTTACAAAGGTGTGGATCTTTCATGGATATTCCATTAAACTAGCCCACCATTTGGAGCATTTGAAACATCACTGATTTCAATTCAAATTGTAGTGCCTCAATCTCCAGTCTCCTAATTCCCGGATTTAATTCATTGAAGAGTGGCAAAACGTACTATCTTATGGCACAATCTGTGACAGCCCTAATTTGGCCCTAGTTGGAAAGCGATTTCAGGACCACGAAACCGAGTCACAAAAAAATAATTAAATGTTATATTCTGTGATTATTACATGTGAAAGTGCATGTGTGAAAATTTCATGCTTTGATTTTGCCATTTGTGAGTGAAATTATGAAATAGGACCTATGTGAAAATTTTTGAAAATGCTATAGGCTAATTTGTATTGGCCAAATAACTTATAGTATGAAATAGGTGGGTTTGCATGTCAAATTTCCCACCTTAAGGTATAGTGGCCGGCCATGATAGGTATGATAAGCATTATGGGCATTTTTTTTTATTGATAAGTTATGGCATGAGTATGGCACAAATATTATATGTCATTTTGTGTCATGAAATGTTGCGGGGGAAAAATTAACAAAAGGATAGAAGGGACAAAGTTTTTCCATCTTTTTTGTTCTTCATAACCGAAATTGAGAGAGCAAATAGGGGAGAAAACCCTTGAGTATTCGGTCACTAGGGGGAGAGTGTTTTCACGGTAAGAAAAATAGTAAAGGAAAATAAATAAATAAATTGTTGAGTTCTGCCCATTTCTGGGCTGTTTGAATGGAGAGGGAAGAATAGGGCTGCTGCATGTTTAATTTTTAAGCTCATTTAGGAGCTGGTTCCTTAAGAAACTCGCTGAAGGTGGCAGTAAGAAGGGGAAAGAAACTGCTCAAGAGTAGGTTCAGCTGCTGTTCAGTAAGTCTTTGCAATGAAACTTTGAAAATTTTCCATGTTTATACTGTGTTTAATACATGCAGGTAAAACGCAGATTCAAGGACTGTTAAGCAAAGTTAATAGTTAAAATACATGTTATTTGTTACCAAAATACTGGTGTTAGAAGTGAAGAAGAGTTGATAAATAAATGTATAAGTTGGTGTTGAAACCTACTGTTGAATGCTGATAGTTTCAGCATGTAATTGCTGTAGTTTATCGTGCAATAAATCCTGGTGTAATTGATCTGCTGCTGCTCTAATTAAGGTAAAATGTTGGTTAATAAATGTCCTGTTTTGTGGTAATAAGCAAAATATAAAAATGGTTGAAATTAACATGCATTACTGTTCGGTTTATGTTTGAAGAGTTATTAACTTTTGGAGGTTAAAACAGTTTAATTTGGGATTTACATTTTCAAATTTCAGTTTTAGTAATGTCCCATTATTATTGGTTGAAGCTAAGGAAATAAGCATTTGTTGAAAGGATGTAGGGAACTGAATTGTCTGAAAATTATTTGCTATCAGCTAGTGAAATTTTAATGTTCGAATGTATGCTGAATTTTTAAGTGTCCAAATGCATGCCAGAATTCAACATGTTCAAATGCACGCTGAAGTGTTTTGTTTAGGTAGGTTAAATGTGTCTTATATTCAAACCGTCTATACACTAGAGTCGTTGTACCGTTTCAAACCGAACAAGAACTCATGTACTTAAAATTGAGCTATCATGTTGCATGATTTTGTATGGTAAATTAAATGAAAATCGGTGACATTGATATCAAATTTTAATACAAAATAAAGGTGAGTACTGGATATATGAAATTATGTAAATATTTAAATTATGATGCATGATTTATGTGTATAGAAATGAAATGTCTTTAGTGAGAACTCGATGATGTGTATTTGTGAGCATGCATGTGCATTAGATGCTAAGTGGGAAAATCGGTTAACATGTTATGTGTATTATGGCTGAATGTGAATTTGAATAATATTGAGTAATGTTTGTGCTTTAAAATGATGAAATGAAGTTTATGCTTAAGTGAAATTATAGGTATGTGATGATTGATTTGTGATATGCATGTTTAAATAACATGCATGCAAGGTATGTGTGAAAGAGTGAATTGGTAATAAATCTGCTTGGGACAGCGACAATAATGTGACTTTGGAAAATCACCATAAATTGTGGAAGATGAGTCAGAAGTTGAATAAATTATGTAATTAAATCTTAATGAGTCTAGTTTCTTATAAAAGAAACCGTGTAAGCAAAAGAATTTCCAATAATGAGATATTTGAAGTGATGTGGGACAGGGTCAAAATTACTTCTAGATCCTCTATTTTGTATTTATAAAATCATTATAAATTGTAAAAAAATGGTAATAAGATGAAATTTATATGCTTAGACTCCTTAATGAGTCTAGTTTCAAATAAAATAAACGAGAACATATTTTGAATTCTGTACAATGAGAAATTTGATTCGTAGTGAAGAGTGGTCAGATTAGCCAAACAGTGAAACAGGGGAAACTTTAAGAAAAATCTGGTATTGATTGGCCAAACCAAAAATTCTGAAAATTTTATTGATAGAAGATATACGAGTCTATTTTCAGGGAAAATTAACAGCAATTGATTTGGAGTTTCGTAACTCCATTTATAAATGATTTAGTGACTATTGCTCAGGAAGACAGCTTACAGTGAAATTTTGATTATGTGGTAAACATTGACAAAAATTTGTTAATGAGTTGTTTATTGATTTCTTATAAGCTTACTATGATCTGTAGGTGCGGAAGTTGAATATATATATATATATTATATTTTGAAAGTGATGCTTGAATAGTCGAATAATGACTAGTTTAAAATTGTTGAATTTAAGCTCAAGAGCATAGAGGGGCAAATTCGGATTAGGGAAAAGAGAAAGTAATCGAATAGCCGTTGTAATTGTTCGACAACATTCGAGGTAAGTTCTTATGTGTTTAAGCTTGATTCCTTTTTATATGCCTAAGAGTTAAATTAATATGGCAAAGAGAATGTAAATTTTATTTAGTTAATGTGTCGAATATGTAATGATTTAAGGCTATAAGCCGATTATGGCTATTATGCTTAAGTTGAATTGGATTTGGAAATTTGATGGACTAAATGAATGTTACAATGAATAAACTATGCCGTATATGTGCTGGTAGAGATATCACGATTTGTGATGATTAAATATCTAAAGGAAACCATGATGTGTATAAAATTATTATTAGTCATTTGTGGTAGCCGAATGTGGCTTGGTACTAAAGTGATTAAATGTGAACTTCGATGAGATAACTGTTAGTGATTGATGATATAAGTTATACATGATTGAAGTATAAGTTATGAAAGTGGGAAAGAACAGGTGAATTGTTTATCGAAAAATGATATCGAGTTTCGGGCCTAGCAGGCTATGATGCCGGTGAAATACTATTCGGAACTTTGAGCCTAGCAGGCTATGATGCCGGTGAAATACTATTCGGGCCTTTGAGCCTAGCAGGCTATGATGCCGGTGAAATACTATTCGGGCCTTTGAGCCTAGCAGGCTATGATGCCGGTGAGATATTATTCGGGCCTTTGAGCCTAGCAGGCTATAATGCCGGTGAGATACTATTCGGGCTTTCGAGCTTAGCAGGCTATAATGCCGGTGAAATGATATCAGGCCTCGAGCCTAGCAGGCGAAATGCCGGTGATTAGAGAAAAGTTTAAGACTAAGGTACCTTGTGTTAGATTGACAAATGAATATACTCAATACGTTAAGTGGGCCAGGTATGCATTATGTATTCATATGTGAGTTTGATTTGAAGTGAATCATAAGTGTGTAATGTAATACATATGTGAACAAATGTTATAACTATATTTATGATCATGATACATCTGGTCAAGTTGTGAAAGTATGTGAAGGTATTTGATTTATTTATGTTATACGAATTCAGATTAAGTGTTATAAGAATGTTGAATGTGCATTATGTGCATGTGTATATTCTGCCAGATGGCAATATACCCAGAATATGGCCGCTTGAGAAATTGAATAATCGAAATATAATTGCGTTTATTTGTTTGCATTGCTTAAAACTTACTAAGCTTATGAATGCTTACTCCGTTGTTACATTCCTCTATTTTATAGATTGTTGGCTCCAGTTACTTGCTCGGGTTGGAGTTCGCCGGAGATATTATCACACTGTCGAGCTCACGCTAATGGTGTAAGTAAATCCTAGTATTTCGAGTCTATGGCATGTATAGGGTTTTAATATTGAGTATGTGATATTATAATTTAGCCAAAGGTGGTGGCTTGTATTGATAAAGTGTTTTGGCCATGTAAATTGGCTTATGTTGGCTAGTGATGTTTTGGGCCTCGTAAGCCCATATATGGGACAGATTGCATGTGAAAAGAAAAGTTTTAAATTGATTGAAATTTTTGGCACGGTTTTTGTGTGATTGACTGAGTTTAAGTCGGGCAACACCTCGAACCCTGTTCTGGCGAGGGATACGGGCGAGGGGTGTTACACAATCCTTATCATCAATAATAAGGATTGGATTTTGCACATGATAGGCTTCATTTCCTTATCCATCATTTTGATTTCCAAGGTCCATCCCGACTCAGGTAATAAATAGATAATTCGATCTATGCTCATAAACACTTGAAAAATAAATCACAAAAAGTAAAGAATAAATTAGTAAGGTTGGAAGGTAGATAAAAAATGAAATAACAACCAAATTGAAAAGAATAATCTCAAAAAAATGATTAAATAGTCCTTGACAACGGTGCCAAAAACTTGTAACTTTCGGTTTATGGAAATGTACATAGTTGTTATTCATCTCCACAAGGATTGTGTATGTTAATCAATATATTGCAAAATTAAAGTTAACAATTTGATAATAAAAACACAATATCTTAAGTGATGGATGATTAACTAAATTAAATTATTTAGATGTAAGATTGATCCCTAATGCAATTTAAACTAAATGCGAAGTATGAAATGAAATGTATGAATGAATTTAGAAAAAACACAAACTTTAACAATTAATAACATGAATAGGCTAGGATAATTACATCATTCAACTTAACTTATTTTTATCATGCTTAACACTGTTCAGAAATTATTCCATGGCAACTCTATCTTTCATGAGTTTGGAAACCAAATTAAATCATTTAAGAATCTTTTACTTAATAAAACATGCATTTTACTGATCATCTTAAACTAAGGGTTTCTTAGGACTCAGGTGAAGTAACAGGGACGGGTTAGGTTTGAAACAGTTTAATCACATAAACCTAAAAACTATACAAGATAATATAGCTCATTAAAGTTATTATAAACCTTTAATTTAGTCGAGTTAGGATCTAAATTAAGCATACACATGTCAATTATTGTGTCCACTAGCCATCGTCTGGTTAGGATCGCTCAACTAATTCTAATGTATCAAATCACGTATGAATGAAATACACACTTGAGTTTAATTGTAAACATGATCAACTAAGGCACAAACACTATAAACATGATTTAAACAAACTTCATTCAATAAATGCAATCATCCCAGCTAAACAAAATTAAGCTACCATTGTTGATGACAAGATAATAAATCACATTGCAAACATGATTAAGGTTAAAATTAAAATAACAAAGTAAATGAAGAATAAACTCTATCGAATTAGCAGTCTTGTGAACTTTGATTGAAGATGTTTTCCTATGATCCTTGTGTTGTTCCTTTACTAATGGCTCCTCAAGGTGGGCGGTTAAGAGATAATCTTATCAATGTTTTTGGCTAAGAAAGAAAATATGGGATGCTATGTGTGGAAATGAAGAGAGGAAATGAGAGAATGAATGATGATTGAGAGATGTGAAGAATGAGGGATATTGAGATGAAGGATGATTGAAATGGGGAATGAGTGGGGGTTTTTATACTTGAAGTAGATGGTAGAGTTTACTAAAAATAGGGATTGGAATCCTTCCATTTTCTGCATTGCTTGGTCGACAGCATTTTGTTGAAGAAGGTGGATGATGGTTCCTTTATTTGAACATAGAATCATGCTAAATTTAGGTATGGGTTGGACGGTGTTGGTACGTGATATTCGCGACAAGTTTTAAAAATTTATAATTAATCGTTCTTGAAACTAACTGTTATCACGATGAAGGCAAGTGTACCTATCGAACAGTAGTATAGCTTTAGAAAGACTAGATTGTCGAACCCAAAGGAACCAAGAGTACTAGTAATTACTTTCTTTTTATTATCTGGCCTAAAAATTAGGGGATTTGTTTATCTAAACTAATTAACTAAACTAAGAATGCACAGAGACAAATTGGGGAAAAGCTTTTGGGAAAATTCGATTGATTAAGACAATACCCAAGGAAAAATCCACTTAGTCTTCACTTGTTATTTGAATTTGAATCAGACGATTTATTCATTTGACTTGATCCATAGAAATCCCTAAGTTTTATTATTATTTCTCTCGAGACTAATAACGTCTAATCCTAGGTTGATTTAATTGAAATCTCTTTCTAATTAATGCCTTAGTGTTGTATTAACTCGATCTATGGATCCCTTTGTTAGGTTTCACCCTAATCCGGCAAAATCTTATCACCCTATCTCTAGGCGTGCAATCAACTCCGCTTAATTACGATGAATTTACTCTTAGACAGGGCCTTTTCCTTCTCTGAATAAGAGCATTAACTTGAATCAATATCCTGGAATATTAAAACAAGAATTAAGAACACATAATTGAAAAACAAGTCAAATATTTATCATACAATTCAGATAATAGTAACAAGATCTGTCTTAGGTTTCATTCCTCTTAGGTATTTAGGGGGTTTAGTTCATAATTATAAAAGAAAACATCTCAAAAGAGTAATGAATACAAAACATAAAGAAAACCCAAAACCCCTAAATGGAAATTGAAGGGAGATCTTCAGTCTTGACGATGAATCCGACTTCTGAGATGGACCAATCAGCTTCCCTTGAGTAATTCCTTGCTTCCTAATTCGTGTGTCTGTTCTAAGTGCCACCTCCGGTGTTTAAGTAGGCTTTAGAATACCTAAGAGCCCTTAAAAGTGGCCTTTTTCGAGTAGGGCTATACTTGGGCTCGGCAGGGACACGCCCGTGTGCGATTACTCCAGCCCGTGGTCAAGGCTGTTGAATAGGCACGGGCATGTAGTCTACCAGTGTAAGTCGTGCTTCGATCCTGCCAAATGGACACGGCCGTGTTGATTTCCTATGTGGGTCCATTTTCTCCGTTTTCGGGCCGTTTCTCGCTCTTTTTACTCTCCTATGCTCATCTAAGTATAAAACATGAAATTAAAGGATTAGGAGTATCGAATTCACCAAATCTAAGGAGAAACCATCCATAAATGTGCTAAGCATGGGATAAAAATATGTATAAATTACGGTTTATCAGGTGTCAAGGGCAATCTTTATGTGCTGATTTCCAATGATTCTCCAGATGCAGGGACCTCCAGTAAATATCCCAAAACAGATTTTTTGGGCAACCAACATGGTTGTGCTGAATTTGGCTTGACTCCCCCTTGTTGGACAGTTCTGTGACCCATTAAATAATCAAACTTGTCCACCATATAACATCATTTTAACTGGGTCACAATAACATCTTGTTGACCCATTTAGCATGGTTTTGCCGTCCAATATAGGAAATAAATAGCTCATGGTCATGCAACTTTATAATAAGCTCTTTATTAAATCAACTTCATGATCCTACTACACAATTAAATATAACACATTAATAAATAACATGAAATAATTTAATTTATGCACAAAATTCATGTAATAAAGCACAAATTTGCATATTTTATAAATTCATGTCCATTATTGAAGTTTAAGCAAAATCCACTAAATTGATCAACAAGTACTCGAGATTTGTATTATTTTTAAGTAAAATATGGTAAAACTACTAGAAAAAACCTATATAAATTAGAGTTTACAGCATTGAGCTCATTATCACTCAATCTAATAAGTATTGGAGAATTCAAATATTTTTAGTTTATTTTAGATAGATAGATAGATAGATAGTGTAACACCCTATACCCGACTTAGAAGTTAAGGCCATGTCTGGAGGCTACATCAACTTATGTAAAACAAAACAACCTTTAACTACTTGAAATTTAATATCCAGAAATCATGTGATTAATTAAACCAAACATAAAAATTCAGACTTTCGAAGCGTAATCCAAAATAAACACACAGTAGCATAAGCTTATAAAATTAGTAAAATAACTAAAGAGAATTGATCGAGCTCCTGCCAGGTCGATCCGCCTAAATCTGTCGATTACCTGTAATCCAAACAAATAAACTAAATAAGTTTACAGCTCATTGTGTGTAACTTAGATTCAATAAAAATGGTAGTACAACATATATGATTTCAGTTTTTCATAACTCAGTCGTTTATCATAATCAAATACAGAATTAGAAACAGAGAATATCATATACAGATTCCTACCTCTATCCACTACACACCATCTCTGTCCATCCCAGCACACCATATAGGGCATCAAGTACCCATCTATCCCTACACACCACGTAGTGATTGTATGTCATGTTTCAGAATAATTGCAGCCTAGCTGCCAGATCAGAATGAAATAAATTGCTAGAAATATTTGTGGCTTAGCCACTAGATTTGGCAGATTATTAACTTATCACACTTCCTTCTTTATATAGTCCCAATCCTAATGCAGATGCAGATTTAATAGATACCAGATATAAGTATACAGTAATATAACTTTAGAACGTGCTGATGTAATGATATTACACTTACTTATCTGATCTCATATCAGATGCTTATATATATCAGAACAATTGATTATTCAGTAACAGATTGTTAGATAGCAATTTCAATTTCAAGTTCAGATCATACAGACCCTACAGTAGGCCTACATTCAATTCAAACGACAATTATGACGCTAGGGAAAACTCTTGATTATTAGCCCACACGCCCATGTGGATTCACAAGGCCTGAGTGGTTGGCCCATGTGGCCCTCTTAATGTCACACACGACCTGTCACATGGCCTAGCACATGACCGTGTGGCTCAAAACAGTGAGTTACACGGTTTAGCACACGGCCAAGCATATGCTCGAGTGACTCAAATCTCAAAATATCTCCCACACAACCTGGACACACACCCGTATCTTTGGCTTGTGTGACTCTAATTCCAAAATAGTAAGTTACACAGCCTGGGCACACGGCCATTGTAACACCCCTCACCTGTGTTCAATGCCGGAACAGGGTTCGAGGCATTACCGGGCTTACATTACAAACAACTATACAAATCGAGTCATAAATTTGCGTCTAAATTAAAACCATTCACACTCAATCATAAAGTCCTTAGCACAAGCCTACAAGGCCTAAAACATGCTTTGGGAATGGTTCGGGACTAAACCAACAACTCAGGAAAAAATTTACAATACATAGAAAATTTTTACTCTAAACAGAGGTCACACACCCATGTGATTTGGGATACGCCCGTGTGGGCAGGCCGTGTGGTCACACACACCCGTGTAACTATATCTTTTGCAACACATGAACAAATTAATGTCCCATGGCCAAGTCACACGCCCATATGCTAGGCCGTGTAGATAATTAAATTTTCATAAATAAGTGTAGTTAAATTTTCATAAATAAGTGCAGACTTTACACGCCCAGGACACACGCCCATGCCTGAGGTCGTGTCATCCACACGGCTGAGACACACACCCGTGTCTCTACCCGTGTGCTCAATTCTGAGCATTCTGTTTCTCAAAATTTAGGTGCAGGGGACACACGGCCAAAACACATGCCCATAGGGTAGACCGTGTGTCACACACAGCCTAGACACACGCCCGTGTGTCTATCCGTGTGGAAAAAATAAATGCTATTTACCAAGCCATCTGCCACCCTTATTAACATAGACCCTTTCACAACTTTGATGTCATATAACATAGCATATTGGGACAACCAAACATTCATAATCAAGACTATACATATCAGTGCAATACCATCCACTATCATACTCACAACATTTATTATGTCCCAAATTAATCATGCTAATTTCACATATACTAAGTATCATTAAACTACCTTCAAGACACCTATTTGTGCATAAGATAAGCATCTCACCAATAAGTCACACATTCATGCTATGAATCACATTTCATCATTCATCAAGTTTATCATAACCATATCATGAATGACATTGGCACACATATCAGTATACTTAAACTTACAACCATGTTAACCAAAATAAGCCAATTAGCATGACAAGGTACCAAATCAACCAATAGCTATTACAAGCCAATACATTTGGCCAATCATAATGACACATATAACAAAAAGACCAAGTCCCTCTACATGACATACTTCCAAAATACTAAGATCATCAATACCCAAAATGAGAGTTTGATAGTGTGATTTGAATATCCGACGGTCTCCGATTCGAGTTAGCTTGGCTACACTATAAAACATGGAAAATAAACAGAGTAAGCTATATAGCTTAGTAAGCTAGTATGCAAGAAATAAACAACCTTACCATGCATATAACATTTAAATTTTATAACATAATTAAATGTAAATTTACCATAGTTTCATGATCATAACTCATTCCACTACAAAACTTACCTCATATTCATCGTTTTAAGCATTTAGTAAACATGAGCTTGATGTACATACCTGAATCATCTTGAAATGAATTTACACATAATCTCATCTTTGACATACCCATGAACCATTTCTGAATAACAATGTCGGATACTCGAGAAATTTACACACTAAGTGCCACATATGTAGCCAAAGCTACCTAAGTCTCATATCACATAATCGCTCGCTATCGAGCTATCGACGGGCCTATTTATACAAGCTGTCAATCAAGACATAGCTACACGGTGCTGCTCACACAAGCTATCAAGTATCCGCAACATATAATCACATAACACATAATAACCCTAGTGACATGTCACTTGTATCCTAATCTATTCTTAAGGTTTAACGGGATTTCTCACTTGCCGAATCATCGTCGAACTTGTTCGTAGAATTATATTCATTCACATAATCAAACATACAATTCATGCAATATTAAAGCATATAAGTACAATTATTTTAAAGCTTTTTTTAACATACGAACTTACCTAGGTACAAAATGGCTAATAGTTAGATTTAATCCACAACTTTGTCCTTTCCTTGGTCTAGGTCAGAACCTTGTCTTTCTTGATCTATAATACCACATTTAACTCATTCAATCATCACATTATTCAATTTAATCCCAAAAACACCTTATGGCAAAAATTATATTTTTGCCCTTAACTTTTCAACTTTTTACATTTTAGTCCCTAGGCTCGTAAAATGATTTTCATTCAATTTCATCACACCCAAGCCTAGCCGAACCTATTCCTTGCTTATAACAGCCTATATTTTTCATTTATTCACATTTTTACACACATTTTATAACTTTTACAAATAGGTCCCTATTTGACATTTTCATCAAAAATCACTTGGCAAATGTTGTTTATCTAACACCAAACATGTATTTTCTAGTATTAAACATCAAAATACACAAATATTTAACATGGGTAAAATTTTAGACTTTGATTTTCTTTCAAAGTAGTCCTTGAAATAGCTAGATTAGGTTGAGACAACTTAAAAAACATAAAAATCATTAAAAACGAGATAAAGACAGACTTACAATCGAGCTTGGAAGCTTGGCCAAAACCCTAGCTATGGAGACTCTTCAATTTTTGGCACAAGGAGGATGAAATTGAGAAGATGACATCTTTTATTTTTTTTATTTTTTCTTTATTAACCAAATGACTAAAATGCCCTTAAGGCCAAACTTTAAAATTTCACCTAACCATGTCCATTTTTGTCCAAATTAAAGTATAATGGTCTAATTACCATTTGATGGCCTCCAATTTAAAATTTCATAGCAATTAGACACCTCTAACTTCTAGAATAGATATTTGGCACCTATTGCAATTTAGTCTTGTTAGTCAAATTGGACACTCAATCGATAAAATTTCTTAACGAAATTTTCACACAATCATTCGATCATACTGTACACCTTAAAGAAATAATAAAATTAACATTTCTACTTCGGATTTATGGCCCCAAAACTACTGTTCTGATTTGACCCTAAAATGGGTTGTTACAACTGTGTCCCTAGCCCGTGTGACACTAATTCACAAATAGTGAGTTACATAGCCTGACACACAGCTATGTGGGCTACACGACCTACCACATGCCCTAGCACACGACTGTGTGGCATCGACAGCCATGTTTTTTAGCATTCAAAATTTGTAAAAAATCGTGTTTTCATTACACATTTGGTATAGTTTCGATGTAAGAGCAACGCAGAAGAATCCTGGAACCTAAAATGACCATTCAATAATCAATAAAACTACTTAATCAAAAAAAATCTCACAATTTAGCACCTAACTAACTTTGTCAAAATCCTCGATGCAAAACCTCCAACGAAACTAACGCTTACTGATGAATCAATGGCAATTAGTTGAATTCACGCGCTGGAGATCATTACATTTGATATCTACGCCTAAAAAAATTGAACAAATGATTAACAAAAACTTCAAGCAAATCAATCAAAAACCAACTTCGATAGAAACAATGAAGTTGAAAAACAATGAAATGCACACATACCCGACCACATAGCAACAAAAATTTAATAGAAACTTTAGCGATTGTGAAAACCAAAAAGAAAAGAAAGAAAAGAATAAGAGAAAAAGAACGAACGGAAGAAGGAAATGAAAGAAAACAATTTAATTTTACAAGAAAAACAATTAAACTAATTCTACAGAGTAGCAAAACAAAAAAAAAAAAAACATATCCCCACTTCACTCACACAAAGACTCAAAGACTAGACCAAAGAGTAGCAAATACTTAACCATCGAATCAGCAAGCTCATTCTTGACATAGACTAACATAGAATTAAACTTAAGTCAACCATTCAAGGATAAGGGTTAAGTCAAACAAAATAACAAAATTTTCAAATGTGATATTTGAACCCTTAACCTCTAACACCCAAATAGAGCACTTAATCACATATACAAAGACTTAATTATATCAAAAATTAACAAACAACACTCAAATTTTTGGGGCGTTACAGATAGACAGGTAGATAAATAGATAGATAGATAGATAGATAGATAGATAGATAGAAAGCCTAAACTACTCATAACACTCCCCTAATCCTTAAAGTGAATAATGTTATGTGCTTAAGTACATTTTAACTCACGTGCTCCAAGTTATTGTAATAATAATGGTACTAAATGAGCTAAGAATTAATCAGCCTTCGATATATATTTTTATTACCAATTAACATAATAGAAAAATATAAGTGAAGACTTTGTTGAGGCAGTAATGAGAGGAGTGCCTAGAGCAGTGCCCACTGTTGTCTAGCACTACTTGACCTCATAACTTTCCATATTTGCATATTGACAATTTTTGTAAACAATATCTTTAGGTTGTAATCTTTGCTAATATTTTGGATGTTTGAAAGCCCTTCCTCTAAAGACCAAAACCTTTTTATAGAAACATAGCTTGAAGATTGGTTTTGACAGGATCAAACAAATCGACTTTCTTATTTTAAGGAGATTAGATCAGATAGGATAACTTGATAACATATCCTAAAGATTTGAAGAATTACCTAAACTTATTGAAGATATTCTTTGTGCTGATTATCTTGTTATTTTGATGGGAAGATTTATTGTAATTGATCTAGTATGTTAGTAAATCAAAAGTAGTTTAAATACTTGAGATTTGTATAGGTTTTATACTAAGAGTTTAAGCACTAGTTTGTTTAGAAAGGAACTTGAAATTGAGAGTGCATTGAGTGTGAAAACAAGTGAATCACTTGGTTTTCAGCCTAAGTTTTCTGGAGGAAATTTAGAGAAGAGAGATCTAGATATTAGGTGTAAAAATGAGGTTACTAAATTGGTGAGTGTTAGAACTTGGACCACTTGTTGTATAATGTATAAAGATAGTGAATTGTCTCTTTAGGATAGAACCAAACTGCATAATCATATTATTGTGTTCATCTTTGGCACTACTTCTAACACTGTCCAAACATTTTTGCAAATCTCGTTCCTAGTCTTCTCAAACTTAATTATAATATGACCTACTTAAATTCAAATCAATAATCATAATCAAATTTAAATTTAATCAAATTTACTTTAACTTAAAAATCTTAAAAATAATACATATGTACCTAGAGTTAAAAAATATTGCATGTTTCAATTTCATTATTATATTTTGGTGAAATATTATATTTATATTTTATTATTTTGGTTAGGTATGATTTTTTTTTAAATTCTTGTTTTAGTTAAGAAACTCTATAACACATATTTTAAACCATGTAAACACCACCAATATTATTAAATGCAATTAAAAATCAATATATCTCCAGAATGCATCCTAATTAAAGTAGGGCTCTGGTTTGATAATCACGTCAAAGACTTCTTTTGACAAAGTCTAATTTCTTTACATATCTTAATGAATTCCCGGAATCCAATGGGCTATACACAAAACTGGACAAGTTGTTAATGAACCAGAGATTAAAAGATAAGCTTAAGTCAATAAATTCGAAATTTAATTGAGAGATGGAGAGTAGTTAGACAACTAAACATTATTTTATGTATGTAATTCAATCATTAGCTTTTTCTTCGTAGTTGCTGGTAATCCTCAATGACTCTTCTCTTAAAAGGCAACGCACTAAATATTATTAATAAAATTATCGATTAGTACAGTATTATAACTATTTTTTTTAAAATTGTCATAAATTTAATTAAGTAAATATAAAAAGAAAGAAACATAAATTAATAATTAAAAATATTTGATATACTTAAAAAAATTAAATATGCTATTCTATAATAAAAAATAATATATATAATATCAAACACACACAAATTAAAATGAATAAAATGCACTTAAATAAATATATTTATGTTTAAAGTTTATAATTATATTTTTTTAATTTACATTCTCTTAAAATACACTATACTTTACAACATCAGCCCACACTTATTAATATCTATAATAATGCTTTAAATTTAACAAAATAATAAAATCACAAAAGTTCCTTTTTCTTATTTATTTATTCTCCTCTTTCTCCCCACGTTGCTAAGAACAAAAAGAAAAAGGCCAAATACCTACAAGAATCTAAAGTACTTTAATATGTGTGATGTGATCAATATAATCATATAATATTATTTCAGACCCATTTGCGTGTGGAATGCGCGTGCCAGAGTTTTATTATTATTATATAAATGTGAAGCTAAGTTCTAATCTCTACACCACTTTCCCTTGTTTGTGTCTGTCAATAATTATTACATAAAACATATTCCATCTCCCAATTAGTCAAATATTTGATAATGTCGATACATGTGGATGTTTACGAGACCCAAAACAATGAATTCCAATCCATTTTTTTTTTTATTAAAAACGTATTCGATTACTACTTTAACAGTGATAGTTGGATTAGGGTAGATTTGGATTGAGAGTTACATTAGTTTCGATTTAAAAATTATATTCCGTTCACTTTCTAAAAAAATTTAATTTTTAAATAAATAAATATTTAATATTTAATATTTAATTATTTAAAAAAATATTATGCAAACTATGAAAATTAAAATATTACCAAATAAATCAAATAATTAAAAGTATATTGTCACGAAGAAAACAACCAATATCTAAACATATCAAACTTGACGTAAAATGGATTATTAGCATATAAAGAATTATATAAATTTCTATCTTTGAACGTAAGTAATATAAATTTATACAAACATGATAGGATATCTAATTTTTGTTTAAGTTAAATCATTGTTCATACATTACATGAACAAACAAGTTATTATCAAAACCAAATCACGATAATAAACTAAATAAAATGTAATATAACATAAAAAAATAATAAAAACATGGTTCAAACGTGCCAAAACTTATAAATGTATATACAACTTTATTAAGGTAAAAATTATAATATTAAATTATATTTTTAACCAAAAAAAATAGCTCAAATAGAATGCAAATATATAAAAAATGTAATGAACTAAATAGCTTTTTTCAATCCATGTAATGACAATACTTAGTTGTTTTAACTCAAAAGACATTGTATATATGGCAGAAATTTAAAGCTTTCCAAATTCAAATTCTGCACTTTCTTTCAATGGGATAACTTTAATAGTATAGATTAGTATTATTCACTCGTTTATCTGGTTCTTTTAATCCTTCTATAAATATTTAGTTAAATATTAGTAAAATTTAATTGAAAGTTTACTTAATTAATAATTATTTTAAAGTTTTATTTATAATTGTTATATTGAAATTGAAATTAAAATTAAAATCCTATATTTGTTAATTATAAAGCTTATGTTTATTATAATTATTTAAGATTACATGTAAATTTTAAATTAATCCAAAAGCTTTTTTTCTTCTCTCTTTGGTTGAGTATGTATTTTAAAAATAAAAATCTATTGGATAGAATAAGGATCTTAAATCAACTCGCACCAAATAGTTAAATCGACATCTAACCCTTTTAATACTGTACAGGTACTTGTTAGTTGATGAACAGTCTATATATATACATAGGTGAAGTTTATATATAAGTTTACATACACCGAAAAATTCCTTGAACTCCTTAACAATGGGCCTTCAGTTATTGCTACTGCAAACTTAGCTAGTATGATCCATAAAATTCAGACTGATGAATCAGAATTTGAATGGATTTTAGACACTAGAGCCACCATTCACTTTTTTTTTTTTTAAATACTCTAGGACTTTCATTAATAATCAGGGTCTGGCTAACTGTTCATACACCAACTTCAAAACAAATTAAAGTAACCTAACTTTCCCTTAAAAAAAATAAAAACCAAATGAACTACTCTTACTAAGCCCAAAAAACAACAAAAAAAACTAAAGGCCAACTAAGCCCCATCTTCGATACCTCTAATGCCCAGCTTAATCAGACGAGTCTCTTTACCTCCCTCAATCAATCAAGAAAATCAGAAACCCAAGACTTTCCATAGTGAACTTTTCCACTGCCAGAACAATTCTCGAACCTTCAACATTTCTATGTCAAATCCAAGCTTCTATCATCCTTTTCCACTGCCGCTGTTGTTGATTCAAATGCTCGTCCTTCCAGGTAAGCTAACTCCTTTCGATTCAAACCCTCCCTAGAAATCGCATGTGTAACTCCATTTCTATTTCTCGATATTTTATTGAAGCAGCATTTGTTACACATCTTGCTTAAAGATTTTATATCTGCATTATAAGGGTTTATGACTGATCTGTCTTCTTCTTCGCTTTGGATCTTTTAAATAACATTGAGGGCGTCGCCTTCGATTACTACCTGTCAGTACCCGAACTTCAACCCTGCCTGAACTGCCTGCAAACAAGCCATCGCCTCAGCCGCGAATGAGGTTGGAGCGTGCATGTTGACCACTGTCATGGACCCCAGAACAACCCCTTCTGAATCCTTACACACAATATCGGTACATGATATGTTTGATTGTTTCTCAAAGGCAGCATCAAAATTTATTTTAACCTCAAACAAGTCTGGTGGTCGCCATCATTCCTCCTCAATCCTCTGCCAAGGTATTCTGCTATTTACCTTATCCCAACCACTAAGATATGCCTTAATAAACTGTACCATTTCTAACATTGACTGATGAATCCCGTCGTGCAATGCCTTATTCCGTCCCGTCCATATGGCCCCAGATGTTGTAGAAAATAATCTTTTCTGATGGTGTGAGCTTCTGGTAAGCATTACCCCTATCCACTGCTGAAATCTTTCTCCCACTACCCCTGAACTCCTTGAAATCCTAGCTCACCCCAAATCTCTTTAACTGCGAGCCAGTCTTTATTTGAGTTGCACACCCAAAAGTGTGCTTCAGCGTCTCTGCCCCACTTCTACACCATTGACACACATTTGAGTTGCACACCCATATAAATTGCAGGTTACTAAAAGTCGAAATAAAATTGTTGTAAACTCTCGAGTTTGTAATTTTGATTTTCAAGTCTGTATGCCATTGGTTGTTTTAGAAGAACTTTATTTGTAATTTCATTAGTATCGTCATCTAGACTAGAATTCTCTTTCAGCTGCCTTCTATATCCGCTCCTCACAGTATACTCTCCTGTTGCCTTCCCACTCCGTACCCTACAACCCTCTCGTGAATGTCTCGCCAAAGGAATTTGCAAAATAGCTTCTGCCCCATCCCTTGTAAACAAAGAGGTAACAAGTTCCTCCTTCCATTCTCTCGAATTTGATTCAATTAGCTCAACTACCTTATCTATATTGTGATCCCTAACTAACTCCTGAATTTTCTTTTCAACCTATGGATCCAAGCATCCTGCCAGATGGATATACGATCACCTCTACCCATTCTCCAAGCCATTCCTTCCTGCAACAGTTTCTTCGTCGCCCATACGCTGCTCCAGGAATTAAAAGGGTAATTGCCTAACTCTAACCGCATGAAATCAACATTCAGAAAATATATAGCTTTCAAAAGTTCTATCTAATAATGAATCTGGATAATTCATTAAACACTAGCCTTATTTTGCAAGAAGGGCCAACTTAAACTTGGACAAATTTTAAACCCCATCCCTCATTCTCTTTTAGTTCGCATAATTTATTCCAATTACACCAATGAATCCCTTTTCTCATTTTTTGCTTCTGCCACCAAAATCGACTTATAACCGGTTCCATGTCATGACATAAAGAATTTGATAATAAGAAGCAGGACATAGCATAAGTCAAACTTGATTGCAATACACTCTCAATAAAAACTTCATTCTCTCATTGAGAAAGTGTTTTAACACACCAGTTGTTAATTCGTTCTACAATCTTATCTTTCAATCCTTTAAAGGTCCTTCATTTTTGCCTCTCACAACATTTGGGAGCCCCAAGTTTTTTTTTTCTGAATCCATTAGTAATTGAGCTACCGAATCTTTTGCCTGTGCGGAACTATTTGAGCTAAAAAATAGTGTTAATTTCTCTAAGTTGATACTTTGCCCTGAATATTTTGAATACTTTTGCAAAATTCTTTTCATCTCATTTGCTCCCATTTTTGTAGTTTCATAAAATAGAATGCAGTCATCCGCAAAAAGTAGATGAGTAATCTCAGGACCCCTTTTACACACCTTTACACCTTTTATTCTTCTTTCCTTTTTCATCATCCACGTCAATGTCGACAGTCACTATCCACAAATAGGGTATAGATAAAGATTTATTCGATCCCCTTGTTTAAGGCCTCTTGTCAGCTTAAATTTTTCACCCATCTCTCCATTAAAACATATTGTGTACAACATTGAAAAAATACACTTTATAGTCAAATCCACCCACTCCATCTTAAAACTTATCTTCAGTATCATCCCACACAAGAAATCCCACTTAACCCTATCACAAGCCTTATTCATGTCTAATTTGAGTGCAAAAGATCCATTCTTCCCAATTCTCTTCTGTTTTAAAGTATGCAAAATCTCATAGGCCAACAACATATTATTTGTTGCCATTCTTTCTGGAATAAAAACACTCTGTGCTTCATCAATACAACTTTCAAATACCTGTCAGAAGCGATTAGCCATGGTTTTTAAAATAATTTTATAGAGAATCGAACATAGGCTAATAAGGCCTAAAATCTTTTGAACTATTTGGCTTAGAAATTTTCGAAATTAAAAAAATAAGAGTAGAATTAATGGCTTCCAAAGGATTACCTCCATTTAGAACATTGAGGTAGTACTCACCCACATCTTTACCCACAATATGCCAAAATGTTTGAAAGAAAACTGTTGGATATCCATTATCCCCAGCAGCCTTTAGTGGAGTCATCTCTTTCAAAGCTATTTGGATCTCAAATTTATAAACCTCTCTCAATTCCCAATTCATATCTTCTATAATACAACTATTCATTCCTTCCAAGCCACTTTCAAACCTCTTTCGCCCTCCTGATTTGAATAAATTGGAAAAGCACTCATTCACAACCCCTGCCATCTCATTTTTATCTATAGTAACTGAATTATCCATCCTTATAAGTTCTTTAATATGATTAATTCGACGCCTTTAGGATGCAAATCGGTGGAATAAAGTCGTATTACGATATCCCAACTTTAACCAGTTAGCCCTTAACCTTTGCTCTTAATGTAACTCTTCTTTATCTAACTTCATATTAAGTTCTAATTTCAAACAAATCAAGTCACATATTACCTCATTCGTGCAATTCTTTTCATTCAGCTCAATCACCATCCTTTCCAGCCCCCTTTCTCCTTCCATCCTTATAACCCTTCAATCGATTAGCCCACCTTTGGAGGCCCTTCCCTAAAAGCGCAAGTCGATTAGCATATTCTCGTAACTATTTTCCCACAATCGGTGAATTTCCTCCTTACAAAAGCCCTCTAACAACCACCACTATTCGAACTTGAAACTCTAGAATTTTGGCAATACCTTAACATGATCTGTATCCAATAACATAGGGCAATGATCTGAGAAAGAATGTCTCAAATTTTTGACTCTATAATTCAGTAAAAGAGTCCACCAGTCCATGTTTGCAATATATCAATCTAGACGTTCCTTGTTATTATTCTTCGTAAAATTCTCTCTTTCCCAAGTAAACAATGGACCTACAAACCCCAAATCCTTTAATTGGCATTGTTTCAAAGTTTCTTTAAATGCTTTCATTCTTTCTCTTTCCCTTGTAGCCCCCTTTCTTCTCAAAAGAATATAAGATTTCATTAAAATCTCCCTAACCAACCATGACATGCTCTAATCTTGCCCTAAAGCCTTTAATAAGTTCCAAGTCTCCTTTAGATGACCATCAAGAGAACCATAAAACCCATAACCATCCACTTCTTATTCGCACCCTTATTAACTTCCACATTAATATGGTTAGCCAAGAAACTCCTCAACAATACATTGTTCCTTCCTTCCACCCTATGCTTAACCCACCATCTGTACCTTCAACTAGTACATTAATTACATTGTGAAAACCACACTGATATACGTTCCATCCTTGTAGAATTCAATTTATTCTATATTAAGAAGACCACTTGGGGATGATTAGCTTTCAGCATATGATGAAATCTTCTACAAGCTTGAGGACTCCCTAACCCCTAGACATTCCAACTAAAGATTTTCATTACTGTCGGTCAGCCTGCCCCATGGTGGTTGCCAATCTTTTCTGCTGACTAATGGATCCCTAATCCACCCTATAATCCATGAACTCTGAATTCTTAGCCTCTCTTGAGATCTTCGATAAAAACCTTGACCTCTTCTTTCCATCTGCTATCGACATATCCTTTACCTTTTGCATCCATTGTCTCCCTTCAGATCTTTCCTAATACCTCTCATTCACTCATTTATTCCTTTTTGATTTTCCTTCCAAATTAATCCCTAAAATAGGATTCACCTGTTATGCCCCTTAGAATTGTGGAAACCTTTAATCCCCATCTTTTACTCCTCCCCCAAATCTTTCCCACCTACCCTGCTTCCAAAAGTACTACTCCGATCATCTTCCTTATCGCCCTTAATGATAGATTCCATCCAAATTTTAGATCTTGATTTTCTTTCGCTACCCTAATAGGGTAAAAATTATCCCCATGCCCAAGGTGTTCATATAGGAAGCAAAAAAGGGTCAATTTTTCGTACTAAAATTTAGCATAGAATTGCTTACCCGTCGATGTTGTCAATTTTTCCTCCTCTTCAATGGAACTCTAACATTCAATAAAACCATCTGTAACATCCTGAAATAGGGCCTAATCGGAATAATAATTTCGGGACCACAAATTCGATGTTAAAATATTTGTTTTATAATTATTATTAGTTTTAGGATATGAAAATAAGCATGTGTTAAAGTTTTATAAAGAAATTTTAAGTATAAGGTGTCCAATTAGAAATTAGGGACCAAATTGAATAAATTATAAAACTTGGGTTTTAGAAGTAATTAGCATGAAATTGTTATAGATTATTAATTAGGCCTTAAATAGCAATTTACTCAATTTTTAAATTTTTATACAAAAATAAGTATGCATGAAAAATTTTGAAAGGTTAGTGAGGAAGAACATTTTGGTCATTTGATAATAAAATTAATAAAAAGGGAAAAAGGAAGCAAAATTCAATCATATTCTTTTTCATGGCTGTCGAAATTTGAAGGGTCTCCATAATTAAGATTTTCAATATTTTCAAGCTTAATAGTAAGTGCTCTTTAGCCTCGTTTTTAACGTTATTTGTATTTTTGAGATTCTCGTAACATGCTATCTATTTTTACCCCTATTTCAAATTAGGATTTATGTTAGAAATTTGACCCATACATGAGATGGTTGCTCTTTGATGATTTATGGAGAGTTTTAAAAGTTAGATGTTAGATAAACATCTTTTGCTAAGTGATTTTTCATAAAAACATTAAAAAGGGACCTAATCGTAAAAGGCATAAAATGTGGGGTGGAAATGTGAAATAGAAGAAAATATAGGCTGACATAAGCATGAAAAATATTCATCTAGGCTTGGGTATTCAAAAAATTTCATGCATTTCATTATACGAGCTTATGGACTAATTTGTAAAAGTGTAAAAAGTTAGATGCAAAATGGTTAATTTATCCTAGGATGAGTTTTAAGCCGGAAATGAACAATGTGAGGTATTAATAATTATTTTTTACTTATATAAACCCTGAGGAACCAATTTCAGAGGTCGGCGTAAAAAATGAAAGGTCTCGAAATAATCAAAATACGAAACCAAAGCAATTACCAGGTAAGTTCGTAACTCGAACTAAACTTTAAATATACTTGAAAATGTATATTCTTAAATGTATGTTAATTTAGATATTGATTGCATGACAATCCATAAAATGTGATAGTGAAATAAAAAAGATTACAATTGTCCCGATTGAATGATAAAGGAAGACTCGATGGGTAAATTCTTTTTACATGACATAAGATCCTGCATATATTGCAGAAAGGGATTTAGCCCGAATGGGTAATCCGATGATCTCAGTATAATAAAGATCTAACCCAAACGGGTGTTTCTTAAGTAATCGAACCTCTCGATGAATATGTGTGCATTGTGGATTTAGCTCGGATGGGTAATGCGATTAAGGACTAAAATTAGCTTGGAGTGGTATTTTAGATTTAAACGTATTGGAGTAATTGTCGTTGTAAGAGATTTAGCCTGAAAAAGTAATCCCGACGATAATCTTTGAATTTATGTTATGAGGGATTTAACCTAGATTAGTAATTCCGCCGTAAGAGTGAGGTTCATAGGAGTGTATATTTAAAATGGTAATTAGCATTAGTTGACGGTTAATGGGATACTAATTGAGATTTTCGAGAAACTCAACGGGACTATAATGAGAAACGATAATTAAAATGTTTGAATTGATGAACTCATTTAAGATTAATGCTATATTGCTTGAGAGAAAACTAACTTGATGATTAAGTATATGTGATAGGAGATTTATACTATACTTTCTTGTTATCCAAACTTATTAAGCATGTTAATGCTTACCCCCTTCCTTTTTTCGGTTTTCCAAAGCTCGTGAACTTGTGAAGATTGGAAGACGATTGAAGTATTGTCAACATTATCATCTTATCTTGCCTTGGTATATAGATACCTTTACTTTATTTCAATGGCATGTATAGATATTTGGTTATTTTATTATGTATTATTAGTTAGCAAATGTAAGAGCTTGAATGATATACCTATTCATTTTCTAGATGGCAATAAGACATGCCTCATTTTGATGTAGGTTGTAACTTACTAATTGTACATGTTGGTGTTTAAATGTTTATGAGATTGTTAAATGTGGTATATCATGAATGGACATGTGAAATGTGGTCAAATCACTTGGAGATGGTTAGGTCATAATTGGCAATGAGTTATAAAATGAGCCAAGTCTAAAGAGGATAATCTAGCATGTATAAAAACCAATGAGATGAGGTTAACATGTAATAGACCATTGAAGGTAGTTATTGGGCATATTTAGGCCCTGTTAAATAATATAGAATTTCACATATGTGTGGATGTTTAGGGTGACCATTGGCTTGGATTGTAGCCTCCAAAATGTTTCACACAGGTAGACACACAGGCATGAGTTTAGTCTGTGTGTGACACATGGTCAAATTAATGGGTGTGTGGTACGGCCGTTTGTTCCCTGCAACTAAAATTTTTAGGTCACTATGCATGATAGTAAACATAAAGATAGAGACACGGCCGTGTGTTTCAAACGTGTGGAGGGCACGGTCTAACATACGGGTGTATCTTGGCTGTATGTCTCTAAATGCATAATGATGTTATAAACAAAATACTCAAGTTTTTGGACACGAGCAACGACACGGATGTGTCTAGGCCGTGTGAAGGAAATGAGCCAAAGATATGGACGTGTACTCGACCGTGTGAAAACCCTTGAAAGTTTGAAATGAAAAATAAATTCAATTAATTCTACACGGGTAAAGGACATGGGCGTTTTCCAAGCACACGGGCGTGTGCATTGCCTCCACACGGGTGTGTGAGGCTTAAACTTAGAAATTTTTATAAAATTTTCTTAAGCTCTCGGTTTAGTTCTGAACCTTTCTTAATGTATGTTTGGGTCTCGTAAGTCCATAATAAGGACATTATGAATATGTTTGATTGGTTTTAATTTAAAACAAAATTTTATAGTCTATGATTTTCCAAAAATGTCATATTTGTGTAAGGTAATACCCCGTACCTTATCCCAGTCTCGGGTAAGGGTAAGGGGTGTTACACCCTCAATCTCATATAATATCTAAAACATTTACTAATTTGCTTCGCATTATAATCCACAAAGGAACATAGGAATGCTCCAAATTGTTTAGCAATTTGATTACCTTAGGACGTATTAACGTCAAAAGTGTGAATACTGCTATAAAATAGAAAATTATAAGGCGGCATCCGCAAGTATATGGGTCGAGTTGTAATATAGGTTTTATAACGAAATAGGTAAGTACTCTGAGGATTGTACCCAATGGAGGCGAGTACTAGGTCAATCTTAACCTAAACAAGTATAGATCTAATTAATACTTTAAATCAATTATAATACGAGAGTAAAATAAAAAGTTTTTTTAGGGTTTGTAAAGTAATAAAATAAAATATCATAAAAAGAAATTAAAATTGCTAAAGATAGAGATAAGTAAATCAAATATGAGGATCTTTCGATTTTCTGATCTTCCACTAACATAGCAAGTCAGCAAGAACTATTTATTTTCCAATCTCACAGTCCTAACTGGTTTAGGGTAAAGGTGTTCATTAATGGGCAATGTAAATTGTCTTAATTTCCATCTTGATGACTTCCCAAGGTTGTCAGGCTTAGGATTTGTTTCACGTTCTTCCTTTTTCAAACAGTTGATCCGTTAAGTAACCTTACAAAATAATTAAAAGATCATGCCACCACTTGCTAATTCTCTATAGAAGGATTAATTCTTTATGGCTTTAATAAACAACATGGAAAGAATGAAATAATTAATTACAGGGAATGGATTGAAATAGAGAGTTTAAGAAAGTTTGCTTGATATTGATGAATAATGTGAATCCAAGGGATTTGATCTCCTTTACAATTAAATCTCTTTAAGAAAACAAATAACTAAAATTATAGAAACATAAAGAAAGTAAGCAAACAAAACATTAAACCTGAAGAGAGAATCTAAGCTAATGAGGTGTTTCCATAATGTGTGCCAAATGAGCCTATTTATAGCCTTTAGGTAGATGTCGTCTTTAACCCTAGGTCAGTTGACGTTCTCGAGCTTTAAGTTTGATTGTACAGACCAAAACGCCCTGTTTTGTGTTTTATTCTTTTTACAAAGTCGATGTTGCGACACACTAGGACCTGTGTCTCGTCATTGTAGTCAGTCTACCCCTCTATAGTTGTCTTCAGGGGTACGTCGCTACACCTTTAGCTTGTGTAGTGACATTAAAGGTAGTATCTCACTTTTTCTATTATGCTCTTTATGTTGCAACATAGGATCTCTTATGTTGCGATATAGCGTCCAATATTGACTCGAAATGTCTTTTAATGATCTCCTGCACACTCACAAAGTGCGTTAGCTCTCCCTTAGGCCTCATTCGACCCTTAAAGTTATTAAAAGACTCAATATGCATATTTTATTGAATGCAAATAAAAATAAAGAAACTTAATTAAAACATAACGAAAATGTTTGTATTTAAGCTTCTTAAATGTGAAAACTAGTTTAATTTGCTACACCTAATTATAGCGAATCAAACTCCCTTACAGTTAAGTCATTACTTATCCTCAAGCAACATAAACAAAGATAAAAAATAAAAATGACGACCCTTGAACAAGTATGGTACAAGTATTAATTTCAGAGCATATGACTTAAGCATTTTATGCTAACTAATAATTTCATCATGATGAGTAGTTAACTTAACTTTTTTATCACAAACATCTAAGATCAGTACGTTACAAAATATACAAGTATTAAGGTTATCACCTATAGGAATCCATCAACAAATCATACAAGTAATTTGATTATTCGAGTATAATTAAAATAGTCATTTTGTGAATATTTATCTTATGTTCATTCATGTATAAGGATACTTAGGTCACATAGGGCTTTTTGGCTTGTAATGTTATGAGGCTTAAATAGGTATGGAATTCAAAAACAGTAATCATTAAAAGGTTACAAACACGAAAATAGTTTGGCAAATTGTATTGATCTCTATTCTTCCCCCTCAGTGACTCTTACTCGCTCACCATTTTATTTCTCCTTCTCTAACCTTCCTTGTACCTCCATCTATAGGAAGTCATAGCTTGACATAGTAATTATGGCTAATCTTACGAGTTTTTGTGCACTAATGAATGAGTGTTTCTTTCTTTTGTGACTTTGTGAAGTTAAGCACACTACCCTCAATGTCGCGACACAAGACCTAATGTGTTGTGACATCGCCTTTGTACTAGAAAATAATATGAGTCAAGCGAATTTTGGTCTACACAATCCAACTTTAAGCTCGAGAACATCAACTGACCTATGGTTAAGGACAACGACCATTCTCTATAAATAGGTCCAACTAACACATGTTATGGAAACTTTTTTCTATTATATAATCTCTCTAGTTTTAGTTTTTTGTTTTTCTTTTCTTTTACGTTTTAGATTTTGTTTCCTTTTCTTGTTATTTACTTTCGGGAAAAATCAGATTCTGAAATTTTTCTCAAACTTTGTGAGGATTTTGTGCTTAAATTCAATACAATTAGGCTTCTTCTAAACTCTATTCTTGAAATCGTTTTTTATGTTTATTCTTTTATTCAAGTTTATGTTGTTTATTAGATCCATGAGGAACTAATCCTTTTGTGGGGGATTAGTGAGTGAGGTATGGTGAATTAACTATTTTGTAAGAATTTCTTAACAGATCAGTTGTTCCAGAAAGGAAAAGTATAAACCTTAGGCTTGACAACCCTAGGAAGTCATTAAGGTGAGAATTAATCCAAAATTAGTATAGCCTATTCATGAATATCTTAGCCTTGAATCGGTCTGAACTGTAAAGTCAAAAGATAAGTAGTTCTTGCCGACTTAGTATTTCAGTGGACGTATCGAAAGATCCTGTTGGGTATTGACTAGTTAATTGAACAAGAGAACCCAAGATGACAGTTGATTAAGATTCCTAAACTAAGCTAATCACCCATGCCCATATTTGATATATATTTCCTTATTTAATTTCTTGCTATTCATTCATGTTCTTTTTTATTCTTAGTATAGTTTATCAAAAACTCTACTTTTAATTTTTTTGTACTATAAACTAATTAAAGTATTAATTAAATCAATTTATGTTTAACTAAAAATTAATTTAGTGCTCGCCTCCCTTGGGTATAATCCTCGGGGTACTCACCCGTTCTATTATAACTATATTACATCTCGACCCGTATACTTGTGGATACCATTTTTTCACATCTTTTGTGCAAGATTTCTACTTTAGACGTTATGTCTAGAGGCAGTCAGCTTGACGACCCATGTAACAACCAAATTTTTAATAGTGTCAGAAACAGTGATTCAAAATCACTAAATTCGACAAGTGAGTTCAAAAATTTTATTAATTATTATTTATGAGTAAAGTGTGATTTTTGAAATATTTTTTAATTGGTGATTTATGTTTTAAAAGGAGTTATTAGGTAAAAAATGATTTTGAAAACAAGGACTCGAGACCTCGATTTCATAAATCAAGCTGTAAATATTTTTATAAATATTTACGGAGTGTAATTGAGTTAGTATTAAAGTTTCATCAGTAAATTTTAACGTTTTAATAGTTTTAAAAATGATTAAATTGAAAAAGATGCAAAATTAGCTCATTAAAGAAATAATAATTAAATAGTCCAAATAGTATATAAAAGGGACTTAAAGAGTAATTAGGCCTAAGTGGGGTGGTCAGGGCGGCATAGGTATAGAAAAATGACAAAAATGATTTAATAAAAAAGGGAAAAATTGAAAATAATGAAATTTTAAATATCAAATTGAAAAATCTACAAGTTTCTAAACGTTTTCTTCATCAAATTTTCATATTTTAGCTTTATGCAAGTTTAATTCTTACATTTTTCTTGAAATTTTTGTGTTTTTAAGACTTTTACAATTAGGTCTCATTTATTTCATTAGTTTTTGATTTCATGAATAATTTTGGAAGTTAGCATTGATGAGTGCTAAATGTTTATGATGAATTAACATGGATTTGAATCTTTAATTTTGTTATATGATGATTTTATGAAATTTCAATAGAAATTGATTTTAGGACCTAATTATGAAAAAATTTAAATCTTAGGGTTTAACATTAAATTCTATTTGTAAAAGACTATGAAATAGTTTAGAATATTTAGATAAATTGCAAATAGAGAAAAATTAGCTTATTTGATAGGCTAATTGATGGGGACTAAATTATAAAATTGTAAAATTTGGGGTAATTGTGTAATTTCAAAAATTAAAGGGTATAAAATTGTGAAGTGAATTGAAATTGAACTATATGTGCTAATAAACAAGGAATTTTATATATTTTACATTAAGAGTCCGAAGATAAACAAGAAAAAGGAAAATTAGCCGAATAGTTTTCAAACTACTACAAATTTCATAATTTAGCCCAAGTAAGTTCATATGGTTTAAGTTTAATAATTATATTAAAATGATAAATGATATTATGTATTTAGTATATTGTTGAATTATGAATTTGAAGTGAATATCTCGTTTAAACGGAACGCGAGATTGAGTACAATCATTGTGTGACAAAAGAAACTAAAAGAAGAATTGACAGCAAAATTAACAAAGTAAACCGAGGTTCAACATTTGTTGTGAACTCTCGTGTTTGCTTTTTGTTTAGCTCTCATGAGCTTCAGTCAACTCGTATGAGTTTCAGTTTAACTCTTTTGGGTTTTAGTTCAGCTCTTTTGAACTTCAGTTTAACCTTTATGGGTTTCCGTTCAGCTCTTATGAGTTTTTGTTTAACCCTTACGGGTTTCTGTTTAGTACTTATGTGCTTTTGGCTTCTGTTTACAATGTATTTAAATCCGTAAGACATTTTTCGGTTTGATAAGGATTGTTAAGTGCCACGTGGAATTAATGTGAAAGAATTTAAGTTATTATTACTATTGAGCTCAAATAAGTGAATTCATCAATTGAGTTGTGATTGGCAAGAAATGTATATGAAATGAATTTTTTAAATGAATTATTATAGTATGTTCGGTAAGATTTATGTTAAAGCCAATGAACTTACTAAGCTTCATTAAGCTTACTTGTGTTTTTTAATTTTCATTATAGATTTTCGAGAAGTTGAAAGATCAGATCAACACATCGGATTACACTATCCAGTTGTTGCGGTAGATTTTATTATATACTTTATAGTTTATATGGCATGTATAGGGTTGGATTGAAAAAGAACTAAATTGAAGTATGGTTGTGAATGATATTTATACATATATATTTGTATGCAAGTAATTAGTAGTAGATTTTGGTAAATTAATGATATGAGTCATATTGGTAAGTTAAGTAAATGAGTTTTGTAATGTTATGTTACGTTTAAAACTTGATTTTTGGCTTGTGTTGACTGCTTGATTTGGGGTTATTTAATGTATTATAATGTGGTGTATAGGTTGATATAAAAAAGGGTGAGAAAGTTGGCCTTAAAATGATCTATTTTCGTTTTACACGAGTAGAGACACGGGCGTGTGTATCAACCATGTATGACACACGGCCTGGTACATGGGCGTGTAGTCTGGCCGTGTGTCCTCTATACCTTAAAATTTTAAAATAGAATGCTCAAATTTTTATACATGACCTAGCACATGGGTGTGTGATTGGCCATGTGACTCAAGTCAGTAAGCATCCTAATTTGGACACGGGTTGGGACATGGTCTTGTGCCTCACATCAAATGCACACACGGCCTGAACACACAGGCGTGTGTTCCTTGTTCCTAAGAAAAATTTTAAGATTTTTGAGAAAATTTTCATGAGTATCCGGTTTAATATCGATTCATTTTTAAGGTGTATATTAGGCCTCGAGGGCTCATCTAAGAGACAATATGAGTGTTATATAATTGAATCTTGATAAGTATAATAAAAGTTATGAAATGTCCATATTTAATTCGTAAAGTCCGGTAATGATCCGTAAACTTGTTCCGGCGACAGATAAGGGTTAAGGGTGTTACAATCTTAAGAAGTCATTTTGGTAGGAATTAATTTAGTGCCCGCCTCCCTTAGGTATGATCCTCAGAGTACTCACCTACTTCGTTGTAACTATATTACAACATGACCCGTATATTTATTGATACCGTCTATTTAACATATTTTATGTAGGATTTCTATTATGGACGTTAATATATTCGGAGGCAGTCAAAAACACTACATAGTAATCAATTAATCACACATCCACTAGCTAATCCCTGGAAGAGGATTAGTTCCTAGTAGATCTCATAAACACAATAAAATTGACAAATAATATATGCATAAATAATTTATCAAGAGTAAGGTTTAGAGAATCTTAAATTGTGTTGATTTATGTAAACGCAGAATCCACAAGATTTGGTTTGAATCTATAAATCAGCTTATTTGAATAACACGAATAATAAGTACTAAAATAAACCTAAAACCTAAATGAAGGAAAAATTGAAAACTAAAAGTTCTAAAAAAACTTAAAATATTGAAAGTTGTCCTTTAACAAGTGTTTAGGAGCCTGTTTATAAAGTTAGGGTTGCCATTGTCCTCAACCCTAGGCCAGTTGAAACTCTCGTGTTTAACTTTTGATTGTGCATACCAAAACGCCTCTGGCATGTAATTATTTTTTATATAAGGCTGATCTCGGGACACCCTAGTGTCTGTGTCGTGACATCCAAGGCAGTATGCTCAAGTTCAAGGTAGCTTCAGTGGTGTGTTGTGACATCTCATGGTTGTGTCGCAACACCAAAGGTAGTATGACAATTTTTACTTCATGGTCCCTATGCTGTGTCCTTGCATTCCCTGTGTTGTAACACAATGACCAATATTGAGTTCTTATGCCATTGTATGGTTTTCTGTACACTAACTAAATATTTTAGTTCACCCCTAAGGTCAATAAAAGACTCAAAAACACTTTTTTTATTGGATTTAAACTAAAATATAAAAAAAATAACTAAAATATAATAAAAGTATTTGTATTCAAGCTCTTTTAGTGTAAAAACTAGTTTAATTTGCTACTCTAATTTACGACAGATTAGCTGGCCATAGACGTTGCTTGACATACACTCTTTTCTCGTTGGAAACCTATAGTTTGTGATTCTCTGGGTCTTTTCAACCCAACATTGGACACCGTGCCGAAAGCTAGGTGCTTGCTCCTTTCCCTATTCCTGACCTTATTTCTTTCTTGAATGATTGCTTGTATTTTTTGGGGGCAGACAATAGTATCCTTAATTCCTCATTCAAACCTAAGGTATAGTCTTTCTTTGTCTAACACCAAATCTTTAGTGTACTTGCTTTGCCTGATAAACTCCTTCTCATAATCAAACATTGTCATTTTTCCTTGTTTGAGTTCTATAAAGTCCTTCATTTGTTCAACAAAGAGCCTACTTACGAACTTTTCCTTGAACTTTTTTAGGAAAAAGTCCTAGTTCCCTTGATCTCTTGGGACCATGGTAGATACAACGGTTCATGATAGATATGCCTCATCCTCCAACAAAGAGATGACACATCTTAAACTTGCAGTTAGGAAACACTGTAGCTCTTCAACTACTTGACAGACTTGAGAAAATCGATTTTTTGCAGCAACTGGATCATCCTCTTTACTGCCTTAAAATTCTTTAGCACCCTGTTTACAGATGGTCTCCACTAGGTCCCCTCTAGACACTGCTACAATTAGAGCTAGAGGTGCAGGGTACGCTGGCTATGCAACCTCTATTGTCCTCGTCTTCTCTTGTCTCACCGACTTGTCACAGCATCTATAAGATGAGATTGGGGCAGCTCTCATGTAATGTTCAAACCATTGCCCCGTAATGTGCCCCATCATTTCCATTAAGGCATCCCAATACTCAATTCCTAATACTCCCTTGCTCAAAGATAGCGCAAGTCTGCTCACATGTAGAAGAGCATACTTTGTATTTCCTCACCATCATCTCTATCGTTCACAGACATTTTTTCTTTCTCCGCTACAATGTGCATAAATTTAATTAATAATACTATAAAAAAATCCAGCCAGATTTAGGTAACCTATATTGTAGGGTTTCTAACTGACGCTGGATTTCAAGAATTGGCTAAATCGAAGCTCTGATACCAACTAAACTTGTAACATCCCATACTCAACCCAATCGTCGAATCTAAGTATGGAGCATCACAAGTTGACCAGATTAGAAAAACACCTATAAACTATTCTTTATAGAAAAGACCATTACCCATTTTAGTGAATACCCCCTTTACCATACTGATATTCTCTTAGTTTAAGACCACTTTTATTTGGAAGTACGATTTTAGAATAACAACCTGCCACATTAAAAAGATTTAAAGATACATAGATTACCCTATGGTGGTTGCTTTAATTAACATCAATGAGTTTATAAATAACATCATGCCAATAAGTCTTCCATTCAACATCTGACGTTTTCAAAACAACGTTCAATAAAGATTAAGAATTTCAAAATGGAGGTTTCTAAAGGTTGACCTAACACCCACCACTAATACATGTAAACCTCGAAAATAAGAAGGCTCACAAATGGTTGCAAATTTGGCAGTATTCCTTGATTACAACGCTTAACCTAAGAACCTGAAAAGAAGAAGAAACTAGGTAAATTCCTAAGAAATTAGTGAGTTCTTGGGAAGAACTGGAATTTTGTGACAGCCCAAAATTGACCCTAGTCGGAAGGTGGTCTCGGGACCACAAAACCGAGGCATAAAAATAATTAAAATTTATTTTGATGCCTATAATATGTGTGCTCATGTATGACATTTTATGATGATTGATTTAGTGTTATAAGGGTGAATTCCACAAGAAAGGACTTAGTAATGAACTTTGAAAGTATGATAGGGAAATGTGTGATGACTAATTAAAGCATGCATGCAAAATAATGGACTTGCATGTCAAATTCCCCTTTATAGGTGGTGGCGGCCATGACAAGGAGGATGGGCTAAACATGTCATGAAACATGTTTTGTTGGTGCATTAGGGTGAAATAATAAACAAAGGTGTATGGGTGATAAAAAATGAAAAAAATGTGTGTGAGTGTGGTAATCCCCCATTGCCGTGAGTTGTAGAGAAGGAAAGAAAAAATTTTGTTCATCCTTTCTTTGAGCCAAAACTAAGGAAGAAGGAGGATTTTTGCTTCATGCTTGGTTTGGAAGAGATCTAGAAGGAGATTTGGCTAAGTTTGCATCAAGATTAAGGTATGTATGAGGTTGTGTTAGGAGTTTCATGCATGCTTTGGTTGCTAACTTGATGTGCATGTTAGCCATGGCTCAAATCTTTGTTAAGCCATGGAAATGGTATTTGGCCAAAGTTGTTATGGTGATAAAGCCATTGCATGCTAAGTGTGAAGCTTGATGATGATGCATGCAATGATGGATTGTCTACTCTTGAGTAAGATTTTGAGTTTTCTCTTTGTTTTATCATGATTGAAATTGAAAAGGAGCATGATTGTCATATTCGCCATGATGCATTCTTGAGCATGATTCATGCTTCTTGCATGTTAGTTAAAATTTGTGTTTTGGATGGCTATGGACACCTTGAAAATTCGCCATGCTCATATATGCATATATATGATTGCACATTATGTTTGGTTATGAACTAAGTGATGAATATATTGGTTTAAAGAAGAAAATGTGGAAGAATGCTTGTGAAATTGCAAGCACAATTCGGCCTAGCACACATATAAGTGCTTGATGCTATATTATAAGTTTTGAGCCACAATGTGCAAAGCATTAATTAGTAAATTGCATGCTGTTTTTGTGAGGTATTAAGTGCAAAATTGACCTCAACATGTACATGAATATTCGGCCTTGGGTAGCCTATGGAAGGCCTTAGCATTTCCTTGATGCTCAAATAAATTGTATTGAATTGCTTGATGTAGTATAAAATGTGCATGACCATTGTGTATTCAAGCTAAAGAGTGGCCATATGACCATTTAAAATCCTTGTCATATTCGGCCATAAGCAAGCACAATGAGGTTTTAATAAATTGAATTTGTTTGAATTAGCTCAAGAGCTAAGAGGGCCACAATTGGACAAGGGGAAGGAAAAGGTGATCGAATAGCCGAAAAAGCCGTTCGACAACATCCGAGGTAAGTCCTCAAGAAGTGACCTTACTTGAATTATGTAAGATGAAACATGGATGTGTATGATTATTGATCATGTGTGTATGAGTATTTGAATTCCACCCGGGCTAAGTCCCGAAGGCGAATATGCTAATGATTATAATTGTGTTTGAGCCTTAGTAACGAAAATGAAATATGTATGTCCAATGATTATTGATGTATGTGTGCATGAGAAATTGAATGATATCCGGGCTAAGCCCCGAAGACAATTATGCTGAAATTTATATCCGGGTTAAGACCCGAAGGCAATTGTGCTAGTAGCTATATCCGGGCTAAGACCCGAAGGCATTCGTGCAAGTTGTTAAATCCGGGCTAAGACCCGAAGGCATTTGTGCAAATCGTGATATCCGGGTAAAGTCCCGTAGGCCTTGGTGCGGGTTACCATAACCGGGCTATGTCCCGAAGGCGATTGAACGAGTACCGACATCCGGATAAACTCCGAAGGTATGTGATTTGAAAATTATGAGCTTGCTGGAAAATTTCAGCTAATGCACTTGTGAAATTTCCCAATGATAAGGTAAGTACGGTGTGTGCTTATGCGCTAGGAGTAAGAGCGTATGAATATCCGCTCCTATGATGGAGCGAGTTATCGGCCTTAATGAAGCCGTTATTTGTGTATGAACATAAGAGTTGGGATGGTGAAGTAAGTATGATTATGTGAATGTGCATTAATGAAATGATGCATTTAACTATGTGAATGTATTGCTGTAATTAGAGTTGATTATATTCCTTGAGACTTACTAAGCATAAAATGCTTACTCCATTGCTTTGGCTCTCGGTTTTCTAGATTTCGCTCGATAGCAATCGGATTCGGGATCGTTGAAGTCGAAGTCATCCACACTATCAAGCCTCCATTTTGGTATAAATTTTGGTTGAACTTGAGATGGCATGTATAGGACTACCTCTTGTTTGTTAAATATGTTGTAATGTAAGTATGTACGGCCATGCGAAAATGGCTCGAAAAGGAAGCATGAACTTAGACTAATTGTGGTTTGTATGTATATATTTGGTGTCATGATGTGGCTATGGATTGAAATGGGAATGTTGGTCATATGATCAGCCATTGGCATGGTTAAAATGATCATATATGAACCTATGTATGGCAAGACTAGTTGGTTCATGGAGACTACCAAATAGGTAAGACCTACCTTAAAACAGATGCTGCCAGCTGCAGTGGCGTGAATGTGAAAAATCACCAAAATTCATAGGAATGGAATTAAATAGTGAATAAGCTATGTAAATGAACCTTGATGAGTCTATTTTCTTACGGAAGAAACGAAATGGTCATAGGAGTTACAGGTTAAGAGATATTAAAGCTATTGTGAGACAGGGCCAGAATGGTTTCTGGGTTCCCTGTCGCAACTTTAAAATTTACTATAAATTATCCAGAAAGAATTAGGCGACATACCTTATATGTACAGATTCCATTTTGAGTCTAGTTTCATTTGAAACAAACGACACCAGCATTAAAGGCCTGTACAGAGAGATATTCAAGTTATACCGCGCGAAGGTCAGAGCAGTCGATCCCTGTAACATGGGTGACTTTAACTAATAAACTGTACTAGTTGGCCCGACCAAAAATTCTAGAAATAAATCCATGGATGGATATATGAGTCTAAATTCAGGGAAAATTTACGAAACCAGTTTCCGAGTTGTGAAACTCGAGATATGATTTTAAGGCGACGGTGATGCAGTCTTCCAGCCTGACTGGAAATGTCAAATTGGTGGGCAAACCATGTGAACTTGGCTTGTTAACCCTCGTGTCCGACACGGCAATGGTCTCGGGTTCGGGTGTTACAATTTTATTGGTATCAGAGCCACGGTTTAGTCGATTCTAGGACTACCGTGATGTGTTTGGGGTCTAGCTATACATGCCATTAAATGATGAATCGATAGTGTGGGGATTTCTGACAATTTGATTTTGTGTTTGTTATTAGCAATGGATCCCGATCCCAACCGAAAGCGATAGCTGATGGTGTGGAGAGTGTGGCGCTGCTCCCACGCAAGGGACAGCGCCGGCGGACTCTCAACCTATGGCCAGCAATCTTAATGACGAGGCTAGGCAAGCCTTTTATAGTGTGATGAACGAATGGTTCAATCAATACATTTGAACCAACACTACTGTTCCACAACCTCCGTTCCCGACAAATGCAACCCCGCACCTACAATACCTCCGGTGACTGACCAAATAAGGTCAAGTAAGCCCCAATCGATAGGATTCAAAACACGGGCCACTGAATTTAAGGCTACGGATGATGATGATGCCGAGCGAGCTGAATTTTGGTTAGATAACACTATCCGGTGCTTGATGAGCTATCCTGTACACCGATGAGTGCTTAAAGTGTACCATCTCCTTGCTACGCGAGTCCGCCTACTATTGGTGGAGTACTCGACTTCGTGGTGCCTAGAGAGCAAGTGACTTGGGAATTCTTTCAAACCGAGTTCGAAAAAAGTATATCATCGAGATTTATCGACCAAAAGTGGAGGGAATTTCTTGATCTTAAGCAAGGTTCTATGTCCGATATCGACTACGAACGAAAGTTTGTGAGGCTTAGCCGGTACGCGCGAGAATGCATTTCGTCCGAAGCTATTATGTGTAAACGCTTCGAGGATGGGCTGAATGATGATATAAGGATGTTTGTTGGCATTCTCGAGATACGAGAGTTCGGAGTACTCGTTGAGCAAGCTTGTAAAGTCAAGAGCTTAGAAAGGAGAAACAAAAAGTGATGTGGGAACTGGAGAATTCGAAAGAGGTCCTCGGAAAGTCTCTTCAACAAGCATCGAAGGGATTTCGAGATGATGTGAGCCGGTCTAGAGGCGTTTCGGGCTTTTCTAGACGAGGACGCGATCGACCCCCTGTGACCACACGAGTCACTTCGATCGCCAGTGGTGGAAATGATCGCCGAGAGAGGGCGAGTGTCAACATTGTGGCAAATGGCATTCGGGAGCTGTTGGTTTCGTGATCACTCCTGCTATAAGTGTGGATCGGCCGACCACTTTAGGAAGGATTGCCCGAGGATGCTTGAGCAGAATGTGAGTCGAGTGGAAACTCGGGTACTACTGCATTGCTCGAGGTAGGCCACCTAGAAATATGGGCAATGTCGATGGCGGTCGAGAGGATCTAGAGATGCTACCATCGGATCCGAGGCTCGTGCTCCTGCGAGGACTTATGCCATACTGCACGCGAGGATGCTGCCTCTCCGGATGTCATTACTGGTACTTTCACTCTTTTCAATACAAATGTGATTGCTTTGATTGACCCCGGTTCTACTCATTCATATATATGTGAAACCTTAGCATCCAAAGAAGACTTGCCTATCGAGTTCATCGAGTTTGTAATTCGGGTATCAAACCCCTTGGGTCATTACGTGCTTGTCAACAAAGTGTGCAAGAAAAGTCCCCTAGTGTTCCGAGGTTCTTGTTTTCCGCGAACTTGATGCTTTTGCCGTTCGATGAGTTCGACGTTATTCTTGGTCCGGATTGGTTGACCATGCACGATGCGGTTGTAAATTGAAAGAGCAAGACTATCGATTTGAGGAGCTCGAATAACAAGATAATACTGGGTTGAGTCTACGGACTTAAAGGAGTTGCCGGTTGTAATATCGCCGATGTTGGCCCGAAATATGTAAGAAAAGGGGCGAAGCGTACCTTGCGACGTGCTCGATGACAAGGAATCGTAAAAGAAACCCGAATCTGTGCCCGTGGTTTGTGAATACCGGATGTTTTCCCAAGAATTTGCCGACTTACCACTGTTCGGAAGTAGAATTTGGCATCGAATTGGTACCGGTACCATTCCAATTTCGATAGCTCCGTATCGTATGGCATTAACGGAGTTAAAGGAATTGAAGGTCCAATTGCAAGAATTGACGGATAGAGGTTTCGCTCGACCGAAGTTTTTTTTTCTCCATGGGCGCACAAAGTATTGTTTGTGAAAAGAAGGACGGAAGCATGAGGTTGTGCATCGACTATCGTCAACTCAATAAAGTGACGATAAAGAATAAATATCTGTTACCACGAATTGACGATTTGTTTGATCAATTAAAGGGAGCCTCGGTGTTTTCAAAGATAGATTTAAGGTCGGGTACTATCGGTTGAGGGTCCGAGAATCGGACATACCCAAAACCGCTTTTAGAACGAAATACGGTCACTCTGAATTCTTGGTGATGCCGTTGGGGCTCACTAATGCCCCTGCGGTGTTTATGGATTTAATGAATAGAATTTTCAGACCATACTTGGATCGGTTCAGTAGTTGTATTTATCGATGACAATTAGGTCAATTCGAGAGATGAAACCGAACACCGAGGCTAGTGTTGCAAATCTTACGAGATAAGCGATTATCATAAAGTTCGGTAAATGTGAATTTTGGTGAAAGAGGTTAGTTTTTTTGGGGCACGTGGTGTCCGTGACGGTGTCGGTGGACCCGAACAAAATTTCGACCATAGTCAATTGGAAACCTCCAAGGAATGTTACCGAAGTTTGGAGCTTTTTGGGCTTGCTTGGATACTATCGACGATTTGTGAAAGGTTTTTCGATGATAGCTGCGTCGATGACGAAACTACTCTAAAAAGATGTTGAGTTCGAGTGGTGAACGCTGTCAAGAAAGTTTCGATCGACTAAAAACTTGTTTAACCGAGGCCCCAGTGCTAGTACGGTAGAGTCCGGTAAAGAGTTTGTCATATCTGATGACGCATCCTTGCTTGGGTTAGGTTGTGTGTTGATGCAAGAAGGTCGAGTTGTGGCTTACGCGTCGAGACAACTAAAGCCGCATGAGAGAAACTATCCGACCCATGACCTTGAACTAGCGACCATAGTGTTCGCCTTGAAGATATGGCGGCATTACTTGTTTGGAGAAAGGTGTCATATTTATTCGGACCACAAGAGTCTAAAATATTTGATGACTCGAACGATTTAAACTGCGACAAAGACGTTGGCTTGAGTTGTTGAAAGACTATGAACTCAGCATTGATTATCACCGGGAAAGGCCAACGTGGTGGCCGATGCTTTAAGTCGCAAGGCACCGCTCGCTTTGAGAGCGATGGATGCTCATTTATCCGTTTCACCCAGGAGGTGCTAGTAGTCGAATTAGAGGCGAACCATTATTGATTCATCAAATACTTGAATCTCAAAAGGTCGACGCTGAATTGGTCGCTAAGCGAGCCGAATGTGTTTCGGATGAAGAATCGGAATTTCAGATTGACGACAATGACTGCTTGACGTTCAAGGGTCGATTATGTATTCCAAGGGATTCGGAACTTGTTTCGATGATTTTGAGCGAGGCTCACAGTAGTCGAATGTCAATCCACCCGGGTAGTACTAAAATGTACAATGACCTGAAACGCCAATTTTGGTGGCGGTATGAAATAAGACATTTCGAATTTGTTTCAAGGTGTCTGATATGTCAACAAGTGAAAGCGGAACATCAAGTGCCATCGGGATTACTTTAGCCAATCATGATACCTGAATAGAAATGGGATCGAGTGACAATGGATTTTATATCTGGATTACCAGTGTCGGCAAGTAAGAAAGATGCGATTTGGGTCATTGTTGATAGACTGACCAAGTCTGCTCATTTTATCCCCTCGTCGCACAGATTTTTCGCTCGATAAATTGGCAGAATTATACGTCTCCCAAATTATTCGATTGAATGGGGTGCCTATTTCTATCGTGTCGGATAGAGACCCAAGATTACGTCGCGATTTTGGAAAAAAATTGCAAGAGGCTTTGGGTACCAAGTTGCATTTCAAAGACCGCCTTTCACCCCCAAACCGATGGTCAATCCGAGCGGATAATTTAGATACTTGAGGATATGTTAAGATGTTGCGTCCTCGAGTTTAGTGGTTCATGGGAGCGGTATTTGCCGTTGATTGAATTTGCTTACAACAATGACTTTCAATCAAGTATTAAGATGGCACCCTACGAGGCCTTGTACGGTCGTAAATGCCGTACGCCATTGTTTTGGACTGAGCTCGGTGAAAGCAAGATTTTCGGGGTGGATTTGATTAGGGATGCTGAACAGAAAGTGAAAGTAATCCGTGAAAGTCTGAAGATAGCCTCCGATCGTCAGAAGTCGTACGCGGACCTAAAGCGTAAGGATATCGAGTATCAGGTGGGTGATAAAGTGTTTCTCAAGGTATCGCCTTGGAAAAAGATACTCAGATTCGGCCGTAAGGGCAAGTTGAGCCCGAGGTTCGTTGGGCCATATGAGATATCCGAGTGAGTCGATCCAGTGGCATATCGTTTGATTTTGCCCCCTGAACTCGAAAAGGTTCACGATGTCTTTCACGTTTCGATGCTTCGACGCTATAGATCCGATCCATCGCACGTGATTAGTCCATCAGAAATTGAAATTCAAGCTAATATGAGTTATGAGGAAGAACCGATTCGTATCCTATCACGAGAAGTGAAAGAGTTGTGAAACAAGCGGGTTCCGCTAGTAAAAGTGTTATGGCTCAAGCACGGGATAGAAGAAGCTACTTGGGAGACCGAGAACTCTATGAAAGAGCGATATCCAAACCTATTTACCGGTAAGATTTTCGGGGACGAAAATTTCTTAAGTGGGGGAGAGTTGTGACAGCCCAAAATTGACCCTAGTCGGAAGGTGGTCTCGGGACCACAAAACCGAGGCATAAAAATAATTAAAATTTATTTTGATGCCTATAATATGTGTGTGCTCATGTATGACATTTTATGATGATTGATTTAGTGTTATAAGGGTGAATTCCACAAGAAAGGACTTAGTAATGAACTTTGAAAGTATGATAGGAAATGTGTGATGACTAATTAAAGCATGCATGCAAAATAATGGACTTGCATGTCAAATTCCCCCTTTATAGGTGGTGGCGGCCATGACAAGGAGGATGGGCTAAACATGTCATGAAACATGTTTTGTTGGTGCATTAGGGTGAAATAATAAACAAAGGTGTATGGGTGATAAAAAATGAAAAAAATGTGTGTGAGTGTGGTAATCCCCCATTGCCGTGAGTTGTAGAGAAGGAAAGAAAAAATTTTGTTCATCCTTTCTTTGAGCCAAAACTAAGGAAGAAGGAGGATTTTGCTTCATGCTTGGTTTGGAAGAGATCTAGAAGGAGATTTGGCTAAGTTTGCATCAAGATTAAGGTATGTATGAGGTTGTGTTAGGAGTTTCATGCATGCTTTGGTTGCTAACTTGATGTGCATGTTAGCCATGGCTCAAATCTTTGTTAAGCCATGGAAATGGTATTTGGCCAAAGTTGTTATGGTGATAAAGCCATTGCATGCTAAGTGTGAAGCTTGATGATGATGCATGCAATGATGGATTGTCTACTCTTGAGTAAGATTTTGAGTTTTCTCTTTGTTTTATCATGATTGAAATTGAAAAGGAGCATGATTGTCATATTCGCCATGATGCATTCTTGAGCATGATTCATGCTTCTTGCATGTTAGTTAAAAATTTGTGTTTTGGATGGCTATGGACACCTTGAAAATTCGGCCATGCTCATATATGCATATATATGATTGCACATTATGTTTGGTTATGAACTAAGTGATGAATATATTGGTTTAAAGAAGAAAATGTGGAAGAATGCTTGTGAAATTGCAAGCACAATTCGGCCTAGCACACATATAAGTGCTTGATGCTATATTATAAGTTTTGAGCCACAATGTGCAAAGCATTAATTAGTAAATTGCATGCTGTTTTTGTGAGGTATTAAGTGCAAAATTGACCTCAACATGTACATGAATATTCGGCCTTGGGTAGCCTATGGAAGGCCTTAGCATTTCCTTGATGCTCAAATAAATTGTATTGAATTGCTTGATGTAGTATAAAATGTGCATGACCATTGTGTATTCAAGCTAAAGAGTGGCCATATGACCATTTAAAATCCTTGTCATATTCGCCATAAGCAAGCACAATGAGGTTTTAATAAATTGAATTTGTTTGAATTAGCTCAAGAGCTAAGAGGGCCACAATTGGACAAGGGAAGGAAAAGGTGATCGAATAGCCGAAAAAGCCGTTCGACAACATCCGAGGTAAGTCCTCAAGAAGTGACCTTACTTGAATTATGTAAGATGAAACATGGATGTGTATGATTATTGATCATGTGTGTATGAGTATTTGAATTCCACCCGGCTAAGTCCCAAGGCGAATATGCTAATGATTATAATTGTGTTTGAGCCTTAGTAACGAAAATGAAATATGTATGTCCAATGATTATTGATGTATGTGTGCATGAGAAATTGAATGATATCGGGCTAAGCCTCAAGACAATTATGCTGAAATTTATATCCGGTTAAGACCAAGGCAATTGTGCTAGTAGCTATATCCGGCTAAGACCAAGGCATTCGTGCAAGTTGTTAAATCCGGGCTAAGACCAAGGCATTTGTGCAAATCGTGATATCCGGGTAAAGTCCCGTAGGCCTTGGTGCGGGTTACCATAACCGGCTATGTCCCAAGGCGATTGAACGAGTACCGACATCCGGATAAACTCGAAGGTATGTGATTTGAAAATTATGAGCTTGCTGGAAAATTTCAGCTAATGCACTTGTGAAATTTCCCAATGATAAGGTAAGTACGGTGTGTGTTTGCTGGCGCTAGGAGTAGAGCGTATGAATATCCGCTCCTATGATGGAGCGAGTTATCGGCCTTAATGAAGCCGTTATTTGTGTATGAACATAAGAGTTGGGATGGTGAAGTAAGTATGATTATGTGAATGTGCATTAATGAAATGATGCATTTAACTATGTGAATGTATTGCTGTAATTAGAGTTGATTATATTCCTTGAGACTTACTAAGCATAAAAATGCTTACTCGCCGCTTTGGCTCTCGTTTTCTAGATTTCGCTCGATAGCAATCGGATTCGGGATCGTTGAAGTCGAAGTCATCCACACTATCAAGCCTCCATTTTGGTATAAATTTTGGTTGAACTTGAGATGGCATGTATAGGACTACCTCTTGTTTGTTAAATATGTTGTAATGTAAGTATGTACGGCCATGCGAAAATGGCTCGAAAAAGGAAGCATGAACTTAGACTAATTGTGGTTTGTATGTATATATTTGGTGTCATGATGTGGCTATGGATTGGAAATGGGAATGTTGGTCATATGATCAGCCATTGGCATGGTTAAAATGATCATATATGAACCTATGTATGGCAAGACTAGTTGGTTCATGGAGACTACCAAATAGGTAAGACCTACCTTAAAACAGATGCTGCCAGCTGCAGTGGCGTGAATGTGAAAAATCACCAAAATTCATAGGAATGGAATTAAATAGTGAATAAGCTATGTAAATGAACCTTGATGAGTCTATTTTCTTACGGAAGAAACGAAATGGTCATAGGAGTTACAGGTTAAGAGATATTAAAGCTATTGTGAGACAGGGCCAGAATGGTTTCTGGGTTCCCTGTCGCAACTTTAAAAATTTACTATAAATTATCCAGAAAGAATTAGGCGACATACCTTATATGTACAGATTCCATTTTGAGTCTAGTTTCATTTGAAACAAACGGCACCAGCATTAAAGGCCTGTACAGAGAGATATTCAAGTTATACCGCGCGAAGGTCAGAGCAGTCGATCCCTGTAACATGGGTGACTTTAACTAATAAACTGTACTAGTTGGCCCGACCAAAAATTCTAGAAATAAATCCATGGATGGATATATGAGTCTAAATTCAGGGAAAATTTACGAAACCAGTTTCCGAGTTGTGAAACTCGAGATATGATTTTTAAGGCGACGGTGATGCAGTCTTCCAGCCTGACTGGAAATGTCAAATTGGTGGGCAAACCATGTGAACTTGGCTTGTTAACCCCTCGTGTCCGACACCGGCAATGGTCTCGGGTTCGGGGTGTTACAAATTTCATTTAGTTCACCATAGTTGGCAGATACTTTACTTTGGTCTGTAGATCAATTGGCAGATGATACCGCAATCAAACTCAGACTATTAATGAACAACACTGGTTTCTAAACTAATATATAACAATCATGGGCACATCTGCTCCGCGAGTGTGCCACTTGTGTGGACTACCATTTATGACTAATAAGCTTACTGTTTATGTTTTCATGCAACGTGAACCCTTTTCCATGTACCCCTTTCTTGTGCTAGTTTCTGATCCCAATTCTCAAATAACTAATCTTTCTTATATCTTCATAACCACTTATCTAAGCTATATAACAACATCAACTTCGTATCCTCCAAACTCCCCTCCTTGTATGAACACGTATGCATTCTCCCGTAAGGTCAAATTTTTACCAACCACGGTTTGCATCAAAGTGTCATACTTGAGGCAAAACGTATTATTATGTGTCTTTTTATCATTATATATAACATCACTCCTTTACCTCCTTGCACCTATCTGGATACAGAGCTTGTATACTAAGAAAGGAGTACTCATACTATGTATAGACCAGGTTTTTTAGTCTATTTAGTCGTATTAAACCATACATGCACTGACTCTTTGAATGGGATGTCTTAGAGATGAACATTAGAGACAAATGACTAAGCCACTGATCGGGTTGTATAGAATTTAGAGGTAAACGAATTAACACAAATACTAGACTCAAGTTACAGTGGAACTCACTAGAGTATTTTACTCAGAGCTTTATCTACTCTACTAGGTCTTTCCCTTTAGTAATGGGACCTTCTCCCGTTTCTTTGGCTAAAACAATAAAACAACTTTTTAATAATAAAAAATTACCAAAAACTTATGATACGGTAAAACTATATAAACATGCAAATGATTTCTGAATAGAAGTTTCCTTCCTACCCAGTATTCAAAGAAATTCTACCAATCATTTCTTAAGTTAGTTTCTATCTATCTAATAACGTTTAAAGAAATGTTTAAAAATTTACAAGCAAACCACCAGCACAAAAGTTCTCCTACGTTTTTATAGTTAGCACCCTTGTTAACAAAGAAGAACTCTACTAGTTCCTTCGATAAAAACAATGCCTAATGAAGAAGATGAATCAGAAATCTTCTCTCCACTATCATGTTATCCTATTTATAGATATCCCACATCCAAATCTCAATCAGGATTATCTCTAATCATTACTCTTTCTTATACGCTTCCACAAATTAATTATATCCTTCAATGCTCTACAAGCATTCTAATTATTAACATGTTACCTCCACTAGGATGCCAAGTGACCTAAACGTACCCTACAAGCCATTGTACTTACTTAAGTAACAATACTAATGTAACGCCCCAATTTTTGGGAATTCTGTGAAATTTGGCATAGGTTTAATTATGTTAGTGGGCCTCTAGAAGGCCCAAGCTTAAGATAGAACCCGACAATTTTAGTTAATTTTTGTTCCTTAAGAAAAAGCGGGTGAAATTATGAAATAGGACCTATGTGAAAATGTTTGAAAATGCTATAGGCCAAATTGAAGTGGCCAAATTGAAGTGGCCAAATAAATAGGAGTGCAAAATAGGAGGATTTGCATGACAAACCTCCCATTTTACATGAAGTGGCCGGCCATCATGTTGTTGTAGACAATATGTGCACTTGATATCCATAATTTATGGTACAAATTGATAAAAATTGATAATGGGTTAGGTAAATGTTCCATGATAATGGGTTAGGTAAATGTTCCATGATAGGCATTTCATGTCTTTTGTATTAAAGAATTAAATGGATGAAATATGAAATTTTATTAAAAGAAAAAGGGGTGAAAAGAACAAAGTTTTGTCCATCTTTGTTCATCATAGCCGAAAGATAGAGAAGAGAAAGGAGAGGAGAAAGCTCTTGAATATTTGGTCACTTGGGGAAGAAAATTGAAGGTAAGTTCATGGTAGTTTGCTTCTATCTTGATGTTCATGAGTTCTTCTTGATTCTACCTTAACTCTTGAAACATATTTTGGTTTTTGGTTGTGTTGTGAGCATTTGGTCATGAATTAAAATGAAGGAAATGGTTGTTGTTTCATGTTCTTTTGATGAAAAATGGAAGATAGGTGAAGTTGAGCCAAACAAATGAACATGCATGTGCCTTAGATGCTAAAGGGAAAAATCGGCTAACATGTTGTGCATTAAAATGATGAAATGGAGATTATACTTAAGTAAAATCATAGATATGTAATGATTGATTGGTGATATACATGTTTAAATAACATGCATGCAAGTTATGTGTGAAAGAGTGAATTTGGTAATAAATCTGCTTGGGACAGCAGCAGTAACGTGACTTTGGAAAATCACTATAAATTGTGGGAGATGAGTTAGAAGCTAAATAAATTATGTAATTAAAGATTAATGAGTCTAGTTTCAAATGAAATAAACGAGAACATATTTTGAATTCTATACAATGAGAAATTTGATTCGTAATGAAGAGTGGTCAGATTAGTCAAACAGTAAAACATGCGAAACTTTGAGAAAAATCTGGTATTGATTGGCCAAACCAAAAATTCTGAAAATTTTATGGATAGAAGATATATGAGTCTTTTTTCAGGGAAAACTAACAGAATTTGATTTGGAGTTTCGTAGCTCCAGTTATAAATGATTTAGTGACTTTTGCTTAGGAAGACAGCTTGCAGTGAAATTATGATTATGTGGTAAACATTGACAAAAATTTGTTAATGAGTTGCTTATTGATTTCTTATAAGCTTACTATGATCTGTAGGTGTGGTTGGCCGAATATTGTAAGGGGTTAATACGTAGTTTGTATTTGAATAGTTAGATTAATGTGTCAGTAATCCAATTGTAGGCAGTTCTTGTGTGGATCTCGTCAGCATATCGTCGCAAACATGTGTGTAACTAACACCCTCTTATAGACTAGATCGGCACAAGCCGAAAAGCCGAAATGCCGAAAAGCCGGTATTTTGAGATCTTGTAAGTGTGTGAATGCTCATGAGATTAATAGTTTGATGTATATGGTAAATTAAAGTGATAAGACTGTAGGGTGCGCGATTCCGTGCATTTCAATATTTTTGGGCTTAATGGGCCAAAAACGATATAATTGGGCCAACGGGTCCAAGTTGGTAAGAAAACACAGTAAGTGTTTTTGATCGTACGTAAATGGCTATGTTATGTATGAAAACCTTAGAATAGTGAAATTACTTGAACACCCCTATGTATGCAAAATTACCGTTATACCCTTAGGGTTATTTTTTTTGAAAAGCATGATGTTCTGTTTCTGTATACGTATGCCATGACATATTATTTCTGTTGCATGGGGACATGGGTTATATTATGGAGGAAGCGTCCTGGTGGCTATGCCACAAATATCGATCCGTGGCTCTGTCACATATATCTGCTTCCGTAGCTCGCCACGATTATTCAGATCTGGTGACTCTGTCACATTATTCGCTCGCACCATGCTGCAAATTCGTGGTGTGTAGCGGTTGGGTGGGTCGAGTTGTCTCCCACACGGTGTAAGGTTGGTACGGGGTGTATACGGTTAGATATGGTTGGGTTTCTGCATAAACATGTAATATCTGTTCTGTTTTGTTATGGGCCTATAGGCTTTATTCTGAATTCTATTCTGGGCTAAGGCCAACTTATTCTATTTCTGTGGTTTGAGCTGATATAGGCTATGGTTGGGTTAATTTACACACTGAGTTTTCCCAAACTCACCCCTTTTATTTTCATCCACGCAGGTAATCCCCAACCATAGTGGGCTTGGAACTGTGAGGGAATTCGGAGTGGCCACCAGTTCTGAAAGTTTGATTTTCTTCTGGTGAACTGGACATCCTTTTATTTACGTTTGAAGTTTTGGGTTTTTAAATGTAATAAGGCCGCTTAATTATTTTTGATGGTTTTAATATGTATTACTAATATAGGTATTACTTATTTTAACTGTTGAAATTGGATAGCTTCAGGGCACGTTTTCAAAAACAACAATTGATTTCAAAATAACATGACAACAAGTAAAGCTTCCGCAATGAAAGTATTTTCCAAAATTAATCACTTTTCCTAAAAATGACTTAATCAAATCGGTTTCCTAGAAATATCCATGATGTTAAGGTGTGGCAATGGCAATATGCATGTCTAGGATTGGATCCGAAGGGAGCTTGATACTTAAGCAGTCCGATGGACTCACCACCTCTTTTTCGGTTTCCTACCTGGTGCACAGCTTCCATTCACTTTAACCTATAATGAAATTATCTTTTAAAACACTAAGTAAGTTTTTTTAGATCAACAATATAAAATGTTTTGAATGCTTCGATGTGGCATGTCGGATCCGGTCATAACGTCTGGGCCGGGTTTGGGGTGTTACAACTAAAACAAGGGTAACAATCTTATTAGCAGGAAAGTTCGCCTAATAAAGTCCTCGCCCTAACTATAATCTCGCTATCACTCAGATTGGTACTCCGCAGTATTGGTAAAGTTCTTCGTATCACTCCACCTCAAAGTTACCAACCTTATCCAGTCTAAGTCTCGCAACTTAGGTGATCTACCCAAACTGACCCAGTTCACCAAACCAGGGTGTGACAAGATTTATTTTTAAGTATAAATTATATTTTCTAGATAATAACAATTTTGTTGGTTTCTATTGAAAGATAATTACTCTCCTACTAAAAGTAATAAATCATTGATGGTTTTGTGTTTGATTCGTGATTGTTCAAGCCTTAACCAAAGTAATTCTTAGTACGACAATTGTAGAGAAGGCCATTTGGTTGAGAGACAGGAACGTTGATGTAACACCCCTAACCTGTATTCGTTGCCGGAACAGGGTTATGGAAAATTATCAGAGTTTACATATCAATTATAGTTAATTTATGTTGTTTACTGTTCATTTTTAAAAATCAATCACAATGTCCCTTAAATGGGTCATCGAGGCCCAAAATACATATTACAAACGAGTTGGGACTAAACTGGGATCACAAAAAATTTTCGCAAAATTTCAAAAATTTTCTTAGGCGCAAACGCTCGTGTGGCCAAGCCGTGTGGCTCACACGGCCAATGTCACGTCCGTGTCCCATGCCGTGTGAGCATTCGATGTGAGGCACATGGCCGTGTTCTAACTCGTGTCCTTACCGGTGTAACTCTTTGACTTGGGTCACACGGCCAGCCACACGCCCGTGTGTCAGACCTATGGATGATTTAATTTTTAAAAATTAGGTGCAGGGGTTACACGGCCAGGACACATGCCCATGTGCTAGGCCATGTGTCTCACATGACCGAGACACACGCCCGTATCTCTGCCCGTATATTCAATTCTAAGCATTCTGTTTCTAGATTTTTAATATGCAGGGGACACATAGCCAAACTACACGCCCGTGCACATGGTCGTGTGTCATACATGGTTGAGACACATACCCGTGTGTTTGCCTGTGTGGACAAAATAAGACTATTTTTCAAGCCTTATTTCTCACCCTTTTTACCTTGCACCTACATGAACACTTCAACATAGTTTCAAACAAATTGGTACATATAAACCAAGCCAAAAACAAGTACTATTTATATTATATTAACACATATGATTAAATGTTTAAATTTCCACAATTTCATTTATGTTTACTTGCAAGTTATTCAATTATACTAACTCAAATCCATTTATCATTTGTTTTATATATATATCTTTTACCATTTAGCCATTCCAACACTCATCAAACATGATATGACCTTATGTAATTACACCAAAGTATACTTTCCACTAGCCATTCCAATGGCTAGTTACAATCAAACATTTCATCATTTACCTAACTTAGCTTATACATGCCATTATACTAAAATAAGTTTGATATTTGTACTAAAACAAGCTGGAGGATAGTGTGATGATGCTCTGACCGATCTCCAACCTTTACGAGCTTTCGAGTACGATAAAACAAAGGAAAATAAAATAGAGTAAGCATTTAACGCTTAGTAAGTTCGTATAACAGGAATTTAACTTACCATGCATTTACATTTAAGATTATAATACAAAACATGCATCCAATCATTTTGGCCAACTGCCTAATCACATATACTCATCAAAATAATTTTTCATGTAATTCACACGAATTTCAAGAAAACAGAGATGAGCTCATCAAATATAGATTTACAAGTATTTCAGGAATTTTCGAGATATAATTCATTTAATTGTTGTATTTTTCTCACATCAGAAATTTTTTCCATTGAATTATTGAAATATCGATGAATACCCAGGTAGTATACTCGAGGTATACAAACCAATCATCCGTCAACTCATGTTTAGGGGTACCCATAAAGGCACATAATCAAGAAGCACACTCTCAAGCCATATATCAGGATGTTCATGTGAGCTATGTATTAGGAAGCTTATCCAGGCTAAACAGAAAACTCATAAGAGTTTTAATCAGGAAGCTCATTGAGCTTAACAGGTAACTCTGAAGAGTTATTAAGAGGGAGCTCTAGATAGCATAACAGGGAGTTCAAGTGAGCCATGTCAAGAAGCTCATAAGATCCTATATCAGGACACTCACGAAGAGCTGCGTTTGTATCCGCAATAAATATTGGATGACAACTGATCGAATCATGTAACAAGAAGCTAACAAAAAGCTACGATAGTGCGCAACACATGCAAGATCACTACCGATTAGGATGCTTATAGAAACTATATAACATGAATGCTCGAGAAGGCTTTTAACAGGATGCTTGTCCGATCTATAATGTCTGCAACATATGTAGGACTATAATCAATACGGGAAAATACTGTATCCATCGAATTTCATTATTCAAACGAAACTTATCATTTATCGAGTAATATCAGGCATGTGATTAATTTCATACATTAAATATTTATGCAATTCAAACAAATACAACATTCGATTCAAACATATTAATACACATAATTAAGTTACACGAACTTACCTTGATCTAACTCTTTATTTGGTCTTTCCAGATCTAAATAAATAAATTTAACATCAAATTAATCCATTTCATACTCAATTGAACTCAATTCACTTTTTAGGCACAATTACCATTTTGCCCTTTTACTTTTCATAAATGACAATTTTGTCCTTATGCTTGGAAAATAAAATTCATGCATTTTAATCTTTATTCCAAGCCTAGCCGATTTTTACATGTCTTAATAATAGCCCATGAATTTCACAAAATTCAGAATTTTTCCATAGCTTTTACAATTTTTTTTAATTTAGTCCCTAAATCATAATTTCATCAAAATTCTCTTTATAAAAGTTGTTTACCTATCAACCTTTCATTTTCTACCATAAATTTCAAAATTTCAGCATTTACATACATGGAAAAATTTCTATACTTTGATATCTTTGCAAATTAGTCCCCAAAATAGATAGATTAAGCTATTTCGATCTCGAAAATATAAAAATTACTAAAAACGGGACAAGAAAACTTACCTAATCAAGCCAAGAAAATTTGCTTGAACAATTTTCTCCTTCCTAGGGTTTCCATGTTTTAATTTGGGGAAGATGATGAAAATAAGATGATATTTACTATTTAATTTAATTGATCATCTTTTAATTTTTCCACTTTCCAATTTAATCTTTTTCTTTTTCTAATTTTCCATGAGTGATTCACCAAAAATATCTACTATTTTTTTTATTGGTCTAATTCACATATAAGGACCTCAAGTTTTGAATTTCATAGCTATTTGATACTTATAACTACTACAACTCTAATTTTTACATTTTATGCAATTTGGTCCTTTCCACAATTAATCATGAAATCGGTAAAACTTTCCTAATGAAATTTGTAGACATCATTTCTATCATAATGCAATTCATGCAATAATATTAAAATAAATTTTCTTTCTGACTCAAATTTATGGTCCCAAAACCATTGTTCTGATTTTACTAAAAATGGGTTGATAGTCTAGGATCCATTTTGCACAAAGTACAAGTAATTTTTGAGAAATAGTTTATTGTTATATCATAAACTGGCTCAGTTTTCAAAATTTTCATTTTTTGCTATGACAGAAAACCATTTTTAAATCAGATTTTTCCAACATTGTTGCCCCTTCTAGCTACACCCAACACTCATCTTCGACTCGACCATTATCCCTAATCGATCAAACCCCTACCACTTAGCTACCACCAAATCAAAAAATCGATGCCACCCGACCATCATCTTATCTCGCACGTTGGAGACCCAACATCAATTCCATCACTACTCAACCTAAATTTGCCATTATTCACACCTGACCATAACCATCACACCACCATCAAATCAACTTAACCTAATCCTTGCCCCAATTGCTTCACTCGTGCAATCTGCCTTTGCAACTCCACCAACAACCGTACCCAACTCCTCTTGTTCCTGGCCACGTGGTTGCCCCAGCCACTTTAACAACCTTCATTGCACACTGCCACCCTTTTACACTCCATTACTACGCCCGACACCCATTTCCACCATCGGCCAACCCTAAAACATTATCTACGTCCTATCATCACCAAGCTCAAAACAAGCTTTTTTATTTGATTTTATTTTTTCCTTTTCTTTTTAGCATTTTTTTCTTCATTTCTAACTTTTTTTTTATTGTTGTTGTATATTAGTTTGTTACTTCTATTTTAATTTAATAATTTTTTTCCTTAAATATTAGTACATTCTTTTGAGATGATCCCAGAATTCAACGCACCTGGGAATGACAGACATGGTTACCTTCAAAGAAGTCCTCCTAACACTTAATTCATTCATTTGATTTCTTGTCATTTATTGAGGATAATATATTAATTAAGTGGGGGATGTAACTGGTCCAGTAGTCAGATCCGAGTTATAGGATGCTACAATAATCAACAAAGCATATCACATAGAAATCTGGCTTTAAACATTCAACTAAATAATAAAACATTGCATAATCCAAGCATGATATGATTTATAAACAAATCTAAGTCCCAAATGAGCTTACGAAAGCTCTTAAACCAACCCGGAACAAATAAGGACTTAATCGAAACCTTAGCAAAAAGCATAGAAATTTTTGCAAACAGGAATCACACAGTCATATATCCAGGCCGTGTGATAAGTTGTGATTGTCTAGTATGGAGTTGCACAATCATGTATCCAGGTTGTGTAACTCACTAAAGTCGTGTGGACCAAAATGCAAAGATTAACTAAAAATCATAAGGCCGTGTAACATTCGAAAATCGTATGGACTATATGATAACTTACCTCAGTAGTTACACAGTCACTTAATAAATCGGTGTGCAAACACACGGTTGTGTGTGTCACGTGTGAAAATGATGTGCGAATTGTACAAGTGTACACGTTGAATCAAGTAATAAAGTGATGAGTGAGTATCGTTCTAACGAGGACTGGATGAGTGCTCTTTGTCTAAGTTAACATACTTGAACAGAAAAGATAAGTGTATCGAATGATGTTTAATGAAATTTAAATGGAATTAACACATTAGAAGTGAGAGTAATGGAGTATATTAGCAGAAAGTACCATTGCAACAAATCAAACAAGAGTACCAAGAACTTTAGCATGGCTGAGATATTTGTCGTGAGGGCTTAGATTACTAAGGGATCTGTTCTAACCCGTGAACAATATCGTGGCAACACTATGGCTAACTTACTGTTTGATTTGGTACTAATGTGGTTTACCTCTGTCAAAAGCAAGACTTAGGGTTACTCACCCCTAACGCACTATTTGTCTACAGGCTAGGGATTAGCAACTACAACTAAAGTTTAACCTTCTAAATCGTATAAGGTAAGGCTCTATGTCTATAGTTTACACGAGTATTTCACTCAACACTCACTTATATTACCCAACTTCGGTCCAAGTAACCTAATCTTGTCGGTGTCTAGCTACCTTAAAACTTATTGAGTATTCATCAATACTTTCTTAAGAATTTATGTAACAACCCGTTTTTAGGGTTAATCAGAACAGTGGTTTCGAGGCCACTAAATCCGATGAGTAGGTTTGTAAATAATATATTTAATATTTATGAGTTAATTGTGAGTTTAAAAAAGGTTTTTGATATTGTGATTTTTGTTTTATAAGCGATTTATTAAGCTCAAGTGGTATAACCCTAAGGTCAAGTGGTATGACCCTAAGGTCAAGTGGGTTTAGAAAATGAGGTATCGAGACCTCATTTCTATAAACCGAGTCGTAAATATTTTTATAAATATTTACGAGTGGCAATAAGATGATATTAAAGTTTCGTTGAAAAATTTTATTGTTTTGATAGTTAATTAAGCAAAAAGGACTAAATCGCATAAGCGTAAAAGTTGTGTTCTATAAGTTAAAGATATTAAATAGCTATGGAATTAAATAGTGGGAGTCCTTAAGTGGTAATTATTCCATAATTGTTGGTAGTGGAATTCCATGGCTTGGTATAATGGAAATTATTAATGTATATTAAGGTTAAATATGGTATTTGGTAATTATAATAAAATAAAATAAAACAAAAGCCAAATTACATGCTATCATCTTCATCAATAGACGAATGTGAGAAAGAAAATAATGTTCTCAAAGCTTTGAAGGTTCGGCCATGGTTGTTCATGCATGTAAGTCCATGCCGTCTCGGTTTTAATAATTTTTACGCTTTTGAGATCGTTGCTTCGTAATCTAGTGGCCTGCACCTCTAATTTTAAAATTATTAAAGTATTTGGATGATGCCATTATTGAATGTTTGAGTATCTTGTTGTTTGATGATGAGTAATAAATCTTTGATGTTTGATTTTCATGTTTGATTAAGTGATTTTTGATAAAAATGTGTATTAAGGACTAAATTTAGAAATTTGTAAATTGAGGGGTCAAAACGTGAAATAAATAAAAGAAATGGGTTGCTAGAGACCTAAGGTAAATTCGGCCTAACATGGGTTTGATGAAATTTTGAGTAATTTGTGTTATTTTGAAATAGGGATTAAATTGTAAAAATGTGAAACGTTAGGGGATAAAATGAAAAATGCCCAAATTATGTGTCTTTAGATAAAATTTAATGAAATGTTGAATAAGTGAGTTAATTTTGATATTAATTAGATTGGCAAAAGTAGAATTCGGATTTGGATCGGGGGGAAAATCAAAATGGTCGATTAGTCGTCTCGTTAGATTATCGTCTTCCGAGGTAAGTCCTTAAGTAATTATATTTGATTTGTTGCACGCTTAAGATTATATAATATGATAAGTAATTATTTGACGTTTACAAGTTCGAATTGCAATAAGTATATTGAATTTCGGCTATAAAGCCGAATATGAAATGGATGATTTATGTATATAATGTGGCCGAATGACTATTAAGTGATGATGTGAAAGTGTGTAATATGTGTATACAATTTTATTGTACTTGTTTGTATAAAGTCGAATGTGAATTGAATGGTATATATGTGGTGACAGAATAGCTATTATGAAACAAAGTCAAAGAATGGGATATTTGTATAATAGATGAATTGTGACTATTGTTCCTACTTGATCGAGGTTGTGTGTGAAATAATTTGTGAATATGGCATATAGTTGAATGGTTATTAAAAGTGAAACTAGGATAATGAAAAGATTATGTGTTCCTTGTGTATGATTATTGAACCGAAAGTTAAAAGGTAGGTGTACATTTTGTGCTTATATTCGAATGAAGCAATTAAATTGCTAATGTGAAATGTTATGTGAAATGTGTTAACATGTGAATAAATATGAAAGACACTGAAAATGTATCCGGGCTAAAGTCCCGCAGTCTTCGTGCTGGAAATGTATCCGGGCTAAAGTCCCGCAGGCTTCATGCTAGAAATATATCCGGGCCAAAGTCCCGCAGGCTTCGTCTTTGGAAATGTATCCGAATAAAGTCCCGCAGCTTCAGGTTTGAAATGTATCCGCCAAAGTCCCGCAGCTTCGTCTTTGAAATGTATCCGGTTAAAGTCCCGCAGGCTTTGTGCTGATAATATAATTTCGGGTTTTATACCTAGTGGGCCAAGTGCCGATGAATTTGATAAAAGTATACAATTACAAGATCCTACACTAAGTTGACAAATTGAAAGTGCATTACATATTAAGTTGGCCATGTATGTATCATGTACTCGTATGCGATTTTGATTTGAATTAAATTATAAATATATAAAGTGATGCATCTGTGAATAAGTGTTATGACTATAAATGTGATTGTGATATATTCGGTAAATATGTGAAGTTATGTGAAGTGATTCTATGTTTATATTCAAATATAAACACTTGGTCCTTGTGGAAAGGTTTGTGGAAGTATATGATTTTATTTTTAGGTGATTACGATCTTGGAAAATTAAATGTGAATATGATATTGTATTTCATTCGTTTCAATTGAACTAAAGCTGATAGTGAAGCATTTTAATGCCTATGTTATATGAGTTCGATCTTGAATGACATGATATACATGTTTAGATAATTTGAATGCAAGGAATGTGTGAAAGAGCAAATTTGTAATAAATCTGCTTGGGACAGCAACTGTAGCGTGATTTTGGAAAATCACCATAAATTGTGGAAATTGAATTAGAAGCTGAATAAATTATGAAATTAAATCTTAATGAGTCTAGTTTCTTATAAAAGAAACCATGTAAGCAAAAGAATTTTAGATAATGAGATATTTGAAGTGGAGTGAGACAGAGTCAAAATGACTTTGAAATCCCCTGTTCTGTCTTTAAAAAATCATTGTAAATTGTACAATGATGATTATAAGATAAAATTTATATTCTTAGACTCCTTAATGAGTCTAGTTTCAAATAAAGTAAACGATAACATATTTCGAATTCTGTATAATGAGAAAATTGATTTGTAGTGAAGAGTGGTCAGAATAGTCAAACAGTGAAACAGGGGAAACTTCAATAAAAATCTGGTATTGATTGGTCAAACCAAAAATTCTGAAAAGTTTATGGATGGAATATATATAAGTCTATTTTCAGGAAAAATTAACGGCACTTTATTTGGAGTTTTTTATCTCCAGTTATAAATAATTTAGTGACTGTTGCTCAGGAAAACAGCTTGTAGTGAATTTGTGATTTTGTTGCAAACATGGTTAAAACTAGTTAATGAGATACTTTTCGAGTTCTTATGATCTTATTTGTGATTTCAATATTTGGTTTTAATTGAGTTCAGATTCAATTGAGGTGAATTTGCTAAATATGCATTATGTTCATGGATACTTGGCCGAAATGGCAATTACCTAGGAATGATTTCTTGAAATTTTGAAATAATCGAGCTATAAGTAAATTAATTGTTTGCATTGCTTAAAACTTACTAAGCATTGAAGCTTACTCCGTGTTCTCTTTTCCATTCCTTATAGGTTTATCCTTTAGTTCGAGTTGGAAGAGCCGGAGATATCATCACACTATCGAGTCATTATGTGAGTTGAGAAGATGGTATATCATCATGATTTAAGGCATGTATAGGATAGACTATAGGTAGAATGATATTTTGTCTTTGTATACATTATAGCCATGCGAAGATGGCTCGCTTATTTTGTTTAGAGAAGCCTTATAATTGAACTAATGTGTTGAAATGTTTTAGTTATAACTTGATAGTAGTTAACTTGTTATTAGATATTCGGTTATGTTTTGATAGTTAGTCATTTTGGAAATTTATAAGAGCTCTTATGAAAAATCAATGAGACAGGTTGCATTGTTGATAATTTATGTCTGGTAAATATCTTTGACCTTATAGAAGTTTTGTTCAGTCAAGTAATACCTCATAACCTTATTCTGGCAACGGATACGGGTTAAGAGTGTTACAATTTAAACAAAAACAACCATTGGGCAAAGCAGTAATATGAACCATATTAATCGATAAATATTAATTAAAGTTAAAACATCACCCAAAGCAAACCCCAGCCGAATTAAGTTAGCTCATGGCTGGGCTACACAAATTCAAGTTGTTTTCGTATCATCAATATCCCAAAATATTAGTTTAGAATAAAAGAATTAAAACAAAATGCAGAGGAAGAAATCTAGGTTTCAAAACTCAAATCCCCCCAACTGGCGTCTTGTTGCTCGTCTTTACCAAAGTTCATAGTCAGCTCAACTAGCCCTTCTTGCCACCATGAGACCTATATCCAAGCTCAGAAAAAAAATTTTCTTCTCTCCCATTTTTATTGCCTTTTATACTTGGGTTGTCCTCTAGGGTAAAATCCGTCAGCCAATGATTGATTTTTCCCTAATTTTGAAGTGACTATTCTCTATTACACAAGTCTGTGGGGGACCAAATACTAAGTGCTCTAATTGTTAACTGGGTGTTTATCGTTTTCTTCACCAGCATTGCCATGACAGCCTCTCATAATGCGTTGGCAAACCTCCATCCTCTGTTATCCTTCTCCCTTAAACCTGTCATTCAACCACAACAAAACCTTTTCACAAGTAACTAAAGGTAAAGATGCAATAAAGTAATCACCATCTCAAGTTCTTAGATGCACTGCTCAATTGACTAGAAATGACCATGCAATTGCCTAAAATAAAGCTAATTTTACTTAAGTACAAGAAATTAATTAACTCTAAAAGTATGAATTATAACTCTTTTCAAGAGTTATCACACCCCCAACCTGAATTATTGTTTGTCATGCAATGCAACCTAACAACTAATGCATGCTCTAATGCACTTCATTGCCTGTACTGACACTATCAAGTTGATTAAACATTGCCAATTTTCAATTTTCAGTCTTCAGAATACACTACACTCAAGAATATGTACCCAGAAATGCAAGAACATATCCCTAAAATTAGAATTTCCTTAAATGTAATTGTGTGCATTCGATTGTATTTAGTCAATTCTTCAAGAACTTAGGAATTCCCAGTCTAACTTGCTTATTATCACTTTCAACTGGACTTTAGCTAACATTTCTCCCATTTATTGTTTCACTCTTTATTTTTAGGAATTCATTTCATCACACATGTCTTTCTACTTGGAAGTGAAGATGGAGAAAACACGAAACTTCCAAGCTACTTGGCATAGTCATGATTTGAAGTTATTTTCTTCACTCATGTTTCCAACCACCTTTCTACTGGGAAGTAAAAATCGAGCAAACACTAAACTCCCAAGCTATTTAGCAGTCCTCCATAGTGGAGTGTCCCAAAATTACTTTAAGGTACTCTTATTTAAAACTTTTTTCTAGCCAAAAGTAAAGATGGAGCAAACACCAAACTCTTGGGCTACTCAACGAGACAGAAATTAGAGTCTTTACTAAAAAACTTAGCTTAGAAATTTATGCTTCTAGGAGTTTAAATTTAGCCATTCATTTGCTATATCAATGACTTCTATAAGAAACTGTGAGTTTTAGTCCAAAAATTCCTAAGGTCATTAAGGATTGAATGAATACAATCTAATTATCATAGATATGATAGAGAATCATAAGCTAAGGGGTTGATTCTATTTATTTTCTTTCTATATCTCGTAAAAAATTTTAAGGACTATTCTCATCATTGAACTTCACTGAATTAGCTATCATGAAATCAACTCAATAATGCTATAACAAATAATACTTTATTACTTACCAAAATGTATGAAATGTTATGGCAATTAAGAATGTCTATAAAGATAACATATAACAGCGAATGATGCAATGTTAACCTAAAATCTAAAATGCATGCTATGCCCCCAAACCTAAGGGATGCATTGCCCTCAATGCTTGAGAATTAAAATTAACAAAATGCAGTGTGATTTATTTATTTAATAGAGGGTAAAAGAAACTCACTAATGGCATGTAGTGATGGTACTTCACTGTCTATGGGTTGATTTTCTTGCTATATGCTTATATCTTAGCTTTCTTTCTTTGTCAAACTCGGTGATCTCATCAATGATCCAATGGATTTCACGATCTTGTTTGGACATGGCTTCTGTTGGCGGAGGTAGGACAGCTTCAGTACTGTTCTTCTGTGGCGCAGGTATAGGGGTAGTTTCATTTTGTTCTTCTTCCTCACCCTCAATATTCACAAACTTTGTTTTCTCTGATTCCTCCTTGATTGTTTTCCCTTTTCCAGGATTTTCTCTCACAGTTACAGGCTCTGCCTTGTCAGATGGCACTTCAATTGGTTCCTCCTTAGCATGTCTAGCCTTAGGAAGTGGTAGAAAATCCTTGGGTAAATCAGGAAATGCAGGCATTGGCTTAGTGAAGTTTTTCTGCAGTGATCTTTTCAGAGTAATATCTTGATCCTTCACATAAGAACAACAAAGTGCCTGTTGTTCTTGAGCCTTTGTCATTTCTTTAGCAATTTTATATTGTTGAATCTTAAACAGTGATATTCTTTGCTCCAATTGCTCTAAGGACTGCAACACGTGTTTTTCAAATGAACTATTAAAGGTTGAGGCTTCTCTGAGGCAAAGTGCCTGGTAGAAGATATAGGTGTCTTACTTTGTTGGTGCTATTTTGGTGTTTCTACTCCTTTGATTTTTGCACATAAAGATTGTGACATTCCTCCCTTGTTTGGGGTAACATCCTTATTGGCATTCAAAGGGGCTTTAGCCATTCTGAAAAGCGTAGTGATTAGGGAAGGGAAATTTAGACTGCCCACATTCTTTTTCACACACCAATGCACCTCATAAAAAATAACCTTGTCGATGTTAAGTTTCCTACCCATGATGATCGAATGCAACAATAGCATTTGTTCCTTAGAAACTATCAAAATTATGGGTAGATGGCATTAACATACTTTTGAAGAAGTGATACCAAACCTTACAAAAGGGCTTTAGTGAAGTCCTCTCAACTGTGTGACATTTTTGGTTGGACACAGTCCATCGAGTTCCTTCCATATACAAGTCATTTAACACCTGATTTAAACTTTAAACATTTATGTCTTCAGTGAACGGGGTATACTCATCTTGAACATCTGTCAGCCCAAATTGGGCATTTATTTTATCTTCATCAAATGGACCAATGTTCCTCGAACATAAATGAATGGGTTATCAAGGGAAGTTATATGTTCATAGAATTCTCGACCAACTTTTCCCAAAACACCATTCGGGTGCAAGCAGAAGATTTACCAATTGTGTGTTTCCATAATAGATGAAACAAACTTGTCATAACCCATGTGTGGTTCATATTTAAACAAAAACCTTTCTCAAAGCAAAATGTTCTCTAGGAAATGTTGGTTTCATATTCCAATGTAGTAGCTGAAGAAAGTTTTCGGTAGGGTTGCACCTGCCTGAGAAGATTCGACACCCTTAGAAGTTGTTTTGACTCTTTCCATTGATTAGTCTTAAAGAATCCTTGTGAGTTTTCTATAGTCTAAATTGGAAAATGGTTTGCGAAACTACTCAAGAGAAGTTAGTGGGAGGAAGTTTATAGTTCAAGAAGGGATGTAAGGGAGATTAAAAAAGATAAAAAGGGAAATGATAACTGTGACTAAATGAAAGAGTGTTGGCAGTTCGAGAGATGTAAATGGGGGTAATGGGTTGGGCTGTTTGTAGAAAATTACAAGGTAAGTGTTGCGAAAAAGAGGGAAGAGGGAAAAGTAAAAAGGGTTTTGGAGGGAACCCTAGAATTACCTGGCCCTAAATTTTTTTTGCACTTTCTTCATGGGCTTCCCAATCAGGATAGGATTATGCTTTCCAAAATCTTTTCCTTAGCCTTTGTCTGTGTAACACCCTTAACTCGTATTCGCCGTCAAAACAGGGTTACAGAGCGTTACTAGCAATTTTTGGAACATTTACAGACATTTCATGTTATTTATTATTTATTTACCGAGATAATTCAAAAGGTCCCTAAATTGGACTCTCGAGGCCCAATACGAGCATTCAAAACGAGTCAGGAATTAATCGGGAACTCTAAGAATTTTTTGTAAAATTTTAAAATTTTTCCAAGGTGTAGGGCTCACACACCCATGTGGTCCGAGAGACACGCCTGTGTGACCCTGGGACACGCCCGTGCTATAGGCCATGTTCGACCCTGTGTAACTCTCTGACTTGTGCACACGGCCATGCCACAAGGCCGTGTACTAAGCCGTGTGGTTATATAATTCAATTTGAAATTAAGTGCAGGTTTCACACGGCTAAGACACACGCCTGTGTTCTAGGTCGTGTGGAACACACGGCTGAGGCACACGCTTGTGCCTCTGCCCGTGTGCCCAATTCTAATCATTTTTCTTCTCTAATTTAAGGTGTAGGGGACACACGGCCTAACTACACGCCCATGTACTAGGCCGTGTGTCACACACGTCTAGACACACACCCGTGTGTCTGCTCGTGTGGACAAAATAAAGCAATTCCTGGCTTCATTTCTCACCTAAAATCACACCCATGACTTGCACTTGAATCACACATCCAAAAACCAACCATTTCAAGCATTCAAATCAATCAAATTCCTTCATTCATCATGGCATATCATTTCATGTATACATGTCTATAATCTTACCTTAGTTAAGTCCTAAAGTTAAACATAGTTTGATCAACTACTTAACATATGTGTAGCTACCATAGTTTGACATTGCAAGTGTATTAAAACAAACCATTACAAGCATCATTTACATTTACATGCCAATATGACCAATATATCATATACATGTCATTACAACCATAATTGATTTACCATATTGTACCGATATGGGCCAATGGATAGTATGAGTGATCTTCACCAAGCTTCCAATCCAACGAGCTTCTAATTTACTCTAAAATAAGGAAATAAAACTAAGTAAGCATAAAATGCTTAGTAAGTTCGTATAACATGGTACTTAACTTACCATTCATTCTACTATGAGGTAACTATGTAAGGAAAATTCAATCAATTTAACCTCAAGCCCAACACACACATCCTCATTGCCCTTGTAAGTCATATAATCCATAATAGCATCAAAACATATATGGGCTCAACAACAATCAAGATTCCAAGCACACATGCTTTCCACAACATGTATTCATTTAACATGCATAATTTATCTCATTATTACAAGTATAATTTCATACTAGTTCATTTCGAGTTCAGATAATTTCATATTAGAACTTTACTCATATTACTCGGAATATCAAGGTCACGATTAGTACACTCAAGGTGTATAAGTCTATAATCAAGGATGTACATACCTATCAAATAAATTTCATGTACAATATCTTCATTTCATATTTCCATATATCAATTATCACGTATCGTCATTTTCATGTATTTCAGGCCGATATGTATAATAACTCATTTCTTATTCATATCTTCTCATGTCAAGAAATTTACCAGTTGAATTTATCTGAAATATCGATGGATACACAAGTAGTACACTCATGGTGTACAAATCAGGATTCATCATTTCATATTCAATGGTACCCATAAGGTACTATTTCAGGGAGTACACTCTCGAACCACACATGTATACAACAGGATTATCAGTCCAGGCTAAATCCTTTTTATGACATATGCTCTAAGGAGATTGATCTGAATTTCCTGTCCAGGATAAATCTAGTCCATAACATATGCTCGAGAGGACTTATATCAAGATGACCTGTCCAAGCTAAATCCTTTCTGTAATGAGGTCAATGGGATTACTCGTTCGAGCTAAATCTCGTCAGCAATAAATGCAGTACCTCATTCATTTCGGGAAATCACATATCCATCGAATTTCCATTTTATTCAACCGGGATTTAAACATTTTTCTCAAGCATTATCAGGCATGTGGTTATTTCATACATCCATAACATTCATATAATTTAAACAAACACATTCCACATTCATTTCAAGCATATAAGTAACATTCTCATCGTTTATCCTTTACCATCTATCGGCATTATCATTTAATTTGAACATTTTTATTTATCGGGCTTTATCGGATATGTAATCATTTCACATATTTATGAAATTTATACAATTTACGAAAACACAATCAATGCAAGCATGTAATTAAGTACAATTTAGTTACACGAACTTACCTCGATAATGTTTGTGTACGTAAAACCACTAATCCAACATTTTCCTCTTTCCTCGTTCTAGTTCTAAATTTGGTCTATCCGGATCTATACGCATAAATTTTATATCAATTTCGCATTTTTCATACTCATTTGCACAAATTTTACATCCTAGGCAAAATTACCATTTTGCCCCTAACTTTTACATAAATTCCCATTTCATCCCTAGGCTCGGAAAATAAAATTTGTGCAATTTACTCCCTATTCCAAGCCTAACCAAAATCCCATTACAAAATTTACAGCACATGTATTCATAAAAATTCAGCATTTTTCTTCAATTTCACAACTTTACATTTTAGTCCCTAAATCATCCTTTCATAAAAAATCACTTTGTAAAAGTTGTTTATCTATCAACAACCTTTCATTTTCTACCATCAATTTCTAATTTTCAACATATACATCCATGAACCATTTTCAATACTTTGATAACTTCTCAAATTGATCCCCAAATAGATAGATTATGTTATCCTGGTTTCAAAAATATCAAAATTACTAAAAACGGCAATTTGGCCATTAAAAGTTTCTTCTCTCTCTCCTGGGGTTTCCATGTATTATTTTGGGAAAGAAGATGATAAAAATGATTTTTATTTCTATTTAATAATTTATCATCTTTTCATAATTTTGATTTCCAATTTAGTCCTTAGCCTTTTTTCTAATTTTTCATGGATGAATCATCCAAAAATATCTACTAACTTTTCATTAATGGTCTAATTACCATATAAGGACCTCAAGTTTTTAATTCCATAGCTATTTATGTAATGGCCTAAATTCAAGGTTATCGGAACAATGGTTTCGTAACCATAGATCCGATTTAAAGAAAAATTTATTTTAATATTTTTGCTTGAAAATTTATATGATAGAAAAATCGTATGAAAATATTGATAGGAAAATTTTATCGATTTAGTGATTAGTTAGAAAAAGAAATTATTGAAGAAATTGGGTAAAATAAGGTATCGGGACCTCTATCTCGTAAAACCGAGTCAAAAATAATTTTATAAATATTTATGAAATGTTATTAATGTGGTATTAAAATTTCGTTAGGAAATTTTAATGTTTGGGTAGTCAATTAAATGAAAAGGACTGAATTGTAATAGGTGTAAAAGTTGCTAGAGTGATTAAATAGCTTATTAGTCTAATGAGAAAGGATTTAAAAGGCAATTAGACCCAAAATTTATTTGGGCTGGCCGGCAAGGGTATGCAATCAGCAGAAAAATTGATAAATTAAGGGTAAAATTGGAATATTACAAAATTAACTAAATAAAACTAGGACTAAATAGGAAATATCTAGATTTCTCTTCATTTCTCTTCAATTCCAGTAGCTAAAAATGCCATAGGAGGGTTCTCTAAGCTGGTATTTCATAATTTTTTCACCAAGTGAGTTAATCCTTGCCTTTTTCTTGTAATTTTTGTGTTTCTAAGACTTTTACAACTAGATCCTACTATTAAATTCATTAGTTTTTGATTTCATGGATGAAATTTAAAGTCACCATGGTTGAGTTCTGTAAGTTTATGATGAAATAGAATGAAATTAAAGCTTTAATTTGTTTATGAGATGATTTTATTAGGCAATTTCAATGGAAATTGATTTTTGGGACCTAATTGTGAAAATGTTTGGAAGTAAAGTCTATTGCTGAAATTCTGATTCCTAAAGGTTGTAAAATAGTTTAAGGTGATAGAATAAAATGTTAATTGAGAAAAATCAGCTCAATTGAGAGGCTAATTGAGTAGGGACGAAATTATCATTTATTAAAAGCTTAGGGGAAAAATGGTAATAAACAACTTGCACTAAAACAGTTTGGACAGCAGCAGTAGACTAACTTTGAAAAATCACCAAAAATTGTAGGAATCGAATTAGAAGATGAAAAAAATATGTAATTAAAGCTTATTGAGTTTAGTTTCTCATAGAAGAAATATTGTAAGCAATGGATTTGTAAATTTTGAGATATAATGAATTTTGTGAGACAAGGTCAGAATGAATTCGGGTTCCCCTATTCTGACTTTGAAAAATTATAAAAAATTTAATAAAAATAATTAGGGACTTAAATTTATATGTATAGAATTCTGAATGAGTCTATTTTTAATAGAAACAAACAAGAACATCATTTGAATTCTGTATAAAGAGATAATTTATTTTTAGTGAAGAAGGGTCAGAACTGTTAGACAACAGAACAGGGGTGACTTTGAAGAATAAACTGTACTGATTGGATAAACCAAAAATTCTGAAAATTTTATGGTAAAAATATATATGAGTCTAGTTTCAGGAAAAATTAACGGATCTTAATTTGGAGTTCCGTAGCTCAATTTATAAATAATTTAGTGACTATGACTCAAGTAGACAGCTTTGAATGAACTATAAATGATAGTTGAATTATAGAGAATGTTGCATATGAACATGAAATGTATTAAATTGATAATTAAATTTATTTATTTAGATCCAGAAGATTCAAATACTGAAGCTAGATCAAGGAAAGGAAAAGTTCGGGATTAATAGATTTTTACTGCTTACAAACAAGTATCAAGGTAAGTTCGTAACTTGAATTATATTCTTAAATTACTTGAGATTGTATGTTTTTGATATGAATATGATTTGAATGTTCATTGTATGAAAATTTATGAAACATTGATATATTGGAGAAAATGGGAAGAAATCCCGTTTGAATGAAAGGAAAATTCGATGGATTTCGAAAAGGAATTGACGGTAAAAGGATCTAGCAGGACGGGTGATCCTATCTGATATAGCCCTCCAAGAATATGCGTAAAATGGATTTAGCCGGACGGGTAATCCGAATTAGGGTCTCAATTTAGCTTTGGGTGGTAATTCAGATCCAAGCTCATTAGAGTAATTGTCGCTGAGGATTTAGCTTGGACCGTAATCCCACAATACTCTATGAGTTTATATTGCGAGGATTTAGCTCGACTGGTAATCCCGCCGCAAGGTTGAGGTTCAGGGAGTGTGCTCTCGAAATGGAAATGTGTGCACATGAATATGAATTGACGGACCTTAATTGTACACTAAAAGTGTACCTCTGAAAATCCATTGAAATTCGATAAATTCAACGGGATAAATATGAAAATAATAAGGAATGAAAATCATGGTATTGATGAGTACATCAATCATGGTATATATATATATATATATATATATATTATTGATACATGGAAATTATTGTACTAACTTGAATGTTGAGTTTGTGCATGTTAGGGTAATAATGCATTGAATGGATATATGAATGTTTATTATATTGTATTGAAAATATTAGGTAAGTATAATTCTTGTTACATGAGCTTACTAAGCACAAAATGCTTACCCGCTTCCTTTTTCCCTGCTTTGTAGTGTTAAGAGCTCGGAGGTCGGATTTGGTCGAGACACATCACACTGTCAACCTCGTGGATTTTGGTATATAAAGAAACTTTATTTTGGAAATCAATGGCATGTATAAGCTAACAAAGTAAATGTTAACGTGAAATGAATGTAAAGTTAGCCATTAGTATGGTTAACAAACCAGTTATAGATATGTGATGACGTTATTTTATATAAATGCATGAATCTATCATGAAAATATGTTAAATTGATTTGGTTGGTGTGGATTGGTCTCGATTTAATATTACGTGGAAGGTTAGATATTTATAAAAGGGCTATATTGAATATAAAAAAAAATTTAATTCAGAACTCCGGTAATGCCTCGCACCTATTCCGCAATGAATACGGGTAGGGTATTACATTTATTGGTATCGAGCTATGGTTTAGCGGTTCTAGGACCGATGTAGCAAATACGGGATTAGCTATACATGCCATTTAAATTATTATTGATAGTGTGATATCTCCGACCATTTAAAATGTGTTTTTCTTATAGTAATGTCATCCGACCGAGCTCAATCTGAGGAAGTGGGAGTCATGCTCCGCTTCAAGACAAAGAGAAGAAACTAGCAGAGAAGGCCCAAGACAGGAGGGTCGAGGGAGGAGGCAAAACAAACCTTCTTTCAAATGATGAATGAATGGTTTAATCAATACTTAAGAACTAACCTCGTAGTGCAGCAAGTTCAAGCTCCTCTCTCCCGCTCCTTCACGGTTCCCGAGATCCCACAAGGTGCAGTCTTGAATCGAATCACGAAAAGGAAAGCTCCAGAGATAAAATTCGAAAATATGGGGTAAGAATTTCGAGCAAGAATTGATGATGATTCGAACGGGCTGAATTCGGTTAGAAAATACTACTCGAGTTCGGAAGAATTATCTTGTACACCGAAGAATGTCCGAAATGTGCCGTCTCACCGCTAAAAGATCTGACTTACCACCGGTGGAATACTAAAGCTTCAGTTGTTCCAAAGAAGAAATTACATGGGAATTCTTTCGCATCGAGTTCGAAAAAAATATATCACCAGAGGTTCCTTGACCGTAAAAGAAAAGAATTTCTTGAGCTAAAATAGGGCAATAGATCAAGATCGAATATGAAAGAGAATTTGTTCGATTGAGTAAATATGCTCGAGAATGGGTACATCGTAAGTGAAATGTGCAAACGATTCAAGAAGGGTTGAATGAAGACATTAAGTTCTTGATCGAATTCTTGAAATTCGAGAGTTTGCTACATTGGCGAGAGAGCTTATAAAGCGTAAGAATTGAGCAAAGAAAAGAAACAGTGAGAGGAAGCTCGAATTTTAGTAAAAGACCGATGGGAAAATCCCGTTTTCGCTTCAAAGAAATTGAAGAAATATCGGGATCGTTCTACTTGACCATTGGGTATTCGGGCAAAGAGCGAGGTTCTCAACGCACTAATCCAAGGCCTTCTACTCCATCGATGACCGGTGTTGGCAGTGTTGGCACTCCTAAACCGAGATGCCAGTACTGTAATAAAGCTTATTTTGGTGAATGCCGATTTAAGAGTGGGGCTTGTTACCGATGTGGTTCTTTTGACCATTTCCTCAGAGATTGTCCAGAAAGGGTTGAAAAAGAAGTTGAACATATATCGAAGCCGAGTAATCTAGTTTCGAGGCGGACCACCTCGACCATCCCAGTAATGTCGGTGGTAGTCGAGGAGCTACAAAAGATACTATAGGTAGGCCTGAGGTACGAGCACCTGCTAGGACATATGCCATTCGTGCCAAAGAAGATGCTTCAGCACCCAATGTTATTACTGGTACATTTTCTTTACTTGATACTGATATTACTGCATTGATTGATCCTGGTTCTACGCATTCATATATATGTGTTAAACTTGCAATTGTTAAAAATTTATCTGTTGAACCTACTGAATTTGTGGTTAAAGTCTCAAACCTCCTGGGCCAGTCTGTGTTAATGGATAAAATTTGTAAAAATTGTCCACTGATGGTAAGAGGTTATTGTTTCCCGGCTGATTTGATGTTACTGCCATTTGATGAATTTGACGTGATATTGGGTATGGATTGGTTAACCCAGCATGATGCGGTAGTAAATTGTAAACAAAAATATATTGTGTTAAAATGTCAGAATGGTGAGTTGCTCCGGGTGAAATCTGATCAGACAGAGGGGTTATCTGATATGATTTTAGTAATGGCAGCACAGAGGTATGTCAAAAAGGGGTATGATGCTTACTTGGCTTATGTACTCGACACTAAGGTATTTGAGTCAAAGATACAGGCAGTTCCAGTGGTATGTGAATTTTCTGATGTGTTTCCAGAAGAATTACTAGGATTGCCACCAGAAAGAGAAGTGGAATTTTCTATAGATTTGATTCCGGGAACTACTCCGATCTCCATAGCTCCGTACCGGATGGCTCCTATAGAATTAAAAGAGTTAAAGACACAATTGCAAGAGCTTGTTGACAGGGGTTTTGTTCGACCGAGTCATTCACCTTGGGGTGCTCCGGTTCTATTTGTGAAAAAGAAAGATGGGTCTTTGAGATTGTGTATCGACTACTGGCAGCTTAATAAAGTAACCATAAAGAATAAGTACCCGTTACCCCGGATTGATGATTTATTTGATCAGCTGAAAGGTGCTACTATGTTTTCAAAGATTGATCTTCGATCAGGTTATTATCGATTCACGGGTAAAGGAGTCGATGTGCCAAAAAACAGCCTTTAGAACCGTGTACGGGCATTATGAGTTTCTAGTTATGCCGTTTGGGCTAACTAATGCACTGCAGATTCATGGATTTGATGAACCGGATATTTAGACCGTACTTAGACAGATTTGTAGTAGTATTCATTGATGATATTTTGGTTTATTCTCGGGATGAAGAAGAACATGCGAACATTTGAGAATTGTGTTGCAAATTCTACGAGAGAAGCGGTTGTATGCTAAATTCAAGAATGTGAATTTTGGCTTGAAGTGAGTTTTCTTGGACACATTGTATCTGCCAGAAGGCATCGGTAGATCCAAGTAAAATCTCACTATTGTCAATTGGAGTCCATCAAGAATGTATCCGAAGTTAGAAGTTTCTTCGGTTTAGTGGTTATTATCGGAGATTTGTACAGGATTCTCTATGATAGCTTCTCCAATGACTCGATTATTGCGAGAAAAATGTAAAGTTCGAGTGGATGATGAATGTCAACAAAGTTTCAACCGATTGAAAGACCTATTAACGAAAGCACTGTATTAGTGCAACTTGAAGGGTAAGGAATTTGTTATTTACAAGTGATGCCTCATTAAATGGTTTAGGTTGTGTTTTGATGCAAGAAGGTAAAGTAATAGCCTATGCTTCAAGACAACTTAAACCACATGAAAGAAATTACCCAAGACATGATCTTGAATTAGTCGCTATTGTATTTATACCAAGATATGGCGGCATTACTTGTACGGTGAGAAATGTCATATTTATACCGATCATAAAAGCTTGAAATATTTGATGACACGAAAGATTTGAATTTGAGACAGTAGCAGTGGCTTGAACTAATAAAGGACTATGATTTGATTATTGATTACCATCCGGGTAAGGCTAATGTTGTAGGCGATGCTTTGAGCCAAAAATCTCTGTTTGCTTTACGAGCTATGAATACCCGGTTATCATTGACTGATGATGGTTCAATCCTAGCTGAATTGAGAGCTAAACCGACATTTTTACAACAAATATGTGAAGCTCAGAAGAATGATGAGAAGTTACAGGTTAAACGGGCACAGTGTGAGTCAGGTAATGATTCTGAATTTCAGATTGGTTCTGATGATTGTTTATTATTCAGAGGTAGGGTATGTGTACCTCGAAATTGAGCTCATCTGAAGATTCTACGCGAGGCCCACAGAGTACCATGTCGTACATCCGGGAGTAATAAAATGTATAATGATCTAAAAAGATGTCTTGGTGGTCGGAATGAAACGTGATATCTCCGAGTTTGTATCAAGGTGTTTAATATGTCAACAAGTTAAAGCTAAACATCGGTACCTTCGGGTTACTTGACCAATTCCTATACCGAAATGGAAATGGGAAAAATCACTATGGATTTTGTATCGGGCTACCTTTGTCTCCGAGGAAAAAGATGCTATTTGGGTGATTGTAGACCGATTGACAAAGTCACTCACTTTATTCCTAATGCGTATGGATTATTCTTTAGATAAACTATTTGAACTGTACATATCCGAGATTGTCGGGTTACATGGAGTGCTGTCTCTATTATATCGATAGAGATCCCGATTTACGTCTCGTTTCGGGACAAATTGCAAGAAGCCTTGGGTACTCGGTTGTATTTCAAAGACCTTGCATTTCATCCTCGACAGATGGTCAATCGGCGTGTAATTCAAGTATTGGAAGATATGCTCTGATGTTGTATACTAGAGTTTGAAGGTAATTGGGAGAGGTATCTACCTTTGATTGAACTTGCTTACAATAACAGATTATCGATCTAGTATTAAAATGGCTCCGTATGAAGCTTTGTATGGTAGAAAATGTAGAACACCGTTATATTGGAGAGCTCGATGAAAGGAAGATACATGGGGTTGATTTGATTCGGAAGCAGAAGAAAAGTAAAGGTTATTCGAGATAGTCTAAAAGCGACTTCCGATCGTCAAAATCATATGCCGACCTTAAGCGAAAAGAGATTAAATTTCAAGTCGGTGACAAGGTATTTCGAAAGTGTCTCCTTGGAAGAAAGTTCTTCGATTCGATCGAAAGGGTAAATTGAGTCCAAGATTTATCCGCCCTATGAAATCATAAAAGAATTGGACCGGTAAACTTATCGATTGGCATTACCACCGAACTTGATAGAATCCATAATGTTTTTCATGTATCTATGTTACGACGATATCGATCGGATCCTTCACATGTTATTTCTCGATGAAGTAGAGATTCAACCGGATATGACTTACAGTGAAGAACCGGTCAAGATATTGGCACGGGAGACAAAAGAGCTTAGAAATAAAAAGATAAATTTGGTGAAAGTATTGTGGCAAAAGCACGGGATTGAGGAAGCAACATGGGAACCGGAGGAGGCAATGAGGAAACAATACCCAAACCTCTTTACTGGTAAGATTTTCGAGGACGAAAATCCTTAAAAGGGGGGGAGAGTTGTAATGGCCTAAATTCAAGGTTATCGGAACAATGGTTTCAGAACCATAGATCCGATTTAAAGAAAAATTTATTTTAATATTTTTGCTTGAAAATTTATATGATAGGAAAATCGTATGAAAATATTGATAGGAAAAATTTATCGATTTAGTGATTAGTTAGAAAAAGAAATTATTGAAGAAATTGGGTAAAATAAGGTATCGGGACCTCTATCTCGTAAAACCGAGTCAAAAATAATTTTATAAATATTTATGAAATGTTATTAATGTGGTATTAAAATTTCGTTAGGAAATTTTAATGTTTGGGTAGTCAATTAAATGAAAAGGACTGAATTGTAATAGGTGTAAAAGTTGCTAGAGTGATTAAATAGCTTATTAGTCTAATGAGAAAGGATTTAAAAGGCAATTAGACCCAAAAGTTATTTGGGCTGGCTGGCAAGGGTATGCAATCAGCAGAAAAATTGATAAATTAAGGGTAAAATTAGAATATTGTAAAATTAACTAAATAAAACTAGGACTAAATAGGAAATATCTAGATTTCTCTTCATTTCTCTTCAATTCCAGCAGCTAAAAACGCCATAGGAGGGTTCTCTAAGCTGGTATTTCATAATTTTGCACCAAGTGAGTTAATCCTTGCCTTTTTCTTGTAATTTTGTGTTTCTAAGACTTTTACAACTAGATCCTACTATTAAATTCATTAGTTTTTGATTTCATGGATGAAATTTAAAGTCACCATGGTTGAGTTCTGTAAGTTTATGATGAAATAGAATGAAATTAAAGCTTTAATTTGTTTATGAGATGATTTTATTAGGCAATTTCAATGGAAATTGATTTTGGGACCTAATTGTGAAAATGTTTGGAATTAAAGTCTATTGCTGAAATTCTGATTCCTAAAGGTTGTAAACTAGTTTAAGGTGATAGAATAAAATGTTAATTGAGAAAAATCAGCTCAATTGAGAGGCTAATTGAGTAGGGACGAAATTATCATTTATTAAAAGCTTAGGGAAAAATGGTAATAAACGACTTGCACTAAAACAGTTTGGACAGCAGCAGTAGACTAACTTTGAAAACTCACCAAAAATTGTAGGAATCGAATTAGAAGATGAACAAAATATGTAATTAAAGCTTATTGAGTTTAGTTTCTCATAGAAGAAATATTGTAAGCAATGGATTTGTAAATTTTGAGATATAATGAATTTTGTGAGACAAGGTCAGAATGAATTCGGGTTCCCCTATTCTGACTTTGAAAAATTATAAAAAATTGAATAAAAATAATTAGGGACTTAAATTTATATGTATAGAATTATGAATGAGTCTATTTTTAATATAAACAAACAAGAACATCATTTGAATTCTGTATAAAGAGATAATTTATTTTTAGTGAAGAAGGGTCAGAACTGTTAGACAACAGAACAGGGGTGACTTTGAAGAATAAACTGTACTGATTGGCTAAACCAAAAATTCTGAAAATTTTATGGTAAAAATATATATGAGTCTAGTTTCAGGAAAAATTAACGGATCTTAATTTGGAGTTCCGTAGCTCAAGTTATAAATAATTTAGTGACTATGACTCAAGTAGACAGCTTTGAATGAACTATAAATGATAGTTGAATTATAGAGAATGTTGCATATGAACATGAAATGTATTAAATTGATAATTAAATTTATTTATTTAGATCCAGAAGATTCAAATACTGAAGCTAGATCAAGGAAAGGAAAAGTTCGGGATTAATAGATTTTCTTGTTTACAAACAAGTATCAAGGTAAGTTCGTGTAACTTGAATTATATTCTTAAATTACTTGAGATTGTATGTTTTGATATGAATATGATTTGAATGTTCATTGTATGAAAATTTATGAAACATTGATATATTGGATAAAATGGGAAGAAATCCGTTTGAATGAAAGGAAAATTCGATGGATTTCGAAAAGGAATTGACGGTAAAAGGATCTAGCCGGACGGGTGATCCTATCTGATATAGCCCTCCGAAGAATATCGTAAAATGGATTTAGCCGGACGGTAATCCGAATTAGGGTCTCAATTTAGCCCGGACTGGTAATTCAGATCCAAGCTCATTAGAGTAATTGTCGTTTGAGGATTTAGCTCGGGTGGTAATCCCGACAATACTCTATGAGTTTATATTGCAGGATTTAGCTCGATGGTAATCCCGCCGCAAGGTTGAGGTTCATGAGTGTGCTCTCTCGAAATGGAAATGTGCGCACATGAATATGAATTGACGGACGAATTGTACACTAAAAGTGTACCTCTGAAAATCCATTGAAATTCGATAAATTCAACGGGATAAATATGAAAAATAATAAGGGAATGAAAATCATGGTATTGATGAGTACATCAATCATGGTATATATATATATATATATTATTGATACATGGAAATTATTGTACTAACTTGAATGTTGAGTTTGTGCATGTTAGGGTAATAATGCATTGAATGGATATATGAATGTTTATTATATTGTATTGAAAATATTAGGTAAGTATAATTCTTGTTACATGAGCTTACTAAGCACAAAGTGCTTACCCCATTTCCTTTTTCCCTGTTTTGTAGTGTTAAGAGCTCGGAGGTCGGATTTGGTCAGAGACACATCACACTGTCAACCTCAGGATTTCGGTATATAAAGAAACTTTATTTTGGAAATCAATGGCATGTATAAGCTAACAAAGTAAATGTTAACGTGAAATGAATGTAAAGTTAGCCATTAGTATGGTTAACAAACCTGGTTATAGATATGTGATGACGTTATTTTATATAAATGCATGAATCTATCATGAAAATATGTTAAATTGATTTGGTTGATGTGGATTGGTCTCGATTTAATATTACAGGGAAGGTTAGATATTTATAAAAGGGCTATATTGAATATAAAAAAAAAAATTTAATTCGTAAACTCCGGTAATGCCTCGTACCCTATTCCGGCAATGAATACGGGTAGGGGTATTACAATTTAATCCTTCTAGCTACTAGAATTTAACTTTTGCATTTTATGCAATTTGGTCCTTCTTGTAATTAAACATATAATCGGTAAAATTTTCTTATCAAAATTTTTACATAACATTTTGATCATATTACGGACCATGTCATAAAATAAAAATAAATTTTATTTTCGACTCGGATTTGTGGTCCCGAGACCACTATTCCAATTTCACTGAAATTGGGTTGTTACATTCTGCCTTTTCAACCGAAATTTTCTCTCACTTTATTGTCCACTTACCCATTTTGTTGTGGCATAATTTACTTTTATATTGTTAGGGCAAATACCTATTGGTATTACATCTCTCGTGCTTGCACTTTCATTCTTTCTCTCTAATTCATGCAAAATATGTACTCTAATAAAAAATATAACCAAAATTGAAAATAACATCAAGTAATTAAAAATGAAAACCGTAAAAACAAAATTAAAGTAAAACAAATAGAGAAAATAAAGACAAGAAAGATGTTGAGCTTGAACATCTCTAAGCTCAATGAATTGTTTGTCTCAATTTACATGAGCACCCCAGTAGTGCCTTAAACATTTTCCATTAACTTTAAATGTGACCCTTATCTGCATACCATTGACGTCCACTGCTCCATAAAGGTATACTTTGGCTACTTCAAAGGGACCTGACCAGCGGGATTTTAGTTTGCCAGGGAACATTTTCAACCTTGAGTTGAATAACAAGACCTGTTGTCCTGGTTCAAATTGTCATGGCATAATTCTCTTATCATGCTAGTGCTTGGTCCTCTCCTTATAAAGTTTGGCATTTGTGCCCTGAATTATTCCATTTCATTTAATTCAAGCAATCTTCTATTGCCAGCAACTTTCCAATCCGTGTTTAATTGCTTTATAGCCTAGTGTGCCCTATACTCTAAATCAACCAAAAAATGGCATGGTTTTCCATAGACGAGCTTGAATGGTGACATTCCTATTGGCGGTTTGTAAGCAATGAGATATCACCATAAAGCGTCATCCAGTCTTAAAGGTTAATCCTTACAATTTGGATTAACAACTTTTTCCAAAATCTGCTTAATTTCTCAATTGGAAATTTCAGCTTGCCCGTTCATATGCGGATGATAGGCTGTGGCAATCTTTTGTTTTACTTTGTACCTTTTCAGGGCGTTGGCAAATACCTTGCAATCGAGGTGAGATCCCTCATCACTAATGATGGCTTTAGGTATCAAATCACGCAAATATGTTCTTATGTAGGAACTTTATCACTAACCTGGCATAATTAGTAGGTAGAGCTATGGCTTCTACCCATTTGGAGACATAATCTACTGCCACATGTATAAATTTTCGAACAAAGGTGGAAATGGACCCATAATGTCTATCCCCCAAACATTGAACAACTCAATTTCTAGAATATTTTACAGTGGCATTTCGTGTCTCCTTGATAGGTTACCTGTTCTTTGACAATGATCGCATGTCTTATAAAATTCATGGGCGTCTTTGAACAAATTCGACCAATAGAACCCAGATTGGAGTACCTTTGTTGCGGTTCTTACTATAATAAAATACCCTCCATACGGGGCTGAAGGACAATGTCGCAATACACTATTCATCTCTTCATCAAGAATACATCTTCAAATTATTTGATCAGCACATTGCTTATATAGATAAGGCTCATCCTAATAGTAGAATCTTGCAACATTCAAGAATTTTTGTTTGCCTTGGCTATTCAAATCAAGTGGCAACAGTCCACTGACTAAGAAGTTTACAATATTCGCATACCAAGGCAATTCTATGGCAATTAACAATTGCTCGTATAGGAAATCGTCCTTAATAAGCTTGATACTTCCATCTTCATTTCCAGCTTCTAATCTTGATAGATGATCTACCACTTGATTTTTAGTTCATTTTCTGTCTCGAATCTCCAAATCAAACTCTTGCAACAAGAGTATCCATTGAATCAGTCTTGGCTTTGCATCTTTCTTAGTCTCTAAATACTTAATGCAGAATGGTTTGTGTAAACCGTAACTTTGGTACCAACTAAATATGATCAAAAATTATCGAATACAAATACCACAGCCAATAATTCCTTTTCGATGGTGGTGTAATTAAGTTGTACATCAGTTAGAGTTCAACTTGCATAATAGATCGCATGAAATATTTTGTCTTTCCTTTGCCCCAATACTACTTCCACGGTATAATCACTGGCATCACAAATGAGCTCGAATAGCAATGTTCACTCCTATTACATTCGGTGCAACTACCAGTCACTTTTTTAACTCCTCAAAAGCTAACATATAAGGTTCATCAAAGATGAAAGGTTTATTTTGTTCTAACAAGGCACACAATGGCTTAGAGATACTAGAAAAGTCTTCGGTAATTTTTTTATAAAATCCATAATGCCTTAAGAAACTCATAATTCCCTTAACACTCGTTGGAGGTGGCAGCTTCTCAATCATTTCAATTTTTTCCTTGCAACTTTGATTCCTTTATGGGAAACCTTATGCCATAGGACAATGCCTTTTCTTACCATGAAATGACACTTCTCCCAGTTTAAGACAAGCTTAGTCTCATCACAGCGTTGATGTGCCAATTCTAAGTTGTGCAAATAACTTTCAAAATTATTCCCAAATACCAAGAAATCATCCATAAACACTTTGAGGAAATTCTCAAACATATCCAAGAATATGGAAATCATGCACCATTGGAATGTTGTTGGTGCAATACAAAAAAAAAGGGCATTCTTTTGAAGGTGAATGTACCATACAAACAAGTGAATGTTGTCTTTTCTTGATCCTCTGAGGCAAGTGCAATCTAATTGTACCCACAGTATCCATCTAAGAAACAGTAGAAGTCCTTTCCAACTAATCGATTAAATATTTGATCAATTAACGGCAATGGAAATTGGTCCTTTCTTGTGGCTCTATTGAGCTTGAGATAGTTCATGCAGACTCGCCATCCCGTGACAGTTCATATAGGTATAAGTTTATTATTGTTGTCACTAACAATGATGACTCCTCTCTTATTTGGAAAACATTGGACTACACTCACCCAAGAGCTATCAGAGATTAGGTAGATAATGCCAGCATCCAATAATTTGATTACCTCCTTCACCAGCTCATTCATAATAGGGTTCAACTTCCTTTGCTGCTCAATAGAATTGCCATGGCAGTCTTCTAGTAGAATATTGTGTATGCAGAGTGTAGGGTTGATTCCTTTAATATTTGCGATTGTCCAACCTAATGCCTTTTCAAATTTCTTAAGCATAACTAACAACTTAACCTCTTGCTCATCAGTTAGCTTAGCAGATACAACCATGGGCAGCGTCTTATCCTTTCCTAAATATGTGTACTTTAACTCTGAAGGTTGAGGTTTTAACTCTAAGGTGGGTGGTTCTTCTATAGGCAACTTAAAAGGGCTAAAATTTCTAGCAAATAAATCTAATGTGTCAAACCTCTTTCCAGGTCTATCGACAATTAGCTTGGACTCCAACAACTCATAGCAGTGTTCTAATGGGTCTTCATCATCAATATCAACTGAATCTGATTCACTATGATCTTTTTCATGGTACTTTTTCTCAAATTCCTCTTCCACAACGGAATCTAACAAACTAACAACATGACACTCTTCGATATCATCAGCACATTTTAGAGCCTTGAAAACATTAAAGTGATTTGTTGATCGTTCACCTTCATAGTTAATTCTTCTTTTTAAACATCAATCACAATCCTGCCTATTGCAAGGAAAGGTATACCCAGAATAATAGTCACATCTTTGTTAGCTTCACAGTCTAAAAAACTAAAATCAATAGGAAAAATGAATTTATCTACCCTTACCAACACATCCCCGATTTTACCTTCTGGGTGTGCATATGATCGATCTGCCAATTGCAAGGTTACAGTGGTAGGTTTTGCTTCACCAATTCCCAACTTTTTGAACACAGACATGGGCATAAGATTTATGTTCGCTCCTAAATCACACCAGGCGTTCCCAACATATAGGTTGCCAATTGAGCAAGGTATTATGAAGCTTCTTGGGTCCTTAAATTTTGGAGTCAATTTATTTGTCAACATAGTAGTGCACCCTTCAATGAGTGCGACTGTTTCAAATTCTCTCAATCGTCTCTTCTTTGAAAGTATGTCTTTCATAAACTTGACATAGTTAGGCATTTGTTCCAAGGCTTCCACCAAAGGTATATTGATGTGAACTTGCTTAAGGACATCCAAAAATCATCTGAAATGTTGGCCTTGCTTGTGATTTTGAAAGCATTGGGGAAATGGTAAGGGTAGGCGAACCTCAGGTTGTAATGATTGTTTTTCTCGGGCATTGTGTTTGGCAATGCTATCTAAGTTTGCTTTAGCATTGCTTGGTCCAGTTTTCTCAGTTGTGGTGCTCTTCTTTGGTTGTTCAAGGGTTTTTCTTATAATTGTTTTGGATTTGCTAATTCAGGAACAACATTCTTGACAACTCTATCTAGTTGTGTGCCACTTCTAAGAGTGATTACTTTACAATGTTCCTTCCCATGTGGTCTTACATTCTTGGTATCACTAGGAAAAGTTCCTTATGTTTTTTAGTTCAAAGCATTAGCTATCTATCCTTCTTGATTCTCTAAAGCTCGTAATGATGATGCTTGGCTCTAGACCATAGCATCATTCTTGTACATATACTCCTTTAATAGATACTCAGTAGATGAGGAAGAAGATGATGTTTGTCCTTGTTGCTCGTTGTTGAGGTGGTATAGACTGATTGAAACCAGGTGGAACATTCATGGCATTGGGTCTAATAGTCATGTTAGAATTTCCAGCTCATTGATTGTTCTACCCAAAATTTGGGTGTTGTTTGCAACTAGGGTTACACGTGTTGGAATAAGAAATGTTGTTCCTATTGAAATTGCCCATATAGTAGATAGATGTTGGGTTCGAGGGACAATTTTCAAACATGTGATCCTCACCACAGTAAAGACAAGATAACCCAGTTCCTTTCAACTCTTTCACCTCACTAGGCTTTTGCATAGTCTTTATCATGTTGGCTAAAGAAGATACATGAGCAACTAGCAAGTTCGAATGATCTAGCCACTTCGCTACCAGTTCCAGCTCTTTTTGTGAGGTATTGATAATCATTATTGGTGATTCTCTCCAAAATCTTGTAGGCTTCATTGTAGGACTTATCCAACAAAGTTCCATTAGCTGAAGCATCGACAACCATCTGTGTTTGTACATTCAAACCATTGTAGAACTTCTCTATTTGGGTCCAACGTTGAAATCCATGCATTGGACATTTCCTAAGCAAATCTTTGAATCTTTCCAATACTTTTTACAGTGTTTCATCCTCTAGTTTCCTGAAGGATGTTATGTCATCTTTCAGTTTGCCATTCATATTGGGTGGGTTATATTGCAACAGAAATCTTTGACAAAGTCATTCCATGATTTTATTATTCCAAATGGTAAAGCGTTGAGTCATGTTCTAGCACAATCTCTTAAAGAATAGAGAAACAGTTTGAGTTTTAAGGCATCTTCAAGGACACTTGGCTATCTGAAAGAATCGTAGACCTGCAAGAAAAATCTCAAGTGCAATCTAGGATTGTCAGTTGACAAACCACCAAACTAACCAATTGATTGAAGCATCTGAAACATTACAGGTTTTAGTTCAAACTAGGGAGCTTGAATTTGTGGCCTGACCATTCTAGGATTTAGGTTGTCTAAGATAGGCACTACATTCGGAGCTCCTAGATTAAGCTGCTCGTTCATAGCATGTGGATTGTTATCATCTTGATTAATTGCTCTTTGTTCTCTTCTCCTTCTTAGCAAGGTCCTTTCAATTTCTAGATATAAAGGATAGAGTCTTTCAGTAAGAGTGCCTCTATGCATACAGCTACTAATAGACCTGTTGAGATCACGAAACAAACAAATTAGCAACTAAAACTATAAAAATTGCAATAACAAAAACTAAAGTTACCAACTGCCAATCCCCAAAAATGGTGCCAAAAACATGTCACGTGTGAATAAGATATACGAATTGTGCAAGTATATACGTAGAATCAAGTAATAAAGTGATGAGTGAGTATCATTCCCACAATGATTGGATGAGTGCTCTTTGTCTAATTATAATAATTGAATAGAAAAGATAAATGTATCGAATGATGTTTAATGAAATTAAAATAGGATTAACGCATTAGAAGTGAGAGCAATGAAGTATACTAGCAGAGATTACCATTGTAACAAATCAAACAAGAGTACTAAGGACTTTAGCAAGGTTGGAATATTTGTTGTGAAAGCTGGGATTACTAAGGGGTCTGTTCTAACTTGTTAACAATGCCATGGCAAAACCATGGCAAACTTACTATTCGTTTGGTTACTAATGTGGTTTATTTCTGTCGAAAGTAAGACCCAGGGTTACTCACCCCTAAGAATTTTATGTCTATAAGCTAGGGATTAGCAACTACTTTTAAAGCTCATCCCTTTAAATCATATAAAGTAAGGCTCTATGTCTAGAGTTTAGATGAGTATTTCACTCAACACTCACTTATATTACCCAACTTCGGTCCAGGTAACCTAATCCTATCGATGTCAAGCTACCTTAAGACTTATTGAGCATTCATCAACACTCTCTTAAGCATTTAAACAAAAACAACCATTAATTGAAGTTAAAACATCATCCAAAGCAAGCCTCAGTCATATTAAGTTAACTCATGATTGGGCTACACAAACTCAAGTTGTTTTCGTATCATCAATATCCCAAAATATTAGTTTAGAACAGAAGAATTAAAATAAAATGCAGAGGAAGAAATCTAGGTTTCAAAACTCAAACCCCCCAACTCCGCGTCTTGTTGCTCGTCTTTACGAAAGTTCACAATCAGCTCAACTTACCCTTCTTACCACAATGAAACCTCTGTCCAAGCTAAAAAAAATTGCCGTTTTTTCTTCTCTCCCATTTTTATTGCGTTTTATACTTGGGTTATCCTCTAGGGTAAAAACAGTTAGCCAATGATTATTTTTCCCTAATTTTAAGGTGAATATTTTCCATTACACGTGCATGTGGGGGACCAAATGCTAAGTGCTTTCATTGTTGACTAGGTGTTTATCGTTTTCTTCACCATCATTCCCATGGAAACCTCTCATAATGCCTTGGCAAACATCCATCCTCTGTTATTCTTCTCCCTTAAACCTACCAATCAGCCACAACAAGACATTTTCATAAGCAATTAGAAGTAAAGATGCAATAAAGTAATCACCATCTCAAGTTCTTAGATGCACTGCTCAATTGATAAGAAATGATCATGCACTTACCTAAAATGAAGTTAATTTTCTTAAGTACAAGAAATTAATTAAGTCTAAAAGTATGAATTGTAACTCTTTTAAGAGTTATCAGTGTGCTAGACCATGTGCAGCAAAAATGTATCTTTTTAAACAAGTTACCATTTCAACCATGTCAAATCCTATACCAATTCTAATATCTAATATTACACCTATTCAAAACATGTCAAAACACACATATACCATTACCTTAAACAACTAACCAATATGCCTCAATGGAACCATTTCACAATAAGATTCAAATCAAATAATTAATCCCCTTTCATGCCAATTTAAACTACAGCCATATAGATTCACCAAAAACAATCAAAACAGTAGGTTATGACCACCTATAAATAGTCATATTACCAAAACCAACCATACATAAGTATAGTACCAAATTCACACTCAAGACCTATACCAATTACATATTTATATCACCTCAAACATGCAGCTAGGAACCTTATACAATCTACATACCAAAATGCCATTCATTTTAACCATTTGAACACCAAACAACCATTTATATTCTTATTTCATAACTTTCCAAGTTGTTATTAGCCTTACTTGTAAACATATTTTATAAACACTTTAAAAATCAAGCAATTCATATAGATCAAGACCATTTCCACATACCAAAACTTATACCACCAAATCACATTCAAAGCCAAACAAACCTATTAATCCAACCATGTTATATCAACCTACGGAACATTAGAACTTAGCCATTCACTTGTCTCAAACATGGCTTATTGTAATGCCAAATTTATACACACATTTGCACAACTTATCAAATCATCCAAAATCAATATCATTATTAGGCCAAACTTATAATCACTTAAAACAACATAAGTACAACTCCATCCCTATATACATGCCACATAACTGAGTATATGGAAATGAAAAAACTACCAAATTAGATGCTTAATAGTATGAGCTCCGAGTTGATCCAACCGACGCATTCCATAAAATAACCTATAAAGGACAGAAAAGCAAACAAGATAAGCATTACAAATGCTTAGTAAGCTCATATGAAATGAACTCAACATGCCTTAATATTAAGCTAACTTAAACTATTAAACCAATTTCGTAACTAATATGGCATCCTTATCTTTCTTGAACTTTCGTATACATTTCCACAAAAACAACCAATAAGTTAGTTTACTTATATGTCAAGAACTACTAATGTAATTCACATATATCTATGCAATGATTTATTATAGCAAAACATATTGTATCCAATTCATACTCAATTTATTAACACATATACTTAAGTTCTTATTCATATCAAATTCAATCATGCTTATTTGGCAACATAATAATTTAATCTGTTCTTATCCCTTGACATTCTCATAATCATGTAACATATCCATATATATATTCTCATGAACCATCTTTTTCAACAATCATATAACATTTCACAAATGAGTCCTTCACGACCAATTCATTGTCATAATGATTTAATTAAAAGTTATAAACATACAATATATCATAAACAAATATTAATCCAAATAAGATCACACAAATTTACCTGACAATTAATATACTCAAGAATTGAACATAAATATCATATGCAACTCATATATAACATTTAATACATCTTTGAACCTTTATACCAATTCACTTTCACAACTTGTTTATTGCTTGAAGAACTATAGTAAATATACTTCAAATATACGGAATAAGATTGTTCACACGAGCTGTGAGAATGGGCCTGCTCACATGAGTTGTGGGCTGGGATGGTAACTTTACATAATGCTGCTCACACGAGCTATGAAGAATCTGCAGCAAATGCAGGACCTTAGCCATCAGTAAAACATCCAAAACTAGCACTCAAAACTGTATAAATCCTATTGACATGTCATATGTATCTTAGTTATTCACTAAGTTCACATAGACATTATTCCTTGTATTCAATCCATTTTCAATCTTTGTAGTTGTATACTCGCTTTTCGTATTTCCAATAACAATTCACATACACTTATGGTGAGTTATCATCATATACTCATCATTAAATCATATCACAACTTCAATCAATCATTTCTACTCATCTATTCACTACTATCGTTTAAATTTCTTATTTTACAAATTAATCCGATAGATGTCGTATTAATAAAAATTACACTTGTATATATTTAAAATTCTTAAGTATAAACACACAATTCAAAATTCTTAAGTATAAACACACAATTCAAACATAAGAATAGAATACAGTAAGTTCTATATGAACTTACCTGGAAAACAGCAACCAACAAGAAATTGAGGACTAATATGTAATTTTTACTATTTCTTGATTATCATCTAATTGATCCAACTCCCAGTCTATAATAATTCATTTCAATTTATCAATTTTAAGCATCTTTTAACAGCTTATTACAACAATATATCAATTCTATCTCATTTTACAAGTTCCCTAAAGTTTCACATTTTATTCAATTTAGTCCCTAAAATCGAAATATCTAAAATTTTAAGCTTCATTTTTCAATCTAATTTCAATTACATTCCTGTACAACCCACTAAATTCAAAAATTATAGAAATTTCATGTCAATTTCAAAATATTTTTATTTTAGTCCCTAAGTTCAAAACTAACAAAACTCACTTTACAATTTAGTCCATAATCAAATCTAAGCTTATAGCCAAACTATTTAACAGCAAAAATATTAAGAATCATCAATGGAAACTTTTTAAAACTTTAATAGTTTTCTGATTTAGTACCCAGGCTAGCTAAATTAAACTACAACAATCTCAAAAATATAAAACTTACGAAAAACGAACTCAAATTGACTTACCATGCAAGAGGGCCAAACATGGAAGCTTCAACAATGCTTCTCTTGTTTCTTTTTCTTGTTTCCAGTTGAAGAAGATGAAAAAAAAATATGATGGGTGTTTTTCCTTTGTTTTTATCACTTATATTATTTTATTATTTAACTTATATTAATTTAATTAAGGCAAACTTTAAAATTAATAAAATGCTTCATCCACAAACCATCCAATAATCTTTAAAATGGCTAATTTTTCATTTAAAGCCTTGAAGTTATAACTTTTCTAGAAAACAAATTCCTTTACATAAACCGGACTACATATACGGCCTTTCTCCCATATTCCAAGTGAAGACGCCTAACTTCCTCTTCATATCCAGATCTTATGGTCGAGTCTTGCAAATTCTCCAAGAGATGTCTATATTAACTCATTTTTGCTTGATCCAGGCCGCGACTCATTGATCACTTGTCCCTGCGATACTCGTCAGCTCCTTGTCGACTCTCGAATAATCTTTGACGGCTTGTATCCTCAGGAAATGAAGCAAAGTCTTGTATTTCCTCACGGACTATCAGCTTTCTTTCATTGTGTTTACTTGGACCATATTTAGATAACCGTGTTATAATCCACTTTATCAAAAAATTCGTTTTCTTATGACAGACTGTTCTATTTAGCAATTAAATATGAATCAACACCTCATTCCTATGATGATGTAATATAATGCAATTATAAACAAAACAAAAACAAAACACGTTAGTACAGGATAAATAAATAACAAATAAAGCAATTTGGGTGACCACTAGGGGTTCAGAGTGGCTTTACCTAGGGTGGGCTCCTAGGTCACTCTATATGTAGTTTAGTTCTAGAGTAAAGGTACCTGAACCAGCAGATTCTTTGATCTTCAACCATTATAGGCTCATACAGACCAAGTTCAGTTCAGGGGAATACATTTCCCTATGGCTGCACGGAGATGAAAATCTCACGAAGACATAGGTACGGATTTATCCCCAAAGTGATCCGCTATCCTACACGGAGGTGAAAACATCACGAAGGAATAGTTTCTCACTCCCACTTAAAGGGTGCGACCACAACGGTCATGCAATGCAATGTGCGAGGATATATGCATAAAAAACTCGAAGCGATTAAAGAAAATAGGAATAAAATGATAAAAACCGTAAGAAAAACGGGTGAAATGCAATGAAAAGATCATACATCAAAACCAAATTTTCAATTTTTGACAAAAAAACAAAAGTTAATCAACTTGTGGCTTGACTCTCTTAATAGGTCCCCAGTGGAGTCGCCAAGCTGTCGAAACCATTTTTTAAAACGGGGATCGACTTTGATTTTGAAAGTGAAAATTAAAACGGGAGTCGCCACCGATCTTTATTAGATGTGATCGGATCACCCTTGTTTTAATAAAACATTTTAGTTTACTAAAACGACATTTTAGTCTACGAAATTTGAGAAAACGGGTTCGGGAGTCGGTTGCGTACAAGGAAGGATTAGCACCCTCGTAACGCCCAAAATTGGTACCTAATTGATTAATTAATGTCTTAATATCGTAAATTGAAAAGTTTTAAAATAAATTTTGAAATCGATCCCTTTTATGAATGTCGAGTTTAAAAGTGCTTGAATTGGATCAAAGCGATTGCTAAAGATTTCCTCATCTCGAGACATCGAGAATCACATCCCGTAAGTTAGACGCGATACCTTGAACTTCCGAGCGCAAGTTTATCTTTAATTTTAATTGAAATTTCATGTGTTCTTAAAACTCGAAAGGATATTTGGCTATTTAGAATCAACGAGAGAATCGAAACCCGTAAGTTAGGGCACAATTCTCGACATTTCAAAATGCATAACATTGCCTTATTTGGAAAATTTTGTTTTTGAATAGTAGCGAATACGATATTTAAACGACGTGTATTTGTTAGATTAAAATAAAACGATTTATTGGATAAATGTATTGGGTTTAATGTATGATATGACTTAGGCTAGATAAAACAAAGATATATCGTAGAGCATGGGATAATACAACATGAATACAATGTTATACAAGCAAATGACAATGATGAATATCTGAATAGACCAAATATAATACACATAATGGTAATATTCACATAACATATATCGCTTAGATACTAATCATTAATAATCAAAGACAAATGAATAAAAAATATTTTAAAGCGAATTAAAATGAATAAAACGTAAAGCAAATTTAAAAATGACAAGAAATGAATTTAAAATAACTAATAAAAGAAATATCAACAATGTGCAAGCCAATTTAAAAGAAGAATATATGTATAAGAGATTTTAGAATAGATATTACAGACCAAAATTTGAAATAAATAATATATGGGAAAAGCTTAAAATGAATAATGTGTAAAATAATTTAAGACAAATTATACCTAAACAAGTATAAAATAAATATTATGTAAAAGAAACTTAAAATATGTAATACTCAAGACATCTAAGAAATAATTAGTATGTATATGTGTACAAAATAGATATAACGATTTGAAATTGATAATACATATAAAATTTTACATTAAACAATTTAAAACGAATGATGCAAGCGAATTTGTAAAATATATAATGTAGAGAACTTTAAAATCTATATTACATAAAGCAAATTGAAAAAGATTCATACGAATAATTTTAAAGTAAATAATATATATATACATGTAAAAGTATGAAAAATATATATAAAATTTAAAGTAAACAATAATAAAAATATTTTAAAATAAATAAATAGGGTTATATAAGGCATGAAAAGCAGTTTTAAAATGAGCGATGTGCATATAGATTAATTTAAAATATACATATATATACATAGAGATAAAAACTTGAAATAAAAGGGGCTTAAAGAAAATAATAATAGTAATAATAATATACAAAGCTGTCACTTTGTTATATGTATAAAAATAATTGGAAATAAACTATATGAATGATATGTGAAAAGTATCAAAACATACAATATAACAAAATAGCCTAGTACACTCAATATACAAAAAAAACGTTTAAAATGGATAATAATTGATTTTTAATAATCAATGTTAAAACAAGTTAAAATAAATCATATACATAAATAATCTAGTAGCAAACAGATGTAAAATATTTGAAATAGTACATAATAAAACATTCTAAAATTAATAAACAATAAAAGTAACAAAAGGATGCGGGACGTGATTGAAATTGGGCGAATTGAGGTATCGATTGCAAATGAAAAGAGAAGGTCACTGGGGGCTAATTCGAAACATGCTTAAACTCACGGGGATTAAATGGGACAATATCCCAAACCCAAGCATATGTGTGCAAAACGGCAGTGTTTTGCATGGCTATTAAAGCCAAATTTTTTTGTTTATTTTTATTTTAACTTTATTTTCTTTCAAAAAAAAAGGCAGAGAGCCTTCCTGCTCTCTCTCTCCCTCCTCCCTCTTCTCATTTGGCTAGGGTAATATACCCATCATCGCCGGACCACCGCTCCTCCACTGTAGACGGTGGTCGGAGAGACGCAAAATGGTCCCCTTAGCCTCGTTTGAAACGCCTTTGAAGGCTAGGCTACCAAAACTCAAAGAACCGAAGGAGGCCCTCAACCCCCCCTTTTGGGTCTGATGTCGGCGATGGAAAAGTGTTCTCCGACGCGCGACCACGAGATCGAGGTGAGCCCCTCCCTTTTCTTTTTTATTCTTTATTTTTTATGGTTAAAATAGATATCTAAAAAATGAAATAAAATGAAAAAACGAGAAGATAAAAGAAACAAAAAATATTAAAACAACGACCTTTCTAATTTTTATTTTGCGTTTTGCTTTCTAATCTCCGTAAAAAAAGAAAGGGATTGATTTCAGCTTTTTATAGTCGAGTTACACTGATTTGCTCTTTGTTTTTTCATTTTGTTTGATTCCTTTCGGTTTTTTTTTTTTTTTGCTTGTCGTTCTCTCCTTGTTCGTTTCTCTGCTGTTGGTATTTGCTTGCGTGTGGACCTTCATTTTTCAGGTCGTGTTAGAGGCTGGTGGTTGGTGCCCCGAGTAGTGGTGGCACAAATGGCAGAGGAGGCAGCGGTTGAAAGTCTGCAGCTAGGTTTTTTGCTGCTGAAAATTTTTAGTTGGTTAGGCTGTCTTGGGCTTTAGGGTTTGTATTTAATTGGGTTTGGTTTAGTAGTGGGCTGATGGGGTTTGGGTAGTTTGTAATTTGGGCTAGGTGACTCTTGGACTTTATTTTTATTTATTGTATTTGGTGTTTTATTTTGGTTTGTTGGTACGGGCCAAAATTGGCTGCTACAGCTGCCCCTCTTTGCTCATTGTCGTGTAACGAGAATGGAGCAAAGACTTTAAATGAGCCAATTTTGCCCAGTCCCACTGAGTCTTGGCTTCTTGGTACTTTTGTTCTTCTAAAAGCCTCGTTCCATCCCACTGCATCTTCAGGGGTGTAGATTTGTAGCTTTCATCTGCTCAATATGAAGAATTTGATCTGACCCTACTGCAACTTCAAAGGTATAGGACTCGTAATTCGTAGCTTTGATTTGTTCCACTGCAACTCCAGGGAAATAAGATCCACTATCTTCAGCCTGCTCCACTACAATTTCAAGGAGATGAGACTCGTGATTTCAACCTGCCCCGCTACAACTTTAGGGAGATAAGGTTTGTTTGGATCTGCTTTACTGCAACTTCAGAGAGATAAGATCTGTGATTTTCAATCTATTCCACTGAAACTTCAAGGAGATCTGCTGTGGCTTTTAGCCGCTCCAACGCCATTTCAGGGAGAAGATATTTGATTTCCAGCCTGTTACCCTACTACTTAGGGGGTTAAGGCCCATCATCTTCGATCTGTTTCCCTACTACTTAGGGGGTTAAGATCTATAAATTCAGCCTGTTACCCTACTGCTTAGGGGGTTAAGGCCCTTCGTCTTTGATTTGCTCCACTACTGCTTAGGGTGATAAGATCTGTAAATTCAACCTGTTACCCTACTAGTTAGGGGGTTAAGATTTGTAAATCTTTAGCCTGTTACCCTACTGCTTAGGGGTTTAAGGTTTGTAAATTCGGCTTGTTACCCTACTGTTTAGGGGTTTAAAGCCTATCATCTTTAATCTGTTTCCCTACTGCTTAAGGGGTTAAAATCTGTAAATCTTCAGCCTGTTACCCTACTGCTTAGGGGGTTAAGGCTTGTAAATTTGACTTGTTACCCTACTACTTAGGGGGTTAAAGCCCATCATCTTCGATCTGTTTCCCTATTGCTTAGGGGGTTAAGATCTTCATCTTCGATCTGTTTCCCTACTGCTTAAGGGGTTAAGATCTGTAAATTCAGCCTGTTACCTTACTGCTTAGGGGTTTAAGGCTCTTAACCCTCGATCTGTTCCACCACTGCTTAGGGATACAAGATCTATAAATTTAGCCTGTTACCCTACTACTTAGGGGTTTAAGGCCCTTCGTCTTCGATTTGCTCCACTACTGCTTAGGGAGACAAGATCTGTAAATTTAGCCTGTTACCCTACTACTTAGGGAGATAAGGCTTTGAATTCACCGATTCCACTGCACTGTCCTCTGAGGAACATGATCTGTAAAATCAGTTTCATGTATCTATGATTATGCCAAATAATTAGGATGCTATGATTGAAATGGATCAAATGCTCCTAACTAAATGTGATGCTTATGTCAAATAATTAGGATGCTATGATCAAAATGAATCAAATGCTCCTAACTAGATGTGTAGAAATGTCATGAGCTTTTTTCTCCTTTTTTTTTTAAAAAAAGGCTTAAGGTATCATCGCTCGTTGTTCATCAGGACATTATCACTGACGTATTACGCTGCCATCTTGTTCGACTGGTATTCTTGACAGAAAAGTCAGAAAAACAATCACATTTTGTTCAGCAAGCTTGCCCCGCTGTAATTTCAGAGTCCCTTCCACTGTACCTTCTGGGACATAAAGTTTCTACCTCCCACTGCAATTTCAGAGGAATAACATTTGGTTTCTTCCATCCATCCTACTTTAACTCAAAGGTATAGGATTTGTATCATCTTTAATTAGTTTGATCTGTTACACTATTCCCTGGGTGTAATGACCAGATGTATATGCTTGATATTCGCATAAATGCAAAGCATCATTTTTCTTTTCCCGAGAATAATCTCATTGCTCGTTCTTTGCCGGGATTATAACACCAATTAATTTTTCTGCTCAACCAATATCTTTGATAGAAAACCCAATGAGATAATTTCAATTTGGGCTCAAATATTTCCTACCTTTAGGCTTGGTGAGTTCTGAATAATGGTCCTGTTTCAGGCTCCTGTACTATTTAGAAGCTCCCAAAGTAATATGCAGAACTTCTTTTGTGAAAGTATTATTGGTCCATTAATCGTTATTTCAATACAAAATGCTTGAAAAATATCAAAACGATGGACAAGAAGGAAATTTATTGGGAGCATAGCTCGAAATGAATAAATTAATCAAAGATTGCAAATGCAATAAGATGGAAATTAACTCAAAATGAATAAGTTAATCAATGATAGCAATGCAATAAGAAGAAAATTTATTCGGACATATCTTGAAAAGAATCAAAGATAATAAATTCAAGATTGGCAAAATGGAAGCTAGATGCCCCAGATATCGCAGCTTGAGCTTCTCTGTACCAACTTCTTGAGGACCTTTCTAAGCTCAATATGTGTTTAGGGGATCCGGAGTACTTTGTCGATGCCCTAAGATGTAGCATACTTCTTCATTGTTAATTCAGGCATGGCAAGACTGCTATATGCCCCACTTTGATCCAAATTTGAGCCGCCCTTTTCGGGTTTTCAACTTAAATCCCCTTTGGTCTCAAAGTGCCATTTGCTGGCTTTCGCCTTGGCCTCTCCCTTTTTTTTTTTTTAAAGGCGCCCTTTGCAGGTTTTCACATTGGCCTCTTTTCTTTTACGCAGAATGCTCCTTGACTGGATTTGAATTCACCGGATTGGGAAAATCTCTACCATTCATTTCAACTAGAATCAATGCTCCTTCAGAACAGTCCTTCTTTATTATATAAGGTCTTTCTTAGTTTGACATCCACTTTCCTCTGAAGTCCTTTTGTATAGGAGGGATATTCTTCAATATCAAGTTCCCCTAGTGGAATTTTCTAGGATGAACCTCTTCGTCATAAGTTCACATCATTTATTGGACCATGACAGATGGCTTTCAACCTCCTTTCTTCAAACTCAACTGATCATTTCGGGATTGGATCCATTTTGCCTTATCCAACTTCAACTTTGTCAAGATTCAGAAGCAAAAAATCTTTTCTTCAAAACCGTTTTTATCCCATAGACTAATGAAATATGTTGCCCCGGCGAAGGTCTTGGCTAACGTTTGATGAGCATAGAGGGTACATGATGACTTCTTATGCCAATCTTTACAAGTCTCAGTCACCTTTCCATGATCTCTTTTTTTTTTTTTAGGATTTGATGATTGGCATATGAAGTGACTTTCACCCTCTTGGCGAAGTAATTGATGTCTGCTAGAAGCCTTCGACGAGATCAGCCCAATAACCTCCATGCCCCACATAGAGAAAGTAGAAAGAATGAAGGGGCACATGAATTTCTCTCTATAAATTTGGCATTTACGGCATACTGATGCAATCCCTTTCTATGGTGGGCCAGCAGAACCCAAATCTCATGATTAGTCTGGCCATCGTAAACCCGTTAGCATATGTCATTCAAAACCCAACAACATCCTCATGTCTTAGTAGCCAGGCGTATCTTGATACGATCGTGCAAAAATCTTTAAATTCTTAGAAGTGACTCAATGAAGCTCGCTTGGCCTTTGTGGTAATGCAGACTTTGATGTTTGCCTCTTTCTCTTGTCCTAGGTCTACTGTCTATTGACTTTTTGTAAGAGAGGATCTGTTTTCATCTTACTCTACCATCCCTAACAAATCAGAGAGTAGTCTACATCTCTGTCATCTTCAAAGTGTTGAGATCCCTTTAGGCCCATATTTCGCTCAAAAGGAGACTCGGAGTCAATGACAGCGTTACTCACATCATTGATATCTGGGGACCCGCTGAAGGAAGATTCCAAATAATAAATGATTCTAAGGATGATTATTTGTATGGTATGATCATGGATGAAGTATACATGAATATTTGAAAGAAAGTCCAAAGAACAAATGAATCTAAGAACGATTATTTGTACAATATGAAATCAAAGAATATTTGCTCAAAAAGATGCATTTTATTGAAATAAAAACTTTGGACACAAGCCTATTTCACAAAAGGGGTCTAATTGCTTCTAGACTTAAAGCAACAAACGTGTTTTGAATATTTCTCTAGATTAACTCTAAAAATAAAGGGATCTCTTCCACAATCCCATTGTTCAAAACACTTCCAAGTAATGCAAGGGTTTGGAAACTTTTATTCCCCGATTCCTTCTTCGGATAAGTCATTCAGATTCCCCGATATTCTTTCCAGACTTTTGACTTGTTCAAGGCATTGCAACTCTCTTGCCCCCACTTTCAAATCATATTTATTGCATTGTCAGAGCGATTTGGTTCTGAGGAATCGTCAAACTTTACAACTCCCATTTCAATGAACATTTTGACCAACTTTTTAAAACTAGTGCAGTTTTCGATTGAGTGTCTCATTATTCCCGTGTGGTACTCGCATTGAACATTCTCATTATACCATTTTGGGAACAGAGGTTGCACTGGTTCCGAGTAGAACGGTAACACTACATGTACATCAAAGAGATTCTGATACAACTCCTTATATGACATTGGGATTGGTGTAAACAGGAGCCTTTCTGTATTCGGCCTCGAGTTGGATTCCTGCCCCGGCTGGCCTATGTTGACCAATTTGGGGTACCCTTTGCTCATATTATTCACTTCATTTTCATTTCTATTTGGGGTTGACCTCTTTGCGCTCTCTCCTACATATATATTCCCACTCCTGATTGCATTTTCAATCATCTCGCCGGACATTACTATGTCTGAGAAGCTCAGGGTAGCGCTTCCCAACATATGGGTAATGAACGGGGCTTTCAGAGTATTGATGAAAAGCATCGTGGTCTCCTTTTCCAGAAGAGGCGGCTGGACTTGCGTCGCTACCTCTCTCCATCTTTGGGCATATTGCTTGAAGCTCTCACTTTGCTTCTTTTCCATATTCTGTAGTGTAATTCTGTCAGGCGCCATGTCAGTCACGTGGCCATACTGCTTCATGAAAGCCCGTGCTAAGTCTTTTCATGAATTGATTTTAACACGACTTAATTTATTGTACCATTTAGCTGCTGACCCGATCAGGCTGTCTTGGAAGCAATGAATTAATAATTGGTCGTTATTAACATATCCTGTCATCCTTCGACAGAACATTGTGATGTGAGCTTCAGGACAACTAGTCCCATTGTACTTTTCAAATTCTGGAGTCTTAAATTTTGGCGGGAGTACTAGATCAGGGACCAAACTCAGATTCTTGGCATCGACCCCGCAATGGTAATCAGCATTCTCCATCACTCTAAGTTTTTCTTCCAACCACTTGCATCGATCTTCGAGTTGTCTTGCCAGTTCAACCTTTGCTTTTTCTATTTCTTTCATTTCGTCTAGATCAGGAACTTCATGATTGGTTGGACTGTCCCTTGGATTGGAACCTGAGCCCGTCGGGTAGTTCAGGGGTGCCGGGGTACCAACCTGAAGTTGTTGTGATTTGATAGCAATAGGTACATCTTGCGGACATGTCTGATTGTTTATCGGGGTGAAACCCGGAGGGTATAGAGGCTCATCATTGTCTTCCCCAGCATTGATCATGGAGTTTTTTCCTTTTCTTAGCCCCTTAGTCAGTAATTGGGACAACTGATTCATCGTATTCTTTTGGGACTCTAGCATTTGGTCCATTATATCTTGCTGGATCTTCGCTAGTTACTTTTGCATTTGCATTTGTAGTAGGTCTTGCGTCTCTCTTTGAAGTTATTCAAGTCTTTCCAATCTTTGATCCATATCTTTTATCCTTTTTCGTGTACCGTAAAGATGCCTAGTCGTTTAACCTTTGTCGGTTCCCAGGCTAACTGAAATCATTTCACCTAATTAGGGTTATTTTAGGGAAAGTCTAATGCAAATAATGCAATGCAATGCAAATGCATGAAATGAATGCAAAATAAAGGAAGGCATTGATTCTGAATTCAATTTCATTAGAACAACTTTTCTAGAAAACAAATTCCTTTACATAAAACGGACTACATATACAGCCTTTCTCCCATATTCCAAGTGAAGACACCTAACTTCCTCTTCATATCCAGATCTTATGGTCGAGTTTTGCAAATTCTCCAAGAGATGTCTATATTAACTCCTTTTTGCTTGATCCAGGCCGCGACTCATTGATCACTTGTCCCTACGATACTCGTCAGCTCCATGACGACTCTCGAATAATCTTTGACGGCTTGTATCCGCAGGCAATGAAGCAAAGTCTTGTATTTCTTCACGGACTATCAGCCTTCTTTCATTGTGTTTACTTGGACCATATTTAGATAATCGTGTTATAATCCACTTTATCAAAAAATTCGTTTTCTTATGACAAACTGTTCTATTTAGCAATCAAATATGAATCAACACCTCCTTCCTATGATGATGTAATGTAATGCAATTATAAACAAAACAAAAACAAAACACGTTAGTACAGGATAAATAAATAACAAATAAAGCAATTTGGGTGACCACTAGGGGTTCAGAATGGCTTTACCTAGGGTGGGCTCCTAGGTCACTCTATACGTAGTTTAGTTCTAGAGTAAAGGTACCTGAACCAGCAGATTCCTCGATCTTCGCCCATTATAGGCTCATACAGACCAAGTTCAGTTCAGGGGAATACATTTCCCTATGGCTGCACGGAGATGAAAATCTCACGAAGACATAGGTACGGATGTATCCCGAAAGCGATCCGCTATCCTGCACGGTGGTGAAAACATCACGAAGGAATAGTTTCTCACTCCCACTTAAAGGGTGCGACCACAACAGTCATGCAATGCAATGTGCGAGGATATATGCATAAAAAACTCGAAGCGATTAAAGAAAATAGGAATAAAATGATAAAAATCGTAAGAAAAACGGGTGAAATGCAATGAAAGGATCATACATCAAAACAAAATTTTCAATTTTCGAAAAAAAGACAAAAGTTAATCAACTTGTGGCTTGACTCTCTTAATAGGTCTCCAGTGGAGTCGCCAAGCTGTCGAAACCATTTTTTAAAACGGGGATCGACTTTGATTTTGAAAGTGAAAATTAAAACGGGAGTCGCCACCGATCTTTATTGGATGTGATCGGATCACCCTTGTTTTAATAAAACATTTTAGTTTACTAAAACGACATTTTAGTCTACGAAATTTGAGAAAACGGGTTCGGGAGTCGGTTACGTACAATGAAGGATTAGCACCCTCGTAACGCCCAAAATTGGTACCTAATTGATTAATTAATGTCTTAATATCGTAAATTGAAAAGTTTTAAAATAAATTTTGAAATACGATCCCTTTTTATGAATGTCGAGTTTAAAAGTGCTTGAATTGGATCAAAACGATTGCTAAAGATTTCCTCGTCTCGAGACATCAGAGAATCACATCCCGTAAGTTAGGACGCGATACCTTGAACTTCCGAGCGCAAGTTTATCTTTAATTTTAATTGAAATTTCATGTGTTCTTAAAACTCGAAAGGATATTTGGCTATTTAGAATCAACGAGAGAATCGAAACCCCGTAAGTTAGGGCACAATTCCTCGACATTTCAAAATGCATAACATTGCCTTATTTGGAAAATTTTGTTTTTGAATAGTAACGAATACAATATTTAAACGACGTGTATTTGTTAGATTAAAATAAAACGATTTATTGGATAAATGTATTGGGCTTAATGTATGATATGACTTAGGCTAGATAAAACAAAGATATATCGTAGAGCATGGGATAATACAACATGAATACAATGTTATACAAGCAAATGACAATGATGAATATACGAATAGACCAAATATAATACACATAATGGTAATATTCACATAACATATATCGCTTAGATACTAATCATTAATAATCAAAGACAAATGAATAAAAAATATTATAAAGCGAATTAAAATGAATAAAACGTAAAGCAAATTTAAAATGACAAGAAATGAATTTAAAATAACTAATAAAAGAAATATCAACAATGTGCAAGCCAATTTAAAAGAAGAATATATGTATAAGAGATTTTAGAATAGATATTACAGACCAAAATTTGAAATAAATAATATATGGGAAAAGCTTAAAATGAATAATGTGTAAAATAATTTAAGACAAATTATACCTAAACAAGTATAAAATAAATATTATGTAAAAGAAACTTAAAATATGTAATACTCAAGACATCTAAGAAATAATTAGTATGTATATGTGTACAAAATAGATATAACGATTTGAAATTGATAATACATATAAAATTTTACATTAAACAATTTAAAACGAATGATGCTGAAGCGAATTTGTAAAATATATAATGTAGAGAACTTTAAAATCTATATTACATAAAGCAAATTGAAAAAGATTCATACGAATAATTTTAAAGTAAATAATATATATATACATGTAAAAGTATGAAAATATATATAAAAATTTAAAGTAAACAATAATAAAAATATTTTAAAATAAATAAATAGGGTTATATAAGGCATGAAAACAGTTTTAAAATGAACGATATGCATATAGATTAATTTAAAATATACATATATATACATAGAGATAAAACTTGAAATAAAATGGGGCTTAAAGAAAATAATAATAGTAATAACAATATACAAAACTATCACTTTGTTATATGTATAAAAATAATTGGAAATAAACTATATGAATGATATGTGAAAAGTATCAAAAACATATAATATAACAAAATAGCCTAGTACACTCAATATACAAAAAACGTTTAAAATGGATAGTAATTGATTTTAATAATCAATGTTAAAACAAGTTAAAATAAATCATATACATAAATAATCTAGTAGCAAACAATATGTAAAATATTTGAAATAGTACATAATAAAACATTCTAAAATTAATAAACAATAAAAGTAACAAAAGGATGCAGGGCGTGATTGAAAGTGGGCGAATTGAGGTATCAATTGCAAATGAAAAGAGAAGGTCACTTTGGGGCTAATTGAAACATGCTTAAACTCATGGGGATTAAATGGGACAATATCCCAAACCCAAGCATATGTGTGCAAAACGGCAGTGTTTTGCATGGCTATTAAAGCCAAAATTTTTTGTTTATTTTTATTTTAACTTTATTTTCTTTCAAAAAAAGGCAGAGAACCTTCCTGCTCTCTCTCTCCCTCCTCCCTCTTCTCATTTGGCTAGAGTAATATACCCATCATCGCCGGACCACCGCTCCTCCACCGTAGACGGTGGTCGGAGAGACGCAAAATGGTCCCCTTAGTCTCGTTTGAAACGCCTTTAAAGGCTAGGCTACCAAAACTCAAAGAATCGAAGGAGGCCCTCAACCCCCCCTTTTGGGTCCGATGTCGGCAATGGAAAAGTGTTCTCCGACGCTCGACCACGAGATCCAGGTGAGCCCCTCCCTTTTCTTTTTTATTCTTTGTTTTTTATGCTTAAAATAGATATCTAAAAAATGAAATAAAATGAAAAAACGAGAAGATAAAAGAAACAAAAAATATTAAAACAACGACCTTTCTAATTTTTATTTCATGTTTTGCTTTCTAATCTCCGTAAAAAAAGAAAGGGATTGATTTCGACTTTTATAGCCGAGTTACACTGATTTGTTCTTTGTTTTTTCATTTTGTTTGATTCCTTTCGTTTTTTTTTTTTGCTTGTCGTTTTCTCTTTGTTCGTTTCTCTACTGTTGGTATTTGCTTGCGTGTGGACCTTCATCTTGCAGGTCGTGTCAGAGGCTGGTGGTTGGTGCCCCGAGCGGTGGTGGCACACGTGGCAGAGGAGGTAGTAGCTGAAAGTCTGCAACTAGGTTTTTTGCTGCTGAAAATTTTTAGTTGGTTGGGTTGTCTTAGGCTTTAGGGTTTGTATTTAATTGGGTTTGGTTTAGTAGTGGGCTGATGGGGTTTGGGTAGTTTGTAATTTGGGCTAGGTGACTCTTGGACTTTATTTTTATTTATTGTATTTGGTGTTTTATTTTGGTTTGTTGGTATGGGCCAAAATTGGCTGCTACAGTCTTTATATTCTTGTCAAGCCAATGGTAAGTCAAAATGTAAAACACTATCATAGTATTTGAGATTTACCTCGTTCGTTGTATTTACTCGACTCAACTATCCAGTTTGCATCACCACTTTTCCAAATTTTAATACACAACCTACCTTACCCATAAGTGGTAACTCCTCCAATAACTCAACAGAAATGAGCCTCATTGATCCTAGCTTCAAAGTTTGCACAGCTATTTTTTCCTCTAAGTCCGATGCACAACTCACCTCTTCATTGGATGGAAGTTTTTCCAATGACTCAACAAGCTCCATCGTTTTCCGCGAATTGAACCTCGTTGGTCCTAGCTTCAATGTTTGCATCACTACTTTTTCCCATAAGTCTAATACATAACTCACCTCTTCTTTAGGTAAAAGCCCCTCCGACGACTCAAGAAGCTTCGTTGCTACCTTCCTCTTGACCAAGGATATAGACAATTCTGCAACTAATGCAGACCATGACACAAAAAGCATTTCACTCGCTTCTTCTTGTTCCTCTTTGCCTTCTTGGCTTCAACTCCTCCCTCGATCAAACTAAGTCTCATGGGTGCCTTGTCTGACCCATCATCCCCTTCAATAACAGACTTCTTCGAATAGTTTTATAACCTATGCGGTCCACTACACAATAAACACCCCACTAGCTTCTTCTTACTCTATTTGGCCATGTTGGTTTTAACACCTCTTACGGTCGAACCAAGTCTCTCAACCTTACCTTCTGGCTTTTCATATTTCGAAACCACAGATCTCTTCAGACATTTTTTTAACAAAAATGAACCGACACAAAGGAAGCATTTTATCTTATCCTTTTTTTTCTTCGGGTTGTTAGGTTTCCTCTTCCCAACTCATGGTTTCTCATTACCACCATTGTCATTGTCATTATCATTGTCATTATCTTCATCGGACTCAAAAGACTCAAGCTTATCTTTCCCTAGACCCAACTTAACCACAGACTCGACTACAATCATGGCTTTCGATAGCTCTTGGACACCTCCACATTCCAATTCTTGTCTGACCCACAACATTAACCCATTCTTGAAGGCAAGAAATATATTGTTCTCTTTCATATCTAAAATTTAGAGCATGAGTTCCCTGAACTTTCAAACATACTCCCCAACTATGCCTCGTTACATAAGTCATTCCAACTTTTGTTTAACTTACTCATCAGCATATTTCGGGTAAAATTATCCTTTCAACTCATGTCGAAACTCTTTCCAGGTCTCAATCTCACTATGTCTTTTTCTATGGACCTGCTCCACCACCATAAAAGCACAAAATTAGTATAAAAAAAAAACATTGTAGCGGTATTTACCTTAATAGCATCATCCATGATGCCTTTGGCATGAAAGTATTGCTCTATTCCCCATAAAAAATTATCCACATTGCATGAGAACCATGTCCCCGCAAACTCTTTTGGCTTTGGGGCATCTACATCACGATTGAGTGTTGTACTTGACACTCCTCTATCCATGGCTGCTCGACACAAAGCAAGCTCTCCCTCGAGCTCCTCTATTCTTGTGTTAAAAGCCCTCGTCATGGCCATTTTTTCCTTCTTTAAAGCAATCACCATGCCCTCGAAAGCATCACTCCTCTCCGTCAGCTTATTCCTAGTGGAGTTCAGTGCCCTTGCACCTTTTTTGCATTGGTCTCGTGAGACTCCAATATAAACTCTTCGAATTTATCCTCCATTAAATCAAACCCAGCGGTGCATTCACAACTACCTTTAGCGTCTCACTCACGTCTCTCATGGGCTCCTCGAGATTGATCATTTTTTCCTCTATAGCCAACAGCATATCTTTCAATAGGATTGGTTTTTGAACCATCCACGGGTCTTCCTTTACTCATTCTGATCGAAAAAAATTTTCGACATCTTGAAGGTGCCTTCGCAATCTAAGCTCTGATACCAACTATCACGGGGTTAGAACTTTAGTCTCGCAATCCGTGCAATCTTAGGCAATTCTTTCATTTCAAATGCGCCTAAGTCAACCTAACTCCCACAAAGTGAGGATCCTCACAGAATTCCTCTAAGGTACCAATTTATATAATGGGAGCAACACAAACCAAAAGAAAGCTCAAAAGAACAAAATAGCCACAGAAAAATAATGCACGAGATGTCTTTGAGTAAATACTCTCAATTTATTATTCTCTACTAAATAATGGAATACAATGGATGATTTACAATTAAGAGGGAGGCTCTCTATTTATAATTGAGCTCTCCTAAATCTAACGGTCTAGCTACATTTACATCGATACTAAATAATGGAATACAATGGATGATTTACAATTAAGAGGGAGGCTCTCTATTTATAATTGAGCTCTCCTAAATCTAACGGTCTAGCTACATTTACATCGATAGACGAGATGAAGTCTATCCCTACAATTAAGGGATTTATAAGATTTACACAATCAAATCAAATCTAATCTTATCATATATTATTCTCCTCAATCTTCTAAGATTAGTTTCCCTATTTACCAATGTAGCTTAATTTTCTATATCTGCTTCATTAGGCCACCTAGGCTTCAAATGAACAGGCTTTTCCATCAATTTTTTAAAACAGGTCAGTTCTTGTGAGTCAAATGGACAAGCTTTGCCCTTTGGCCCATGAAACTTGGCTTGTCATACTTCTTCATGTAAAAAGATTTAGTGACACTTTAGACAAACTATTTAATTTTTCAAAAAAAAAAAACGAAAACTAGAAGTGAGACAATTGTTTGTTTATGGTTGCAATTTTTTGTTAAGTTTGGTGTATTGGTAATTTAACATGAATTGATATTATGGAGTCTAATTATGAGAATACTTGATAATTTTATGCTTAATTGAATTGTTAATCAACGTGTTAGCTTGAAGGAGTTGGTTGTATGATGGAAATTTTACTAATGTCTATTTGCCTAATTAGATTGAAGATTATAGTGATTGAATTGACTTGAATGATTATGGTATCTTTAGATTGATAAATGCATAAAATGCTGGAGGGTAAGCATTGGCTAAGTGTGGATTTTATAATGCGCTTAATTCATATATTTTTACTATTTATTTTAATTAATTTTAGACATAAATTTTATCTAATTTGACACTTAATCCATCATTTTCTATATAGCTATAATCATTTTCTAAGTGGGGGGATGAGTTTCTATTTTCTAGAATTCAATTTAATGGTTTTATATTCTAATAATTATTAAGGTAAATTGGAAATAACTTGCAGTATTTTTCTTTTCATTTTGGCTGCCACCTTCTTCTTCTTCTTTTTTTTTTTTTTTTTTGTGCGTAGATGAATGCAGCATATTATGAGATTTGCAATACTAAACCCGATGCTTAGCTTAGATAGTCAATCCATCCACTCGTACCGAGGTTTATATCAAGTAAATTTAAGGTTCGGATTTCAGCATCAGCAAACTTTTCGGCTACGGATTCCTTTGTAACAAATATATATATATATATTGGGAATATCATTTTTTTCCCCTATTTTTGGGGTAATTTGGATGATACAATTTCATGAATGGCAACATTTTGAAATACATATGCATATTGTTAGATGCTTTCTTTTTCTATCTTTTTCCCTTTGTTTCTTTTTTCTTTTTCTCTGTTCCATAGTAATCAAAATGAAGGATTCTTCTGAATATTGGAATGAATAGGAGTAGGGAAAAGGACACATTTTTTTAACAAGGAAAAATGTTTGTGACACAAGGCAATAGTCATCCCTCATTTGTTTATATTGTTCGTCTCTAGATCGAAATCGAGGCCTCTTCAAGGTAAGACTTGTGTAATTTAGGAGTTGTTGATATTAATCTGATTTCATCATTTATCCAGGAAAATAAAAAAAAGATTCCAGGTTTGTAGATCATAGGTGTCATATGCTTTGTTATAGTGTTGAATCTTTCCGCGGTAGATTAGTGGATAATTTACTCGAAGTTACATAAAAACCTATCATGAAATGCAGGCAAATTTTCCTTTTCTGAATCCCGAAGTAAGCGGTGGGCCATCTGATCTTTCACTCGGAACACCCCCTAGATCGATTGGATTTGGTAGCCGTAGTGGAAAGGGTTTACTTTCCGGTAAAGGTGGTTCATCATCAGGAAGCTTGTTGCATGGCTTATGCTTCAAGAAAATAGGTACTAGTGTAATATGTGATGGCGAGAGAAGCTTGCTCCTCATGCCAGACAGCAAGACAAATCCCGAATGTCCTAACATGGCTCGTTTGCCTTCCCCTATTTTTTGGAAAAGATGTTCGTCTCTGCCCACTAAGCCTGACTCAAATTTGTTGCCATCCGTGGACGTGCCTTCTTCTGAAAAATTGTCCGAGGAACAGAATAAATCAGATGTATGTATCATTTGGTTCCAACTATTTTATGAACTTTGAACAATGGGGAAAGCCCGTAATTTCCTTTTTAGCAAAACATATTTATGTGTTTTCACTTTATAAGGCCTTTTGGTACTTGTAATTTATATGCAGAAAGGAGGAAAGGATGCTGTGGTGTCACGGTCCCTGTCGGTGCCCGGACGAAGTGTTGTTATAGTACGATCGGCTTCTTTCGATAACCATAAAAAGAATGTCCCTGCAGATAATGGTGATGGTACATATCACACACTTGTCCGACTTGCTATGTTATTCCAACTCTTCATTTTTTCTTGAAATGCCCTTTTCCAATATATATCTGCACATGTATATGGGAATACCCTCCAAGGACCCTTTAAGTATGTGGAAAATTTTAGAAAAGGAGCATGTACCAATATCTGATATTCATAGTCGATCCTAGGTAACATGGCTGCCATAGGCCATCTTTTAGCAAATGGAGATGGTAATTAAATTATTGAAAACTTTGAGCTACTAGTCTAGCACATTTGATCATGCAAATTGCTCCGGACTTACAACACAGGATTTTCGATGTTTGACTAGTTTTATTGTTGGTTCCGAGTTTGATTTCCGTGTTCCTATGGCAATGCAGATAAAAGTAAAGTGGTTCCTCTAGAAAGCAACGATGAGGAGATTCCAGAAGAGGAAGCTTTGTGCCGAATCTGTATGGATGTATGTGAAGAAGGAAATACACTCAAAATGGAATGCAGCTGCAAAGGCGCCCTTCAACTCGTGCATGAGTCATGCGCTGTTAAGTGGTTTAGTACTAAAGGAAACAAAAACTGCGAGGTATGCATGCAGGAAGTGCGGAATTTACCTGTAACTTTACTGCGGTTGCCTCCTAATTCTCTAAGGGGTAATAGACGTGCTCGAAGGGGCAGTAGACAGAATGTTAATTCACAGAACTCACCATCCGAATCCGCAAGGTAACATATCAGCTATTAATCAGGTTATTTAGCACCAAATTCTTGTTTCTCAAGTAATGAATCTTTGTTTTATTTCTCAAGTATTGTTCTCTTTCATTTTAGTATTCTTTTCTTAGTGGTACTGACACTAAGCCTAGTACTGAGCGAGTAAAATATTCAACACTAATAACTATTTCGCATTCCTAATTGTTTCTCAAGAATTAGCCTTTTTTCTAATTAGAGAACTTACCTGAAATATGCAGTGCCTGGCAGGATTTCATGTTGCTCGTGTTAATTAGCTCAGTATGCTATTTCTTCTTCCTCGAGCAGCTACTGGTATGTTATCCAAGCCTATCAAAGTTCCATTAAGCGCTCAATCTAGTTCGTAAACAAAGCATGTAGATGGTCTAAATAAAACAGTAGTTTGACTTGTCCCGAAATAAAATGAAGAAACAATAGCATTTTATATTCCACCAGCATCCTCATCGGGTTGACAATGTCGATATTATGCCTTGCCATTTTCGCAGATTCTTGACTTGAAGGCTCAAGCAATTGTGATTGCAGCACCATTTGCGCTTACCCTAGCCCTTTTAGCATCTATCTTGGCAGTTATCTTAGGTATGTCCGAGTCTCATAAATTACGGTTCTGTCTTGAGTTGTGATTGTTTTTAAGGTCTGCTCATTTCGTATTACAGCAATCAAGCAGTATATATGGACATATGCAGCTTTTGAGTTTACACTCGTTGCAATAATTTTCTATGTATTATATTCCCTGGTGAGCAATAATTTAAATCATCTTAGTTTCTTTTTGCAATCAGTTCTCATTAATGGCATCAATAGAAATTCACTGAAGGCTTTGTACTGAAGTATATACCAGTGAAAACATCTAGACCCTTTTTTTTCTTTTTCATTTTTTTTTTTTTTGGGTGTGTGTGTGTGTGTGTTTGCAGCTCCATCTGAAGCCTATTGTTGCAATACTGCTTTCGGGAACGTTTAGTTTTGGGATAGCTATGGCAGTCAATGCATTGTATATCTACTATTTCGATATGCGAGTTCGTATTACAGAAAATTCTAACCCAGCATGATTGGATCTGGTAAGATGAGGTATTCCTGCATTTTATGCTTATTTAATGAAGCCTTGGTGTATATATATATTTGAAGCTGAAATACGTATCTTAACTTCATAGGATGATGCTATTTGCCAAGGAAGAAGGGCAATTAGAGGCTAAATACCGGACAACCTTTCCATTTTTTTTTATACAACATTATGCTGAAGTTTTGGAATAGAGGAAGAAGTTGCATCGGAATAGAATTAAAGGTTGTAGATATTAGGATTCAAATTCTAATCTGAATTAAATCTTGAGCTCGTGTTCAGTTCAAAAGCAATCCATATTATTATTATTTTCTCATTTTGATAACATGACTAAGTTCTAATGTACACCTTGGCGAGTCTTTGATCAAGTATATAGATCAACAACTTTCATGAAGAAAAGTTCAACATATCACAAATACACATGATGCCAAACTTAAATGGAAAATAACACACACCAACACGCATGATCGTCATAGCAAAAGGGTACTAGTAAAAGAGAGCGATATGTCATGATTATAGTACAAACCACTCATAATACTGTTTCATGATTATACTACAATATACAGCTACACAAATCCTATGATATATACTGATCACTGGGTTCTAAAAACCTAAATCTAACAAAGATTATGTCCCTAAGAGAAAAAAAAAACATAACATAAAAAAAGGGGAAGAAAATTCTTAGGAAGTTGAAAATAAATAATAAAGAAAGCCAAAAACTTCATTTATGCTTTGTCACAGGTAGGAACCTATTATCCTTTCTTAGCCATATGGTGGAACGTGTTTTTCTAACATGATCTGAAAAGAGACGATGCCTGCCAGTTGATATAAATGTAACTGTGTTAGGAGCAACAAACGAAAAGCATTCATCAGCTCAACCATTTCAAACCATTCACCACAGACACCATTCCGATATTCATGGACAAGAAAATAACACAAAAGGTTACTGATAAAAGAGTGGTATAGTGCCAACCTCTCATAATCCAGCTTTTGAGTAACTATTCCATTCAGTAGTAGCTCAGAACTGTAAACTGCTGCCCCTGAAAGCATATAAAAAGGGCAAAAAGTTCTGATGAAAACCAAATTCCGTAAAACATGTAAGAGTTTAACATAAGAACAAATCTATAACCTTTTTCAAGAAAAGGAACACAAATTGCATAATCTTCTTCACATGATAGAATCAATAAATCATTCAGGACTTTGTCATCCTTCATAGCAGACCTACCAATTCTCTCTAAGGCCTGGAAACCGTGTCGTTCAAAATCAGGATAGAAAGGGGTCAGTATTTTAATAGGACCAGAAGCATCAAAAAGTATTAAGTAAAAGCACCAAGGGTTTGGAATTAATCAATCGTTTTCATATGCCACTCTGAAGGAACAGTCCATGAAACAGCTGCATACCTGACCGTGGAGCACTGCAACCAAATGCACAATTGTTTCTTTATTTGGCTTTGTATTTGGGGTGATTAAAATTCTTCGGCCCTGCATAACTTTCACTATAGTAAATATCTTGATAGAATATGCGACCAATGCAACAGGTAAACCTAAAAAACTTTTACCTGTAATAAAGGTCGCTTGCGTGCACGTGCTAAAGAAGATGGCATGCAAAACCCAAACTCTTTCTCCTTTTTGATGTCCCTCAATATATAAGCATCTTCATCAATGTGAATGTTAACCTGTCCAATGCTTTCAAGCCATAAATGTGTGACAACTGGTTTGCCCGAAGCAATTGCTTCCAACATATTCCTAGTACGCACAAATTTATCTGTTACAAAGTGTGTTGCAGCTAAAATAGATGATGCCTCGGAGATGCCTAGGCGGGCCAAGATCTGGTGACAAAATCAAGGCATAAGATTTAGTTAGATGAGCTCATATATCATTAAAGAGATATCGATATCAGAAATAACTAGTACCTTTTTCTGCTGTTTAATTATATCTTCATTGAGGTGGTTGCTGAACAAGACTCTAATATCAGCCAAATCCCTTCTCTTCCTCATATCTTTTGAAGTAGCAATAGGTTCTGGGTCGATTGGGCTTAAACTTCGGAGTTCTTTGATAAGCAAAGATTTTGACAAGTTCTTCTTGCAGGATTGTTTAAAATATTCCTCACCCATACAAACAGGTGATGCTGCATTTATAGGTGTTGGACAGTTAACTGGCGTCGTGCATAGAGAACCAAGAGATCTTGATTTCTCTTCTGGTGACTCATCGGAAGCAACAGTCACAGCTAAATTTTCTGAAATTGGTGAAGAAACTGCAACATGGTTTCCTCCAGAGTGCTGGATTTCCTTTGCTGCTACAGGTCCAGTTATGCTTGTAGATATCGTCCTCCTATTCATCTTGGTAGAATTGCAATTAACCACATTGTGCTTTGAACCTTGTTTATCTGAACTTTGACGAGACAATTTTCCTTCCGAATTCTGGTCTGGAAAATGCAGAACAGGACAAGTATTCCTGGATGATCGTGTTATCCTCACAGTGGTAGAACGAATGCAAGTGCTCATATTGTTTCTTCTGGACTTTTTTACCACAGGAATTGATGGTTCATTATCTAGCTGAACAGACTTTTCAGACTGTGCTTCCAAGTTATCAGATTCACCAACATGAACAGACATTTTGCGGGAAGATCTATGTTTGGGATAGCTCGATCCATGATTGCCATTATTCCCAGCAATCAACCCCAAATGCAATTGGTCATCATTACATGATTCAACATTTCCATGCTCCCCAGATTGGTTAGAATGAAATTTTGAAAGTTGCTCTTCGGCATTTGACGCTAAAGATAACTCAACATCGGTAACATCTATACTCCTGGTTCTATTCTCTTGAAGTAAACCAACCTCTTTTTCAAGTTTTTTACCTTTTCTACAATCACTGGCTGAAGCCTCAGCTATTTGTGCATTCATGACCAAGGACTGCCTCGTCCGATGAGCAATGGGTGTAACAGTACAAACCTCCTCAAGATGCCGTTTCTTAATTGAGCTGCTCATAGTTGACCTTCCAGTGCCATGAAGTTGACTCCTCGTCAAAGCTCCACCAGCCTTTCTTTTCTTGATACTCTTTGAGGGCATCTTGGCCATATTAATGCCACCACTGTTTTGGTTCTTATCATTATTCGATTTCGCTTTCTTTGTTCTCTGTAGAAGTAGATCAGTATCACACTCCTTCCAGACATTTTTTGAACTTAAATTCTGCAAAACCGAAGACACTCGAGTTCTCTTGGATTGCCTAGTAACTGGAGCAGCACCATAACAATAAACACCCTTTCTCAATACAAATTCTCTAGAAGAAATTCTCTTCCTGCATTTTCCTCTACACAAAATTTTTGAGGAACCCTTTGATATGCCTGGGAAACCTAGATTACCATTCACGTCAGTAGCCACGTCCCCATAAAATAATGCTTCCATAGCTTCAGCAGATATCTGAGTGTCGAAACCTACATTTAGTTCAGCAGCAGCAGCAGCTTCCAATTGTCCTCTAGAGGAATCTGAGTTACACTGTTCATCAAACTCATTCAAAAGATTCTTCCTAAAATCCAGTTGACCTTCTCCCACTGGCTTGCCATTATCTTTTGACTTGCACAACAATGATTTTGAATCAGAATCAACTATCTCTTTATCGTGGGCATTTGGTTGGTCTAAATTGCAAGATTCATTGAGTTTACTTCCTTTAGGCTTATGGGCATGGTTAGAATTTTTCTGTGCATGGCTTCCATCACCATAGAATTCTTCCCTCCTTCTACAATAAATACCACCCCCTCCTTCATCCTCCAAAGCATCATCCCAATCAAAAATCTGTGTTTCACCAGCTGTCCTTTCAACTGTTTTCTTGGCCAAGCTTTGTGGCCCTATTATCGCACATGAAATAAGTGATTTTCTCCCAGTACTCTTTCCTAGGTCAACTTGATCATCAAGCTCTGTCATCTTATCATTTACAAACCTTTCCACAAAATTAAGTGCATTAGCTTGTAATAACTCCCCAGGTTCTTCAGAGTCAATATAGCTTAAACCTGCTGACTGACCATCACTTGCAGGAAACTGAAGCAAGTCATCTCTTGCATCCGCATTTTCACTTCTGCAAGAAGACCTTTCGGCAAAAAGTTTTCTCACAGTTGAACCAACCCTGCAACTGGTTCCATGCCTTAAACCAATTGAGTTCTCTTCACGATTAACCAGATGTTGTGCCTGATTCATCTTCTCCACAACATTAGGGTTTGAACCATCACTTTTAATTGTGCACTGGTCTGAAAACTGACAACCAGTCTGGATGAAACAAGACTTGCCATTCATTCCCCGTAATGCTGCTTTACGAGCTGCAAGACCAGAGGCACGCAAGGCTGCTGCACGAACTGAAGTAAACCTTACAGATGCTACAGAAAATAACTAATGTTAACAGAGAGATGGAAAGACCAATTAGCCAAAAATGATCTTCCACCATCTTTTAATGTTTGAAGATGGGATGCCCATGCTTCCAAATTCCAATTATTTATAAAAGTAAATATTTTAAGAGAATGCTTTCAAAAGATGAACCACCAGGGTTACAAATGTTCAACCCTCCCTGCCCCCCAACCATGGGATGCGGAATATTCTAATGAGGGATGCACTAGGGGTCATGTATGAGAGGACTTATAAATGTAATTTATGTTGATGTAAGATTTTTCCTTTCCTGTTTACCCAAAAAAAGGAGAAACTGCTATTAGTCAAAAAGTACTAGCTCATCATCAAAGTTATTCTAGATAAAACGGGAATAATGTCGAAATGTTGATGAGATATACTATCTATCGCATTAATTTCCTCAATGTACTCTACAAATTTTCCCTGCAACAAATGTGTATAGGTTCATGAAGATAGCTTAGTCTCAGATAGATTTTATGACAATAATTGCAGCATGAGCATAAGGAGAAACAAAAAGGTTATTCAAAAGCTAATCAGACTACTTCATCTAATTGTCAGCAATAAGTATCACCACAGTAGCCTGGACAATGACCTAGTTGGTTCAAACAAAGCCAATGTTCTATCGAGAAATGCTTAGAAAACCTTGACGATGTTCATGCATTTGTAATCATGCAGATGCTATAGAAGACATACTGGATTTTGATTCCGGCACAGCTCTGATATCCGGTGTTGTTGTAGAACCATGGATCCCTGAAGTACACACAATATCTTAACTTCAATTCAGACATCAGTGACAACTTCCTAGCTAGCAAATCATATATGTATTTCTAGCCAAGACTTCAATATTTTCTAAAAGGTTAAGAAAAAAATACCTGAATTCATTTGTTCATTGGTAGAAGCATTATGTTGCTCCAAAGATTCCTTCTTCTGGACCAAGAATTGACCGCAGTCTCCTGTTACTATCTCATCATTTGAGACCTCATCACCTTGGTCTAATATCTCAGTCCCTTCCATTCCTTCACTGTCACTATCCGCAGCAATTGCATCATTGAATTCATCCAACAATTGAGTCTCCATATTCTCAAAGCAATCTAAATCATCCAACACCTGTGTTTCACCATCGAAGTTCAACACTTGAGTTTCCCCCACAAGGTTGAGAGCCTGGGTCTCCAATCCATCCTCGACCTGAACATTATAATCGTCAAAAGGAACTGTACTTTGTAGATAGTCTAATTGATCACTATCCTCGTTATCAGCTTTATCACCTAATTTTTTTTTCAAACACATGTTTAAATATAAATAATCAGTATTTCACATAATTTAAATAATTTAAAAGAACAAATAGCTAACACTGTATTAGAAAGAGTCGAGAAAAGATATAAACATCAAAGATGCAAGGAAACATACCCAAAAATGAATATTGCGAATCAAATTCGAAGGGCTGAGTATCGGAATATGAAAAATCCGAGCTTGGGTTCATTTCATAGGGTTTAATATCGCCATTGTCGCTTCCAAGAGGGGCCATTTTTTATTTCACTTCCAAACTCATCAGCGATTACAAATCTAGGTTAAATACCTAAAAAGAGAAGACTTTTTACAGATAAATAAAGAAAAAGGAGACAGTGTAAAAAAAGAAAATTGGGGGCTAACTGCTAAGGCTAACAAGTAAGTATTGGTAGAGTGGAAATAAGAACAAACAAAGGAGAGGGAGGAGGCAGAGAGAGAGAGAGAGAGAGGATTAGGGTTTCAAAAGATGAGGGAATGAGAGAGAAAGAAAGAGGGGCAGAATTTTTGGAGGGAAAATTGAGGAAAGAACAGGAGGGAAAATACACTGAGAATGAGACTGTTGCAAAAAAATAACATTTTTACGTTTAGGGTTGATTGTTGGAGAGCGAACGACAAAATAATCTTGCTTGTCTTGTCTTATCTTGTCATTAATACACTATATAAAACCTCTTAGTGAAAGGTTATTCAATAGGGCATTTGGTCTAGTAGTATAATTTTTGTTTAGGTTATGAGAGGTTTTAGGTTCAATTCAACACAAAAAAAATCTTGTCCAATTAGTGAAATATAGAAGTAAATTGAAAGAACACAGAGTAAAAAAAAAGCTCAAGCAAAGAAAATATAAGTAAAAAAGGACCCAAGAAAAAAATTAAAAAAGGACATTTTGAAAATTAAACTTAAGACTTCTCGCACGCGAGAATCATACCACTAGATTAAATGTCTACTTTAAAATTTTAGTTATTACAAAATTTAAATGAAATAATTTTTAAAAGGTGTGCAATTTGTTCAATGTCCCTTCTATAAATTAAGTAAATGTATATATACACTTAACGAAATGCATCCTGCTTTTCAAAAATATTACTCATACATATAATATAAAAAAAATCGAATCCTAAAGCTAAATTTGGCTAGTTATTTTGATAAAATAAATATTATGTTTTGAATAAAAATCATTTTAAATATAACTTGGCAAGAATTTCATTTCAAATTATATTTAAAAGAAAAATTGTTAACTCATACTTAGTAAATGAAGTTAGTCAAACATATTTTCAAACATTTTCAAACAGGTTAAAATTACTCCAGGCCAAAAAGTATCGATACTGGATTGATACTTTTTGTCAAATATTGATAAATTTAAATGAGTATCAATAATTTCACAATTTTATCGATACATTTTTCGGTATCAATTCGAAAATGGCATTCTACTTTCCAAAATGTTTACCAAGTATCAATCCGGTATTGATACCTCTTGTTAGGTATTGATAATGGTATACTTTTATTGATATATTTTTCACTATCGATATAAAATTGACATTCTAACTTCCAAAGGATTTCTCAAGTATTGATAAGGCATTGATACCTCATATTTGGTATCAAAAGAATTTTCTGAGTATCAATATTGATGGTTCCAACAGTCACTAAATTAGGCATTGCTGTATCGATACTTATTGTTGCAGGTGAAATTGATGCATTAGTATTTTCATCTCCAGCCGCTCTATTTAATATCTCAACAACCACAACAGTTGGAAACCAATTGGAGGGTATAAATATCAGCTTCTAAAAGTTCTACAACAGTAAGAGAGATTATTGAAGCTTTAGACATCAATCAAACAACCTTTATGCTTAATTTTTTTTCATATTTTTCATATTTTCCTTACATACACTCACGAGGTTCATTGTTTTTCTATTAGTTGAAGTATTTTTCTTTGTAATTGTACTTAATTGGCAAACACTTTGATTTTGTAAAGGTTATTTCTTAGTTTGCTTGTTTGTTTCTTTTTTAGAGGGTTTGAGTCTTAAGATTTCTGTAGAAATCTTAAGGGAGTTGTAAGGTTAAATCTTATCCTCAAAGGTTGATCAAATTAGTGAATTTGGAAAAATCTTTAGTTGTGGAAAGCTAAGATAGTGAAGTAATCAATTGGGGTCGAATCACTCTAAATCATTATATTAAAATTTTCTATCCTTTCTCTCAAGCTTCCACAAAATTTTTAAAAGTTAATACACCCACTCTTGGAACTTTCAAATTGACTTATCGAACTAATATTTATCAATATCAAACAAAAGATATCGATATTGAAACGATAAATGTGTGAAAAAAATTGAAGGGTGATGAAGGGACTTGCGGATGGTCCCCGATTACATGTTCATTAAAAGAAAGTGGTGGTGGTTAAAATGAGGGAACCATCATGGGTTCCCAAGTATTTTTCCTAACGAATGTATCTCCCCTTTTCTATGTGTATATATTATATTTGAAGAAAAGGTAAATTATAGAATTAGTCACTTTTGTTTGCTTCAGATTATATTTTAATCACTTATGTTTGAAATGTTACATTTTAGTTACTTAAGTTATCGTTTTGTTACAAAGTAGCCACTCTATCGTTAAGCTTCATTACCTCCCTAATGGCAATTCTACATAGCAATCCAAATGGGTTTTAAATGCCGATTTCGAGTAAGTGTTTACATAATTTTCTTCTATCCGAAGAAATGATTCATCGAAATAATGAGTCACCATTGATATCGACACATCTAAGATCGCCAAATGTTTAGGAGTTCCTCTATTCAATCATTTTCCTTCTTCTTGTTGTTAGATATCTCGTTCGTACACATCTTCTTTTTGTTTCCCGAGCCTATAATGAGTTACAGACAGAGTTTGAAAAGATCAAATCTTTGATGATTCCATCATACATAATTGAGTTGCGAAAACTTCTGGATAAGTATCCTACATCTGAACTGAATACTTTCTAGTTAAAGAATCTCTTTCTAGTTGCTCTGGAACAATTGAGAGATTCTCTAAAAGAAATACGGGGTTCTACTTTTGGCGGTAACATGTTATGGGGTAGTGGTCTCGCTTATGAGGTCAAATCAATACGTTCTAAAAAGAAATATTTGAATATCAATCTAATCGATATCATCGATCTCATAAGTATCATACCAAATTCCATCAATCGAATCATTTTTCTAAGAAATACGAGACATTTAAGTCATACAAGTAAAGAGATCTATTAATTGATAAGAAAAAGAAAAAAGTGAGCGGTGATTGGATTGATGAGAAAATAGAATCCTAGGTCGTGAACAGTGATTCGATTGATGATAAAGAAAGAGAACTCTTGGTTCAGTTCTCCACCTTAACGGCAGAAAAAAGGATTGGTCATATTCTATTGAGTCTGACTCATAGTGATCATTTATCAAAGAATGACTCTGGTTATCAAATGATTGAACAACCGGGACCAATTTACTTACGATACTTAGTTGACATTCATAAAAAGTATCTAATGAATTATGAGTTCAATACATCCTATTTAGCAGAAAGACGGATATTCAATGCTCATTATCAGACAATCACTTATTCACAAACTTCATGTGGGGCTAATAGTTTTCATTTCCCATCTCGTGGAAAACCCTTTTCACTCCCCTTAGCCCTATCTCCCTCTATAGGTATTTTAGTGATAGGTTTTATAGGAACCGGACAATTCTATTTGTTCAAATACCTAGTAACAAACTCATACGTTCCTTTCATTACAGTATTTCTGAACAAATTCCTGGATAACAAGCCTAAAGATTTTCTTATTGATGATATCGATATTGATGCTAGTGACGATATTGATGCTAGTGACGCTATTGATCGTGACCTTGTTACGAAGCTGGAGCTTTTAACTATGATGAATGTGTTAACTATGGATATGGTGTCGGAAATAGACCGATTTTATATCACCCTTCAATTCAAACTAGCAAAAGCAATTAGCAACGGTTAATGACAAATAGAAAATGGAAAAGAAAACTAAAAGAAAAATGAGACGAACGGTTTTTCTTTCCCAGTTCAAGATGTAATTAATTTAAAATTTTCAATTAATTAAATTTATTTAATTAAAAACTTATTTTCGTCTCAGTTAGATATCCAAGTTGGCGTTTAAAACTCATTTGGACTATCACGTAGGGTTGCCGTTAGAGAGGCAACGGAACTTAATAGCAAAGTGATCACTTTGTAACAAAACGATAACGTAAGTGACTAAAACGTAACATTTCAAACATAAATGACTGAAATATAATCTGAGACAAACGAAAGTGACTATTTTTATAGTTTACCCTTAAAAAATCTTGAAGGAAGTAAAAGCATATTAATGACAAATGCCCTCACTTACATGTTTATGTGTATAACACCCGTTTTTGCATGTTAATAACAAAAAAATAATAAACAAAAATTGAAGTGATGAACTTTTCGGAGGTCCCTTCCATGCATATATTATATTATATAAAAAACGGAATAGAAATAACTTTTCAAAAATGTCCCTCCCCACCTACACATGTATATTATTTATAAAAAAACATTTTGAAAGTTTGAGAAAAAGAACCTACAAGGGTTGTCACGGCTGGTTATATCATTTGAATGTATATATTTACACAGTATGCATGTTGTTAACAAAAAAAAGTTGGTGAAGGTAAGGGGTTAACCCCCACCTAGGCATGTACTCTCATGAGGGATGCACCTCTCTAAAAATGTGTATGCTATTACACCCCACCTATGTTTATATTATATATGTAATTCTATACATCCACCAAGTGGTAAATTAGTGTTTTTGTACATGTGAATCTTTATATTGCCATTTATATTGATTTTTAATTTGACTAGTTTTATGAGTTACATGATTTTCCTTTTGCGTAATTTCGAGTCAATTAGCCAACTGTTGTGATTCAACATAATACTCTCCATGTAATTTCGATAATAAATACCATAGGTTGTACGATCAAGATAATACTCTCTACGTAATTCCGGGTTGTAAGAACCAACAGTTATGTGATCGACCTAATATTCTCTACGTAATTTTGTGCAGTCAAGATAATACTCTCCACATAATTCCTAGTTGTTAATACCAATGGTTATGTGACATACATAATACATTCCATGTAGTTTCGGGTCATCAATTCTAATGGTTGAGCAGTCAGCAAATTATTCTCCACGTAATCCAAGTTGTAAAAACCAACGATTATGCGATTGGCCTAATACTCTCCACTTAATCCCGGGTTGTCAAAACCAATGGTTGTACTCTTCATGTAATTTCGAGTTGTAAGAATCAATGATTGTGCTATCGACAAATAATATTGCATAATTTTGGACCAACACTGCCAACGATTGCATTCACTAGCACCTCAGTACCACCCATACCATGATTCCCAATGGTAACTGTAGAGGCCCAATTTAGCCCGGGCCCATAAACCAGAAACCTAATAACAAAAATATAAAATCCAAACCCATTTACAAACGGCCCAAACACAACCCAAAATCCCTAACCCAATTTCTATCAGCCCAATAGGCCTAAAACATTGAACCAACTCAGAAACCCTAGGGTTGCTTAGCCTTCTTTGCGCAGCGCTGCTCACCCACGTGACATCTAACAACTTTCAACCACCCTCTGGCCTCGTCCCATCGCCTGTGCCTCCAAAGACCTGCAAACAGCAAGAAAGGACAAACAATAGCAAAACGAAGAAAAACAAAAATATTGTATTTTCTATTTTCTTTTTCGGTTATAAAAGAAAAGATAAACATAATGTAAATGGGTCCTTTTGAACAGACTCGAAATCAATAGAAAAAAGAGAATATTGAGATTAATAAAGAAAAAACCAGTTGAAGTTTCAAAGGTGATTTGCGTTTTTATTTTGGTATTTAAGTTCTTTACATCAAAAAGAAAAAAAAAAAAGAGGGAAAGGAAGGGAAGAGGGTACCTGGGTGGTCTCCGTTGTCGAGAGCCCATCGCCGGCGTCGGGGCTAAGCCGATTGGGGTTTTGTTTTTTCCTTTCGCTTCTCGAGTCAAGAAGGCTAAGCCTTTGATTCCTTTTCGAAAGGAAGGGGTTAAACACCCCATTTACAATGCTCGGGCCGCCCTCTATGGCCAAAGCGCGTCAGATCTCCGACAGAAGCGGCGCCAGCCGAATAAGAGGAGAGCGAGAGAGAAAGAGAGGAAGCCCTAAAAATTTTTGAAAAGAAATAAAGGGAAAGTTCTTTTTTGCTCTGTTTTTTTTTTTTTTTGCTATTTATGAGAGGTTGATATGACATTGTTTTGAGTGTGGGCATTGGTGACCAAAACGGCACCGTTTGATGTGTGACCTGAGGACCCGACCCGGATACCCCTGGGATTCGCGTGTTTTTGCGGGTAGAGATAATTGCACGCTAGGCCCTCCCCTTTCGCACATGCAGTCAATCGCGCCTTGTTTGCTTTGCTTCATTTTTTAATTCAGCTTTGTAATTTATGTGCGAATTCATTTTGGTCCTCACCTGAGTGTAGCACTTTGGGAGCTGGTATATTTCCAGTTTAGGTCCTTCTGCATTAGCGCGCATCGCATATTGGTCCTTCTTATTATTATTGTTTTGTTTTCAAATTATCCCTTTTGTTTTAGTCTAATTCTAATTAAGTCCTTCTATTTTATAGTTTTTTCTCTTGTTAATTTATTTTTACATTTTCAATTACCTTGGTAAAACTTTTTTTATTATTGCAAATTTGTTTATGTCATAACATTTTCACATTTTGTAAACTATTTTTTTACATATAAATGTTTTTTTACATTGGTATATATATAATATTCGTAATAAAGTTAATTTTAGTCCATGTGTATTATTAATGTTATGTTATTTCATACATATAATGGTTTTGACTCTATCTAGAGGTGATCATAGGCGGGCGGACGGGTTGGGTAGGGCCCAAATAAAATTTTAGGCTCAGTATACTAGGCTCTTTTTGGCCCGCCCATATTAATTTTTTTTGCTTATTTTATTAAATAAAAAATTTAAAATATAATAAATCAAATATATTTAAAACATAAAAATAAATATTAAAAAAATAAAATGATACTAAAATAATTCTTAAAATAATACACAAATTGACAATATAATAAAAATTGTTATATTAAAATTTAAAATGATTAAAAATAAAATAAAAATATATATTAATATATAATTCGGACTGGGCAGGCCTGGCCCGAGCCAAAAACTCTTACCGAGGCTGCCCATTTTCTAAACGGGCCTCGTTTTTTTGCCCAAGCCCATTTTTCGGGCGAGCCTTCGGGCCAGGCCGGGCCGCCCAGCCCATGATCAGCTCTAACTTTATCCATATATTTTGACATATATATATTCATTATTTTAATATGTTTTGTATACATGTCTTACATATTGTTTAAATTATTTTATACTTATATATATATTGGTACATATATTTAATCTATACACATTACTAGATCCATGATTTTATACCTATAGTCTTCTTTGTACAATAAGTTTGAGGTTTTTTATCATTTTAATATTTATATGATATTTCTTTAAATATTCTATATATATTTGCACATGTATATTTTTAATTAAAGTTTGTAATTTGTAATGTTTATTACTTTAAAGTGCCTAATATTTTTATATATGTGTTGAGCTGTCTCCATAACTTTATTTTGTTCTTTTTATATATTTAAAATCACCATTTTGTAGTTCATTTTATACCATATTATTTTAAATATTTATATAACACTTGTTCAAATGTTTCATGTATATTTGATCATGTATAATAAATAATTTAATTCTATGTACATATTTAGTCCCATGCTAAATTATTTTATGAATTCTTTTAAATTTTTCTATATATATATATATATATATATATTTACATACATAAGTTATTTTTAAGAACATATTTTACTACATATTGTTTTGATTTAAAATTTCACATTTAAATACTATTTTTATGTGCATATCGTTTGTCAATGTAAAATGGATACATCATCTTTAACATGTTTATGCATATTATTTGACTCAAATTTCCTTTTCATAATCTTTGCTTTAATAATTATTGTGTTTGTAGTTTGTTCATATTGTTTTGTATACTATGTATATTCGTTGTACCATATTCATTTATTTATTTGTTTTGTTATCATTAAACCAATCATTGTTCATCCATGCTTGTGAGTTTGATTATATTTTCCTAGGTTAGTCATACTTAACTATTAGTTTGCTAATTGGTTGTATTTTACGTATGAATATCATCCCATGATCATTGTTTTCCTTTTGATTTATGAAGTCTTGCTTTATAACTTCTAACTCTTTAAAACTAAGTATTCCATTTTGTTTCAAGTCAAAACGAAGGTAATGTTCGATGTTTGGCCATTCAGGGAATCGTGCCCTATCGTGCTGGGTTACAATTTCCCGTTTGTCCAAAATAATCGAATATCCCTTTAGAATTTCACTCATGTTTTCTAAATTCTAAAATAAGGTAATGTTCGATGTCTAGAAATTCGAGGAATCGTGTCCTACTGTGCCAGGTTTCAGTTTTTTTGTTGGACTAAATAATTGAGCATCCTTTTGTGTTTTTCAACGTATAAACTTTTGGAAGTCGAAATTCATCGTGTTTTCGAGAGTATAAAGGATCGTATCCTATCATGCTGGATGTGATGTCGTATTCCTCTGAAACAAGAGAATTTTGACGACCAACTTGGGCTATTCAAATGTTCATAAAAGGAACCACATTTCAAAAACTCTTTTAAATCTCAGACATAAGGACAATATTTAATCAATTTGGTACCAATCTTGGGCGTAATGAGGATGTTAATCCTTCCTCATAAGTAACCGACTCCCGAACCCATTTTCTCACATTTACGCAGGCCAAAATTGATTTAAATGGAATAAAATGCTTTATTAGGTGATCTAATCACACCTAAACAAAAAGGATTGGTGGCGACTCCACATTTGGTTTTCAAAAAGTCGATCCCCTTTTTTTAAAAGATTTTAAATCCTAAAAGATGGTTTCGACAGTAACCTCCCAAGATACCACCCGTTGCATGATTCCTAATGATAACCTTCCACGAGTACTTTCCGTAATATCCTCCCACGATAACCATCCACAAGTACTTCTTGCGATACCCTCCCATAATAACAATCCATGAGTACCACCCGCGGTACCTTCCCATGGTAACCATCCACGAGTACTACCCACAGTACCCTCTCACTGAACTATCCACGATATAACTCATAAGGTGACCTCCCACGATACATCTTCTAATAGTAACCACCCATCGATATGACCACCCATGATACATGTCCTAATGGTACTCCTCCATGGCATGGCTCCTAAAGGCACCCTTCCACTAAGGGTTCATTTTCACTCGATTAAAGGTACAACTCACACCCTTCCATTAAGGTTCATTTTCATTCCTAATTTTGAACTAATGTTATACCTTCAAGATTAGCATAATTTTAAATACTTAATTTTCATTCTTAATTTTGAACTAATGTTATACCTTCAACATTAGCATAATTTTAAATACTTACAAATAGTTGCAATGCCTTTGATATTAGCACAATTTCAAAATTTACAAATTATCACAATTTTTGTAAGAAGAAACACAAATACAAACAAATTTTCTTAACCTGATCCACAACATATAAATCTTATTATTGCTTTTCATCTTAGACAATGCCACTTTATAACTTTCCCTTCGACTAGGAAAGAGACGACAATTGTTATACATATGCATTTTGACCACAATGTAGGCCCCATCATACATATATACTTATATACTCTTATTGAGATTAGGGTAAAGGGTTTGTTTTTTTTTTTTTTATCTTTCTTTAGTTCCCTTAAACCCTAAACCACCAAAGGTTTTTCTCTATATTTCTCCCCTCATTTCCACCTTTGACGGCTCTCTACCTTACGAGAGTATACGATTCCAAAATACCACCACCTTCTTTTGCTTGTCTCTGCCTGTCCCCTCCTTGTTGAACAATTGATCAACAAGTTTTATATTTAAAAAGTTAGAACTTATTTTTTATACATTTAAAAATTAATTTATTTTATTGCTAGTAGTAATGTATTTTACCAAGTTTATAATGATTTCCTTGTTAGTTGTTAGTGTGATTATATAGATATATCGATGGCAAACTTTCGTGAAAAATACTATAAGATAAACAATTTGATTAAAATCTTCAAACTGAAAAAGGACTAGTGGCATATTTTCTTTCATTAAATAAATTTTTATGTTATTTTTTTATTTTTAACATTTTGTAAAATAATTTATTGTTAATCATTAAAATAAAATAATTAATTTTTTGTTAAATTTTATTTTGCAGTCATCAAAAATCAATATTGAATGATAAAATTTAGCGGAGAAAATTCTATAAAACTTGAGCAAATTTAACCGTATTACAATGAAAAACGTCAATCAACATGAAGCATAAGAAATTATAATTACAAATTTCAATTACCCTTTAATTGTGCAGATTAGACTGATTTAGATTCAATTCGAATTTAAAAATTTGGGTTTTCTAAGTCATATAATTACACATTTGAACCATTTAGATTCTTATCACTTCAAGTATTATGATTAATTTAAGTTCACATCACTTCTAGTTTGGGTTCGGATTCAGGTTGCAGCCTCCGTACTTTTTATGGTCAAATGGATTAATCTTGAAAACAACTTATATTTTACATCGAAAATATGAATCAAAAACATGAAGAAAAGCATTTCAGTTGCAGCTAAGTAATTGAGACTTCCACCCAGAGTTGGTTCGATGAAGACAAACATTAGAATTCTAGTCTTTACTAGTTGGTACTTCTTAAATTAAGAAGAAAAATAATGTACCGGCAATGCTGCAGGATCAAGTTCCCAGCAACCTCTTAGGCTGCCATTTCTCTCTTCGGTTAGCTTGAAAAATGGAATTTGATGCGAAAACCTTAGCTGATCCACCCAAGAGATTTCGGTTGCAACATTAGATCCTCCTTTTGCTTGAACCCTGAAAACAGAATTGAAGCCATCCACACGTTCTAACATTAAAACCTCTATGCACCCATTGGTTTCCTTCATAACCAGCACTATGTCATAGTACCAGTTCTCCAAGTCCGAACATTTAATTTGAGGAGTCCAGTTCCGATATAATGCCCAGATCTCACCTTGTCTAGGTGAGATGGCAAATTCATCCTTAGTACCGGTAGACTCTGCCTTTAACTTATGAGAAAAGGAGTCAGTGGAGGTGTAGACTTGGGAACCCTTTCTACTAAATCTTCCGCAACAAGTAGGCATGCTTGTATCGTACCACTCGGTTCTTCTTTCTGATCGGCAAGGAAGAAGCCACGTCACATGTATTTTGAAAACCGGGTGGGACTCGATGTTCTTAATCTCACCATAGTACTTAGGTAAGCCATCATCATCACCATACAATGCCCAGACCTGACCAACAAGAAACTTTTCCTTGGTTTTGTCGGCATCAAAATTGTAGAATTCAGATTCTGGGATTTCAAAGATTTTTGAGGCCGAAGCTGGAGGAACAGGTTCATCAGATCCCACAGTAGGCTTCAGTATTTCACAAGCAGCCGAATAAGAGCTACTAAGATGTCTGCTATCACCGTTCGCCTTCAAGACCTTAGGAACAGCAATTTCTTCAGGCAAAGCAGCTGTGTCGAGTTCAAAGGAACCTTTGGGCACCCCTTTTCTCTCTTTACCGGTCAGTACAAAGGACGGTACCTTGTGGGAAAACCGGAATAGTTCATTGCGCGGAACTACAAATGTATCAACTCCATTCTTACTCGTTCGAGAGAATACACTACCAAAGCCTTTTACCTTATTCAAGTAAGCAACCTGTATACCTGCACCTTCAACACCCCCAGATATGATCTCAACAAATTCATATTCATATTTCTGGTCAGTGCCAGAACCAGACTTCCAATTGATATTCCAGTTCTTGAAAAGGGCCCAAGTTTCTCCCTTTCTTGGAAATATCTTGTAGGTATCTCTACAAGTTCCTTTTTCCCAATATAGCAAATGGGAAAACATAAGACGATCTTCAGTGTTTTCAGAGGCCCCATGTTTGAACTTACCACAAGAAACCGGTAAACCTTCTCCGACCCAGTCTATTTCATTTGCATCATCTGGATCTGGTTCTAGCCAGGTTATTTTCAGCTTGAACCCAGAAGAGAAGATTTTTCTGATCCGAGCATAGAATCTAGGCATGGCATCCAACGTATCATACAAAGCCCAAATCTGACCTACTGAAAAACAGCTTTCTTTCTTATCATTGTCAAAGTCATAAAACTCTAGATTGGCGCATGCAAAAACCAGGGGCTCTTTTGTTTCTTTTTGGCTCAAATCTGACACAGAATCATCAACAATGGGGTTTAAATTTTCCTTAAGGTCATCAGCATAAGCTTTCCCAGGTTTCCTAAGATCATCCCCTTCACTCGTTTCCTTTAAAAAGCTTGACTTAAAACCCTTACCTTCTCTACAGTCCCTTGCATTCTGATATTTCACTTCACCAGCTCGATTTTTCTGTTTAGACTCGTCTTCATTAGGCATTCCTTTAGTTTCTTCATTGGCACAGGGTGGTCCACTTGTTTTAGTCTTTTTTGGAAGGATACCCAGGTCCTCCTCATCACTTAAATTTACCTTATATGAAATGTGCTGCTTACGCCTACCAGATCTCCGCACATTCTGCTCTGCTTGGGAATTAGACTGCTTTCCAACCAGAACATCACCATTTCCATCAATCACCATATCCTCATCAGACTCATTGCTGCTTCCACTGGATTCAACAGTTTGCTTCTTTCCTCTTTTACCATTCCCCTTTCCCTTTCTAGCCTCAGTAGTTTGAGGTGCATTTGGAGTAAAGCCTGTAAAAACATTCTCAACAGTGAAACTCCTTTGAGACCTTTGATCAACTCCGCAAGCACCCTGATTCTGTGCAACTCCTTGTTGGGGAAATTTTGGCTGACTCATTTTACTTCCCGGTGGAACTGCACCTGAATCATAGGCAACGAAGTTGTTCTTGCAAGTTTGGCAGCGAATAGATCTGTTAAGTATTTCTGTATAATACTGGTACTTAACTGTACAGTAAGGACACTTGGTCCAGAAAGTGGGCCGGCCATTGGAGGAACCAGTTTGAGTTGGTTGCCGTTGTTGCTGTTGAGAATTCAAGCCAGGAAAGTTGGCATGGAAGTTATTCTGAGCAGCTGCATGTGGAAACCAACTTGAGTTCTGTGGGGGGCGACATGCTGCAGCTGGAGATGGTCTATTAACAGTAACTTTGCGTTTCATGTCATGAGAAGATCTTTTACCTTGATCCAAAAGTGTCCTTTGTGCATCCCCGATCAACTTAAAAGCAGCTTCTGCACCAGGAAACTTGTTCTTATCTGGGTGAAGTTGAAGGGCAAATTTTCTATACTGCTTCTTGATTGTAGCTTCATCAGCTGTCTGATCAACCTTAAGTATGGCATACCAATCCATCTCATTGCCATACAATCGTTTCTCAGCAGCACAATGCACATCACACACCACTATCATCTGAGATATGCTCTCCAGATCCTGAAATAGTTGCTGGGCCTTGGCTGCAACTCTAAGAGCGCCAGAAAAATCCTTATTTTGCATCTTCTTCTCTGCAATGTCTTTGGCCCTGATGGCCTCTTCCTTGTTGCAGTCCATCACCAATGAAATCCAAGATGGGAGCGAGTTGAATCGGTTTCAGACACACACGCAAAAAAAAGATCTAATGATTGGTTTAATCAACTAATTTAATCAAATTATAACAGACATCATCCACTCTTCCTCTGCAATCTCATAACTACCAGACAAGAAACCCAGCTCCCACTTCCTCATGGATCCTGTAGTAGTTTTATCAAATCAAACCTTTCAAAAATACAATAAAATAGGTTCAACTAAGCCAAAAAAGAAAGGCAGGAATTGGAAGAAATTAAAATCTGATACTCCTTTATTGATATCACATTTTTACATAATAAGTGGATCTTCATGCATCAAGACACAAAGGTAAAGGCCCTACACAAGAAGGATTAACTTCAAAGATCAAAAGGATGAGGAAAACAAGGTACTTGCAGCATATTTCCACATGAAATTAGCAAAATAATCACTTGAAACAAACAAATAGGGATTCAACTTTTTCAATCCAAGGGTTCCAAGAAATATGAAATTGTGAAAAGCTACAAGGTTATTACAAAAAAAGAGAAATGTAAGTCTTCAAAATTCAGAAATGGCCAAACCAACCAAATCAAATTTCAAGCCAATAACGTACCAACTGCAGAAACCCCGGAAAGCTTCATCACAACTAAAAAAAAAAAGCCCAAAATGACAACAGTATACGCCTAAGAATAATTCAGTAAACAGCAAAGAATTACAAATCTATGCGTTACAAAACGAGCTGTTAAGTTCCAATTTTTTTCACATATTTTTCATGTGGTCATCACATTTTCCATTAACATTGCTATCATATTTTTAGTCCATATACTAAACAACAGCAAGACCAAATAAATTCCATCTTTCTCAAATTAAAAAACATAGCAGAAACAATCCTCGAAACTTAAGAACCAAAATACTTCTAAATAATTTCTAGCCCCGCAAAAAGTTAAAATTAATTGATGACGCAACACCCAAGTTGAATCTCAAATTCTACCCCCCCCACCAAAAAAAAAAAAAAAAACAGATTCCGTAAGACCCATAAGCAAACATAAATAGACTCCAAAGAAGAAAAACTCCGAAAAATGCTACTTGGATTAGTCAAAATTTTACTTAGAGAAAGAAAAAAGAAAAAGAGAGGTAAAATTGAACTATTGACAAAGGGGAGAAGCAAAGAAAGTGAACTGACCTGTATTTTGAATTCCAAAATGGAAGGGTCAAAATCCACAAGAAAAGAAGGGAGGGTTCTTTTGGGGGTTTGAGAAAAGAGCCAAGAGCAGAGGAAATTTGGGAATAAAAATAACAGTGTACCCGCGAGTGCCACTGATTTTTGGTGTTGAATGGTGGTTATAAGTGTGATTTTGGTGAATTTGAGGGCCAATTTCAGAGGATTTTGTTGTACAAAATGCCCTTGCATTTTCATGTATTATTTATGGCATGTTTTTAAACAAATTATAAGTAGGGGGTTTTTCTTTTCGGAATTAACCACGTGTCGGAATAGGATGAGTGATTATAAATTTTTAATTGAAAGTTTTGAGTCGATGTATTCTTAAGTCAAACTAATTATAGGACCAACCAATTCCATTTAGGCAACATTGATTCTGAATATTTACATTTTAATACTATATTCAGATATTGTAATGAATTTGTAGTGTATGCGGTAATTAGTTGTATGTGTACGGATAGTAGCATCTGAATTCTTTTTAATTTTTCAGATAATAAATTTGAATTCAGATTGAATTATAATAAACAAAATAGAATGTCGAGGATTTAAATAGAATTTTACATAAATCACATATCTCCATATGAAGCAGAATCAAACATTTGTGGATATCCAATTTTATAGATTTGAAGGTGTGAATTCAATCAAATATTTTAATTAAATGTCAATTACAGCTCTAGAGATGACACAGAGGTTGTAAGTTGGAGATTTTGAGGGTTACCATCTTGTCGTTGTCAGCGCAATTTGAAACTCTTATCAGAATCACCCCAAACATCAGACCAATATCTGAAGGTTTCCCTGTGTGTTACAAAGATCATGTGCAAACTATATAATATTTTAGCCCTTGAATGGAATTCGTTATTTATTTGGGACAAGAAGTCAACCGAAAATGATGAGGCAGATGCAAAAGTGGCACATGCTTCTGCCATTATTGCAGTGATATCGGATTACATGAATATACCCATCATAGACTCCATTGAAAAAAAAAAAACCAAGGTAGAATCATCCCTTGGGGACCCCTATAGTAAGAGCATATTGGGATGAAAATTAGTTTGAAGAAGACAACAGGTGAATATTCTTTGTTCCTTTCCTTCTAAAGTAATTTACCTGGAAAAGTTAAAGCTTTTGGAGTTGAATTTTATGGTTTGAATGGGGATACAAATTGGTTCTTCTTTTTCTATCCTTCCTATTGGTTGGGTTTTAGGATACAATGCATGCTTTGCCACTGAAGTGGAGACAAAGAAAATCAACTTTATTGAGATTATCTATATTAATTGGGGCCTTTTGTCATAGTTGATTCATGCACTTTAGCTTCGACTGGTTTTTTGTGTTTTAAATTTTTCTTTTTTTTTTGAACTGGGTTGATGTTGCTGTTCAAAGAAACAAGGAATATTTCTATTATTGAGATTGGAGTTGCACATTTATTGGTGAATGGATTCATCAATGGCAATCAGTTCATGGGTGGGTTGGTAGGTGGCCGGAACCCAAAACCCAGATTTTTGGGGTTTTTCTTTTAACTATTTAATTATTGTTTTTTATTTTGGTTAATAATTAATATTGGACAAATTATATTGTAGTCTTTTAAATTGATATGCAACTCTTATGACGTGTTAAATTATGTCATGCAGCATTCAATTATTGGTTCATGTGTTAAAAAATATTATATTAGATATCAGTTAGAGTTTTTAACGAGAGTAATCAAAATAAACGAACTATTTAACGTGAAGGCTTAAAATGATAATTTTTTTTTAATTAAATGACTATTTGTATATAAAAATTGAATTATTTTTAAGGAATCAATATAATGGGTTATTTCAGGAAGAGAATATGATAGTTGTGATTTTTTTTTTAAAGAGAAACACAATGCATATTCCAATATTTATAGAAAAGGGCTGTACAAGACCATTTTTGCCCGGGCCCGTAAAACAACAAACCAAACAGACTCGGGCCCATTAAAACCCTAGCCCAAACAATGTAGCCCAAACAAAAAAAAACAACAAAGAAAAAATTAGATTTTTCAAACCCTAGGTGCGCCGCACTAAGGGCCTTCTGACCAACTGCTCCACTGGCCACGCCTGCAACACGCCACAGTCCCATCAACCTTACCGCTACCTGCAAACAATAGCAACAAGAGGACAGTACCAGTGTAGAATAGAAAAGAAAAAGAAAATGTATTGCAAATCGGCTATAAAAGTCGATCTCTTGTAAACGAAAAGAGGGGCGGCTCCTACTTTTTTTAGAATGAATATGAAAAAAAAAACATTTGAAAACATACGTCTAAACCAAAAAATCGCAGCAAGAAACACCAAAACAGAGTTCAAAGGTTTCGAATAAAAGGTTTTATTTATTTTCGTCTTTTTGTTTTTTTTTCTTTTGAGTTACTCCTTTATTTTCTTACCAAATACACATATATATATTAAAAATACAACAACAAAAAAAATATACCTTTTAGAATTCAGGCCACCGCGCGACGGCGGCCGGCGGCGACCTTGCGGTAGTCCGGCGACCTGAGACCTAGCCTGGTCCCAGATGCTTTGAGAGAAGGGAGGGGAACCTTTTTGTTTTTTTTTTTTTTTGGAGAGGGGTGAAAATGAGGATTTTTTGAAATTTTTTTGGCTTTTATAGTCTAGTGAAACGGCGCCGTTTCACTCACCTCCCCTAGCGTCCAAAACGACGTCGTTTTGGGGGAGGAACCTGAAGACCCGACTCTCTCCAGGCTTAGGATCCGCGTGTTTTTAACGGAAAGGCTAATTGCACTTTTAGCCCTTCCGCTTTTTTATTATTTTGAAATTAAATTTTTCATTATTTCTAATTTTACCCTGTAATATATTTTTGTTTTCATTTTGGTCTTCCTTTATGCTGCGCGTTTTGAAGGGAGGGGTTATTGCCCATTTTAGTCCCTCCTGGTTATTTGCGCATACAATTTAGTCCTTTTCTCTCTTATTTACTCCGAATTTGCCCCAAAACTTTTGTTTCAAGTTCGATTTAATCCCTTTTAATCATTTTTGCTATTTTATTATCCAAATTATTATTATTATTATTATTATTATTATTATTATTATTATTATTATTACCATTATATTTCCTGCTATTATTAGTATTATTATTTTATTACTACCACTATTATCATTACATTTTTCATGTTTTATTCTTTTCTATTATTATTTATTATATTGTATATTATTATTATTAGATTATCATTTTTTATATTAACGTATTAATATTTTCTACTTTATTATTATTATTATCATTACTATTTTCCTTTTTACCATTATCATTATTAACATATTGTTTTTATTTTGATGATTCTTAATAATGTATTGATATATTTTTATTTTTCTATTTTATTCTTGCATCATTATTATTAATAATAGATCATTATTATTTATAAACTATTACCATTTTCTTTTATTTTCATAAATTATTGTTATTATCATTGTTGGTATATTTATTATTATTATTATGTTTATTATTATCTTCTTTTACTAGTGTATTTATTAGTATTGTTAATATTAATATTTTTAAAGTTATTATTATTATAAGTATTATTATTATTTTCCACTATTTCATGTATATACTATTAGGTTCCTTTTATTTTATTTCTATCATTTTTTATCTATTTATCATTTAATTTTTACTCATCTTTTCTACATTTGCCTGCTTGGTTTTACTTCTTTATTTCTATTCTTATTATTGTCATTTACATTACATATTCATTATTATTCAGCTATGCTTGTTAATACCATAGTTTATTTTTTGTTTTTATTTTAAATTTATGTTATATTTTGTATTTTTCAAAATAATTTTTTCAAAATGTAATATTTCGTATTTAGAAATTCGAGAAAATCATGCCCTAATTTACTAGGTTTCGATTTTTCTCATTTAACCTAAATAACAGAATATTCTTTTAAAATTGTAATACGAATTTTGAATAAAATACTTATTCTCGGAGATACGAGGTGTTGTGTCCTAACTTACTGGATATGACATATTGTTACCTCGAGATAAGATTTTTTGAAAACAAAGGCAATATTTGGTATTTGGAAGTTCGAGATATCGTGCCCTAACTTACTGGGTTTCAATTTTTCTCGTTTACTCTAAATAATCGAATACCCTTTCAAAAAGTTAAAATACACGTATTTTAAGTAAAAGGCAAGCTCATTCTCAAAAGTTCGAGATGTCGTGTCCTAACTTACTGGATGTGACATTTTATCACTTTGAGACGAGAAAGTCTTTAACATTTGAGTGTTTTTTACAAAAGAGAGATTGTATTTTAAAGTCTTTCAAGTTTTCAATTTTCGACACGAAGACACTAATTAATCAACTAGGTACCAATTTTTGGGCGTGACGAGGGTGCTAATCCTTCCTCGTGTGTAATCGACTCCCGAACCCGTTTTTCTGAATTTCGCGGACCAAAATCGTTGTTTAAATAAATCAAAACATTTATTAAAAACAACCACTTTTACGAGGTGACCCGACACACCTCACCAAAAAGGATCGGTGGCAACTCCCATTCTCGCTTTCATTTCCAAAATCAAGTCGACCCCGTGTTTTCAAAAAAATAGTTTCGACAAGGGCAATTCCCAAATTTTTAGTGCAAAACAATCTCTTACTCTTTTTTAACTTGTTAAGACCTGTTTCCAAATTTTGAGAGTAGAGCAATTGCTTGTTTTTAAGGAAACGCAATAGTCTTCTCCTCCCAGGAAAAGCGCTCTTCTATGTTATTCCCAAATTTTTAGATAAAAACAATGGCATGTTTTTCTCCATTTCTTTAAGGAGAAACAATGTCATGTTATTCCATTTTTTTTTAAGAAAACCATTCTCATGTTACTCCTTTAAATATATATGAGAAAAACATGTTTTCACATACAATTCTTATATGCATAAACTTTATTCATTTAAAATAATTTATATAATTTTTAATTTTTAATAGTTAATTAGATTTTTCTTTTAGAATTTTTTTAAGTTTTTATAAATTTTTTAGAATTTTAAATATTTTTATGATTTTTAGTAAAAATGAAAAATAAAATCATAGCCTACCATGTATTATTATCTATTGATCTGTCAATTAATAATAGGATAAAATACCTAGTTAGTCATCTAACTTTTAAGACGCTTTATTTTAGTCATCCAACCATTAAATTTCTCACGGTGGTTAATTATACAGGTACATGCCATATCATATTACACTTTCATTTTGGTCACCAACTACTAGATTGTTTTCATTTTAGTCACCTAAAAGTATCTCTTTTTTTCACATATTGGTTGAGGTAAAAGCATTAAAGATTAAAGTGAAAAACAATAGAAACTAAAATAATATTTTAAAATTTGTCAAATTGTACTTGTTTAGCCCTTACTGAAAGTATTTTTTTAAATTTAAATTTCAAAATATTAAAATCAATTAAATAAATTATTAAAAATATATTATCCCAATAGATTTGTTACTACAATATTAAAACTAATTAATTTAATTTCCTTCTAAATTTTATTTTATGTTTCCAAATTAAAATAAACTCAAATAACTTATCTTTAATAATTTTCTATGAAACCCAAATTTCTTTTGATTATATGATATTGAGTCTTTCATACTAAGTTAAAAATAAAGAATAGTCCTTATAATTAATTAAATTAATTAATTTTATGTTCCATGCCAAACAAAACCTAGAAAGTTTTTTCATCACTTCTTTTCCCAAATGAAGAATAAGCAATTAATTTAATTAATTGCAATGATTTTCTTTGTTTTTAGCTTAGAATGAAAGATTTGAGATTATATAATCAAAAGAAATTTAAGTTTTGTAGATAATTATTAAATATGAATTATTGAGTTTATCTCATTAAGAATAATGAGGAAACATACAAAAATATTTTAAATTTTAGAAGGAGATTAATTTAATTAATTTCAATATTAGGGTAGTAAACTAGTTGACAATAAGGGAATAATTTTTTTCAACAACTTATTTAATTGATTTTGATATTTTAAAATTTAAAACTTCAATATTGAAAAATTTTAGAATTTTCGCAATGTGATAAATAAGTATCATTTGACAATTATTTTAATGCACTATTTTAATTTCTACCATTTTTCACTTTTATCCTTAATTTTTACTCTAAACAATACTTAAAAATGATATTTTTTTGGATGACCAAAATGAAAGCGAGTTAAAAGTTGAGTAACTAAAATGAAAGTGTAAACATGATTTGGCATGTACAGTAAATCACCGCTAGAGCCCTAAAAATTAAGTGATGAGATTGTAAAGAATTAATTTTAAGTGACCAGAATTAAAGTATCCTAAAAATTAGATGACCAACTAGATAAATTACCTATAATTTTAACGGTGAATACGATAAAAAGAAAAAAAAAGAAAAAAACCTAAAGCTGTAATAAAAAGCAAAAACCGTTAGGCAGGGACTTAATTGGTTTTTTGATCAAGGGTAATATATGTTACATAATCACTTGTTGTGATGATCCTTTTCTTTTTATGAAATTAAGTTTAAAAATGAGAATGACTTGTTTTAAAGGGATTTTTATTATTTTTCTTCTCTAAGTCCTTTTGGACCTCATCTAACCTATAATTTCGAATTCACCGTTCACATAACATTAGAATAATAAAGTAAAAAAACTAGTTCATATTAATGCTTATATATTTATATAGTTAAATTTAAATAAAAATATTTTAGAATTTATAATCTATATAGCTATAAATAAAAAGAGTGTCCATGAGTATTGGCATTATGACACCTGTCCAAGGAAGAGAGGAAAACTTTGGGGGATTTGGGAAAATGGATAATGGGCTAATTCTAAATTCTGTCCCTCACATATTGTTGATTATGCAATTATGTCATTATGTGAAGCATTCAACGTGTTCAATTAAGCTCAGACCTTTAATTGTACCAAAAATATTTCAAACCTTAAATTAATTAATTTTGTTAATTTAGACCAAAATAAGTTATATTTGTTCATAATAATACAATATTATGCTTGAATAAAATTATGGGTAAATTACACCAACAACTCAATTTTGATGCAACTGACAAAATAGTCACTCAACTTTCAAAAATTAACAAAACAGTCACAAATATTATCGAAAAGTGACAAATTAGTCACCTATTAACATTTTTTGTTACTGACCTAACGGGGCAAGTGACGTGACCAGTTAACTAGCTGACGTGGCCAATTAACTTGCCATGTTGGATGAGGCAAAGTTAAGTGACTTCTTTTATCATCCTTCCTTTTCTGTTTTTTAATAAATGACCCAATATTTTTTACTTTTTGCATACATAGCCTAATATGTTTATACTTCTTCTTCTCCATCCCAAGAATCTTGCTATCGACGCCTTCGCGACAACTATCTTTGGCGTCACCATCATTGACCTCCAAACCACCACCACCTTATCTTTTCTTTTTCTTTTTCTTTTTCTTTTTCAACCCCCCCCCCCCCAATAGAGGAGCCACCATGGTTGGGATCCAACTGTCTTTTTCTGCTACCCAAAGTCATTAACTCTGAAAAAAAAACCATATCGAACTGGGATTGGAGACCATTTGGAGTCAAACTATCAGTGCCTACAACCAAACCGGTGAGGAAAAAATCCTCCAAAGCAACATTATCAAGTCTGGGATATAATATGATATAAACAAAAGGGGAACATCCAAACAAAATCAAAAGCAAAACAAAATAAAAAAAGAAAGATAAAATAGGAGAAACTTCATAACTAACATTATCAAGTTACATAAAACAAAATTAGAAGCAAAACAAGGGGAACATCCAGACAAACTAAACAATCGGTTAAACCCATGATTTTCGAGAAAAAAAAAAGGAAGCAGTTCCTCCAAAGGGACAGCCAAATGCCGACAAGTGAAATTCTGGATCAAGTCAGTAATTAGCAAGATTCCAAAGTCAAAATCGGACTAGGTATTGTAGCAAAGGAGGATGAGAGATGGATCAGAAGAAGTACGGCGGAGATGGTCAGCGACAAAAGCTAGGGTGAGGTGAGGGAAGCCCAATCCTCGGAAAGGGATTTGAACCGGGTCACGAGTTCAGCATCTCCATTTCTTCTCCTCCTCTTCTTCTTCTTCTTCTCTTCTTTTTCTTTTGCTACCTAAACCCTAAACTGGTGCTAAAAAAGACTTTTTAAATTGGTTATGTCTGTAACAATAAATGATTAAAAGGATTATTTTATTATTTTTCAAAAGTTGAGTGACTAAATTGAAATCAAAATTATTATATTATCAGCTGCATCAAAATTGAGAGACTGTCGATATAATTTACCCTAAAATTATTAATCATTTATAATGATAATACTTGATTAATTTAAAACTATTTACAATTTTAAAAGATGATAACTTAAATTTTTAAGGAAACTTTTATATATATATTTTACTTTAGTTATTAAATCTGTATAATTTTTTACCATTATTATCATTTAAAAAGAAAAAATTGTAATAAATTTGCCACGCGAAGCGGGGCAATTATAGTTACTAAAAAAAAGTGAAGTTCAAAATCCCGTTATGGCGTTATCAAAACTTAATTAAAAAAAAAAAAACTGATCTGCTGTTAAGGAAAACTACTTATCATCATCGGCTCAAACGTTAAAACTCTTGATGGACTGCCACCATCCCTTTCAAACTGCTAACCCTAAAAGTAAAAAACAAAGGTACAGAAAACACGTAATTAGATCAGCAGATCGTTATTTCATAATACTTCTCACCCACCATTGGAGAAAACAGTTGAGTAAACATCTATTTTCTAATTCTCAAAAAGTAAGGGTATTTACAACTATTATAATAAAAGGATTAGAATAAAATATCTACAAATTTTGAAATAATGATTCAGTTTTGGCAAACCCTCGTAAGGCCAACCCTTCCATCTTTGTTGATCTATGCAATAGTTTCATCCGTGCTCTTTGATGGAATATTGGTTTGGTCGGTGTCTATTTCCATATCCGAGACAACATTAGGCTGCACAGAAGCTTTAGCATCATCTTCCAGTTCAGGTGGAAGATCTTTTGTTTCTTTAAGGTGTATGTCCATATCAGAGACCTCAACAGTTTCAGTCTTGGGTGACTGAGAAGCCTCGGCGGGATCTTCGGATTGGAGCTCGTTTTGTGTAAGCCCTGGGTTGTTAGATTCATTAGAGATGACTTGTGATGAGGATGGTCCTGTGGGATTCGATTCCATATTGCAGGTCTCAACCTGATGAACCTCAGACTTTTCAGATTGCAGTGAAGATGCACGTGCAAGCCCTGGATCATTCTCAGACCTGGTAGATTCATCAGAGATGGCTTGTGCCGAGGATGGTCCTTCTGCAGGATTAGATTCCTCATTGCAGGCCTCAACAAGGTCAACCTCAGGCCTCTGAGCAAGCTGCTCTTCATCATCAGTAATGCCAGATTGCGGTACAGATGTCTGAGCTTCTGAGGAGTTTGGTTCAATAATAGAAGCCTCAACATGGTCAGCCTGTGTCTTTTCAGTTCCTAGGAGCTCTTGAGACTGATCATTTTGAACATGTTCTCCCGTAAGGGAGTCCTTGGCGGCAACTTCTGATGAAGTTGCAAGTGTTTCCAAGGGATCAACTTCCATGTCTCTGCCCTGAATACCATCATCACCTTCGCAACCTGCAACTCCTGCTTGAACATGCACTTTACTCTGATCTCCGGGAACAAGCTCCATGCTGGATGGCACAGCAGCAATATCTTCGTCCACGGATGCTTCCAGCTCCAGAGGGTCAACATCCCTTTCAACATGACCATCCGCTACACTCTTAATTCCTGGAGACACCTTCGCCTCACCATGGTTCTCAGGTGCAAAATCTTCATTAGAAGCTTCAGCAGCAAAATCCTGAGAAGATGCTGGTTGTGCAGTGGGCTCTACTTCATTGCTAACATCAACAGACTTAGCATCTACCCTTTCAGCAGCTGATGACTGTTGCAACTCATCATCTGTTGGAGTAAGTGCCCTATCAGTAGAATCAAAAGCAAACAAGTGGACAGGACTTGGAGTAATATTTTCACTCCCGCTAGATGGTTTTGTTTCTTTTCCCAGTTCATTCAGAGTAATAGCAGGAAGCTCCACCATGACTGAACAAACTGGACTTGGAGAAATATTTGAAGTCACAAGAGGAGCATCATCAACATCAGGTTTTGTGGACATTGCGGCACTTTGAAGGTTGTCAACCTCGAGGACAGAGGGTTCTGGATGTGATTTCAAAGGAGGCACTGCTTCAAGTTCAGAATTATTCTCAACCATAGCGGGTGCCTCCACTGAACCCAACTTATCTGAAGAAGGTTCTAATTTGCATTTGGAAAATTTCTCAACCATAACAGGTCTGTCCACTGTACCTGACTTATCTGGAAAGGCAGTAATAGGTAAAGACTCTTCTGGATGGTCGGTAACATCAAGCAATTTAGTTGCATTCAGTGCAGCTTCAGCACTTTCGACATTAAAAGAAGATTCTGACTCTATAGCAGAAGGTTCCATGTCGCTTTCAGATGGAATTGCAATCTGATCAGGAAGAGATCTAGCTACTGAATGGTCTGAACTCAAGGGAACTACTGCAGTCACTCCAGAAGACTCACTAGCAACATGAGCCCTCGAAGAACTAACATCAAGCGAAGCTGAATACAAAGATTCCAAGGAAGGTTTTTCTTTGTCTTCAGAGCTGGCCACTTTAGGCTCCATCACAACAGAAGTAGGTGGGACCACTCTAGAACCATTACAAGCATCACTGGCTTTTGTAGAGTGAATGGTGGATTCACAATCTATTTCAGCAGCACTATGATGATCTTTACAATCAACCTCCATGCTGCTCTGAGTCATTGAAATTTCACGGGAAAGCTGTCTAGGAACTGAAAAGTTCTCAGGCCCTGTAGCAGGCTGGCACTGAATGACTGGACAAACACTTTCTGTCATAGAAGTCATAACCACAAGAGGAGATTTCTCTGCAGACTCTTTAGCATAAGCATCCGTCCTGGACCGTTCACTGTTCTTGTCCTGAAAACTATCAGAAACAGGAACTGCTATTTCAAAAGGCATTTTAGCTGGCTCAGATGATTGTGTTTCTGAGGGTTTAACTTCTGGATCACGAACTTCAACATTGTCAATCTTGGTAGTTTGAACTCCCGCAGACAATTGCTTCCCACCATCAACTTCTGTAGCAGAATCCCTGTTGGCGGATTCAGCAGTAAAATCTTTCAAAGAAGACAACTTGGTCTCACAGGGATCTACTACCATATGGCGAATCTCAGCAACATCACCCTCCTTATCTCGAACCACCGGGGATTGTAGCAAGGCTCCACCATCTTGTGGAACAAGCTCTATATCAGCAGATTCAGTTGTACTAGAAAGAACTGGCTCAGGTATAGGGTTCTTAGAGTCATTTCCCCCAGATTGACCCTCCACATCTCGGTTTTCAACAGGAGCATCATCCAAAGTAGCGGCCTCATGGGTTGGAGTCATACCTTCAACCACAGAACTAGCTTGATGATTGTTTGAGTTTTCCATAGTTTCTGGACCTTTAACAACAATGGATTCAGTCCTTATAACCATAGAAGGCACGACTGACTTGTCAAAGGAAAGATCACTCAAAGTAACAACAGATTGATCTGAAACAGATGTTTTGATAGGAATATCATTAAGACCATTTCTAGAACCAGTTTGAACACCAGTAGGAGCAGGAGCTCCTTGAGCTGCATCTTTCACATCGTCAGCACTATGAGGATGTGTGCTATTAACCTGCACATTATTATCTGTAACTAAATTTTCATTTGAAATCTGTATTGATTTTGCAACGTTGTCTGAGCCACTGTGGGTCTTGCATTCAGGCTTCAAAGAATTAGCTCTCTCAAGAACAGGGACCTTGATCGCAAGAGATGCATTGTCCTCCAGTTCTTTTGTATCAGCTTCAGTTTCGGAAAGCTTTTTGCTTTTTCCTTTTGGAACATCACAAGCTGGAGCAGTTTTTACGGGAGCTGGTGTGCTGACAGCTGGTTTACCATCTAAACTTTGGTTCTTCACTACCTCCTCAAATGCCTTACTTGCAGTAGGAATATTTTTGCCCTCACTCCCAGCAGGTTCACCAATTTTAGTTTTTGATGAGCAGGTTTCAGAGAAAATCTCCTTCATCACTCGGGCAACATCATTCACATCAGGAGTCGGAATTCGACTAAATGCTGGAATTGCACCAGTCACTTTTCTCTTCAAATCATGACCAACTGAAGCACCAGGAGAATGGATTTCTGATGCATGTACCTGAGTGACATTGACCAGTTCATGAGGGCCAGAATCTTGATTGCTATTCCCTGCAGTAGTTTTATTGACCAATAAATCCTTTGATATATTCAGGGGCTGAGAATTTACTTTCAAGTCCTGGCCAGATGAAGCATCAGGAGTTGCAGGTTTCCTTCCTCTGCGCCTAGGTGCTTCTGCCCTGTGTGTGGCCTTACGACCTGGCCTTCTACTTTGAACAGATTCAGCGGGACAAGCAGGGACAGAATGAGGTTCAGAAGCAGCAAGAACACAAGTTGGATAAGGCTCAGAGCTGGGAGCAATCTTTTCACTAGAACTTGGTATGGTTTTATTGGCACCTGCTAAGGGAGTTGATGCATGCAAAGAATCTGTTGTAGCAACAGAAACTAAAGATACAGGTTTCCCAATTGAAAAAGTTGACTGCACTTTATCTTCAGAATTTTGATTCTTTACCACTTCAACTGAGGTCTGACAAGGAGCCACAGCCACTGCACCACCTAGGTTACCACATACTTCGCTAGATGTAGCTTTCTGAGAGCTGCATTCAGATGAAACCCCTGAAATCATGGAAGCCTTCTCATGCATATCAGCTTTTTGAATTTTGCCCAGAGCAGGGCCTGCAAAAGTCTCATATTGAGTTTACAATACAATACCCATCGAACTAATTATTAAAGAACACAAGAAGCAACGTCCTTACCAAGGATTAAGGCTGTACTATTGTGCACTTCCTGTAAGACTTCTGGCTGCTTGCTTTGGGGTAAATTATCATGTTCAGAAGAATGTTTATCCTGACCAGTTAGGGTAGCAGGTGCATTAGTTACCAGTCCATGCTCTTGGGTAACTTTTGTTGGATCACAAGCATCATTTACTTGATTGCCTCCCATCACAATGACTTTATTTGGTAATGCCACTGAAGACTTATCCTGAGCTTGAGGATTCAATTTTGAATCCTGGCCAACAGAAGCATCTAGAGGAGCAGCTGATATTTTTGCCTGTTTCTTTCCCCTACGCCGAGGTGCTCCTGCCCCAATCTGAGCCTTACGGCCTTGGCCTTTCACTTGGACAGGTACAGTAGGGCAAGGAAGAGTTGATTGAGAAATTGGGGCACCTGAGGAAGTATTAAGTGTCTGAGAGTTCAAACTAAACCCCACATCAGATGGATGATTGGTTCCCGTAGTACAATCCATACCAGCAGAAATAGGCACAGGATTGGTACCCACGGCCATGGGAGCACTTAATACACCAGGAACAGTTCCACTAGTAGCAACAGCTTTACTATCTGGTGGAATGACTGATTTAATCTGAGATTGATCATTTGTTTCTGGAACAGGACCAACTAAAGCCTCAACGGCAGGGCCCAATGCTGGCTCTTGTTTCTTTCCCCTTCGACTAGGTGCCTGTCCTCCACTTTGAGCCCTTCGACCTTGTCCTTTTGATTCTACTGGTGGAGAGAATCCAGGTGGGGTAGAGTCATCAGGAATGGCAGAAACAGAGGGTGCACTTGGCGGCAAGTTCAGAGAAACTCCGGTACTATTGTGAGAATCTGGAGCAGGAAATGCTGATGAGCTATCATCTGCTGCTTTCTGTAACCCAACATCCAATTTACCGGTTCCATAAGGTGCTGGAAACACTGGTGTATTGGGAGATTTCTCAGCAGTTGCTCTTCTTGGCCTTCCACGGCCCCTTTTAGATGGTGGTGTTACATCTTTGCTCTGCTGCTGTGGCTGATGTGCAAGCTCCACCTGAACTGGTTGTGGTAGTGGCAGAGTCGGAGCTGGAGCAGGGGCTGGGGCAGGAGCCAGAGCATGAGGTTCAGTGCTATTAACAGTCCCTGCCAAAGCATTTTTTGCCAGGTTCCTCTCAACAGCTTCTTCCCTTAATCCTGAGGATCCAGGTGAGTCAACTTGACACATTTTTTCAAACTCCTCTTCTGTCCATTGCTCTTCATATGAACGCACCTAATATAGCAAAAGTTTTCAGATTAATATTAAATGCAAATTCATACTGGATTAGGAGGCAGCTGCAACAAGAAGAAAAGCTCTATATATGTGTGTAAGTATAAAGTAAGAAAGAGGTAAAAGACAACAAACCTCCCTAGCTCGTTTGCCCCTCCCATAGTGCTGAGTATCAAGAGCACCAAGAGATTCACCCTTCCGCTTTACCCCAACATTAGGCTGTGCCCCAGACTTTTGTATATCATACAGTTTCATTGCTTCATAAAAATCTTTTAAGTCATCATCTGTAACAAGACGAGATGGTAAAGGGGGTAAAGGCTTGGAGCCATCCATCCCTGATCCAAATACCAACTTCTTCCACTTTGCCTGCATGTTTGTATATATAGAAAAGTGGAATCAAAATAAAAGTAATACAACAGCTAAAACATGCTTATGCTGAACATGAACCAAAACAGCCAGTCCAATTGACTTGGATGCATACCGTCTCTTCTTCCTGCCTTTTTTTATCAACTGATTCAAAGACATCAATCTCAGATTCACTGTATCGCAAAGATAATATCAATATCAAAATCATGCAGGTAACAAAAGGCTCATAAATATTATTAGAAAGTAATTTTCATGTTGAATTACGGCACAGCAATAAATTTGGTTCAGTACAAAAGATGAAAATATCTAAAAGAACAACACAGTGAATTCTAGACATAACCTAGAGCAGGGAGAGTAAAATTGATTAAAAAAATAATACCTGCGGGCCAACATGTCATTTAAAGCATCATCATGTAACACTGGGGCAGCTTCCTCTTTCTTGCACTCTCGCAGGAGGGACTCTAAGTACTCCCTACGGTCCTCAGCACTGTCAACAAAATCACAGAAATTTCCTTAAGAGCATGAGTCAACCCTCTTGAATCTGCTTGTGCTCTATGCAATAAAACTATAGCTCAACAAATAGCAGGAGTTACCTTGTATTATTGTCAAAGAAACCAGCAGTGATACTCTGATTAGCAACTCCTAATTTGTGTTCAGCAGCAGCTCTGACTTGTTCTTCAACTGTTTGAACCTTATCAAAGAAAAATAATCAAACTCAATTAAAAAATCAGCACCACCCACTGAAAGAGTAAAAGATAAATATCATAGTGTTCACAAAAGGGTACTTGACCCCAAACACTAATTGAGCGAAAAGGAGCATACTGTTTCAAATCTTAAAACAAGTACATCCTTCTTCTGGCCAATCCTATGAGCTCTTGCTTGCGCTTGCAGGTCAACCTGAACCAACCAAAAATTTTAAAATTCAAAATCAGTATCTGAAGAAACTCTAATAAAGTAAATGTAACTTCCTATACAACCTGAGGATTCCAGTCAGTATCGAATATTATCACGGTATCAGCAGCTTGAAGATTGACTCCAACACCACCAGCTCGAATACTGACAACATGATAAAATGTCAGAACTACAAGACAATAGTAGGTAGTAAATCAACAGATATACATGCAACCTAACAAGCATTAATTGTTTAGGCAAGGTAGTTCCGTTTCATACAGTCCTCTTCTAGTAGATTTTCTTTTCAGCCTCCCAAAATTAAGAAAATCTTTGCTCAAAGTGAAAAGGTAATTTCCAACAGGAGGGTTGACAGGCATAACTTTTACACAAGAGAATGTTGAGTATTTAACTTCTAAGTTCAAAGATGCCTAATACATATTAGCCATCCAAAACTTAAACCCAAGTGGCCCTTTAACGTCTCAACCTTGCCCATATAATCCCCAGGACATAACAAGAGTAGAGGATATTACAGAGCATGCTTGAAATTTCTCAACTAGTATTTTCCTCCTTACTCTACTCCTCTACAAGGTTCTAATCCCTGGTCTCAATCCCCAAAGAAGATTATCAGTTAAAAAGCTGGTGCAGGTCAGAAACAACACAAGCATAGATGAGCTTTTTTTGTGTGTGTGTTTTGGATGAATGGGTGTTTGGTATTCTTTATCCATATAGGGCTTAGATACAGAATTACCTGAGCAAAAATATGAAAAAAGTGGAACCTTGTTGATTAAACTTTTCAATAAGTGCACCACGATCATTCCCTGATGTATGCCCATCCAACCGTAGGTAACGATACTGTTTAAAGGTGAGATAGTCTTCCATAACATCTAGTAGCCTCGTCATGGTGGAAAAGAAGAGAACCTACAAATGTCAAATTGCAAGAGTGAATCCTCAATGAATTGATCATGTCAGTAAAACCAATATAATTGCAAACATAAACTGAAGGAAGGAGGTGGAGGTTCTCTCATGGAAAATCAAAGACAGTCATGCTAAAACTGCTTCTTGCGCATTCCAAGATTGAAAAGAACAAAGACAGCTTAATCTAGAAACGCCAAATACCATCAATGGCACCATGAACTTGAACAAAAATAAGACAAAACAAACAGTAATTGAAATTGAAAAGCAAACAAAAGCATTACAAGATTTCCAGCATATACAAACGGTATTAATCAACAACATATTAATGCAAAAGAAAGAAAAAGAAGGCCCAACTCAGCATCAGGAATTCTCATGCAAACAGACTACTAAATTACAGAATCCAACTAAAGATGGCTTCTAGAAATTATTAGATCTTAGCATAACTACATAAGAAGATTTGCCTACCCGATGATCAGTTGCCTTCAACTTGGGGAGTATTCGATCTAACATCTCAAGCTTGCCACAAAGCCTAATAATTGGCGGCAAATAATGCTGTGGTATTAAATTATCAACCTACAAAATTTTATCCAAAAGTTAGGTTTATACCAATAGAGAATTTTGTACCATCCATGCTGCAACTACTGATATTCCTAGTTTTACTTCAAGAGAATAACCAAGGGGACTGTATTATCTTCAACTGTTCTTTTTTCCAACTTATCAAGTTATCAAACACAAAAATAAATAATTAACCACTGATTTGTTCCAGAAATTAATTACATAAAGGAGATAAAAAAAGGTCTATAGGAAGCTTCAGAACAGAGACCATCTAATACTTTCTCATCTTTTATCTTCCAGAATTCATTATCAACAGCAAACTAAGCATTAGTAAATAGGGAAAGGACATGCCTCCTCCACATGAAGCTGGCTGAGATATGGATGATTGCATATATTACGAAGCTCCATAACAGAGTTGTGTACGGATCGAGCCTGCAAAAGGAGATTGGAATTAGCAACAGCGAATGTCTAAAAAGTTAGGTGATTAGAATTTGACTATGCATGCGAGTAAATGAGAATCAAACGTCCTAAAAGGAACCTTTGAATTTCCGATTGCACCAAGATTTTCTTCAACCCTCTTCATCAAAAGTTTTTGATAAGCAGAAGCTTCGCATCTTACAAGCCTCTCAATCTTCTCAGGAAGTTCATTTTCAACCTACCAAAAAAAAAAAAGATGCAAATCAATTAGCAGTAAGCACATAATTTTGATAACATCCCTGTAAATACAAACCTTATGCTTCAGCCTTCGAAGTACAAAAGGACGAAGAACTTGGTGTAGACGGTTTATGATCAACAAATTTTCCTCCTCAGATAGTAGGGCCTAGTTAGAAACAACCAGCAATAAGCACATAATTTTGATGATAGTAGAGCAAATAATGTTCAGGAAGTTCACTACTTACTTCATCAGCAGAATTATCCCCGTTACTCTCAAATGGCTTGTTGAACCACTGAGAAAAATCCTCTGATGAGTTAAATATATTAGGCAATAAGAAATTGAGCAATGCCCACAACTCCTCAAGATTGTTCTACACAAAAAGATAAGTTAAAACTTAGTCATTACATTAGCATCAACACCAAAAACTGCAGCAGGAAGTACGGCTGGGTCACCTACAAGGAAGTGACAGCAAGCAGCCATTATAAATGTAGAATGAAAAATATATATTGAGAAAATTTCAAATAAAATAATCTGTAACCTGTAGTGGAGTTCCAGTCAACAGCAATCTATGAGAGCTCTGATAGTGCTTTAAGTCTGCATTCAACTTGCAAGAAGCATTTTTTATCCGGTGACCTTCATCAATTATAATATAGTGCCAATGAATTTTGCTCAACTTTGGTCTATCATGCTTGTTCATTAGATACTCATACGTTGTCAAGAGAATGTTAAATTTCTGGTGTACAATCCTCTCCCTGCAGCAGAAATGGATAACCAGGCTTATATATTCTAAAGTAACAAAAAATATTGGATAAGAAAGGTTTTTCTTCATGTTGATGTCATTACTTGAATAATCTACGCCTCTCCTCCGGAGGTCCAGCATAAACAATTTTGTGTATTTCAGGAGCCCAGAAATTGATTTCCGATTCCCATCCAGGCAGAACTGAAGATGGTACAACCACTAAAAATGGTCCTCTATCATTTTTGGTTTCCATTAGGTAACAAATAAGAGAAATAACCTACAAACACACACAAAAACAAAACAAATGCAGAAATTAGACAACAAATTATATAATACATGCAATCAAGAGAAGATTCAGAACCACTGATACCTGAACAGTTTTCCCAAGGCCCATTTCATCAGCAAGAATGCCATTCAGATGATTATTGTAGAGTGAAACCAGCCACCTAAGGCCATTCATCTGATACCTGAACATCAAAGGTATAACTTTAAGAAATTTCAATCAAGATAATAAACGCAGCACTCCCAATGCCAGCCAGTCTGAAAATAGGTATTGTTGGAGAAGTGCATATTTTACTTACTCTCTTAATTTCCCACCCTTAAGAAATCTTGGTTGCTCACTGATGTTTTCTTTTATGCTGCAAAAAAGGTTTTATAAACCTTTCAGAAAATGAAAATAATTTGATACTAATTAATAAAAGACTTCTCAAATAAAATGGCCTCAAGACATCCAAAGTTCCATTGATTAGAAAAATGAAGCAGGAAAAAAAGGCAAATGTTCTACCTATGAGCCATCAGGTAGTACTTTTCATTGCTTTCCATGTAATGCTGCAGACAGATTTACCATAAGAAAAAAAATCAACATATGAAAAGATGAGATGAGCAAAAACTTGTGGAAGGTAAGATAGGAAGCAACTGCACAAAATGCACAAGAAAAAAACTTGCCTTTGCCTCATCTTCATTCTCAATAGCAGTGTCATTTTCATCAAAACTTGTAGTTCGCATCTCATCCATATTATTCTCAAAGCGGCTTGCCATAGCCTTCGCATCCCGTAACTTGGATCCAAGCTTTTGAAGATATTTCTCAGTTTCTTTCAATAGTTGCTTAACACGATCTGATTTAGCATCCTGTAAAACATCATGAATGATGGTAAGAATAAGATGAAGCACTTTGGACCACCAAAAGCTAGTAAGTGTAAACTAACCTGAACCATTCGCAAATAACCCTCTACATCATTGATTTTGAGTAAGTTAATCTTCTCACGCTGAATCCTGTCAATCTTCTCACGATGTATACGCTCCTTTCTCTTATGGAACTCCTTCACATATCTATTGATACCTTTCCAACGTTCTCTTCTAACTTTAAACACATCATCCAGCCTCTCCCTGAGGTTTCAACATACCAAGCAAGTAAGAAAGGAGGTGGTAGCTTTATCTAATGCAACCAGATGAGAGAGAGGCATTAAATTGTAAGAAAAAGAAATAGTGGTAAATACTTGTGAACTTCTATCTCACTGAAAAACTCCTTCTGCCTCTCACGTATTCTCTTTTGTCGCTCTTCTTTCATTCTCTGCTCATATTTCTCGAGTTGTTTTATCCTTCTACCATGTCTATGTTTCTTGTATGATTTCAGGCGTTCCATATCATTTGTAATGGGTTTAAAAAATTTGTTCAGAAAATCACTGCCAAATTTAAGAATAGAATGTCAAACATAAAATCATATCAAGGATACAACCAAACTAACTTTGCTATGACCTTGGTAACAACAAACCAAGATAAGAAATACAAAAGATACTAACTTAATGGCAAATCTATAAGGGAATTACCTCCTTACGCGACGTTGAAGCTCCAATAATTGGAGTTTCTTCAACTCTATTACACTTTTGGTTTTTCCAGATATATCTTCAGATGAGCTCACATTTCCCTACATGTGAATGTATTAGTTGCTAAAACAATTTACCCGTGCAATGCTAGACCCAAAGTGAAACCATGCATTTCTTTGAACCCCTTATTTATGATAGAAGTTAGGCAAAAGGTGAGGTAAAAGGACAGAACCACGTAAGCTTATTGCACATGTTGAAAGTAGAAAATAAAGATAACTTGACAACACCATAAGGTATCAAGAAACGCATAAACAATCAGTTCCTAACACCACAAATTTCAGTTAGAAAAAGAAGTTCAAATGAAATATGCAAGGCCAATAAATAAATTAATTAACAATTCTCAACAAATGCGTGAAGCCCTAACTTGGATGATTGACCTAAACGTTAGTATGCAGTCCAATGAGCTCTTAATCAATAGATTCCATGCAAAAGAAAAATATCATTTCACTCAAATAGCAAATTTTGCAAGCTTAAGTACCAAAACACCCATTTCCAGTCAATAAGAAAGATTTATCCAAAAAGAATGAATTCTGTTAGCCATCTGCATTGCTAAATCTATAGTCAAAGCATTTCTTCAACCCCCCAACAAAAGCATGGGAAACATGATAAAAGCTATGCAAAAGACTTTGAAAAATAAAGAAAGAACCATTTTGTTCTAAAAGGATAATATTCAACACATATGGTGAACAGTTAAAAAGAAAATTTGACATCATCATTATGTATCAGGAAATGCATAAACAATGGATTCCTAAGAACACAAAGTTCAGGGAGGAAAAACGACGCTCAAACAAGTATGCAATGTTAATTAATAAAAGAGGAAAAAAAAAAAAACTCTAAAGATGTCCAAATTCCTTGATTGTCTTAATTACCTACACCACAAGTTCTTATACCATATCTCGTGATTCTTAATCAATTGTTTCCAAGCAAAACAGATGAATTCCACCCGAGTTTGTAAGCTTAAGAACTAAAAATCACCCATCACGCAACAAAACCTATTTCACCCAAGTTCATAAGCTTGAATACTAAAATCACCCATTTCTAACCAATAAGATGGCATTACCCAAATGTTAAGGATGAATTCCTTTTGCTATCTAGGACATAGACTATGATTCAACATCCAAATATAAAACCATTCCATGTGCTATCATAAGAAGAAATAGACATTTTTGTAGATACAAAATACATACAAAATTAAAATAGAAAGTTAATTTATTAGCAGAATAGAAAATATGTGGTGGTCTTCTTCTTAAGTTTTAACTTCGTATTCCAAGTCTCACTCAATTTAATGAGAAATTTTCCTTTCTACTAGCAGTGCACAAATATTAGAGCGAATAATAATATCCTTAACAATCTTGTGGGATGGCTTCACAGAAATCAGAAAGAACTTGTTATTAAAATGTACCAAGGAGTTAGAAGAAAGCCTTAACAAACCTTTAATTTCGTGAAACAGGTAATAATTCTTTGCCTTGTTTCTTGCTGTTTTGCAACCCACTTCTGCTCAGCTAAGAACTTCCGTTTCTGCTGATCCATAATCCATTTCTCCAACATTGTATACTTTGGAGATGGCAATGAATCAGTTGACACAGATTTATCCTCATCTTGCTCTGTGGTAAAACAGACACCAGTTCTTAGCATTCTGTTAATTGGAATAACTTGGGCCAAATCAGATTAATCTTGTTTAAAATTCAGAGAATTTTTGAATCCTCAGCACCCCATACCACATCACAAAAGCTAACATCTTCAAAACTAAAAGGCTTAAAGATTATCATTTCCATTCTAATTATACTAATATATAAGAAGACAAGTGGCCATTAGCAAAAATGATATTGACTCAATAAAATTACCCAGACTTTGAAACAGAGGAGCGGTATCTTTTCTTTCTAGCATCAAATCATGCTGAATAGCAGCAGCTGGCAAAGATGCCCTGGAAACCTCATTATGAAAGCCAATTCCAGACCAGCCCATCATTTCAGGGTTCACCTGTTTATTAGCACCCATCATAGATGAGGCTAGATCAGCCTTTGCAACTTGCAAATGGCCATTCTCCATGCCATCCAAATTGTTAGGAACAGTAAAACCATCCTTTGTGGTGGCAGAGTCAGGCTGTCGTGACATTGTAGGTAAGTATGCCTGTGGTTCCACTGCCTCGTGGCTCTGAAGATCAGCCTCTGCCTTCCTTGTAGCTAGAATATGTTTCCTTTCCTCCACAATTGCTAAAAGATCAGAAGTTGGGCCATTAGTCTCCTCCACTTTTAATTTTTCTGCTTCTTTTGACAAGGAATCAGCCTCTGGAAATCTTCCGATAGATGTCAAAGCTGGAGGTACATTATTCATCCTTCCAAATGACATTGCAACTTCAGATATGCTACTTGGGTCACTAGAAGTCTGTGCTTTGCCTCTATGGTCATTCAACTCTTTGCGAACGCCATCTGTATTGCCAACTGATGTTACCAAGTGAGTGGATATACACTTCTGAAAATGAAATCTGTAAAACAAATAAATAATATAAACCTACCTTCCCTAGGAAATATGTTTCCAAGCGCAATTTCAAGATGCAGCTTCTTTGGCATCAAACCGTTTCTGCAAGTGGACAACCACAAGTTATGCAGAAAAATAAAAATAACAGACCACAATAACCATTATTACCACCTGAACTATTGCAATACCTGAAAGCTAGAAAAACAAGGCACTGGGCTCTAAGCTGTTTCAACTGGTGTTCCTTGAAGGGCATGCTAGATAGTGCGGCAGATTGAGAGACAGGAGACATTCCCGTGTCTCTTGGAGCCATGGCCCTAAGCATAGTCATTTCTGAGGCACTATTTTGTCTGCCAGCCTGCCAAAAAAAGCATAACATTAAATTCCAGCCAATTCATTATACGAATCAGCGACATTTAAAACAACATTTAGAAGCAGTCCAAGTCTAATCATTTCGTTCCTCTCATAAAGGCCATAATAGAGCCCCAGAAATGGCACTGTTATTCTCTTTATTGAAGCCAGTGACTTAACAAAAACATGCATGTAAAGAAGAAAACAAAATGAGTACCTGAGCTATCTTATTTACATCTCCTAACATATTTGAACTGCCTCCATCATGTTCTAAAACTTTTCCAGCAGAAAGTGTTGAAGACGACCCATCAGGACTTGCTACAGAACTTTTGGATAACCCATGCTTCTGATTCTCAGAACCACTAAATTGGCCTAAACCTGAATATGCTAATTCTCCTGCATGATAGTTAGATGGGGCAGACAATCCTCCTTGAACCTTCCCAAAAGAACCTGAAAGTTAAACGACACCAACAATGTGATAAAAATTCATGGATTGAGGAGATTGGAAATTCAGATGCATTTTTGGAAGTCTCCAAGCTCAGTCAATTCTTATTCACCATCACTCTATAGGTATTAGTTAGTCACCATCAAGAAAATGAGTCATTCTCAAATTTCATCAGGCAATGAGAAGGGCAGAAGTTCACAAATTTGAGTGGACCAGACCAAAAAAGTAGAAACATTATCCAAGATATCAGATAACATAGTCCACAACAGAACTATATTGGGTCCCAAATATAACTGAACTTCAATAAACCTTTATCAGATCCACACCGAAAAAAAGAGCAACCCATACAGGATTTCATCAGCAAACAGAATATCTAACTCAAACCTTTTTGCGTAGATAAAATTGAAAAGAAAAATAAATAAATAAATAAGGAAAAACACACACAAACCAGCCTATTAAATCCAAGTCTATTAAAATATCTAACAAGTGCACGCAAATTCTAACTTTTCAAAATCCAAAGTCGATTCTTAGTTTCTTACCTGGCATAAGAGATGCATGCATCAACTGCTGAGATGCAATTTCTGCTGTTATGTTGCCAGAAACATTTGGAGAAAACCTGTGAAGTTGAGATCTGTCAAAGGGTAACCCAGCCTTACCCTTGGAAGAAAAAATTTCATGTGCACCAGGTAGTCCACCTTGCTGCTGTATTGGAACATTTTGAGCAGAAGAAGCTTCCAACTCTTCAGGATACTTTGAACTAGGACCGCGTAACATCATATTGCTAATGTTTGTCGAATCTACCAGGTTTTCTGTTACATTTTGACCATCCTGTCTACCTCTATGCATTGATCTCATATTTCCAGGCGAGGATGGAAAATGCTCCATTTGACCACTACTTGGGACCATGTTGTAGTTAGCAGGGGCAGATGTTTCAGCCTTATTCATCTTCCCCTTCCTAGGATCAATGACAGCATTGAGAGATTCATCAAAATTTGGTTCCAATGGTGATGATGAATCACCCCTCTTTCTTTTAGTTGCACCCTTCTTGCTATCATTTTGATTCATTTGTTTCTCTTGTGATTGTGAGTTAGCAGACCTGGTGTCCAAACTTGAGGGGCTTCCATGATCAAAAGACTGACTACCCCTATGCGTTGCAGCTGCTTGATGATACTCATGTCCAGCCATGCTTGGGCCAACAGGCAGCCTGCTGGATGAAAATGGATCAAATTTAGGTATCTCGTTTTGGGTTGCTCCTGCTTTAGAATCTTTTGGAACTGAAACAGCCTGAGAGGATCCTGAAGAAAAGAATCTCATTTATAAATGGTTAGTTCAATATGCCATGCAACAATGAGGAGGCATCTGTAAAAATTTGCCATGAGATGCTAAATGAAGTTTGATTAACAGCAATTTACCAACATATTGCCCAGATGTAGAATCCACTATTTGTGACCCAGGAAGCCGTGATGATTTCAAAGCCTCAAGGTCAAGACCATGTCGATTGATAACAGTCTCCATTGCCCTTGAATAAAGAAAATTATGTCAGGCAAACTAGCAGACATTTTCAGAGAAAGGGCGGACAACCTCAATGATAATTTGAATAGAAGAACAATCTATAGATTTGAATACTAAGTTCAAAACTCCATTGCAACCACGGAGATAAATCCATGTACAAGGACAGAGTACAGCGGGAGGAAATGGAGAATAAAGATATATCAGTTGTAATTTGAAATTTAGGTTACAGTGTACTTCAGTTCAAGCTAGAAAATTTAACCATGAAATCCTGGAGTGTGATATATAAATTTAAACAGCAATTGTCACATACATGAACAACGCTAAATTTAAACACATTTTTATTATAATTCAGAAGCTAGAAAATAAATCATCTTGCATCCATTTAAAGGTAATCAAAACTAGATTACTAGACTTCAAGTGTCAAATGATGATCAAAGCAAACAATGCGCAATCAATCAAATTTATTTATTAGATCCACCATTATCTGAATTAACTCAATTCGCCAAATTGCTATCTCCATCTAGATGAAATAACTTCGGCACATTCTCTCACTAGGTTACAAGATCCAATGTATTTTATATGAAGAGTTAATGAACCTCGAAGTCTCAAACCATGCGTCACCTTGATATTACTTGAAACGGCATTGAATGTTCTTTCCCACTAGATTTCATGTGTTGCAATATCTAAAACATTCGTGAATAATAAGAATCAGCTTCCATATAAATGGTATTAAAACTTAGAGCTAACTCTATTACTAGCGCACAATAAATACCACTTAATTGACCCAAAAAAGTACACATACCACGTAAAGTTTTGTTGCCAGCTTTGAAGGCTCATCTTTAGAATCTTGTATGAGCTTATGCAGAAACTTTGCCGCCTCTAACTCCACATTATGTGAAGAAGACGCCATCTCCTCCTATGAGCTACAAAATCAATAGCCAATAATCAAGCAAAAATTTCAATCTCTGCTTTCTCACACCAAATTTGCCCTTGGATAACAATAGTAATTTCCAACAGTCATCTGATTCCTTCGGAAAAAAAAACAAAATTTCGGTCCCACATGTAATCATAAACAAGCTCAAGATCAATAAATTAAAACACCAAAGCACTGATAAAGGGACGGAGACTTAAGATGTCCTAGTTCAGTAACACATATTTCTCATGGAAGAATATCCAAAGCTGAAAATCAGCAAATTAAGCTCCCATACTATCTTATCCGACATAGTACTGTGAATTTCAACAAAAAAATCTGTTTGTTTCTCGAGAAAATGTTCGTTCCTTTCCGCGGAAATTCTATTTCAGCGGCGAACAAAAAGAAGACGAAACCCTAAATGAAGGAAAAATGGTTAAGAAAACCAAAAAATAAATAAAATTACCTGGTCCAATATCGAAGAGCTTAAAGGTCAGCTACATGTAAAGAATGAAACTTCTTTAATTTAAAAAAGAATAAGGAAAAATAGAGAGATTTTTTTGGTTTTGAAGGAATGAAAAAAACAAAAGTGTAAACAAAAGGTTCTTCCCAAACACGTACCTTTTAACTCGCATGTGCCGAGTTTCTTCTAACGCAAATTACGCATTTACCCCTTCAGTGCTTTTGTATTGTATTTAATTTTAATTCTTGGGCCAAATGCCTATGTGTTAGCGCTGTGCTAATTATCAAATTGTTTTACCTATATACACCAATTTATTTAGAAAATAAATTTTCATTGCTATTTTACATTTAAATATCAGTTAATAATTTTAAATTAAATTATAATAGATTTACATGTCCTACAACTTTTCGTTAATCTTATAATAATACTTAAATGTGAATATAATTTATAATTATTTTTTTTATCGTTTAAGTAAAAATATCAGAGAAATTTAATCAAATGCTACAGTGACCTAATTGAAAAACTTGTAAAAATATATTTTATAATAATTCTTATCGACAATTTTATACTTTTTATAACAAAATGTTAGAAAAAACAGTTACTATTACTAAAATTTCATCCTAAAATTTCACGCCGAAACTTATTACTTGCTACAACAAATTTGTTGGATAAAAGTGGCAAAATATATCCTATAATCATATTTATTCATTTAATATTTGATTTTTAATAAAAAAGTATTGATAAAAATTTCAGTGACAAGTATCCTAGAATTTCAAACACTGAAACTTACAATTTGCTACAATAAAATTGTTGGAAAAATGGTAAAATATATTCTTTAATCATATTTATTCATTTAGTATTTGATTTTGAATAAAAAGGTTGATAAAAATTTCAGCTACAAGTATTCAGAATCAGAGTTTTTAAAAGTAAACTTGAACCAAGTGTTACATTTGAAAAGAAACTCGGTTAAAATTTGTTTTATCATCAATTTTATGTAGTATTTGTGTTTTTAATGAAAATGTGTTTAGATTAATATTTTTCATTACCGTGTTTGAACTCGATTTTTCTCAAAGCTAAATTTAACTATTTGCAACAATGAAATTGTTGTTGAAATACAAAACTGTAATGGAAGTGCTTGACTGCAGTTGTAACACCCTCACCTGACCCAATCGCTGAATCCGGATATAGAGTGTCACAATTGAACCTAATTCGAACCTAGAATCAAATTTTGAACTTGAAAATTTCACAACAGACTTTTTCAATTAATATAAATACTCATCTTACAATAAAAATCCTAAATTAGAACAAAATATACCATCTCAAACTCCAAACTATAAGGAAAACTATTTAATTACAATATTTTGACTATGAGGCGGAGCCTCTGAAGATGCCCTATTCCTATGTGCATGACACTTTACAGGCAATGATCTTTGATCTAATACGGTCTGGCTTGGTCCCTTTTCGAGATCTTTATCCCACGAATCTTACAAAACCCAGGCCAACACTTTGGTAAGTTCAATGAGCTTAGTGAGTTTCATTTCTGCATTACACTAAAATTACCCCCGTCTTGCAGGGGTTTCAATTAGAAAAGAAACAAATATAATACTCCATATTTTGTTTGACAATCCCAATTTTCCTGGGGTGTTGGATTTTTACTCAATGCTCGACCATCTTTAATGGCAGTGTAATCGTTGGGCAATATTTACTAGTTCGGCTTAAAACCCTTTGACTACCTATAGTGAATTCTAGTTAATTTATCATCCTTGTGGATTTCCACCCTTCTTTTCACCATTCGCCTTTTGTTTTCTTTTTTCCTCTTAATTCCTCTTTGATTCCATCTAAGTACATAAACACACCATGGCTTTGGCGGATAAATTGACATTCTACTCATATGGCATTCTAGCAACGGGCCACGTTGCACAAGTGGCTTATTTATTGTTTCATCAATTTACTCATACCATATTACTCGAGTTGAAATGTGGTCCGGGTTACTTCATTGTAATCCACCAAATATAAGAATCTTTACTTTTGACTAGTTGAAAGGCTTAATCGCCTTTGACCATTTTGATCTATGGCATCCAACAGAACTGTTACCTGAGCAACCATTCTAGCTTCTAATCTCTCTTATAGGGTGGTTCTTTATGGAACTAACCCCAGGGTAGTTACATTCATAATGAATTTTCCTCAAAGAGGGATAGTCTTGACAGACATATTTGTTACTTGCACCCTCCCTCTTAGTACCTCTTATTGTCCAGGGTCCCCAACTGACCCATCTATACCTTTTCAACGACTCTTAATGGCAGATCTTTATTGTGATCCTCAATTAACTCTCTTTTCGTTTACCTATACAACAAGCATCACTAGCTCGTCAAACCCCATGACTAATTCCTGTCAAGTTACCACCCTTATGCATTATCGGCTTCCATGATTACTGTTTTGGTAGGTTGTTTTCTATTTTCTATATCTTTTGTCTTATTTGGAGAATTTCTTAAAATCAGCTTGCCACACTTGCATTATTTTTCCAACTATTTTCCCATATGCGTGCTTTTTTTTCCATTACTATCATTTTGGCGGTCTTCCCCGAGTTTAATGCCCGATGGACCCTATTGATTACCACAGCTGAGCTATGGTCTTATACCCTTTCACCCCATATTTAATGTCCTGGCTAGCTATTATGGGTTTAATGTCACGATTGGCTACCTCGTGTTTATTGTCCCGGCAAACTACCCTGTGTTCACTGTCCTGACGGACTACCCCATGTTTATTGTCCCGACGGATTATCCAATGTTTACCATTCCAACGGACTATCCCATGTTTACTATCCCAACGGACTATCCCATGTTTACTATCTCGACAGACTATACTAGTTATCGTAGTCGAGCTATGATATTATATATTAGACCTTTTTTTAGGTGTCGTCCCATAAGACCTTACCGTCGTCATAGTGTTACCCCATAGAGCCTACTACTGACAGTCGTCACAATGTTTATGGAACCTAATAACCATTGTCATGGTGTCGTCCCGAAGGGTCTTATTTTCATTTCACTTTGTTGCTCGGACATCTTGTTCCTAACAATCCCGGATGGCAAAATCTTATCGAAATTCCAATTTCCCTATTCATCCGTTCGTTCCTCCATTTTTCTCGTTCCTAACATTGATGCTCAAACACTGCAGTGTCCCCTCCGCAATGCCTATTGCCTAAAGCTTCGCTCATCATGGTTTGCACACAACAACAATGTATGATGATATCTAATAGAAATTCCCATTCCCAATTCTTAACTCCATCTATCCCGTCAATAATTTTCCATCGTATCCTTGTTATAATCATACAATACACTCATTTCACTTACATACTAGCATGAAGTGTGCTATCCCTTTAAACATGGATTTCTAACTATTTTATGCATATAGAACTATTTGGTGGATACTATATATATCAAACAATCTTATACATGCTTGGCATTCAAAATCAACAAAATTCATACATCATTACAAAATCATGCCAGTAGCACAACATTTCAAGGATGGAATATAGAAACTCACTTGATTCTTCTTCGTCTTATTAGCTTAGCTTTTCTAAACGTCAAGCTTCCATTCTCCTAGCAACCAAGCATTATAGCCAAAATCATGAGTTAAGCTCAGAATTTTTCAACATAAAACTCAGTTTTCCAAAAACATGCAGAACCCCTAAAATGGTTCCGAAAACCCTTAACTTTATTATCTAAATCTTATGCATACAGAAGGACTTAGAACCTCACCATCTTTCTAGATTCTCTACTTTTCTGACTAAATCCTCAAGTTCACCACTCCATGTAGAGCTTTCTACAACCATCTTTTTCTTCAGAGCAACCAAGGAAGAAGATGAAGAATAGAGAAAAATGAAACAAGATTGAAACAGACTCTCATTAGAAAGTCATTTCCTAACTATTTATAAACTTTCACGCGCGACTTTCAACCCTATAGAAACCATTCATTGGCAATCATTTTTCCCACTGAGAAACTAGCTGATTTGAATCCAACCAAACCAGCATTAGATTTCAACCATGTTCAAATCAGTTAATATTTTTTTCCTAATTTTCCAATAAAAGCCACCAACTTATGACTTCTTTTAACTTGACCCCTAATTGTTCTTAGTTTCCAAATTTAAGGAAAATTAGGTGTGACAACAATGGTCGCTTTGGATTGGCACTACAAAAAATTGTGCAAAAAAAAACTAAATAACACCAAGGATTTGTTTATGCAGTTCGGTTTCCCTACGTCTGCAAAGCCTAACCAGTGAGTAATTACACTATCTTTGTTCACAAATACAGTAAGTGATTCACACTCTATCAGTCCCTAAGTATAGAGATATTATTATACCTAAAGGCTAGAATACTCACATTTAAATCCTCCCCATAAGAACTTGGGAAGTAAACACTCAAGAATGTTTATAATTGCTTACACTCTCTCACAAAACAGTTCCTCAATGAACAGATAAAAATGCTCTCAATAAGCTCTCATACAAAACCTAAATAAGCCTTAAAACATATATTAATTTTGGCTTACTAACATAAAATATGAGTGAATACAAAATAACTCCTTGAAAATAGCTATTACAATATAAACATTAAAAACATAATCAATCGAATAAATACTCTCCATGTTCAACAATGAAATCTTAACCGAATATCCATATTTCAAAAATTGATTTGATTCACTCAAATCTAATTCAATCTTCAAAGCAAAGGATTGGTTCACATAAATGGGCCATATTATCTTCAATATAACAACACATTAATAGGTCCAAATATTTTCTTCATTAAATTGCCAAACCGATTAAAACAAGTAACAAAACTACCTTAGTGGCAATCTACAGCTGGCACTACCGAATGCCACTTAGCTTCATTTAACACATCTTGCCTTAACAATCTCTTCCTCTGGTAATTTATTGAACAAAATCAAACAATATAGGAAGCTAACTAATACAATCACCAATAGCTTCCCCTTAACACAAACCTCACTCTACTTAACTCAACTTAAAACATAACATAGTAACTTTAACTATTAATGATGTGTCTAGAATTTACACCAACAATCAAAATACTAAATTATACCTAACTAAGCAGTAGTGTCAAATAAAAGTTCAAAAGAAAGAAATCATCACCACAAAAAAATTAGGATCATCTTTAATATTAGCAACATCTTCATCAACCATAAGTAGCTTCATTAACAACAAAATGACATATACTTCCTATATAGTATCATAACAACACACAACACGAAAACCAAAAAACAAACTTAAACTCAACAACTTCCATATCCATATCCACTACTATACTCCCCCATTTTTGTTCAACAAACTTGCCAATCAGAATTCCAAATATCCTTACTCTGTAGACTGGACTAAGGAAAAATGAATGTTGAAGAACATTAGAACTAAAACAATACAATCTAATAAGGAGTACAAGATTACTAGATTGAATGAAAAATTGTGCATTGATCACATGTATCGTAAATCTTTCCTTAATGCTACTTCCTTTTCACGAATCTGCTGAATAATATTTATTTTAGAACGCATCTTAGAAATCACTCTATTATGTGATTCAATAGAAGATGTTAGATGATCAATCATCCTTTTTATTGAATCCTTTAACATTACACGAATTGTCAGTGGAAGTTGGCACTCTAGCCTCCATTGCGGTAGCTTTTGTTTTATAGTATACTTGTTCTGTCTACTCAACTCCTTCTTCAACTACTTGCTTTGTTAGCTTTGCACTAACATGCTTACCCTCTAACCCTTTAAAAGAAAACTTAAGCTTACGAATTATTTTCTCACATCTTTCAGTGATGTCCACAATCTTTTGATTTTGTAATCTTAGAACTTGGAAAATCAATGATGGAAATGGTAAGAGATTTCTAATATAACAACCCGATTTTTAGTGATGCCAAAAAAGGAGTTTCAGAACCCTATTTCTGTAAACATGTCTATAAATATTAAATTAAAATATTTGCAGAGTTGGTATAAAAGAATATTAATTTAGTTCTTCAATTTTGATTATTAACTGCTTAATTAAGGTACATTGAGTAAATTGGAAAAGTTTTAGCGCTATAAGTTTTTAATCGGCCAAAGACTAAGGGACTTATATTGCAATTAGCCTATGGTTTAAAATGGAAATTAAACCATTATTCTATAGCCTATGGTTTAAAATGGAAATTAAACCATTATTCTATTATGGTTAGTGGATGGTGATGATTTCTTTACTAAATAATTTTAATTATCGGTTTTTGTTAATTAATTATAATTAATTAAACCTAGTTAATTAACTACTAATCATACTATATAAGTTATCTTTAAGCCAATAGTTATCATCTTACCTCTTCCATCTTCGTACTAAAAATCAAAGAAATAAAGCCCTTTTTGAAGTCGTTGCATTTGGCCTTCAATTGTTAATGTAATTCAAGTCATTTTCTTGTAATTTTTTATGTTTTTGATTTCATGGGAGCTTGATTTAGCTAACCTATGTTGCAAAACTGTTAAAGTTTTTTAAAGTTGCCATTGTTTATTTATTGAATATTTTGGTGTTAAATTGATAGATTTTAAGCTTAGATGTGAAAAAGGACTAGATTGTAATATTTAGTTATTAGTTTTTGTACATAAGGACTCAAGTGAACAAATTGTGAATTGATGTGAAATTTCTATAATAAAATATAATAAGGAGTCCATAAGGGATGTGATTGAGATCAGTTTGAAACCAAAGCTTGAAATTGAGAGATATTATTAATTTAGTTTTAGGGACTAAATTGAATAAAATGTAAAACTTAAGGGACATTGGAAAAATGAAATTTTATAGATTCATACATATCATGGCACAACATGAAACTGTTTGGTATTGACAAATTATCTAAAATAATTGTTTAGATCGATAATTGAATCAAATCAGAAATAATCGAGGAAAAGAAAAAATTGTCGATTTGTCATTGAAGATTCAATTTGTTTGTTGTCTTAACCAAGTAAGTTCATAAGGAATTCACTACTTTGTTTTATTTTTTGTTGGTTGTGTTGTATTTTATTTATGTATTAGATTGAAATGGATTGGTGATTTTGGCATTGATGGTTCGAAATGGACTGAATTGTAAATTTATGAGAATATTGGTTATATGGAAATAGAACAGGATGAAAATGAGACCATTGACTAAATATATGTTTCATATGAGAAATGAAATTGTGTACAAGAATTGAAAATGTCATATATACGGGAATGATGCCTGAGGGAACTTAGTAAAATGTTAGGATACATATGACATGCCATTAAGGTTAAACACGCGATTAATCAAAGATTTACTTGTTATTACGCGATCTAGCATTTGTTGCAGATTCTCGGGTTATATGTATCGTTGGTTTGGCCTGGATGGGTAATCTCGATATGATGTCAACTTGTGTGAGTAATCCTGACATACTGTCAGCTTGTGTAAACATTACATTCCCGTGTGTTCGAGTCCATTTTACTATAGTTTCATTAGGCGATGTTCAATTGATTGAAAATGGAAGTTAGATCATGAATTGAAAAAGAAATGGTATTGATGATACTTGACATATAGATTCTTATGTGATTATGGAAAGTATCGAAACAAAGAATACGTAAGAGCGAAATTTAACCAAGTGTTGTAGCAAACTAATTGAAAAACTTGTAAAAAAACATTTTGTAATCATTCTTTTAACTAAAATTTTATACTTTTTGTAACAAAAAGTGTTAGAAAAACCATTTACCATTTCCAAAATTTCAAACTCTAACAGTATGTTTGGTTCACTGTAAAGGAATAAGGCTGTAATTGAATAGAGCTGTAATCAATAATTCAACTGTTTGGTTGAATGGAATGGAATAGAATTGTAATAGTATTCTTGTGTTTGGTTGAATGGAATGATGTTGTAATAGCATAAGGAAAAAACTAAAATGACCAGAATACCCTTAGCAGATTTTTTTTAAATAGATGATTATTGTTATTGTTATTAAATTTTAATAAGATTAATATTAAAAATAATTTAATAAAAATAATAAATAATTTAACCATATTTTAACATAATTATTATTAAATATATTTTTTAATAATATGAATTAAAAATCATAATATATAATCTACTTTATTAATTTTAAACGCAATACATAGTTAATGTGCTAAAATATCATTAGTGAAATAAATAATTTAATTATTCTACTAGGTTGAAAAGCTCTTTTAATTACTAGTCATTTTGGTTTTCTTTGAAAATTTCTTCATTGATACTAGCCCAAGCCATGTTTGAAGATACTTGTAAAGCTAAAAAAAAGCCATGTCTTTAATGTATTTTTAGGAAAAGAATAAAAAAACGACAGATTTTTCTTAATTACTTTTTCTCATAAAAGCTAATTAAAATTTCGATTTTTTTACTGCCTTCTTGTTATTTCTTTTATTTGAATTTGATTTTAGTTTAATTCTATATTTTAATTTCATATTCAAAAGTATGTCAATCATATGCGATAGCCCCTATCTAATCATATTCATTTTCAATCATTTTTGTGTTTGAACTCAGTTTGTTCCTTTGTTTGAATAACGTTTTTATTTGAACAAGGGAAGATAAAAAGCATGAAGTATCCGTACTAGAAGTATATAATAACATTTGTTGGCATAACATTTTTACTACAGTTGTAAGACTAAAAGTATATAATAAGCTATCATACTACAAAAGAAGTTGCCCATTTAATGAATCCAAACTACATTACGAGGAAGAAAAATCCCACCAACTCAACCTGCTTGCCTGCCTGTCCTTCCTACCTTTTACTTTGCTACTCGACAGTCTTATTTCAAGGTTCAATCATGAACAGAGGCTGTAAAGATGACAAAAAAGAACGTCCGAACAACAGAAAACCAAGACAAAAAGGACAAAAACAATCAAATTTACTTCAAATCCACAATTCAATACCCATCCATCCATCCATATACATTACGTGGAATCAAAGTAGTAAAGAATACTCACCGTATCAACGCTGACTGCTTTACCATCTTCTACAAGGATCTCGACTATGGTTCTTGATTGATCAGCCTATTGAAAAAATGATTTTTCATCTACAGCTAGCCACATAAGAGACAGGTTGACAATTTCAATAAACTATGGATGCAACAGAACAACATATTGATTAAGGGCTGTACAACAGATTACAATGATATTGCAACTGCCAAGTGCAGTAATTATGGGCGATAATCACTAATTGGCCAAACAAACTAAAATGCAGCTATCAGGTTGGTTGATGATAATGTTCCAAGAGGAAGAACTAATATGGAATCTATTTAATATTAAGTCTCTTTAAGGTTAAAGTTTAATCAAGGAAGCATGACTGTTCAATAAAAAAATGGAAAACTAACTGGCCATCTAATTGAAACCTACAGCAGAGTATCCTGATAACCAAAAAGTACCAGTCAAGCTTGCTTAAGTTTCTGTTCAGCATTGACCTTAGGGCCTTACACATTCAAGAATCCTAAAGATATTAAAAGCAAAAGTCTTGAGCCAACTACACGAATCTTTTCCTTCCATTTAGCCTCTGTTAAAGCATTCTCTTGCCCCACATTTAAATTTCAGTTTTTTTTCAGATACTAAAAATTGTTTTTCAACAGAAAGCATCTAAACCATGTTTATAACCAAATTCATTAAAGCATCATTTCTCCCAGTTTATATATGATTGCATCAACTTTAATTCTTTTTTTATTATTTTAAAGTCATTCTTATTCTATCTTTTTTTGGGGTATCTTTGCTTATATCCGTTTCAATGTTTCCGTTTGGATCACAAGCTACGTGTGCACATTTTCTCCACCTAAACACAAAAGGTACTGTTACTATTAATCTAAATGAAGTATTTAACCAATTTGTAGTACTAACCAATGGTTTATCGTAGTACTAAACGCTTCCTCTATGAATTTTAAAACACCTAAAGCAGAGACCAAACCTGAAATTTATGCCTTTCACAAAGTGGTCTCTGCACAAATTGATTCTTCAGCTAACATGAAAGCTTAAAAAACTATAAAACACCTAAAATCAAACAATGAAATTGAAATAATACCTACCCTCTACTAATAATGGGGCCAAGCTTGCAACCTTCTTCTAAGGGATCTGAAATTTTAATGTTCTCACTTCATTTCACAAGCCTGTTCAAAATTTTTGCCGCAATACTTTCCTGTCAAACAAATACTAAGCTTTGCCTCGTCATGAATTGGAAATAGAAAAAAAATATAATAAAACTGATGAAGACATGCTACAGGCATAGTTCAAGAACTCATGGTAGCAGAATTTTTCACTTCTTGGATCTAGGGTGTGACTTTGACTTGAATCATAATAACAGTAATTTTCATCCAACCACATTCCCATACAAGAAGAGTTATGAAGTTATAAGGAAGGAGAAATATAATCTTGTTTTTGGAGCTTATCATAAAAGAAGAAAACGTACCCTTTAGGGAGATGAAGATGAAGGGCGAACGTACCCTTAATTTGGGGATAAATGTTGGAAGAAATCTGGAGCAGAAATTTGGGGAGAAGAAAGCAGGTTATTTTGGGGATAAATTTTAGGAGTATGGTGTTGAATAGCAATTCAGAGCCCCCACCCTTGAATACCTATTACAACAGTTGAGGGAATATGGGTGTAATGGCAAAGCTGTGGAATCACCTAAACGGTGAACCAAACTTGAGAATTACTGTAGCGCGCGGAATAGGGTAGGAATGGAATAGCAATTCCATCCAACCAAACATACTGTAAAGCTTATTGTTTGCTCCAACAACATTGCTAGATAAAAGTGCTACAATATATTCAATTATCATATTTTTCATCTATTATTTGATTATTCAATGAAAAATGTAGATAAAAAATTCACCTACAAGTATCCGAAATTGGAGTTTTTAACAGTGAACTTGACGCAAGCTTTACATTAAAATGAGGAAAACAAAAACACAGTTAAAATGTATTGCATCGTCATATTTATGTAGTATTTGTGTTTTCAAATGAATGTGTTTAGATATATATTTTTTATTCCATGTTTGAATGACACATTTCTCAAAGCTAAATTGAAAATTTTGCAACATTGAATTTATTATAAATAACTTGTCAAAATATATTACTCATATTATTTTATACAATTTTGGATATTATAAATAAAATGGACCGAAGTATCCAAAATCAAAGTTTTTCACATCGAACTTGACGCAAGTTTTATATTAAAATTAGGAAAACAAAAACACTGTTAAAACGTGTTGCATCGTCATTTTTATATAGTATTTGTGTTTCCAAAGAAATGTGTTTAGATATGTATTTTTTGGTTCCGTGTTTGAATGACACATTTCTCACAGCTAAATTGAACATTTTGCAACATCGAATTTATTGTAAATAGCTTGTCAAAATATATTACTCATATTATTTTATGCAAATTTGGATATTATTAATAAAATGGTTGATAGAAAGCAAAAAATTTTAATAAAATTTACCACTGCTAAGATTTGAACTTGGAATTTCAAACAACCAAATAACCATTTGCTACAGCAAAATTGTTGGATGGACATTCCAAAATATATTTTACAAACATATTAGCTCATGTACTATTTGATTTATGAATAAAAATGTTGATAGAATTTTGAGTTGCAAGGACTAGGATTCGAAATTTCGAACAGTGATGTTGAACCAAGTGTACCATTAAAATTAGATGAAATAATGTTAAAATATGTTTCATAATCGTATTTATTTGTAGAGTAGTTGCCCCATTTAATGAAAACATGTTTAGAAAAAAATTGTTGTCAGTTTGAAACCTGAAATTATTCGAAGAAAAATTTAGTTATAGAGTATTTTTTGATTCCATGTTTGAACAACACATTTCTCAAAGCTAAATTGAACATTTTGCAACATCGAATTCATTATAAGTAACTTGTCAAAATATATTACTCATATTATTTTATGGAATTTTGGATATTATTAAGAAAATGGTTGATGGAAAGCAGAAGGTTTTAATAAAATTTACTGTTGCCAAGATCTAAACCTAGAATTTCAAAGAACCAATTAACCATTTCCTTTAGCGAAATTGTTGGATGGAAGTTGCAAAATATGTTTTACAAACATATTATGTAACGACCCAAAATTTGAGCATTTGTTGGAAAATTCTATTAATAATTAAGTCTCTATATCTGTGGTTAAGTGCTTTGTCTATGTGTTTGGGATTGGGGGTTCGAATATTCCTTTTTGAAATTTCTTTGTTTATTTTGACTAAAACCTTACCTTTGAACTCTCGACTTAAATTTATTTTTACATTAATTTGTGTTAAAAATGAGTTTACCGGTTTGATGGTTAAGCTTTTATATACTTTTCAGTCTTGTGTTTGAGTCTCTGTGCAAGCATAAAGAAATATTTGTGCTATTAATCGTTAGGATAGTTAGTTTTTATTTTAGATAGTAATTGAATTCTAGGATGTTTTGCTTTCCTCATTCCTCTCTTCTTTTCTTTTTCTTATATTCTCTTATTCTTCTCATTATTTCCTTTTTTTTTTTATTCTTTTCTTTCTCTTGTGTGTTGCCACATTTTGTTGCTTTCATGACAGGGAAACTTCATCCTTCGTTGTCTTTGATTGTTAGGAAAATTTTATAAGTTTTTATGAATGTCTGTTGGTAATTGTGTGTCCATTTTGTCGATGTAAGTTCGCTTGGTTGTTTGAATTCCTTGGTTTAAGTTTCGATTGATTTTTTTAGGCGAGGATTGTGACAACATCGTCCCTCCATCGAGTTAAATTCACAAACTACTATTTGTACGAGGGTGAGTGGATAGTTATGAGTTGAAGTTGCGTCAAAGTTTTTGACATGTTTTGTAACACCCCCTAACCCCAAACCGTCACCGGAACAGGGTTAAGGACTATTACCGGACCTATCAGACAATTTACAATTAATACACACATAAAATAATCTTAAAGTCCCACAGATAGACCTTTGAGGTCCAATATAAACAGTAGAATCAGTTCGAGACTAAATTAAAATCACTTTGAATTTTTTTCTCAAATTTTAAAATTATTTTTATGAGCAGTATCCACACGCCCGTGTGGATTGCTCGTGTGACTCACACGGTCTTGTCATTAAGTCACACGGCCGTGTTGAGAGCCCGTGTAACTCTCTATTTATGACGTCGTCATCAAGTGGATTTCACACGGCCGCATCGCACGCCCGTTTTTTAGATCGTGTCCTTCACACGACTGAGACAATTGTCCGTGTCTTTGCTCGTGTGCTCAATTCGAAGCTAAAATTCAAGACGCAGGGGTCACACGGTCTGGCCACACACTTGTGTGCCAAGCCGTGTGGACTCAAAATGAGTATTTAACACTTAATTTTCCAACTCTGCAAATTCCAACAACAATCAACATAAAATAACTTATGTTCCCTCAATCCAGACACAATCAAATACGCTCATAATTTGCCAAATTTAAACATTTTATATATTATCCAATATTCAATTCTAATCACTTATCAAATATCATCAAATAATTCAAATTCACACCAAAATTAGCCAAATCCTATTATATACCATTACAAAATCTAAATCTACTTATTTCATCCTTACATTCTCAATTCAAAATGACATACACATAAGACACCCTAAGTACATGCCATTACCAATAATTAACACACTTTACCTTATTGAATTCGGGATCGGCCTAGGATGCTGATTCAACGTTCTAGCTTTAACTTATCCTGCGTACAGAAACAAACCGTACGCTGAGTATGGATATACTCAGTAGCATTTCTATAATTCGAACACCAAATAAAATGAAAATATAACAAACACTTAAAAATCATATAACAATTAGAATTATTCAATTATTTAATTCGTAGTTAAATTCTTTATAACTTATTTTATTCTTTTTACTTACTAACCTATATAGTTTTCCGTAATCCGTTCACACGTCATTTTAAAACAATAATATTATTCACTTCTCAACCACCATTCTATACTTATTCATTTCATAACAGTTATTATTATTCATATCATATCATTATCTTGCTATTCCAGATAACTTCCACTATATACATTCGATTCATATATCTCAATTCACATTTCAATTCATCAAGTGGCATCAAATATCATCAATTCGAACTTCAATCATTTCATGAATCTTTGGTTTATGTTTCAATCTCATATGTTAATTTCAATTTTCAATTCAATTTCTCATATCATTTCAATAGCTCAATCAATCAAATTTATTTCATCATCTCTTCATTTATTTACCCCTATTAATAAGACTCGGACCTTGGCGGATACATGGATCCAACCAAACACACTAGATTGGCACCCAGTGCCTCATCGGATAGTTCGAAGCAATAGTTGACACCCAGTGTCTCATCGGCCTAGCTGAAGTAAAGTTGGTACCCGGTACCTCATCAAATCTATCCGAAGAAATATAGTGACACCCAGTGTCTCATCGACTTAAGGTCGAAGTATCCCTGAACACTTCCAATCCTATGGCATACCAACTATATCCGACCTAGCCCGATACTGTTAATAGGGTATCTAAATCACATTTAATCTTATTTCAATCACAATTTCTCACATTTTCAATTCAATCATTTTTCCACCATTCAATCAATATTCAATCCATTTATTTACACATTTTTGACAATAATCATATCAATTTCATCATATTCTCAATCATTCAATTTTTCAATATAACATACATTCAATATTAAATTTTTACCTCACTCACATATATCATATAAATTCAATTCAATTCAATCAATATAAATTCAATAAATTCATTATATATCAAATCAATCTATTTCAATTACAAAACATAATAATTCTAACACTAACAATTTCTATATGCATTAAATAAAAATACAACAATTAAAAACTAAGTTCGGATTATAGAAATACAAACCGTAATTTCTAAGCTAACTCCTGTTGTCTTTGCCTTTTTCCTTGCTTAGCTGAGGCTTCCGGCACAATGTTAGCTACGGTAATTAAAATAATTATACTATTAATTACAGTATTAATTATAATAAATAATTAAATTTCTAATCAATTCTCACCTTATTCCCAATTTAATCCTTACTAAGTTTACTCACTTTCCTAATTAAATTCACTCTTTATTTCCATTCAAATTTTATCCAAACTCAAATTTAACTATTAAATTTCCAGCATATTTTCATAATTTCGAATTTATTTCCATTTAATCCCTAAAACTCAAAACTTATAGCTTAGTTTACAAATCAATCCTTTATTCAATTCCAATCAAAATTTCTATCAAATAAACCCCTAATTCCATCATTTTATTCAACATGAACCATACTTAGAAATCTAATAACTTTCAAAATTTCCACTTAAAACAAGTAATATTTATCTCTAAGATTTCAAAAACTCAAAAATCATAAGAAAAAGGGGTTAAATTGACTTACCAAATTAACTTGAAACCTTTAAAACCTTATTTTTCCCTTTTTCTTTTCTTCATTTCTCCCTTCTCTGTTTCGTCCCCTGCTATTTTGTTTCTTTCATTTTTTTTATTCTTTTGTTTCTTTTATATATATAATAACAATAATAACTATAATAAAAATCTATTTAATAACAAATATTTATTTAACACTTGTACCAATCATTTTATACACTTGTTTTTCTTTTCTTTTATATATATATATATATGCAATAACTTAATAATATACTTATATAATAAATAAGCATACATGTATTTTACAAATGTATGTATACTAAAATTACACATGTCATTATACATACCATTCATTTGTCATTCTTTTCTTTATTTATCATATAAATATATTTTATAAATGATAATTATCTTTTAATAATTAAACACATGTATTACAATTGTATGTATTTTCATTAATACACTTGTATCCAATCATTACCATACATTTGTCTTTATTTAATTTATTTCATAATATATTATCAATTAAATAATAAAAATACATTAATATTTACTTAAATAATAAGTAAATATATACATGTATTCTAATTGTATGTATAATATTTATTACACATATATTTTATTTTTACCATACACTTGTCTTTCTTTTATTTATTTAATTTAGTAAATATTTTAACTTAATAATAATACCTATTAAATAATAATAATAATAATCATAATAATAATAATAATAATAATAGTTTAATATAAAACCATACTAATAATAATAATAATTATAACATTTAATATACATAATTCAAGAAAAATCTTGATTTTTCTTCCATTTGCCGTCTCATTCCATGGAAATGGCTTAATTGTCATTTTAATCATTTTTATTTTCTATTACTTTAGAACTAAACTTTCACACTATATTCAATTTGATCATTTTATCCAATTATCCTTAATTAAGCTAAATTTACTTAATTTAAACTTTAATTAACCACCCACTTAACTTCATAAATATTTTTAATAAATATTTACGAATCCATTTTTCAGAAATGGAGACCCGAAAATGCACTTTTCCGATAACTGTAAAATTCGGATTATTACATGTTTCGGTTGATGGTTTAATTAGTCTTATAATTCGATTAAATTGTGTAAATAGAAAATTGTTGGTTGTTTTTAGGTTTCGGGATCATCTCTGCTGCTTCTACGTTAAAGCCATACCAGGTGTGTGACAAAAACCCAAGATTCTATAAGTTTTGAATGCCAAAAAACATGGCTCCCGTTGTCACATGGCCGTGTGGCAGGCAGTGTAACTCACTGTTTTCAAATTAGTAACACACGAGCTAGGGACAAGTGCACGTGTTCAGGCTATGTAACTCATTGTTTGTATTTATGGGGTCACACGGGCTAGGGACACATGCTTGTGTCCACGCCTTGTGAGGGGTTATGAGTCATACAGGCGTGTGCTTGACAGCGTGTCAGACTGTGTAACTCACTGTTTTTAGCCACACAGGCCAGACACCCAAGCTGTGTGAATCCAAAAGGGCATATGGTCTAAATTTCTAAACTTTTTCTTAGGGACATAAGCGATATTTGAATCGAACGTAGGCCTTTCGTAGGGTCCGTATAATCTGAATTAGACTGTATAACTTGATATCCTATATTCTAAGATTGATTAATTGATTATCTATGTGTATAATTGATGCGATTATTGTTAAATGATAATGATCTGTATTATTTGATTATGAATTGTAACTGAATAACTATATGTATATATTTGATAACTGATATTTGATATCCATTTTTGCATCCGCATTGGGTAGGAATGGAATAAAGAAAGAAGTGTTGGTAGTTTAATGATATCCCATTTGAGTGGATAAGCCACAACTCTGTATCTAAATCTAGTTTTTTATCGCATACTGATCTAGCAACTAGTCTGCTATCACTCTTAAATGTGTCATACCGACACTAATTGGTGTGTAGGGCTGGATGGGTACTTGATACCCTATAGTGAGTTGGGCTGGGTGGAGATGGTGTTTAGCTGATGGGGGTAAGAAATTTCATATGAATGAGATCTGTTTTACATTTTTATCTGGTCAAATCTGCATCTGTATCTGAACTATCTGCACATTATTTAAATTGTTACATTATTATCAGGAATAATTTGTTTCTAATTCTGAATTTGGGCAATTACTGTTATATCTCTCTTGTTGTTTTCCTATATATCGATTACACATGTTGAGTTATAAGCTCATTCTATTTGTTGACTGTGTTACATGTAACTTATAAACGTAGGAGGCTCGACGTGTCGGGATCTCGGTCATCTCTCTTTATTAGATATTTTACTGTTCGGTTAAAATTGAACTAGCATATGTTTTACTTTTGATTATGGTTGTAAGCTCGGATTTCCACGTTTATTTGACTGGTTAGGTGTTTTTTGAATGATGAACTTTAAATTACTTTAAGTGGTTTTCCTTAAATGTTTTGATGTAACCTCCAGACTTAGTCTTAATATTTGGGCCAGGTGTGGGGTGTTACATTTAGTGGTATTAGAGCTAGGTTACAAAACCCGACTTGTGTTTTTGGGCTCCTATTTTTGTTAAAAAGTTTTTTGAAAAAAAAATTATTAGAGTAACTCTGAAAATTGAATTTATAAAAGACCGAGTCTCCGGTGCTGAACCTGCAAGTACTTTTACTTTAGATATACTATTTAGTTAGGAAACTACTGTAATGACTGAACTTGTGGTTTAGTTAGCGACTATGATATGAATTGTGAAATAAGATATCTGATGGAAATTCTGAACTGATTTGTGAACTTATATCATTGTAGATAAGTAGATATAAAGAGTTCGTGTAGTAGTCGTGGACACCAATGAGAAGCTCAAATAGAGTTATCCTCTATGGGCAGTATGCCTAATCTGGAGACCAGCGAGACCATTGGTACTTCTACTGCTGGGACTAGGTCACAGACTTCAACAGCTAGGGATGACGTAGTGTCCTAGGCTATGCTGCGTGTGTTAGAGAGGGTCGCTGGTACCCATTCTAGATCTGGAAGTCAAGGGTTAGTTACCGAATGACTCCGGTTGAATGTGCTTAGTTGTTTAGGGGTGTCACTGGAGTCCACCCTATGGTAGTTGAGTACTAGTTGGAAGCTACCGAACATATTATGAATGATATTAACTGTAATCCAGCACAAAAATTGAGAGGTGTTGTATCTCTGTTCTGAGATGAGGCTTACCAGTAGTGGTTGATAGTTGAGTAGGGCATACAGCCCGAACAAGTTATGTGGAATTTATTCAAGAATGCCTTTCAAAGCAAGTATATCAAGGGCGAGCTATGTGGAGGCTTGTAGACATGATTTTATGAGCCTAGTTTAGGGTGTGAGGTCCATGGCCAAGTATGAGGCCGAGTCTCTGAGGTTGAACTTTATGCTCCTATTCTGGTTCTAAATGATTATGATAAGAGTATTTGGTTTGAGGAAGGACTGAGGAATAACTTGAGAGTTCTGATAGATCCTTAGAGGGAATGAGTATTTACAACATTAGTTTACAAGGTAAAGGTAACAGAGGAGGTAAAGCATACTAAGAGCAAGATGAGAGACCGGGAAAGAGGTAAAAGTAAGGTAAAGAGGGATTCGATCCCTCTAGTTCAGTTCAGTATCCTATAATATAGGCTACATTTTATGGGCCTCTAAGGATTGAGGCTCTAGTGGCATCAACTGAGATTCAAGATTGTAGCGACTGTGGGAGATGCCATTCGGGTGAGTGCTGAAGGAAGTTGGAGCGTGTTCGGGACTACCCCTAGCGATCTAATTAGGTGCAAGCTTCTGCACAGGTTCTGACTCCAGGTTCTATTCCACCACCGAGAGCCGCTCAACAGTTACCTCGGGGCCGTGGTATGGCCAGGGGTGGTAACGATTCTAGTAGAGGTCAAAGAGCACCGAGTAAAAGTACAGTTTAAACTGAGGTACGACAGCCTGCTTTAGTGTACGTGGTGAGATGCCATGGGGGTAGAGACAACACTAACGTTATAGTAGGTACGTTCCTTATTCATATTATTCTATATTTTACTTTGATTGATATTGGGTTTACACATTCATTTGTATCTAGTGATGTATCTATGAATTTCGGTAAATTTACTGAGTGTATTGCTAAAGAGATTAGTCCCTTAGGTCAGTTGGTTTTAGTTGATAAGATTTATAGATTAGTTAGTTAAAGATTCAAGGCATTGTGTTTTCGGCTAAGTTGATAAAATTGTCATTTGGTGAGTTCGATCTAATTCTGAGAATAGATTGGCTTATGGAACATCATGTTAGTTTAGACTGTGCCTCTAAGCGGGTTACTCTAAGGTCAGACGAGGATTGTAAGATCATTATGATCGGTGAGTGTGGAGATTACCTCTCTGGCGTGATATCTGCTCTTGTAGCTAAAAAGCTAGTTCAGAAAGGTTGTGAAGCACACCTAGCCTTTGTATCTAATTCTAGTTCTGCAAAGCTTTCTATTAAAGATATTAGAACTGTGAAAGATTTCTTGGACATTTTCCTTGATGAATTGTTGGGAGTACCTCTGGACAGGAAGTAGAATTAGATATTGAATTATTACCAGGTACTGCTCCGGTGTTTATTGCTATTTATCACATGGCTCCAATAGAGTTCGTAGAATTGAAAGCCCAGCTTCAAGAACTTTTCGACCAAAGGTTCATCAAACCAAATATGTCCCCATGGGGAGCATCAATTCTTTTTGTCAAGAAAAAACATGGCACGATAAGAATATGTGTAGACTATTATTAGTTGAATAAGTTGACGGTAAAGAACAAGTATCCGCTTTCAAGGATCGAAGATTTATTCGATCGGTTCCATAGGGCATCTGTATTCTCCAAAATTGATATCTGTTTTGGCTACCATCAGCTTAAGGTTAAAGAGACTGATGTGTATAAAATTGCTTTCAGGATTTGTTGTGGACATTACGAGTTCCTAGTTATGCCCTTTGGATTAACGAATGCTCCGACGACATTCATAGATCTAATGAAGCAGGTATTACAGCCGTATTTGGATTAGTTTATTATAATATTAATTGACAACATTCTGATTTATTCTAAAACTGAGAGTGAGCATAATAAACATCTCTAGATAGTTCTATAGATATTCTATGACAAACAACTATATGCTAAGTTTAACAAGAGTGAATTTTGGTTACAGGAGGTTACTTTTCTAGGACATATTGTGTCTGCTGAGGGGATCTGAGTTGATCCTAATAAAATTGCGGCTATGATCAAGTGGAAACAACCGAAGAATTTTTCTGAGATCCGGAGTTTTCTTGGTTTGGCAGGGTATTATCGGAGGTTTGTTAAGGGATTTTCTCTTATCACATCTCCCCTAACTAAACTATTGCATAAGAACATACTGTTTATATGATCTGATGGGCAGCAGGAGAGCTTTGAGAAGCTCAAGTTCGTTCTGGTGCAAGCATTTATTCTGGTACAGCCTACATCTGGTAAGGAGTTTATTATCTACAGTGACGCTTCACATATTGGTCTGAGTTGTATTTTGGTGAAAGACGGTAAGGTAGTGGCTTATGCATCTCAAGAGCTTAAGTCACACGAGGTAACTATTCTACGCACGAACTTGAGTTGACTACAGTTGTCTTCGCTCTGAAAATCTGGAGACACTATGTTTATGGTTAAAGTTATGTCATCTACACCGACCATAAGAGCTTCAAGTATTTGCTAACTTAGAAGAAGTTGAACCTTAGGCAATGTAGATGGGTTGAGTTGCTTAAGGACTACGATTGTACGATAAAGTATCATTAGGATAAGGCCAATGTTGTGGCAGATGCTCTTAGTCAGAGAGCGATGACTGATGTGAGAGCGATGTTTGCTCGTTTGAGTCTATTTGACGACGGTAGTCTTTTAGCTGAAATTGCAGGTTAAGCTGAGTTGGGTAGATTAGATTAGAGCTAAATAGTTAAGTGACGAGTCTCTGGTTCCTCATTTTCATTAGATTGAGGATAGTAGAACTTCTGAATTTGAACTGAATGGTGACAGGGTTCTGTGCTTGAGGGTTAAATCTGTGTGCCTAGTGATGTTGAGTTGATGCAGTCGATTCTGTGGGAAATGCATAGTAACCTTATGTTGTACATCCCGGTGGGAATAAGATGTACAGAGATGTCCGCGAGAGTTACTAGTGGCCTGGGTTGAAGTAGGAAGTTACTGCTTTTGTTTCTTATTGGCTAACATGTTAGAAGGTTAAGGCTGAGCATCAATTACCTTCAGGTTACTACAACTGGTTAAGATTCCCCTTTGGAAGTGAGAGTTACGCACTAAGAAAAATTCAGTTTGGGCCATTGTTGATCGATTGACTAAGTCTGCTCACTTTCTACCGGTCAAAACTAATTATTCTCTTAAAAAATTAGCTAAGTTGTATGACTCTAAAATTGTAAGATTGCACGGAGTTCTGGTTTTGATAATTTCTAATAGAGATCCACGTTTTACTTCTCGATTCTGGAAGAAGCTTTATGAGGCTTTAGGTACTCGATTCGATTTTAGTACTGATTACCATCTTTAGACAGATAGACAATCTGAGTGAGTTATTCAAATTCTGAAGGATATTCAAATTCTCGATGGTAAAGTATTAAGCCACGATCTTGCACGATCTATCAAAGAATATGAGAACAATTTAAGCCGTAAAGCGTTTCAGGAACACCCTGTTGTTTAAACGAGTGATAGACTTCTAGAAAAAGTCTTAAATGCAGTCTTAGATCTTTAGTGGGTAATCCACCAAACTGTCCTACTATTTGCAACATCTGGAACATTATCTATTTCAACTTAAATTGCTGAGCTTGTATGTGTGGTCTAACTATTCCTGGATTCAAATTAATTAAAATTGGAATAACATGTTCCCAAATTGGTCTATCTCGACCATCTATCACAAGATGAATAGGAGGATTAACATTCTGACAAATTGGATCATCATTGAGACTATGATCATTCAGACCAGGATCATTCCCTTCCCTAACCATATTATGTAATTCTTTTATTCTTCTTCGCAAAGTTCTTTCAATTTATGGGTTAAAAGGATACTCTTTGACAATAGGAACGCTTCTTCTCATACACTGACGGAAAACATGTAGAAATTAAATACAACTAAGTTAGTTAAAACTAATAAAATAAAAGAAAATAACAAAACCAAATTTCACCAATAACGGCGCCAAAAACTTGTTACGTGTGAAATGGTATGCGAATTGTGCAAGTACACACGTCAAATCAAGTAATAAAGTGATAAGTGAAATCGTCTCCATAAAGATTGGTTAGGTATAGAATGGTCAAGTTATTATAATCAATATGATTAATGTTATGACAATAATAATGATAAGAATGCAGTGGTAATTTGAAGGAATAATGATGTGTGTAATATGTGTAGCTGATAAATAATGGAAAATGTTATGACAAGACAAGAATAAGAATGTAATGACAAATTCGAGAATAATTATGTGAATAATATGCAAACGAACAAGTGAACAACTAAAAATTCTATGACGAAGATACTACAACAAATGATAGAGAGTCTACGATATTGATTTTGAAAGTCAGGATTACTAAGAATCTGCCCTTACTGGCAATAATGCCTCGACAAAACCATACACAATCTACTGCTCAAAATATTTCCAAAATGGTCTGGTTCTTTTGAGAATAATACATCAAGTTACCTTGCCTTAACTGATATATGTCTATATGCCTTTAGCATGGTACTCTGCACTGATTTGTTTTCTTTTCGTATGAACATTGTTCTATGTCTAGTGGCTGCTACAAGTATTCCGTCTAACTCTTGCTCATATCATGCAATTTCAATCTCATTAACCTAACCTTATCAGAATTAGATTAATTTAATGAACATGTTGCACGTCCATCTAGGTCTAGATTTTGCAAACATGCAATTTTGTAAAAAAAACCATTGAATGATATAGTGTATTAAAGCATATCTATGTTTTAGTAATTAAAGAGAATAATAGTTTCATCAAGTAATCCCAACCCTATGAGATTTAGCTCATGGTTTGGTAACTAAAATTCAAACCTAAAGTATCATTCAACATCGTTTTCATCAAATAAATTCACAAAGAGTAATCAAGAAATAACGGAGGAACTTCGAGAAGATAGCTTCCGTTTATGCAGCCCACACTCCAATGTTGCAGTGTCCTGTGGTGGCTGAGAGAGACTACCTTTATCTTCCTCTTTCGATCTCTACTCAGCCACTACCCTCTATTTTTTTTGCTTAAGGATCTCTTTTTTTTTTCTCTTTTTGTTTTTTCCGCTCTCTTTAAGGTTTATTTCTTTGACTTTTATAATTGTTTTCCCTAGGTTAAAGCCAACAGCCCATGATTTTCTTCCCTATTTTTCATGCAGATATATCTAGTACAAGTTCAACTAGGCCTAAGATCGGTACGCTTTGAATGCTGACTGGACATCTTCTCGGCATTGCCACGACATTCATGTTGACAAACTGTCCAACCCTTTGCCTTGACAAGCCTTCACTCATTTACTTTTTTTTTCTCATCCTGCATTTGCCAATCCACCACCACACACAACCCTTCCATAAGTAATTTAAAAATAACTAACATTTAAGTACAGTCCAAGCTCCCAGTGTAATGCTAAAACAAGAAAAATACTAATGGAATGTCCTAAAATGCAACTAAATGTACCTAGGTATAGGCCATTAGTTAGATAAAGGCGTGAAATATAACTCTTTTCAAGAGTTAACAACAATAGAATATGGTAATTCTTTTTAAAGCTCGTTATGGTTGAATGCACTTGAAGTTGTAAATTTAAAAAAAAAAACTGTGAATATAACTCTACAGTATTATTCATAATAAGTTCTCAATTAAAATTACGTGAAAAATATTACTGATGAGAACTTGCAAGAGAGAAAACTCATGTATGAAAAGTCATTGGTTATGTACCTGTTGTACACCTGAAAAATAAGATTCACTTTCAAAGTTTGCTATTAATAGATTTTGATTGGATTCAAAGTCTACTACTGGAGTTTAATTTGCTTACTTCTGGATAAAATCGTCAAGACTCAACTCAAAAGAAAAGGTACATTTTTAAACATTAAATCAACTTGATATATAATTTAAATATTTGATATGGTCTTCTTTTTAAGTTTTGATTACATGGGCTACATATTGTTTTAAACATCTCATTTGTTAATGAAAATGAATATTAACTAGTTTATTTATGTTGCTATAGTAGGTTTTATAATTAAATAACATATTTGATTAAAACATATCTAGTATGCAAATTTGTGTTAATAAACCACTGAATTTTATGGCTATTCGAATTTGATTTAGTTCATACGTTTTTATTATTCCATGTGTTAATTATTTAGGAAATGACACGAGCAATTGTACATGAAAAATTATATGAGCATGAATGGTTGGATTTTGAATTAAATTTCATGCATTATGATGTTGGTTATGAAAGAAAAAATTGCTAGTTTTTATTATGTCATAATTTTATGTTTGAGATGTAACTTTTATTGATATATTTAATTTAGATTTTTTCTACACATGACCTAGTCGATATTCTTGGTAGTTAATTGATTTTGCAAAATTCTTATTAAAAAGGATTTAAAAGTATTTTGAATTTATCTCATATCTCATTATAGCTAAACAAAATGATGAGTTATTTGTTCCACCAATTTTGCTCCATTCCCTGAAATGAATGTAGCAATTCATAACAATTATGAAAATTTAACTTATTGTCATTATTAAAAATATATAAGATGAAGATGAATGATTCAAAATATTACTAAATGTTTATTCTTAGTACTAAATGTTCTATGATTTATATTAATATCATTCCTTAAAGCAGATGATATCTATATAATCTTATTGGTAAGAAATATGATATATGCTTACATTATTATTTGAATTACTTTTGCACATTCCTTGAAGTGAATGTTTGCAATAAATATAATAAATTTTATAATCATTTCTTTTTGATATTTAGCATATTCTTTGAAGCGAATATTACATATAATTGTTTGGAAATTATATTTTATTGACTTAGTGACATCATAAACTTCACATTGATTTAGACATTTTCAGTAGTAAATGTCACAATAGTACTTATATATGGATATAAAGTAAAATGAATGACAGTAAAAGTATCAATTTATTATAATTTATATTGACATTATTAGTACAATCGAAATGCATGTTAAAGTAAACTAGAAGTTTACTAATACAAATGCATTTACTATTTGGCGTGACCAGTTAGACCATCTTGGATCATATATAATGCGAAAATTAATTGAGAATTTATATGGCCATTCATTAAAGAACCATAAGATTTTTTAATTTAAAGAATTCTAATTTGTTGCTTGTTCCCAATGAAAATTGATTCTTAGAAACTTATTGGCTAAAGTTGAGATTTAATGTCTTGCATTTCTGAAATGAATATGAGTCCATTCATCCACCATGTGGATGGTTTTGATATTATATGATTTTGGTAGATGTATCTACAAAATAATCAATTATGTGTTATCAACTTAGAATTTATCGTTTGCAAGATTGTTTGTTTAAATAATTAATTTCAGATAATGTAATTAAGACAATTTATCTTGATAGCACTGATGAGTTTATATATAAATCTTTTATTGATTGAGTCTGAAAATTTTTTGTAAAAATTTGTTATTTATGCGTATAATGGTTTAAAGAAATTATTGATTGAACGTCTCTAATTAATGGCTAAACCATTACTTACGAGGACTAAACTTTCTATTTCAACATAAGACTATTTTTTTACATATTGTACGCATCAAATCACTAAGTTATAAATACTTTCCATTATAATTGGTTTTTAATCAAGAGCTAAATATTTCTCATCTTTGAATTTTTGTATGTACATATATGTTCCAATTACTTCACCACAATGCACAAATATGAGTGAATCTTCAAAGAAAGTTGGGAATATATATTAATTACCAGCCTCTTTATATTATTATATGTTTTAAATTAGAGATTCAATTATGACATGATTTGTGATTATTATTTTGATTTGATAGTTTTTCTGACATTAGGGGGGAGAGAACTAATAACTTGTAATGAGTTAGGGGAAGAGTAATTTGAACCAGAAGCTCAACAAGGATAACTCATTACAAGTTCCAAGTATAAAAATTCTTATAAAAGAAAATAATAAATCTAGATCGTCATATAGTGAATATGGGTGTTCTAGAAGGGACTCAAGACATAACTAATAAGTAAAACTCTAGAAGAGATTCAAGTACCTAAAACTGAAGATTAAACTAGTGGAAATAAAATATCTCGATAAGTTATGTCAATTCAAGAAAATGTGGAATCGATAATAAAAGTGGTCGATAATAGTTTTTCATACAATATTATTGTTGAAATAATGAAATAAAATGAGAAGCTTGAATAAATCTATTGAAAAATACACACACACACACACACACACACATATATATATATATATATATGTAATATATTGTTCAAAATAGAAAACACAACACAAGTACAACTAAAATTGTGGAGTTTCTGGACCAGTAGTCGAAATATCTAAATGTATAAAGCCAATGAGGATATAAATGAAGTAGTTTTGCAAAATTAAAATAAAAATCCGAAGTTTTTCATTAAGTCCTGACATTGATTACGAAAAGATATAATATTCCTTTATTGTGGATGCAAAACCTTTAGATATATTATTAATCTGGTAGTTCATAAAAAATTTAACTTGCGTCTAATGGTTGTTGTTACAACATTTTATGAATCACTATATAATAAAGCTTATATTAAAATCCTTAAAGGATTTAGAATGCTAGACGTATATTAAAATTCTCGGGAAATTGTTCGTTTATATGAATTAAAATAATTTGAACATGATAAATTTGACTTAGTGAATAATAGTTAAAAGAGGATTATAAAATGATCCAAAATACTTATTTGTATTTCTATAGAAGAATCATAATTAAAGTTTGCTATGATTATTGTTAAAATTCTGAAAAGATCAAAATATATTTCCCTTAAAATTTTCCTTACTCATCATTTTCAAAAGAATGATGATATAAATGTTCATTTGAAAAGTTAGTATTCAAGATTGAATATGTAGAATATGAGATATTATGCGATGTTTTCATGAGGAGGAGTAAATACATGTTGTATTCTGTTTTGTTCAATCAATGTTTTGTTCTATTAAGTTTCCTGGTAAAGAATTTTAACAAGGCAACTTTTAACGAAGTGTTATAAATATATTATTAAGTAGATGTTTATTAAGATCAAAATACTTTTTATATATATAAATAGAGAGTTTGAAGAAACTTTGTAGATATTATGATTAATTAATAAAATACGCTATTTTTTGCGCTTCCATTATCTTATTATTTATTCTCTATTTATTTATTTTATAACATATATTTTAATTTCACCAAATAATTATTACATTTTTATTCTATTTTATTTCAACGAACTGAACATACTCTTTTATTTTATATTCTATTTCTACTTAACAATTATTATATTTTTACTCTATTCTATTTTGTAAATACGGGATATTGGTTGGATATGAGAGAAGGATTTTACATGCTGTAAATGCCGGATGGCATAGCACGGAATGAAGCGAGTATTTATGTATTCTCGTTTTTTGATTTTTAATTCACATTAATTTCCCGCTTATTTCTACAGTCTCGTCAGTTCTCTCTCCTTCATTTGACAGCAAAATCGCTAAAAGCCAATAATCCTCAATCTTTATCCCAAAATACCCTCCTCTGCTCTCCGAGAGTTTTCCGATCTCAACAATGAACCACTATCACATCTACGAAGTCATCGGTCGTGGCAAATACTCGGTAATAAATGCCTCTCATTCTCTCAGATTCCGGTGAAACTTTCGTCGCCGATTGAGTTCGTTTTCGCTACATTTTATCATTTTTTACTTATTTAAGTTCTCAATGGTTTTTTATAGACCGTGTATAAAGGAAGGAAGAAGAAGACGATTGAGTATTTCGCAATCAAAAGCGTCGATAAATCACAGCGGCACAAAGTTCTTCAAGAAGTAACTTGATTTTAAAAAAGAAAGTTTGATATGATTTGGATAATTAAGCCGATATTTATGTATTTTTAGCTTGTTTTTATTTGACAAGATCCTTGTTGAAGTTTATTTTTTGAATCTTTTGTAATTGTGGTTTATTTACAACTTCAGCTGCTAATTCTGCAATTTTAGCTTCCGTTTTTACTATTTTTGCCTTTTTTCTTCCAGGTTAGGATACTTCATTCATTAAATGATCCGTATATTCTAAAGTTTTACTCATGGTATTTTTTTCCCCAATTTAGATATTGGATTACTTGCGAATTTTTTTTGGCATATTTAAGGTTGTCTCGATTTTGTTACTTTGTGTATCAAGGTATGAAACTTCTGCACATTTGTGGTTGGTTTTGGAATACTGTACGGGCGGAGACCTCATGACCTTATTACGGCAGGTACTTCACGGATTACCTTTTCCCCCTTTTTCTAAATGTTTCAGTTCTTTAAGTAGCCTTCAAAAAAAAGTTCTTTTAAGTACGAAAGGAACTTTAGGATTTTCTTGTTCTCATTTGCTAAGATAGATTTGAGGATCTTGAATGCGGGTATGCTAGTTTAGGATTGCATTTATCATTTTTTTTTATGGATTTCAGGATGGTAAACTGCCGGAAGATTCAATTTATTTTTTGGCCTATGATCTTGTCCGAGCTTTGCAGTAAGCATCCTTTTTTTTTTCTCGTTTATTATTGCAGTTTGTGTATTGTATGTAATATGTTTTTGTTCTTCATTTAACACCTTTCGTAAGTTACTAATGGAAATATTGTTGTTATTAGATATTTACATTCAAAAGGAATCATTTACTGTGATTTAAAACCGTCAAACATCCTTTTGGACGAGAATGGCCATACAAAGGTATCTATCCCCTGTTACGAACATGCAATATTGAGTTGCTATTACCTACATCCTTTGCAATTGAGTTTCACCTTTTGGTATTCGTGCGATGCAGTTATGTGACTTTGCACTTGCTAGAAAGTTGAGTGATATATCTAAAACACCTTCTTCCATGGTAGGTTCTTGTAGGCGTTGTGGCATTCTGTGCCTATACATGAATTACATTGTCAATTTAATCTTCACTAGGTTATGGAAATCTTTTCAATTTCTTCTCCCTTTCTGAGTTGTTCATTGTTGTGCTTTCTACTATTTGCACTTGTTTAGCTGCCACAAGCAAAGCGAGGAACACCTTGTTATATGGCCCCTGAATTGTTTGAGGATGGAGGTGTCCATTCTTTTGCATCTGATTTTTGGGCCCTAGGTTGTGTGCTATACGAGTGTTATACAGGGAGGCCTCCTTTTGTAGGAAAGGAATTCACTCAACTTGTAAAATCCATTCTCTCAGATCCAACTCCTCCACTTCCAGGAAGTCCAAGCTCTTCTTTTGTCAATATTGTTAATTCTTTGCTGATTAAAGATCCAGCTGAAAGAATAAAATGGTTTGAGCTTTGTTTACATGCCTTTTGGAGGACAAAATTTTCTCTGGTAGCTTTCCCTCCTCAGCCTGCTTTTGAAAACATGATTGAGTTATATGCTAAACCATGTCTCTCAGAGCGTAACAGTGACAGATCTTCTCAAAGCAAGACTCCTAAATATAGGGAAAAAGTTTCAAAAGGGGCTTCAAGAAAAGATGAGAATTCTCTCATGGCTTTAAGAGGCCACGAGACAGCAGTCAAAGGTACACCAATTGGCTGTAAAACTCAAACAAAACCTTCTGGAAGAGCAGTGGAGGAGAAGCATAAAGATCAGTCCAGTGCTATTAAGCGTGTGAACCTCTTGAGGTTATCTAGAATAGCCAAAACAAACTTACAGAAGGAGAATGAGAAGGAAAACTACCGTAGGCCTTTTCCAAATAGCTCTGAGAATGAGTCTGAAGTTAAAATCGAGAATACTGATATGGAACTTGATTTTGATGAGAACACTGAAGAGGACGTGCCTGATGAACCTGATGGATCAGATGTTCCTACTTGCACAATTGAAGGAAAAATTTCATGTCAGAATCAGCAACAGCTCAAAGCGGAAGAAAGGGATAATAACATGGACCAATCAGATAGCCAAGCCATCAGTAGTTTGTCGACCTCTGGTGAATCAAAAGCACATGATCAAGAGTCATCTTCCAATCATGTTGAAGTTGCTTCAACCCCACCCAGTGTCAGTTCCCAAAACAGAAATCAGAGAATTAAGGAGAGTCCAGTATCTGCTCCTGATTCTGATTGTTCAAAATCATCCAACAATATCTCCCAAGTTCTCTGGCATCCTTCAGATCTTTCTGTAAGACCCGTAATGCCAAGCAGAAAAGCTGATAAGTTGTCAGAGGTAATTCCTTCACTACCATTTGAGGCACCGCAACCTTCTGACTTTGTAAAGATGTCAAAGGAACAATTGGATGCACTGAATAATAGGATCATAGCAATATTTGGTGGAAATGCTGGTATCAGCGAGAAGCAAAATGTGATTAGATATCTTGAGATGCTTAGCAACAATGCAGATGCAGCCAATATCTTGACTAATGGTCCCATAATGATCATGCTTGTCAAAATGCTTAGGCAGTCCAAGACTTCAGCTCTGCGTGTTCAACTTGCTTCACTTATTGGCTTATTGATTCGCCATTCTACTTTTATTGAAGATGAGTTTGCAAATTCTGGGATTTTAGGTGCACTTACCGATGGTCTTAGGGACAGGCAGCAAAAAGTGAGAAGGTTTTCGATGGCTGCATTAGGTGAATTACTTTTCTATATTTCCACTCAGAATGAGCATGCAAGGGATAATAACCCACCTGAATTTCCATCAAAAGACAACAAGCCTGTATCTGGCTGGCAGGTTTGTTTTCAAATGCCATTACTTTAAAACTGTAGACTGTATGCCACATTAGTGGAGTCTTGATTTTCTAGAATGTTGATTGTATACCAGTTAAGTAACATCTTGATTTTCTATGATGTTGCTTCTAATGTACCCTTGTTTTGAACAATTCAGAAACTGCCAAAATATAATGTTAATATAAAGTTGTGAGGTTATTAGTCGATGCTTCAAGAGAGCTGTAGCTTGTGCAGTACCCACTAATGCTGTTTTCTTTCGTAGCAGATTTTTGCTTAAATTTGTAAGGAGTTTCTTTGGCTCTTGGCAGGTTCCAAATTCATTGATTTCATTAGTGTCATCCGTTTTACGTAAAGGAGAGGATGATATGACTCAACTGTATGCATTAAGGACAATTGAAAACATTTGCAGTCAAGGAGGACAGTGGGCAGCTCGTTTTACCAGCCAGGATGTGATTAGTAACCTTTGTTACATTTATCGTGCTGCAGGGAAGCAGGAGAGCACGAGGCTAACTGCAGGTTCTTGTTTGGTTCGCCTTGTTCGTTTCAATCCCCAAAGCATTCAATCTGTTATAGACAGATTTTCACTTAAGGATATTGCATCTACTCTCAGCAAAGGAAGTCTCCGAGAGCAGCAAATCAGCCTAAATCTTCTAAATTTGGCTTTTCTTGGAAGCCATCTGTTCTCAAATATAGGACGGTACCTTCTACCTTTGGTGGAGGACAAGAATCTGGTTCCTAGTCTTTTGTCTCTTATTGAGCAAGGAAGTGAAGTTTTACGGGGCAAAGCACTTGTTTTTGTCGCTCTTCTTTGTAAGAATGGTAAGAGGTGGTTACCACAATTCTTTTGCAATGCAAGGTTACTCCCCACAGTAGACAGATTGGCAAAAGAGAAGGATAACTATCTAAAGCTGTGTCTGGATTCATTTCTTCAAGTTGTGGCAACAACCATCCCGAGTTTACTGAATTGTATAACTGGAGATATTCAACAAATGATGGCTGGAAGGCGACAGATTTCTGCCCTTACCAGTCGATCTGCTCCAAAGAACAATATTAATTTGTTTCCTGTTGTTCTTCATCTTCTTGGATGCTCATCATTTAGAAACAGAGTTGTGACTCAGCAGGTCTTAGAGCAGTTGGCAAATCTTATTCAAGTTGTGGAGACACCATTTCAAGTAAGTAGTATCTGAGCCATAGTTTTGACAGCACATTTTCATTGTTCCTTACGAAGTTAATATATAGTTTCTCTGAGCAACTAGAAAGTACACACATATATACTGCCAGGGCTTGACTGACGTTCTAAATATGTTGAGACTTTAAATGACATGTTACTTGCCAGATGCATGTGTAGTAATGTGTCTCGTCTTTGACATGAAAAGAGAAAATCAGAAAACAAGAGGATAGATAGTTAAAATGTCTGTTGCAAGTAGTAACCAATGGCCATAATGCCATACTGCAAATTGTGTTAGAAATTTCTAAGACAGGCCTTTTGGAAGTATGTTATTGGTATATCTAAATAGAAGTTTTCACCTAGCTGTTTCCACAGTTATAGTTCTGTTACCTTTCTTTGTATAATTGACTTCTTACCATTTTGAAGTGGACAGTGGATACTTTACTTCCTTGTGCCAAAATATTAATACATAAGATAAATAGTCATCGGCATTATTCCACCACATATGTTAAAACTCTGAATTTACTATGATATTCTAATTAAGTCGAACCTCCACCTATAGTTTATTTTAGATCAGATGCTTACTATGATATCGAAACCCCAGTTCTGCTGGTTATTGTTGTTCTGTTTCTTTTGAATTTGTCACTGGTAGGTCATTTCATCTTCAGTTTACACATGATAGGACTTAAATTTCATGTAATCTTATATTTAAATTGGCCTCTTCACTAATCAATTGAAATACCAGCATTGACTACTCTTTTCATTGACTAGGGATGGGATGACTTCCAAATAACATTGTTACGGATTCTGGAATCCATACCTGAGGAGTCTCCAGTAATCCTTGAAAATCCTAACATTTTTATCCGTGGAATTCTCCCTAGCCTTGCTGTTCTTTACAAGGGCAATAGAGATGGTAATGCCAGATTTTTGTGCCTCAAAATTATGTTTGATGTGATGGACATCATCTTGAATGAATCTTCATTAAAAGATCAAAGGTCAGAGGATCTGAAATTGATATCTAACTCTCATTTTCTTGCTCTCTACCCCACCTTGATTGAAGATGAAGATCCCATTCCCATGTATGCACAGAAGCTTTTAGTGATGTTAATCGAGTTTGATTATATTAAAATCTCTGACATTTTAGATCTCAAAATGGTCTCAAAATGTTTTGAATTTTTGCTTGGCGATCTGACAAATGCCAATGTAAACAATGTCAAGTTGTGTCTAGCTTTGGCTTCAGCTCCGGAAATGGATTCTAAGTTACTTTCACAGCTGAAAGTAGTTAGGAAGATTGGAAATCTCTTGGAGTTCGTATATGCTAAGGATATGGAAGATTTTCTCGAACCAACTGTTGGTTTGTGTAGGGCTTTTCTTCTATGCTCCATAGGCAGTAGGAAAGGTTTCGTTTATACCAAAGAACCCACACTTTTAGGCCCCATTTCTTCCGAGCCAAGTGCTCGAATTGATCTGCAGCAATGCATACGAGACATAACGGATTTTGGCAGCAATGTTGGAGTCTTACTGGAGTTGAGTGCTTCTCATGAAGCAAGCATTGCAGATATTGCCTCTGAATGTATCATATTGTTGCTCAAGGCAGCTCCAAGGGAAGCCACAACTGGATTCCTGACTAATCTTCCAAAAGCAGGTTCAATACTTTTGTCCTGGCGCAAGGGCACCTCTTACTTGATCTTGCAGCGGATATTGCATACTGTCGGTTATTCCTGCAGGCAATGCCTGTCACATGCCATGATACTGTCAATAACGAAACCCGAAATTACATGGATCGAATGTATTGTTTCCGATCTGAAAAGCTCAAATATACCCGAATTAGCTGATGTTGCTTCCCTTGTACTCTTAGAGTTGCAGCGGCTGCCATGTTGCGTTTGAACTTCCTGAGGTTGTCTAACTTCATTTTCTCTTGTTTCTTCTATACATAAACAGTTTCTGAGATTTACTGTATAACTGTTACAGGCCATTGTAAATTAACTGATTCCTCCAACGGACGCTAACATATTTATGGCGTGGTGGACTATGGCGGCTAAAATGATCCATGTTTGAGGTGAGTTATATATTTATTCGCTACTTTTTCTCGGTCTGTAACTGAATAATCCATGCATACTTCCTATCGTCATTGACATATTCAATTTTAAGTTGCTTTTTTTCTCCTTGAGAATTTACTCCAAAGATAATGCTCCACATTTATGCATGCCTTTTGGACTCTGTCAAATCGTATTGAGTTGATGCAAGAGGGACGGGACTTTACTTCCCCTGTTTATTGGCCTGGCCTGATTTGGTTCAGTTCCAGCCTAATTCAATGTGTGACACTGTTTAATAAAAAATTATATACTTATATCGGTATCTAATATCTAATATTTACATTTAAATTCGAATAATATAGATGGCACTGCCGTTTACCTTATACAGTGTTCCATTTAGTTATACTTTTTTCTCTTTACATTTCTTAAAATATTTCTTTTAGATACAAGTACGAAGATCTTCTAAAATATTTCAAATATATAAAATATAAAACATAAATATAATCTATATATTTCAAATATATAAAATATAAAACATAAATATAATCTATATGAAAGTATGAGTTTTAAAAACTTTTGAATTGATGTAAAATCTTTTATTTTTATCATATTAAATTGACATTTAAAAATATTTATTATTTAATTTAAAATTATCAATTATAATTCTATTTAAAAATAAGTTGTGATAATTTTATTGATTCTAAAATAGAATTATAATTTGAATAAGGTTTAGTTTCTTATTGTTGTTGCAATTGAAAATTGCTTTTCATAAATGTTTTTAAACAAAAATGGTTTTGAAAAGTGTAATTTATTAATTTAAGTGTTTGTTGTTAGAAATTGTAGTGAGAAGTTAAAATGATTATTTTAGACATAATGATGAAAAATAAATAATAAATTAATTTAAATGCTATTTAAAAAAATGATCTAATGGTACATAACATACAAAAATTAAATATTTTTAAATAATTAATATAAGTTAATTTTAAACTACTTTCCCACCAATCGCTAAAGTGTTCAATTTTAAACTACTTTCCCACCAATCGTTATATTTTTAATATTAAACATTTAAAATAAAATTAAAAAATAATTATATTAAATATAAATATTATAACAAAAGATATATTTCATGTTTTTAATTAAAGTGAATTTATTAAATTACTTGTTAAGATATTCCTTATTGCTTCTATTTTATAACTATATGAATTGTTTTATTCATTACCACCACTATCATCATCATCATCATTTTCTTTATCATTATCATCATTTTCTTTTGCTTTTCAAAATTATTACTTGCCATATCTTCAAAATGTCTAATTTTTAAGTAAACTAAAAGTTCATTCAATCATACTGACGAATGTGAATAATTGAATATTTTTTTTACTGGATATGATTTTTCTTCACAAAAGTCAAGTAAATGATATTGTTCTCCTCAATACGCTCCTAGAAAATCTTTTAGTTGAAGATATTTAGAATCAACAAAATAATACTTTTTATAAATTGTAAGAAAAATAAAAAAATCCATTAAAGAATTTATTATTTGAATAAATTAAATAAATGAATAAATTACCATTTGACGAGCGTGAGAGCTATAATCATGGATCTCAAATTGAATAAATTACCATTTGACGAGTGTGAGAGCTATAATCATGGATCTCAAATTGCATTAAAAAAGATCCCGGTGTCATGTATCAAACTTATTGGTTGAAAAGCGCTTTTAAACAAAAGTGATTTTGAAAAGTGTGATGGAAAAATGTTGTGGAAAAAGTGTAATTTATTAATTTAAAAGTTCTTTCATTATTGTAAAAATTGTGGTGAAAAGTTAAAATGACTATTTAAGACATGATGAAAATTAAGTACTAGATTAATTTAAATGATATTTAAAAATAACAATCTAGCGGTATATAAGATAAGAAAATCAATTCCTTTTAAATAATTAATATAAATTACTTTTTTCATTTTAAATAAATAGAAAATTGTATTTTGCTAAAATGTTAAATTTAAAGTATTTTCCCACCAATTGTTAAATTTTAATATTAAATATTTGAAATAAAATTCAAAAAAGAAATAAATAGTTACATTAAATATAAATATCACAACAAAATACATATTTCATGTTTTTAATTTAAGTGAACTCATTAAACGGTAAGCTATGCTATGGTATTCCTCATTGCATCCATTTCGTAACCATATGAATTGTTTAATTCAATATTGTCATCATTATGCATGTTTTCTTAATTAATAATATTATCACATGCCCTATCAATATTTTTATATTTTATAAAATTTGCATCTAGTCTTATATGTTTTGGAATAAAGTTGTGTATCGCCATTGTAGCAACAACAATCATAGTTTGCCTTTTCAAAAATATAACTTGGTATATCCTCAAAATGGTCCATTTTTTCAAGTACATCAAAAGTTTGTTCAATCACACTATGTAATGACAAATGTGAATAATTGAATACATTTTTTTTTTACAAAGTGTGAATGATTGAATACTTATTTACCAAATATAGGGTTTTTTTTTCTATGAAAGTTAGGTATGGTCCAAGAAAACTTTTCATTTGTGAATATTTAGAATCAACAAGATAATATTTTCTGATAAATTGTAAGAAAGATAAATAATCTATTAAAGAACTTATATTTTGTTCAAATAAATTAAATAAATGAATAAATTACCATTTGACAGTGTGAGAATTTTAATCTTGGATCTTGAATTGCATCAAGAAAGAGTTCAATGTCATGTCTTGAACCTTCCCATTCGATTACTACAAATGTGAAGCACATATTAAAATCACATTCTGTCATAACATTTTGTGTTGGGATACCTTTTCTTCCTATATAAGGAATTTGCTCATTTAGTTGAAGAATAGTCGGAATATGTGAATGTAACACCCCAAATATGGTCTAGACGTTATAGCTAGATTTTAAAGGTTAAATTGGCCACCGAAATGAGAAAGTAAAACGTTCAGATTCTTTTAAAACTCCTATTTTAACTAATTTTAGAAAAACTTGTGCATTTTTCTTAGTTAAAATAAAACATCAAATAATTAAATTGGCTAAGAATAGAATTCATATTATTACGTTACATGTTATTTTTGGAAACTCAATTGATCTGTTTCTATTCTAGTGATTTGTTTTTCAAAAACTCTTTTATTACACAGCAAAAAAATCGTGAAATTAAAAATTTTATATTTCAAATCCATATTTCATTTGAATTAAAACTAGTTTATATGTTTGATTGATTTTTAGTATAAATACCATGCATACAAATAAAATCCCAAATAACGCAACCCAAAATCCAAAACCAAACTCATGCCACAATTCAAAAAAACATTATACTCCCAAATATAATATGATAAATAATATTTTAAAAGAAATACTTTATTTATAAAAGTTCGAGATGAGCCATCCAAATGTTTCATCTGATCCTAACTTTGAGAATTAACTGAAAGGAGAAAAATTAGGGGGTGAGATTTAAGAAGCTTAGTGTGAGTCAAAGAGTAACAATTCAGACATAAAGACATTCTCAAAAAATGATAAGCCATCCATACAAAGCCAACAACGATACATAGCAAATCATCAATTAGTGCCAACAAAACAAAATTCATAATAAACATGACTATTATCAATCAATGCATGAGCATGGGTATGAACAAATGATGCAATGCAAAATGTCAACAGAACAAATCTTACCCCCTCCGCTACATACTAGCTCTACCCATCCAATCACACCAAATAAGGCTACTAGAATCCATCCATCCGTCACACCAAATTGTGGTCTTTAGCCACCAAAAAATATGTAGGCAAGTTTCCAGGTTATAACATCCGAAACCCGACCTAGACGTTATGACTGGGTCTGGAGAGAGTACATCAGCTCATTAAAGAGCTTTTGATTTTATCTAACTCAGTCTGTGTTTCGAAAGTATAAATTTTGGAAATTTTTTTACATATTTTTAGAAAAATCTTATGTTCAAAACAGTAAAATCACTTAATCACTTGTTTAGTTTTGTAGCGCAAATTTCAGAGTTTTAATTTTGAAAACTGAGTTCTAATTTGGTAAATTGTATAATCTTGCAATTTTATTTTAAAAATACCAAAAACTAACGGACAAAACAAAAACCATAACCAAGTCCAAAAGCAGCCTTACGGTCCAAAAAGTCCAGAAAAGTTAAAAACATAGACCATTTTATTTAATTAATCGAGAAACAATTCGAGCTCCCGCACACTGTCCGATCTTAAAATCTATAATTACCTGAAAAGTCAGAGATAAAACAAAGGGGTGAACTATAAGGCTCAGTGTATAACTAAACTCAAATAGAGAACACACATAACGCAATATACAAATAAGAGTATCACAGAGAATTTCATAACGATCAATTGAGCAGAATCGAGAATGCATGATTATGTCAATGCGATATTTCTAAAAAAAAACATAATGCAGAGAAAACTTCCTACTTAACTCCGATATATACCAAAATCGAGTTTCTTAAAACTCATCTAACCAAAACACACCAACAGATAATTGTGGTCAATACCACCAAAGTTGTAGTTAAACTGCCAGACCAGATATATGTGATTATGTCATTATATTGCAATCAAGCTTCCAGAACAGAATTGTGGTTAAACCACCAGATGGTGCAAATTATTAAACTGCAGAACTTCCTCCTTACTATAATAACCCAACCCCATGTAATGTGACATGACATGCATATACAGAATCAGAGTGGTAAGCATGTAATTTCATACTTTGTAGAGAAGATATATCATATTTCAATTCACTTAATCTAGAAAAGCCACAATGTTACATGCTATGGAATTGAAACAAAGCATAACTCATCATTAATCGGATATACCCAGCTAAACAACAAACATACAAACATAACTCCCAGATTTATAAGTCAGAAATGAATTACACACTACTGACATGCTTGCAGATGTTACACATGCAATATCAAACTTACAAACAATAGTTAATAAGTTAATAAAGTAGCACATACTGTAACACCCCTTACCCGTACCTGAGACTGGGACAGGTACGAGGCATTACTGGATATATATGTGAGCATAAACGGAAAATATGGGTTATAAAATTTCGTTTCAACTCAAAACAAATCCACTAACATTGTAGTGTCCCAATTTTGGGCCTACGAGGCCCTAAACAAACATTGAGAAAGGTTCGGGACCAAAATAAAGATCTGAGGAAAACTTATAGTTTAATACCTCACACACCCGTGTTGAGATCACACACACGCCCGTCTGCATTGGGACACATTCGTGTGGTCACCCCGTGTCCAAAACTTGAGCATTCAATTAGATTCACACGGCCAAGACACACGCCCGTGTATCTAACCCGTGTTCGACACTGATTTAAAATTTTAAGTGCAGGAGACACAAGGTCATACCAAAAGCCCAAGTGTGATCCGTGTGTCTACCTGGACACACGCCTGTGTGTCTACTCGAGTGGACCTTATTAGGCTACTTTTCAAGCCTTTGGCCACCCTCAATTGCCCACTCTCATCTATAATTTCTACTGATATCTAACATGCCCCAATTGCACTCAAGTTCTATCATAATTGTCAATTTCATGTAAACCTCATATAATTGGTTTGCACATGCTAGGTTTCCCTTTTTGTATTAAAGATTATAATATCATTAATCACAATATCAAATTTGGCTCGTATTTTGACTCATTTCCAACTGTGATCCTTCCAATTTCGAATGAATTGGTCACATTTATCGTATCCATTCATAATACACCATGTAATCATTTCAACAAGTAAAAATTGCATGATTAGTAGGATAACAACCTACACCAATACAGGCCATATATCAAGGCCATACCCAAAATGAATACACATAACATTTAAGCCTTTACATTGCTAGCCAAAAGACACATATGACAAAATGACCCAAAAATATCTATACATGCCATTGAACAAAATAAAGTATCTATGTACCAAAGCTGGACTAGTTGATAGTGTGTTGACTCTCCAACCGTCTTCCATCCTTTACGAGTTCTCGAGCTCTAAAAGACAGGGAAAAGAGAGGGATAAGCATTTTCATGCTTAGTAAGCTCGACTAACCGGAAAGTAAATTTACCAAGTAATTAGTATACATCCTTAATAGATAAAGAAACCAATAAGTATGAAATGGTTTCCTATCACATGCATTCAACCAATGAGTTAGTCACATAACAAAACACCATGTAGTTTATCTTAGATGAGCTCATCATTCAACATTTAATTTTGTACATGTATTTCATGTTAATCCCGTTGAATGTCTAGGAAATCTCGATGGAATATCTATCAACCGTCAATTCATAAGGAGGATCATTTCAAGTGTGCACTCCCGCGAATCTCACATCTTATGGCAGGATTACCAGTCCAGCTAAATCCACATATCATAAATTCATAAGGTGATGTCGGGATTACCAGTCCAGGCTAAGTCCCTTATTGTGACAAACACCTTTAATGAGCTCAGATCTGAATTACTAGTCCAGGCTAAATTCAGAGCCTGATCGGATTACCCGTCCGGGCTAGATCCTTTTCATAATTGAGATCAGCGGATTACCCATCTGGGCTAAATCCTTTCTGCAACACATGCAGGATCTCATTACACATGTAAAACATGGTTTATCCATCGAATTCCCTTTTTAACCTCAACCGAGACAATTTTTCAACAAATCATTATTAGGAATGCATTTCATGAAATCTTATGTTATCAATAAATGCAATCATCATTCATTCACAAATCATATAATTGGGCATATTAGGAGTTTACTTTAAGTTATCCAAACTTCGCTAGTATTCGTTTCGGTGCTGTGTTTCGATTATTCCGAAACCTTTCGCTTTCCTCGATCAACCTTCGAAATTTGTTCCTCAGGGTCTATTACAACAAAATTAAATTATAACACTCCACATTATACATTTCAGGTCTAAATTTCACCCCCAGTCCAAATGACCATTTTGCCCCTAACCTTTCACATTTTTACGATTTAGTCCCTAGGCTCGTATAATGAAACACCTGCAATTTCTATCTTACCCAAGCCTAGCTGAATGTTTTTCCCTCTTATGGCAGCCCACATTTTCCATTATTTCTCATTTTCACCACATATTTTATACCTTTTTCAAAAAGGTCCTAAAGGGGTTTTTCATGAAAACCACCTAGAAAAAGATGTCTAACACTCATCCAACTTTCATATTCCTCCATAATCCATAAAACTACAAGTAACTCATGCATGGGTAAATTTTTAAACATGAACCCTAGCATGAAATATGGGTAGAAATGGAGAGAGCAAGCTACCGAAATTTTAAAAATACAAAGAACATTAAAAACGGGGTTTAGGAGTACTTACTATTGAGTTTGAAAAGCTTGAAAACCCTAGCTATGGAGGTCTTGAGAGTTTCGGCTGGTACAAAGGAGAAAAATGGCTGATTTTTGTTTCATTTTCCCCATTTTATTTCATTAAAATGCCAAATGACCAAAATGCCCTTAAGCCATTTCTTTAAAATTTCATCCATGCAAGCCCATTTTTGTCCAAAAACTTAGAAATTGGACAAATTGGTCTCCAAGACCTTCTAATTTATAATCTAAAGCAATTTAATACAAATTACTTCTAGAATCCAAGTTTTGCAATTTATTCAATTTAGTCCCTAATTTCCAATTGAACGCCTTACTCAAAGAATTTCTTAATGAAACTTTAACACATGCATATTATCATATTCTAGGCCTCATAATAACCAAAAAATAAATATTTTGATGTCAGATTTATGGTCCCTAAACCACTATTCTGACTAGGCCCTATTTCGGGATGTTACATTTCTCCCTTTTGGGGACTTTTGTCATCAAAAGTCTTATCATCTATATATTGGCTTCTCATGGTTTATCTTGGCTCCCATGTAGCCTCTTCCACACCATGTCGGTGCCATAAGACTTTTACCAAAGTCATGTCTTTATTTCTCAACTGCTTAACCTCACGAGCCAAAATCTTGACCGGTTCCTTGCTATAAGTCATGTCCAGTCTAATTTCAATCTTAGTCGGTGAAATTACATGAGAGGGGTCTGATCAGTATCGCCTTAACATAGATACATGGAACACATCGTGAATCTTTTCCAGGTCGGGTGGCAATTCCAAACGATAGGCTAACGGTCCAACTCTTTCGGTGATCTCGTATAGTCCGATAAATCACGGACTCAATTTGCCTTTCCGACCAAATCTCAACACCCTTTTCCATGGAGATACTTTCAAGAATACTCTATCTCCAACTTGGAACTCAATTTCCTTTCTTTTCAGATCAGCATATGACTTTTGCCTATCCAATGCCCCTTTTAGACAATTTTGTATCACTTTAACTGTAACACCCCTTACCCGAGACCATCGTCGGAGTCGAGCACGAGGCGTTACCTTACTTAGCTTACTAATTCGGGGCATAAAAATTTGATTTTAAAATTAATTTAGTTTCATTCATTTAATATGTCCTTAAAAAGGGTCCTCGAGACCCTAAAAATGAAATTGAAATAGTTCAGGAACAAACCGGAATCGAGAAAAATTTTCCGATCACTTAAACAAATCAAAACAATTTATTTCATCTTTCATAAATAAACTATCCATCTACGTCATAGTCACTAAATAAATCATAAATCGAGTTACGAAACTCAAAATCCAAATCCGTAAATTTTCTCTAAAACTAGACTCATATATATTTTTACTAAATTTTTTTCAGAATTTTTTGTCTAGCCAATTAGTACAGTTTATTAGTTAAAGTTTTCTCTATTTTAGTGTTCGGCTGCTCTGACATCTGTTCACTACGAATTAATTTTCTCCCTGTAAAGAATTCAAATAACCATGCTGTTTATTTTCTTTAAAATTAGACTCAATAAGGAATCTATACATATAAAGTATAACTTATAATTATTTTTTTACAATTTTTAGTGAATTTCTAAAGTCAAAACAGGGGATTCAAAAATCACTCTGACCCTGTCTCACCAAAATTTAAATATCTCGTAAAATACAACTCCTTTATTTACTATGTTTCTTTCATATAAAAATATACTCAATAAGGTTTAATTCTATATCTCATTCACTATCTAAATCAATTTCTACTATTTTTAGTGATTTTCCAAATTCACGTCATTATTGCTGTCCAATACTATTTTAAAGCTAATTTCACCTTTTTCATGATTTCCATGGAATAACTAGCATTTAGGCATACATAACACCAAACATGTCCTTGATTAGCCATTCCAACTGCTAATCATTATCAAGCATTTACATACCATTCATCAGCCATATCATAAGATCATACACACAAAATGGCTACGATGCTATACATGCCATACTCAAAATGAAACGTCTAGCTATACCAAAATAATCCTTGTGATAGTGTGCCCGGACCTCCGACGTCCTTTACGGTCCCCGAGTTAGCTTGACAAAACTATAAAAAGAAGGAAAATAAAGGGGGTAAGCATTAAGCTTAGTAAGTTTTCATGCAAATAAATAACAACATTCATAAGAATTATCTTACTACTTGGCATGATACTACTTAATGCAACTTCATTAATTGTCATAGACATATTTTAAACTTCTTCACTTATTCACTTACTTAAATACTTACTTACTTAATCAAATTTATTAATACATTTTACTTACCTTTTTCCTTATCAAGCATGCATGAACATTATATACTTACCTTTGCTCTTCTAGCATGAAATTGTCTTACCTTTTTAGCATAACTCGTCTTACCTTACCTTACCTTGATATTCTCTTTAAATTTTCCCGTTGAACCACTTGGAATACTAAGGATACATTGGTACCTTACCATTGCCATGACTTGACATGGTCTTGCATGGTATCCTTTTAAAGCTTACCATTGCCATGTCTTGACATGGTCTTGCATGGTATCCTTGCCTTATGAACTCACCAATGCCATGCCTTGGCATGGTCTTACATGGGACCTTTGCCTTATAGTAACTTATCAATGCCATGTCTTGACATGGTCTTACATGATTTCCTTGCCTTAGAAAACTTACCAATTTCCATGCCTTGGCATGGTCTTACATGGTATCCTTAAACCCTAATGTCATGACATTTGTATCCTACACATTCCTAAGGTTCAACCGGGACTTTCTGAAATTACTTCTCCGTCAATTCATGCTTGAGTATTCTTTGAATAATTTCATAAAATAAATATACACATGCTGGAAATTAACAACATTAACATAAAACAATAGAATATTGCATTTATTTACCGCAAACTTACCGCGAAACAAAATACGATCAACTATATCGATTTAGTCCACTATCTTTTTCTTTCCCCGGTCTAACTCCGGATTTCATTCTTCTTAATCTATAATAATAAAAAAATTAGCTTATTTAATACTCACATTTATTAAAACAGTCCTTGACTCAAAATTTGGCAAAATTACATTTTTGCCCCTAAACTTTTACATATTTACACTTTTTCCCCAAGTCTCGAAAATTAAACTTCATCCTATATTCTTATGTTTTATGACATGCTGATCATTTTTCCCTTCTATGACAACATCAAATTCTGACTCTAACATGTACTTATGAACATTAGGTATTTTTACCGATTATGTCGTTTTACTCGTTTTCACGTAAAATCGTTTAGCAAAAGTTGTTTAACACAATTTCAAGCTTCATATTCTACCATAAAACATCAAAATAAACACATTTCACCTATGGGTATTTTTCCAAATATAAACCCTAGGTTAAATTATTGCTAGAATAAGCTTAATCAAGTTACCAGGACTTCAAAAACGTAAAGAACATTAAAAACGGGGCTGAAACGGACTTATAATCGAGCTTAGAAGCTTGAAAAACCCTAGCTATTTCTTCCTCATGTGGAATTCGGCCAAGGGGTTGAATATGAACAAAAATTGGCTTTTAATTTTGTTTTTAATTCATTTTAATAACTAAATAACCATAATGCCCTTAATTAAAAACTATGGTGTTTTATCTTCCTTTAGGTATTTTTGTCTAGTATAATGGTCTAATTACTATCCAAGGACCTCCACTTTAAAAACCCATTACTCACAAGTACTTAGTACCTTTGTGAACTAGAACACACATTTTACAACTTTTTCAATTTAGTACTAAATATCAAATTGGACCCTCTATCGATAAAATTTCTAAACGAAATTTTCACACAATTATGCAATCATGCCATAGACCTTAAAATGATAATAAAATAAATTTTTCTACCTCAAATTTATGGTTTCACAACCACTATTCCGTTTAGGCCCTATTTCGGGATGTTACATTAACTTTCTCTTCAGTTTCTTTAATCAGATCAACTCCATGAATCTGACTTTCCTTATGTTCTGTCTAGTACAATGGAGTTCGGCACTTCCTGCCATACAAGGCCTCATAAGGTGCCATCTTCAAACTTGTTTGAAAACTATTATTGTAGGCGAATTCTACCAACGACAAGTATTTTTCTAAGCTACCCTGAAATTCGAGGATGCAACATCGCAACATATCCTCGAGAATCTGAATCATCCATTCAGACTGACCATCGATTTGAGGGTGAAAAGCTGTACTAAAGCTCCACTTCGTAACCAAGGCTTCTTGTAATTTATTCTAGAATCTCAAAGTGAACCTCGGTCTGTCGCCGGTGTCGGACACGAGGGGTTAACAAGCCAAGTTCACATGTTTTGCCACCAATTTGACATTTCCAGTCAGGCTGGAAAACTGCATCACCGTCGCCTTAAAAATCATATCTCGAGTTTCAAAACTCGGAAACTGGTTTCGTAAATTTTCCCTGAATTTAGACTCATATATCCATCCATGGATTTATTTCTAGAATTTTTGGTTGGGCCAATTGGTACAGTTTATTAGTTAAAGTCGCCCATGTTACAGGGATCGACTGCTCTGACCTTCGCGCGCTATAACTTGAATATCTCTCTGTAAAGGGCTTTAATACTGGTATCGTTTGTTTCTAATGAAACTAAACTCAAAATGGAATCTGTACATATAAGGCATGACTCTAATTCTTTCTGGATAATTTATAGTAAATTTTTTAAGTTGCGACAGGGGACCCAGAAACCGTTCTGGCCCTGTCTCACAATAGCTTTCATATCTCTTAACCTGTAACTCCTATGACCATTTCGTTTCTTCCATATGAAAATAGACTCATCAAGGTTCATTTACATAGCTTATTCACTATTTAATACCATTCCTACAAATTTTGGTGATTTTTCACATTCACGTCACTACAGCTGGCAGCTTCTGTTTTTAAGGTAGGTCTTACCTATTTTGTAGTCTCCATGAACCAACTAGTCTTGCCATACATAGGTTCATATATGATCATTTTAACCATACCAATGGCTGATCATGTGACCAACACTCCCATTTCCAATCCATAATCACATCATGACACCATATATATACATACAAACCACAAATAGTCTAAGTTCATGCTTCCTTTTACGAGCCATTTTCGCATGGCCGTATACATATACATCACCACATTTTTAAACCAACAAGGGGTAGTCCTATACATGCCATTTCAAAGTTCAACCAAAAGTTTATACCAAAATAGAGGCGTTGATAGTGTGGATGACTTCGACTTTATTGATCCCGAATCCGATTGCTATCGAGCGAAATCTATAAAACAGAGAGCCAAAGCAACGGGGTAAGCATTTTTATGCTTAGTAAGTCTCAAGGAATATAATCAGCTTTAATTAAAGCAATACATTGACATAACCGAATGCATCATTCCATTAATATACATTCACATAATCATTCTCACTTCACACTTCATCATTATATACTTTCACAAAGTATCAACCAATTCAATAGCTGAAATTTGTTAGTCGATTGAGCGAATGTTGCTCAAACATGTCGACTTTCCAATGCACATATAAACGTACCTTATTCTTTGGGCTTTTCGAGTGTACTAATTGAATTTATTACAGCAACCAACACTCACCTCCAGCCCAAGATTCTTCGGAATATAACCGGATATAACCATGTGCACAAATGCCTTGGTCTTAGCCGGATAGAATGACTTCACGAATGCCTTGGTCTTAGCCGGATATAGCCACTAGCACAATTGCCTTGGTCTTAACCGGATATAATTTCCAGCATAATTGTCTTCGGGGCTTAGCCCGGATATCATTCAATTTCTCATGCGCACATACATCAATAATCATTGGACATACATATTTCATTTTCGTTACTAAGGCTCAAACACAATTATGATCACTAGCATAATCGCCTTCGGGACTTAGCCCGGGTATCATTCAAATACTCATACACACATAATCAATAATCAATAATCAATACACATCCATACATCATTTCACATAATTCAAGTAGGGTCACTTCTTGAGGACTTACCTCGGATGTTGTCGAACGGCTTTTACGGCTATTCGATCACTTTCTCCTTCCCCTTGTCCAATTGTGGCCCTCTAAGCTCTTGAGCTAATTCAAACAAATTCAATTTATTAAAACCTCATTGTGCTAGCTTATGGCCGAATATGACAAGGAGTTTAAATGGTCATATGGCCACTCTTTAGCTTGAATACACAATGGTCATGCACATTTTATACTACATCAAGCAATTCAATACAATTCATTCGAGCATCAAGGAAAAGCTAAGGCCTTCAATAGGCTACCCAAGGCCGAATATTCATGTACATGTTGAGGCCAATTATGCACTTAATACCTCACAAAAACAGCATGCATTTTACTAGTTAATGCTTTGCATATTGTAGCTCAAAACTTATAATATAGCATCAAGCACTCATATGTGTGCTAGGCCGAATGTGCTTGCAATTTCACAATTATTCTTCAACATCTTCTTCTTTAAACAAACATATTCATCACTTCCTTCATAACCAAAACATCATGTGCAAACATATATATACATATATGAGCATGGCGAATTTCAAGGTGTCCATAGCCATCCAAAACACAAATTTTAACTAACATGCAAGAAGCATGAATCATGCTCATGAATGCATCATGGCGAATATGACAATCATGCCCTTTTAACTTCAATCATGGTTGAACAAAAGAAAACTCAAAATCTTACTCAAGAGTAGACAATCCATCATTGCATGCATCATCATCAAGCTTCACACTTAGCATGCAATGGCTTTATCACCATAACAACTTTGGCCAAATACCATTTCCATGGCATAACAAAGATTTGAGCCATGGCTAACATGCACATCAAGTTAGCAACCAAAACATGCATGAAACTCCTAACACAACCTCATACATACCTTAATCTTGATGCTAATTTAGCCAAATCTCCTTCTAGATCTCTTCTAAACCAAGCATGAAGCAAAAATCCTCCCCTTTTCCTTAGTATTTTGGCCAAGAAGTGAAAATAGATGAACAAATTTTTCTTTTCTTTCTTTAGGATATTCGGCCAAGGGCTATGGAGAAAGATGAACACTTTTTTTTTTGTTTCTCATCCTACTAACATTAATTTTTTTTTCCATACTCTTATTTTATTATTTCTAACATCCACCACTAGCAAAACATGTTTAAGACATGTTTTCTTTTGCCCATATTCATCACCATGGCCGCCACTTCCCTCTCTTTGGGTAAATTGACATGCAAAACCATTCTTTTGCATGCATGTACTATTAGACCTTTGAAGATTGGCCTATCACCTTTCAACAATGTTTCATATAAGTCCATCTAAATAAATTCACATGGAAATGATCAAATTAATGCATGCAACTTTCACACATGCATTTGCTAACATCATAAACATAGAATATAACTTCTAATTACTTATAAGACTCGGTTTAACGGTCCCGACACCACTTCCCGACTAGGGTCAAATTAGGGACGTCACACGGTCTCTGTCTGAAATAATTGACAGTGGTACTCCATGTAACCTTACAATCTCAGAAATGTATAAGTCGGCCAACTTATCAAGAGAGTAATCTGTCCTTATCGGAATAAAATGAGCCGACTTTGTCAACTTATCCACTACAACCTATATGACATCTTTCTTTTTCAGAGTCAAAGGCAATCCTGTCACGAAATCTATGGTAACTCTATCCCACTTCCATTCGAGAACCATCACAGGCTATGACAACCCTGAAGGTACTTGATGTTCAGCTTTAACTTGCTAACATACCAAGCATTTTGATACAAATTCAGAAATATCTATTTTCATGCCGTTCCACCAGTATATTTTCTTCAAATTGTTGTACATCTTGGTATTTCCCGGATGAATTGACAAACGGCTGTCATGTGCTTCTTGAAAAATCTTTCGAATAAGCTCATTGTCCTTGGGTACAAAAACCCTATCTTTGAACATCAAACATCAATCAGAACCAGTCCAAAAATCTAATTCAGTACCTGATTCACATTGAGTTCTTTTTGCTTGCAAGTCTCACCATATAAATAATGCCTCTAAATTTTCAAAACAAAAATGATGGCGGCAAGCTCTAGGTCGTGTGTCAGATAGTTCTTCTCGTGTGGCTTCAATTGCCATGAAGTATAGGCTATCCCTTTTCTCTCTTGCATAAGTACACAACCCAGTCCATTTAAGGATGCATCACTGTAGACCACAAACTCTTTTTCCAGTTCAGGTAGTACTAAAATAGGAGCTTCGGTTAGTAATGTTTTTAACTTCTCAAAACTTTGCTGAGACTTCCCCATCCATTCAAACTTAACATCTTTTTGTAGCAATCTCGTCATCGGAGTCGCTATCATGGAGAATCCTTTTACAAACCTTCGATAGTAACTGGCTAAGCCCAAGAAGTTTCTAACCTCGGTTACATTTTTTGGTGTTTTCCAATCGACAATAGCAGAGATCTTGCTTAGATCGACTCGGATGCCTTCACCCGAAACAATGTGACCCAAAAATCCTACCTCTAGGAGCCAAAATTCACTCTTGCTAAACTTAGCATATAATTGTTTCTCCCGTAAGGTTTGTAACACTGTTCTCAGATGCTTCGCATGTTCCGTCTCATCCTTAGAATAAATTAAAATGTCGTCAATGAACACAATGACAAACTTATCCAAGTATGGCCGAAACATTCTATTCATTAGATCCATGAATACGGCCGGTGCATTCGTCAACCCAAACGGCATGACAAGAAATTCATAGTGACCATACCTTATTCTAAAAGCTGTCTTAGGCACATCCGATTCTCTAACTTGCAACTGATAATAAGCAGACCTTAGGTCTATCTTAGAAAATACAGTGGCTCCCCTTAATTGGTCGAACAAATTGTCGATCCTTAGCAGAGGATACTTATTCTTGATAGTTACCTTATTCAATTTCTGATAGTCTATACATAGCCTCATTGAACCATCTTTCTTCTTTACAAATAATACAGGAGCACCCCAAGGTGAAAAGCTCGGCCTTGCAAAACCTTTATCCGTCAGCTCTTGCAACTGTGCTTTCAACTCTCTCAGCTCAGTTGGTGCCATCCTATACGGAGCAATTGAAATAGGAGCTGTCCCTGGTATTAATTCAATGCCAAACTCTATTTCTCTTTCGGGGGGTAGTCTGGGTAATTCTTCTGGAAACACATCTAGATACTCACATACTATCGGTGCAAACTCAATCTTCAACTCTATTTCCTTAGTGTGCAATACAAATGCAAGGTAGGCTTCATAACCTTTCCTCATATATCTCTGAGCAACCATTGCCGTGATTACAACTGGTGGCGAACCCAATTCTCTTGAATCGACCAGTAGAATCTCACCATCCGGGCATTTCAATTTAATATGCTTACTACCATAATTTACAATTACATCATGAAGGGCTAACCAATCCATACCAAGTATTACATCAAATTCATCAAATGGTAATAACATAAGGTTTGCCGGAAAGCAATGACCCTGAATAGTCAAAGGACAATTCTTACAGACTTTATTAACCATGACTGATTTGCCTAGTGGGTTAGACACTCTAATGATGAATTCCGTAGGTTCAACAGGTATGTTCATACTAGACATCAATCTCATGCAAATATATGAATGCATCGACCCCGGGTCAATTAAAGCAATAAACTTGTATTAAAAAGAGAAAAAGTACCTGTAATAACATCAGGAGCAGAGGATTCTTCTCGAGCACGTATCGCATACGTTCTTGTCGGGGCTTGAACCTTTGGCTTTGTAGTGTCTTTAGTCGCAACTTGACTGCCACTAGCACTCCCAGGGTATCTTGGAGGTCTACCCCGTGGATTGGGAGTACGACTTCGGGGCTACTTCCACTTCTTTTTCGACTTGCTCTGGGTAGTCTCTGAGAAAGTGGTCAAGAGAACCACATCTGAAACACACACCACTCTTCATTCGGCACTCTCCGAAGTGAAATTTGTTGCAACTTTTACACTTCAGCTTTTGATCATCTACACTCCCTACACTAGTCACCATCGGAGAGGAAGACTTCTGACTTCGTCGTTTAGAGCCTCTCGCTCTACCCGAATATCCTATTGATGAAGTGGAGCGTTCATGTTGGCTCCTTGCTTTCTTCGTGGAAAATGATAATGTTTTACCGCTGGACCTTTTGCTCACAACTCGAGCCTCTCTCTTTGCTTGCTTTCTTTCATTATTATGCTCCTTGGCCTTCTTGGCCCGATCAGCCAATGCGGTGAACTCCTGTATTTCAAGGATTCTGATCAACAACTTGATTTCCTCGTTCAGACCTTTCTCGAAGCGTTTACACATTTTTGACTCAGTTTGGACCCATTCAGTTTCATACTGACTTAGCCTTACGAACTCTCTTTCGTATTCTGCTACAGTCTTGTTCCCTTATTTGAGTTCTAGGAACTCCTTGCGCTTTGAGTCTAAGAACCTCTGACTGATGTATTTCTTTTTAAACTCTGCTTAGAAAAATTCCCAAGTAATGTTTTCCTTCAGCACCACAGAAGATACAGTCTTCCACCAGTGGTATGCAATATCCTTCAGGAGCAACACGGTACACTTCAAGCACTCCTCAGGTGTGTACGACAATTCATCTAATACCCATGTAGTATTCTCAAGCTAGAGCTCGTCTCTTTCGGCATCATCATTAACCTTAGCGCTAAATTCTTCAGCCCCATACTTTCTAAGCTTGTCTACAGGGGCTTTACCAACTTTCATAGGTACCATACCTCATGGTACTTCCTCATTAGGTTGGTTAGGGGGCGGGGGAGGTCGTGGTATGTTAGGGCGATTCCTTAAGTAATCCCCAAACCACACGTCTATCATTTCGAAAAAGGTGGCCTTAGCCTCTTCCCGGCTTTCAGACATAGACTTTCTAGTACTACTAGAAACAGTTTGATGTACGAAAGCTGGAGCATGGCTCTCGGCTCCCTCGGGCTCATCTTGTGCTTGATTGGAAGACATTTACTATATTCAAAAACAATTTAAATGGTTAGGAGATGTCACACTATCAATGTTCAAATAATGGCATGTCTAGTGAAATTCAATACTCTACATAGTAGTCCTAGAACTGACTAAATCGTAGCTCTGATACCACTAAATGTAACACCCCTTACCCGTACCCGAGATTGGGGACAAGTATGAGGCGTTACTGGACATATATGCGAGCATAAACGGAAAATACAGGTTATAAAATTTCATTTCAACTCAAAAAAAATCCACTAACATTGTAGTGTCTCAAGTTTTAGGCTTACAAGGCCCTAAACAAACTTTGAGAAAGGTTCGGGACCAAAATAAAGATCTGAGGAAAACTTATAGTTTAATACCCCACACACTCGTGTTGAGATCATACACACGCCCGTGTGCATTGGGACACACCCGTGTGGTCACCCCGTGTCCAAAACTTGAGCATTCTATTAGATTCACACGGCCAAGACACACGCCCGTGTGTCTAGCCCGTGTTTGACACTGATTTAAAATTTTAGGTGTAGGGGACACACGTCATACCAAATGCCCAAGGGCGATCCGTGTGTCACACACGGCCTAGACACACACCCGTATGTTTACCGGTGTGGACCTTATTAGGCTACTTTTCAAGCCTTTGGCCACCCTCAATTGCCCACTCTAATATGTAGTTTCTACTGATATATAACATGCCCTAATTGCACTCAAGTTCTATCATAATTTTCAATTGCATGTAAACCTCATATAATTGGTTTTGCACATGCTAGGTTACGCTTTTTGTATTAAAGATTATAGTCTCATTAATCACAATATCGGATTTGGCTCGTCTTTTAACTCATTGCCAATTGTGATCTTCCTAATTTCAAATAAATTGGTCACATTTATCATATCCATCTTAATACACCGTGTAATCATTTCAACAAGTAAAAATTGTATGATTTGTAGGATACTAACCTATGCGAATACAGGCTATATATCAAGGCCATACACAAAATGAATAGACATAACATTCAAGCCTTTACATTGCTAGCCAAAAGACACATATGACAAAATGACCCAAAAATATCTATACATGCCACTGAACAAAATAAAGTATCTATGTACCAAAGCTGGACTAGTTGATAGTGTGTTGACTCTCCAACCGTCTTCCATCCTTTACGAGTTCTCGAGCTCTGAAAGACAGGGAAAAGAGAGGGATAAGCATTTTCATGCTTAGTAAGCTCGACTAACCGGAAAGTAAATTTACCAAGTAATTAGTATACATCCATAAAAGATAAGGAAACCAACAAGTATGAAATGGTTCCCTATCACATGCATTCAGCCAATGAGTTAGTCACATAACAAAACACTATGTAATTTATCTTAGATGAGCTTATCATTCAACATTTCATTTTGTACATGTATTTCATGTTAATCTCGTTGAATGTCTAGGAAATCTCGATGGAATATCTATTAATCTTCAATTCATAAGGATGATCATTTCAGGTGTGCACTGCCGCGAATCTCACATCTTATGGTAGGATTACCAGTCCAGGCTAAATCTCCCATATCGTAAATTCATAAGGTGATGTCGGGATTACCAGTCCAGGCTAAGTCCCTTATTGCGACAAACACCTTTAATGAGCTCAGGTCTAAATTACCAGTCCAGGCTAAATTTAGAGCCTGATCAGATTACCCGTCTGGGCTAAATCTATAATGCACATGTATTCTTTGGGAGGCTCAATCATCCAAAGGAACACCTGTCTGGGCTATATCTTTTTCATAATTGAGATCAGTGGATTACCCGTCTGGGCCAAATCCATTTTACAACACATGCAGGATCTCATTATACATGTAAAACATGGTTTATCCATCGAATTCCCTTTATAACCTCAACCAAGACAATTTTTCAATACATCATTATTAGGAATGCATTTCATGAAATCTTATGCTATCAATAAATGCAATCATCATTTAATCACAAATCACATAATTAGGCATATTAGGAGTTTACTTTAAGTTATCTGAACTTACCTGGTATTCGTTTCGGTACTGTGTTTCGGTTATTTCGAAACCTTTCGTTTTCCTTGATCGACCTCCGATATTTGTTCCTTGGGGTCTATTACAACAAAATTAAATCATTAACACTCCAAGTTATACATTTCAAGTCTAAATTTCACCCTCAGTCCAAATGACCATTTTGCCCTTAACCTTTCACATTTTTACGATTTAGTCCCTAGGCTCGTATAATGAAAGACCTACAATTTCTATCTAACCCAAGGCTAGCCGAATGTTTTTCCCTCTTATGGAAGCCCACATTTTCTATTATTTCTCATTTCCACCACATATTTTACACCTTTTGCAAAAAGGTTCTTTTAGGGGTTTTTCATGAAAATCACCTAGAAAAAGATGTCTAACACTTATCCAACTTTCATATTCCTCCATCATCCATCAAAATACAAGTAACTCATGCATGATTATATTTTTAAACATGAACCCTAGTATGAAACATGGGTAGAAATGGAGAGAGCAAGCTACCGGAATTTCAAAAATACAAAGAACATTAAAAACGGGGTTTAGGAGTACTTACTATTGAGCTTGAAAAGCTTAAAAATCCTAGGTATGGAGGGCTTGAGAGTTTCGACTGGTACAAATGAGAAAAATGGCTGATTTTTGTTTCATTTTTCCCATTTTATTTCATTAAAATGCCAAATGACCAAAATGCCCTTAAGCTATTTCTTTAAAATTTCATCCATGCAAGCCTATTTTTGTCCAAAAACTTAGAAATTAGGAAAATTTGTCTCCAAGACCTTCTAATTTTTAATATAAATGAATTTAATACAAATTGCTTTTAGAATCCAAGTTTTGCAATTTATTCAATTTAGTCCCTAATTTCTAATTGGACACCTTACTCAAAGAATTTCTTCATGAAGCTTTAACACATGCATTTTCTCATATTCTAGGCCTCATAATAATCATAAAATAAATATTTTGATGTCAGATTTGTGGTCTCGAAACCACTATTCTGACTAGGCCCTATTTCGGGATGTTACACATACTATACATCTCAGACTTTTAGAAGTCATATTAATAGAAGCAGAATATCAAATATCATGTTTTACATTCTTATTTACATGGTACGGACCCTACGGAAGGCCTAAATTTGATGTATACATAAAAATGGCCCAAGGGTAAAATTTTAGAAAATAAGCCCGCACGACCCAATTGGCCAGCCCGTGTGGCCCACACGACCTCACAACGCTCGTCTGACCCACATGCCCCAATTAACCTAGCCTATGTGACACACACAGTCGTGTGACACATATGTTCTGCCATACGACCGTGTGACATCGATAATGGGTTTTCTAACATCGTTCCGTTATCTGTTTTTGAGTTTTTTGATACACACCTGATTAGTTTTTTATGCTGATTCAACACTTGCAATTCCATAACCTAAAATTGTCATTCAAAACGAACTAATTATCATGATTTTACCAAATTTGACTCACTAATACGACATAATCATATTCAAACGAACTTAATTACTAAAAACCAGCCCCTACCACATCGAATAATTACTTACCCTTGCACTAACATCAGCTCCAAATTGCAATTAAATCGTTGAAGGATCGTCGTACACTTCACGTTGTTCTTTTATCGAAAGCCAAAACAATAATTACTCTCATAAACAACTAACTCAAAAAGAATATTTCTCCAAACCAAACAGGGAAAAAGTAAACACACTGTTTACACCATAACCACAACCACTTATGAAAAAGAAGTGCAACCAACGACTGTGTAGAAAGACAAGAAACATAATTGGGGCAAAAAAAATGGATGGGGTCAAGAATGATCAAGAAAAAATAGAGGCAACTGTAACGAATTGTAACATGTTTATGCAAATGTACGTAGTCATTCAAGTAATAAGTAAGTAAAAATGAGTCACCGTCTCCACAGGGACTGGATAAGCTAAATAAAATATTTGTAAAATTATAACTTCACAATTTGATGTAAAAATTTAATAATTTGGATGTAGATGATTAAATTAAATAAAGTTAACTACATGCAAAGAATGACCACTGTGCAATTCTAATCTAGATGCAATTTAACTAAATGTATGAAAGAAGGCTTTAGCAACAAAATCAATCAACATTAAATGAGCTAGGGTAATTATATTAACTAATTCAATGTACTTTCATCATGCAAACATGTTCAGAATTACTTCCTGTAACAGCCCGTTTTAGGGTCAAATCAGAACAGTAGTTTCAGGACCACAAATCTGAAGTAGAAATATTTATTTTTAGTATTTATTTAAGGTATACAATATGATTGAATGATTGTGTAAAAATTTTGTTAAGAAAATTTATCGATAAAGTGTCCAATTTGACTAATAGGACTAAATTGTAATAGGTGCAAAATATATGTTCTAGAAGATAGAGGTGCCTAATTGTAATGAAATTTTAAATTGGAGGTCCTTAAATGGTAATTAGACCATTATGCTTTAAGTTGGACAAAAATGGACATGGTTAGATAAAATTTCAAAGTTTTAAGTGAAGGGCATTTTGGTCATTTGGTAAATAAAGACAAAAATAACTAATAAAAAGATGTCATCTTCCCCAATTTAGTCCCCCATGGCTGAAAATCGTTGAGGGAGATAGCTAAGGTTTGGCCAACTTCCAAGCTCTATTGTAAGTCCGTTCTTGCCCTGTTTTTCATGATTTTTATGTTTTTGAAGTTGTTTTGACCTAATCTAGCTATTTGAAGGACTAATTTGAAAGGAAGATGAAATCTGAAATTGTACCCATGTTGAATATTTGTGTATTTTGATGTTTAATGGTAGAAAATGTGTGTTTGGTCTTAAATAAACAACATTTACCAAGTGATTTTTGATAAAAATGTCAAATAGGGACCTATTTGTAAAAGTTGTAAAATGTCTGTAAAAATGTGAATAAATGAAAAATGTGGGCTGATATGAATACTAATTATTTTTCTAGGTTTGGGTAATGAAGAAATCGAATGAAAATCATTTTACGTGCCTAGGGACTAAAATGTAAAAAGTTGAAATGTTAGTGGCAAAAATGTAATTTTTGTAATAAGGTGTTTTTGGGATTAAATTGAATAATGTGATGATTGAATAAGTTAATTGTGGTATTATAGATCAAGAAAGATGAGGTTCTGACTTAGACCGAGGAAAGAGCAAAGTTATGGACTAAATTGAACTATTAGCCATTTTATACCGAGGTAAGTTCGTATGTTAAAAATAAGCTTTAGAATAAGTGTACTTAAATGCTTTAATATTGCATGACTTGTATGTTTGATTATATGAATAAGTATAACTCTACGAACGAGTTCAACGACGAATCGACAAGCAAGAAATCCCATTTGACCCTTAAGTATATGGTAGGATACAAGTGATATGTCACTAGGGTCATTATGTGTTATGTGATTATGTGATTCGGGTGTTGATCTTGTGTGTCCTACTTGTGGCTGAGTATACCAGCATATGTTGTGGATACTTGACAGCTTGTGTGAGTAGCACCGCGTAGCTACGTCTTGACCGACAGCTTGTGTGAGCAGGCCCATTGATAGCTCGAGAGCGAGCAACTATGTGATGTGAGACTTGAGTAACTTTGGCTACATATGTGGCACTTAGTGTGAAGATTTCCCGAGTATCCGAAATTTTTATTTTGAGTGGTTTACAGGTATGTCAAAGATGAGAATATATGTAAGTTCATTCCGAAATGGTTCAGGTATGTACATGAAGATCATGTTTATTAAATGCTTAAAATGATGAAAATGAGGTAAGTTCGGTGATGGAATGAATTATGATCATGAGACTATGGTAAATTTACATTTAATTATGTTATAATATTTAAATGTTATATGCATAGGTTGCTTATTTCTTGCATACGAGATTTACTAAGCTATATAGCTTACTCTGTTTAGTTTCCATGTTTTTATAGTGTCGCCAAGTTAACTTGGATCAGAGATTGTCAGAGATTCGAATCACACTATCAAACTCTCATTTTGGGTATTGGTGATATTAGTATTTTGGAAGTATGGCATGTATTGGGACTTGGTTGTTTTTTTTATATGTGTCATTATGATTTTAGCCAAATGAATTGGCTTGTAAACATCAAAGGCTTGTTGTGGAAATTGGCCATGTAAATTGGCTCATCTTGGTTAACATGGTTGTAAGCCTATTTATATGCATGTATGTGCTAATGCTTTTAGTGATTGTGGTTTAATACCTTGTTATGAACTGGATGGGTTGGTTTATTTATATGTCATATTATCTTGATGAGTGAATACAAGGTTGTATTAGTCTTAGTGGTGTTTTGGAAATGTGAAAGTGGTATGTTTGATTTAGTTTGTTAAATGTCATGTACATATTAGATGATGGTATTACATTGATATGTATTAGCCATGATTGTGGATAGTTAGTTCCCTAAGTGTGCCATGGATTTGTGTTATTGAATTGGTATAAGTGTTTGTGCTAATAAGGGTTGCAAATGGCTTGGTAAATAGCCTTTATTTTGTCCACACGGGTAGACACACGGGCATGTGTCTAGGCCATTGTGACACACAGTCTGCCCTATGGGCATGTGTTCTGGCAGTGTGTCCCCTGCACCTTAATTTTGAGAAACAGAATGCTCAGAATTGAGCATACGGGCAGAGACACAGGCGTGTGTCTCAGCCGTGTGGATGACACGGCCTCAGGCACGGGTGTAACACCCCGTACCCGAGTCCGTTACCGGAATCGGACACAAGGTGCACACAGACTTAACTATTTTCACAGTCCATTTAGAAATTTCTAGACTAGCTGGTCACTGCATCACTGTTGCCTTAAAAATCATATCTTGAGTTTCAAAGCTCAAAAATTTGTTTCGTAATTTTTCCCTAAAACTAGACTCATATGTCCATCTACAGATTTTTTTCTAGAATTTTTGGTCGAGCCAATTAGTACAGTTTATTAGTTAAAGTCTCCCCTATTCCAGGGTTCGACTACACTGACCTTCGTGCGTTACGAATTGAATATCTCCTTGTACAGGGCTTTAATACTGATGTCGTTTGTTTCTATAGAAACTAGACGCAGAGAGGAATCTATAAATATATGGCATGACTCCTAATTATCTCTGGTTAATTTACAATGAATTTTCAAAGTCGGAACAGGGGATCCAGAAACCGTTCTGGCCCTGTTTCACGAGAACTTTAATATCTCTTAACATATAACTCATATGACCGTTTCGTTTCTTCCATATGAAAGTAAATTCATCAAAGTTCATTTACATAATTTATTCACTATCTAATACCATTCCTACTATTTTTAGTGATTTTTCACATCCACATCACTGCTGCTGTCAGCATCTGCCTTTAAGGTAGGCTTTACCTATTTCATGATTTCCATGATTCAATTGGCCCTTTTTGCATACATAGCACAAAGTGTGATCATGATTAACCATTCCAATGGCTAATCGTTTCAAAACAATTCCATACCTCATAATGATCAACATACAAACGATTATGGTACTATGCTAAAAACGTATATAAGCCATTTTCGCATGGCTATCCAAGTTTACACAAAACTGAAAGGTACATGACCTTCAACAAAAGGGTAGTCCTATACATGCCATTTCAAAGTTCAACCAAAATTGTACCAAAATGGGGCTTTGATAGTGTGGGAGACTTCGACTTCCAAAAATCCCGAGTCCGATAGTGACGAGCCAAAATCTATAAACAAAGAAACAGAGAAAACGGAATAAGCAATTTATGCTTAGTAAGTTTGAGCAAGAAATTCCAGCACAACAAAAGCATAGCATTCATAAAGCTAACGGATAATTTCATATGCACAAATTCTCAATATCTTACTCATTTCACATTCCAACCCCTATGTTCATACATAAGGGATCATCTTAGCCAAATACCGGAAACTCGTTACTCGACTGAGCGAATATTATTCGAAGGGAATCAACTAATTCAAGCACATACGAACATACCTCATTGCTGGAATTTTTCAAGCGTATTAACTGAAAATTTTATAGCAAGATCGCTCATTCTCGAATCACGTACCTTCAGAATTTAACCGGATATAACGACTCGCTCAAATGCCTTCGGGACGAAGCCCGGTTATAGTGACTCGCACGAATGCCTTCGGGACTTAGCCCGGGTTTAGTAACTTGCACAAATGCCTTCAGGCTCAGCCCGGATTTATTAACTCGCACGAATGCCTTCGGATCCTAGTCCGGATATAGTCACTTAGGACAAAGCCTTCGGGACTTAGCCTGAACATCATTCGAATAACCGAGCACAATTATCAATAAATTATGACACATTCGTATTTCATTTTCATTAGCAAAACTCAAACACAAGGCACTTTTCACACTTGCAATTTTGGCTCAATAGCCACACACAAAGAGCATGATTTTAATTTGCTTTAAACATGATCTAATCAATTCAGAATTTAAGCTCTATTACTCAAGAACTTACCTCGGCCGTGGTCGAACGATTTCGACGGCTATTCGACTACTTTTTCCTTCCCTTTATCGGATTTAGCTCCTCTTTGCTCTTGAACTTAATTTAACAAATAAATTGGTTTAATCATTTGAGCATCGAAAGAGGAATTCAAGGTACTTAGCCCACATATACATTAGACATTAGAGTCACATGTGCACGAAATCACGAATCGAATTCAACACATTAGTTAGTACTCTCCTTAGCCAAATTTTCCAAGCCAAGAATAGGCATCAATATGCTTGCCTCTAACCGAATGCATGCACACCAACTCCCCTCATGTGGCGAATATGCATGTCCATGTTGAGGCCAATTATACACTTAATGCCACACAAAAAACAGCATACATTTTACTAACTAACGATTACATATTGTAGCTCAATACACATCTCTCATTCACTTCATAACCAAACATCATCACAAGCAAATATACACCTTGAAATAGTATATATGTCATACCAATACATCATGTGCAAACATATATTCATATATATATGTTAGAGCCGAATCTCAAGTTGATGGTAACTAAACATGAACATAAATCCAAAACACAAATCTTACTTTCCATGCAATGAGCATAACTCATACTTATGGATGTACCATGGCCGAATACATCACAACACCATAATTTTTTTGTCATGATTAAGCAAAGAACTTAATGTCTTACTCAAAAATACTAAAAAGAAAGTCCAAGAGCCATCAATCCACCATCACATATATCATTAGCAAGCTTCATATTTAACATGCAATGGCATTAACACAAAATCCACCTTGGCCAAATACCATCCCCATGATATAACAAAGGCTTGAACCATGGGCTAACAAGAGCATCAAGCTATCAACTAAAAACATGCATGAATCTCATGGCACAACCTCAAACATACCTTAATCTTGATGCAAGTATAGCCAAACCTCTTCCTAATCCTCTTCCAAACCAAGCATGAAGCAAAATTCCTCCTTCCCTCTAGTATTTTCGGTCAAGAGAGAATGAAAAATGGATGAACAATTTTTTTCTTTTCTCTTCCTCAATACACTGCAATGGGGCATGCATGAGACCATTTTTTCTTTTTCCATTTCTTTATTACCCATGCTCATTAATTTATTTTTTCACCCATGATTCACCAACAAAACATGTCTATGACATGTTTTGCCCATATTCTTTGTCATGGCCGGCCATCACTTGTAAAAGAGGGTATTTGACATGCAAGGCCATTGTTTTGCATGCATGCTTTAATTAGTCATCACACATTCCCCATCATACTTTCAAAGTTTTCTACTAGGTCCTTTCTAGTGAAATTCACATTTATAACTCTAAATTAAAGCATCAAAAATGTCACACATGAGTTAACACATATTATAGGCATCAAAATAAATATCAAATTATTTTTATGCCTCAGTTTTTGTGGTCCCGAAACCACATTCCGACTAGGGTCGTTTTAAGGCTGTCACAACGGGCGTGTGTCTTGGGCATGTGAAGTCTGCACTTATTTTGTGAAAATTTAATTATCCACACGGCCTAGCACATAGGCATGTGAGTTGGCCGTGTGACATCAATTTGTTCATGCATTGCAAAACAGAGAGTTACACGGGTTAGGGACACGAGCGTGTGTGACCACACAGCCTGCCCACACGGGTGTGTCCCAAACCACATGGGCGTGTGACCCCTGTTTAGGGCAATTTTTTTTTAATTTTATTAGAAATTTCTAAAGTTCTCGGTTTAGTCCCAGACCACTTCCAAAGCATGTTTTGGGTCTCGTAGGCTCGTGCTAGGGACTTTATGGTTGAATGTGAATGGTTTCTATTTGGACGCAAATTTATGGCTCGGAATTGTATGATTGTTTATGTTGTAAGTCCTGTAATGCCTCATACCCTGTTCCGACTTTGAATACAGGTAAGGGGTGTTACACTTTTATGGCAACTCGATCTTTTATGGGTTTGGAAACCAAATTAAGTCCTCTCAGATCTTTTACTTAGTTAAATCTGCATGTTTCTGATTATACTAGACTAAGAGTTTCTTAGCATTTATGCAAGGTTACAGAGACATTTGCGTTCGCAACACTTTAATTACATAAATATAAAAACCATGCAAGATAATAGAGCTAACTAAAGATATTATGAACCTTTACTTAATCGATTTTAATGACCTAAATTAAGCATTGTACTTTTCAATTATGCGTCTACTAGGCATCGTTTGGTTAGGATCACTCAGCTAATCTGAGTGCATCCAATCATGTATGAATGAAATGCATCATGATATTAATTAAAAACATAATCGACTGAAACACAAAACATGTTAACATGAATTAAATAAATCTCCTTAACTTAATATAATTATCCCAACAAATATGATTTACAACTTCATGGTTGATGTCAAAAACATAAAACTCAAAGAAAACATGTTAAAATAGATAATTAAGAGGAAAGAGTAGACTCAGTTCAGTAGCCTTTCGGATCTATTCTAACTGATGTGCTCAACTCTGCTCAGTTCAGCAGCCGTTCGGATCTATCATGACTGAAACACTCTTCCGTTTTGATTGAAGCTTCTTTTTCTAAGGGTTTAAAAGGTAGCCGGATAAGAAGTTCTTTTGGAAAAGTTTTTAAGCCTAAAGGTGGAAGAATGGATGGACGACTATGCAAGGGAAAAAGGGAAAAAGGGAAAAAGGCAAAAAGAATGGGGAGAAAACTAGAGTGAGTGAGAGAGGAATGTTGAGAAATGAGGGATGATGGAAAAGTGAGGAATGTCAAGGTATTTATAGGTAAAGGTAAAGGTTTGAGTTTACTAAAAATAGGTTTAAATTTCCTTCCTCCCCTCTCTCATGTGGCCGATCATGCTTCAAGGAAAAGGGATGATAAAGTCTTCTCAATTTGAATTCGAATTTCAAGCTAAAAATAGCTATAAAATGGACGGTTTTAATAGGGAAGTTGTTGGGCTGAATTTTGATTATTTTCAAATTGTAGGGACCTTTAATTAAATATCCCAAAACACATTTTGGGCAGCCAATAGCAAGTTCTGAAATTGGGCTTTTAATTCCTATTGTTGGATGGTTTTTTCAGTCCAATAACTTAGCAGACATGTCCATCTTTTATCACCTTCTTTAGTGGGTCAAGTAGTCAACCCCATGCCCAAAATTACATGGTCTTGTTGTCCATATGGATAATTTGTGCATGATCAGCTTTTATTTATTTAAATCATGTATCCAATAGACCTCCTGCATAGTGAAAAATACATACATTAATAAATTAACATGAATTAATACAAAATATGCATGAAAATAATGTAATTAAGCATAATTTCACATACTTTCCAAAATCATGTCTAAAATTACTAATTAAGTAAAATTCACTTATTTCAATAATAATTTCTTGAGATAAATACAATAATTCAGTAAAAAATATGGTAAAAACATATAGAAAAACCCTATATATTTTCGGGTTTACAACAACTTAAAGAACAAATAAGAAATTTTACTTTAGCAATAACAAAGAGCAAAACCTGAAAAAGAAGAATAGATAGGGAAGAGAAAGCGTGAAACAAAAAAATGAGGGGAGTAGGAGAGAGAATTTGTCAGAGTGTTTTGGGGAGTAAATTTAGAGACGTCTCTCTCCACTCCCACTAAATTCTCTTTTGTTATCAAGAAATCTGGTTGTTGAGAATTCAAATTTGACCCCAACATTACCCACATAGGCGGCTCATTGGAAAATTAGTTAAAATTATTCATGCTTGCAATCATAGGGATTCAAACCCAAGACGAAAGTGTAAGCTGAAGCCTTACTATTAAATCAGTAGGGTCTTTCTTATGCGACTCTCAAGCCCCAATTTCAGACCCATGGATATGATGGGCTCACACTACCTCAAAGTCCAACAAAAATGTTAAAGGTCAAGCAAATCAAACCAAGATTTGATCAAATACAGTATTTGAGGATAAATATTTTGAGGAAACGGGGAATGATATATGCATGGATGGAGTGAAATTTATTAAATTCCATTTCACCGAAGCTGCCAATTTTCAAGCTTGGGAAATTAGCAGAATTGATACTACTTTTTGGATGGGATCCTAACATTTCTAGATTGAGATGTCACGAAATTCGAAGTTCTATCTCTTAGCTTCGAAACGCACTTTGAATCACTCGATTTTGAGTTTGGAAGCTCAAGTTATGACCATTTTAGTGAAGACTATGCGAGCAGAATTTCTGGACAGGAATTACGAGTTTCGGGCTTTTAATTCGAGTTTAAATCATATTGGTTTTAGGTTTTAGACATAATTTTTATTGTTGATGAGCCCAATATTGTATTTATCAGCTCTTATTATTTGAAACAAAGGAAAAATAAAGGAAAACCTAATGCTAAGAGTTAACGAAAATTGCTTAAACCTAAAAAAATAAAAAGCAATTTGACAAACTTTTTTTGAGGTGATCCCGATTTCCAAAAATCACGAAATTTAAACTAGAACCTCTGATCTAAAAAGTTTTGACACAAAATTCAACCCATAGGATATTTTTTTTTTTTTTTGTATTTTATGTACATTTTCGATCACTTTTTTTGTGAGAGATATTTTTTATATTCTAAAATAGTGCCAAGAAACAATATGTAAAATTTTAGATAATTTGAAAAACGTTTACCCACTGAAAAATATTTTTGTCAAAAATTGTCTAGGTAAAAAAATATATTTTGAGGCTGTTTGCTAAAAATCATTTTTATAAGAACACAAAGAACATCTAAAATGCCCAAATCTGATACCAAATGATAAAAAAGAGTGAAGATGAATGCGGAAGCAGATAGTAAAGATTGTCTAAGTTGCGGATTTGACTTAGGGCTCTAGACGTTAGGAAAGAAACTTGAATTTTGACACAACTTGAAATGCAATCAAATCCAAGTTAGATAAAACAGTTAAAAAAAATAAGATAACTAAAATAGAATAAGAAATCTTGTAACACCCCTAACCTGTATCCATCACCGGAACAGGGTTACTGAGCATTACCAAAGTTTAAAGTTCTATTACAGTTAATTTATGTCATTTACTATTCATTTTCGAGAATCAATCACAATCAATCATAATGTCCCTCATATTGGTCCTCGAAGCCCAAAATGCATATTAGATCGTGTCAGGACTAAACTGGAATCACAGAAAATTTTTCGCGAAATCTCAAAATTTTTCTTAAGTGCATGGGACATATGCCCATGTGGCCTGGCTGTGTGACTCATACGGCCAATGACACGCCCGTGTCCCAAGTCGTGTGGGCATTTGATGCGAGGTACACGGAAGTGTCTCAGACCGTGTCCTTACCCGTGTAACTCTCTGACTTGGGTCATACGGTCATCCACACGCCCGTTTGTTCAGCCGTGTGGATAATTTAATTTTCAAAAATTAGGTGCAAGATTCACACGGTCATGTCACACGCTCGTGTACTAAACTCACACAGCTGAGACACACGCCCGTGTGACCAATTCTGAGCATTCTGTTTCTACATTTTAAGGATGCTGGGGACACGCAGCCAAACCACACGCCCATGCGCATGGCCGTGTGTCACACACGATTGAGACACACGCCCGTGTGTTTGCTCATGTGGACAAAATAAGACTATTTTCCAAGCCATATTTCTTACCCATTTTACATTGCACCTACATCAACACTTTGACACACTTTTAACCTAATTTAGTATATATAAACCAGGCCAAAACCAATCTTTTACATGGAATATTAACATCTATACTCAAGTGTTTTAAACATACCAAATTCATGCTTGTTTTCATGAACAAAATTTATTAATTATACTAATTCAAATCCATTCATCATTTGATTTATATATCTTCTACCTTTCAACCATTTTAACACACTTCAAACATGATATGGCACAACATAATTACATCAAAATGCATATAGCACTAGCCATTCCAATGTCTAGTTACAACCAAACATATGCATGTCTCCATTGGGCACTTTAAACTATACATGCCATTATGTCCAAAATAAGTTTGCTATTTATACCAAAACAAGCTTGAGGATAGTGTGATGATGCTTCGATCGCTCTCCAACCTTTACGAGCTTCTGAGTACATATATTTTTATTAAAGATAAGCACACAAAAATGCATCCAAGTAATTTGGCTAATAGCCTAAAACAAAACTTCATCAATCATGTTAGTCAAGTAAACACTCTCGAGCCATATGTCAGGATGCTCAGATGAGCCATGTAACTGGAAGCTTATCCGGGCTAAATCAAGAAACTCCTAAGAGTTTAGAAAAGGAAGCTCATTGAGCTTAACAGGTAACTCCGAAAAGTTATTAATATGGAACTTTAGAGAGCATAACAGAGAGTTCATGTGAGCCATGTCAGGAAGCTCATAAGATTCTATATCAGGACGCTCACGAAGAGCTGCATTTGTGTCTGCAATAAATGCTAAATCACAACCGATCAAATCATGTAACAGGATGCTCACAAAGAGTTGCAGTAATGCGAAACACATACAGGAACACTACCATCAGGATGCTCCCAGGAACTATATAACAGGATGCTCGAGAGGGCTTATAACAAGATTGCTCGTCTGAGCTATAGTTTGTCCACAACATATGCTGGACTATAATCAATACGGGAAAATAATGTATCCATCTAATTTCATTATTCATACGGACTCAACATTGATCTAGTTTTATCGATCATGTATTCAATTTCACATCATTAGCATTTACACAATACATACATACAACATTCAATTTAAGCATATAAATAAAGATGATATAGTTACATGAACTTACCTCGTTACTTGTTCGTATACAGAAATCTACTAATCCGACACTTTTTCTTTTCCTCAACCTAACTTTATATTTGAGTTTTTTGGATCTATATAAATGAGTTTAACATCAATTTAATCCATTTCATACTCAATTGAACTCAATTTAATTCTTAGGCAAAATTACTATTTTGCCCCTATACTTTTCATAAATGACAATTTTGTCCTTAGGCTCGAAAAATAAAATTCATGTAATTTAATCCTTATTCCAAGCCTAACTGATTTTTACACATCTTAATAACAGCCTATGAATTTCACAAAAATCAAAATTTTTCCATGAGTTTTACAATTATTCAATTTAGCCCCTAAATCACAATTTCATGAAAATTCTTTTTGTAAAAGTTGTTTATCTATTAACAACCTTTCATTTTCTACCATAAATTTCAAAATTTCAGCATTTACATCCATAGAAAAATTTCTATACTTTGATATCTTTACAAATTAATTCCCAAAATAGATAGATTAAGCTATTTCGAACTCGAAAATATAAAAAATACTAAAAACGGAACAAGATTACTTACCCAATTAAGCCAAGAAAACTTGTTTTCTCTTTCCTAATGTCTCCATGTATTTTTGGGGAAGAGATGATATAAAATGGTGATATTAAACATTTATTTAATTTATTATCTTTTATTTATTTCCATTTCCAATTTAGTCCTTTTCTTTTTTTAATTTTCCATGGATGAATCATCAAAAATATCTACTAACTTTTCTTAATGGCCTAATTACCATATAAGGACCTCAAGTTTTGAATTCCTTAGCTATTTGATACTTATAGCTACTAGAACTCAACTTTTGCATTTTATGCAATTTGGTCCTTTCTACAATTAAACATGTAATCGGTAAAATTTTCTTATAAAAAATTTTATACGTCTTGCCTATCATAATGAAAACCATGAAATATTTTTAAAATAAATTTTCTTTCTAACTCGATTTGTGGTCCCAAAACTATTGTTCCGATTTCACTGAAAACGGGCTATTAAAATCTATGATTAGAATAATAAGGAAGAAAATAAAGAAGATAGATATAATATGGTATGTAGAAGTCTTAAGAAGCCTTGGAAACACGAAGAATCCAAAACCCCCTTCAAGCGGCTCTAATTTCTCCTCCAAGAAAGAAGACAAAAGAAAGAAGACTTGGTAAGAAAAAGTTTGAAGATGATCCCCACAATCTGAAAAGATTGTTAAAACTCTTCTAAAAGAAAATCAAGAGAAATTATTGAAAAGAAAACACAAAGATAGTTTATTAACTCAAAAGAGAAGTTGAATAATAATGAATTGTGTAACTTATGTACAATGCAAATGCCTATATATAGGCTAGAATTTAGCTTAGAATTTAAAGTTACTTAATCATATTTATTAGAATTTAACTTAGGACCACGGAATTTGAACTTAGAACCAAATGGAATGTTAAATCTTATCCATTGAACCAACATGCTCATTATTGTTGGTAATCATACAAAAATTAAAGATAAGCTTTTTATATCAAACCAAGATAAAAAATAATAATAAAAACTTTTAATTAAAGGGAATCAAACATAGGACCTCAAGCGCACAAGTAAACACTAACCACTGAATCAAATCAGTTTACAAGTTAAAAAATCCTACAACATTTATCTAAAAGCAGGGCGTGTCCACTCTTGGTGCACTAACCATATTTATACTAACTTGATTTTTGGGATGTAACGCCCCGAATTTTTGAATTGTTGTTTGTTAACATCTATCAATTATTAGGTCTCTGTATCTATGGTTAAGTGTTCTAATTATGTGTTCGAGTCTCCCTATTGAATTTTTTCTGTTTATTTTGGTTTAATCCTATCCTTGGATCCTCGACTTAAGTTTAATTCTGCGTTAATCTATGTTAAGAATGAGCCTGCGGGTTTGATGGTTAAGCTTCTGTCTACTTTTTGGTCCTGTGTTCGGATCTCTACACGTGCGTCAAGGAAATATATTTATGCTACTTAAAAAAGACTGTTAGTTTTTGGTTGTTTCAAAAGCAGGTTTTCTATCATCTTCTTCTTTTTCTTTTCTTCTTTCTTTCTATTTTGAATTTCAATTCTTTTTCTTTTTCCTCATTTCTGTAAACTGTTACTGGTTTTAATTGGGAATTCTGCATTGCTCGATGCGTTTTAAAGGGTTATTGTGTAAGTTGTAGTATAGTTTTTGTTCGTTTCTACCAAATCTAGTTTCGACTTAATTTGTATGAATTCTCTATTAAGCGATCGGTTGGTTTTCCTTTTTAGGCATAGATATCGAAGGTAGTGATTCCCAACGCACTAATTTGAGGAATTGCTGTTAATTCGTCAGTAAGTGTTAGTTTCGTTCAAAGGTTTTGCGCCAAAGCTTTCAACATAGTTAGTTCTGTGTGGATGAAACAATTTTTGTCAATTAGGTTGTTTAATTGATTACTGGATGGTAGTTTTAGGTCTCAGGATTCTTCTGCGTCATTCTTTTTTCGAAACTATATCATGTATGTAATGAAAACCCAATTTTTTGCAAGTTTGGAATACCAAAAATCATGACTATCGATGCCACATGGTCGCGGGCTAGGCTATGTGGTAGGCTATGTATGTCTGACGACCATGCGTCAGGCCGTGTAACTCACTGTTTGTAATTTAGGGTGACACGAGCTAGGGACACGGGTGTATGCCCAGGCCGTCTTAGAATTATTCTGAGATTTGAGTCACGTGGGCATTTGCTTGGTTGTGTGACAAATTGTGTAACTCTACTTTGAGCCACATGGTGCCAGGTCATGTATAGTATTAAGAGGGTTATACGAGCATGTGTTAGGTCGTGTGAGCCACACAAGCCTAACACATAGACCATGTGAATCCACACAGCCATGTGGGCCAAAGTACTGAAATTTTCCCTAGGGTTGTAAGCGTCACTCTCATCTAATGTAGGCCTTCCTAGGGATTGTATAACCTAAATTAGATTGTATAATTTGATAACCAATGTTCTGAGGTTGAAGAATCGATTATTTGTATGTATCATTGATGTGATAACTATTGAATAATCTATATTATCTGATTATGAATTGTATTTGGATAACTGTATGTACATTTTTAATATCTGACATCTATAATCTGTATCTGCATTGGGTGGGAATGATATAAAGAAGGAAGTGATTTCAGTTTAATGATTTGGTGAATTGAGTGGTTGAGCAAAAAATTCGTATCTGATTCTGTATAGCGGATAGGGGTGGGAAACTACATCTGTATCTAATCTGTTCTGTAACTGTAACAAATATCATCTGTTCTGACTTAGTATTTGAAACTGATAAATGTCTGAATAAAGATAAAATGAAGACTTATACATTTTATACATACTTATGATTTGATTATGTATGTTGGTTACATATTGAGTTATACTCATTCAATTTGTTGACTGATTTTCAGGTAACCCTATAACATGTTTCTTTTTGGATTATAGTGGCTAATTTTGAATTACCTTAATGACTTAATTGTTTAAATGTTTTCGATTAATGAATTTTAATAGTTAAGGTTTGATTTTTCTTAAACATTTTGATGTAGCTCTCTTAACTCGGTCTTAACATCTAGGCTGGGTATGGGGTGTTATATTTAGTGCTATTAGATCCAGGTTTACAAAACTCGGGCTGTGTTTCTGGGTTTTTGTGACAGCCCAAAATTGACCCTAGTCGGAATGTGGTTTCGGGACCATTAAAACGAGGCATAAAATAATTAAAATTTATTTTGATGCCTATAATATGTGTGCTCATGTATGACATTTTATGATGATTGATTTAGTGTTATAAAGGTGAATTCCACAAGAAAGGACTTAGTAGTGAACTTTGAAAGTACGATAGGGAAATGTGTGATGACTAATTAAAGCATGCATGCAAAATAATGGACTTGCATGTCAAATTCCCTTTACAAGTGATGGCCGGCCATGACAAAGAGATATCGCTAAACATGTCATGAAACATGTTTTGTTGGGCATTAGGAGAAATAATAAACAAATAAGCATGGGTAAGAAAAGAATGAAAAAAAAAATGTGTGAGAGAGTAGCATTCCCCATTGCCGTGCAACCAAGAAGAGAAAACAAAAAATTTGTTCATCCTTGTTCTCTCCTTTTGGCCAAAAATACTAAGAGGAAGAAGAGATTTTTGCTTCATTTCCTTTGTTTAGAAGAGATCTAGAAGGATATTTGGCTAAACTTGCATCAAGATTGAGGTATGTATGAGGTTGTGTCATGAGATTCATGCATGTTTTAGTTGCCAACTTGATGTTCATGTTAGCCATGGTTCAAATCCTTGTTATGCCATGGAAGTGGTATTTGGTCAAGGTTGGTATTGTGATAAAGCCATTGCATGTTAAGTGTGAAGCTTGATGATGATGCATGCAATGATGGATTGTCTACTCTTGAAATTTCTTTGTAGCCATCTTGAGTAAGACTTTGAGTTTTCTTTTGTTTAACCATGATTGAAGATAAAAGGGCATGATTATGATGTATTCGGCCATGATGCATTCATGAGCATGGTTCATGCTTCTTGCATGTTAGTTAAAATTTGTGTTTTAGATGGCTATGGACACCTTGAAATTCGCCATGCTCATATATGTATATATATGTATGCACATGATGTTTTGGCTACGAAGTAAGTGATGAATATGTTTGTTTAAAGAAGAAGATGTTGAAGAATGCTTGTGAAATTGCAAGCACATTCGCCTAGCACACATATGAGTGCTTGATGCTATATTATAAGTTTGAGCTACAACATGCAAAGCATTAACTAGTAAAATGCATGCTGTTTTGTGTGGTATTAAGTGCATAATTGGCCTCAACATGGACATGTATATTCGCCTTAGGTAGCCTATTGAAGGCCTTAGCTTTTCCTTGATGCCCGAATGAATTGTATTGAATTGCTTGATGTAGTATAAAATGTGCATGACCATTGTGTATTCAAGCTAAAGGGTGGCCATTTGACCATTTAAACTCCTTGTCATATTCGCCATAAGCTAGCACAATGAGGTTTTAATAAATTGAATTTGTTTGAATTAGCTCAAGAGCTTAGAGGGCCACAATTGGACAAGGGAAGGAAAAAGTGATCGAATAGCCGTAAAAGCCGTTCGACAACATCCGAGGTAAGTCCTCAAGAAGTGACCTTAATTGAATTATGTGGAATGAAATATGGATGTATTGATTATTGATTTATGTGTGTATGAGTATTTGATGATACAGGCTAAGTCCCGGCGATTATGCTAGTGATTATAATTGTGTTTGAGCCTTAGTAACGAAAATGAAATATGTATGTCCAATGATTATTGATGTATATGTGCATGAGAAATTGAATGATACCGGGCTAAGCCCCAAAGACAATTATGCTGGAAATTATATCCGGTTAAGACCAAGGCAATTGTGCTAGTGGCTACATCCGGCTAAGACCAAGGCATTCGTATGAGTCATTCTATCCGGCTAAGACCAAGGCATTCGTGCTGCGTGGTTATATCCGGTTGTATTCAAGAAGCTTGGGCTGGAGGTGAGTGTTGGTTGCTGTAATAAATTCAATTAGTACGCTCGAAAAGCCCAAAGAATAAGGTGCGTTTATATGTGCATTGGAAAGTCGACATATTTGAGCAACATTCGCTCAATCGACTAACAATTTCAGCTATTGGAATGGTTGATACTTTGTGAAAGTATATAATGATGAAGTGTGAAGTAAGAATGATTATGAGAATGTGTATTAATGAAATGATGCATTTGGTTATGTGAATGTATTGCTTAAATTAAAGCTGATTTTATTCCTTGAGACTTACTAAGCATAAAAATGCTTACCCCGTTGCTTTGGCTCTCTGTTTTATAGATTACGCTCGATAGCAATCGGATTCGGGATCATTAAAGTCGAAGTCACCCACACTATCAACGCCTCTATTTTGGTATAAATTTTGGTTGAACTTTGAAATGGCATGTATAGGACTACCCTTGTTGGTTTAAATATGCTGTGATGTATATGTGTACGGCCATGCGAAAATGGCTCGTAAAAGTGAAGTACGAACTTAGACTATTTGCGGTTTGTATATATATATATGGTGTCATGATGTGATTATGGATTGGAGATGGGAATGTTGGTCACATGATCAGCCATTGGTATGGTTAAAATGATCATATATGAACCTATGTATGGCAAGACTAGTTGGTTCATGGAGACTACAAAATAGGTAAGACCTACCTTAAAACAGATGCTGCCAGCTGCAGTGACGTGAATGTGAAAAATCACAAAATTTGTAGGAATGGTATTAAATAGTGAATAAGCTATGTAAATGAACCTTGATGAGTCTATTTTCATATGGAAGAAACGAAATGGTCATAGGAGTTACATGTTAAGAGATATTAAAGCTATTGTGAGACAGGGCCAGAACGGTTTCTGGGTCCCCTGTCGCAACTTTAAAATTTACTATAAATTATCCAGAAAGAATTAGGAGTCATGCCTTATATGTACAGATTCCATTTTGAGTCTAGTTTCATTAGAAACAAACGGCACCAGTATTAAAGCCCTGTACAGAGAGATATTCAAGTTATAATGCGCGAAGGTCAGAGCAGTCGATCCCTGTAACATGGGTGACTTTAACTAATAAACTGTACCAATTGGCCCGACCAAAAATTCTAGAAATAAATCCATGGATGGATATATGAGTCTAAATTCAGGGAAAATTTACAAAACCAGTTTCCGAGTTTTGAAACTCGAGATATGATTTTTAAGGCGACGGTGACGCAGTTTTCCAGCCTGACTGGAAATGTCAAATTGGGGGGCAAAATATGTGAACTTGGCTTGTTAACCCCTCGTGTCCGACACCGGCGATGGTCTCGGGTTCGGGGTGTTACAGTTTTAATTTTTATTAAAATGCGTTTTGATGCAAAAATTTATTCAAATAACTCTGAAAACTGATTTTATAAAAAACCAAGTCTCCTGTACCAAACTTGTAAGTACTTCTCCTTTAGCTATACTATTTAGTTAGAAAAAAATACTATAATGATTGAACTTGTGGTTTTAGTTGGAGACTGTGATCTGAACTGTAAAATGAGATACCTAATGAGAATTTTGAACTGATCTATGAACTTCTGCATTGTAGATAAGTGGTTATAATGAGTTCACATGGTAGCTGTAGACGTGGTTCCCGTGGGTGTTGTGGACGTTTAGGAGGAGCTCAAGCAAAGTCATATTCTGTGGGTAGTATGCCCAATCTAAAGACTAGCGAGACCATTGGTACTCCTACAACTGAGACTGGGTTTCAGGTTTCGACAGTCGGGGATGGTGTATTATCCCAAACTATGTTGCATGTGTTGGAGTGGGTCACTAGGACCCATTTTGGATCCAGAGGTCGAGGGTCAGTTACAGAACGATTCCAGTCAAACGGTGTTAAGTTTTTTAGGGGTGTTACTGGAGTTGCCTCTACTGTGGTCGAGTACTATTGGAAGCCAACAAGCTTATTATGAATGACATTGATTGCACTCATGCACAGACACTGAGGGGTGTTGTATCTTTGCTCCAGGATAAGGCCTACCAATGGTGGTTAAACAGTTGAGCAGGGCGCCTAGCCAGAAAAGGTTTCATGGGATTTCTTCAAGAGAGATTTCTAGAGTAAGTATGTGGTGACGAGTTATGTGGTGGCTTATAGACGCAAGTTTATGAGCTTAATTTAGGGTGAGAGGTCTATGATCAAGTATGAGGTTGAGTTTTTGATGTCGAGTAGGTATGCCCACGGTCTAGTTCTGAATGATTATAAGAGGAGTATTCAGTTTGAGGAGGGACTGAGGTATGACCTGAGAGTTTTTACAGATCCTCAGAGGGAGCGGGTGTTTGTGGCCTTGGTTGACAAGGTAAAGATAGTGGAAGAAATGAAGCATATTGAGTGCGAGAGGAGAGACTGGAAGGGAAGTCAAAGTAAGGTTAAGAGGGAGTCGGGTCCCTCTAGTTCTGTTCAGCACCCTAAGAAATGGGTGAGGTTTGCTGGGCCTCTGAGAACTAAGGCACTAGTTGTATCGATGGAGATTCAGGTCTGTAGCAACTGTGGTAGATGCCATTCAGGCGAGTGCTGCTAACTGTGAATATTCTAACTGTTGTAAGACCTATTCAGTTGATTCTAGCTAGATTTGGGTTGAGGAGGGATCGATACCTTTTAACCCTCTGAACTCAGTTGCTCTATATTTTCGCAACTCCTTTATTGGGGCTGACCAAGCTGTAGCTACTGGCGCATCTTGCGAAGTAGCACCTGCAAATCTCTGAAGAATTTTCGCTATCGTGCGAAGAAAATTCTTATTACATCAACCTTTTTGTTGAGGTCGATCAACTCTATTATGTTGAGCATCGGCTAGATCAATGCCAGGTGCTTCAGTCCAAGTCCTATTCCCACTCTTAATGTAACACCCCTAACCCGTATTCGTTGCCGGAATACGATTATGGAGCATTACCAGACTTACTTCTTAAACAATTATACATTTCATATACTTCTTAAATCTAAACAAAATTTATTCAATTACAATAATATAGTCCCTAACATGAGCCCTCGGGGCTTAAAACAAACATTAGAAGTGGTTCGAAACTAAATCGAATACTTAATAAATTTTTAGAAAAACATAGAAAATTTTTCAAAGTGCGGGGGACACAAACCCGTGTGGATAGGCCGTGTGTCTCAAACGGCCAAGAGACACGGCCATGTCACAGGCCGTGTGGACATTCAAAATGGGATCACATGGCCGTGTCCTAGCCCATGCCTGACCCCCTGTAGCTTTTTGACTTGGGTCACGCAGCCAGACCACACGCCCGTGTAATTAGCTAGTGTACCCTTCGAAGTGGCCTTACACACCCGTGTGCCAGGCCGTGTGCTAGGCCGTGTGGAAACTGGAGGTATAATGACTTGTGCCACACGGCCAAGCCACACACCCGTGTGTTAAGCCATGTGAAGCTACTGACTTAGTTTCTATATAAATAACCGTATCACCTTGTCGTATGTCACACACGGTTGAGATACACGTCTGTGTCTCTGCCCGCGTGGATAAAAATAGACCATTTTCCAAGCCTTTTTTCTCACCCAAATTTGCATCATCCTAAACACATCAAATAACATATGACCATATCATCAATAGGTATTCAAACCAATCTCAACCAAGTCCAAATCTTGCAATACCAATACCAACAACCATAATGCTAACATACCAATATCACCTTCAAGAATTCACCTAGATGGTCACTTTCATTTATGCATTATCTCACTTAATACTTAGCATGCTAATACATTCTCTATTTCAACTATTTGGTACCAAAACACAATCTCACAAGAAAGGCATTCATATAGCAACTAAACACCACATTTCACAAGACCATATATACATATATTCATTTCAAAATATATAGTTACTTACAAGCCAATTCAAATGACCAAAATTTGTCAAAACATAAAGACTATATTAGCCAAAGGACCTATACATGCCATATAACCAAAATACACAAAGTTCAAAAGTACCAAAACACAGCTGGGTAGTGTGATGAGATCTCCGACAACTTTCAATCCGAGCAAGCTTCGAAATCACTATAAAACACGGAAAAGTAAAAAAGAGTAAGCTATTAAGCTTAGTAAGCTCGTATGGCTAATAGGTACAACTTATTTAATCATAACTGAAGTAATTAAACATGGCATAATGCTACTCAATTTAATCCACAAACCTAAAACATATTCATCCATAAGGTTAGACATAAAATTCACAAATTTCATAGATTCAATGCTTATATGATTCACATAAATACCTGTAATGATATGTATCAATCTCTTATTCTTTCATACCAATCCCGTTGAACCATTTGGAATACTATTGGATACTCGGGAATCTTGCACACTAAGTGCCAATACATGGTCGAAACCATCTCTATCTCATATATCATATAAATGCTCACTTTCGAGCTACCACTGGGTCTGCTCACACAAGCTTACGGTCAAGACGTAACTACACAGTGCTGCTCACACAAGCTAACGAGTAACCGCATCACATGCCAAAAAACTAAGCTACTGGTAGAACGTACAAGACCAGCACCCAAAACACGGTAATCCCTAATGACATGTCATTTGTATCCTATCTATTCCAAAGGTTCAACCAGGATCGGGGTTTATACATTGTCGATAACTCGTCGAGAATTTTTATGGTGTTGTATCATCTCAATTATAACGATTAAGCATTCAAACACATATAATCTAATGCTTATTAAATATACGAACTTACCTCGAATTAATACTAAGAAAATCGAACGATCAATCCACTACTTTGTTTTTCCCCCGATCTAATTCCGAACGTAGCTTTTCTTGATATATATATATATATAATCAAATTTAACCACTTTAATACTTATTCTATTCAATTTAATACAATTTCATGTTATGGAAAAATTACTATTTTGCCCCTAAACATTTGACTTCTTACAATTTAGTCCCTAGGCTCGTAAAATTAAATTCATTCAATTTTATCCCTACCCAAGCCTAGTCGAATATTAAAATACTTATAGCAGCCCATATATTTCACATATTCACACTTTTACCACACAATTTATCAAATTTCTCAATTTAATCCCTAATTTGCAATTTCATTCAAAATAACTTAACAAATGTTGTTTATCTAACAACAACCACTCATTTTCTATCATCAAACATCAAAACACATACACATTCATCAATGGAAAAATTCAAACAACTCAATAGTTTTGTAAATTAGTTCCTGGGCTAGCTAGATTAAGCTACAACGAACCCGAAAACATAAAACTCATTAAAAAGGGGACAAAAATGCACTTATATGCATTAGGATAAGTTGGCCGAATGCTTGGAGCTCTTTAATGGCTATTCTTGCCCTAATTTTTGGTTGGAGAAGATGAATGAATGATAACCTTCATTTGTTTTATTTAATTTTTACTTCTAAGTACTAATTTACTTAATTAACCTTAATAAAAAACCTTTAAAGTCCAGTAATAAGTGTCCATATTTGTCCACTCATACTAAAAATGGTATACTTACTACATAAGGACCTCCCCTTTAATGTTCCATAGCTATTAGATACCTTTAGCTATTAGAACACAACTTTTGCACTTTACGCGATTTAGTCCTTTTTATCGAGTTGAGCATTCAAACTATTAAATTTCTTAAAGAAATTTTTATACAATCATACTATCATGTTGGAGAACTCAAAATAATAATAAAATTATTATTTCAACTTCGAATTTGTGGTCTCAAAACAACTGTTCCAATTTCACTGAAAATGGGCTGTTACATTTAATGGTGTGATCACTATTATTTATATCGTCATTAACAGTGGGTCTCAGTTCCTTCAGCATCTTCAGTTATAAAATAGAGGAATTTAATAATTAGCATCCAAATCCCAACTTTGAATCAACCTTAACAAGTACCTTTAGACTCAATTCTGAGCTCGATTTAGCTTGAGAATTGGCTAAACATATAACTCTGATACCACTAAATGTAACACCCCATTCTCGACTTGGTTATTTGGTTCGAGCTACAGGATTGCACATTCGTTGCCGAAGCAAGTATGGTCAAACTACATTTAATTTATACTACTAAATGATTAAATTCAACCAAAACATATATACAATATAATATATAACCATTTTCAAGTCTTATATGAGCTTACGAAAGCTCTAAAGCTAACCCAAGGTCAAATTAGGACCAAATTGTAAAGATTCCCAAACATCGAGTTGACGTCGTGACATCAAGGGGTTCTTCATCATGATGCAACATACTGGTAGCCCTCATCGCAGCATTCAATACTTGGCGTCACATCGTGGCAAGGAAACTTGATTTTGCCACAACGACAAACGTCTGAGGTTGCGATGTAACATACTATTTCTGCAAATTTGAAAATGAAACATCAACCTGCAAATTCCAATAAACTAATATACACATTCATACCATACTTTCAGCCAAAACATGCAATTCGCATGAATCATAATACCTTAATAAACTATCTACCAATACCAAATTTTTTATAAGTTCACTAACTAGTCCAATTCATCCAAGATCTTAAACATACTTATTTATCCACAAGTACCATAGAGAATTACATCTTTTATATATTTACAAACCATATAATAAACTCATATACATTTTGCATCTATATGACTAAATTCAAATACCAAACTTCCAATTCAAATGTTCTAAAAAACATACTATTATTTCAAAACTGACTCAACCTAGGTACATTTCATATGTCGCACTTCCAATTCAAATATTCTCTTTTTGGGGATATGCTATACAAATGACTTGCTATGTTCTAAATAATGTGCCAACTAAGGCAACATTGAAAACCCTATACAAATTATGGTATTCCAAGAAGTCAAATCTTAATCATTTTTGGATTTGGGGATGCCCAGCCCATGTATTGCATAAAGATTTGAGGAAGTTTGACTCATGGATAGAATTGTGCATGTTTGTAAGATATCCAAAGGGAACAAAGGATGGTTTGTTTTATAAACAGAAAGAGCAAACTATTATAGTCTTAACTCATGCTACTTTTCTTGAAGAAAGTTGCATGAATGACTTCAAACCTCAAAGTAAAGAGGTATTCGAGGAGCTTTCGAGAAATATACCAAACCCTACAAAACGGTTCCAAAACCAACTTCTAATAGTAGACCTACAAATGGTCAGTAGCATAAAGAGCTTTTTCGCAGTGGGAGGGCCTCTTGTAGACTTGAGTTTTTCCAATCTGGCAGAAGTGTTCTTAACACTTAGTCTATCGAATAAGAAGATTGTGATCCACTCACATATGAGTGATGCAGTGTGATGATTCCAAGCTCTGGAAAATAGCTATGAAAGCTGAAATGGACTCTATGTATTCGAACTCAGTGTGAGAACTTGTAGACTTACCGAAAGGGATAAAACCAATAGGGTGCAAGTGGGTCTACAAGAGGAAAAGAAATGCAGATGAAAAAGTGGAAACTTATAAGGCCAAACTTGTAGCAAAATATGATACTCAGAAAGAAGGTATTGATTACGAAGAAACCTTCTCTCTGGTTGCCATTCTCAAGTCAATCTGCATATTACTATCCATTGTGATGACTCTTGAGTACGAGATTTGACAAATGGATGTCAAGACAACATTTTTGAACGACTATCTTGAAAAGAGCATCTACATGATGCAACCCATTAGATATATAACTAAAAGAAATGAGCATAACGTTTGAAAACTAATTAAGTCCATATATGGACTTAAGCAAGTATCCCGCTCATGAAATCAAAGATTTGATTAGACGATCAAAACTTATGGATTTGAGGAAAACATAGATGAGCCTTGTGTTTACAAACATTTAAGGGATGGAAATGTAGTCTTTCTCGTTCTATATGTCAATGACATTCTACTTATTGGAAATGATGTAGGGATATTGTCATCGGTTAAACTGTGGTTAACCCAATAGTTTAGAATGAAGGACCTAAGAAAAGCTAATTTTGTTCTAGATATTCGAATCCTAAGGGATCAAAATAACAAAGTGATAATGTTATCTCAAGCTTCATACATAGACAAGATATTGGAGGAGTTATGCAATGACCAATTCAAAGACGGGAAATCTACCCTCTGTCTTGGGATTTAATCTCTCTTTAGAGGTTTGTCCTAAGACAGCTGAAGAAAGAAAGAATATGAGAAAGGTTCCTTATGCCTCGATAGTAGGAAACCTTATGTATGTTATGTTATGCACACACCCCGATATCTATTTTGTAGTGGGGTTGGTAAGTCAATATCAAGCAAATCCAGGGTAAAGGCATTAGCAAGTAGTTAAGCATATACTCAAGTATTTATGGAGAATGAGGGATTAAATGCTTGTGTATTACAAAGGAGATCTCCCTCCTATCGGATATATTTATTTTGACTTCCAAACATGTCAAGATTCGAGGAAATCGACATCGAGCTATGTTTTTATCCTAGGTGACGGGTCCATAGTGTGAATAAGTGTCAAGCAGGGTTGCACTGCTAACTTCACTATGGAGGGCCGAATATGAGGTATGGAAAAAGCTATGGCACTGTAATAGTGTGGATATAGCTAAACACAAATAAAACAAATAAGGATAAAAAACATAAGGGAGATGGTAGTGTTTGACGGAATTGTAAACGTAGTCAAAAATTGCATATGAGGACAAAACTCAAGGATTTGTTTAGCCAAGACTCTTATATCTAAAGAGCTCTTTGAGAAACATATGAATGTACACAAGAATACTAAACATGACTCATCTAATTCTGTAGGGCAAATGGGAGACTGTTAGATCTGGTGCCCCAAGTGTAGTATTTTCATCAATATACAGTTGTAATTTTTAGATCAGATTGGTTAATAAAAAAATTCATTGATTAGATTAATATAATTTTTATTATTGTCCTCAAATTGTTTTTACACAAAAAGAAAAATGGAAGCAAATGTTGCTCATAGGTTATCTAATGTATAACTAATACTAAATGATTTACGTGGTCGAGTCATAAAATGAAAAGATAGCTTTTATTAGTAGACGAACTTAAACATGTCATTAGTCTAATCAGAAATGAACAAACTAATTGAAAGACTAATATGTTGTCTATCAAGTCCAACTAGGGAGATTTCTTGTCTTGGGCAACGGAGCAGATGACTCCCTAAAGATAGAGACATAGATGTGACAGGCTGGACTGATAGTACATCAAAAAAGACCCACGTAGAATAGATCCTGAATTCGTTTATGGATTTATTCACTTGTGACATTCATTGTGTGGTATACCTAAATCCTGAGTGGATGACAAACTATGCGCGACTCATACACTTTGATGTAAGTAAAAGCGTAAGTTCAAATAGATAAGGAACCGAAAGCTAGTGTGATGAATGTACGACTTCTGTAGTATGTAGTGTCATTCAAAACAGTGGAATTCGTATCCCAAAATATGAGTAAATGATATCCTTTCATTGGCATTACATGGTTGATGAAAAGTAAACATGGTCACGAGTTATTCGTCATTGTGATGGATGACTTGATCACCATTTGATAGTGATTGACTTTTCTTGAAGGAAGATGTAATGGTTATCATGAGATAAAATAGGATCATATTAGGAGAACGAATATTATTCCAAAGACTTTAAGGATATCCTATGAGGGTAACACACTTATGACAAGGTCATTGGACGAGCACTGAGTAGTTGCTTTCGTAATGGTATGTCATTGAGGACAACTCAGTCACGATATTATATTGGAATGGTTTCGTGACTAAATGAGTTTATAATTAAAAGGTGAAAAGCCTGAACTGAATTATTAATCATTCAAGCATAAAACAAAAATGTCCAACCGGTCCCTTCGCTAGCTTATTGAAACCAGAATTGAATTACGTTTTTGAATAGAAATGAACAAATTGAGTAGAAAAAAAAGAAATGAGAAACATTCAGGAATATTATGGTTTTCTCTAAAATGGAGAAATGGAATCATTTGGAAATGAATATAGGTTTCCAAATATAGAAATGGAAATGGAAATGGAAATGAAAATGGAAACTTAAAATCCTATATAGGATTACTTAAAAAATGATGGAAGAATGAGTTTATGTTTTTGGACTCTTTTGAAGCCCGAAAATGAATACAAATCATTCGGTCATAGTGAACATGTTTAGTTGTGACATATTGTTGAGTCAATTTGCTTGAATTTTTATCGGGGGTAAAATTGCCAAAATTTTATTAGGGGTGAGAAAACTACTTAATTTGTGGATATTAAATTTTATTTTTGGAAATAGAAAAATAGAATCGGGTTGGATCATATTATAGAGTAATGAGTCAATAAGGCCTAAAAAGTACTCATAATTGGACCCAATGTGAAAGAGACCCAAAACCCTTCATATAACATGAAGGGGGTGACAACCTTAGTAGAAATACAAGGGTAAGACATTCACCCCTCTCCTACTGTAAGTAGGATGTTGTTTTTAAATTTAAAATAAACCTTTACAACTCTACAAGGGTTCTACATTCTCTTCCTATAAATAGATGACATCGGTAGAGCTATTAACACAGCTTTTGAGGGATTATTATTTTGCCAAAAAATAGAGAGAATATATTCTCAACTTTTAAATATACTTTTTTAGAATAACAATTTTACCAGTTTCTAATAAAGAAGAGAGAATTTATTTTTTCACCTCAAAAAAGAAAACTTTTTTTAGTTTTGTGTTTTGATTCAATCAGTTCGAGCCCACACTTGACGCAATTTGTGGTACGAGAATAGGCGGGAAGATCATTTGGTTGAAAGTCGAAAAACATCAAGGATCTGCTATATTAGTAAAGTAATGCAACTTTCTATTTTATTCGATTTAGTCACTGTCTCGATATTCAATTTCAACCATAGCATTTCAAATCAATATCCATTCCTCAACATTATATAATGCATAACTTCATGAATATGCAGTAATTAGATTGATATCAGGTCATAAAGATACAAACCAAAAGCTTGCGTCACTCGTCATTGATTCTTGACTTCCCTTCCCCTCTTGATGGTCTTGTGTCATCTTTAAATGAATAATAATTCAAAAATAAGACAATATAAAATTCCATATCAAGTCACATTCAAATTGAAAGTCATACATATTTTTTAATTTATTCAATTTAGTCCCTAAAATTGGGACAAGCATAACTTTTGATTTAGAGCTTTGGATAGAAATTCGATTTCACATTTATTATTTGGGACCTTCTACTTCCTATTCCTACTAAAATTTCATGATAATTTTTCATTCTACTCAATTTGGTCCTTAATGTACGAAATCAACAATTAAGCTTTATAATTTAGTCCTTTTTTGAACTAAAATTAATTTCTATCAAATTCGCACTAAATTTTTCAAGAAATCAACAATGGTAACTTTCTAACACTTTAATATTTTCACAAATTGGTACATGAGCTAGCTAAATCAAGCTTCCATGACCTCAAATCTATAAAATTTACAAGAAAATGACTTAATTGCATTACCTAATTGATGTTCGATTATTTTGAGCTCCTGCAATGGAGTTTTTTTCTTCACGCATGCACAATCAGTGGAAGAAGATATGAATTCATCTTTCTTTCCACTAACTTTTGTTTTTATAGCGTAATTAGTTTAATCTAAACCTAATTAATTAGTTTAAATCATAATTTAACTTACTTTAATCATAATTAATTAATCCTAATGCTAATTACCTTTAGTAACCACTATCCACTATCAAAATTGGTTCATCTACAATTTTGGACCGTTGGTTAATTACAATTTAGATCCCTAAACCTTTGGCCAATTTAAAACTTATAACGATTGAAATTTTACAATTTTGTCCATAGGCCTTAATTAACCGCAATTTTGGTTAAATTACTTAATTAAATTTCAATTAATTCATATATTAACTCCATAAATATCCTTATTTAATATTTACGAACTTGATTTATGGAAATGATGTCTCGAAATTATATTTTCTGACACCATAAAATTTCCAATTGTTATAGAGATGGTGACTTGACATTGGGGAATTGTGTAAGTGTTGTGGTGGTTGTGAGGGTATTGGGATTAGGCTTGTAAGATAGAGAGTATAATGCCTAAAATTTTTGGTTTTGAATTTCGTGAAATTCTAATTAAATATCGTGAGGTTTACTGAGAATTAATTTTGCAAAGCAAATTTAATACCAAAAAATTTATTTTTGAGGTTAGAAATTATTTTTTGATTTTTTATAAATTATTAGGCTTTTAATTGGGTTTGAATTGTTTTCTAAGATAAGGGAAATTTGAGAAACCTTGAAATTAATGACCAATTTGGAAAACAGAGGAATGATGGGGCGTAAAGTGGTTAATGATCTGTTGTAATTTGATACGTCAAATCAGACTATCTAATACACTTGAGGAGCTTATTCTCAATAAATTTAAGTGTCTTCTATATGTATTTGTCAATTTTTAGTTTTGTTGTTAATAAATTATTTTTATTAGTTTTAAGCAATTTTTAAAACCCAAATTGGCCAATTGTACCATGGGGAAGCTAACAATGTGATTGAGTGGTGTAGGGAGTTCATGGTGGCCCAAACCTGAAGAAAAAATCATCGAGAATGGGTTATCGCGATATCAAAGCATGGAAGTTGTGATAGCCTTAATAGTATTGAAATGGAGAGAGTATAGGCCACCTATAGTGGTATCGCGATGCCAAACCATGGGTATTGCGATATCGAGACCCCCAAGACTTCTAATCTCAATACTATTGTGGGTATCACGATACTGCTGCTTGGCAGGTGAAAGAATTGTAGGGGTAATTTACGTCCAACAAGATTAACTCTATTCTTCACTCAAAGGAAAAATGGTCATTGTTAGGTTAAATGCCAATAGGCTATAAATACAATTTTATAAGTCTTTCATCGTAAATTTTGTTGGTTGATAGTTTCCTTTACTTTTTCATAGTTTTAGGGTTAAGTTTTCTTTTCTTTTCATTTTTAGATTAGATTTTATTTTTGTTGTTTCCTTTCTTCCTCATTGTTGAAGACTATGTAAAAGTGAGATGATCAAACTCTAGGTCTTCATTGGATTTCCATAAATCAAATAGGCATTTCTCAAACTCTTTACTCTTATTTTATGCTTAACATCTATTTGATAAAATGCTTGTTAGGAATTTAAGTTTGATTATGTACTAAATTTGTTGATGGTTAGTTTATTAGTTATTTGTTTGTTAAGTTAATGTTTATGTTTATGTTTGATGTATTAATTGTTCAATTATATTGAAATTCTTAATACACTAGAATTGACGCCTTTAGTGAGATTCTAGATAAACGGGACCGAGAGGAGAGTTTATCCTTAGATAGTTTAATATAATTGTGCCGAGTAGTGAGACCGAGAGGAGATCTATATGCTTAGGTGATACAGAGAAGTGAACCTAGTTGGTATCTTTTAGTTTAGGATGAGACTGAGAGGAGATTCCTAACTAAGAGTGACAATAAATTTAATTAGTTTACATTTATTAGATTAGTTAACGATTAACGAACCAATTGACCATCAGTTTATCATTTACATTTTCTAAAACAACAAGGAAGAAAATTAGATTAGTTAGCTTAATTGATAATTTAAATTTAGTTTATAAACAAATTTTTATTTGAACTTGCACTAATAATTTCCAAATTGATTAGATTAGTAATTGCTTAACTTGTAATTAACTTGGTAAACACATATACCCACTTGGCAATCCTTTGGTTTCGAACCTTGGGATACTCGAGTGTCCTATTATCACTACAAATATTACAACTGACACTATACGCTTGCAGTTAAAACTGCACTCTTAAAGTGATTCATAAAATTGTATGTTTCCCTGCGCATGCATGCATGTGATCACAAACATGTTATGATTTAATAAAATAAGTCTCATATGAACTTACCAGATACAAAGAATAATAGAAGAAGTGTCAGGGACTAATAAATTTTTTTCCCTTTTCTTCGATTATATACCGATTGGTTCAAATCTTGATCTATATAGTAATTCATTTAAAATTATCAGTCCAATTATCTTATAACAGCTTATTTAAGGCATATGAAAACTTAATTTCATTTTACACAATTTTCTTAAAGTTTTACATTTTATTCAATTTAGTCTCTAAAATTGAAACTATCATATCTTTCACATTTAAGCCTCGTTTTACAATCCGATTTCAATTTCATCTTCCTACAGTCCTCTAAATTCAATAATTATAGAAATTTCATGTCAATTTTAAAAAAAATCATTTTAGTCCCTAAACTCAAAACTAACAAATTTCACTTTACAAATTAGTCCTTAATCATTTCTAAGCTTACAATCAAGCCATTTAACGTTAAAAAAAAATCAAAAACCATAAATGGAGACATTTTAAAACTTTAACGGTTTTACAATTTAATACTTGAAATAGCTTAATCGAGTTATAATGATCTCAATAACATAAATTTTACGCAAAACAGGCCTAAAATAGCTTACCATGCAAAGGTTGATTGCTTTGAGCATTCAACAATGACTTCCCTAGTTCTTTTGTTGTATTTTTTAGTGATGAAAGAAGAAAAATGATGAAGGTGATAGTTTTCTATTATTTTAACATATTGTTAAATTCATTTTAACTTTATTTTTTTACATAATTTTCAATTAAGAAAATGTTCTAACCATCCACTATAATTAAAATGGCTTAATTGTGATATACAACTTTAAACAATTGTTCATTAAGCATTTTAGCTAATAAAAATCAATAGCGATTAACTTTTATAGTTTTTACGATTTAGTCCTTGTACTTTACTTAATTATCAATTCAATAAAATTTCAAAACCAAAATTCAGTATAACACAATAATAGACTAGTAAACATTAATAAATAATTTACTGACTCGATCATCGAAAAATGGGGTTCTGAAACTACTATTTTCGACACCACTGACTTTCGGGCTATTACATATTGAGAACTAATTTTATTGTCCCGAATTAGTTTGGTGAGATCGAGAGGTAAACTGGATTAAATTGTCTAATTGGGTAAAATGGTGACTGAAAGGTAAAATTGGACCAATTAGGAGCTTGAACTATTTAGATCGATAACCTAAGAATTGACTAGCAACATGGAAGTCAACCAACCGCTTTAATCAATTGAATTGATATTCATTTTCTTTTGTTTTTTTTACAATTTAGTCATCCTTGGATCAATATAGTATAATTAATCTTTATAGTGACTTCTCCTACTATAATGCTTAGTGATTAGCTAACTAGATTTAGTAATTGCATACATTTTCATTGTTAGTCACCTTGATCACTTGATCTCTCTTGGGTTCGATCCTCGAAATACTCTGTGTTTCATTGTAACATAAATATTATAATTGGCTTGTCATACTTGTATTTACGTCACTATAGTTCTTGATAAATTTTGTGCTGATTCTCTACATTGATGCACACACATCGAGGCGCAGTCACATGCATTATGATTGCGGAACTTTATTTCGGGACTTAGGGTAGTCGAAACCATTACCAAGCCACTGAGAATTTATTGTGATAATTCTGCAAAAGTATTTTCCTCAAAAAACGACAAATATTCCAAAGTTGCAAAATATATGGAATTAAAATATTTTTTCGTTAATAAGAAAGTTCAAAGACAAAGAGTGTCCATAAAGCATACTACAATTGATCTTATGATTGCAAGCTCGTTAACTAAAGGCATATAACCAAAGGAATTTAAAGAACATGTACATAGAACAGGTCTTGGTTGTATTGATGAATGAAATTTTATGTTATTGCAACATTCTGAGCTCAATTATGGTGTTTCGAAAATAAAATGAACATATTTCATGTTTATTATGATTGTGTGCACATATTTTTCTTGAAATTATTTAAAATAGGAAAATCTTTATAGTTACTTAAAAATCTATTATATTGAGTTGTAATGTTATAGTATATGGAAGGAAGTATTTGACTTAAGCTATATACAACCGTCATAACTCACATTTGCAATTCACTATAATTTTGTAATTATAATGAGTATTAATTTTATGCGCGCTCAACGTTTATTTCATTAAAATTTACATTTTACCTTATTGGGTCAAGTGGGAGAATGTGTAGTTCACTATAATTTTGTAATTATGATGAGTGTTATTTTTATTCACGCTCAATGTTTATTTCATTAAATTTTACATTTTATCTCATTGGGTCAAGTGGGAGAATGTGAGATTTTAGTTTAATTATGTGGACCCAATTAAGTCTAAAATAATGTGACTAATTTAATGGAGATAAGAGTTTTGCTTTGAAGAGAAGTTAAATTCTATCCATTCATTTGTAATATTTATCATTATAAATTGATCATCCCTCTAGCTATTAAAGGTTACACACACACAAAACATATAAAAGATTATAGCCTCCATCACTTAGAGTTTATGTAATTAAGGGAAAAAGGTCAAGAGGGAGAAATCAATTTATCCAATGTTTTTCTTCGTGTTCTTTGTCAAGTCTAATGGCCAACTCCTATTTCGCATAAGGTATATCTTAAACTTAAGAAAACCATAATATTCTAAATATTTTAAAATAATTGTTTATGCAATTATAGGGATTTGATTACATACTATTTAGATCTAAAAGATTTTACAATATATCCCTAAGCTTGGCCTTCTTGACAACAAGCTAACCTTCATGAATATCATCCTTAACATAAAAAAAGAGAGTTCTTTTCATTCTTATAATACCAACATACATGGATCATTAACGACATTCATTCCGCTATGTGCCAAATGTGAAGATTTGACAAGTGTGAAACCAAATTTATCTTTCTTGCAACCTTTAGTGATATCAACCCAATCATATTTAAATAAAACAACCTTAAATAAACTAGAATAATTCAATTGAATGATATTGATTAAAGCTCCATAATAATTAACTTCTCATTTTATAGGTTGCTTACCTCTAGCAGTTGCATAACTCAATGTTTTGGTTGTTACAACAACTCCACTATTTTGAGTTTTCAAGTATTTCTTCCTCGTTGTAGTGTGAAACCTAAAACCATTTAAAAGATACCCATTGTATCTTTTTGTTTCTTCTATTGGACCACGAGCAAGCCATTTTACTTATTTTCTGATATTTGCATTTCCTTGTCGATCCAAATGTTCAACCTAGATAAATTTTGGAATTTTAAATGAATAACTTGTATAATAGTATAAATATAAGTTCCACATAAAAAATTTATCATACTTACATGATCATGAAACCATTCATGAAATTTTAACTTTGCAACTTTTGTATGTCATACGGCAGAAACCGTTTAGAGCGATCATGTCTCTTAATGACTTACTCGTGTTGCCTAAAAGTAAGAACGTGATTAAAGACTAAATACTTAGTAGAAAATTAAATTCTCATACCTTGAATATAACCTTTCCAAAGAGAATTCAACTTCCTTTATATATAGAGCAACATTTTTCCAAATTGAATAGCACATATCGATGTGCTCAAGCAATTATTTGCTTATCAAGCAAAGTCTGTGAAACATCTCTATTCTTATTCACAGAAAATCCACATTTTTTTCTCCTTCCTAATGGTCTCCCCATAGTAGAGAGACTGAACATTTTTTCTTCAACCAAGAGAATATTGCCTTTGTTATTCGGCTAGTCAGATTGAAACTAGTCTCAATCTTTTCCAAGTATCATGAACAAAAGGTTAAGCATGCATGTGATAAGTAACCTTTTTCAATCAGACCTTTTAGGTGAGCTATATTACGTACAAAATACTTAAGCACAAAAAGATTACTATTTCAAATAAAGTAAAAGAATATGAGATTTTACCTAAACACTACGTCGATTAAAGTGAAAGGAATGCAATAATTAATGACAATTTACCTTTCAACCGGATACATCCACTGATAAGTGATTGGACCGGTAAGTTTAACTTCATTTGCTAGATGAATTAACAAATGCAATATAATTGTGAAAAAAGCTGGAGGAAAGATAGTATCTAACTCGCACAAAATTGATGAGCTCAAGACTCAAGTCTTTCGAGATCACTTTCTTCAAGAACTTTAATGAGAACCAGGCACACCTTTTCGGGTAAAGATCCTCATATAGCAATGGGAAGAAATTCTTGCATCAAGAGATGACAATCATATATTTTAAGCCCTATTAGTTTATGTTGTCTAAGTTGCACACAACGTAAAACGTTGGAAGAATATTCATCAAGAGTTTCATTTCCTTGAGAACTTTCAAAAAATTAGTTTTCTCATCTAACATCATTCGATAAGATGCTTGGGGAAAGTATAAGGTGTTAGTTACAGGGTTAGTTGTTGGATGAAGAACACTTTTTATGCCCTTTTCTACAAGATCAAGACGTGCTTTATAATTATCTTTTGACTTGCCCTCTTGACCGATCAATGTTTTAAGAATATTATCACAAATTTTTTTCTCAATATGCATCACGTCAATATTGTGGTGCAATAGTTGGTTCTCCCAATAAGGTAAAGAGAATAAAATACTTTTTTTCCTTCCAAGGCCAATTTTCTATGCCAGTGGAAGCTTCTAATTGCTTCAATATAACACTACCAGATGGTGAAAAAGGAGCACTTTTATATTCTTGAGTCCCATCAAAAGAATGTGTATCACTACGAAACCTATAATTAGGTTCTAGCCACCTACGGTAACCCATGTAGCAATATTTTCTACCATGCTTTGACCACTTAGAAGTGGTATCATAACCACGACAAGGATATGCAAACTCCCCCCTTGTACTCCATCCAAATAAGTTGGCGTACACTGGGAAGTCATTAATTTTCCATATTATAGCTGAACGCAATTGACATGTTTGATTTCTTTAGGCATCAAAGGTCTCAACCCCAACTTTCCATAATTTTTGGGCAAGTAACAAGCAGAGAAAGTATAAAGTAAGATTCTTTTATACACATCTAAGGAAGAAAATTATACGGTATTAATATAACGGACTAAGTGCTATGAGTCATGTTGGACAAAACATGTTAGCGAACAAAAATCTATAAATGTAAATATAAAATATTTATATATAAAATAAAATAAATTGAGCGGATATGAAAAACCAATAAATAACATAACAAAAGCCAAAAATCAAAAAGAAGAAACGAGTTTTACTAGATGTTGAGACCTATTTTACACAATTTCCTTAAGATAGATTTAGCCACTCCTACAGTACTTGGAGAAACGTTGGTCGAATGTCTCCTAGGATACAACAATACGATGATCGAAGTAGTAGCACCTCTGCAGTAATCAACGAAACAAACAATGCATTTTTCTATCACTGAAATGTTGGAAAATATGGAGAGGAAAAGAGAAGAATTTTGGAGAGAATATAATCTCGGTGTGAGAGAGTGAGATTGAGCAAATAATTCAGAAGAAGTCTTAGCCTTTTATACACATTCAAAGTGGAGGAATTTTTGGAAATATTCATGTATAAGGAGACAAAATCTGTATTAAAGGGACAATTAAATCAATTTGATCAAAATCAAATCAAATTTATTAGAATCAAATAAAATCAGGATATATGTCATTTTATATAAGATTTTGTATATATCTGTTGAGAAAAAAAATTCGTATTATCCACAAACCAATTTTGGGCTTGACCAATCCAAACATCGCCCTAGTTTTACAGGTGAGCCTGCACCCTCCTTACATGCGAGACAAGTTTCAAACTTAATCATTCAATCATTTTTTAAGTGGGTTCTCATATATATATACACATCTTACACTTGATATTTAACCAATATGGTGTTTAAGCTTTTCTTTTCATCAAAAATATTTCCAAGTAGCTTACTTTGAGTGTCAATTTCTCATTCATCACTGAACCATTTTGAACATATGATATACCGTTGTAAAGGCAGGGGCGAAGCCAAATTTTTTTTTTAAGAGGGGCCGGATGAAATTTTAATTTTTTATAATTTATATCTTTATAATTTGTAAAGGATTAAATCGAATTTTTATAATTTTAGGGGGGGTCAAAGTGAAATTTTACCTTTATTAATTTAATTTTTTTTAAATTAAGGGCCTAAAATGCAATTTTACATTTTAGGGGGCCCGGGGCCCATGCTAGTCCCCTTGGCTACGCCCCTGTGTAAAGGTCTCATGAAGTAGAATATAAAACTATAATTTTATGATTTAACTCTCAACCTTTACCAATTGAGAATATGCCTCAAAGTTTTCATAAATTAAAATTTTTCCAACAAGTCACACTCATATTACTGAATGGATTAAACTCATCGGATGCCAATCCCAAGTGAATGTTACGAGCGTCGAAAGAAAAATTAGGATACCGAGAATCAAATTCTTTCCAAGCAAGAGAATCTGTCGGATGCCTTAAAAGTCCATCTTTGCTACATATCTCTTCATGCCATGTCATCAAAGGTTAAATCTTTGAAAACATAAATAACCTTTGTGTTCTTAGAGTAAGAGGAAACCAACATAGAACCTTTGTGGCTAGTATTTTTCTGTTTTTAGTGACTCTCTATATCCATATCTTTCATACTTTAGTTCTTTCTACCTTGGGGTACCACATTCAAAAAAATCTCTTAATTTGGGGTAGTGCATTGACTCTTTACTTAATTCCCAAAAAATTCTGTCACACATGCAATATGTTTGTCTTCTACTGATAGTGTCTCATGGCTTTTGTGTACATGGACATGCAAACTTACCATTCCCTATATTATTTGTCGAATATAAAGAGACTTATAAAGAGTGTCCATGTTCTTTTTCCAAGTAAATTGCTTACCCTAAAGGGGCTTCGAACATAACCCACAATCTAGGAAGGAACGTACTAATTAATTACGTACATGACATCATCCAAGTACAATTAAAATGAAGTTATCTAATTCATATAATGCAATTATATATATTATCTTTGTATATTATCTAAGAACAATTCAACATGATTATAATAGATGGAAACCATGTTCTGTCAAAGCAAAAGTAATTCCATTAATTATTATTTCTCTTTACCTATGAAGTTGTTAATACTTTTGTAGGCAAACCCATAAATCTTTATCCAGCAAGAATAACACCATTAGTTATAAAAAGAAAAAAAACTTCTTTTATTAGCTTTTATACGTATCCTTCTCTTGATACCTATTACGGACGAATATTCAAATACAATTATATAAGACATGCTTATATACAAAACTTATACTCTTTTCTCAAATATTGAAAAATATATTATTATGTTTTTTAAATTATAGAAGCATATAGGCCTCCACATCGATGCAATAAGTATCCCCTTCATCAAAATACATTAACCCAATTAACCATTCACTATATTTTTTCAACAAGTCTTAAAAAGCCATTCAAACAAGAGTTTGGCTTCACACGCACATATATATATTAGAAAAAAAAATGCATTGTGTCTTGGAATCTGTAGTAAGTATTGTTTCGACCAATTTTGTTCTAATACATCAAAAGGCATTGATGTAGTTAAGTAGATGTTTACCCCAAACATTTATATAAAAATGCTTTCTGAGTCGATGATTCTTTGAAACACTAACCTCGTCGGACAACACTGGAGAGATTACCAAGAGATCTTGAAGGTCTTGATGTTGTCTGACATTGTCTCCTGGAAATTAATCACAAAATTAAAAAAGGAAATTTCTGACTGATGATAATACATCCTTTTGAGTTAAGTATTGTCATCGTCTAACAACGTTTATATTCCTAAAATCCAAAATATTTTTTATTAAAATAAAAATTGTCTGTCAAAATTCCCACCATTTTTTTTTTGGGTTGATCCTATAATAACACACCCAATTATCCGTCAATCTAGGGTATTGCTATATTTGCAGGTTTTGATTACTGTCATTACAAGGTACTCCTATTCTGACGGTGGAGTATAGCCTTCTCTACAATTTTCTCCACTTATTATTCAAAAATAACTAATTAACATAATTAAATCTAATATTAATTAAGCAATAATTAAAATATTTAGAATTTTATTTAAATAGTAATTTTATTTCACATTAATAAAATTAGTATAATTTTTAAAAGAAAATTAACACAACTTCCTTTTTATATCAATATTTCATTAATAATCGTAATTATAATTATTACAATTTTTTAACTAAAAAATTGTAAAATTAAATTATAATTATTTTTAAAATGTATAATGAACACAACTTCTATATATAATTATCGTAACTTCTACAATTATTTATTAAACTTTTATATTTTAAAATGTGAATTTAATAATATAATAAAAAATAAAAGTATTTTCTTCAATTCAAATTTTTTTCTTAATATCTATTATAAATTAGACTCTTACCTTTGACTAAAGTCAAATTTCTCTTCATTAAAGTTATTCAACCAATCAAAATTCACCTTTTAAGATTTAGACCAATTAGAATTCTTCCTAGTTTTTCTCTCTTCTTTCATCATCATTTACTCCTCCCCTCCACCCCGGTGTCTGGCCATTACTTCCTTATCTTACTAGCACCAATCTTATCACCATCATCCACCCATGTCTTGTTATTCCATCGACACCACAACCCAACCCCTATCAGCACTCGAAAGCTGGCCAAGCCAAGTCCTTGTACTGCCCAACATTGCTCTCTCAAGCGGCACAGCCCCTCGCCACCATCCTCCAAGGCCATCGTACCAAACCAACTTGCCTCATCCACAACCCTGGCCATCACCACAACCTGCCATCATCTATTGCTCCGGCGACGTTACCGTAAGGGTAGCTTTGTTTATTTAGTAAAAAAATTATACAAAAGATGAAATTGTTAAAAAATTTCCATCGATTGCACAATGAATATAGCACTGTGAATGTTATTTGCCAAAATATGAACCCAGATCGTAATTAGACATCATCTTTATGATGTTTTTATTTATTCTCACTTGATGTATTAGATGTTTAATTTTGTTTATTATGTTTATTTTTTATCACATCACTTTACGATATTCACTTAAATATGTTTTTCTTCTTTATTGCTTTTTATTATTACTTTTATCGCTATTTCACTTCATTATTGTACCAACCTTCATCTGCCTTGACGATTGGTATGGATAGGAGATGCTATAATAAAACTTCCATAAATTGTAAAAAAATTGACTTTTATAAAAGCATTCACTTCACATCATAGTAAAAAAAATCTTTACAACAAGTGAACAACGTATGAAATGTTTAGACATAATTTGGAATCATTTCGAGTCATTAAATACATATAAGGACATCTCCATAGCACAAATCGAGTTTTCATAGCTCCTTGACTCAAAATATGATATTCTAAAACACATATTTACACTTCAAAAAATTATACTATCATTTTTGAGGTCTTAAAACACATTTCTTATTACTTCTAAGGTTATTACACAAAACTGTGACGATTAGGCATCTTTCAGGGTAGTTTGAGGGCATAAAAACACCAAAATTGATGTACAGGGTACTCTACTTGTTACGGTAGTAATTTAGCTATTGAATTTGCTGTACCGATACAACCAAACCATGTCTCAATACTTGAACACCTAGAGTTGAAAATTTGACTCTAAAACACCTTAAATTATCTCCAAACAGTACCATATGATTTCCATCAATTATAAACCATTTAAAAGGTCAATTAAACTCAAATTCAAGTTATACTCAAGTTCACATCAACATAAAAACAAAAGTTAACTTAAAACTTCCATTTAATAACCAATGTCAAATACATACACAATAAATGGAATCACAAATACTTAAACTAATCTAAGCCTTTATGTACATGCCAAACCACTAATAAGTTAATGCAATTCACCACTAACAACCTTCATAACCTCCTTGATGATGCAATCTTCCAAGGCGCAATATCAAACTTCTTGTAAGAGCTTTTCACCTATATGTTTAAATCACTGGTGCGTAAGTTCAAAGAGTTTAGTAAGTACACTCATATTTCCTATCTTAACTTATTCCATTAGTGATGAGTCTTTTATGAGTGTTAGAGTTGTGTGACCCAAACTCTTGTTACAATAAAATACAAGTGGCAAGATAGGGGGATCTGCGAAGGCGAAGGCCGAAAAGGTGAATTTTCTTCTCCTTTGCCCGTGGTTTTTTTCCCAACTGGGTTTCCTTTGTGATTCCTTGTTATTATTGACGTTCAATTTTCACAATGAGCATAAAGTCAAATTTCAATTTAAGCCAAATACTTATTCATTATGACTTAAGCACTTAAGTATGAGCCATTTACTATTTCAAACCATTTATTAAGGGTGATTCTCATTTGTTATCTTATTAGATCGTCGAATGAGCATTCACATTTATCAAATAATTCTTAATTTATTTTTTGGTCTATATAAAATTTCCATAAACACTCATATTTTTTTTCTAATTCTACAAAGTTTACCATTTCGATCTTTAAGTCCCTATGTTTATTAAGCCAATGGCATCCTAGCATTGATTTCTATTTCATTAACTCATATATGTCACTTATGGTCTATATAATAGAGTTCCAGATCAAGTTTGAGGTGTTATAGTGAGTGGTGTTAGTAGGGAGGAGATGGTGAATGAGGTGTTGTATGGTGATCATAGATGATAGTGGATGTTGGTGAATAAGATGATTACTGGTTGATGAAGGAAGACTATCAAAAATGGGTTAGATTATTTTTCTTAGGAATAATTAGATGTAAAAATTAGACAAAAAGAAGGTCGACCAATGAGGAGCGACGATCCTTAACAAGAAGTGACAGTGAGAAGTAGCAATAGCTTGGTATAAAAAGAAAAAGAAGAAGAATTTAAAAAATATTTACCATTATGTGGAATATAGGTGGTGTTTATGTGGCAAATTTAGTGTGCCACGTCACCTCTCTATTAAGGTTGTAACAACTGTTAATAGATGAATGATCAAAATATTATAATTTGAAATTCGATAATGTTAATGACTAAAATGTAACATTCCATAGTTGAGTAAAAAAAAAAAAAGAAAGTTAGGTGACTATTTTTATAATTTAGCTTAAAGTTTTAGAAGTCACATATACAATGTCAAAGGTTATAAGTTTTTGGTTAGTTGGTTACATTAACATTATGTGTCAATTGCTTCATTTTGTTCCACATATATATTATCTTAGTCTCAAATATAATTGAATAAAATTAGTTTGATTATGATGAGATTAGATTTTGTGTATATTGATGCTAAGGTTATTGATAAAATTTTATGGATTCTAGTTTTACTTTTTTCGGAAATTGGTTTGATGGAAATTTGTTGAAGTTGTTACTATAGATCCATATTCAATTTTTGGTGATTTAATGCAAATTTATGTCTTAAAGAATCTAGTTTTAAGTGTGATTTTATAAAATTTTGTTTGAATTTTATTGCAAAAATTTAATGGTTTCTTGTTTAATTATTAAAAAATAATAAGATATTAAGGTTTTGGTTTCGATGGCGACATTAGATAACATTATTTTGGGTTGTTTAGGAAATTATAACATGATAAAAAAATTTAGTTTTGACTTTTGACTGTTATAAGAATTTTAAATTTGAATATTGTATCTTTATATAATTTTAAAATAACTTAATCGAAGTAATAAGTCACCAAAGTGACCTTTTTGTGAAAATTATTTTGTTTTAAAATATAAAAGGTAGTTGTACATTTAACTTAAGCCATGTTAATATTGATCTGCTTGAAAGAAGGTTAATATTTAACAAAATTTCATGTGCAACTATGGTAACAAATATGTGACGATTATTTGGTTTTACATGTTTAAAGAAAGATTTATTGTTTGACATGTTTTTATTGTTAGTGTTTGTAGTCAGTGTTTGATACTACACCTAGATATCACTTACAAATTAATATTTTTTCCAAAGATGAAATATTAACGGAGTGCTCATTATCTTGAGACGGGGTTTGCTTTTATTCGAATTTATTATTATTTTAGTTTGTATTTGGAGTCTTATGTGAGTTTGTTTTGTTTGATTTAGTTATTTTTATACCTCCCAACATCACTGTTAGCATTAACTCTATTCTTATATTTAAGGGCACCAACTTTAAATTATGGAGAAAGAATCTTATAATTGTTCTCAGAGTCGTGGATCTCGACATTGCATTAAGGATTGATTCTCCTCCACCGCTTACAAACAAGAGTACCTTTGATGAAAGGGGAGAGATCAAATTGCATGTTTATAATGATCATAAAAAGTCTATTGCAAAAACATTTAAATGCACTATGTCTGATAGTATTGTAATGGCTAAGAATTTCGTTGCCAATATTGAAAGAGGTTTGTCAAGAACGAAAAGGCTAAAATTGGTATGCTCTTGAGACATCTAACTTCTATGGGGTATAGAGGAAAATGTAATATTAGGAAGTATATTATGGAAAGGTTGCGTCTAACTTCAAAGTTGAAAGTACTTAAACTAGAACTCTCTAACGAGTTGCTAGTGCATCCAGTTTTTACATCTCTTCCACCATAGGTTGTCCAATTTAAGGTGAGTTGTAACATCCTACACTCAACTTGATCACCGGTTCTGAGCTATAATGTCACAAACGTTGTCGAAGCGACTACAAATAATTTGCAACTACATTATACAATTAATGTGACTAAAATCAAATGAATATACATTCCTTAAACATAATTAACTGAAAACGATTTTTGTTTATATATGTAACTAATAACATACAACCGATCAACCATATATTTATATATATTAGTACTAGACTATGAAGATCAAAGTCTAATTGTAATGTTATTTAATATCGTAGAACCTAACTTGTTAGGTACATGTCAACTATAATTAAAGGTAGAACAACCAACATTTCTGAGACCGAGATTGCGAATGGGATGCTGAGGTCGATGCTCAGAAAATCACCAAGTAGACCTATCCTGCGTACTAATAAAACAAATCACACACTAAGAAAAGTACTCAGTGGTATTTCCAAACTTAAGCATGTAATATTAGTTTAACCAATACTATCTTGAGTAAAAAGGGTATATCTATATCTATATATATATATAGAATACTTAATACTCGAAGTTACCATGCTATACATATTCAACTTGAACATTTTAAGTGCCTAAGACTAATAATAAATCTTCCTCACTTCAATGCATTAGTTGACTATGCTAACTCCCAACTTTAGTACTTTAACATCATTTTAATGAAAGATTAATTTGTTATTTTTAATTTAATCTTTTGACAACCACATCCTAAATATCTCAACTCATAACAATAAACCAAATCTGGACAATGTAAAAATGAAAATTTAAAACCATTAAGGCACCAATTTAGACAACAGCCAACCATATAATACGATTAACAATTAAACGCATTAATTCGGTCATTTCCAAGTCATGCACTTCCGAGCAAAAACTTAATATTGATTCTTAGACAATAATTAAAATGAAAATTTCAAATCACGCTTTAATACATTTATTAGAATCATCCCATTATGCACAAAATGGTTAACCTTGTTTATACATATGGGACAACATTATTATGTCCTAAGCAAACACTATTTCAAACAACCTCGTTATTCACTAAATTTTTAGCCTTAAAATTTCCAATTTGATTTTATTACACACATCACATGATCAACAATAAACCTCATATGGACAGCCAAAAATTGCTCGAACAGACCACATCCTTATGCCAATTCGAGCAGCCTCATTACTCCCTCAAATTGGAAAACATTTGACACCATATGGGCAAAATAAAAATTGCATCAAACAACCTCATTATTCGCATAATATGGACAACATATCATAGAAAGAAATATATGACTTTTAACCATAGAAATACATTTATTTTGTCCAAGATTGGGCAACATATATACAACAAATAAACAGTCCTTAAACAACCTACTAGACTAAAATACACTTGGCATTTATGCCACAACTTGCACTTACAGTGGCTGTTTTGATCAGCAATGAAAGGTGAAAACTCAGAATATTTACAAGCAAATTCCACATTCAGATCATCCCCAAACAGACAACACATACAATGCTAAAAATTGGATAAAATAATAGTGGAAGTTTCCATGCTCAGGGGTTGTTTCGAATGGCTATACCAAGACAGTCAAAACTCTTGTAATAATGTTGTGTTTTAATATGTGTAAAGTTGATCGAACAACAAGATTTGGAAAAATTAAAAATGAGCTTCAATCATGCAATTTCCATTAAAATTTGTTCAAATCATGAAGTTTAACATGTAATTTCATTATCAATTTGGACAGTTTAAATGCTTTTCACACCATCGAACATCAGTCATTTTAGCAATAAAATTGTCAATAAATTGGACAGTTTAAATGCGTTTCACACACCACCGAACAACAACCATTTTAACAATAAAACTGTCAACAATTTGGTAGTTTAAATGCCTCTCACACACCATCAGACAATAGCCATTTTAACAATAAAATTGTCAAATTTCAAACATGTCTGAATGCTTCTAAACGAAAATTTAACAACAACCAATTTAAAATTAATTCATAAAAATTCAGACATCTTAAATGAAGTCAACAACTAGTTTAATTTAAATTTAGAATTAATTAAACAAGATAGAGTGTACATTTCAAGGGAATTTTAATGAAATTTTCACTCCAATGGCTCGTTCACTTACTCAGGACATGCATAATAAAAAATAATCAACATGATAAACATTACATGTGTCACACCCCGAATTTAGGCTTGGAGGAATTAAGGTTTGCAAGTGATGGTAGACTTCTATGTTTTCTTTTGTATTTGAGAGATAATGATGAGCCTAATGGTTCACTAGTTAAGTATAAGTTTTTCTTTAGGTTTCAGGTTCAATTCCTAGTATGCGCTAAGAGGGAATTGTTTTATTTTTGTTTTTGGTTTCAATTCTCAAAATTTTGATAGGTTAAAGTTTTATTAAAATCTTATTTTATTGTATTTTGTTTTTGTTTTAATTTTTGAAAATGGGAAATTCCCAAAATTCTCTCATGTTCCTCACTCTCTCTCTCTCGTCAATCTTCCTCTTTTCCAAAAAAAAAATTCAGATTTTGGTTTTCTTTCTCTTTGTCTATCATTTTTCCTCACCCTCTTTGTGGTTTCAATATAATTGTTAATTGCTGCTCTTTAAATTTGTTCTTTGTTCAGTCAAGTGTTGAATTGGATAAATGTAAGTGTTGTTGTTGTGGGTTTTACATTAGTTCTTCGATTCTTCTATGATTGGTTTCAATCAAAATACTTATAGATTCTTGTGTGCTCTCGCATTAAGTCTTAGATCGTTAAATTGGGGCGCATTAGTCGGTTGTTGTTGCTTTGAAGTCACTTTTCTAGGTGTGTTTGTTAAACTTATGTAATTTAGGGGTCGATTTGGTGTTGAAATTTGTTAATTATAGTACTTTTGGAGTGGTCTATGGACCACAAAGGCATGTGCCACACATGGGCGATCCACATGGCCATATGTTGTTTAAAAATTAGGTTATTTTGGTGTCACGTGGCTTGGGGTCGATCACACGGCCTAGCTACACGACCGTATCTCCCCTGTGTCTTGCAAGTCAGTGAGTTACATAGCCTGCTCATACGACCGTGTATCTTAGTCACACAGGTATGTTCCTTGGCCACAAGGGTGTGTGCCTTAGCTACGCAAGCGTGTCTCTTCTGCTACTGAATTTGACAGTGAGTTACACGGCCGTGTACCCCAATCACATGGGCATGTCCCTCTTTCAGATGGTTGTGTACCTCTGTAACACAGTCTAGACCCTCCTACACGTCCTGGCCACGTGGCCATGTGGTTCTGTTTTTGCAATTTTCCCACAGTGTTTACTAAGTGATTCGTTTTGGTCCCTGAGTGTTCTTTCGCATGTTCAAGCCTCTGTAGGATTGTTTGAGACACTAATGCTGGTTGCGATAGGTCTACGAAAGGCATATTATTGTTAGAATAATTATATATATATGTGATTCCAATATATGATTTCAGACTACTTATTTAAGTTAAATATATGTTATTATGTATAATATTCTGATATATGGAAATGTTTGGTTATGGTGATTAAAAATTTTACTTTTCGTGGATTCTGTTATTTTGTAATTGAATGTGAGAAAAAATGATATGATATACGTATTTTTTCTGTGAGTTTTGCATGAGCATTTGCATATATGATTAGGATACAATTATGAAAAGAAGGGATATTGATTTAGCAGTTTTAACTGCATTACTAAATTTTAGCGGCAAACCCGCAATAATATTAGCAGCTTGATTGCTTAATAAATCAAGTGGGAAATGACTATATTAAGGTGTGTTGGGTTGGATGGGTCCACCATAACCTAAATATTGGTGTGTAGAGGTTGGAAAGGGCCTACTATGCCATTATTGGTGTGTGTTGGGTTACGAAGTTGGTATGTAGAGGTTGGATAGGTGAGGATTTGAAATTCTGCATTTGTTTAAGTTTTGTGCCTCTGTTTATTGTTAATGTAACTCAATGTGTTAACCAGATGTGGAATCTGATATTTGGAGCCGGTTATTTTGTGTTTGAGTAACCTCACATGAATACGTTTTATATATTCATTATGTGATATTAGTATGATTCACTCATCTGATAGGATATTTGTTAGTGATTGTTCAATTCTGCTTAATTATATTTGTTTAGACTCACACTGAGCTTTCATAGCTCACTCCTCTAGTTTTCCTCCTTTCATGTAATTGGCAAAATTAGGAGATAGACTCTGCCAACTGGAGGTCTCGAAGTTTTCATTTTGGTTTGGTTTAATAAGTTTCTCCAAAGATTCAACAAATTTATTCCCAATTGGTTTGTAAGTAAGATTATAAAAACTGTGGTATGAGTTTTGATTTTGGAGTCATAAATTCGTAGGATTTTGGTTTTAAATTATTACTGTTATTTCATGCATGATTTTTTCCAACTGCACTATTATTCATTCGTTAGCAATAGTTCAGTTTTCAAGTGTTAATTAATGGATTTCAAGAAAAAGAAAAATATCATTTTTTTCGTCGCCATTCAGTTTTGTTGAAATTTCGATTATTTACAAATTTTTAATCCGTTTTGATTGAAAAATTAATTTGTAAGATGTGAATTTGGCCTTAAACTAATTATAAGCGATAAATGAGTTTAAATTCTGCAAAGTTAAAATAAAAATTAGAGAGAGAGAGAGAGAGAGAGAGAGAGAGAGAGAGAGAGAGGGAGAGAGAGAGAGAGAGAGAGAGAGAGAGGAAGAGAGAGGGAGAGAGGGAGAGAGGGAGGAGAGAGAGAGAGAGGGAGGAGGAGGAGAGAGAGAGAGAGAGAGAGAGAGAGAGAGAGAGAGAGAGAGAGAGAGGGGAGAGGGAGAGAGGGAGAGAGGGAGAGAGAGAAAGAGGGAGAGAGGGAGGGAGAGAGGGAGGGAGAGGGAGAGAGGGAGAGAGGGAGGGAGAGAGGAGGGAGAGAGAGAGAGAGAGAGAGAGAGAGAGAGAGAGAGAGAGAGAGAGAGAGAGAGAGAGAGTGTGTGTGTGTGTGTGTGTGTGTGTGTGTGTGTGTGTGTGTGTTTGTGTGTGTGAAAACAACGGTGGTGATGAGATTAGATATTATAGTAGTATTGTCATGTGAGACAAAAAGTAAGCTAAACACACCGCACCACACTCCACTGCCCATCCAAACCCACCCTTAGCCAATTGGCCTTGTTGGTTAAGCTAAAGTACGCCTAATTATTATCTCACGGTGATGTGATGCTTATATCAATTAATAATATCACATGAGAATTATGTGATCCTTATTTAATAAGGTAACTCTAGTATTGACTTGTATGGAGCAATGGTTAAGGTTTTTGTTAGACACCTATTTGACACGGATTCAAACTGTGTGACCACATTCCCTACCTGATATTGTATAAAAAATTACCCAACATAAATAATAAACTAACCTAAATAAAAACATGTAGTACGAAAAATATTTATCTATTTAGTTTTGGCCCAAAAATAATACTTAGGCTAATCCATGTATCTTTTTTCTTATCGTCCTCGTGCATGGCTTCATGAGTTTCAAGATTCGGCCCAATTTGGCCATCAATGAAGGCTTGCATGAATCCTTGTAAAATGGTCCTTATTTATTCATGTTTGAGGTGGGTTATATTTTTATTCGCTCCTTTTTTTTATTGGCCTGTTAATTGTATAATCCATGAATACTTCTTTTTCTCCTTAAAATTTTATTCAAAAGATGCTGCTCTACAGTTATACATGCTTTTGGAATTTTTCAAATCGTTTTTAGTTGACGCAAGAGGGATGGGACTTCATCTCTTTATGGGCCTCATTCAATTTACTTCAACTTTACACTTTTTTTTTAAAATTTGTATCTAACCTTATCATATCTTATCTTTTATTTCAATATACTAAGTGTTATCTTTTTTATAAGGTAGTAAAAATAATTAATTATATAATCAATATATGATAAATAACATGATTTTTTTTTAAATGTTCAATTATTTTTAATTCAATTATTTTATGTTATTTTAATGTTTTAAATTTAACATAAATAATTTCTTTTATTTACGGTTTTAAGACTTTTCTTTCTTCTTCAATATTCATTCATTAAGCATAGCTCAAAACACAATTTTTTTAATATGGATTTCCTCTAATACTAATGATATTTTTGTGGAAGTGAGGGCATTGTGAAGACCAGTCCATACTTTAAGCATACGGTCCCTCTTGAATCATTCATGCTATTAACAATCAAAGTAATCTCAACCCTTATAAAAAGTAAAATTTGAGCATATTGTTTAATAAAACAAAGGAAACTCCAAATAAATGTAATCATACTGCCATTAAATTTCATGTCTGTAATAACCCGTTTTTAGTCAAATCAGAATAGTAGTTTTGGGACCACAAATTTGAGGTCAAAATAATTATTTTATTATTAAATTGAGGTCTATAGCATGATAGAATGATTTTGTGAAAATTTCGTTAAGAAATTTTATCGTTTGAATGCTTAATTTAATAAAAAGGACTAAATCACGTAAAGTGCAAAACCTGAGTTCTTTTAGCTAAAGGTGTCTAATAGCTATAAAACCTTAAAGTGAAGGTCCTTATGTGGTAATTAGCCCTTTAATTAGATAGTGGATGATATTGTCTTGGCATTATGGAAATTTTGATTAAGTTTTAAGTTAATTAAGTAAATTAGCAATTAATGTTAATTAAAATAAAACAAAAATGATCAACATCTTCCATTATGTATTTTCCAACCGAAATTAACATGAGAAGAAGTCATTTTTAGGGTTCTTCAGTCGTCTATCTTCAATTCTTTCAATTAGGTATGATTTTCATCCCGTTTTTAATGATTTCTATGTTTTTGAGATCGTTGCAGCTTAATCTAGCTAGCCCAGCGACTAATTTGCACAATTTTTAAAGGTTTAGAGTTTTTCCATTGATGAATACACATGTATTTTTATGTTTGTTGAAAGAAAAATGTATGCTTGTTGTTAGATAAACAACATTTGTAAAGTGATTTTTGGTAAAATTATCAATTAGGGATTAAATTTAGAAATATGGAAATTTTGTGGTATAAATGTGCAATAAATGAAAAATATGGGTTGCTTTGGTAATAAGAGAAATTCGGCTAGCATGTGTAGAGATTTAATTGCATGAATTTGTATTTTTATGAGCTAAGGACTAAATTGTAAAGATGTTGAAATATTAGGGGAAAAATTGTAAAGTTGCCTTAATATACATTTTGGGCTAAATTGAATAGAATGATAATTGAATAAGTTAATTTTGGTTACATATAGATCAGGAAAAGTGAAGTTCGGATATAGATCAGTAAAGAATAAAGTTTTAGACTAGTCGATCCATTTCATCGTTTTTGCAATCGAGGTAAGTTCGTATGTTAATAAGAATTATTATAATTATGTTTTAAATACTCTATTATTGAATTAATTGTGTATATGACCTTACGGATATGTTCGACGAAGATTCGGTAATGTGAAATCCCGGTTGAACTTTAGGAATAGATTAGGATACAAATGACATGTCATTAGGGGTTATGTGATTTGGGTGTTGGTCCGTACATCCTACAGGTGGCTGAGTTATCTGGCATGTGTTTCAGACTCTCGTCAGCTTGTGTGAGTAGTATTGTGTAGCTACGTCACGACCATCAGCTTGTGTGAGCAGACCCGTTGATAGCTCGAGAGTGAGCATTATATGATATATGAGATTGATATAGCTTTAGCTATTTATTAGCACTTAAGGTGCGATATTCCCGAGTATCCGATAGTATTTCAAATGGTTCAACGGGTATATCAAAGATATGAAATGGTGAGAAATAGATACGTGTTAGTACAAGTATGTACGAAAACTATATGAGCATTGAACCTATGAAAGTTGTGAGTTCATGATTACTTATGTGATTGAATATATGTTAACCTTATAATTTAATGATTTTGTAGTATATTATGTTCATACTACTTGATTTGTGAATGAATGGTGAGCTTTATTTATTAACTATACGAGCTTACTAAGCTTTATAGCTTACTTTGTTTGCTTTTCCGTGTTTTATAGTGTTATCAAAGCTTGCTCGAGTTTGGGAGTCATCAGAGATCTCATCACACTATCAAGCTATCACTCTAGTACTTTTGGAACTTATGTATTTGGTATATGACATGTATATGAGTTATGGTCATTTTGGTATATGTTAGTAATGGATTTAGCCATTTGAGTTGGCTTGTAAATGATGAATGGTTTGTTATGTATATAGCCATGTGATGTGGCTTACTTTGGCATGTATGTATATATGTGAAAAAGGCCTTTTAATATGTTGTGTATAATTATCATTTATATGCTTGTTGTGAATTGTCATTATTGATGCCAAATGGTTGAAATTTGAAGTTGATATGCTTGTGGTTTTAGGCAAGATAATGCACGTATGAAATTAATCATTTAGGTAAAATTGTGAATGTGAAAATTGGTATGTTTTGCATAGGCAAGTTATAATTTTATGAACATTATAGTTCTTGGTATGGAATTAGCATGAATTAGACTTGATTGAGATTAGTTGAAATGGCTATTTATGCAATGTTATATGCCATTTGGTTTGTGTAGGTGATTGAAGGTTTGGGTGAGAAAAATGGCTTGGCAAATAGCTTATTTTTGTCCACATGGGTAGAGACATGGGCGTGTGTCTCAACTGTGTGTGACACACGGTCAGGTGACACAGTCGTGTACCCCCTAATGTTTAAATTAGAAATCAAGTCAGTATGCCCCACACGGCCCAGCACATGGGCGTGTAACTTGGCCATGTGGCATAAGTCAGTATACCCTATAGGTTTGGCACGGCTTAGCACACAGCCTGGCACACTAGCATGTGTGGCCATTTTAAAGGGCACACGGGCTAGTCACATGGGCGTGTGGTTGGCTGTGTGACCCAGGTCAGGAGTTATATAGGGTCGGACATAGGTTGGGACACGACCATGTGATCCCATTTCGAATGTCCACATGACCTATGACATGGGCGTTTGTCCCTTGTATTTTGTGAAATTTTCTAAGTGTTCCAAAAATTTCTTGAGATATCAGTTTAGTCCTGAACCACTTCTAAAACATGTTTTGGGCCTCGTAGGCTCGTATTAGGGACATTATGAATGTTTGTGAATGTTTTATATTTGGAATTGGAAAATGTATGTGAAATGTATGATTGATTATGAAATAAGTCTGGTAATACTCTATAACCCTATTCCGGTGACAGATACGAGTTAAGGGTGTTACAATGTCATATACTGCATGTCGGTCATACATTAGCTATTTCTCTCCACTCATAAAAAAAGTAATATTGTTAGTGTTTTGAGATAATTTGTATAACATTTGACAAGTTTAGGTAAAAACTAGGAAATCGTACCAAGTTTAGTGATAAGTGCTAAAAGTAACATATTTTAACTTCATTCTTAATGCATTTTTGGGTGATTATTCAATGTTAATGGTGAATTTTATACTTTTAATCCTTTAAATTCATGTTTTTATGCTTAATAGAGCATTTGGTAGAAAAAGGCGCGAAAATTAGAGCAAGTTAGAAGAGCCATATAGGCTGACCTAGTACACACAGCCAAGTGACCCACACGGCCTTGTGGTAGGGCATGTTGATCTTGCAAATTTGCATTCTGAACTATGGAAAATCGTGATTTTTAAGTTTTTCGAGCATTCTAAAACGTACATATGACAAAATAAGAAGATAGGAGAGAGACGTCATAGAATATTCAAGAACATAACTCGAAAAGCACTATTGAAACCGATTCTGAAGCAGATTTCCGTCAAGATTGAAAATTCCCAATTGGTTTCTTAGGAGATTATCATGAGATTTTTATTTTTATTTTTATTTCTTTTGGTTATATTGTATCTTGGATGTTTTTATTTTCAAGCATGAACTAATTTTCTAAATACCTAGGGGAGATAAACCCTATGATGGATTCTGTTGTCTGATTTTTATTTTACGCAATAAATACTTAGTTTTTTTATTCTCAATTATGTGTGCTTAACTATTGGTTTAATATTTCTAAATTATTGATCCATATTTGATGTGCTTAAACTGGAGGTTGAACAGACCCTGTTTAAGATAAGATCTTGCGTAATTTAGTGGAGTTGCATGCAATCTTAGAAATAGGACGACATAAATCTACTCTATTAGAGTTAAATCTAATAGGGGAATCCATAGAACAAGTTAATGCGATAATAGGGGTTTTAATTAGAATGGAATTTCAATTAATCAACCTAGAGTTAGTTGCTCTTATTCTCGAAAGAGATATTAGCATAATTTAGGAATTTCTACGGATCAAGATACTAAGTAAAAAAATTGTGTAATTTAGATTGATAGTGACAGATGAAACCTAGGTGAATTCTTTCTTGGGTATTGTTTCACTTATTGGTTGCTAATTGATTATTGAATTATTTTTTGTTGTGTTCATTCATTAGTTAATTAATTTAATTAATTTTAGTTTTGAAATCAATCACACGAATTATTTGATTAAATAATAGAAATATAATAATTACTAATACTTTTAGTCTTTGTGGGAACAATAGCTTTGCTCACCGTAGCTCTACTATTTCTTGATATGTGCACTTGCCTTAGTCAAATTTTTAGTTAGTTCACGATGCATCAAGTTTTTGGCGTCATTTTCGGGGATTAGAATATTAGTAAAACTTTATTTCCATTAATTTAGTCCTTTTTATTTTTATTTTTATTTTTAGTTTAATTTTTAATTTTTCTTTTTTTTGACTCTTACAGGTTCCCTTGGTTTATGGCTAGAGGCAACCCGTTGTAACTGTTAATTTTTGACAGTGAGATCGAAAAAACTGGTCGTAGAAATCGGAAGGAAGTTAGAGAAAGAAGGTAAGGTTAACAGATTTTAATAGACGTTCAACAGCAAAAAGACATTACTATTGAGATGGATAATAATCCTGGTAATCGGCAACCTCTTGCACCTCCTGCTCCTTAAACTATGTATGACTATGCTAAGCCCACTCTGATTGGGGTTGAACCGAGTATTGTCAAACCGACTATTACTGCAGACAATTTTGAGATTAAGTCGAACACAATTTAGATAGTGCAACAATATTTTCAGTTTGATAGGTTGCAAGATGATGATCCGAATGCTTATTTAGGTAACTTTTCTGGAGATCTACAACACATTTAAGATTAATGGCGTTACCGATGATGCCATACGCTTACGGTTATTCCCATTCTCTTTGAAGAGCAAAGCAAAACAGTGGTTGAATTCACTTCTACGGGGTTTCATCACGATTTGGGCTTAGATGATTGAGAAGTTTCTGTTTATATATTTTCCACCAGCCAAAATAGCTAAGTTGAGGAATGAAATCTTTTCTTTTGCTCAACTCGAGCTTAAGACATTGTATGATACATGGGAGAGATTTAAGGGTCTTTTGAGAAGGTGGCCTCATCATGCGTAACCTTTGTGGCTTCAAGTCCAAACATTTTACAATGATTTGAATCCCTCGACTAGATAGATAATTGATGTAGCAACTGGTGGAACACTGAATAATAATACACCTAAGGTAGCCCAAGATTTTTTAAAGGGATGGCACTGAATAACTATCAGTGGCAAGTTATGAAAATAAAGTCTACTAAGACAGCCGATGTTTTTAATATAGATGCAGTTACTATGTTGGCATGTTAAGTGGAAGCGTCAAGTAAGAAAATTGATGATTTAAGTATGGCTAAGTAGATGAATCCGATAATTAAATGTGATGCGATTGGAGTGGGGATGATAAACTCAGAATGTTTACCCTTCAGCTATGACATGGAGTATGAGAAATTCGATTTTATGGGTAATAATTCTAGACCCCAAAATAACCCTTATATCAATAATTATAATCCAGGATGGAGGAATTATCTGAATTTCTCTTGGGTAGTCAAAAAAATAAAAGGATACAACCCCTTCGGGCATTTCAGCAACCTTATCAGCAGGAAAAGAAGCTGAATCTAAAAGAGATGTTAATGAAATTTATTTAAGTGTCAGAAACTAGATTTTAGAACACTAAGATAGCTTTGAGGAATCAACAAACATCTATTTAGGGATTCGAGAATCAGATTAGTCAGCTTGCTAAATTGGTTTCAGAGAGACAACAAGGCAGTTTATCCAACCCAAAAGAACATGTCTATGCAACCACTTTATGAAGTAGGAAAATGTTAGTCGAGCCTGGAAAAAAGCTGAATCTAGAAGTTCTGAAAAATGATGGGGTTGAGGAATGCAAGAAAGAGCATAAGCTAGTATTAGAGAATACAAATCGTCAATTTCATATCTGATAAACGTGAAGAAAGATCGCATGAATGAACTATATGGTAAATTTCTTGAAATTTTTTAAAAAATGCATATTAACTTACCTTTTTGTTGAATCCCTTTCGAAAATGCCAAGTATACAAAATTTCTAAAGGAATCGTTAATAAATAAAAGGGAGTTAGACGAACTGTCCACTGTGGAGCTCAATGAGGAGTGCTCAGACATTTTCCAAAACAAACTATCCACCAAGCTTAAAGATCTAGGGAGTTTTACTATCCCTTATTTTATTGGTAGCTTAAATGTTGAAAAGGTTTTGGCTAATTTGGGTGCTAGTATAAGTCTGATGCCTTATAAAATGTTCAAACAACTTGGTCTTGAGGAACCAAAACCCACTAGGATGAGTATTCAATTAGCTGAAAAATCAATTAAGTATTCTAGAGGCATTATTGAAGATGTACTTGTTAAAGCCGATAAATTTATATTCTATATTGATTTTGTTATATTGGACATAGATGAGGATATTGAGGTACCCATGATCTTAGGTTGACCTTTTTTAGCCACAGTTAGAATTGTTATTGATGTGGATAATAGTGAACTTGTGTTGAGGGTAGGTGATGAAGAGGTTACTCTTCAAGCACGTAATTTTTTGAGAGTTTCTAGTGAACAAGATGATACTCATTATTCTGATAATGTTAGTAATCGAGCGACTCAACATTCTTTGTAGGAAATCACTCATGAAAATGTGTTAGGACCATATCATGTTCAAGGTGATAAAATCAAGGATTAAGTGAAGAACGAATGGTGCAACTTGGTGAATTAAATGAATGGCGACCAAAGGCTTGTGAGAAACCGAGAATGTTCAAAGAAGTAACAAAGCAACACCATGGTGTCCATTTAAAGAGGACAAATCAATTCAAAGTTGGAGACAAAGTGCTGCTAGATAATTTCGATCCACGAATGTTCCTTAAAGAGCTTAAATCAGGTAGAATCCATTTGTAGTACAGAACATATTCGTATACGAAATCTTTGAGGTAACACACCCTGATTACGACACATTCAAGGTAAACAGTCATCAGCTCAAACTTTATTTTGGTGGTAGTACTAATAACAATAGAGAGGAGCTCCGGCTCCGAAATCTGAATTAACTGTGAGCGTGAAAGGGAAAGTCGAGCTTAGACTCTACATAAGTACTTTTCGAAAGGCAACCCGAGTGTTGATTTTATTTATTTATTTATTTATTTTAATTTTGTGGCACGTCTAATATGTCTTTAAAAAAATTCAAAAAATAAAGAAAATTCAAAAAAATTTAAAAAAGAGGGTCCACACAGCTTGAGAGCACTACACGCCCTAGCGACACGACCGTGTGGGATACACGGTTTAGGCACATGGGCGTGTCACAGACTGTGTGAATACTAGAGCCAATTTTTTCAATTTTATTTTAACACACACGGTCATAGAGAGTTGCACGGCCAGGTACATGACCGTGTGACCCATATGCCCATGCACGAGGTTGTGGGAGAAGCGAACAAAATCATCATCCAGGTTAAGATAGACCACACAGCCTAGACACGCGAGCGTTTTCTAAGCCATGTAAATACTAGGGCTAATTTTTAAATTTTTCGAGTGGCACATGACCTTAGAAGACTTACACGGTCTCGAGACACAACCGTGTAGCCTAATATGGGCTATATACATGACTATGCCCCCATTAAACCTAAACCCTAATTTTTTTCCTTTCCATTCCTTCTCACGTCATTATTCCGAGTACCGCCCCCCTTAAGTCATCACATGCCTTCTTCATTACAGCCATGTGTGACATCCCAAAATTGACCCTAGTCGGGATGTGGTTTCGGGACCACAAAACCGAGACACAAAATTAATTAATTACTATTTTCTATGTTTATTGTGCATGAATATACATATGTGAAAATTTAGCGCCTTAATTTCGTCATTTGTAGGTGAAATTTATTAGAAAGGACTTATGTGAGGAAATTGAGAAATGTGCTAGGCTAATGTAAGGTGGCCTATTAATACATGTGGGAAAATGGTTGTCCTTGCATGTCAAATAACCCACTTCCTAAGGTGAGTGGCGGCCATGACAAGATTATGGGCAGGGAACATGTTTCCAACATGTTTAGTTAGTGGATTATGTAAGGAGAATAAAGAAATGGAAAAAAAAGAAAATGATGAAAAAAAATGTGTGTGGATGCTCTTTGCCGTGAGAAACTAAGAAAAAAGGGAAGAAAATTTGTTGCTCATCCTTGGGTGCCTTGGCGAATAGAAGAAAGGAAATTGAAAAAAAAAATTATTGGTGTTCATCTTCTACCTTAAGAGCCGAAAGTTAAAGAAGGAAGGGGATATGGCATTCGGTCATCTTAAGCTCAAAAACAAGGTTAGTAATTCATGTTAGATTTTGGGGATTTTAGCTTAACTTAAGTTAGTTACTAAGTTCTTCAATTAGCCCATGCTAAAATTTGGATTTGGGTGGTGAATGAAGCATTCGACCATGGTTGATAGTGAAGAAATTTGATTACCTTCTTCATGTTTGAATGAGTAATTGTGGGTGGGTGAAGTATGAGTTAGCTAAATGTTCATATAGGTGGTTTGGGTGGTAGGAAAAGAAATCGGCTTGTGTGTGTATGTGTAGCTCGAATTTGAACTAGGAAGTTATTGAGTAATGTTTGTATTTTAAGTGATAGAATAGAGTGAATGCTTGGAATGTGATGTAAATGAATTATAAGTTGGATTAAAGGCTGTTATATTGTCTTATCATTTAGGGAATGTGCTTTGTCAAAGAAATTGAGGGTTGATGTTTAAGTAATGTAAGTATAGGTATATTAAACTTGTAGTTTTATAAATGTGATATGAGTGTTAAGTCCGAATGATGTTTAAGTACGAATGTATTTGGATGGATGTGTTTATGAGTATGACTTGAGATAAAACGATATTAGTCATTATAAATAACCATAATTGTAGAATGTGTTAAATATATATATATTCGCCTTAACATAGATATGCATATATCTATAAAGTTGTTAATGCCCAAGTAAGATGTTGGGTTGTGCATGACTAGAGAATATATGTATATATGCGTATGGTGTTTGATAGTTAACCAATAAGTCATATGTACCTCAACCCTATAATATACATGTGTTATATTAAATCGTCTATTTGAATTGGGATTAAATGAATTCAATTGTTCTTAAACAAGCTCAAGAGCTTAAAGGATCGAAGTTGGATAAGGGAAAGAAAAGTAATTGAATAGCCGTTGAAGACGTTCGACAACATCCGAGGTTAGTCACTAAGCATGTATTTGGTATTGATTTAAATAGACATAATGTCTATGTAATTATGCCGAAAGGAATGATAAATTTATATACATGTATGTATGTGGTGATGAAAGTATTGAATGAAAAGAAAAGAGGTGTGATGTATTGAGTTGTTGATTTCGGCACTAAGTGTGCGAGAAGTAAATGTGTACGGTGGCGAGATTGGCACCGAGTGTGCGAGCTTGAAATGTATGGCACTAAGTGTGCGAGTTTGGACTATATGGCACTATGTGTGCGGGCTTAAATCACATGGCACTAAGTGTGCGTGATCGAGTATTAAGCACTATGTGTGCGAACTCTATATATATATTTCGATTGAATATTAATACGGAAGGGTGACTTTATCGAGTTGAGTACGGACAGCGGAAAAAGTAAGTACCTTGAGTTCATGGCTAATAGATGCTATGTTCATACTCGGGGTTGAGTTGGTAAGTTTTAAATCTATGTGATGATTTCAATTGCATTCCGTAAATAAAGTATCGTGGAATAGACGAAAGTTCATTTGATTGTATGATTATTGCGGAAATGAGATGATGTATGGAAATGCCTCTATTATTCTATTGAACAGTATATAAAATGTCATTGGGTGAATTGGTATGAGAATGAACCGAAAGGTCCGAGGAACCATGGTATATTTTCGATATGGATGGAGTACCTAGCCTCGTACATTATTTCATGTTGTGATAATTTTATTGATGGATGATTGTCGAATGCTTAGGACTTACTGAGTTGTAAACTCACTCGTGTTTTCTTGTCACCCATTTTAGGTCTCTTGGACTCGTATCGTTTATGTGTTTCGGAACCGTCGTTGAAGTCATCACACCGGCTGGAAATCTTTTGGTATTGTCTTGAAGTTGAACTAGGAGAACATTTGGCATGTATAGGGTATTTTGTTTTGTTGAATTGTGGGTTGTAAACTTTCAGCCATGTGAAAATGGCCTATGTGGTCGCCGAGTGGGATGCTAGAACCTATAGCCACGAGTCTTAGAAATTTTAACTTTGATAAGGTGGCCATAATTTGTGTCATGTATGATGGATGATTAGTAAGGCCAAGGAAAGATTCACGAAATTGGCATAGTCTACTGCAGTAACTGTTGCGGGCAGCAGCAGTGAGATGAGATTGAAAAATCACTAAAAATAGTAGAAGTAGAATTAAATAGTGAATAAATTATGAAATTGAACCTTGATCAATCTATTTTTATATGGACAAAACGAAATGACCATATGAGCAGTATACTGAGAGATATTAAAGTTCTCGTGAGACAGGGCCAGAACGGTTTCTGGGTCCCCTGTCTCAACTTTGAAAATTTACCATAAATTATCCAGAATGAATTAGAAGTCGTGCCTTATATGTGCAGATTCCCCTTTGAGTCTAGTTTCATTAGAAACAAACGGCATGAGTATTAAAGCTCTGTACGAGAAGATATTCAGGTCGTAATGCGCGAAGGTCAGTGTAGTCAACCCCTGTAACATGGGCGACTTTAACTAATAAACTGTACCAATTGGCCCGACAAAAAATTCTAGAAATAAATCCATGGATGGACTTATGAGTCTAAATTCAGGGAAAATTTACAGAATCAGTTTCCGAGTTTTGAAACTCGAGATATGATTTTTAAGGCGACAGTGATGCAGTTAGCTAGCCTGCCTGGAACAGCAATCAATATTACAAAGAGAGAAATAAGGGATGTGAGCCCGGTAACACCACGTGTTCAAATCCGGTGACGATCTCGGGTTTGGGGTGTTACATTTCATTGGTATCAGAGCCAGGTTTAGTCGGTTCTAGGACTACCATAGCGCGTGTGAGTCTAGCTATACATGCCAAATTGTTAGTGCTTAAAAATGTGATGACTTCTGACGGTTGAAGTTTTTGTTTTGATTAACAAATGGAACCCGAGGTAGAGAGACCCTTGGCGGATGACGTTGAAACTGTAGCGGCTGCTCCCGCGCAAGGGACACCGCCTGTTGAGCCTCAGTCATTCGCGAATAATCAAAATGAATGGGCGAAACAAGCCTTCTTCACCATGATGAATGAGTGGGTCGCGCAATATGCCCGAACCAATCCGGCTGTCCAACCATTCCCAAATTTAAATACTCCACCCCAAAGCCCGCAATGCCTCCGATTCATCGATCCTGTGAGGTTGAGTAAACCACCGTGGACTTGATTAGGAAGCGCAGGTCGAGGAGTTCAAGGCCATAGTTACTTGATGATGCCGAAAGGGCCGAATTCGCTCGATAACACCATTCGGTGTTTGATGAACTATCATGCACACCGATGAATGTCTTAAGTGTGCTATATCCTTGTTGCGGGACTCACCTACTATTGGTGGAGGACTTTGATTTCCATAGTCCCCAAAGGAACAAGTTACTTGGGATTTCTTTCAAACGAATTTGAAAGAAATATATTAGTCAACAGTTCATCGATCAGAAGCGTAAGGAATTCTTGGAGCTCAAGCAAGGCCGTATGACAGTATCTGAATACGAACATGAGTTCGTAAGACTTAGTCGGTATGCTCGGGAATGTGTGGCTGATGAGGTTGCTATGTGCAAAAGATTTGAAGAAGGATTGAATGAAGAGTTAAAGCTATTGGTGGGTATTTTGGAGATAAAAGAATTTGTAACACTAGTTGAATGAGCCTGCAAGGCGGAAGAACTCGGAAAGGAGAAGAAGAAGGCTGAATTTGAAGCTAGAGATTATCGTAAAAGATCGACGGGCAAAGCTCCGTTCTCGTGATAAAGAAGTTCGGGAGGACACAAATAAGTCGAGGCGATGCGGAATTTCCATCGAGCCCGACCATTGACGGACTCCGAGCTACTTGTAGCTAGTGTGGGCAATAATCATCAAGAGAAACCCGAATGCCCCAATGTGGAAGACGACACCTAGGTGAATGTTGGGGTAAGTCATTAATAGGGCTCATTACGGATGTGGTTGAAGGACCACTTTATTAGAGATTGCACGGAGCTAGATGAGGAGAATAAGATGCAAGGTGCAAGATCTAGTGGGACGACGGCTAGAGGTAGACCCCGAGGATTTCAGGAGGTAGGGGTGGTAATCGAGAGGAGCCTCGTCACGGTGTTCGATCCGAGACCGTGCTCTGCTAGAGCATATGCCATCCGCGCACGAGAGGAGGCATCCTCCCCGACGTTATCTTTGGTACTTTTACTCTCTTTGATACCAGTGTGATTGCATTGATTGACCCCGGCTCTACTCATTCATATGTATGTGAAACATACTTTGCGTATGTGTTTGAAAGTAAAGAGATAGAAAGGAAACTCGAATCGGTACTAGTGGTTTGTGAGTATTCGGATGTTTTTCCTGAGGAGTTACCGGGATTGCCACCGGTTCAAGAAGTGGAATTCGGCATCGAAGTTGTACCGGGTACTACGCCGATTTCAATAGCCCCGTATCGTATGGCATTAATGGAATTAAAGGAATTGAAGGTTCAATTGCAAGAATTGACGGATAGAGGTTTCACTCGACCGAGTTTTTCTCCATGGGGCGTACCAGTATTGTTTGTGAAGAAGAAGGATGGAACTATGAGATTGTGCATCGACTATCGTCAGTTGAATAAAGTGACGATAAAGAATAAATATCCGTTGCCACGAATTGACGATTGGTTTGATCAATTAAAGGGAGCCTCAGTGTTTTCAAAGATAGATTTGAGGTCGGGGTACTATCGGTTGAGGGTCCGAGAATCGGACATACCCAAAACCGCTTTTAGAACGAGGTACGGTCACTACGAATTCTTGGTGATGACGTTTGGGCTCACTAATGCCCCTGCGGTATTTATGGATTTAATGAATCGGATTTTCGAACCATATTTGGATCGGTTCGTAGTTGTGTTCATTGATGACATTTTGGTCTATTCGAAAAAATGAGACCGAACATGCTGAACACCTGAGGTTAGTGTTGTAAATTTTACGAGATAAGCAGTTATATGCTAAGTTCAGCAAGTGTGAGTTCTAGTTGAGGGAGGTTAGCTTCTTGGGTCATGTGGTATCTGCATCGGGTATTCGAGTACACCCGAACAAAATTTCAGCCATACTTAACTGGAAGCCTCCGAGGAATATTATGAGGTTCGAGCTTTTGGGACTTGTCGGTTATTCTTGACGATTTGTAAAAGGTTTCTCGACGATAGCCACACCAATGACGAAGCTACTCCAAAAGGATGTTAGGTTCGAATGGACGGAGAAATGTCAGAAAAGCTTCGATCAACTGAAAACTTATTTGACTGAAGCCCCAATTCTAGTGCAACCCTAATCGGCAAAGAGTTTGTCATCTATAGCGACGCCTCCTACTTGGGTTAGGTTGCGTATTGATGCAAGAAGGTCAAGTTGTGGCCGATCGTCGAGACAATTAAAGCCACATGAGAAAAATTATCCGACCCATGATCTCGAATTGGCTGCCATCGTATTCGCCTTAAAGATATGGCGACATTACTTATTTGGTGAGAAGTGCCATGTGTATTCGGATCACAAAAGTCTCAAATATTTGATGACTCAAAGAGACTTAAATCTCGACAAAGGCGTTGGCTCGACTTGTTAAAGATTTATGAGCTTGTCATTGATTATCACCGGAAAGGCTAATGTGGTTGCGGACGCCTTAAGCCGAAAATCACTGTTTGCTTTACGAGCTATGAATGTACACTTGTCTATTCTACCCGACAATGTGTTAATAGCCGAATTAAAGGCCAAACCATTATTGACTCATCAAATTCGTGAAGCTCAGAAAGTTGACGATGAGTTGGTTGCAAAACGGGCTGAGTGTGTTCCGAACAAGGAATCGGAGTTTCAAATCGATGATAACGATTGTTTGAGGTTCAGAAGTCGTCTGTGTGTTCCAAAGAATTCGGAACTTATTTCGATTATTCTGAACGAAGCCCATTGTAGCCGAATGGCAATCCACCCGGGGAGTACGAAGATGTACAACGATTCGAAATGTCGGTTTTGGGTGGCATGGTATGAAACGAGACATCTCCAACCTTGTTTCGAGATGTTTAATATGTCAACAAGTGAAAGTGGAACATCAAGTGCCTTTAGGATTACTTCAGCCGATCACGATACCCGAATGGAAATGGGATCGAGTCACAATGGACTTTGTATCCGGACTGCCATTGTCAGCGAGTAAGAAGGATGCGATTTGGGTCGTTGTAGATAGATTGACTAAGTCGGCTCACTTTATCCCCGTACGCACGGATTTTTCAATGGACAAACTAGCTGAATTATACGTTTCTCAGATTGTGAGATTGCACGGGGTGCCTATTACCATCGTGTCGGATAGAGATTCGAGATTTACCTCTCGATTTTGGAAGAAGTTGCAAGAAGCTTTGGGTACCAAGTTGCATTTCAGCACCGCCTTTCACCCCCAAACCGATGGTCAATCCGAACGGATAATTCAAATACTCGAGGATATGTTGAGATGTTGCATCCTTGAGTCTAGTGGTTCATAGGAACGGTATTTGCCTTTGATTGAATTCGCTCACAACAATAGCTTTCAATCAAGTATTAAGATGGCGCCTTACGAGGCTTTATACAGTCGTAAATACCGTACCCCATTATCCTGGACTGAACTTAGTGAAGGTAAATTCTTGAGGTTGATTTGGTTAAGGATGCCGAGCAAAAGTTCGAGTAATTCGTGAAAGTTTGAAAGTCGCCGGATCGCCAAAAGTCGTATGCGGATTTGAAAAGAAAAGATATTGAAAATCAGGTTGGAGACAAGGTCTTTCTCAAAGTTTCACCTTGGAAGAAGGTGCTTAGATTTGGTCGTAAGGGCAAATTGAGTCCGAGGTTCATCGGGCCATATGAAGTATTCGAACAAGTTGGGCCAGTCGCATATCGATTAATTTTGCCCCCTGAGCTCGAAAAGATTCACAACATTTTTCATGTCTCGATGCTTGACGATATAGGTCGATCCATCGCACGTAATCGCTCCATCTCGAGATTGAGATTCACCTAATTTGAGCTATGAAGAGGAACGGTTCGCATTATGAGGCGTGAAGTAAAAGAGTTGCGCGATAGGAAAATCCCGCTAGTGAAGGTGTTGTGGCATAAACACGGAATGGAAGAAGCCACTTGGGAACTTGAGGACTCTATGAAAGAGCGATACCGAGCCTATTTACGGTAAGATTTTCGGGACGAAAATTTCCTAAGTGGGGAGAGTTGTGACATCCCAAAATTGACCCTAGTCGGGATGTGGTTTCGGGACCACAAAACCGAGACACAAAATTAATTAATTACTATTTTCTATGTTTATTGTGCATGAATATACATATGTGAAAATTTAGTGCCTTAATTTCGTCATTTGTAGGTGAAATTTATTAGAAAGGACTTATGTGAGGAAATTGAGAAATGTGCTAGGCTAATGTAAGGTGGCCTATTAATACATGTGGGAAAATGGTTGTCCTTGCATGTCAAATAACCCACTTCCTAAGGTGAGTGGCCGGCCATGACAAGATTATGGGCAAGGAACATGTTTCCAACATGTTTAGTTAGTGGATTATGTAAGGAGAATAAAGAAATGGAAAAAAAAGAAAATGATGAAAAAAAAATGTGTGGATGCTCTTTTGCCGTGAGAAACTAAGAAAAAAAGGGGAAGAAAATTTGTTGCTCATCCTTGGGTGCCTTGGCCGAATAGAAGAAAGGAAATTGAAAAAAAAAATTATTGGTGTTCATCTTCTACCTTAAGAGCCGAAAGTTAAAGAAGGAAGGGGGATATGGCATTCGGTCATCTTAAGCTCAAAAACAAGGTTAGTAATTCATGTTAGATTTTGGGGATTTTAGCTTAACTTAAGTTAGTTACTAAGTTCTTCAATTAGCCCATGCTAAAATTTGGATTTGGGTGGTGAATGAAGCATTCGACCATGGTTGATAGTGAAGAAATTTGATTACCTTCTTCATGTTTGAATGAGTAATTGTGGGTGGGTGAAGTATGAGTTAGCTAAATGTTCATATAGGTGGTTTGGGTGGTAGGAAAAGAAATCGGCTTGTGTGTGTATGTGTAACTGCCGAATTTGAACTAGGAAGTTATTGAGTAATGTTTGTATTTTAAGTGATAGAATAGAGTGAATGCTTGGAATGTGATGTAAATGAATTATAAGTTGGATTAAAGGCTGTTATATTGTCTTATCATTTCCGGGAATGTGCTTTGTCAAAGAAATTGAGGGTTGATGTTTAAGTAATGTAAGTATAGGTATATTCGGCTTGTAGTTTTATAAATGTGATATGAGTGTTAAGTCCGAATGATGTTTAAGTACGAATGTATTTGGATGGATGTGTTTATGAGTATGACTTGAGATAAAACGATATTAGTCATTATAAATAACCATAATTGTAGAATGTGTTAAATATATATATATTCGGCCTTAACATAGATATGCATATATCTATAAAGTTGTTAATGCCCAAGTAAGATGTTGGGTTGTGCATGACTAGAGAATATATGTATATATGCGTATGGTGTTTGATAGTTAACCAATAAGTCATATGTACCTCAACCCTATAATATACATGTGTTATATTAAATCGTCTATTTGAATTGGGATTAAATGAATTCAATTGTTCTTAAACAAGCTCAAGAGCTTAAAGGATCGAAGTTGGATAAGGGAAAGAAAAGTAATTGAATAGCCGTTGAAGACGTTCGACAACATCCGAGGTTAGTCACTAAGCATGTATTTGGTATTGATTTAAATAAACATAATGTCTATGTAATTATGCGAAAGGAATGATAAATTTATATACATGTATGTATGTGGTGATGAAAGTATTGAATGAAAAGAAAAGAGATGTGATGTATTGAGTTGTTGATTTGGCACTAAGTGTGCGAGAAGTAAATGTGTACGGTGGCGAGATTGGCAATTGAGTGTGCGAGCTTGAAATGTATGGCACTAAGTGTGCGAGTTTGGACTATATGGCACTATGTGTGCGGGCTTAAATCACATGGCACTAAGTGTGCGTGATCGAGTATTAAGCACTATGTGTGCGAACTCTATATATATATTTCGATTGAATATTAATACGGAAGGGTGACTTTATCGAGTTGAGTACGGACAGCGGAAAAAGTAAGTACCTTGAGTTCATGGCTAATAGATGCTATGTTCATACTCGGGGTTGAGTTGGTAAGTTTTAAATCTATGTGATGATTTCAATTGCATTCCGTAAATAAAGTATCGTGGAATAGACGAAAGTTCATTTGATTGTATGATTATTGCGGAAATGAAATGATGTATGGAAATGCCTCTATTATTCTATTGAACAGTATATAAAATGTCATTGGGTGAATTGGTATGAGAATGAACCGAAAGGTCCGAGGAACCATGGTATATTTTCGATATGGATGGAGTACCTAGCCTCGTACATTATTTCATGTTGTGATAATTTTATTGATGGATGATTGTCGAATGCTTAGGACTTACTGAGTTGTAAACTCACTCTGTTTTCTTGTCACCCATTTTAGGTCTCTTGGACTCGTATCGTTTATGTGCTCGGAACCGTCGTTGAAGTCATCACACCGGCTGGAAATCTTTTGGTATTGTCTTGAAGTTGAACTAGGAGAACATTTGGCATGTATAGGGTATTTTGTTTTGTTGAATTGTGGGTTGTAAACTTTCAGCCATGTGAAAATGGCCTATGTGGTCGCCGAGTGGGATGCTAGAACCTATAGCCACGAGTCTTAGAAATTTTAACTTTGATAAGGTGGCCATAATTTGTGTCATGTATGATGGATGATTAGTAAGGCCAAGGAAAGATTCACGAAATTGGCATAGTCTACTGCAGTAACTGCTGCGGGCAGCAGCAGTGAGATGAGATTGAAAAATCACTAAAAATAGTAGAAGTAGAATTAAATAGTGAATAAATTATGAAATTGAACCTTGATCAATCTATTTTTATATGGACAAAACGAAATGACCATATGAGCAGTATACTGAGAGATATTAAAGTTCTCGTGAGACAGGGCCAGAACGGTTTCTGGGTCCCTGTCTCAACTTTGAAAATTACCATAAATTATCCAGAATGAATTAGAAGTCGTGCCTTATATGTGCAGATTCCCTTTGAGTCTAGTTTCATTAGAAACAAACGGCATGAGTATTAAAGCTCTGTACGAGAAGATATTCAGGTCGTAATGCGCGAAGGTCAGTGTAGTCAACCCCTGTAACATGGGCGACTTTAACTAATAAACTGTACCAATTGGCCCGACAAAAAATTCTAGAAATAAATCCATGGATGGACTTATGAGTCTAAATTCAGGGAAAATTTACAGAATCAGTTTCCGAGTTTTGAAACTCGAGATATGATTTTTAAGGCGACAGTGACGCAGTTAGCTAGCCTGCCTGGAACAGCAATCAATATTACAAAGAGAGAAATAAGGGAAGTGAGCCCGGTAACACCACGTGTTCAAATCCGGTGACGATCTCGGGTTTGGGGTGTTACACCATGCATCCACAGATCTCCCTTCAGCCTCGACTCCGTTCGCCATCCTTATCCCGCTACTTATTCAAATCCTCTATTACTCTAACGCCATCCTTTTCTCTTCTTTGCCTTTCACCTTAGATCCCTACAGTCATTTCCAAATCCCCTAGAGCCACCATCTTTCCTTTCCTATTTTTTTGCATACGCCGTTGTTCGCCCCCACCCTGCCATCCCTACCTTTTTCTTCAATCCTCTCCACGTCCCTACTCCCATGTCTATTCATCATCTTTCATCCCGTACAATCATTTCCTCCCTCAACCCTTTTAACCAACCACAGTTATCACCACGTCACACATATTCAGCACTATTTGATCTACCCACTTCGAACCGTCGACCGTTCCTTCCACCATCATTGCACAAACCATCATCGTCGTTGTTCACCTAGACTACTGTTTGTCCCAGTTATCCCTTTTTTGTTTTTATTTCTTATTAATTTATAATTTTATTATTATATTTGTTTTATTATTACTATTATTGTGTTTCTTATTAGTCTCATAGCTATTTGTATTAGATAATTAGTTTAGTTTAGTTAATTTTTGTCTATTTAACATTAGTTTTAGTTTTTGTATTAGGACTAGCTTTTAGTTATAATAGTTATGCGATACGGCTTTTTTTAATAGGTGGTTTGCTGGCCTGTTTGTTTTAATTTGCATGCTAATTTGTTTATCTGCTAGTTTGTTATTGGTGGTGCTAATCTTTCTGGGTTTTCTGATATTTGGTTGTTATCCTTTATTTCATGTACATATTGAAAAATACGAAAGGTAAAACCAAGGTTATTGTCTCCGCATTTAAAATGTGAAAGACGCCGGGTGCCACTTTGTCTTCGGCCCCGACTACAGTCATGAGACATCCGTGTCTCTAATTCCCTCCGAGTCCACATAAGAGCCAAGATCAACATCTTAAGGAGTGACCTTTAGGGTTGGTTCGTTGCATTGATTGGGAGGCCTTGCAAGTGGTCAATTTAGCTACCAAGGTTCGGGTACTGATCGACACGCAATCGTGGGATCAATTTCTCACCATCGTAGAGCCCACATATACAAAACCCACACTAGAGTCCTGTTCGACTTTCTTTCTACAGCTGGTGATTTCACATTGGGATGAGCCGGTTATTTGCTTCAAACTTGAGGGTACGACACGTTACTTGATCGTCCTGGGCTTTGGATTTGCCCTTGGACTTTATTTCGAGGAGTTCATGCGTACCCTAAGTTCTCAACACTACCCTGGCACATTCATCGATTGACTCTACTCTGTTGGTCTGAGATTGCCGAGGCGGAGGCAAAGTACAACTCGAGTCAGTCAAAGGCGACTTTTTTACCTCTGACCCTGCACTATATTCACGTCATTGTAGCCCATAGATTAACCGGTCAAAGGAAAAGCATGGGTGTTGTCGGTACATTGGATGTTTATTATTTGTGGGGTATGGAGGCGGGCCACCCTATTAATGTCTTCTATATTGTCTCTCTATTGTCGCCACCTATCCGATCAGAAGAGGAAGGGCACTATCTATATGGGTCTCTACGTGACTCAGTTGACAAGGCATTTCGAGCTGCTCGACACTCTGAAACAGATTTCATCCTTCACCTTAGTCAGATAGATGATCCCGTAGGGATTATCTATTATGAGCCACGTGAGGATGATACAACGTCAACATGGACTGTGCCCACACTGATGTACATTGTTTCATCCGGACCCATAGGATAAGCACGAGAAGCTCCCAGATGATGATCCTCCTCAACATACGGACTCAGTTCAATCCTCTCTTCCTCTAAGTCACTTCATTGCTACATATTTGGCCACACTCGACATCATCTATCACATACAACAACAATACTCTGATCGAATAGATCGCATTGAGCAGCAACAGACAGAGTGGATAGATTGCCTTGAATAGCAACAGACAGTGTGGATAGATCGCCTTAAGCAGTTACATTTGGAGCACTTCAACCAGCTTCAATGCCATCAGAATCACCAGGAGGCATACCTATAGTAGATGTACCAGCACTTCTATAATTCTTCAGACGATCCTTCTACTGCACCTTACGATCCTGACATCTCACACGATGTTAATCATTGATTCTATTTAGTTTTATGCTTTATTTTTTTTCTTTTTATTTTCAGTTGTACTTTTATTTTTATTGTTAGTTGTTTTTAGTTTATCTTTGAGATTTATATGTTTTATTTGAGTTTATTATGTACTCAATTTTTATTATTTTTTTGGTTGTTTTTTTCTATTTTGTTATTTCTTTATCTTATTTATTTTGGTTTATCTTCTTATTAGTGTGATCGGAACATGTGTTTCATTTAGAATCTCATACGATTCTAGATTTCTCTATTCCGACTAAATCATCCAATTCAAGGCAGTTTCAGTTCTCTCCCTTCCTTATGATATCGTGCTTATTTTATTTATCTTTGTTTGTACATTGAAGGTAATGTATATCTTAAATGTGGGGAGGATATTAATGTTATGTGATATAGTCCCTGAATTATTGTTTTTGTTTAGTCATTTTCTCACACCTGCCATTAAAGTTACTTTTTTTATTTGGAGTTTTTATTGATTTTGTTTGGGAATAATTTGTGGATTTTTGTACATTATTTTATTTATACTTTAAGATACGAGAAAGTCAAGCATGATAAGTTGTTTTGTAAAAATTATTATTTTAGGCTATTTCCCTGAATTGAAGCATTATCTTGAAATTTTAGGTTTACAAGTTTGATATCAAAACCATAATTGTGAGTTTTTGAGCCTATAGAGCATACATTTTTTATTTCTTGCTCTTTTTATTTTTGATTGTGAGTATGTCAATTTGATTTATTATTCTAGAACTTGCTTCAGTTATATATGTCGAGACCACAATATTGAGTTGGTATACTGAGATGATAAAGGCACTTAGGTTTGAACCCACTTAACCTTTAACTAGCTTACCTGTTGAACTAACCTCGAGTAAACCTTGTTGATCCTAACACACTTTTTTCTTTCTAACTTGATAATGTTAGCTCGTAACCTACATTAACGTTGCAAATCATTTTTTTCTTATTGACTTCAATTTTTTCGAGATGTGATTTGGTTAATTGTCTGACTATATTTCCTCTACTCTTATTGCATAATTTTACTCTACTCTTAAAAAAAATGAAAAAAAAAAATTTGATTGAGCTTGAATCATTAGTCTCATTTTTGGTATAAAAGCTCATTTTCATTCTTTATTTCTTGTTGATGTAAATTCTTTTGATTCAACAACTGATTTTTTTTCTAGTTTGGTAACTTTTTTACTCGATTTTTGATTGTAACCAAATTTTTTGACATTTTTTCATACCCTTAACCTAAACCCCATTACAACCTTGTAAAGACCTCTTGATTGGTGTGTCATCTCATTTATATAGCGGTGGAAATTTGATTTCCAAGCAAGGATATGGTAATAATATTTCTCGTTTGACTGTTGAGTGCACATTACTTAAACCTTAAATAGTTTGAGTGCTTCGAGTAAATCCTAGTGAGGGTGTTAATTCTTGTTGAGTTTGGATTTCAATTAATTATTTAGATAGGGGAGACACCTATGTTTTTTATGTTTTAATTTTTTTTTTTGCTTAGATTGCTTTTATTCTTCAGTTATTTTAGTATGAATCTCCAATGCATGATTATTTATGGATTATCCGAAGACATGATCGATGAAAATAATAAATTGAGGAAAGTTGAATGTGAGTTGATAATTTTGCTTGAGGACAAGCAAATGCTTAAGTGTTGGGATATTTGATAAGTGCTAAAAGTAACATATTTTAACCTCATTCCTAATATGTTTTTCGGTGATTATTCGATGTTAATGGTGAATTTTATGTTCCTAATCCTTTAAATTCATGTTTTTAAGCTTAATAGAGCACTTGGGAGCAAAAGGAACAAAAACCAAAAAATTGGAGAAAGCTACAAGAGCCACACGGGCTGACCCATTCCATATGGTCATGTGGTAGACCATGTCGGTTCCACAAATTTACACTCTGAACTATGGGAAATGATAATTTTTAAGTTTTTCGGGCATTATAAGACACACACACACACATATATATATATATATATGACAAAAATAAGAAGATAGGAGAGAGGCGTCATAGAATATTCAAGAAAACAACTTAAAAACCACCATTGAAGCCGATTATGAAGTAGGTTATCGTCAAGATTGAAGATTCCCCGTTACTTTCTTAGGAGATTATCATAAGTTTCTTTATTTGTTTCGGTTATACTGTATCTTGGATGTTTTTATTTTCAAGCATGAATTAATTTTCTAAATACCTAGGGAAGATGAACCCTATGATGGATTATGTTGTTTGTTTTTTATTTTACACAATAAATACTTAGTTTCTTGTTCTCAATTATGTCTCCTTAATTCTTGGTTTAATATTTCTAAACTATCGATCCATATTTGATGTGCTTAAATCGGAGGTTGAATAGACCATGTTTAAGATAAGATCTTGCGTAATTGAGTGGAGTTGCATGCAATCCTAGAAATAGAATGACATAAATCTACTGAATTAGAGTCAAATCTAATAGGGGAATCCATAGCACAAGTTAATGTGATAATAGGGGTTTTAATTAGAATGAAATTTCAATTAATCAATCTAGAGTTAGTTGTTCTTATTCTCGAAAGAGATATTAGCATAATTTAGGGATTTCTACGGATTAATATACTAAGTAAAGAAATTGCATAATTTAGATTGATAGTGACAGATGAAATCTAGGTAAATTCTTTCCTGGGTATTGTTTCGCTTCTTGATTGTTAATTGATTATTTTCTAAATTGTACTTTGTCGTGCTTGTTAGTTAATTAATTTAATTAATTTTAGTTTTTAAATCAACCACTCGAATTATTTGGTTAAATAATAGAAAGATAGTAATTACTAGTACTTTTAGTTTTCGTAAGAACATCTTTACTCACCGTAGCTATACTATTAATTTATAGGTGCACTTACCTTAGGCAAACTTTTAGTTAGTTCACGACACATCATTTAGGTATCAGATTCGAAAAAATAAAGTTTAAGTATTAAATTAAGAAAAATTACAAATTCATATACAAAATTTGACAAACAAAAACTTTAAGTATTAAATTAAGAAAAAATCAAGTTTACATATTAAATATTATATTATACATACTTATATTTATATCTAATATTTATATTTAAATTCGTATGATTATATTTCTTATTTGAACTTTAAATTTTCTTAAAATATTTGTATTGTACACACATATTAGATACAAGTATGAAAATATTGTAAAACATACGTGATAAGCCATAAAAGTAAAATGTTTTTAACCCCATTCTTGATGCGTTTTTGGATATTTACTAAATCAGTGAATTTGACACTTCTAATCCTTTAAATTAATGTTTCTATACTTAGGTGAGCATAGGGGAGCGAAAGGATAAACAAACAAGCCAAAATTGAGCAAAACGAGTTGTTTTTAGCATCCACATGGCCTAAGCATTTCCACACGGTCTGGCCACACGCCCGTGTGAGCCACACGGGTTGGCCACACACTAATGTGCCAACCCGTGTCAATTCCGCACCCTATTTCCCAAACACACAGAAAATGTAACAGCCCGATTTAGACCCTAATCGGAATGGTGGTTTGGGACCACGAATCCGAGCCAAAAAAATATTTTAAAATTATTTTCTGTGTTTATTTTGTGTGAATTTATATTTGTGAAATTTTTGTGAATTAACTTCGTCGTTTAGGTGTCCGATTATATAAAAGGACTTAAATTGCTTAAATTGAAAATTTGGTAGTTTAATTTATAAAGGGCCAAATTGTTAGTGGCTTTTAAGGATGAGGGATTTATGTTGTAAATAACCTATAAAGATATTAGTGGGACTATTAAAGACTTATAATATGTGGTTTTTGATATTAAATTATTAAGGTTATAAAAGTAAGTTAATTATTAAAGTATATATATGATATAATATTATAAAATAAACTATGTTTTTCATTTTCTCTTACACCGAATATAAACAAAAAGAAAAAGAAAGAAAACAAGACTAGGTTCGGCCATCTTCCAAGCAAAAATCAAGGTTCGTTCTTTGTCGGTTTTTGATAATTTCTACGTTTTTGAGATCGTTGCTTCGAGTACTGCAAAACCCATGCTTGAATTTTTTATTTTGATGGATATTTTGATTTGTGCCATTGTTGATAACTTTTGATATTTGTTGTTTGGTGATGAAAAATGAAAGATATGTTTTAGATTAACATATTTTGTATTGGAGTTTTTGATGATTTTGAGTAATTAGGAGTTAATTGCAAAAATAATAATTTGGGGGACTAAAATGGGAAATTAATGAATTATAAGGGCTTTTATGGACATGGGTAATATTCGGCCTAGCTTGGGTGTAGAGAAATTTGATGTATTTTTTGTTTTGTGCAATAGGGACTAAATTGTAAAAATTATAAATGTCAGGGGTAAAATGTAATTTACCTATTTATGTGTTTTTGGACTAAATTGAATGAAAATATGTTTTAAGGAGCTTAATTTGAATATGTTTAGATCAAGAACCAAATAAATCAGATTTGGATTGGGGAAAAACGAAAATTGTCGACTAGCAGCCCCGTCCCGTTTTACGACGTCCGAGGTAAGTTTATAAGCAAATAGACATGTTTATTGGTAACTTAATGTTATATTTACTTGCTGTTTTGAAATGTTAGAAACTAAATATATTATGGCTGAATGTGATTGAATGTGGCTATTACACTTCCGAGTTCGATTCGACCGTGTTACGACGTCCGAAAGCCCCGTATGAACCTTAGGAATAGCTAGGATACATATGTCATGACATAGGATTCCGATATATGAGTGCGAGTAAGTCTATGGCATCAATTTGTGATTTCGATATGTGTTTACGAGTAAGACCCTGTCTGGGACAGTGGTATCGATATGTGGCTATATGTAAGACCACGTCTGGGACGTTGGCATTGTACGATATATGTATGAATTATCCGAGTGTCCTACCCAATTCTGAGTGGTTCATCGGGCAAAGGAAAACATAATCAGATGTGTTGGAAGAGCAAAAGCGGACAGGTATGATTTAGTTTATGGGTTATCAATGATAAGGTAAGTATGTGACTTATTGATAAAATGTGTTATGGATGATATAAAGGATAAACTTCCTTGGTTCAAATATGTGTTTTCGGCCTTGAACGAATGGTGTATTTATTACAGAAATGATTCTTTAATTGCATTTATATGTGCCTATGAATATTCCGTTATGAAAGTAAATTATGTACATGATCATATAACCGGATCTTTGAGCTTATATAAATGTGTATAGTTGACTTGTGAATGAGTAGTAAATATACTATGAATAGCTCTTGTGTATATATGTATGAGTGATAATGTATATATGCGGTTATATGGTTAACTTATGTAGTAAAATTTTATTAAATATAAGAGTTTTGCATTTTGTGTAGGGGAACTAAGTGTAATAGGAATATTTGGCTTTGGTGGTTAAATAATACTATGTTGGTTTTGACTATTTATACATTCGGTTAAATGGAATTATAAAAGGAAATAATTATATATGCTTAAAATACTGCATATGAATGTACCTATAAATGATTGGATTTAAATGTACAATGATAAAATATTCTGATTAGTTTTGCTAATTCTGTTAATATCATTGAGTTATTTATTCGCTTATAACTTACTAAGTTGAAATAGCTTATTGTGTGAATATTTGTTTCTGTTTTATAGATTTTGGAAAATCAAGTTACAAGCTCGGGGATCGTCTACGAAGCTCATCACACTATCCACTATTTTGGGTACTTTTATAAGTTGAATTAAAAATTATGGCATGTATAAGCTAAAGTATGTTTTGGAAATGTTAATTTGGGGGTTGTATATAAAGCCATGTGAAAATGGTTAAGCAATTATCCTTAAAAATTATCTGTGTTAAGCTAGATCTTTGTCCACTCTGCCTTATAATTATGTGACATGTTTGCATGAACTTGTGTTAGGTATTGCGTGTGCTGAAATATGGATATTGCCATGTTCCTATTCGGTTTATGCAAATGGTATTGAATGTTCACTAAGTTTGATTGATGATAAATAGTGTATAGATATTTTATGGACAATTGATGTGTTTAAAAGTTATATACTTTATGTTAAGTAAAGTCTCTAATGCGGGTAAGACACATATATTTTATGTGTACCTTGTTTTATTTGTTTGGTTTTGATATTTTGTATGGGATTATATATATATATGAGAATGTCATTTAGATAAATTAATATGTTTGCATGCATATTATGTGTATTTATGAGGTTCCGTATGGGTTAAATCAACCTTAGTATTAGGTAGTTAAAAATTTAAGTTAGTTGGATATTATAAATGGATATATGTAACTGAGTATTTGATCATGACATACGGATGGATCCTTATATGTCTTGTTACATATATTTATAGATGTTTGTATTATGATTGGGTTGCAAACATGCATGATTATATTGATTCGCTGATTTTTTTTGTAAAGCTACGAAATTATGCAATTTAGCTTGTGATAGGCGAATAGCTAAAGAATGGAACATATTTTCTTTGTATATTCCTAAATGTTTGACTTTAGTTTGTGTAATTATATAATACATGCAAAGTTCATAAAAATTTAGGAATAAAAGCCGCACCAATGATTTAATATGGATGCATAAAATGATCAACATAATTTAGGTAATTTAGTGGTTTAAGTACAATTTTTCTTGTCTCATTTATTTTAGGTGTTCAAAATGTTTCGAACTTTGATAGGGATAATTGTATGTAAAGTTTATACTATCGTATGAAATGTTCCCGATTTATTAATGAAGTCGGTATAGACATTTATATTAATAAATATTCGTATAAGTAATTTGTATGATCGGTAATGTCTCGTAACCCTAGTTTAGCGATGGATACGGGTTAGGGGTGTTACAGAAAAACCCAATTTTTAGGCTTTCTGAGCATTCTAAAGTCTATAAATAACAATTAGAAAAAGACTTAAGGGAGCACACAAAGAAGATTAAAGAAATTACTCGGAAAACACCATCGGAGTCAACTCAGAAGCGGATCTCCTTCAAGATTGAAGATCTCCTTTTAACTTCTTTCGAAGCTTATTTGAATTTCTTTATGTCTTTTAGTTTTTCTAACTTCGAGATATTTTCTTTTTAGATTATGAACTAAATTCCCTAGATACCTAGGGATGATAAAACCTATGATGAATCTTATTATTTGATTTTTGAATTACATGATAAATATTTGATTCTTGTTCTCAATTATGTATGCTTATTTCATGCTTTAATATTCTAGGGATTAATTCATGTTTAATGTTCTTATTTCAGTAGAGCAAAAGTTCCTGTTTAAGATTAGATCTAGCATAATCGAGTGAAGTTGCATGCAATCCTAGAAATAGGACAACATAAATCTACCAGATTAGAGTCAAATCTAATAGGAGAATCCATAGATTGAGTTAATGCAACAATAGGGGTTTTAATTAGAAAGAGATTTCGATTAATCAACCTAGAGTCAGTTGTTCTTACTCTCGAAAAAGATATTAACATAATTTATGGATTTTTACGGATCAAGACACAAGTGAATAAATTCTTTAATTCAGATTCGGAATAAGAATGTAAAGTTTAAGTGGATTCTTTCCTAGGTATTGTCTTTCTCTTTGGTTATCTTCAAATATGTTCCTAATTCATTCTCTATCGCGTTCTTAGTTAATTTAGGTTAGTAAATTTAGATCAAAACAATCATCGTAATTTATCGGCTAAATAATTGAAAAATAGTAATTACTAGTACTTTTAGTCTTCGTGGATACGATATTCCCTACTCACCATAGCTATACTATTGTTCGATATGCGCGCTTGCTTTTGTCATAATTATAGTTAGTTTAGTGACCATCAAGTTTTTGACGTCATTGCTGGGGACTAAAATATTAGGAACACTTGATTTATATTAATTTAGCCATTTATTTTTATTGCATTTTATTTTTGTTTATAGTTTAATTTTTATTTTTTAAATTTTCTTTTATTTGCTTCTTGTAGGTTCCTTTAGTTTATGACTAGAAGAAACTCGTTGAGACCGTTAGTATTTGATAGTGAAATTGAAAGTACAGCTCGCAGAAACCTTAGAGAAGCAAGGCAGAGTCGACAGAATATAGTGGAAGAGCAAGAGAACCTTATTATTATTACTGAAGAGATGACTGATAATCAGAATAATCAGCTCCTTCCTATGGTTGCTGCAAATCCTGCAAATCTAAATCCTACTCCTCGTACTATGTACGATTATGCCAAGCTCACTCTAATTGGGGCTGAATCGAGTATTGTAAGACCCACTATTGCTACGAATAACTTCGAACTGAAGCTGAACACTATTCAGATAATTCAACTATTTGTTCAGTTCAATGGTTTGCAAGACGAAGATCTAAATACTCATTTGGCTAATTTTCTGGAAGTCTGTGATACTTTCAAGATAAATGGCATTTCTAATGACGCCATTCACCTACGGTTGTTACCCTCCTCGTCGAGGAATAAAGAAAAACAGTGGTTGAATTCTTTACCATGAGGTTTTATCACTACATGGGATCAAATGACCGAGTAATTCCTATTGAAGTACTTCCCACCGGCTAAAACAACTAAGCTGAGGAATGATATCTCTTCCTTCGTGCAGATAGACTTAGAGACTCTATATGATGCGTGGGAGAGGTATAAGGATATATTGAGAAGGTTCCCTTACCATGGGTTACCTCTATGGCTACAGGTTCAAACCTTCTACAACAGTTTGCATCCCTCAACTAGGCAATTAATCGATGCATCAGCCGATGGTACCTTGAACAATAAAACACCTCAAGTGGCTTATGAATTTATAGAGGAGATGCCACTAAATAATTATCAGTGGCAAGTCATGAGTTCGAAGCCTAATAGAGCAGCCAATGTTTTCAATCTAAATACAATCACCATGTTATCAAATCAGGTAGAACACGTAACACCCCTTACCCGTATTTGACGTCGAAACAGGGTACGAGGCATTACCGGACGTAAACTCAAACAAACATTCAAAACCGAGACATGAATTTCCACTCAAATTTAAAACTTTTCATAAACATTCATTTCGTCCCTAAAACGAGACTATGAGGCTCAAAACATACATTCAAAGTGGTTCGGAACTAAATCGAGAACTTTAGAAAATTTTACAACGCTTACAAAACTTTTCACCAAAACAGGGGTCACACCCCCATGTAGGCAGGCCATGTGGTCACACACACCTGTGTCCCTAACCCGTGCAATTCTCTGTTTATGACATCATCAAAAAATTGAAGTAACACGACCAAGGCACACATCCGTGTGATTAGGCCGTGTGGTCGAATAAATTTTCATAATTTTTGATAAAATAGGTGTAGACTTCACATGGCCAGGACACACGCCCATGTTCAAGGTCGTGCCGTCCACATGGCTAAGACACATGCCCGTGTCTCTGCCCGTGTGCTCGATATTGAGCATTTTGTTTTGCAACAATTAAGGTTAGGGGACACACGCCAATGAGGCAAGCCATGTGTCATATACGGCCTAGACACACGCCCGTGTGTCTATCCATGTGGACAAAAATAAGGCTATTTACCAAGCCTTTTTGTCACCCTTCCATGTACAACCTACACAACAACATGTAATACCATTCTAAGTATAAACATACAACCAATTCAACCACAACCAGGGGATCCACACATCATCATATGCATATAAACTTAAACCAATGTTAGCTAATTTCAATGGTCATTTACAAAATGTATCATCAACCATACTTGACACTTAAGAATTTGGACATACGTTAACATCATATATGCACTACTTGAACATCCTTAGCCATTCCATCATACATGCACTACTTGAACATCCTTAGCCATTCCAATGGCTAAGTCACAATATATTACTTACAAGCCTTCATCAATACCAAATAGCTTGTACATGCCATTATACCAAAATGAGTCATTTAGCTATACCAAAAAGGAGATTTTTGGATAGTGTGATCTTGATCCGACCGAATCTCCAACCTTTGCGAGCTTTACGAGCACTATAAAACAAGGAAAAGTAAAACGGGTTAAGCATTTTCATGCTTAGTAAGTTCACATAATAGAAAGAAAATTTACCAGTCATAATTACTCAAATAAGCATGAATACGCATTCATTCCATAAATAATTTTGACAAGTTACCTAAATACACGTCATACACGTCATGAAGTATTCAAACTGACATAGATGAGCTCACCATAATATAAACTTTCATATCATTTCACAATTTTCATTTTTCAAGATTTCTTTTCATTGAACTATTTTAAATCTCGATAGAGACTCGGGTAGTATACTCGAGGTATATATGTCAATCATCCGTCTATTTACATCCAGAGTGCTCCTTGAGCACATATTCATAGAGAACACTCTCAAGCCATATTTATGTAACAGGATTACCAGTCCAAGCTAAATCTCATCTTTAGCATTCGCTCTTAAGAGCTTATTCAGGATTATCAGTCTAGGCCAAATCCCTTCGATAACGTTAGCTCTAGTGAGCCTACTATGGATTACCCGTCCGGGCTAAATCCATCTCATAACATTTGATTAAAAGAGTGTAGCTCAGGATTACCCGACTGGGCTAAATCCTTTTTATATTTTTTTTGTTCAGTTTAAGGAAATTATTATAATCCATCGAAATACAATGCTCAACCGGGACAATGACATTTTATTCATGTTTTCCATCTTATGATTATTTCATAGTGTGTATCATTACGTATATATTATATCAATCACACAATTCAATTACAACATAATAACATACCAAATTAAGTTACATAGACTTACCTTGAGAATGGTTTGTATTTGAACTCAACTATTCTGAGACCTTTTGTTTTCCTCGATCTAGTTCCGTAATCGGTTGTTCTAGGTTTATATAAGCAAATTTGACTATCAATTCACCATTTTACACATACATTTGCATTAATTTGCATTCTAGACAAAATTACCATTTTGTCCCTAATTTTTTAACATTTTACATTTTTGTCCCTAGGCTCGTAAAATGAAATGTGTTCAATTTCTTGGTAACCCAAGCCTAGCCGAACCATATACAAGCTCATATCAGCCCACATTTTCCATTAAATCAGATTTTTACTACCCATTTTACAACTTTTTACAAATAGGTCATTTTACACATTTCCATAAAAAATCACCTAGTAAAAGTTTTTTATTATACATCAAACTTTCATTTTCTACCATAAAACATCACAACACATGCATGTCATGCATGGGTAAAATTTTAAACATGAACCCTACTTCAAAATAATGGTAGAAATAGAAAGATTGGGTGAATACGACTTCAAAAACATAAAGAGCATTAAAAACGAGGCTAGGATATACTTACAATCAAGCTTGAAAGTTGAACGAACCCTAGCTATGGAGAGCTTGAAAATTTCAGCTATGGTGAAGAAGATAGACAAAATTTTGGCTTTATTTTGGCTTTATTTTCCCTTTTTAATTCATTTGATAACCAAATGACCAAAATGCCTTTAATGTCTTACTTTAAAATTTCACCTAATCATGTCCATTTTTGTCCATAAACTTAACTAATGGTTTAATTATCATATAAAGACCTCTAATTTAAAATCTCATAGCAATTGAACGCCTTTAACATCTAGAATTCAAGTTTTTCACTTTTTATAATTTAGTCCTTAAAACTAAATTGAGTGCCAAACGCCGAAATTTTCGAACAAGATTCTCACAGAATAGTTCGATAAAAATGTAAACCATAAAAATATAATAAAAATAAATTGTACTGCGTCAGATTTGTGGTCCTGAAACCACTGTTCTGACTAGACCCAAAATCAGGTTGTTATAGAACAATTAAATAAGAAAATTGATGGTTTATGTGTTTCTATGCAGGTACATCCGTTGATGCAATGCGATCCAAATTGAAGAGGAATGAACAATCTAGAATATTTTCCTTACGGTCCTAGCACAGAGAACAAACAAATCAACTATATGGGCAATAATTCTAGGCCTCAAAATAATCTTTATAGTAATACATATAATGCAGGTTGGAAAAACCATCCCAATTTCTCTTGGGGTGGTCAAGGAAACCAGAGACCACAGTCTCATCTAGGCTTTCAACAACCTTACCAACAAGAGAAGAAGTCGAACCTTGAGGAGGTGTTGATGAAATTTATCTCGGTTTTAGAAACCCACTTCCAAAACATCGAGACAACACTTAAAAATCAACAAGCGTCGATCCAAGGGCTCGAGAACTAAATAAGCCAGCTTGTTAAGGTAATCTCAGAAAGGCCACAAGGTAGCTTGCCTAGTAATACCGAAACTAACCCAATAGAGAAACTTCATGCAATTACTATGTGAGAAAAAGAAGGGTTAGTTGAATCTGAATCAGAATCGAGGTAAGAAAGTGCGGTAAGTAAAGGTAAGGTTAAGGTAAGCCAAAATGAGCAAACATCAGTTGGTAAGGAATATAAACCTCGTGTGCCATATCCTAAGGCGACGAAGAAAGACCAAACTAACGAACAATTTGGTAAATTTATTAAACTTTTGAAAAATTTGCATATTAAATTATCGTTTATTGAAGCTCTTTCACAGATGCCCAATTCCGTTAAATTTTTAAAGGAGCTTTTGGCAAACAAACAAAAGTTAGATGATTTGTTGCATATAGAGCTAAATACAGTGTGCTCGGCTATTTTTCAAAATAAAGTACCCAAAAAATTGAAAGACCTAGGGAGTTTTACTATTCCTTGTTTAATTGGTAGTTTAAATGTTAATAATGCTTTGGCTGATTTAGGGGATAGTATTAATGTCATGCCCTATAAAATGTTTACGCAAATAGATCTTGGGAAACCCAAACAAACTAGGATTAGTATTTAATTAGCAAATAGAACCATTAGATTTCCTAGGGGTATTATTAAAGACGTACTTGTGAAAATTGATAAGTTCGTATTCCCAGTTGATTACGTTGTTTTAGACATGGATGAGGATAGTGATGTACCTCTGATTCTAGGTTGGCCCTTTTTAGCAATTGCTAGAACCATTATTGATGTTGGTACAGGTGAAATACTTTGTGTAGGTGATGACACGATTACACTCCAGGCTCGAAATTCTGTTAAGACATCTAGAAATCGAGATGTTTATATGAGTTCTATCAATATGAGTAACCTTGTGGCTCAAACTTCTTTGCAGGGAACCCCTTGAAAAATGCGATGGAGCCATGTTTCAGTCCATGCAACAAAAATAGAATGACTCGTGAAGAACGAATGCTACAGATCGATAAACTAGACGAATGGCAGAAACATGTCAAGGAGAAATCAAGAATACACGATACAGAACAAAAATGACCTCATGATGAGCATGTGGATGGAACAAACCCAGTTAAGGTTGGGGACAAGGTACTATTAGATAAAAACAGATCCATGTATTGCCATTTCAAAGCTTAATACAAGCGGATCAACTCTTTTTATGGTGCTGAATGTCTTTCCAAATGGTACAGTCAAGGTAACTCATTCTAAATTCGACACTTTTAAGGTAAATATTACTCGACACAAACCCTATTTTGATAATAGAATTGACAGTGAGAAAGAAGAGTTTCGACTCCGCGAACCACCATGACTGTGAATACAAGGTAACTCGAGCTTAAACTTTAAATAAGTGCTTCTCGGGAGGTAACCTGAGTGTTAACACTGCTAATTTTCTTAATTTTTATTTCATGATGCTTTTAAAATTAATTAATTTAAAAAAATGTTTTTAACCCACACGGCTTGGACACACGGGTGTGTCCTTGGCTGTGTGGATCCTAAGACTTAGTTTTAAAATTTTAAGAAAATCGACAGTGAGTTAGATAGCCTCGTGACACGACCGTGTAACCCACACAACCTGGACACATGAGTATGTCCTTGGCTGGGTGGATCCTGGGACTTAATTTTTACAAAAAATCGACAGAGACACGGCCTAAAATAATCCACACGGGCATGTGACATGGTCATGTGGACCACATAGCCTTGACTCACGGGCGTTTCCTAGGCCGTATGAAACCTGGAGCTAATTTGTTTTCATTTTTAAATCAAGTAGGCACACAGGCATGTGGGCTGTCACACAGGCATGGGAGAAGTAAAGGAGGTTGCACATGGCCATGTGACACGGCTGTATGTGAAACAAGGCCTGGACACATGGGCGTGTCCGAGGCCGTGTGAAGATTGGGTTGATTTGTTTAAATCGCACACGGGCTGGGGAGAGCCACACGGTCATGTAACCTAACACAGACCTTTACATGACTATGTCACCTTTAAAAATCCCTAACCCTAATTTATTTTTTCTAAGTTTGTCTTCTTCCTCCCCTCTTCAACCCTAGGTGCCGACTTCCCTTGACCTAAATCCACCCGTTTTTTTGGCCATCGTTCCTCCTCTTTTTCATTATCCCCTTTGTTGTCGTCAGCCGACCCTTCCAACGCTCACGCCCCCTCACTTTTTTTTGACCACAACCCTAAAAATCGCTAAATCTGACCCCTTTCCCTTTCTTTCCCCTCTCTTCCATGACCGACCACCTTCACCATCCCTTCACCCCCGTCGCATACCATGACCAACCACCCTTACCCCCTATTTTCTTGCCTTTTCTCATGCAAACCCCCACCTAAGCTCGACCCCTCACAGTCCCGCCTCTTCTCACTCCATCATCCCTCCTTCCCCTTTCCTCCTTCCAAACCCCAATGCAGACACCCCACAAGCCACATTTCTCTCTGATCTCCCCCTTACACAACTGAACCCAACCCACCACCATCCTCGTCGTCTGTTCTTCCAACCGTTGACTGCCGCACCCCGACCCACCATCATCACTATCGGTTTCCTTTTATATTTTCCCCATTTTCTATATTTTATTTTATTTTATTTTGCTTTATTTCTCTTATTATTAATTTTTGTTCGTTATTTTATATTTTCTATTTGTTCTTAAAATTATTATTTTCTTTAGTTTCTTTTTAGTTTATTTTATTATTTAGCTTTTTTTTGTGTGTTTCTTAGTTTAGTTTATTTTATTCCATTTCATTATTTTTATTTGTATAGTTTGCTTTTATTTTATTATTCTTCTCAATTACTCTTGTTAATTTTTTATTACAAGTATGTCATGATTTGTCTTTTAGTTCTATTTTCATTATTATTCTTTATTGTTTTCATCATTGTAGTACATAAGAGCTTCACTGTATAGGTTTTGCATGCTTGGGTCCTTATCCATTCTATTTTACGCGTAATTTGCTTTTTGGACTACTTGGATCCTACATTTTTTCCCTTTTTTGCATAATTGGTGTTGCTTTATTTATTGATGACTTATTTTATTTTTTAGGCACACCATGACAAACATACGCGATAAGTCTAAGGTCGTCGTCCCCGCTTCAAAAAAGCAGAAGACCTCTAGTGCGACCTCCTCCTTGAGTGCCTCCACCGAGGTCTGCTACCCTTATCTCTGATTTTCGGTGGGTCCTTAGGAGGATTTATTTTAGCTCCTTCAATAGTGCCCACTCTACCTAGGCCGATATATTGATTAGGCCGTGTTGGAGCAGGTCCATCTAGCTACTCACGTTCGTGGCTTTATTACTACAGCCCCATGGTACCGATTTTTCTCCATCATCGAGCCCATATGCATAGAGCTTACTTTGGAGTTTTGTTCTACGTTTACTCTCCAGCATGCGATGACAACTCATGACGAGCCAAGCACCATCACTTTTTGACTCAGTGGCTTGGTGCTTCATATGAGTGTTCCCAAGTTCGGCGATACTATGGGACTCTACATTGAGGAGTTTATGATTGCCATGAACTTCCTCCGCCTACATCGGCCCATCCATTACTCGCCATCATGTTGTTGGTCAGAGCTTACGGTGAGTAGGACATTTTATGACGCGAGTCACTCGAAAGCAACTTCTCTCTCTCTGGCCTTACGGTATCTTTATGCCCTTTTAGCTCAAATTTGACCGGTAAGAGAGAGAGCACCAGATTTGTTAGTACTACTAATGCTTATTATCTATAGAGCATGGCCACCGGCCTATCTTGGATTTGGCATACTTCATTGCCTTAGCCTTCCGCCATTAAACTGATCGTGACATGAAGGGTCCCATTTATTTAAGCCTTTATGTGACTATACTTGCTCGACACTTCGATCTCCTCAACACACCGGAATAGTCCTCTACACTTACATTCATCAGCTAGATGTCTCCATAGGGAATCTCGAGCATGATCCATATAAGGATGATTGAGATGCGTCGTAGGGTGGATCCTCCTCAATATCGATTATTTCATTCTGACACTCATAATGAACCTAAGGACTTCACTAATGATGTTCTTCTCCATCACGAGGACCCACCTCAGCCTTCAGCTTTAAGTTATCGTCCTGTTTCTTCTACTGCTACTTTAGTGGACCTTTCTGAGCAGTTCACTCATTTTGAACAGCATTGCTTTTAGAGGTTCGACAGTATTGACGCGACATTGCAGCAGATCTGTCAGCATCTCCATATCTTATCCTCAACGCTGACGACTCACAACACTGACGCGTGTGATGATGAGGACCATTGAGTCCATTTGTTTTATTTTATTTTTATTTTCTTAGACTTATTTCTTTTTTATATGTTGAACAATATTTTTATTTTTATGTTTGTTCCTAATCGGGTTTTAATCCCTTAATCTTTTTCACTGTTTGCGTTTATTTTCTTATTAGTTTGCTCAAAATTGTGCTCTACATTTAGATTTGACTACAATTCCGCTTTTCACTATTTTGGGGATTTTATCCAATATTTGGGGCAGTTTCAGTTTTCTCCCTCTCTTATGATATTCTGTTTATACTGTGATTAGTTATGTTTGTACATTGAGGATAATGTACATCTTAACTGTGGGGAGGTTATTTATATAATTATTAGAAAATCCTGAATTTTGTCTTGTGTTTAAGTAATTTTCTCATACTACTATTAGAATGAATTTTTATCAATTTGTGATTTTTATTGATGTGTTTTAGATTAAATTCATATATAATTGCGCATTGGTTATTTTAAACTTTAAGACATAAGAGGATCAAGCATGATAAGTCTATTTTCAAAATTAAAAAATTTTCGGTTGTTTTTCTGAATTGAGGTATTACCTTAAAGTTTGATATTTGCAAGATTGACATCAAAAACCATAATTTTTTGTGAGATTTTGAGCCTTTAAAGCATACATTTTTCCTGATCATTTTATTATTGGTTATGAGTGTGTCAATTTGATTTGTTATTCTAAAACTTGATTCGATTGTGCATATCGAGACCACACCTTTTATTTAATATACTGAGATGATAAAGGCACTTAGGTTTTAACTCACTTATCCCATAAAAAGGCTATCTAGATAATTAACCCTTAGTGAACCCTTTTGAGCCTAACACACCGTTTCTTGATTCACCCATTAATTTTAACCCATAACTCATTTTTTGCTCATTAAAAATTTTTCCTATTTTATTAACTCCATTTTTATCGAGATTTGGTTTGGTTAATTGCCTAATTAAGTATTTTGTTTAAGTTGATGAATTATTTCTTCTTGTTCTCAGTAAAAAAAAAAAACATATATATTGGTTATTATTTAGTTCTATGTTAATTGAGCTTGAACAGTTAAATTCATATTTTGAGAAGAAGCTCTTGTTATTCTTGAATAGTTTTTGATTGATGTAATTGTTTTCTATTCAACATTTTTTTTATTTTTCTAGTTTGGTAATTTATCAATTCAATCTCAATTTTAACCAAATTTTTCAGCCTTTCTCCACACCCTTTAACCTAAGCCCCATTACAACCTCTTAAATACCTTTTGATTTGTGTATCATCTCATTTTATAGTAGTGGAGATTTGATTTTCATGCGGCTTATGGTAATGACTTTTCATGTTTGACTATTGAGTGTTTATTTTTGGACTTTAAACACTTTGAGTGATTTGAGTGAATCTTTAGTGAGGATGTTGGTTCTTGTCGATTTTGAATTAAAGGTAGTTACTTATATAAGGGGAAATACCTATGTTTTTATGCTTTAAAAAATGTTCGACTTTGATTGTTTGAATCTTTAGTGCTCTTTTAGTTGAATTATCAATGTATGATTATTTGTGAATTATAACGAAACATCATTGATGAGAATTATGAGTTGAGAAAGATTAATTTTAATTGTGAGTTCAGGATTTTGCTTGAGGACAAGCAAATGCCTAAGTGTGGGGATATTTGATAAGCCATAAAAGTAACATGTTTTTAAGCTCATTCTTGATGCGTGTTTGGATGATTTATTATGTAAATCAGTGAATTTGATGCTCCTACTCCTTTAAATTAATTTTTCTATACTTAGATGAGCATAGGGGAGCGGAAGGAGCGAAAAACAAGCCAAAATCGAGCAAAAAGAGCTGTTTCCCAAACACGCCAAGGCTGGCCACACGCCCATGTGCCAATCCGTGTTTATTTCACACCCTGTTTCCCAAACACGCGGAAACACTCATTTTTTAGGCTTTCTGACCATTATAAAGTCTATAAATAACAATTAGAAGATGACCTAAGGGAGCATGCAGAGAAGATTGAAGAAATTACTCGAAGAACACCATCGAAGCCAACTAAAAAGTGGATCTCCTTTAAGATTGAAGATTTCCTTTTAACTTCTTTCGAAGCTTATTTGAATTTCTTTATGTCTTGTAGTTTTTTTAACTTCGAGATATTTTCTTTTCAGATTATGAACGAAATTCCCTAGATACCTAGAGAAGATGAAACCTATGATGAATCTTATTATTTGATTTCTGAATTACTATAAATACTTAATTCTTGTTCTCAATTATGTATGCTTAATTCATGTTTAATGTTCTTATTTTAGTAGAGAAAAAGTCCCTGTTTAAGAGTAGATCTAGCATAATTGAGTGGAGTTGCATGCAATCTTAGAAATAGGACAACATAAATCTACTGGATAAGAGTCAAATCTGATAAGAGAATCCATAGATCGAACGCGATAATAAGGGTTTAAATTAGAAAGAGATTTCGATTAATCAACCTAGAGTCAGTTGTTCTTACTCTTGAAAGAGATATTAACATAATTTAGGGATTTCTACGGATCAAGACACAAGTGAATAAATTATTTAATTCAGATTCAGAATAGGAAAGTGAAGTCTAAGTGGATTCTTTCCTGGGTATTGACTTTCCTTTTGGTTATCTTCAAATATTTTCCTAATTCATTTTCTATCGAGTTCTTAGTTAATTTAGATTAGTAAATATAGATTAAAAGAATCATCCTAATTTATCGGCTAAATAATAGAAAAATAGTAATTACTAGTACTTTTAGTCCTCGTGGATATGATATTCCCTACTCACCATTGTTATACTATTGTTCGATAGGTGCGCTTGCTCTTGTCATAATGATAGTTAGTTTAGTGACCATTAATACTAGAGTTTTTTTTAGTAAAATACCCAGACTTTATTATTAAAAAGCCAAACAAAAAACCAAAGCCCAACTACATGTGTCAGTTATATAACATCTTTGGTAAACACAAAAACAGCTGGAAACCATAAATAAAGCATAAAAATCAACAAAACCAGTAAACAAAAAAGTCTTGGTGCCTTGATGCAATGAAAAGACTTTTCTTTTTGTTTAACCCTTCACCTATCAATGGTTTAACACCAACTTCACTACTCTGTCCGTCACCCTTCTTGCAAGTGCTGTTGAAGCCTTCAGTGAGCGTTACCCCGAGAGTCGTTTATCCCAATTCGCAGCTTCTTTAAGTACTTACTCAATTTAAAAATAGTTATCAGTGAGATTAAAACCTGTTTTGGCCATTATATGAGCTACTCTATGTAACACTCCTAACCCGTATCCGTCACCGGAATAGGGTTACAGAGTATTACTGGAACTTTCAGAATATTTACAAATAAATCATGTCAATCATTATTCTTTTTCTAAGATTATTCATTACGTCCCTTAAATGGACCCTCAAGGCCTAATACAAGCATTAGAATCAAGTTGAGACTTAATCGGAGACACTAAGTATTTTTCGTGAAATTTCAAAAATTTTCCAAGATGCAGGGCTCACACACCTGTGTGGTCCAAGGGGTACGCCCGTGTGACCCTAGAACACGCCCATGCTACAGGCCTTGTTCGACCCCGTGTAACTCTATGACTTATGCACATAGCCATGTCACACGCCCGTGTGCTAGGCCGTGTTGTTAATTAAATTCTTTCGAAATTAGGTGCAAGTTTCACACGGCCAAGACATACTGTAACATCTCGAAATAGGGCTTAGTCGGAACAGTGGCTTTGGAATCACAAATATTAGGTCAAGAAATTATTTTAATATTATTTTATGTGTTATAGCATGATTATATAAGTGCATGAAAATTTTGGTGAATTAATTTTGGCGTTTGAGTGCTTAATCGTGAAAAATGACTAAATCGCATAAAGGGAAAAAGTTTTGTTTTAATAGTCAAAGGTGTCAAATTGCTAAAGAACTTAATTGGGGGTCTTTAAAGTGAAATTAGGCCATTAAATAAGTGATGGCCGGCCATAGGGGGAGCAAAAAAGTTGAAAAGTCAAAATTTAGTATTGTTGGTATTTGATGACATAAGCAAACACTAATAAAATAAAACAAAAGTAGCCACCCTTCTTCTCCATATTTCTTCACCGAAAATACCAGCAAAAATAAGGGTTTGGAAGCTTGAAATTTCAGCAAACTCTTCACCCTCGCAAGTAAGTGAATTAGATGCTTATTTTTTTATAATTTTTGTACTTTTGGAACCCTCGTAACCTAATCTAGCTAATGAGGGGACTATTTTGCAAAGTGGTTGAAAGTATAGGGTTTTAACATGAGAATATTCATGTTTTTTGCTGCATTTTTATGGAAGAAAATGAATCTTAGTTGTGAAATAAATAACTTTTGTGAAAGGTGTTAGCATGAAAACACCTAAAAGTATCATTTTATAAAGTTTGTAAAATAGAGAGTAAATGTGTGTAATAATTGAAATCTTGAGTTGATATAGTTATGAAAATGGTTCGGCTAGGCTTAAAGATTAAGAAAATTAAATAAAAATCATTTTACGAGCCTAAGGCCAAAAGCGTAATTTTGGTAAAGTTTAGGGGCAAAATTGTAAATTTTCAAAAATATGATTTTTGGGTCAATTTTAATAATGTGAGTCTTAAATGGGCTATATTTGAAATGATAGATCAAGAAAATCAAGAATCGGGCTTAAATCGAGAAAAATACAAGGTTATAGACTAATGGTAAAATTGTCGTTTTCGTATTCGAGGTAAGTTCGTATGAATAAATAAGTATGTTATCCATGTTATTGTTAATATACTTGAATCTATCTTGCTTCGGTTATATTGAATTATATGTTGATGATATTGAGTATGATGACAGTGATGCCAAAAGTTAATAACATTCACGTGATGGTAGAATACATTAGAAATTCAATGGAATATGATATCCCATAGAAACGAGTAGGTCGTATGTAAATAATATAACTACATCGTTATTACACGTATTTGAATAGATATATCATAAATTTCTTGATTGTGGAAAGGCTTATGTATGATGAGAATTGACGTAGAGGAACCTCCCGGTTGAATCTTAGGAATAAACGGATATTCATGCCATGACATTTGGGCGATATGTGTGTGCTAGTGTAACACATGTCTGGGACATGCATCGGCCATATTATGAAATGCCAGTGTAAGACATGTCTGGGACATGCATCAGCATTGAGACGAAAGCTAGTGTAACACCCATCGCCCGTATCCCTCGCCGGAACAGGGTTCGAGGTGTTACCCGACTTAAACTCAGTCAATCACACAAAAACCGTGTTGAAAAATTTCAATCAATTTAAAATTTTTCTTTTCACATGCAATCTGTCCCATATATGGGCTTACGAGGTCCAAAACATTAAAACCCTATACATGCCATAGACTCGAAATACTAGGATTTACTTACACCATTAGCGTGAGCTCGACAGTGTGATAATATCTCCGGCAAACTCCAACCCGAGCAAGTAACTAGAGCCAACAATCTATAAAATAGAGGAATGTAACAACGGAGTAAGCTTTCATAAGCTTAGTAAGTTTTAAGCAATGCAAACAAACAAACGCAATTATACTTCGATTATTCAATTTCTCAAAAGGTCATTTTCTAGATATATTACCATTTGGCCGAATATACACAAGCACATACTGCACATTCAGCATTCTTATAATATTTAATCTGAATTCATATAACATAAATAAATCAAATGCTCTCACTTACTTTCACACCTTGACCGAATGTATCATGGTCATAGATATAATTATAACATTTATTCACATATGTATCACATATTACACTTGTGATTCCATTCAAATCGAACTCACATATGAGTACATAGTGCGTACCTGGCTCACTTAATGTATTGAATGTATTCATTTTTCAATCTAATACGAGGTGCCTTAACCTTAGACTTTTATTCATTCACCGGCATTTCGCCTGTTAGGCTCGAGGCCCGATATCGAAAGCCCGAATAGTATCTCACCGGCATTATAGCATGCTAGGCACGAAGGCCCGACTACACATCACCGGCACGAAGCCTGCTAGGCACGAAGTGTAACACCCCGTACCCGAGTCCGTTACCGGAATCGAACACAAGGTGCACACAGACTTAACTATTTTCACAGTCCATTTAGAAATTTCCAGACAAGCTGGTTACTGCATCACTGTCGCCTTAAAAATCATATCTTGAGTTTCAAAGCTCGAAAATTAATTCCGTAATTTTTCCCTGAAACTAGACTCATATGTCCATCTACAGATTTTTTTCTAGAATTTTTGGTCAAGCCAATTAGTACAGTTTATTAGTTAAAGTCTCCCCTGTTGCAGGGATCGACTACACTGACCTTCGTGTGTTACGAATTGGATATCTCCCTGTACAGGGCTTCAATACTGATTCCATTTATTTCTATAGAAACTAGACTCAGAGAGGAATCTATACATATATGGCATGACTCCTAATTATCTCTGGTTAATTTACAATGAATTTCTAAAGTCGGAACAGGGGATCCAGAAACCGTTCTGGCCCTGTTTCACGAGAACTTTAATATCTCTTAACATATAACTCATATGACCGTTTCGTTTCTTCCATATGAAAGTAGATTCATCAAAGTTCATTTACATAATTTATTCACTATTTAATACCATTCCTACTATTTTTAGTGATTTTTCACATCCACATCACTGCTGCTGTCAGCATCTGCCTTTAAGGTAGGCCCTACCTATTTCATGATTTTCATGGTTCAATTGGCCCTTTTACATACATAGCACAAGGTGTGATCATGATTAACCATTCCAATGGCTAATCATTTCAAAACAATTCCATACCTCATAATGATCAACATACAAACGATTATAGTACTATGCTAAAACGTATATAAGCCATTTTCGCATGGCTATCCAAGTTTACACAAAACCGAAAGGTACATGACCTACAACAAAAGGGTAGTCCTATACATTAACCATGATATCCTCTCACTACTAGTCTATTCTATACATGCCATAAGATATTCCAAAACATAGCAGTACCAAACAGTGGATAGTGATAGTGTGACTAGTTCTTTGCGATCCCGAGCACAGTAGCTTCGCAATGAGACCTATAAGGCAGAGGAAACAGAGTAAACAGAGTAAGCACTACAATGCTTAGTAAGTTTTAAGCGGTGTCAACAGATAACAACCAAATTATAACATAGTTGTTCGTATTTTATTTCACTCTTCCTTCGGGCATACCATCCCTTTACCGAATATGCACATCTCTTCATATACAACAGTGAGATAAACTCTCACATGAAAGTGAGCTCATGTGACATAGATATATCGTATGATTTCACATACCCTCTCCCACTAATCCGATGTCACATAATCATAGGAATAGTCCCATAGATTGCTCTCGTATGCATCATATATAAACTTGGAGTACATACTGTTTAACCTTTAGCATTGCGTATATTTATAAGCAATTCTTATTTAAGTCTTACCCGGACATAATCTCCACACGTAGTCATCGGGTCTCACCCGGAACATATTTCCAAGTTTCATGTACACTTAATCACATGTTACAACATTCACATTAGCCATTCGGCTTTACCACATATATATATACACTTTCACATTCATCACGTCGGCCATTAGGCCTTATCACATATATACACACTTTCACATTCATCACATCGGCCATTAGGCCTTATCACATATACATACACTTTCACATTCATCACATCGGCCATTAGGCCTTATCACATATATACACACTTTCACATTCATCACATCGGCCATTAAGCCTTATCACATATATACACACTTTCACATTCATCACATCGGCCATTAGGCCTTATCACATATACATACACTTTCACATTCATCACATTGGCCATTAGGCCTTATCACATATATACACACTTTCACATTCATCACATCGGCCATTAGGCCTTATCACATATATACACACTTTCACATTCATCACATCGGCCATTAGGCCTTATCACATATACATACACTTTCACATTCATCACATTGGCCATTAGGCCTTATCACATATATACACACTTTCACATTCATCACATCGGCCATTAGGCCTTATCACATATACATACACTTTCACATTCATCACATTGGCCATTAGGCCTTATCACATATACACACTTTCACATTCATCACATCGGCCATTAGGCCTTATCACATATACATACACTTTCACATTCATCACATTGGCCATTAGGCCTTATCACATATATACACACTTTCACATTCATCACATCGCCATTAGGCCTTATCACATATATACACACTTTCACATTCATCACATCGCCATTACGCCTTATCACATATACATACACTTTCACATTCATCACATTGGCCATTAGGCCTTATCACATATATACACACTTTCACATTCATCACATCGGCCATTAGGCCTTATCACATATATACACACTTTCACATTCATCACATCGGCCATTAGGCCTTATCACATATACATACACTTTCACATTCACCACATCGGCCATTAGGCCTTATCACATATATATACACTTTCACAAATTTTAATATCAAGAATCCATCAAATACTCATATATCATTTTACAATATCACGATTTAGAATTCAAGTATGGGTTCAATCAATAGCTTATGAGCAACTAAAACAAGTTTTATCCATGTTTGCAACAAAATCACATATTCGCTGCGAGCTGTTTTCCTGAACAATGGTCACTAAATTATTTATAACCGGAGCTACCAGACTCCAAATCACTTGCCGTTAATTTTCTCTAAATATAGACTCATACATCTTTCATACATAAAATTTTCAGAATTTTAGGTGTGGCCAATCAATACCAGATTTTTCTTAAAGTTTCCCTGTTTCACTGTTTGACTAACCTGACCAGTCTTCACTACGAGTCAAAATTCTCATTGTACAGAATTCAAAGTATGTTCTACTTGATTTCATTTGAAACTAGACTCATTAAGGAGTCCAAGCATATAAATTTTATCTTGTAACCATTTTTGTACAATTTATAGTGATTTTCTTAACACCAAACAGGGATTTCGAGTCATTCTGACACCGTCTCACACAACTTTAAATATCTCTTTATAGGAAATTTCCTTACTTACACGGTCTCTTTTATAAGAAACTAGACTAATTAAGCTTTGATTTCATATTTTATTCAGCCTATAATTCCACACCAAACATTTATAGTGATTTTCTAAAATCACGTTACTGCCGCTGTCTTGAGCAAATTATTACAATTTGCTCTTAAATTTCCAAGTCCAAACACTTAGGAACTTACCATTTGAGTTTAAGACATATCATGGCCACATCATATCTTATTAAATCAACTCATTATGTCCTATTATGATTGAATTTACTCAACATTTAATCACTTAAAACTTACCTCGGAAGTTGCCGAACGATTACGATCGCTATTCGATCACCTCTTTCTTTCCCTTATCCAACTTTGATCCTCTAGGCTCTGAGCTAGATCAAACAATTTACTTCCCAAATTAAACATAGTCATACGACATCCATATACATTTTATACTAGCCGAAATGTACCATCAAGATATACTTTACTCAAATAATTTACATTAGCCGATCATGTATAATGTTTTGTAACTTAATAAACTTATCATACATTATGTATTCATAATATTTGTGCAGCCAATTATCCATGGTCATACACACACAATCAAAAATAAATACCAAATTTTCATATCCTCTAGGCCCTAAGTCGAATACACTTGTCATGTTCACCTACATTTTTCAAGTACAACATTCTCATTTTCGCATTAGTATCAAGCATAATAGCTAATTCTTCCCACCACTTCATCAATGGAATCATACCATCACAAATCAACTTAAAATAACCATATCTAATAATCAAATACCTATAGCATTGCACATTTCTCACATAGCAAGTACAACTAAATTCATTATTAATATATATATATATATCTAAACACTTAACTACAAGATTTAATCACCATTTTCAAATCATAAAACAGCTTATAACCATCATCTATATTTACTTCACATAAACCGAAATAACCATTACATCATCTTTAAAACACTTGGCATTTTACCCATTTAATCAAGCCAACTCTCAAGACCATTCCATCACACAAATTATACCATAAATCATACTTACAATTTCAGTTAATGCATGACGAAACTCACCATCATCAACATCATTATCAAACCAAAACCAAAACACATCTATGGGATGAGTAGAGTTTGAACTAATCATCTCAAACATGCATAGATTTTCAAGAATCATTCAATACATACCTCATTCTAGCCATCTTCTAAGCCAAAAATCAAAGCAACCAAACTTTCCTCTCCCTCCCTTTAGGCTACGGCAATAGAGGACAAAGATCAACCAATTTTGATTCAATTTTCTCTATGACCCAATGCACATACCTTGGATTTTAGCTTGCTATCTTGCTGAAATTCTCAAAGCATATTTCTTCTTTCTTTCTCCAACATTAAGCAAGAACAAGGTGGGAATGTATGGCTTTCTTTTTTTTTTTTTCTTCTAATACTTATTTCCTATTATAAAACCATGTAGTCATTATAATATTAACACAAAATGCATGTTTTTTTGTATCCCATACCATCATGGCCGGCCACTTCCTCTAGAGTGGGGAATTTGACATGCAAGTACAATTATTTTGCAACATGCATAAATAGGCCACTTACATTTGCCTAGCACATTTTTAAATTCTTTCACATAAGTCCTATTTAATAAAATTCACTCACAATTAACAAAATTCAAACATGAAATATTCACACATACAAATTCCACATACAATAAGCACAGAATATAACATCTAATTATTTTTGTGACTCGGTTTTGTGGTCCCAAACCACTTTCCGACTAGGGTCACATTAGGGTGTCACAACTCTCCCCCTTTATGGATTTTCGTCCTCGAAAATTTCTACCGATGTATAGTTTAGGATAACATCCTATTATTGAATTATATCCATATAGGCATTAGCTCATCGATAGCAATCGTAGTTCATTATTGATTTTGCATCGATCTATAAAATCATTTCCTTCTCTTAAAACAAATACATAAACATTTCTACAAGTATGCACATATATCTCATTTCCTTGATTTCATAAGCAATAATCACTTAATTTAATTCACAATTGCATTTCAAACACATATCAAGCACATACTAACATGTATAATTCACATCATCAACCCACATATTTGTAACCCATATTTTCATCCATGTATAAGTCAGAATCGGCCGAAAATACACATATACTCAAACATCCCAATAAATATCCTTTATAACTCCATCGTATCTCAATATTCAACTTCCACACACCTGAACATTTAATTCATTCAGCACATACGAACATACCTCATTGCTGGAATTTTTGCAAGCGTATTAACTGAAATTTTACAGCAAGATTGCTCATCTCCGAATCACGCACCTTTGGATTTAACCGGATATAGCGACTTCGCTTCGATTGTCTTGGGACATAGTCCGGTTATAGTGATTCGCACAATTGCCTTCGAATTAGCCCGGATTTAGTCACTTAGCACAAAAGCCTTGAGACTTAGCCGGATACCATTGAATAACCAAGCACATATATCAACAAATCAATACACATTCTTATTACATTCTCATTACCAAAGCTCAAACACAAGACACTTATCATATTTACAATTTCGCTCAATAGCCACACACCAAGAGCATGATTTCGATTTGCTTAAAACATGATCTAATCAAATTATAATTTAAGCTCTATTTACTCAAGAACTTACTTCACATTACCAACCCTTATGTTCATACACAAAGATCAACTTAGCCAAAGGCCGGTAGCTTGTTTATCAACCTGAGCGAATACTTACTTGTAAGGGCTCAACTAATTCAAGCACATATAGCTTTTACAATGCCATATCCTAGATATGGTCTTACATATTCTCACATATCGAGCCGATGCCATGTCCCGACATGGTCTTACACACTATCTCAAATCAATGCCTTCGTCCCAGCATTTAGGTCTTACTTGAATTCCATTTCACACACTTAGTTCCCATCGACCGATCTCGCACTCATAGTGCTCGGTTAAAGGATTTACACACACAAGTGCCTCCAATCATTCACACACATAGTACTCTTATTCATTCGTTATTACACATTGAAATGACCTAACCAAGTCGATAAACATCATGTATGTACACTTTTAAACATATCATCTCATTTAAATTTGAATTCAGTATAGTAATGAACACTTAAAATTTGCTCAAATTACCAAGACGAAGCCTACTAGGCACGCGTCCGAATACCGCCACCAACATGATTGCTCTTGGGACCTAGCCGGATACATCACTAGCACGAATGCTCTTGAACTTAGTCCGGACACGCCACTAGCACTAATGCTCTTGAACTTAGTCCGGATCGTCACTAGCACGAATGCTCTTGAACTTAGTCCGGATACGTCACTAGCACGAATGCTCTTGAACTTAGTCGGATACGTCACTAGCACGAATGCTCTTGAACTTAGTCCGGATACATCACTAGCACGAATGCTCTTGAACTTAGTCCGGATACATCACTAGCACGAATGCTCTTGAACTTAGTCCGGATACATCACTAGCACGAATGCTCTTGAACTTAGTCCGGATACATCACTAGCACGAATGCTCTTGAACTTAGTCCGGATACATCACTAGCACGAATGCTCTTCGGAACTTAGTCCGGATACATCACTAGCACGAATGCTCTTCGGAACTTAGTCCGGATATATCACTCTCAATTCTCATGGTCATATACACATATAGCAATACACATTAGTATATCATTTACATTACTTGAATACAAACACAACATGCTTATCGACCATTCAACTTCCAGCCCACGACCACATACAAAGAATCACATTTATAGTCATAACACTCTTTCAAAATTGCATCACTCATACCCTTAATTCAATCCAAATCGAAATTCAAATACGAGTACATGATACGTACCTAATCAACTTAATAATTTAGGCATATCTAAGTGAAGTTATATCGCAAATTCTCATAGTCAGAAGCTTGCTACTGCTCGATCGGGATCAAGATTCATTACAATACAAAGAACCACCTTTTAATAGTCAAAATCATCACACTATCATTTTATCACTTTATGGCATGTATAAATAGACTCACGCGTACACGTTAGTCCTAGAATCGACTAAACCGTAGCTCTGATACCAATAAAATTGTAACACCCGTGCACCGAGTCCGTTATCGAATCGAACACAAGGTGCACACAGACTTAACTATTTTCACAAATCCATTTAGAAATTTCCAGACAAGCTGGTTACTGCATCACTGTCGCCTTAAAAATCATATCTTGAGTTTCAAAGCTCGAAAATTAATTCCGTAATTTTTCCTGAAACTAGACTCATATTTCCATCTACAGATTTTTTCTAGAATTTTGGTCAAGCCAATTAGTACAGTTTATTAGTTAAAGTCTCCCTGTTGCAGGGATCGACTACACTGACCTTCGTGTGTTACGAATTGGATATCTCCTGTACAGGGCTTCAATACTGATTCCATTTATTTCTATAGAAACTAGACTCAGAGAGGAATCTATACATATATGGCATGACTCCTAATTATCTCTGGTTAATTTACAATGAATTTCTAAAGTCGGAACAGGGGATCCAGAAACCGTTCTGGCCCTGTTTCACGAGAACTTTAATATCTCTTAACATATAACTCATATGACCGTTTCGTTTCTTCCATATGAAAGTAGATTCATCAAAGTTCATTTACATAATTTATTCACTATTTAATACCATTCCTACTATTTTTAGTGATTTTTCACATCCACATCACTGCTGCTGTCAGCATCTGCCTTTAAGGTAGGCCTTACCTATTTCATGATTTTCATGGTTCAATTGGCCCTTTTTACATACATAGCACAAGGTGTGATCATGATTAACCATTCCAATGGCTAATCATTTCAAAACAATTCCATACCTCATAATGATCAACATACAAACGATTATAGTACTATGCTAAAACGATATAAGCCATTTTCGCATGGCTATCCAAGTTTACACAAAACCGAAAGGTACATGACCTACAACAAAAGGGTAGTCCTATACATTAACCATGATATCCTCTCACTACTAGTCTATTCTATACATGCCATAAGATATTCCAAAACATAGCAGTACCAAACAGTGGATAGTGATAGTGTGACTAGTTCTTTGACGATCCCCGAGCTCAGTAGCTTCGCAATGAGACCTATAAGGCAGAGGAAACAGAGTAAACGGAGTAAGCACTACAATGCTTAGTAAGTTTTAAGCAGTGTCAACAGATAACAACCAAATTATAACATAGTTGTTCGTATTTTTATTTCACTCTTCCTTCGGGCATACCATCCCTTTACCGAATATGCACATCTCTTCATATACAACAGGCAGATAAACTCTCACATGAAAGTGAGCTCATGTGACATAGATATATCGTATGATTTCACATACCTCTCCCACTAATCCGATGTCACATAATCATAGGAATAGTCCCATAGATTGCTCTCGTATGCATCATATATAAACTTGGAGTACATACTGTTTAACCTTTAGCATTATGTATATTTATAAGCAATTCTTATTTGCAAGTCTTACCGGACATAATCTCCACACGTAGTCATCGGGTCTCACCCGGAACATATTTCCAAGTTTCATGTACACTTAATCACATGTTACAACATTCACATTAGCCATTCGGCTTTACCACATATATATATACACTTTCACATTCATCACGTCGGCCATTAGGCCTTATCACATATATACACACTTTCACATTCATCACATCGGCCATTAGGCCTTATCACATATACATACACTTTCACATTCATCACATCGGCCATTAGGCCTTATCACATATATACACACTTTCACATTCATCACATCGGCCATTAAGCCTTATCACATATATACACACTTTCACATTCATCACATCGGCCATTAGGCCTTATCACATATACATACACTTTCACATTCATCACATTGGCCATTAGGCCTTATCACATATATACACACTTTCACATTCATCACATCGCCATTAGGCCTTATCACATATATACACACTTTCACATTCATCACATCGGCCATTAGGCCTTATCACATATACATACACTTTCACATTCATCACATTGGCCATTAGGCCTTATCACATATATACACACTTTCACATTCATCACATCGGCCATTAGGCCTTATCACATATACATACACTTTCACATTCATCACATTGGCCATTAGGCCTTATCACATATATACACACTTTCACATTCATCACATCGGCCATTAGGCCTTATCACATATATACACACTTTCACATTCATCACATCGGCCATTAGGCCTTATCACATATACATACACTTTCACATTCATCACATTGGCCATTAGGCCTTATCACATATATACACACTTTCACATTCATCACATCGGCCATTAGGCCTTATCACATATATACACACTTTCACATTCATCACATCGGCCATTACGCCTTATCACATATACATACACTTTCACATTCATCACATTGGCCATTAGGCCTTATCACATATATACACACTTTCACATTCATCACATCGGCCATTAGGCCTTATCACATATATACACACTTTCACATTCATCACATCGGCCATTAGGCCTTATCACATATACATACACTTTCACATTCACCACATCGGCCATTAGGCCTTATCACATATATATACACTTTCACAAATTTTAATATCAAGAATCCATCAAATACTCATATATCATTTTACAATATCACGATTTAGAATTCAAGTATGGGTTCAATCAATAGCTTATGAGCAACTAAAACAAGTTTTATCCATGTTTGCAACAAAATCACATATTCGCAAGTAGCTGTTTTCCTGAACAATGGTCACTAAATTATTTATAACCGGAGCTACCAGACTCCAAATCACTTGCCGTTAATTTTCTCTAAATATAGACTCATACATCTTTCATACATAAAATTTTCAGAATTTTAGGTGTGGCCAATCAATACCAGATTTTTCTTAAAGTTTCCCTGTTTCACTGTTTGACTAACCTGACCAGTCTTCACTACGAGTCAAAATTCTCATTGTACAGAATTCAAAGTATGTTCTACTTGATTTCATTTGAAACTAGACTCATTAAGGAGTCCAAGCATATAAATTTTATCTTGTAACCATTTTTGTACAATTTATAGTGATTTTCTTAACACCAAACAGGGATTTCGGAGTCATTCTGACACCGTCTCACACAACTTTAAATATCTCTTTATAGGAAATTTCCTTACTTACACGGTCTCTTTTATAAGAAACTAGACTAATTAAGCTTTGATTTCATATTTTATTCAGCCTATAATTCCACACCAAACATTTATAGTGATTTTCTAAAATCACGTTACTGCCGCTGTCTTGAGCAAATTATTACAATTTGCTCTTAAATTTCCAAGTCCAAACACTTAGGAACTTACCATTTGAGTTTAAGACATATCATGGCCACATCATATCTTATTAAATCAACTCATTATGTCCTATTATGATTGAATTTACTCAACATTTAATCACTTAAAACTTACCTCGGAAGTTGCCGAACGATTACGACTGCTATTCGATCACCTCTTTCTTTCCCTTATCCAACTTTGATCCTCTAGGCTCCTGAGCTAGATCAAACAATTTACTTCCCAAATTAAACATAGTCATACGACATCCATATACATTTTATACTAGCCGAAATGTACCATCAAGATATACTTTACTCAAATAATTTACATTAGCCGATCATGTATAATGTTTTGTAACTTAATAAACTTATCATACATTATGTATTCATAATATTTGTGCAGCCAATTATCCATGGTCATACACACACAATCAAAAATAAATACCAAATTTTCATATCCTCTAGGCCCTAAGTCGAATACACTTGTCATGTTCACCTACATTTTCAAGTACAACATTCTCATTTTCGCATTAGTATCAAGCATAATAGCTAATTCTTCCCACCACTTCATCAATGGAATCATACCATCACAAATCAACTTAAAATAACCATATCTAATAATCAAATACCTATAGCATTGCACATTTCTCACATAGCAAGTACAACTAAATTCATTATTAATATATATATATATATCTAAACACTTAACTACAAGATTTAATCACCATTTTCAAATCATAAAACAGCTTATAACCATCATCTATATTTACTTCACATAAACCGAAATAACCATTACATCATCTTTAAAACACTTGGCATTTTACCCATTTAATCAAGCCAACTCTCAAGACCATTCCATCACACAAATTATACCATAAATCATACTTACAATTTCAGTTAATGCATGACCGAAACTCACCATCATCAACATCATTATCAAACCAAAACCAAAACACATCTATGGGATGAGTAGAGTTTGAACTAATCATCTCAAACATGCATAGATTTTCAAGAATCATTCAATACATACCTCATTCTAGCCATCTTCTAAGCCAAAAATCAAAGCAACCAAACTTTCCTCTCCCTCCCTTTAGGCTACGGCAATAGAGGACAAAGATCAACCAATTTTTGATTCAATTTTCTATGACCCAATGCACATACCTTGGATTTTTAGCTTGCTATCTTGCTGAAATTCTCAAAGCATATTTCTTCTTTCTTTCTCCAACATTCGGCAAGAACAAGGTGGGAATGTATGGCTTTCTTTTATTTTTTTTTCTTCTAATACTTATTTCCTATTATAAAACCATGTAGTCATTATAATATTAACACAAAATGCATGTTTTTTTGTATCCCATACCATCATGGCCGGCCACTTCCTCTAGAGTGGGGAATTTGACATGCAAGTACAATTATTTTGCAACATGCATAAATAGGCCACTTACATTTGCCTAGCACATTTTTAAATTCTTTCACATAAGTCCTATTTAATAAAATTCACTCACAATTAACAAAATTCAAACATGAAATATTCACACATACAAATTCCACATACAATAAGCATGAATATAACATCTAATTATTTTTGTGACTCGGTTTTGTGGTCCCGAAACCACTTTCCGACTAGGGTCACATTAGGGTGTCACAACTCTCCCCCTTTATGGATTTTCGTCCTCTAAAATTTCTACCGATGTATAGTTTAGGATAACATCCTATTATTGAATTATATCCATATAGGCATTAGCTCATCGATAGCAACTGTAGTTCATTATTGATTTTGCATCGATCTATAAAATCATTTCCTTCTCTTAAAACAAATACATAAACATTTCTACAAGTATGCACATATATCTCATTTCCTTGATTTCATAAGCAATAATCACTTAATTTAATTCACAATTGCATTTCAAACACATATCAAGCACATACTAACATGTATAATTCACATCATCAACCCACATATTTGTAACCCATATTTTCATCCATGTATAAGCTGTAACCTGGCCGAAAATACACATATACTCAAACATCCCAATAAATATCCTTTATAACTCCATCGTATCTCAATATTCAACTTCCACACACTGAACATTTAATTCATTCAAGACATACTGAACATACCTCATTGCTGGAATTTTTGCAAGCGTATTAACTGAAATTTTTACAGCAAGATTGCTCATCTCCGAATCACGTACCTTGGATTTAACCGGATATAGCGACTCGCTCGATTGTCTTCGGACATAGTCCGGTTATAGTGATTCGCACAATTGCCTTCGAATTAGCCGGATTTAGTCACTTAGCACAAAAGCCTTCGAGACTTAGCCGGATACCATTCAATAACCAAGCACATATATCAACAAATCAATACACATTCTTATTACATTCTCATTACCAAAGCTCAAACACAAGACACTTATCATATTTACAATTTCGCTCAATAGCCACACACCAAGAGCATGATTTCGATTTGCTTAAAACATGATCTAATCAAATTATAATTTAAGCTCTATTTACTCAAGAACTTACTTCACATTACCAACCCTTATGTTCATACACAAAGATCAACTTAGCCAAAGGCCGGTAGCTTGTTTATCAACCGGCGAATACTTACTTGTAAGGGCTCAACTAATTCAAGCACATATAGCTCTTACAATGCCATATCCTAGATATGGTCTTACATATTCTCACATATCGAGCCGATGCCATGTCCGGACATGGTCTTACACACTATCTCAAATCAATGCCTTCGTCCCTGCACGAGGTCTTACTTGAATTCCATTTCACACACTTAGTTCCCATCGACCGATCTCGCACTCATAGTGCTCGGTTAAAGGGATTTACACACACACAAGTGCCTCCAATCATTCACACACATAGTACTCTTATTCATTCGTTATTACACATTGAAATGACCTAACCAAGTCGATAAACATCATGTATGTACACTTTAAACATATCATCTCATTTAAATTTGAATTCGTGATAGTAATGAACACTTAAAATTTGCTCAAATTACCAAGACGAAGCCTACTAGGCACGAAGGTCCGAATACACGCCACCAAAGATGATTGCTCTTCGACCTAGCCCGGATACATCACTAGCACGAATGCTCTTTGAACTTAGTCCGGATCGTCACTAGCACGAATGCTCTTTGAACTTAGTCCGGATACGTCACTAGCACTAATGCTCTTCTAACTTAGTCCGGATACGCCACTAGCACGAATGCTCTTGAACTTAGTCCGGATACGTCACTAGCACGAATGCTCTTGAACTTAGTCCGGATACATCACTAGCACTAATGCTCTTGAACTTAGTCCGGATACATCACTAGCACGAATGCTCTTGAACTTAGTCCGGATACATCACTAGCACGAATGCTCTTCTAACTTAGTCCGGATACATCACTAGCACGAATGCTCTTGAACTTAGTCCGGATACATCACTAGCACGAATGCTCTTGAACTTAGTCCGGATACATCACTAGCACGAATGCTCTTGAACTTAGTCCGGATACATCACTAGCACGAATGCTCTTGAACTTAGTCCGGATATATCACTCTCAATTCTCATGGTCATATACACATATAGCAATACACATTAGTATATCATTTACATTACTTGAATACAAACACAACATGCTTATCGACCATTCAACTTCCGGGCCCACGACCACATACAAAGAATCACATTTATAGTCATAACACTCTTTCAAAATTGCATCACTCATACCCTTAATTCAATCCAAATCGAAATTCAAATACGAGTACATGATACGTACCTAATCAACTTAATAATTTAGGCATATCTAAGTGAAGTTATATCGCAAATTCTCATAGTCGAAGCTTGCTACAGACTCGATCGGGATCAAGATTCATTACAATACAAAGAACCACCTTTTAATAGTCAAAATCATCACACTATCATTTTATCACTTTATGGCATGTATAAATAGACTCACGCGTGCTACACGTTAGTCCTAGAATCGACTAAACCGTAGCTCTGATACCAATAAAATTGTAACACCCGTGCACCGAGTCCGTTATCGGAATCGAACACAAGGTGCACACAGACTTAACTATTTTCACAAATCCATTTAGAAATTTCCAGACAAGCTGGTTACTGCATCACTGTCGCCTTAAAAATCATATCTTGAGTTTCAAAGCTCGAAAATTAATTCCGTAATTTTTCCTGAAACTAGACTCATATTTCCATCTACAGATTTTTTCTAGAATTTTTGGTCAAGCCAATTAGTACAGTTTATTAGTTAAAGTCTCCCTGTTGCAGGGATCGACTACACTGACCTTCGTGTGTTACGAATTGATATCTCCTGTACAGGGCTTCAATACTGATTCCATTTATTTCTATAGAAACTAGACTCAGAGAGGAATCTATACATATATGGCATGACTCCTAATTATCTCTGGTTAATTTACAATGAATTTCTAAAGTCGGAACAGGGGATCCAGAAACCGTTCTGGCCCTGTTTCACGAGAACTTTAATATCTCTTAACATATAACTCATATGACCGTTTCGTTTCTTCCATATGAAAGTAGATTCATCAAAGTTCATTTACATAATTTATTCACTATTTAATACCATTCCTACTATTTTTAGTGATTTTTCACATCCACATCACTGCTGCTGTCAGCATCTGCCTTTAAGGTAGGCCTTACCTATTTCATGATTTTCATGGTTCAATTGGCCCTTTTACATACATAGCATTAGGTGTGATCATGATTAACCATTCCAATGGCTAATCATTTCAAAACAATTCCATACCTCATAATGATCAACATACAAACGATTATAGTACTATGCTAAAACGTATATAAGCCATTTTCGCATGGCTATCCAAGTTTACACAAAACCGAAAGGTACATGACCTACAACAAAAGGGTAGTCCTATACATTAACCATGATATCCTCTCACTACTAGTCTATTCTATACATGCCATAAGATATTCCAAAACATAGCAGTACCAAACAGTGGATAGTGATAGTGTGACTAGTTGTCGACGATCCCGAGCCTCGTAGCCAGAATGAGACCTATAAGGCAGAGGAAACAGAGTAAACTGAGTAAGCACTACAATGCTTAGTAAGTTTTAAGCAAAGGTCAACAGATAACAACCAAATTATAACATAGTTGTTCGTATTTTATTTCACTCTTCCTTCGGGCATACCATCCCTTTACCGAATATGCACATCTCTTCATATACAACAGCAGATAAACTCTCACATGAAAGTGAGCTCATGTGACATAGATATATCGTATGATTTCACATACCTCTCCCACTAATCCGATGTCACATAATCATAGGAATAGTCCCATAGATTGCTCTCGTATGCATCATATATAAACTTGGAGTACATACTGTTTAACCTTTAGCATTATGTATATTTATAAGCAATTCTTATTATGTAAGTCTTACCCGGACATAATCTCCACACGTAGTCATCGGGTCTCACCGGAACATATTTCCAAGTTTCATGTACACTTAATCACATGTTACAACATTCACATTAGCCATTCGGCTTTACCACATATATATATACACTTTCACATTCATCACGTCGGCCATTAGGCCTTATCACATATATACACACTTTCACATTCATCACATCGGCCATTAGGCCTTATCACATATACATACACTTTCACATTCATCACATCGCCATTAGGCCTTATCACATATATACACACTTTCACATTCATCACATCGGCCATTAAGCCTTATCACATATATACACACTTTCACATTCATCACATCGCCATTAGGCCTTATCACATATACATACACTTTCACATTCATCACATTGGCCATTAGGCCTTATCACATATATACACACTTTCACATTCATCACATCGGCCATTAGGCCTTATCACATATATACACACTTTCACATTCATCACATCGGCCATTAGGCCTTATCACATATACATACACTTTCACATTCATCACATTGGCCATTAGGCCTTATCACATATATACACACTTTCACATTCATCACATCGGCCATTAGGCCTTATCACATATACATACACTTTCACATTCATCACATTGGCCATTAGGCCTTATCACATATATACACACTTTCACATTCATCACATCGGCCATTAGGCCTTATCACATATATACACACTTTCACATTCATCACATCGGCCATTAGGCCTTATCACATATACATACACTTTCACATTCATCACATTGGCCATTAGGCCTTATCACATATATACACACTTTCACATTCATCACATCGGCCATTAGGCCTTATCACATATATACACACTTTCACATTCATCACATCGGCCATTACGCCTTATCACATATACATACACTTTCACATTCATCACATTGGCCATTAGGCCTTATCACATATATACACACTTTCACATTCATCACATCGCCATTAGGCCTTATCACATATATACACACTTTCACATTCATCACATCGCCATTAGGCCTTATCACATATACATACACTTTCACATTCACCACATCGCCATTAGGCCTTATCACATATATATACACTTTCACAAATTTTAATATCAAGAATCCATCAAATACTCATATATCATTTTACAATATCACGATTTAGAATTCAAGTATGGGTTCAATCAATAGCTTATGAGCAACTAAAACAAGTTTTATCCATGTTTGCAACAAAATCACATATTCGCAAGTAGCTGTTTTCCTGAACAATGGTCACTAAATTATTTATAACCGAGCTACCAGACTCCAAATCACTTGCCGTTAATTTTTCTAAATATAGACTCATACATCTTTCATACATAAAATTTTCAGAATTTTAGGTGTGGCCAATCAATACCAGATTTTTCTTAAAGTTTCCCCTGTTTCACTGTTTGACTAACCTGACCAGTCTTCACTACGAGTCAAAATTCTCATTGTACAGAATTCAAAGTATGTTCTACTTGATTTCATTTGAAACTAGACTCATTAAGGAGTCCAAGCATATAAATTTTATCTTGTAACCATTTTTGTACAATTTATAGTGATTTTCTTAACACCAAACAGGGGATTTCGGAGTCATTCTGACACCGTCTCACACAACTTTAAATATCTCTTTATAGGAAATTTCCTTACTTACACGGTCTCTTTTATAAGAAACTAGACTAATTAAGCTTTGATTTCATATTTTATTCAGCCTATAATTCCACACCAAACATTTATAGTGATTTTCTAAAATCACGTTACTGCCGCTGTCTTGAGCAAATTATTACAATTTGCTCTTAAATTTCCAAGTCCAAACACTTAGGAACTTACCATTTGAGTTTAAGACATATCATGGCCACATCATATCTTATTAAATCAACTCATTATGTCCTATTATGATTGAATTTACTCAACATTTAATCACTTAAAACTTACCTCGGAAGTTGCCGAACGATTACGACTGCTATTCGATCACCTCTTTCTTTCCCTTATCCAACTTTGATCCTCTAGGCTCCTGAGCTAGATCAAACAATTTACTTCCCAAATTAAACATAGTCATACGACATCCATATACATTTTATACTAGCCGAAATGTACCATCAAGATATACTTTACTCAAATAATTTACATTAGCCGATCATGTATAATGTTTTGTAACTTAATAAACTTATCATACATTATGTATTCATAATATTTGTGCAGCCAATTATCCATGGTCATACACACACAATCAAAAATAAATACCAAATTTTCATATCCTCTAGGCCCTAAGCCGAATACACTTGTCATGTTCACCTACATTTTTCAAGTACAACATTCTCATTTTCGGCATTAGTATCAAGCATAATAGCTAATTCTTCCCACCACTTCATCAATGGAATCATACCATCACAAATCAACTTAAAATAACCATATCTAATAATCAAATACCTATAGCATTGCACATTTCTCACATAGCAAGTACAACTAAATTCATTATTAATATATATATATATATCTAAACACTTAACTACAAGATTTAATCACCATTTTCAAATCATAAAACAGCTTATAACCATCATCTATATTTACTTCACATAAACCAAATAACCATTACATCATCTTTAAAACACTTGGCATTTTACCCATTTAATCAAGCCAACTCTCAAGACCATTCCATCACACAAATTATACCATAAATCATACTTACAATTTCAGTTAATGCATGACCGAAACTCACCATCATCAACATCATTATCAAACCAAAACCAAAACACATCTATGGGATGAGTAGAGTTTGAACTAATCATCTCAAACATGCATAGATTTTCAAGAATCATTCAATACATACCTCATTCTAGCCATCTTCTAAGCCAAAATCAAAGCAACCAAACTTTCCTCTCCCTCCCTTTAGGCTACGGCAATAGAGGACAAAGATCAACCAATTTTTGATTCAATTTTCTCTATGACCCAATGCACATACCTTGGATTTTTAGCTTGCTATCTTGCTGAAATTCTCAAAGCATATTTCTTCTTTCTTTCTCCAACATTCGGCAAGAACAAGGTGGGAATGTATGGCTTTCTTTTATTTTTTTTTTTCTTCTAATACTTATTTCCTATTATAAAACCATGTAGTCATTATAATATTAACACAAAATGCATGTTTTTTTGTATCCCATACCATCATGGCGGCCACTTCCTCTAGAGTGGGGAATTTGACATGCAAGTACAATTATTTTGCAACATGCATAAATAGGCCACTTACATTTGCCTAGCACATTTTTAAATTCTTTCACATAAGTCCTATTTAATAAAATTCACTCACAATTAACAAAATTCAAACATGAAATATTCACACATACAAATTCCACATACAATAAGCACAGAATATAACATCTAATTATTTTTGTGACTCGGTTTTGTGGTCCCGAAACCACTTTCCGACTAGGGTCACATTAGGGGTGTCACACGAAGGCCCAAATACACATCACCGGCACAAAGCCTGCTAGGCACGAAGGCCCGAATACATATCACCGGCACAAAGCCTGCTAGGCACGAAGGCCCAAATATAATACCAGCACTAGGCCTACGGGATTTATCCTGGATATAATTCCAGCATATAGCCTGCAGGTCTTTAAGCCCGGATACACATAAAATATCGTGCATATTAAATCATATATTAACACATCTCATTCAATATATCACATTAGTAGTCATTTGCTACATTCGGATATAAGCTCCATATGAACACCATCATTTACATTTCGGTTCAAAAGTCATACATAAATATCACACATCCATTTCACCATTCAAACTTAACCCATAGTGACCATTCGACTATAAGTCATATACATAAATTATTTATCGCACAACTTAATTCTAGTAGAACCAAAAGGTCACAATTCATCTAATATGTTCATATTGCTCATTGATTCGTACACAACCTTTCAAATTAGCAATTATAAGATGGTTCCGCACATAGTCCGTCCTTATCGATAATTTACAATGGTTTTACCCTTACTCACATATAGGCATTTTTACCTATGCTTCTCAATTCACATTCGTAATTCAATTCCAATCGATTTAACATGCATAAGTACATATCGCATGCCTGACCAACTTAATGTATTTGAACGAATTCGATTGTCGATTTAACACAAGGTCTCATAGTTGAACATAAACATGAAACCATTTCTTATACGTTCTATTCACATCAATCATCAAATTCATTTAATTCACATGTACTTTATTTGTTCGTACCTGAATAATTTACTATACGGAACGAATCCACATATCGTATTAGCCCATAGTCTTATAGCACCACACTTTTAATAGTTTACCTCATCGAAGTTCACATTTAATCACTTTAGTACCAAGCCACCTTCGGCTACCACAACGGACTAAATATAATAATTTTATACACATCATGGTTTCCTTTAGATATTCAATAATCACAAATCGTGATATCCCCACCAGCACATATACTGCATAGTTTATTCGTTGTAACACTCATTCAGTGCATCAAATTTCCAAATCCAATTCAACTTAGGCATAATAGCCATAATCGGCTTATAGCCTTAAATCATTACATATTCGGCACATTAACTAAATCAAATTTACATTCCCTTTACCATATTAATTTAACTCTTAGGCATATAAAAAGGAATCAAGCTTAAACACTTAAGAACTTACCTTGAATGTTGCCGAACGATTACAACGGCTATTCGATTACTTTCTCTTTTCCCTTTATCCGAATTTTGCCCCTCTATGCTCTTAAGCTTCAATTCAAAGATTTTAAACTAGTCATTATTCGACTATTCGAGCATCACTTTCAAAATATAATATATATAATATATTCGAATTTCACACCTACTAATCATAGTAAGCTTATAAGAAATCAATAAGCAACTCATTAACAAATTTCTGTCAATGTTTACCACATAATCAAAATTTCACTGCAAGTTGTCTTCCTGAGCAACAGCCACTAAATCATTTATAACTGGAGCTACGAAACTCCAAATCAAGTTCTATTAATTTTCCCTGAAAATATACTCATATATATTACATCCATAAAATTGTCAGAATTTTTGGTTTGGCCAATAAGTACCAAATTTTTCTTAAAGTTTCCCCTGTTTCATTGTTTGACTAATCTGACCACTCCTCACTACGAATCAAATTTCTCATTGTACAGAATTCAAAATATGTTCTCGTTTATTTCATTTGAAACTAGACTCATTAAGGAGTCTAAGCATATAAATTTCATCTTATGACCATTTTTGTACAATTTATAATGATTTTATATAGACAGAATATAGGATCTAGAAGTCATTCTGACCCTGTCCCACATCACTTCAAATATCTCATTATCGGAAATTCTTTTGCTTACACGGTTTCTTTTATAAGAAACTAGACTCATTAAGATTTAATTAAATAATTTATTATACTTCTAACTCATCTCCCACAATTTATGGTGATTTTCCAAAATCACGTTACTGCTGCTGTCCCAAGCAGATTTATTTCCAAATCACTCTTTCACACATACCTTGCATGCATGTTATTTAAACATGCATATCACAAATCAATCATCACATACCTATAACTTCACCTATCTTCCATTTTTCATCAAAAGAACATAAAACAACAACCATTTCCTTCATGCAAAAAAATTATCATGTTTGCTAGTAAATTTAAAGATAAAATCGAAAGTGTAAAGGTTTAAGTACCTTACGGCAACAGCATGGAAATAATCAATTTAGGTCATAAAACAACAATAGAAATTCATATTTGCTCACCACAAAACACATGATTTTGGTCATCAACAACCCAACTATTCATCTCATAAACTCAAGCCGAAAACCGAGAATCATGCATGGGGTTTGCATGCTATAACAACTTACTCAATAATCCAAAATCATCAAATTTTATTTCATTTCACTTACCACCAAAAGAATAGCAACGCATCAGCTGAATCCCATTCCGAGCCTAGCCTTGTGCAAGCTCCTTCCCTTTCTTCCTACTACATTCTCCTTTTCCCTTAGCAAGTTTCTTGAGGAAATCAGCCCCTAAAGCAAACATGCAATAACCTATCCCCTCACCTCACCCTTCCAATGAACAAAGAAATTCCAGCTGAAAAATTCTCTCCTCCCCCTTTTTTTTTCTAACTTTTGGCTATCAAGAACAAGGATGGACAACTTGTTCTTTTCACCCTTTTCTTCTTCTTCTTCTTATTTTTTTTAATACTTATTTCCTATTATAAAACCATGTAGTCATTATAATATTAATACAAAATGCTTATATTTTGTATCCCATACCATCATGGTCGGCCACTTCCTCTAAAGTGGGGAATTTGACATGCAAGTCCACATTTTTTTCCACCATGCATTATTTGCCCACTACAATTTAACCATCACATTTCCAAAGTTTCACACATAAGTCCTTTCTAATAACTTTCACATACAATTGACAAAATCAAAGCATGAAATTTTCACGCATGCACTTTCACATATATTAAACAAAAAATATAACATCTAATTATTTCTGTGACTCGGTTTTGTGATCCCGAAACCACTTTCTAACTAGGGCCAAATTAGGGCTGTCACAGCCAGTGTAAGACATGTCTGGGACATGCATCGGCTACGAGATGTGTCAGTATAAGACCATGTTTAGGACATGGCATCGGCACGAATATGTGAGAGCTAGTGTAAGACCATGTCTGGGATATGGCGTCGGCCTCAATTTTGATAGTCAGAGTAAGACCATGTCTGGGATATGGCATCGACTTGATGGATAAGCTAGTGTAAGACCATGTCAGGGACATGGCATCGGCATATGTTTAAGGCTTAGTGAATGTCCGATAGTTTTCTGAATGGTTCAACGGTGAGAGTTACAATTTAAGCTAAATGAGAAAGGTTATGACCATATTGTGAGTGGTACAGTACTTACATAAAATTGATGAGATGTGAATTCAATTCATGTTATATGATTAGTAAGGAATGAATATGAGCATGTTGAGTAACACAGGTATGCATGCCAAGCTCATGAGAAATGACTTCAGTTTATGATGCACATTTAGTGAAGATGTAAATAGGTAATTCATGCTTATGAGAATGATTTTGTGATGACCTTCTGATTATAGGTCTATACTTATGATGTATGAATAAGTAACCTTACCAATTTGGTGAAAATGAATTAATATGGTGTGATAAACATAATATCGTTAATTTACACTAAAATAGTTTTGGACAGCAGCCATAGTCTGAATTTAAAAATCCACCAAAAATTATGTAAATTGAGTTAGAGGCTGAATAAAATATTAAATTAAATTCTAATTAGTAAAATTTCACATAGAAGAAATGATGTAAGCAAAAGAGTTTCATATTATAAAATATTTTAATTGTTGTGAAACAGAGTCAGAATGACTTCGAAATCCTCTATTTTGATTTGATAAAATGATTGAAAATTGTAAAAAAATATTTATGAGTTATAATTTATATTCTTAAAATTATTAATGAGTCTATTTTAAATAAAAATATATGATAACATCATCCGAGTCCCGTACTATGAGATAATTAATTTTTAGTGAAGAGGGTTCAGAACTGTCAAACAGCAAAAAAGGGTAACTTTAAGGAATAAACTCTACTAATTGGTTGAACCAAAAATTCTGAAAATTTTATGGTAAGAATATATGTGAGTCTTGTTTCAGGTAAAATAATTTGGAGTTCCGTAGCTCTAGATATAAATAATTTAGTGACTATGACTCGAGAAAACAACTTGACTAGAACAAGAGTGAAAATGCAAATAGGGTTGTATTACCATGAGAAGCAAGTTGATAAATTGCTTATTATTTTCATACGGTCTTACTAATCTATAAAGCTTAATCCTTTTCTTTCCTTTCCTTTAGTTTTTTTAGGTTAGCTCGGGGTTGGAGATCGTCGGAGGAGCATCACACTATCAAGTCGCTATCTTTGGAATAATGAAGCATATATTAGAAATTTCAAGTGAGTGGCATGTATAGAGATCTAGTTGATTGACATGTATTAATTTGCTTTGGCCAAATGTGTTGGCTTATATTGAGTTATATGTATATGGCCATGAGATGTGGCTCATATTGATTATAGCTTGTAAGCTTAGCTATTCATGTCATGTCTAATGTTTATAATGTTATTATGTTTGTTTGCCATGCATGGTTAGTAATATGACATGTGTGTCGAATGTATGCTCTATGACCAATTGAGGTGGTCATAGCCATATATAGTAATTGCCGTTATAAACAAAACATGATAATGATTGAATATGAGTGCTTGATGAATAAGTTGGTAACCATAGAATAATGATAAAAGTGGTCATCAAAATGACAAGTCTTATGAATGTGAAATAAGGAGTCTAGACTTGGTATTGTATGAGTAGATGCATTACTTGTAAGAGGACATGTTAATGTTAAGGGTGTGTCTTAATAAAGAGTGTTTAATCACTAAAATGATGTCATGATTTGCGATTTTGATGTGCATAAGGTTGTAAAAGATTATGGGTAACATGAAGGCTTGGAAAATAGCCTAAGTGTTGGCCACACGGGCTGAGATACGGCCGTGTGTCTCAACCGTGTGAGGGACACGGCCTGGAGACAAGGGCGTGTGGCCCAGCCGTGTAGTTCGATGTGCATGCTGACGTCATAAATAGAGAGTTACACGACCTGAGGACACAGGCGTGCCAAAGCCACACGGGCGTGTCCCTATGTCCACACGGGCGTGTGACCCTGTTTCATGGGAAAATTTTCTAAGTTTTCCTGAAACTTCTTAAAGTTCTCGGTTTAGTCCTGAATCGATTTTGATGAATGTTTTGGGCTTTGTAGACCCAAATAAGGGACGACATGCATGTGTTTGAAAGGTTTTGAATTAAAAGAGATTTTATGGCCCGATTTTTGCATGAATGTGTATGTTTAAGTTCGATAATGCCTCGTACCTGTTCCGGCGTCGAACACAGGTAAGGGGTGTTACACATATGCCCGTGTTCTAGGCCGTGTAGCACACACAGCTGAGACACACGCCCGTGTCCCTACCCGTGTGCTTAATTCTGACCATTTTGTTTTCTCGAATTTAAGATGCAGGGGACACACGGCCTATCTACACACCCATGTACCAGGCAATGTGTCACACACGCCCGTGTGTCTACCCGTGTGGACAAAATAAAGTCATTCCTAGCTTCATTTCTCACCCAAAATCATAACAAATTCCTACACCAAACTTACATCCAAATACTAACCAACCCAAGCATTGAATTCAAACAATTAATAACATCTAACATGATATATTGTTACAAGCATTCATGCTTAAATCTTACCTTTCTGAATCAATCAATAAGAAACACTTATGTTATCTCCATAAAATAAACTTAAATACATATATATACATGTACCAAAACATAATCATCACTAGCCATTCCAATGGCTAGATTACTATAATCATTTACATTTACAAGCCAATATGACCAATATAACCTACACATGCCATTGTAACCATGATTGCTTTACCATATTGTACCGACATGGGCTGATAGATAGTGTGAGTGATCTCCGCTAAGCTTCCAATCCAAAGAGCTTCTGATTTACTCAAAAATAGGGAAATAATACTAAGTAAGCATAAAATGCTTAGTAAGTTCGTATAACATGGTATTTAACTTACCATTCATTCTATTTTGAGCTAACCATGTAAGGCATATTCAATAAATTTGCCCTCAAGCCCTACACATATCCTCATCGCCCTTATTAGTCATATAATCCATAATGACATCAAAAACATATATGGGCTCAACAATAATCAAGTTTTCATGCACATATGGTTTCCACAACATGTATTCATTTAACATGTATAAATCATCTCTTTGTATTTCAAGTATAATTTCATAATAGTTCATCTCGAGTTCAGATCATTTTATATCAGAACTTTACCCATATTACTTGGAATAACAAGGTCACGATTAGTACACTCAAGGTGTACAAGTCTATAATCAAGGATGCACATACTCATCAAATAAATTTCATGTACAATATCATCATTTCATATTTTCATATATCAATTATCACGTATCGTCAATTTCATGTATTTCAGGCCGATATGTGTAATAACTCATTTGTTATTCATATCTTCTCATGTAAAGAAATTTTACCCGTTGAATTTATCTAAAATATCGATGGATATGCAGGTAGTACACTCGAGGTGTACGAATCAGGATCCATCAATTCATGTCTAATGGTACCCATAGGGTAATATATCAGAGATTACACTCTCGAGCCATACATGTATACAACAGGATCACCACTCCAGGCCAAATCCTTTTTATGACATATGCTAAAGAGCTTGATCTAGATTACCCGCCTGGGCTAAATCCAATCCATAACATATGCTCGAGAGACCTTATATCAGGATTACCCATCTGGGCTAAATCCTTTCTGTAATGAGGACAATAGGATTACTCGTTCAAGCTAAATCCCGTCAGCAACAAATGCAGGACCTCAGTCATTTCGGAAAATCACATATCCATCATTTTTCCATTTATTCAACCGGGATTTAAACATTTTTCAAGCATTATCAGGCATGCGATTATTTTATATGTCCATAAAATTCATATAATTTAAATGATCACATTCCACATTCATTCCAAGCATAAAAGTAACATTTTTTATCGTTTATCCTTTATCGGGCATTATCGTTGATCGGGCTTTGTCAAGTATATTTTCACTGTCATATACTAATCCGATATTTATATAATTCACAAACACAACCTCTAATTCAAGAATATAAAATACACAATTTTGTTACACGAACTTACCTCGACAAATATTCGCGTACGAAAAATCTACTAATCCGATATTTTCTTGTTTTCCTCGTTCTAGGTCCGAATTTGGTCTATCCGGTTCTATACGAGTAAATTTAACATCAATTTATCATATTTCATATTCAAGTGGACTCAATTTTCATCCTAGGCAAAACTATCATTTTACCCCTAACTGTTCCATAAATTCTCATTTCGTCCGGAGGTTCGAAATATGAAATTTATGCAATTTATTCCCTATTACAAGCCTAACCAAAATCCCGTTACAAAATTTACAGCACATGTATTCATAAAAATTCAGAATTTTTCATCAAATTTCACAACTTTACATTTTAGTCCCTAAATCATGTTTTCATTAAAAATCACTTTGTAAAAGTTGTTTATCTATCAAAAATCTTTCATATTCTACCATAAATTTCTAATTTTCAGCATATTCTTCCATGACCCAAATTACATACCTTGATAACTTTTCAAATTAATCCCCCAAATAGATAGATTAGACTATCTCGATTCCAAAAATACAAAAATTACTAAAAACGAGACCTAATTTCATACCTTTTTAAGCTTGGAAAGTTTTCTTCCTCTCTCCTAGGGTTTCCATAGAAATTTTGGGGAAGAAGACATGAAAATAAAATAATAATTTCTTTTTAATTAATTATCATTTTTTAATTTTTGTGATTTCCAATTTAGTCCCTAATCTTTTCTAATTTTTCCATAGATGAGGCACAAAAAATCTACATACTTTTCTTTAATGGTCTAATTACCATATAAGGTCCTCTAGTTTTGAATTCCATAGCTATTTAATCATTATAGCTACTAGAATTTAACTTTTGCATTTTATGCAATTTAGTCTTGCTTGTAATTAAATACTTAATCGATAAAATTTTCGTATCAAAATTTTCACACAACATGACAATCATAATACGGACCATATAATTAAATAAAAATAAACTTTATTTTCGGATGGATATGTGGTCTCGAAACCACTGTTCCGATTTCACTGAAAAATGGGCTGTTACAACTCTCCCCCGTAAGGATTTTCGTCCTCGAAAATCTTACCAGTAAAAAGATTCAGACATTACTTTGTCACAGTTTCCTCTAGTTCCTAGGTAGCTCCCTATATATCATGTTATTGTCAGAAAACTTTTACTAAAGCTACATTTTTATTTATCAGTTTTTCCCTTCAAGTGTCAGAATTTCAATCAATCTCTCGCTGTAAGTTAACATTGATCAAAGTAATAACAGATGATGATTTGATCGATACTGTCATAACACATATACTCATAAAACATTGTGAACTCATAAAACAATAATTCCATTTAAAATAATTAGCCAGCTTTCCAATATGATAGATATTGCATTTGAACATAAACAATTTCATATGCCTCCGAGAATAACAGAACTTATAGAGTACCCAGAAGATTTTGCTGTAATATCCCTGATTATAACTGCTGCATTCAGATATATGTGCAATTTCATCACTACTCCACTGACTAATAAAGTCATCAATAATCTTACATTATTCAGCTCACTTAAAGAGTTAATTCAAAAGAATTTTCGGCTAATCTGTTCTGTAAATATCATATCTGAATAAGTCATTTACTCATGAATAACTTCTTCTTTAACAATGACATCACATATTCAGAATAATCCTTAGAAAAATTTGATATCTCTTTTAATACCATCTTTACTTATTAACCCATTCTTAATTTTGACTACATTATTAATCATTCAGCCTTTGAACCCTTCTCTCACACTTATGAACTTAATCAATATAAATCTTGTGAATTTTCATCAGTTTTAATCTTGTATATTTTCATCGTATAAAACTGTACTGGTAAGGGGGTAGAGATCGTAAGTCTCAATATTTAACTTTCATAAAGACACACGCCTGTGTTCTAGGCCGTGTAGCACACAAGGTTGAGACACACGCACATGTCCCTGCCCGTGTGCTCAATTCTTAGCATTCTGTTTTCTCGAATTTAAGATACAGGGGACACACGGCCTATCCACACTCCCATGTACCAGGCCGTGTGTCACACATGCTCATGTGTCTGCCCGTGTGGACAAAATACAGTACAGAAATGTAACCGTATATCCAGAATTTCTTATAACTGGTTTCAGAATCGGAATTTAAATTGTAGATCTCTATCAAAAATAGCAGAAATTAACACATCATGTAATCTGACAATCCCAAAAATAGATAATTCAAGCAATCTATCAAGCGAGAAATCTGTTCATGCCAGGATAAAATGTGCAGGCTTCGTCAAACAATCGATAATTACGCAAATAGTATTTTATTTTTTTTTATTTTTCATAGACAGGGAGAATCTTGATATAAAATTCACAATAACTTTGTCCCATTTCCATTTCGGTATTTTCACTAACTATAACCATCTTGAAAGTATCATCGCTATCTTGCTGATACATCCAGCATTTAAATATAGATTAAAAAATATCACTTTTCATTCTGGGCTACCAATACATCTTTTTCAAATTGTTGTGCATCTTATCATTTCCCAGATAAACAGACATAGTACCACTGTGATCATTCATGTAAAATTTTATATAAAACTTCCAAATTCTTCAGTACACAGGCTTTATCTTGGAATAACTATCCTGATTCAATAATTATCTCATTTTGTACCCGTTTAACTTACAACTCATTATCACTTTTCTGGACTTCATAGATCTATTGTAGAAACAGCAGCTTAGCTTTAAGCTTAGCTAAAATTATTCTTTCATCAGACAATAGCAATCGAGTATTTCTTGCTCATAAAGCAAACAAAGAAGTTCCTACTCAAAATATCAACAACTATATTTACTTTTCCTAAATGATAATCAATTACCAAATCAGGGTCTTTCAATAATTCAAACCATCTAGTCTTGTTAGATTCAAATCTTTCCATACCATCGGGTGTTTTAAAATTTATGATCAGTATATATATATGGTATTTTCACCATACAGATACTGTTACCAAATTATCAGTGCGAACACAATAATTGTCAATCCAAGGTCATATATTGAGTAATTCTTTTCCTGTAGCTTTACCTGATTGGAAGTATAGATCATTACTTTACCTTTCTTCATCAAAATACAGTCTAATCCATTCAATGATGTATCACTGTGATAATAAATTCTTTACCCGATTCAGACTAAACCAGAACTGATGCTTCGACCATCAGGGCATCCAACTAATCAAAACTTTACTAACATTTATCAGTCAATTCACATCTTACATCTTTCTGTAATATCCATATCATTGATGTAGCTATCATAGAAAACACTTTCACAAAAATTAAAAATGATTTTGAAGCTTTAAACTATTCCGGGGTCACAATCATCAAATACGTTAAAACCATAATACTATAATAGATCTGACAATTCCATGATATAAATGGGACAATACCTCAACCTCAATGATATTTTTCAAATTAAAAAAAAAAAGGAAAACCAAGGGTGGCTCCAATATCAACCAGTGCAAAAATACAGTTTCCATAATCTGTGTTCCATATTACCAAATTCCTATGCTCAAGTCAGAATTCATAACAGTAGTAAGTATAGTTACCACTGACCAATGAATATCTCTCATAGATAAACCATGTTTGAATAATAAAGAGATTGATGGTATCTCAGAGAAAATTCAGAAGAGTGAGTGATATCACGTATACTCAGTAGAAACAACTGTAACAAAGACAATATAATTTTACATATTCACAATTCAGGGCTTTAATCAGTAGAAGTAGAAAATGATATCATATGAACCTTATCATCCAATCTTATATCAATCATGATAAATTAGAAAGCCCAAGTAAGATAAAGTAAAACCACTCATGAATCAACTAGACTTACAGTAATTCCATTTAAAATAATTAGCTAGCTTTCCAATATGATAGGTATTGCATTTGAACATAAACAATTTCATATGCCTCTGAGAATAACAGAACTTATAGAGTACCCAGAAGATATTGTTGTAATATCCCTGATTATAACTGCTGCATTTAGATATATGAGCAATTTCTTCACTATTCCACTGACTAATAAAGTTATCAATAATCTTACATTATTCAGTTCACTTAAAGAGTTAATTCAAAAGAATTTTCGGCTAATCTGTTCTGTAAATATCATATCTGAATAAGTTGTTTACTCATGAATAACTTCTTCTTTAACAATGACATCACATATTCAGAATAATCCTTAGAAAAATCTAATATCTCTTTTAATACCGTCTTTACTTATTAACCCATTCTTAATTTTGACTACATTATTAATCATTCAGCCTTGGAACCCTTCCATTCTTAATTTTGACTACATTATTAATCATTCAGCCTTTGAACCCTTCCCTCACACTTATGAACTTAATCAATATAAATCTTGTGAATTTTCATCAGTTTTAATCTTGTATATTTTCATCGTATAAAACTGAACTGGTAAGGGGGTGGAGATCATAAGTCTCAATATTTAACTTTCATAAATACACACATATCCCTTATCCTGTATCATTAACATGTTCATTATAAAAAATTTATTTCATACATTTATGAATCTCGTTTCATCATAAGTAACATTTTTACTCAAGCACGTGAGTATCACTCCTAGCAATATTGGAATTAGCTCGATTGGAAAGCATCTCTGTCTATTTGTAAAATAATTTCCATCAGAGTTGGGAGATATCATACTATCACAGGTTATATAATGGCATGTATTTCTAGACTTCATATATGCTATGTTTAGTACGATAACTGACTAAGCCGTAGCTCTGATACCACTAAATATAACTCTCCAAACTCGTATTTGTCGTCTGAAAAGCGTTACGGAGCATTATCAAAATTTTCAGAACATTTACAAATAAATCATGTCAATCACTGTTCTTTTTTCGAGATTATTCATAACATCCCTTCAATGGACCCTCGAGCCCTAATACGATCACTAGAATCGAGTCAGGACTTAATCAGAGACTCTGAGAATTTCTCGCGAAATTTTAAAAATTTTCCAAGATGTAGGGCTCACATACCCGTGTGGTCCAAGGGACACGCCTGTGTGACCTTAGAACAGGCCCATGCTACAAGCCGTGTTCAACCCCGTGTAACTCTCTGACTTGTGCACATAGCCATGCCATACGCCCGTGTGCTATGCCGTGTTGTTAATTAAATTCTTTCGAAATTAGGTGTAGATTTCACACGGCCAAGACACACGCTCGTGTTCTAGCCCTTGTAGCATACACGGTTGAGACACACGCACATGTCCCTGCCCGTGTGCTCAATTCTGAGCATTCTGTTTTCTCGAATTTAAGATGCAGGGGACACACGGCCTATCCACACGCCCATGTACCAAGTCGTGTGTCACACATGCTCATGTCTCTGCCCGTGTGGACAAAATAACGCTATTCCTATCTTCATTTCTCACCCAAAATCATACCAAATTCCTGCACCAAACTTACATCCAAATACCAACCAGCCCAAACATTGAATTCAAGCAATTAATAACATCTAACATGATATACTGTTACATGCATTCATGCTTAAATCTTACCTTTCTCAATCAATCAATAAGAAACACTTATGTTATCTCCATAAAATAAACTTAAATACATATATATACATGTACCAAAACATAATCATCACTAGCCATTCCAATGGCTAGATTACAATAATCATTTACATTTACATGCCAATATTACCAATATAACCTATACATTCCATTGTAACCATGATTTCTTTACCATATTGTACCGACATGGGCTGATGGATAGTGTTACTAATCTCCGCCAAGTTTCCAATCCAAAGAGCTTCCGATTTACTCAAAAACAGGGAAATAATACTAAGTAAGCATAAAATGCTTAGTAAGTTTGTATAACATGGTATTTAACTTACCATTCATTCTATTTTAATATAACTATGTAAGGCATATTCAATGAATTTGCCCTCAAGGCCTACTTATATCCTCATTTCCCTTGTTAGTCATATAATCCATAATAACATCGCAAACATATATGGGCTCAAAAACAATCAAGTTTCCATGCACATATGCTTTCCACAACATGTATTCATTTAACATGTATAAATCGTCTCTTTGTATTTCAAGTATAATTTCATAATAGTTTATCTTGAGTTCAAATCATTTCATATCAAAACTTTACCCATATTACTCGAAATATCAAGGTCACGATTAGTACTGTAACACCCCTTACCCGTACTCGATACTGGGACAAGGTACGAGGCGTTACCAGACACATACTTAGACACTTTCGGAAAATATGGGTTATAGGATTTCATTCTAATTTAAAACCGACCAAACAACATCATAGTGTCTCAATTATAGACCTACAATGTCCAAAACATACATTAAAAGTGATCCGGGACTCAACCGAAAACTGTAGAAATTTTAGGAAAATTACTAGGGTTATGCCTCACACGCCCGTGTGGAGGCAAAGCACACGCCCGTGTGCTTAGGGACACGCCCGTGTGTCCCACCCGTGTTGAATTATTTGAATATATTTTTCATTTCAAACCTATAGGGATTTTTACACGGCTAAGCACACGCCCCTGTCCCTGGCCCGTGTCCCTCATACGGCCTAGACACCTAGTGTCATCGCCCATGTTCAAAAACCCGGATATTCTGTTTATGATGTCATCATTCATTTTGAGGCACATGGCCAAGGTACACGTCCGTTTGCTAGGCCGTGTCCTCAACACGGTTGAGACACACGACTGTGTCTCTACCCGTGTGTTTACTACCATGAAAACTGACCTAAGATTTTAAGTACAGGGGACACACGACCAGGCAACACGCCCATGGGGCTGACCGTATGTTATACACGGCCTAGACACATGCCCGTGTGTCTACTTGTGTGGACCTTTTTAGGGCTATTTTCCAAGCCTTTGGTCACCCTCTTTCATCATACACACTTAAAGACATCAATGGTATTTAACATGGCCTAATTATACTCTTAAACAACCTTGACATAACTCATTGCATGTTAACATCATCTCATCGGTTTAGTACATGCTAAATTATCCTTTTCGTATTAGGGAATAACATAGCACATTTTACATTTCACACTTAGGCTATATTATAACCATATACCATTATATGCTATGTCCACTCTCAAATTATTAGGTCCCATTTCAATCATCCATTCATGATAAGCCTCATCATCATATCTCATGAAACATTTAAACATAGACATGCATCATTTGTAGGTTTACAACCTACATCAATATGAGCCATATCTCATAGCCATATACAAAAGAATAAGTATATCATTTAGGCCCTTACATTGGCTAGCCAAATGACACATATAACAAAATAACCAAAAATTCTATGTATGCCATTAAACAAAATAAAAGTATCTATATACCAAAGCAAAACAAGTCAATAGTGTGTTGATTCTCCAACCGTCTTCCAATCTTCACAAGTCCACGAGCTTTGTAAAACAGGGAAAAGAGAAGGGGGTAAGCATTTAGATGCTTAGTAAGTTCGGATAACCGAAAAGTAAACTTACTGGTTTATTAGCATACAACCATATTTAGGCAATAATTTCAACAAGCATGAAATAGTTTCCCTATCACATACACTCAATCATCAAGTTAGTCTTATAACAATACATCATGTCATTAGTCTTAAATAAGCTCATCAATTCAATATTTCCATTTCTATTTCTCATGTTAATCCGGTTGAATTCCTCGAAAATCTCAATGGATAGCCCAATTACCGTCAAGTCATACAAGTGATCATCTCTAGTACGCACTCCCATGAACCTTATATCTTACGGCGGGATTACCAGTCTAGGCTAAATCCTCCATAGTAGTAACTCATAGAGCAATGTCGGGATTACCAATCCAGGCTAAATCCCTTTCAATGACAATTGCTCTCATAAGCTCGGATCTGAATTACTAGTCCAGGCTAAATTCAGTCCTCAATCGGATTACCCGTCCGGGCTAAATCCTTAATGCACTCATATTCTTCGGGAGGCTCGATCACTCAAGGAACACGCGTCCAGGCTAGATCCTTTCTATTTTGAGATCATCGAATTACCCGTCCGGGCTAAATCCTTTTCTGCAACACATGCAGGATCCCATGTCATGTAAGCCATAATTTATCCATCGAATCTCCCTTTCTATTTCAACCGGGACATTTATCATTTTTCATTTATACAAGCACATTTTATGTATTATCATGCCATGAATATCCAAATTTTCATACATTCAAGAATATGCTTGTTTAAGTATATTAAGAGTTTACTTCGGGTTATACGAACTTACCTAGTAATTGCTTTAGTTTCGTATTTCAGTTATTCCGAATCCTTTCATTTTCCACGGTCGACTTCTAGAATTGGTTCGTCAGGGTCTATATCAATAAAATTTGACTATTAATACATCAAATTTTCCATTTTAGGATTTAAAACTCACCCCCGAAAAAATGACCAATTTGCCCCTAACCTTTTACACTTTTACAATTTAGTCTTAAGGCTTGTATAATGAAATGCATGAAATTTCTAAGTTACCCAAGCCTAGCTGAATATTTTTCTTGCCTATAGCAGCCCACATTTTCTTTCATTTCACATTTTTCTACCCATTTTCACAACTTTTACAAAATGGTCCCTTGAGCCATTTCCATGAAAAAGTACTTAGTAAAAGTTGTTTACTATCCTTTAAACTCTCATATTCCTCCATAAATCATCAAAACACAAACATCTCATGCATGGGTAAATTTATAAACATGAACCTTAGCTTGAAATATGGGTAGAAATAGAGAGAGCATGTTACAAGGATCTCAAAAATACGAAGAGCATTAAAAACGGGGCTAGGAAGCACTTACTATTGAGCTTGAAATGTTGAAAACCCTAGCTATGGAGAGCATGGAAATTTCGGCAGCATGGAGAAGATGAATGACAACATTTTGGCTTATTTTTCCCTTTTTATTCTTTAATTAACCAAATGACCAAAATGCCTTTCATTACTAAACTTCCAAAATTTTCCATGTATGCCCATTTTTGTCCAAAAACTTAAAAATTGGGAAAATTACTCTTTAGGGACATCTAATTAATAATCCATAGCAATTTCATACTAATTTCTTCTAGAACCCGAGTTTTGTAATTTATTCAATTTGGTCCTTAATTTCCGATTGGACACCTTACACATAGAATTTTTTCATGAAACTTTAACACATGCTTATTTTCATATCCTAGACCTCATAATGATCATAAAATAACTATTTTAACATCAAATTTTTGGTCACGAAACCACTATTCCGACTAGGCCCTAATTCGAGATGTTACAAGTATACTCAAGTTGTACAAGTCTATAATCAATGATGTACATACTCATCAAATAAATTTCATGTACAATATCATCATTTCATATTTCCATATATCAATTATCGCGTATCGTCATTTTCATGTATTTCAGGCCTGTATGTGTAATAATTCATTTCTTATTCATATCTTCTCATGTCAAGAAATTTTACCCGTTGAATTTATCTAAAATATCGACGGATACGCAGGTAATACACTCGAGGTGTATGAATCAAGATCTGTCAATTCATGTCCAGTAGTACCCATAGGGTAATATATTAGAGAGTACACTCCCGAGCCACACATGTATACAACAGGCTTACCAGTCCAGGCCAAATCCATTTTATGACATATGCTCTAAGGAGCTTGATTTGGATTACCCGTCCGGGCTAAATCCAATCCATGACATATGCTCAAGAGAACTTATATCAGGATTACCCGTTCGGGCTAAATCCTTTCTGTAATGAGGTCAATAGGATTACTCGTCCGAGCTAAATCCCATCAGCAACAAATGCAGGACCTTATTCATTTCGAGAAATCACATCTCCATCATTTTTTCATTTATTCAACCGAGATTTAAACATTTTTCAAGAATTATCAGGCATGCAATTATTTCATACATCCATAACATTCATATAATTTAAATGATCTCATTCCACATTCATTCCAAGCATAAAAGTAACATTTTTATCGTTTATCCTTTATCGGGCATTATCGTTGATCGGGCTTTGTCAGGTATATTTTCAATGTCATATACATATATGACATTTATACAATTCAAAAACGCAACATCTAATTCAAGCATACAAAATACACTATTTTGTTACACGAACTTACCTCGACAAATGTTCGTGTACGAAAATCTACTAATCCGACAGTTTTCTGTTTTCCTCGTTCTAACTCCAAATTTGGTCTATTCGGATCTTTACGAATACATTTAACATCAATTTATCAAATTTCATACTCAAGTGGACTCAATTTTCATCCTATGAAAAATTACCATTTTGCCCCTAATATTTCCATAAATTCTTATTTCGTCCCTAGGCTTAGAATATGAAATTTATGCAATTTACTCTCTATTCCAAGCCTAACCAAAATCCCATTACAAAATTTACAGCACATGTATTCATAAAAATTCAGAATTTTTCATCAAATTTCACTACTTTACATTTTAGTCCCTAAATCATGTTTTCATCAAAAATCATTTTGTAAAAGTTGTTTGTCTATCAACAACCTTTCATTTTCTACCATAAATTTCTAATTTTCAGCATATTCATCTATGACCCAAATTTTATACCTTGATAACTTTTCAAATTAATCCCCCAAATAGATAGATTAGACTATCCCGATTCCAAAAATATAAAAATTACTAAAAACGGGACTTGATTTCATACATTTTTAAGCTTGAAAAGTTTTCTTCCTCTCTCCTAGGGTTTCCATAGAAATTTTGGGGAAGAATACATGAAAATAAGATGATAATTTCTTTTTAATTAATTATCATCTTTTAATTTTTGTGATTTCCAATTTAGTCCCTACTCTTTTCTAATTTTTCCATAGATGAGTCACCAAAAATCTACATACTTTTCTTTAATGGTCTAATTACCATATAAGGACCTCTAGTTTTGAATTCCATATCTATTTAATCCTTATAACTACTAGAATTCAACTTTCGTATTTTATGCTATTTAGTCCTTCTCATAATTAAAAACTTAATCGATAAAATTTTCGTATCAAAATTTTCATACGACATGCAATCATAATACAGACCATATAATAAAATAAATGTAAATTTTATTTTCGGATTGGATATGTGGTCCCGAAACCACTGTTTCGATTTCACTGAAAAATGGGCTATTACACTCCATTTGCTTCTCTGTCTGCATGTTGAAATTAAATAGTGTTCAAATTTGATGCCAACATCTTAATCTCTCCAATATGCATCCCTATTTTAGATATGTCGGTTATCTTTTTTTGAATCTTCACAATATTCGTTTTTGTATCCCCTTCCACAACAATATTTTGAAAACCCATATCATTCGCAAATTCTAATGCTTGGATGCAAGATATAGCTTTGGTAGAAAAGGCATCTGCAACATGAACATTCTTTCGCACCCCACTTCCCATTACCAGCCCTAGATCGTTTCTGGCTACAAACCCTGAACACGGCTAATGAAGATCTGGTTTGAAAGCCGCATCAAAGTTCACCTTGACTTTCAGACTTTGTGGAGGCAGCCCCTGAGATTTCATGGTCACCTTCTTTTTAGTTAATTTCAGTTTAATCTCATCCATTTCCCTTATAAAGCTCTCACTTTTTGTACTAATCTCCTGAATTGTCTGTCTTTTTCCTTCCATCACATGTTGATTACGGGCATGCCAAAGTGCAAACATAGTAATCGCTATCTTTCAACAGGTAATAACACAGCTCTTCTGAAAGAGAAAACCAAACTAGCTCCATATATTGTTCGTATCAAAGACGAAAGAGAAAACCAAACTAGCTTCATATATTGTTCGTATCAAAGACTTTTAGCCAACCTATACAAAACTTATCCCATACCTCTTTTGCAGGGCCACAATTCGTGATAACGTCCACCGTTGTTTCTGGAGTAGACCCATATCTTGGGCATATTGAAGACAGAGCAATCATTCTATTGTAAAGAATATAGGCAGTAGGGATAAAGTCATTTAAAATGCGCTAGATTGTAATTTTAATTTTAGAGGGTATTTGTATCTGCCAAAGCTTTCTATATTTTTCGTAGCTTCCCTGTAAATCATTTTTTGTAATCTGTCGACTGAGGAGAACCCTGTAACCACTGCAGACAGAATACTGTCTCATTCTTTCGCCCTTCCAAATGATCCTGCCTTCCATAATAGAGTAAGATAAAGGAATGCATTTGATGGCTTCAGCCTCTTCGTTTGTAAACAAACTGGTAATAAGCTCATCCTTCCAGCTTTTAAAATCTTGGTCAATCAAATCTGCCACCATAACAACGGTAGTATTAATCGGAGTTTGTTGAATTTGTCCACCAGCCTATTTTTGAATCCACCTATCTCTCCAAATTGAGATTTGTGTGCCTGATCCCACTCTCCAACCCGCCCCATCTTCCAACACCTTTTTTACAACATAAATACTTTGCCAAATATATGAAAGGTAAGCTCCCAACTGGGCATTCCGACAAGGTAGTATTTAGGTAATATTTAGCTTTAAAAATACGCGCAGCTAACAAATCAGGCTTGATAACTAATCTCCAACCTTGTTTTGCCAATAAAACAACATTGAACTTACGTAAGTCACGAAAACCCATTCCCCCACTATCCTTCGAGTGGCATAAATCTGCCTATCTGCACCAATGCATTCCTCTTCGATTTGAACTTTTCTGCCTCCAAAATCAATTCATCATCTATTCCAGTTCAAAACATAATGTTTTAGGTGATAAAAAAACATAAGATGAATATATAGGAAGAGCTTGTAACACTACTTTGATAAAGATCTCTTTCCCTCATTGCGATAGAAGTCGAGCACTCCAGCTATTAACCTTTACCCTCATTCTGTCCCAAATCTAATGAAAAGCCTTTTTCTTTTTCCTTCCCACCATAGTTGGGAGTCCCAAATAACGCTCTATACTACAGGCTCTTCGTACTCCTAACTGTTTAACTATTTGCCTACCAATTTCCTTCTCAACATTCGAACTAAAGAAAATCAAAGACTTAATCAAAATTTACTTGTTGACTAGAGGCTCATTCATATTTCCCTAAAATTTCTTTAATCACTTGCCCTCTTTCTTTCGTGGCCTTGACAAACAAAATACTATCATCCATAAAAAAAAATGTCACAAAAGGACTCCCTCGACATACTTTTACGCCTAGCATCGTTCCTTTTCTTTTTGTTAGATTCAACAAAGTGGAAAAACCCTTTGTGCATATTGGAAAAAAGATATGGGCTTAGAGCATCTCCTTTGTCGAAGTCCTCTCCCTAGAATAAAGACTTTACTAGATTCATCGTTGACCATAACTAAGTATGATACAGAAGATATGCAATGCATAATTAGAGCGATTCATTTTCCATCAAAACCCATCTTATTCATCATTCCTTCAATAAATCCACATTCTACTCTATTATATGCTTTGCTCATATCAAGTTTAAGAGCAAAAGAGCCTTTTTTTTTTTCCCTTTCCTCCTATTCTTTAGGGCTTGCATCAATTCATACACCATAAGTACATTATAAAAAATAAGTCGTCCAAGCACAAAAGCTCTTATGCCTCATCAATACAATCATCCAACACCATCTTCAAACAGTTTGCAATTACTTTGGAGATGATTTTGTACAACATAGAGCACAAACTAATAGGACGAAAGGCAGTCATAACATTGGCACTATTATTTTTCAGAATAAGAATAATCTTTGTAAAGATCTCCTTTAAAGATATCTCTCGATTAAGGGCCTTGAGACAAAACTTTGATATATCGGTACCAATAATATGCCAAAATTGTTGGTAAAAAATAGCAAGAAAGCCATCATACCTTGGCGCCTTAGTTGATCCCATATCTTTTACCACCTTCTTTATCTCCTCTTCTTTAAAATCCTAAATAAGGGCTTCATTCATGTACTATGTCACACTCTTGGAGACCCCCTCATAAATCTCATTTTCATTGTTGCGACCTGAAGTTTCAAAGATTCCCTTAAAATATCGAACTGCAACCCTCAACATCTCAGCTTCCTCTTTCCTCATAATCTCATTCTTATCTTTCAATCCCTTTATTCTATTTATCTTATGCCTATAGGTTGCATAATTATGGAAAAATTTTGTGTTCTGGTCTCCATACCTTAGCCAATTAGTTCTGGATCGTTGCTCTTAATGTAATTCCTCCTTGTTAATCTCCAAATTCAGCTCTAGCTTTGCTTTGATAATTTCCTCCAAAGTGTCATCATTAAGTGCTGCATTATACAGGTCATGGAGTCGGCTTTTCAATCGACTAATATTCCTTCTATTTTTCTTTTTCCTCTTTAAGGCCTACAGCTTTAATCTTGCTCCAACCGATAAAAGACGATCTAAGACATGCAAATGATTATTAGCATTCCACAAAATTGTAACTTTTGCCTCATAAGAATCTTCCAATAACTATGCCATTTCAAAATTAAAATAAAAAAAAAAGTTATTAACCTGTTTACACGAATGCACCATAGCTACAGTATCTATTAAAAATTGGAAGTGGTCCGAATAGGAATTATTCAAATGCGTTATAGTATAACTAGGAAAAACAACATACCAACTTGAATTTGCGACTCCTCTATCCAGCCTCTCTATAATGTTATTGGAAGCAAAATTTCCCTTTTCCCATGTATACCAACGCCCTGGATAGCCCATATCAATTAACCCACACCTATCCAATGCATCTTGAAAGTCGCGCATTGGTCTCTCCTCTCTACATCTTTCCCTTTGTTTCTCCTGATTTGACATGATTTCATTGAATTCACCCATAACAACCCACGGATTATCATAACTATGGCAGAGATGTTTAAGTAAAACCCATGATTCCTCTCTTCTTCTTCCTTCTAGGGACCCATAAAACCCGTAAAACGCCATTCATACTACCATCATCTCCAGTAATCATCACATCTATATAGCATGAACTAAAAATACAAAGGTCAATAGTATAATCATCTTTCCATCCTAAGCAGAGTCCACCTCTCGAACCATTCATTGAGACATCAATACCGTTACAGTAACAATACTTCCTTCTGATCTTTTCCATTCTACCAGCATCTAATTTAGTTTCAATAAAGAAAATAACATGGGGACAATACTCTTTCAACAAATGTTGAATTCTACGAACTGACCGTGGATTCCTCAGTCCAAGGACGTTCCTACTTAAGAGTTTCATAATGTTCGGCTTACCTGCTTAACAAGTTCAACCATTTGATCGTTCAGACAATCCTCTTTCCATATTTCTAATGCAATTATCAACTCTTGTGCCCTTGGAACTAACGAAACATCATATAGTCTGAGCCTTTTTTTTTTCCATCCATAACATTCATGGGCATATCTTCATTCAACATTCCTACATCCATTAAGTCTGACACCTCCTCATCCGTATTTGGTAACTTTGATTTGCCTGCTCGGTTGATTCCCAAATTACTTCTCGCATTGTGTATGAATTTAGAGAAATTGATATTTATATTGGATTTCCCTATATCCTCTCTTGGTTCCCCCAAATTAACTCCCCAATTTTCACTCGGTTCCCTTAGCCGAACACTGCCACCGATCGTCGCCTTCTGTGATGGAGCTTTTAAAGAAATATTCCATCCTAATGGCAATTCCTTGCTACCTTAAACCATTGGAATATGACAGAAACTTTTTCTATGACCAAACCTTCCACATAAGAAACAAAAAGTCGTTAACTTTTCATATTTGAAAACCGCAAAAATTTCTTTTGTTTTTGCTATCATGAGTTTTTTCTTCCACTTCAGAGGATGATGAATATCCAGCAAAACCCAAATTATCATAAAATTATTTAGTCTAGCTGCAACTACTTTCGCATCACATTCAAGGAATTCTCCAATAAAATCTCCAAATTGTTTCGCCATTGACTCAAAGTACATGCCCGTCGGAAGATTGTGAATTTGCACCCAAAAAAGCAGTTTTTAAGAGCGGTACTTCGATTGGATCTTCTCCTTTCTGTAAATTCTAAAAAACAAGTAAATGATTATTGAAAGTCTATGGCGATCCCTTCACCACTCTGGCCAGATCAGCTTCACAATAAAATCAAAAAAGAATTCTTTTGTCCCTTATATATGTGATTGTAAACCCACCAAGAGGATGCCACAGATTGGCCAACACTATTTTCATCGACTGAAAAGTGACTATTATAGTTGTAAGAAAACATCCTACTAAACATAGATACGAGGTTTCTTCTAAAGGATCATTCACTTGATCAATCTCCCATCCCTCTATTTCCCCATTCCCCTCTTCATCCTCCAATCTCAAGTCCACCAAAGCCTCTTCCATAATCTACTCAATATTCTCAAATCAACGTAAACTAAAAACTAAAAAAAAAAAAGAAAAAAAAATGCTACCGAAAAGCATACGAAAAAAGGCTATCGAAGAGCATACTCATTTTTTAAGTATTGAAAAAAATAGAAATTAAATATTATCATTTAAGAATATGTTAAAAACATAAAAAATAGAAATTAAATATAAACATATTAAATACATAATACAATTTATTTATTTTTGTTGAAAAATTAATGTGCAATAATTCGCGGTTTAGGGATTTCGGAAGTCTAACTTTTCTAATTAATCTAATTTTACCTCTTGGTCATCATTTTACCAATGAAGTAATTTAATCCATTTTATCTTTTGACCTCACTAAATTAAACCGATCTAATCGAACAATTGCTCAATAAGATCTCCTCTTGATCTCATCTATCTAGATAGTCCCTTAGAGTTGTCAAATCAAAATTTTCAATTTTATTTGGTTTAGTTCAAATTTTACAATCTAATTCCTCAACTTTAAATCAACCAATTAACATTTCAATCAATCAACTAAGTATATACTTTTTAATTATATATCATATTAAAAATATTTATTTTAAAATTTAAGTTGTTTTAAAATTAGATGGAAAAGATTTTTTGGGTTATTAAGGTATCGACTGGAATGAGCTCAATGAATAATCTTTCGCGTTCAGTAAATTCATTAAGGGGGTAGACGCTGACCACGAATTTTAAAACTGCTTCATATTTAATGTGAGAATTTAAACCTTCGACTACTGATTAAAATAAGATTTTATCTCTTTCTCTTTTATTAAAAGGTTTTATTTTTGGTTGGGAGGGGTGGTTAGACATAAAAGGCTGTCTTAAGTCAGTCCAGTGACTAAATGGCAAGTATTGCCATGGATCATAAAAGAAATTTAAGTGAGGGGGACCTTCTTAGTATAATGTTAGGAGATGTCCTTAATATTTACATGAGATTATGATAAAATTCGAATAGTAGTACTAAATAATATGGTAGTGAGTATTTAAGCAACTCATGTTGGCAAGCATAAAATAATTAATTTGCTCCATTACTTGGCTTTTGTTTTTTTTAATATATAAAAATATATATTTCATTATAATTATTTTTATTATTATTTACAAATGGCATAAAAATATTATTCTTGCCATTTAACTTGGTTATTTTTCGGTTATTTAAATGGCGAAAACTGAGATTGAAAATTTTGAATAACATTTTATGGATTCTGAAATAATAATAATAAATATGTTATAGTTTAAACGTTAAACATTAAACTGCTTTTTTTAGCTAAATATTATAAAAAATAAATTATTTATTTAAATAATATGTGTTTAAAATTATTTATTAAAATAATATAAAATGAATAGCATTTTAATAAATTTAACATCATTTGTGACAATTTGAGTGTAAGTCAAACATCAATCCAACAAGACAAAAATCTTCGTCACCTTAAGATACTAAATAGACTATAAAAATAAAAATTTAAGTTATAGTTCAAAACATATTATTTTAATAAATAATTTATGACTAGTAAATAATAATTATTTTCAAAATGTTTTGGTAAAAAGTTATTAAAGTTGAGTATTTAGTTAATAATAAATATTTATTTGTTATAAATTTGGATGGGAAGGGTAGTTAGAAATAAAAGATGGTGTTAAATCAGTTGGGTGAAAATAATGAGAGTTGGTTGCCATACAACATAATGGAATTAGTTTGCTCCATTACTTACATCAAAAGTGGAAAACCTAAAAATATTTATGTCATTTCACTTCCTCACTTACCTACGCTACCATTGTCTTGTTATTGTTGTAGTGGTTCATGTTCATGTCGTGGCTATGGCTATGGCTATTGTCTTCTGTTCAATAAACCCCGTAATTTACGCCAACTTCACTTATCCTGTCCGACATAACTCTTGTGTTTCTTTAAATCTTCTTTCTTAGTCTTTCCTCTTTTTAAATAGTTTCAAACAAATATTTCTTATTACGTAATGTTCTAACTTAAAATTTTTAATTTAATTTGATGCTTCATTGCATCAATTCAGTCAATGAAACAACAAAAAAGGATTAAAAGTATAAACTACAAATTATATGTTTGTAAGACGGTAAATCTTTAACTATTTTATGAATTAAAATATCGTTATACCCTTAATCCCTCGAGTATAGCTTTTTAAGAATTAAGGTTATACTTCACTCTTCGTAAGCTTAGTTTATTCTTCGAAATAAGTACCACATTTTGGAAAAACCCTCACATAACACTTCTTGGAACACTAATTGGGTGAACTTCTCTCCAAACACCACTCTACAATATGAAAAGTCCTCGAAAACCTCTCGATCCAGGCACTCTTGCACACAAACCACGTGAAAGCCTCACTGAACCACCATTTATGACACCAATCGTCAAACACTATTTTTATTTGACATGATTGATAGAGTTTGTCCAATCGTCAACCTAGCAACCACACCTAAACCCAAGTGTACCACGACAAACCAACTAATGTAATCATCTCCGATCACTAATAACACTAGGACATGTAGTATATTGGGATTACAATTCACAGTATATAACCAAAAACGATTCCCAAATTGGGAGATCAAATCTCTCTCTCTCTTTCTCTGACTACCCTCTTCATCGTATATCACCCTTAACCTCTCTTTAACCGCCTCTATAATGACTCTTTACCTTACCTTAAGCTAGGTAAAACGGCAAATACCTTCACAACTTCCTTTTTTTTTTTTCTTAAAATTATTTTTTAAAAAAACTGTCTTTTAGAAACTTCCCATATTATATAACCAACTAGAAAATCCATTTTATGTCTTTTTTTTTTTTAATTTCATTTTTATGCTTTAAAATTTTTTTTTTAATTTTCACCCATATAATCGATGTTTCAATTCTAGTAAATATAATATAAAGGGTTGCCTATGACCCCTTTCAATAGCAAGTAGAGGTGATCATGGGTTGGGCTATCCAGCCTAGCTCGAAGGCTCGCTCGAAAAATTGGAGGGTTTGGGTAAAAATATAGGCTCGAAATATGGGTTTGGGCAAAAAAATGAGGCCCGTTTAGAAAATGATTCAAGCCTCGGGTAAAACTTTTTGGTTCTGCCCAGCCTGCCTTACCTGAATTATATACTAAATAATTTTTTTTATTTTTAATCATATTTATTTTTTTATTTTCAATTTTAAGATAGCCAATTTTTATTATATTTTCAATTTGTGTATTGTTTTAAGAATTATTTTAGTCTCATTTTTATTTGTTTCTTATTTTAATATTTATTTTTATATTTTTAAATGTATTTGATTTATTATATTTTTAATTTTTTATTTAATGAAATAAGCTAAAAAAATTAATATGGGCCGGACTGAGCCAAGCTCGGGTTTAAAAAACAGGCCTAAAATTTTATCTGGATCCGGCCCAAATCCGACCCGCCTAGCCCACGATGACCTCTAATAGCAAGTAGGAAGTCCTAGGTGCTTTGAAATCTCAATCTCAAATATTACAATTTTAAGTTTATTTTGATGACTAGTTCAGATACATTTGATTTATAGTTTTAAAGGATTTATAAACTAATATTAAATATCTTTAATTCAACAAAAAAATATAATGTAAATTTTAAATATACTAAAATTGTATACAAATATAAAATACTTACAATATAGTAAAATGTTGTTATAGAATGATAAGGATAAAGACCAAAATCATATTCAAGTTGTTTATCTTGAAAAGATTCAGACCGAACTTGAAAAAAGAAATAAATAAATTTAGAACTAAAGAAAACAAAAACAACTAAAAAAATTCAAGAATAAAAAATAAAGAGTCAAAGTATAGATAAATAAAGAAATCCAAAATTAAAATAATGAAGATGGATCAAATAAATCGATGGATATGAATAGAAGATAGTTGTTCAGCTGAACCCCTTTAAAATATAAATCTCAACAAATTTAATTAATGACTCTAATCAACCCTACAATAAATAATCCTTAACAAATTGAAGGATGAATAATGAATTCCCATGTCTCCTTAAAGAAAATCCAGAAGAAAAATCGTTTATAAAAATTACAAGAAAGCAATCTTGTACGAAAGAAATTAACTTCAAGAACTGAAAATTTTATTAATGAATGAATCAATGCTTTTAATGAATTATGAAGAGGATTTTATATAGGTTAACTGATTATATTCAAAAAAACTTTCAGGTATAATGAAACTCTAATTAATCTAAATAATAGTTTTAGTATAACTAAATTTTCTTGTTGAGTAAGAAATATAAAACTCTTAAACAACTTTAAATATTTAAAATATCCTAAAATTCAAATAAATAAATAATAAAATAATAAAACTTAATAGATAAAATATCGGTAATCATATATAATCAGAATTAGACATTAAACTCGAACTTAATATGCTTTAAACTTGAATTAAAACCTAAAATTCGTAATTTCTCGTAATAAATCGTCTAAAAACTTTGATCGCACAGTCTTTAGTAAAATGGTCATAACTTAAGCGTCTGGAGTCGAAATCGAATGATTCAAAGTGTGAGATAACTCTTCGAACGGTATGTAGACATCTCAACTAAAAAATGCTTAGATTCCATGCAAAAATTCATCGCAAGTCAATTGATCTTCCTAATTTGAAAATTAACAGCTTAATTAAATTAATTTTAATAAATTCTACCCCATCCATGCATGTATCTTAGCGGAGACTATTACAGAGATGGTTGATTGTATAATGTAAAATCAAATTAGTACAAAGAACAAGGGACAAAACTTGATTCAAATGGAGCGGTGGTTAAATTTCTTGCCAAACACCCATTTATCATGGATTCAAATAATGTTATCCCATCTTCTACTTGAATATTATATATAAAAATTAGATAAAATCCATATATAACATATACACAAAATGAAATAATTAAAGGTCCACACGTGTATAATAATTCAAATTTAAATATTTGTTTAAATGTATAATTTCTTATATTAGTAATTTTTTTTTGGTAAAATCATTTTTCTTGGATACCAGTTAAATCTTATATTAATAATATTTAAATGTATAATTTATTATGTTCATTATTTTTCAAAATGATCGTGTACCAGACTGTAGGGTTTTAACTTTTCAATACTATCATGAGGTGGGAAACAAACTTTTAGAGTAATTTAAACTTTCCTCAATTCAAACGAAAAACTAAAATAAATGAAAAGAAACCCTTACATGAGAAAAAAAGATTATTTCAAATTTTAAAAAATTGTTCTCACTTTTTTTAATTAAATTTGACCTTTTAATTTTTAAAATAATTAAATTTGACCATCAACTTGTTAAAAAGAATTAAATTATTGTTTCCTAATAAAAATATTAATTAAAATATTAAATTTTTAAACATAGTAGTTCGAATAACAATCTACATGTAGTTCATACTAATTTTTAAATTTTTATAAAATTTTTATATTTTTTAATTTTAAATAATTTTATTTTATATTTTAAAATTATTTATTGATATGACATATAAGACAAATAATATTATGTCAACATGATAATATATATGGAGTGATATACGGTTCTTATACCAACATTATTAAAAATTAACAATATAGTCAATATATACATTAAAAAATAATTTAACTCTTTTTAAAAAGTTAAATATTAAATTTAACTTAAAAAGAAAATAAAGAGTAAATTAATAAAATATATAAATATTAAAAGCGGGGTTTAACATTATTCCTATAAAAATTAAGCACAGTTGAAATTGATTAGCCAAAATATAAGGATTTGCCGAAGTCACGGGCTGTAAAGGAAGAATCATCAGCTAACGAACATGTCACACCAAAAAAACAAAAAATCACTAATCTTTTTTCTGTTGTCTTCTTTTCTACATTGCCAACCTGTATTTTCTCACCACTGACCCCTTGTAATTTGCCACGTTACAATTTGGGTCTCAATAGAGATACCCTTAGTCTTTCCTTTTTAAGGGACTCCATCATCACTCCCTACTGCCTCTTACCTAAAGCCTCACTCCTTTTTCTCCCACCTTTCCTTTTTGCTTTTCTTCACTACAACCCCTTCTTCATTTACCCACATATTATATATAACATTTGACACTCAACCTTGATTTCTTCATCATTAGGAAATGGCCTCCTTTTGCTTTCTCTTACTACCCATCATGATCATGTATTTCATTGCTTCATCACCTTTGCCATCTTTAGCTTCTCGGCTGAGTTCAGATACCCCAACGATATCAGCATCACCAGTATCAGTGTCGGATCCTCCATTGTCCCCTTTCCAACCATTATCACCTGATATTGCTCCTTTGTTGCCATCTCCTGGTGGAGTGGTGCCTACTAGTGGCTCATCGATGCCAACCATCCCTTCCACCCCAAGTCCCCCTAACCCCGACGATTTCATCGCCCCCGGTCCAACTTCCGCGTTCGAACCGTTCGGACCATTGCCGGTTTCTTCTTCATCTCCAATATTTTTGCTTTCGTCTCTACACTTGACAACTTTTTCGGTTCTGGTAGTACCTTACTGCTTACTGCACCTACTGTAAATTCATTTGTTGATTGTAATACTTTACTCTTTAATTTGCTCATCTTCCTTCATTTATTATTATTTTTTGTTTCAACTGCCATGGTGCATCATTATAATGTATCTAGCTAGCTACTGTAATAAAATCCGAACTACAGTGTATGATTGAGAATCATGAATCATGTGTTGTTCTTCGCTATTAAAGCTATCATGGCTTTTAAAATCCTTTAGTGAAAACTTTGAATTTTAAAATTTGGATTTAAATTTTAATAATGGTGTGAATTGAGTACTATTTATTTTATGCTTTACATAATAAATTAATCTCAATCTAAATCTAAATTTTAAACATTTATTTTCAAGTATTACATCAAATTTTAAAGAGAATGATATAGGAAAAATAGGGATGTTTATAATTCAGTTAAAATTGAATTAATCAACTAAATTAATTTAATTCGGTTAATTAATCGGAGGTCGATTAATAATTTTTAAAATTTTAATTATTAGTTAATTCAGTTCAAATCGAGTAATTAATCAAATTAAATAATTAACTGAATAAATAATATAAATTATATATAATTTTTAACTATTTGTTTAGTTGTTAACTTTTAAGATTTATGTAGTGTTTTTAATGTCTTATTTGTTATTTTCATTTCCATTTAATTTTTTTAAACTATTAAAAAAAGAAAATGAATATTAGTAATGTTTTTTTATATATTTTATACTTATTTTAATCAAAAATAAAAATATATAAATTTTGGTTAAGAGCAATTCGATTTTGGGTATTAATCGAACTTACCATTTGAACACCCTAAATAAAAGTACCATAGAAGTTCTTATAGTAGGAGTGAGATTACATTTTATACACTTTACTCAGAAAGAGATAAATTTGTTATTCTGTTAAAAATTTCATCAATTTCTATTATTAAAAATTGATCTTTATACATCAACATGACATACATGTAGCACATCACGTATTACTATTTGATTATTTCGTTAGACAAGTCAATTTTTAATAACATAAATAGATAAAATTTTTAACAAAGAAAATTAATTTATAAAAAATAATTTATTATTTTTTAAAATCTACAAACGCCAAATAATAATGAATTATGAAAATGAAGGGACGCTATACCGGCCGGGGATATGTTGATGATCCTATCGGTTGTCACATGATATAGTAGGTGCGTGGCATGTGAGGCAGACCGAATGACCAAAAAATTGGTGTCTTTTTGTTTCATTTGAAGAATTAGAATCCATCACATGTTGGCTGATTGTATGATTAAACATATAGAAACAGGTGTTTAGGTAAACATGTTTTGTCTGTTTTGAGACTGCCTTGCAATCCAATTACTTAATTGGCGCTTTTTCATTTATTTATTTCTCCTTTTAGAGTCCCATACTGCACTTACAACACCACCTACACGTGAATTATTCATAGTTAAGTATTTTGATATATACAATAATTTGTGTTATATTTATATAAAAATATACTACATATATTAGGTTTCAAGCTTTGGGATCTAAGAAATCTTCACTTTACTACCTTTTTGGTTAATCCAGCTTTGGGATCTAAATTCAAATTTTTAAAAAAACATAATTAGTAGGACACAATCCAACATAATCACAAGATTGCTTGTCTTTTTTAATCTTTAACTCACTCCCAGATTAAAATTTTAATTTTATTTAATCAGTAGTAAATTGTCAAGTAAGGAATGGAAATCATTTAAATGACAGGTGTTCTTGGATTCAAATGAAAAAAAAAATTCAAACTATCAAGCATTATAGTTGGAGGAAAAAATATATTTATCTTTTATTTTCTTCTTTAATATGCAAGGTTCAGAGACCCATAGACCAGACTAAGCAAACACTATTTTCATATTATACATTTTGATTTCGCTTAATATTTGATTTAGTATTCGAGTTATACAATTTTTTTAATGTGATATTTACGTTATTTTTGATCTAATTTGATATTCGTATTTGATAAAATTTGTATATTTTGATATTTAAAGGTAACGATATTAATTTTTTAATATTTAGTTTAGATTTTAGAGTTGATTTGATGAAAGTTAATTGTTAATATTATTAGGTTTAAATTTTGCATGATTTTGTTAATACAATACATTTTTGTGTTAATTGTAAATTTGTTTAATTTTATGCTTAATTTGTCAAATCTAAACCAATATGGATATGATATAGTTTGAGTTTTAGGGTTGATTTGATGAAAGGTAATTACCAATACTATTAGCTAATTATGAATGTTCATCAAATTAACTATAAAACCTAAATTAAACACTAAAAGTTAACATTGTTATATTCAGTACTAAAATGTATAATTTTGTTAAATACATGTATCACATTGGAACAAAAATAATACAAATACCACATTAGAAAAAAGCTGTCAAACTAATGTACCAATTTAGGCATTAAGTTTTTAGTTTTTAGATAGTCACACATCTATTTTCTTTCTTTTTTTATCACTAATTATGAAAAATTACAAAGTAATTACTAAAATTTTTGAGTTTGTCTTTTTTGGTCATTCCCCGTTAAATGTCTAATATGAAAATGACATAATAATTTTTAAGATTGGCATAATAACAAATTTTGTCCTCAACGTTTACATATTGTGCCAAATTGATCAGAGTTTTAAAAAATTTAATCCTTAATATTTATAAATTATATCAATTTAATTCTAAATTTAAACGAGTAAAAATTCAAAGAAAACCTGTAAACCGAGGCCCCCACACATCAATTTCATCGAAGCACTTCTAGTTTTAGGATCTCATAGAGCTTTTCAAAATAAATAGTTGAAATATACTCAACTTTCAAGAATACTTCTTTTGGTTTGAGTTAGAGTTAGGATTATGCCAAAAGGGTTTTGTGCGTTTCATAGGATTAGACAACTTTAAAAAAATATTTTGGTTCCACTACAACACCCTTGGTATAAAACAATAAGAGAGATTGATGATCTCTAAACTAATTATAATTACGACAAAGGTAAGTACATCTATCGAACAATAGTATAGCTATGGTGATTAGGGAATATTGTATCCATAAGGACTAAAAGTACTAGTAATTACCGTTTTCTTATTATTTACCCGATAAATTGAAATGATTGTTTTTAATTTAAATTTATTAATCTAATTTAACTATAAATGCAGCAGAGATTGAAATGGGAAAATAATCGAAGATAACTAATGAGAAAGACAATACTCAGGAAAGAATCCACCTAGACTTCACCTATTATTCTGAATCTGAATTAAACGATTTATTCATTTGTATCTTGATCCGTAGAAATCCCTAAATTATGTTAATATCTCTTTCGAGAGTAAGAACAACTGACTCTAGGTTGATTAATTGAAATCTCTTTCTAATTAAAAACCCTATCATCGCATTAACTGGATCTATACATTCCCCTGTTAGATTTGACTTTAATCCGGTAGATTTATGTCGTCCTATTTTTAAGATTGCATACAACTCCACTCAATTATGCTAGATCTACTCTTAAACAGGGACTTTTGCTCCACTGAAATATGCACATTAAACATGAATTAATATCCTAAAAATATTAAAACACAAAATAAGCATACATAAATGAGAACAATAATCAAGTATTTATCGCTTAAAAATAGAAATTAAATTATAAGTTTCATCATAGGTTTCATCCTCCCTAGGTATTTAGGAGATTTAGTTCATAATCCTAAATAGAAACATCCTAAAGTTAGGATAACAACAAGACATAAAGAAACTCACTACAGGAAAACAGAGCATTAGCGGCAATTTTGGTAAAACGCCACTAAAAACTAGAGCATTAGCGGCGCTTTTGGTAAAACGCCGTTAAAAACCAGATATTAGCGGCGCTTTTGGTAAAACGCCACTAAAAGTAATATAACTCCTAAAATCCTAAACCCAAAAAAAATCATAAACACTAATCTATAACCCTTAAAATAGTAAACCGCTAAACCCTAACAAACCCTAAACACTAAACTATAACCCCTAAAACCCTAAGCGCAGCAATAGGTGCATTTTTAGTGGCGCTAGGTTATAAACGCTGCTAATGTTAAATTATTTTGTTCAAAACTTCGTCGTTTAGCTGTCTTATTTTTTACCCACACCTGATACACTTAACATTTTTTCCGTTTTTCCCCAGTTCTATTTCCCCCTTCTTCCTCATCCTAAATCCCTAAAGTATTATTACCCACTCCCAAATTCGACATCCTAAATCCCTAACGAATTTAATAATAATAAAAAGTAATTTTAACAATTAAACTTAAATTCAGAAATTTGAAACATAGAGGAATTAAATTATTAAGAATAGAAATATAATGACTAAATTTTAATTTTTGAAAAGTACAAATACTTATCTCATATTTTAGCTTTTATAGATTAAGTGGTTTAGTATTCAATTTGTTAAAGTATGTTAAGAGAATTACTTTTTCTTTTTAAGATTTAACACTCCTATGCGAAAAGATATTATTTAACTCAGATATTTGTTAAAAGTTTATATAAAACTTAATTTAAAAGTTTATATAAAAATTAATTGTTATTTTGGCTATAATCATAAAGTTAATTGTGTTTCAATTTTTATTATATATATATATATATAAATACATTCTTATAACTTAATTTATATGTGAGAGGGTAAATTAATAATTTCACAACTGAATCAATATACTTGATTAACCCATAACACCAACTTAATAAAAAATAACTATAATTATAAATTTTTCTTTCCATTTATATGATTCAACTAAAATATTTTTAATATTTAATTTATATAGACAAACAATTATTGCACTCAAATTGATATAAATTATAAAATTACAATTAATTTTATTTAAAAGTCGATTCAAACAATGGATGCTTTGAATTGTAAAGTAAAATAATCATACTAGAATATGGCACACTCATTGAATTTTTATGTAACAAAATTAATAAAATTTGATGTAATAACTAGTATGCCATTTATATAAAAATCTAAACAACTAATGCGGACCATACTTAAAAGAATAATGCTTGTATTAATAAAATTTTCGTAATATTTAATTATTTTAGTACATACGCATAATTTCCATGATTAACTTTATATCACATAATGTTATTAATGATAAAAGATCTTTTTATTTTTATCAAAATAATATTTTATATGAAAATAATAAATATGATTTTATAAAATTATATAAACTAATTTTGTTATTATATATGTAATATGCAACAGCAATTTATTAATAAAATTTTATTTTAATTTGAATGGGTTTAATTGATTTTTACAATAATTTTAAGAAGTTAGCGCTAGCTAGCATATAAACATAATAGATTACCTTTAGCGGCGTTTTTTTAAAAAACGCCACAACTGTCATTTTTTTTAACCAAAACTCCGTTGTTTTAGTTTCATCCAATTTATTCCCAGTGCTCCCGATTAGAGCTGATCATGGGCCGGGTGGCCCGACCCGGTCCGAAGGCCCGCCGGAAAAATGGGAGGGTTTGGGTAAAAATATAGGCTCGAAAAATGGGTTTGGGAAAAAAAACGAGGCCCGTTTAGAAAACGGGCCGGGCCTCAGGTAAGAGTTTTTGGCCTGTGCTCGGCTGTCCTACTCGAATTATATATTAATATATATATTTTTATTTTTTAAATTATTTTAAATTTTTAATATAACTATTTTTTATTATATTGTTAATTTGTGTATTGTTTTAAGAATTGTTTTAGTATTATTTTTATGTTTTTAAATATATTTGATTTATTATATTTTTAAATTTTTTTATTTAATAAAATAAGAAAAAAATTAATATAGGCCAGGCCGGGCCGGGCTTGGGCTTAGTAATTTTATTTTGGGCCGGACTTGGACAAAATTTTAGGTCCATATTTCGGGCCGGGCCAGGCCCGGGCCTAGTAGACGGGCCTAAAATTTTATCTCCAACCCAGCCCGGCCCGGCCCATGATCACCTCTACTCCCGATAGCTGTTCTTTTTACCCTTAACAAAATTTCCCCCATTCCATCTCTTCTCCTTTAATCCCTAAATTTTCATCCCCAAGTTCCCAACCCATTTGCCACCGAAGACGCTGACTGGACCACCTGGTGCATCGCCCTCGACTAACCTCTCTGTTGCGCCGCCGTCGCCGTCGTCGTCGCTCTCCACTCCTAAAAAATAACTTTTGCTTACCCGCTCGTTACTCCCTCTTCTTCTCATCTGTTTTTAAAGCCCTATGTATACTGATTGGTTGGGCTACTTTGGTCTCTCAATGAGAACTTCACATGCTGAGGCTTAGCTGTCAGCAGTAGCCCAATCTTGAGAACAATGATTAATTTGTTTATCAGTAGTTAACCTAGTAAAAAGTCTCTTGAAGAGCCATCCACATGTATTCTTTTTCTTTTAATAACCTCTTTTTCCCCAGATTCTGTGGCCAGGTGGTACATTCTTTACAAAAGCAGGGAATATTCACGGAAAATTTGAGAATACTCAGCCTAACCAGGCACCTTCGCAGAACTTCAGCCAATTTGGTGGGGGTAATGTCAATAAACCAGGGTCCTTTAAGGAACAACTTGAGGCAGCTCGTAGAGCAAGCAACATTAAAAAGATGCTTTTCGGTGATACTTTTTTCTTTGTTTTTGTCAGATCATAGTGGTGACCTGCTGTGACTTTTGGATCTGTGGTTCACATGCTTGCAATTCTCATATGAGCATTGCTTCGAATGATCCAATTCCTTGGTCCAGAGTTGAATGATTATATTTCTAATGACAATTTCTGAAGTCCTTTTGGGTCTAGGTTGCCGTGGTCCATAACATGTTTATTGAGATTATTTTTATATTGTGAAATTTGTTGAGCATGTTGCATATATGTTTTCCCTGGAGCTAGAACTTGATTAATGGTGAAAACACGGTTAATATTTTTGTCAGATGGAGCTCCAACAGCCTTAGTTAGCTTAATCGGGCAGAAGCAATACAGACGATGTGCAAGAGACATATATTTTTTCACTCAGGTTGAGTTGCTATTTTCTAACATGACGTTGATGTTTTTTCCTAATTTCTTCATTTCTGGTTGTATTGACTTTGTCATTATGAATATAGTTAACTATATACGTGAAGCAACTTGCTTACGCAATATTAGAACTTGTAATCATATCAGTTTTCCCTGAGCTGCGGGATCTTGTGGTGGATCTTCATAGAAAGAAACATATTAAAGTTGCATAGGAAGTTGCGGTTTCTATTTCTGTGAAGGAAGTCTGCTGTTGTCTCAATTACATTCATGGAAGTTTAGAAAATGAAGAACGATGCAGTCAACCATCACCATTGGCTTTGCCTGTGACATTCACTGCTATACCAAAATACTAGTAAGCAGTGCTATATATATATATATATATATATATGAATGTTTTTGTTTTGTTGGGTTTTAGGAAATTTTCATTTAATCTCACATTCTAAATGTACAGGAATGTAGATTTAGTGTGTATAGAATGTTATATACATTGGCTTACTCAGTCGGCAATCAGCAGCCTGCCTGTTGGAATTTTGTGTTGATTTGTATTTTGGACATTTGAGAAACAAAGTCGGTGATATTCGTTATTCATTCCTAACCACGACCAGTGGTTTTGGAAAATTTTCTATTATTAGTGGAGCTCAAAATGAAACGACGAATTACTTTGTGAATAGTTGGTATAGGTATAAATAGGTATATTTGATTTGTTCATTTATAGACATGTATGTTCAAGGTTGATATTTTTACTATAGATACTTAAAAATATATCTCCTTCATTTTCATTTTTGTTTAAGTTTATTTTTGTTGCTTGGTGTGATTCCTGGAGTTCTTTCCTTTTCAAACATATTGGAAGTTTTCACTCAATGATTTTCTTCCTTATTTATTATTTGAAGTTGTTATTTATTTTATGCTAGTCTTGATTATAATTATTTCAGTTTATGTTATAATTACTTGTAATCTGGAGTAGGTTGTCTATTTTTGTTTTCTTTTAGTAGTTTCTATATTTTCTGTATGACCTGCTTATATTTTTTGGAAAGCTTCTTCAAATTAGCCTGCTCAGGTATACCTGTCTAAATGTTTTTTTCATTTTGTTCATCAATTTTCCCTGCAGACTATGACTGAGAGTGGCATTGCTGATCAGATGCGGCTGACAGAACTAATATTGAATGATATATGCTTCTTTGAAAACCTTGCTTATGCGTGTTAATATCTTCTTTAATATCTTCTGTATGCAGATCTTGTGTAGTTTAGTATTCGGTGGTTAACTGCCAGTCACTTAACCATTGATAATGTTGGTATTCAGCCACATTAAGTTATTAGTTGTGGCTGTGCTATCAAGGTAATAATTTGGTTTCCTCTGGCTTCTCAACTCTCTGAGCTTTTGTGTTCTCAGTGATATTTAAAATAGTCAAGGGGATAAGTTAGTACACTTTTTCGCTTAAATGCTCTTTTTCTTTATTAAAACGTGCTTGTATTTATGACTGATTCATGGATCCATGATTTATGTTATTGGTTATCTTACAGTTTTGTTCAATAGTGCTCAAATTTTTGAGAAAATATTTGGAGACGAATTGATCATGGATATTATTGGTTCTCTTGAATGTAAGTATATCACTATTTGTTTATAGATATATTATCAGGGACTGTTGGTGGATTGAATTGAATGTTCAATTTGCAACTTCATTTGATTGTTTAGATGCGGGCTTGTAGTTATAAGATTTTGTACAATTATTTTTTATGATAATAACCTTTTAATATATTTTGCCTTTTTGAATGTTCCTATGTTTTATGTCTATTTCCCAAAATTTGTCTATTGCTTAATAGTTTAGCTTGTTTTGGTAAGGCAGTTTCTTCTTCTCTGGTTTGCAGATGATCCTGATGTTCCTCAGGTGCAACACTATCGGAATTTTCTGAAAGAACATGTTGTTTTTAAGGAGGTAATTTATTTTTACATGTAATTTATTTTTACATGGGTCTTGCTGCTTATAGTGGAGTTTTATAGAGGGAGTTTAGATCAGGTGAAAGAAAATCAGGAGTTCTATAAAAAAAAGGTTCATTCTTATTTATTTTTACATGTTTTTTTGTTTCTTTTCCACTTAACTGCAGTGTTGTCTTCCAGGTTTTTTCTTTATTGAAGGAGACAGCACCTTTATTCAAGAATTGTTTGCTAGGTTGAGATCACCCACCACATCTGCTGAGTCAAAGAAGAATTTGGTAATCATGATATTGAATTTTAATTGTATAATGATTTTCATTTGATTATGATTGCTGCTTCCTTTATTCTAATGCTAATTGTTATGAGCAGCAGATTGTAAGATATCTAACTTTTTTGACCTTTAGTTAATTACCCCTCTTTTTTTCCCCTTCTTTTTTCTTTCAATTTGAGTAAGATGCATTTTCTTTTATCCATTTAGATGTTAGATTTAGGCTGAAATAACCCCCCAAAAAAGGAAAAATAGCTTTTGAACTTTCACTTTGTCTAGGCATGTCCTTATACTTCTATTGTACCCAAATATTACATTAATCTTTAATTTGCAACCAGATATGCCCTTTACCTTTAATTATACTCAAATAAACCCTAAACTTTTAATTTGTATTGTATTTAAGCCCTTGACATAAATCTTTCATTTGATATAAAGGCTTTGTATGGGAAAAAATTGAAAAATGAGGGTGTATTTGGGTACAATAAAATTATAGGGGTTTACTTAAAAAAGTGAAACAGTTAGGAGTTTCTTTTAGTATTTTACCTTATATTCAGCGCATTGTTTTCATGTTTAGCAAGTAGTTATTTAAAGTGACTATATAATTGTCATCTGGATCTTGATCATCATCAGTAGGCCTATTTATGATCCCTTGAATAATTTATCCTTAGGTGATTCCATCACTATATCCAGTGCTTTTCGTTTGTAAGTCATTCATGCATCTTAGTAAAAGAAAATAGTAATATACATTTATAAGAATTGAAAACATAAAATTCCTTATAAATTAATAAAGATTGACCACCAACTGAATTCTGGATTGGTTACTAGCTTCTGCATTTTTTTCGTTTTATCACTCTTTGCACGTGTAGTTGCTCTATAAAATAGAATAAGAGAAATGTTATGTAAACATGCCATAGCCCTAAAATTGGATTTTCACTAGCGTTGATGATGCAAATTAATCATTATTCATTCCAATATATTTGAAGAAAGGAACATTTGTTCAGATAAAATATAGTATATATTCTCTGCTCCTATCTAATTTATCATCAATTTGCCTTCTCAACGACTGTTATTTTACCAGAATCCCCACTGATTGAATCATACCTTTGAAACATGCGAGCTATAATTTACTGTGTAAGCTGATGGAGTTACCATAATATAGCTCTTTTATGTTTTGACTGGTGACAAATGGAACAGGAAAAACCAACTACACTAGATTGCAGTCCAAGAACAATTTGCAGAAGGCACATAATGGCTGGCTCCTACCTCTACAAATGCATATGGAAGGCATTGCAGTAGTGAATAAGAATGATATTGATCAACATGCAGTTGACACCGTATGTGCTCTGAATTCGAATTCAGGTGTGAGTTTCAGATATTTTATGTGCAAAAAAGTATTAGAGTGCCTTATGTTTGTATGTTAAGCAGATTATAGTTAGAACCTGCAGTAGGATTGATCAAAAACTACACCCAGTTTTGTAATAGTCTACTTGCATATTTGTATATATTTAATAATAATCTCGTGTCAACTAATTATTCTATTTTTTTATTTAATTGTTTTGTTTTCAATATTTTTTTATTTGAGTTGAAAGAAGAAAAACATGAATTGTAATTTTGACTTAGAAAAGAGAATATTCATTACCAGCTTAAATAATTAATGTTGATATTTCACATGGGAATGGATATTCAAATCTTATACTTTACATGGTTATGATTTAAGTCCTTATTTCATTTAAGTAACTTCATTATAATATCTTATTTTATTAATATTTTTATATTTAATCTAGTTTTTATTATTTATTTTAGTTTTGATTCTAAATTTTTATTTTTATTTTAATATTTAAGATAATTTGAGTTCTAACTTTTAGATTTTAATTGTGTTATTAATTTATTATTTTAAATTCTAAATTTAAATTTATTAATTTTGTATTTAGTTTTAAAGTTAAAATTTTAATAGAAAATTTAATTCGATAATGAATTTTAATAGAAAATTTTTATATTTATATCATGGACATTATTTTATATTTTTCATGACATTTATAATATTTTATAATTTTTTTGAATTTATGACATTTAGCGGCGTTTGTGGGAAAAGTGCCGCTAAAGGCCATGACCTTTAGCGGCGTTTGTGGAAAAAGCGCCGCTAAAGGACATGACTTTTTAGCGGCGTTTGTGGGACTAAAAGCCATGACCTTTAGCGGCGCTTGTGGGTAAAGCGCCGCTAATTAAAAGGCCATGACCTTTAGCGACATTTTTAAAAATAAACGCCGCAAACTTTTGTGGCGCCATTTATAGCGGCGTTTTTTGTGGCGCTTGTAGAAGAGCCGCAAAGAATTTTAACGGCGCCTAAAAGCGCCGCTAAAGGCCTAAAAACGCCGCTAAAAGTCAGTTTTGCTGTAGTGACTTAATAAAACTTCCAAGGAAATTAAATGGAGATTTTCGATCTTGAAGAAGATCCGCTTCTGAGTTGATTCCGATGGCGTTCTTCGAGTGCTTTCTTCAATCTTCCCCGAGTGCCCCTTTAGATCTTCTTCTAATTGGTATTTATAGACTTTAGAATGCTCAGTAAGCCTAAAAATTGGGTTCTTTCACATATTTGGGAAGCATGATGCGATATCTACACGGGATGGCATATGGGCCTATGGCTAGCCCGTGTGGAAATGCCCTGTAACACCCTTAACCCACATCCATCGTCGGAACAGGTTTATAGGATGTTACCGGAGTTTACAAAATAATTACACATAATTCCACTATTTACTGTTGTTTATATCAAAGCTTCCACTCGAGTCATGGTCACTAAATTATTTATACCTTAAGCCACGGAATTCTAAATTAAGATCCGCTTAACCTAATAAATTCTTTTAATTCACTAATTTCACTTATTCACAAATTCTTCTAAATTCTCACTTGACTCATAAATATTAAATTACTATCTTGTTCAATCTTACTTGTCGGATTTAGTGATCTCAAATCACCGTTTTTGACATCACTGAAAATTAGGCCGTTACATGCCCAGGCCGTATAGATCCTGGAAACAGCTTTATTTATTCGATTTTGGCTCGTTTTTTCTCCCAAATGCTCTCATAAGTATAGAAACATGAATTTAAAGGATTAGGAGTATCAAATTCACTAATTTATATAATTAATTATCCAAAGACGCATTGAGATTAAAATGTTACTTTTACAACTTATCAAAGATGAAAAAGAAAATTAGAGAGAAAATATAAAAAATATTTTTAAATTAAAACTAAATTGACACGATGTATAAATGTTAAGGGTTAAATTTGTTATTATGTCAATTTTAAAAGTTTTCATGTCATCTTTCTTGTAGTCAATTAACGGTTGATGACCAAAAAAGACAAATCTGAAAATATTAGTAATAATTTTGTAAGTTTTCATAATTTAATAACAAAAAAAAAAAAATACTAATAGTCTAGTGACTACTAATATAGTTCACCCTAGTTTTTAAATAGTCATACCATCAATGACATGAGAAAAATGTAGACACATGCATGTTCATTGGTTAAATGTGTCATTTTTTTAAATACCATAAACATTTGGGTGAGCTATACAATCATTCACCCAATTATCAGTGTGTTTTTGTTTTGCTCACTAACCATGAAAATTTTTAATTTAGTCACTAACATTATCATTTGAGTCTGTTTTGATCACCCTCTGTTAAATTATTAACTGAAATTATGTGATATTTTTTAAATTAGTATATTAACATATTTAATCCTCAATTCTTGCATGTTTTATCAGTTTGTTCCTAATCCTAAATAATTCAACACATTTAACCATCTATATTTATAAATTTTATCAATTTAGATCTCAAACTTTTCAGCCAATCAAATTTTATTTTATTTTACAACAAAATTCTTTTGTTGCTGCTGACGGACAGACAAAGAAGACTTATTCAGTCCTCAGCACCTTATCCCCCTCTTCCACCAGTTAAACTGCGTTTTTAACGTCAGTTTATATAATATTTAAATAATTTATTACATTATAAATATGCATAGTATTATATTGATAATTCAAACAAATTTAAAAATAACAATAAATTTGAAAATATAAATTATTTCTTTTTAATATATATAATAATTTTTTAAAATTTTTATTCATATAGTTTTAGAAATTAGCGAAATTGAATTCCATATATTCTTGCAGTGCTAACAGTTTGTTTCTCGTAAAAGCAAACTCCTCTATTCCTTGGCATGTAATGTAATGTACATCACAGTCTCTAGAATTTGGCGGTAAAAATAAAATAAAATTTGATAGTTGGAAAAGTTTGAGGGTTAAATTGATAGAATTTATAGATATTGAGAGTTAAATTTGTTAAATTATTTAATTTTAGAACTAAATTTATAGAATATGTAAATATTGATGATTAAATATGTTATCATACCAATTAAAAATGTCACATCATGATTTTCGTTAACAATAGGAGGGTGACCAAAATAAATTAAAATTATAATATGAGTGACTAAATTGATTTTTTTCATAGTTGCATGATTAACCAAAACAAAAATATGCTAATAGTTGAGTGACTAAAGTAAGTACCAAAGTGAATATATATATATATATAATTTAGGGATCAATTTATGAGTTAAGCATAAATATAATTATTATAAGTCATAATTTTCATATTAAAATATACAATTTTTTTACAAAGAAAACCTTAAGTTAGAGGAAGGAATTGTAAATGTTGGGATTTGAATCATGGTGGTTGATTCTGCACCTATGCGAACCGTTTCAATGCTAAAACGAAACATCAAATGACCATTTTTGCACCAAAGAAAATTTTTGTCTACCTAGTCGCATCAATCTATATTAGTCAATTTCGGTCATATTAGGCGAAACATGATGCACTAGTTGGTGCACCAAATAATATTAAAAAAATAATTTTTATTGTTTTCTTTATTTGAAAAATTGAAAACTCAACAATTATATTAATCAAGATCACACTTAATCCAACAAACTTTAAAATTTAAAATATTATAAAAAAATAAACTTACTCAGAGGTCAAAAAAAAATTCTCTCACCTTTACCTTCTTTTATTTCTTTTAGGGACGAGGGAAAGAAGCTGAAGGCCTAAATCCCTAAAATTTGGGCTTCCAGCTTGGTTTCAAAAACATCTTTCACCTTTGATGTATATGTTAACATTAAATGGGCTAATGTTGTGGATTATGTCGTCGAGACGATTTTTTTAATTTTGAATTTATTGAAAGATAGATTTTATTTTAGAATTTATTAATAAGTATTTTAAATTTAAAATTTTAAATATTAAGATATATATTAAATATTTTTAAAAATTTCAATAAATATAAAATGAGATGTCGAAATAGGTTAATATTATCACGTATTAAATCCAGTAAAGAAAATAATACACTCACTAATACGATACTAATTATCTTAATTTCGATCCCATATCCTTTGAGAATTAAATCTGTTAAATATGACTCCTATTTTCAGTCAAATTTAAAAAATAATCTTTCAGTAAAACTCTGTTTACTTGTTTCAATCAAACACTGATTAGTTTAGATTATTTTATTATTATTTGACTTATGTATTTTATGTTTACGTTTTGAGGGTTCTTTGCTTTCGGATTTTCGGGATTTAGTTTTTATCTCCATCTTTTGTACTATTCATTCTTTTACCATTATAGTAAAATTATCTTTGCCCGTAGTTTTTTATCCTTTTTGGAGAGGTTTTTCCACGTTAAATTTGTGTGTTCAATTTCTCAATTTATTCCACTATTTTTCTTGTTCGTTGCTTAATCGAGTCGATCCTAACAAGTGGTATCAGAGTTGTTCAATTTTCATAGATCGGCTCATTCAAAGATGGCAACAACAAGGTTTGAAATTGAGAAGTTCGATGGTGAGACAAATTTCAATCTGTGGCAAGTTCGGATGATGGCAATTCTAGTTCAATCCGGTTTGAAAAAGGTTGTTACCAGGAAAAAGCCTGAGAATCTAAATAAAACAGAATAGGAAGAGCTTGATGAAAAGGGTTTGTCTGCAATCTAGTTGTGCCTCGCGAATACGGTATTGTAAGATGTATTGATGGAGAAGACCTCATCTGCCTTGTGGAAAAGGTTAGAAACTCTTTATGCGACTAAGTCTCTGTCTAACCGTTTAGTGTTGAAACAACGTCTATTTACGTTTCGCATGAACGAAGGTGAGCTTCTTAGATATCACATCAGTCAATTCATTACTCTTTTAAATGATTTAAAGAACGTTGAGGTTCATATTGATGATGAAGATCAAGCTATGCTATTATTGTGCTCTTTACCTCCTTCATACAAGTCTTTCAGGGAGACCCTGATTTATGGCAGAGACAAACTCTCATTCGAAGAGCTTCATTTGGATAGCAAGATAGATAGGAAAGCTTCCGTTTTGGTAGCATCAAAGAAACGAGACAAAAGGTGTCGCTATTGTAAAAAGTTAGGTCACGTCAAAGCAGATTGTTATAAATTGCGAAATAAAAGAGCTGCTGAGAGTAACGAGGAAGATGTAGCTGGTGCTAATTTGGCCAATGAAAATGGTAATGATTTCTTGTTAGTGTCAACGAGTGATAACTCCAAGCTTACGTTTGAGTGGATCCTAGATTCAGGATGTTCTTTCCACATGTGTCCCAATAGAGAATGGTTCTCCACATACAGTTCGGTTGAAGGTGGAGTTGTGCGCATGGGAAACGATTCATCTAGTAAGGTAATTTGTATTGGTACTGTTAAAATTAAGATGCACGATAGGACGATTAGGACACTCTCAGATGTCAAGTATGTACCTGATTTACAAAAGAATCTCATCTCCTTGAATATTTTAGACTTGAAAGGATGTAGAATTAACATCAAGTCGAGCAGCATTAAAGTATCTCGTGGAGCTCTCGTTTTGTTAAAAGGTAAAAGAGCATGCAGTCTTTATATTCTAGAAGGTTCTACAATGACCGGTGAAATTGAACGACCCTCGTCCGTTACGGAGTTGAAGTCAACTCGTTTGGAGCGGAGGCAACTTGGTCATAGGAGGGAAAAATGTATGACTGTTTCGTTGAAGAGAGGTTCTCTTTTGGATGCAGGTTTTGAAAAGTTAGGGCACCGTGTTCATGAAAATCAGACCCGGGTTAGTTTTGATTTGACAGTGTACAAGTCGAAGGCTAGAAGTCTTCCAGTTTCTAAGCACAAATTTGACTCAGTTAATTCCCTGCATAGTTCAAGATAGGCTCGTGGCGGGCTTTGGCAAAGATGGCGTTGTGGAAATATGAGTCAAGATGAAGATTTGTTAAATATGACATCTATTTTCAGTCAAATTTAAAAAATAATATTTCAGTTAAACTCTATTTACTTGTTTCAATTAAACACTGATTAATTTAGATTATTTTATTATTATTTGACCTATGAATTTAGCCTATAAATAGGCTCTTTTACAACTTTAGAAAAAAAACACCCATTAGAGATTAGAACTCATAACACATTTAGAGAATTTTGTGTTTACGTTTTGAGAGTTCTTTATTTTCGGGGTTTAGTCTTTATCTCCATCTTTTGTACTTTTCGTTCTTTTGCCATTATAGTAAAATTATCTTTGCCCGTGGCTTTTTATCCTCTTTGAAGGGGTTTTTCCACGTTAAATTTGTGGTGTTCAATTTCTCAATTTATTCCGCTATTTTTCTTGTTCGTTTCTTAATCGGGTCGATCCTAACAGAGTCAACAAAACTTTTAAGTGCTCTATTACTTTGATTATACCTCTATATATATATATATATATATATAATATTATTAGTGCTATATTACTGTTATACCATAACTAAATAATAAACTTTTAACTTATGATTTTTCTTTTAAAATTTCATGACATTTTATATTTGGATTAATTATATAAAATTGCAATTTTCATTTCTAATCATCATAACATCAATTTATATATCATGATATAATATAAAATTGATATAAAAAATATAATGTTTTTAAAAAAGTACAAAATCATTTCACACCTATATGTATTGCTGAAAAAATCTCATATATTATTAAAATAAAAATGATTTTTGGAAAGTGACCATATATTACTAATTTTCATATTTAATAAAATGTGTGGATTCAATTTAAATTATTTATCATAACAACTTGAACTGCTATAAGTTTTTACTTTATCAATTAAAATATATAATTTATTACCTATAAAATAGTATATTAAAATATATCTTCATTTATTCATAGTTGTTTTAAATTAAAAACCTTATAAAATTGTAAGGAAAAAATAAAATAAGCCAATTTTTTTCTCAATAAATGATTTATTTTATTAAATGAGATAGTCAACTCAAATAATTTAATAGTTTATAGTCCATATTTTGGTTCGATAATCAAGATAGACAGAAGACGTCTCTATTTGGATTTATGAACGACGTAATAATTATTTACTCATTCATGATTCCATGAACTATGAGCTATTTAAATTAAATATGTCTTTATCATGAATTTTAACATTGTTTAATTATTTTCATTTTCAAGAAAAACCATTTGAGTACAAAAATATATACATGACCAAAAATTTATTAATCTAAACTGTTTGAAATGTTACAAGTAATTATAACCAAAAAATAAATAAATAAAACTATGTTAAAAGCACAAATTCTAAAAGATGATTGGAAACACAAATTATTCAGCTTACTTGCGGCATTTCTTGAAATGCTAGAGAATAAACTTACTAATGGATTACTTATTCACACACCTAAAATCTAACTCATTTTTTATATAGGTTGGGCTTTGGACAAAATTTTTTTTCTAAACTCGACCCGACCCGACTCGACCCGAATATATTATATTATATTAATTATATATGTTAAATAATAATTATTATTTATATTTATATTGAATCACTAACACAAGAATAATTAAACTTATTACTCAAACCCTCCCTCAAAAAAAAACTTGCCTAACTAAATAACTCAACTCAAAATATAAAATCTTAAAATGATATTTAATACAATAAAATATTTATTATATTTATTTGTGTTTTTAATAAACATTTATTATATTTATGGTAGTGTTTTTTAATATAACATTTTTAATGTGCTTCTAATGTGTTAGAGAACTTTCATTTTAGCATTTTTTTAGTGCATTTAGTGTATTATATATATTTTTAAATAAAAAAATATGGGTGGGTTGGGCCTAAGTTTACCATTCTTAAATTGTGTCAGGCTTAGGCAAAAAAGTAAGTCAATTTTTTAAACTGGGTCCGGGCTTGAAAAACTAGCCTAGATCATTGCATGGGCTCGACTCGAATCCCACCCATGAGCACCTCTACTAGAGAATATGACTTAGTAATCTTAAAATTATACATAAACTTAATTTTATACATAAGCTTTGATTTTGTGCAATTTTTACGTATCATTTGTTACTTAATTCAATTCTCACAAATTATTAATAAAATTATTGATAGAGGACCACTTTATATTTATATATATAATTACATACACTAGATATTATATTTATTTAATATAAAAATAAATTGATGTATTTATTTCTTCACATATGTATGATTGAGTCAAAATTAAAATTTTATGTATACATTTGAACCCAAATCAAAGTTTTATGTGTAGAATTACACCAAATTTAAATTCATGTATCAAATTATACATTAAAATTTATATATAATTTTGAGATTTATCCCAAGCATCTAAAACCTTATCATATGTTTGGAAAACATCATTTCAAGATATATATAACTTTTTATTATTATAATTTAGTTAGATTATATCAAATGTTTCGATTCATTTTGCTACTCTCTTATCTGTTATGTAATAAATCAACTTCTTATGTTATGTTTATAAATAAAGGTTGTCATGGGCCGATCGACTTATTAGGTCTGATTTGGGCTTACATTTTTCAACATAGATTGATTTGATTTATTTTACTGTTTAAAAGCAACAAAAATTTTAAGTGGTTTTATACTATTTCATAATTTTTTATATGATTAATATTTTAACAATTTAACTATTAAATTTATCAATATATTTACACTTGTTATGTATATAAAATTTTGAATTGATCTAATATCTCTATCATATCGATCTAAAATATTATTTTATATATTTAACAATTAAAAATTTTGACATAACAAATAGTCAAAATTTTTAATTTATGTCGAACTTGACGGAAAATAAAATATGATAACGGATTGTTAAAATAGTAATCATATAAATAATTACACCGTGTAAGTGAATCCATCTCCTTAATCTATTGTTAATTTAATAAAAGAAAACCATTTATTAATTTATTGAGATCCTAATATAAATAAACAAATAATAATTTCTTTAAATAAAATGAGATAAATAAATAATTTAGACATTATCACCTATATATATTATAATAAATGAAAGATATTCTCAAAAAAAAAATTAAGGACAAAAATAAATGAATAATTTAAATTGTGTAAAAAATTACACTTCAATACTAATGATAATAAAATAATTAATAATGTACTTAATAAAAATTAAGATATAGTAGTTGATTTGTTAATTGTTAGATTGATAATTAAATAAATTTTAATAAGATATATTTAAAAAGAAATCACGAGTACACTAAATGTAGTTTTAGAGTAGCTTTATAATAGTTTAAAAGCTAGCCTTGAAGAAGATTATTTGCACTTATGCTAGTAGCTTGTTAGGTGCTACATGTAGTTTCATGCGCCGTGAATAAAAACTTATGATAATTGTGCACAGAAAAATATATGAAGGTCAATTGATTAAATGAGGCTTATTTGACTTGCTTGAACTAGTCCTACTCATGGAACACATGGAGAAGTCTATCTACTTAAAGTATTGGTAGCCTAATGAAATACTCAGTAAAACTAGAGTTATCACGGTAATCAGTGTAAATCCTAAGGGATAAAGATGTATAGAGCTTAAATCCCTTAAGACTTTCATCTTGTAGAGAGGCACTAATCTAAACTGTTGATGTAATTAGATTTGCACCATTGAATCTTGGAGAGCTCAACTATAAATAGAGGTCTCCCCTTTCATTTGTATTTATCCCATTGTACTTCATTCATTCTTGAGTTAAAAAATTTATTGAGAGCATTTATTCAAACACCTTGTGTGCATTGCTTTATTGTGGCGTTTTACAATTCTCCCGTCGCTCTTTCATTTCGAGTGCTTCTGCTATATTTTCTAGTGCCTTAGAGAATTTCAGGAAGAATTCTCTCTTTTCGAGTGTTAGGCTGACTTAGGTTGATTTGAAGTAAAAAAATCGCATAAGGTTGCGCGATTTGCCAAACTTAAGTTCTAGCCCCATGACACTAGTAGCTTATTAGGTGGTACATGTAGCTTTCTAATTAGAAGATAATGGATAACTGATAAATTTAAAAAAAAAGTGTAAATTAAGTATTGAATTTAAATATAAAAGTTATTCCATACATCAGTTAAAATTAAAAATACTTGATAAATATAAATAGTAAATTATGCAAAATTTTATTCTATATTTATCATTAAATTTTAAATATGTCACATTATTATAGACAAAATCAAAATTTAAACTTAAACTATTTAAAAGATAATATAATGTTAAAATAAAAATTGAATTAACTGAAAATATTTTGCATTAAGTGATAAGTAGCTCTTATCTACTTATTAATTTTCACACTTTTTATAGTTTCTTTTTTCACATGTAATCTTTGATGTACTAGGTAATATGATTTTTTTTTTAAAAGGTGGGAAGCATTTGTTGAGGCATTTTTCATTCAGTGCTTGGACCAATGTCAATTGCCTCTAGAACTGATGATCTGGAAAATTGTCATGTTTGGATTGACAAATTTTGACTACAAATATGGTTGGGTTGTGATATTCTTAGTTGATTATGATTCTTGCAAGCTTGTTCTTTATATCCAATCTACCTATACATGGTATCTTGAAGATTTGTTGGGATTGGATCAATCTCAACCGACATCCCTAAAACTAAGGAACATATCAAGTCGATTAATGGGAAGATATCATTAGTCGATTGGAAGACTTATCCTTTGTGGTTTATATCATATTTATCTTGATTATGTTAAAGAATAATTAATTGTACGGAAGAAGCTATGTTAGCAAGTCCATGCTCATATAAAGTATGCGAACTTGTATAGGTTTTTATACATGAGTTGAGAACACTTATTTTGTTTAGCCAAGAACCTAAATCGAATGCATTATTCTGTAATAATCAAATTTGTTACTTAGTTAAGTGTCCTAATTCAAAAGCACCTAATGTTATCTTTTATGGTGTTGATGGCCAGGATTTCAAGCAAAACTTTAAATGAAAAAGAGCAAAAAAAGCATGAGATATTATTTAAACAATACATGAAGGTACAAGTATTGTTAAAAGATCCAAATTTCAAATTTTTACTACTAAATTTGAAAACATGATAACGCAGGAAGAAACCATTGGAGAATTCTATGCTAAGTTATGTGACTTGTTTAATCAAACATTTGCTTTTGGAGATGTGTATACCAATGTTTAATTGGTGAGAAAGGTTCTTCTTTCCCTACCTAATAAATTCAGTATCAAGGCCATTGCCATTGAAGAACCAAAGACATTGATACAATGTATATTGATGAAATGATTGGATCTTTTCATACATTTGAGATCAATCTTGATGAAGCAAAGAAGAGTAACTACGCACCGGCGTGCGTGCGTCGAGGCTAAGAATCGACACAAATACAATAAAAAATTATAACAGTATACTACAAGTATGATAGGTCAATTATAATATTTTTAACTGTTACAATGGAACACTTCGAGTATTCCAAGGATCAAACCCAATAGAGTTTGGGTGGTAAGGTGATTAAAAAAGAAAATGGCATGCAACTAGGAAGTCTAACTAGCTACTCACTCAGTTTCATATTACGACAAATCATATTCATGGGGTAATTACACTATTTAACTATCAAACACTAAAAGAAACTAAATTGCAAAATAGTTAAAGTTACACAATTAATAATTCAATGAAAAAAAGCATGTTGACTTCCATGTTGCTAATTAATTATTAGATTAGAGATCTAAAGGTATTAAACTTCTAATTGGTTCAATTTTATCTCCCAGTCACCATTTTACCAAATTAGATGATTTTGTCCAGTTCATCTCTCAATCTTACCAAACGAAATCAGGACAACCAAATTAGTTCTCAATAGGCTTTCCTCTCAGTCTCACCTACCTAAATATTCACCTAGATTCGTCAATTCTAAATTTCAAAGTTTATTTGATTTAGTCCCTGCACCAAAAAATAACTAAACAACATTTTCATCAACCAAGCACCATAGATTTAGTTACCACTCATCATCATCATACAAATGATGGTCAAATGCATGCTCAAATAGTTTATTGAAATAAACACAAAGTAGTGTTAGAGGAAGCTTAGGAATTTCTTGATGGAAGCTTTAAAAAGGATAATGGCAACAACAATAAAGGTGAAAACACAACTAAAGTTAAAAATTTTTTGCTTTTGAAAGTAAACAAGGCTGCAATATATTGAAGGATTTGACGTAAAATCAAATACAAAGTAAACTTGAGTACTAAATTGTAAAGAAAGTGAAAAGTTATAGTAAAAACTAACTAAACTATCAACCAAACAAATGAAGCTAAAAAAAGTAAATGATCTAAACCTATAAATGGAGAAGAAGCTAACAACTAAGCTAAAAAGATAAAAGAAAGTTGGCTCCTCTTAGTTTACAGCCAAAAGAGTCTTTTAACAATTGAGAAAATCAACCCTAACAATGACAAAATTGCCCTTAAAATGTGTGTGTTGACTTGGGTTGGTGTTGGAAAAAAGACTACCACTGCAACATTTTTCTCCGAGTTAGGCAGTAGTGTCGTGACATCCTTGGTGATGACCACGATTTATTCACTTCAATGATATCGCGACCTTAGAAGCTCGATGTCGTGACTTTGGGCTCAATGTCATGACACCACTCCCTTAATGTTGTGAATCTGTCAATAGTCAGGTCCAGGTTGATTTCTTGTTGAAGTCTTGTACTCTCGAGGCAAAGAACATTGGAGTTGCAACATCCATAGCATCAATGTTGCAACACCCACATTGAATTTTTTTTCCTCAAGGTCGGGCTATTTTTGTCTCCCTACACCAACTCAAACAGATCTTTAGGTTTTTCATAGCACCATTTTGCCAATTTGGGTCTCAAAATAAGTAAAACTAAGTAAAAACAATTATCAATGATAAAAACTAGAAGTTAAAAAAAGTATGTAAAAGACTCTCGTAAATTGCTAGAGAATAAGCTCTTCAAGTATTTTGGAGAGCCTAATTTGATATATCAAATTATGACAGATCAAGGAGCAAATCCCGAGAAAATAATATTGCTCTCTAGGTGGAAAAAAATGTGCCTATTGAGACTGGAATAACTTTAAATGATCTATAGGAATATATTGCCTTATTTACCAAGAATTTCAACAAAGTATTTAAATCCAAACATAGCCAGAGGTTTGAAAAGTTTAAAAACACTCAAAAAAGGAAGTCTAAAAGATTCATTATCAAGGATAAGCCATCCAAGAATAAGAAGAAAGGAATACAGTGTCATGAATGTCATGGATTAGGTCACATTCAAGCAGAATGTGTCAATACCTTGAAGAAAAAAGAAGAAGAAGTCCTTTTGTGTCACTTGGAGTGATGAGTCCAACAGGGAATCAAAATATAATGAACTTTTGAGCAATTGTATTGCTTTCACCACTAAATCCAACATAGAGAAAAGTACTTGTGATGAGCCCATAGAAAAACTATCTAACGTCGAGTTTTTGAAAAATTAGAAGACTATGCTTGACATATTGTAGATGGTTTGTGATGTTAACTTACGATTACTTAATGAGAATAATAAGCTTAAAGAAGAAATTCAAAATTTGAGAAATGAAGTGAAGGAGAAAGAAAGCCTACTTCCTACTATAATAAGCAACCATAAGAAGACACAAAAAGAGCCTGCTAGGGAGATGCTTTAGAAATTAACTTAATGAGTGGGAAATTTCATGAAATTCTGGTTATAGGAAGAGGAAACCCTAAAAATAGAGGTTTGGGATATATTGAATAGAAAAGGGGAAGTAGTGGTAGAAAGTAGTGGGAAAATGTTCTACCACAACCAAAATGGTCAAAGTTGAGAAGAAAAGTAAATGTTAAATACAAGATGATATGTCATTATTGTGGTGGCTCATGACATATTAAACCAAGATGCTACAATATGCTTCATAATTTAAGATGGAAGCAAGTAGAGCCTGCACTTGTGCCTACTAGAAATAACACTAACCAAACTAAAAAATTCACATGGAGAAAAAAGGATTAGAAATGTTTACTTGTGGTACACAAATCTTTGGAAGTAGATGTTGATAATGTTTGATACTTTGATAGGGGTTTTTCAAGCCATATGACTGGTAAAATTCAATACTTATTTGACTTTGATGATTGTGATACTGAATGTGTGACATTTAGAGATGGAAATAAGGGTTGAATTCTTGGAAAAGAAAGTTTAGTTGTATTTGGTTTACCTAAGCTAACCAATGTTTTCCTTGTTGATGGTCTGAAGGCTAGTCTCATTAATATTAGTTAGTTATGTGACTAGGGCATACTTGTTAACTTCACCAAAAATAGTTGTTGTGCCATTACTAAAAGAGGAGAAAAAATTATGGAAAGGGCCAGAACTCTCAACAATTTTTATAAGGTTATACAGTTATCCTAAGGAAACAAAGTTGGTGTTACTTAAATTGAGCTATAGAATGAAAAGCTCGATCACATCCTAGCAGTATGTGGAGGCTATATCAAATGCAAATAACACAAGGAGTCTCATAAAAAAATGTAATTGGTTCAAAGCGCTGCACCATTGGAACTTTTCCATATTGATCCCATTAATCCAATATAGACCAAAAGTATAGGTGTTGAGAAGTATATCTTAGTTTGTGTTGATGATTACTCACGTTAACTTGCATACGATTTCTGAGGGAAAATTAGGTACCTTTGAAGAGTTTCAAAAATTGTGTAAAAGATTTATGAATGAGAAACGCAGGGCCACTGATACCATTATCAAAATTAGATGTGACCATTTTAGATAGTTTGAGAATGAAGAATTTGTTGATTATTGTGAGGAAGAAGGCATTAAACATGAGTTCTTTACAGCAAAAACACCTCAACAAAATAGTGTTGTTGAAATAAAAAATAGGACAATTCAAGGGATGGCTCGTGTTCTTCTCAATAGTAAAAACATTACTTACAAGTTTTGGGCAGAAGCTATCAACACAATAGTATACATTATCAATCATGTGCATTTGAATCCAAAGACACATATGACTTACTACAAGTTATAGAGAGAAAGGAAACCTAATGTCGATTACTTTCATATCTTTAAAAGTATTTGCTACATACTAGAGGATAGAGAGTATCAAGGAAAATTCAGTTCCAAGAGTGATGAGGGAATATTTTTAGGATACTCATAAACCAACAAAGTTTATCGCGTCTACAAAAAAAATATCAAAAGGTAATGGAATATTTTAATGTTCTTATTGATGATGAACATACTCGAGTAAAAGATGTAGATGAAGAAGAATGTGCAGCTCAAGTGGTTCCAGATCTTGTGCCTACTCCTGATGGCACGAATCATGAAATTTAGAAATTAGAGACGAAAACATGTGCTGGAGATGATATATGAGCCAACCAATGATGAGCACTTGGAACTTTGAGCAAGTGTCAAGAAAAATTATCCAATCGATGATGTAATAAGTGACATTATTGATGGTATGAGAACCAGACCAAATTATAAAGATATGGTTAGGTCCGCTTGTTACACTTCAAAAGTTGAACCAAAAAGGGTGGAAGAAGGCCTGCTTGATACAGACTGGATACAAGTTATACAAGAACTCCAACAGTTCAAAAAAAAATTATATGTGGCAGATGGTGCCAAGATCAATTAAAGGCAATGTCGTAGGAACAAAATAGATATTCAAGAATAATACAGATAAAAATGGAGTGATAATACGCAATAAAGCAAGGCTAATAGCTTAAGGTTGTACATAGGTTGAATGAGTTGACTTCAATGAAACATTTGCTCCAGTAGCTTGATTGAAGGCATTAGGTTATTGCTTGCACTAGCTACACAGTTCAACATCAAGCTTTATTAGATATATGTAAATAATGCATTTCTCAATGGTTTTGTAACACCCCTTACCCGTATCCGACGTCAGGACAAGGTTTGAGGTGCCGGACTTAAACATAAACATTCATACCAAACCGGGTAATAAAAATGTGTCCAATTTAAAACCATTCATACATATGCATATTGTCCCTTACACAAGTCTACGAGGCTCAAAACATACATTGGGAAAACCGAGGAATTTTGGAACTTTTAAAACACTTAAAAAATTTTCTTGTTTTGGAGTGTCACACACCAGTGTGGGTAGGCCGTGTGGTCTCACATGCCCATGTGGCTTGGGACACACCTGTGTCCTTAGCCCGTGTAACTCTCTGTTTATGACATTATCAACAAAATAGGGTCACACGGCCAAGTCACACCCTCGTGTGCTAGGTCGTGTGGCAAATTTAAGTTTCATGAATTTTCATAAATAAGTTGTAGACTTTACACGGCCTGGGCAGACGCCCATGTCCTAAGGTCGTGTCCTTTACATGGCTGAGACACATGGCCGTGTCTCATGTTCGTGTGTTTACTATTGGGCATTCTGTTTCTTAAAACTAAGGTGCAGGGGACACACGGCCGAATCACATGTCCAATGGGGCGAACCGTGTGTCACACACGGCCTAGACACATGTCCGTGTGTCTACCCGTATGGACAACTTTGAGACTATTTTCTAAGCTAATTTCCACCCTTATGTGCTCAAACACATACATAATTTCAAGGGCATTTAACATGGCATAATTAAGTGCTTAAACATCATCAATTAAGTCATGTTCATGGCAACACCATATCGACTTATAGACGTTCATGTTACCATACCTTGTTAAGCCAAGTTTATCAAATCACATGTAATATGTAACATCGATTTACTCTATTTTTACACATTCATATCTTACCATGCCATTTACTCACGATTCCATCATCAACATCCTTGATCACATTCACAATTCAACCATGCCAAACGATTTTAATGTATGACCTTAGCACATGCATGGATATATGACTAGGTTTACACTCCAATAATCAATATGAACCATATCTCATGGCATATACAAAATGAATAGTCAAGTCATTATTAGCCAGCACATTGGGCTAAATTAATATGACACATAAAAAAAAGACCAAGTCCCCTATACATGCCATATTCAAAATATCAAAACCAATTGTACCCAAATGACTAAGTTGATAGTGTGATCAATGCTCCGACGACTTTAGATTCCTGAGATAGTTTGACCACACTATAAGCAATGGGTAAGCTTTAAGCTTAGTAAGTTTGCATGTAAATAATAAACAACATTAAACATGATATAACATACACATAGCATATTATAAATTTGCACATAATCATCAAATGATTATAGGCATATCTTACTCATTTGCATCCTTATCGATAATGCATCATAAATCGAGCTCATTTCCAATGAGTTTTGCATACATACCTGTACCACTTCATAATGTAATCATAGCCTTTCACATCATTAACATAATCTTTAAATTACCCGTTGAACCACTTGGAATGCTAAAGGATACCCGGGAAATCTTGTACACATAGTAAGATGCCAATGCCATTTCCCAGAGTACACATGATAATGCATCATAAATCGAGCTCATTTCCAATGAGTTTTGCGTACATACCTGTACCACTTCATAACGTAATCATAGCCTTTCACATCATTAACATAACCTTTAAATTACCCGTTGAACCACTTGGAATGCTAAAGGATACCCAAGAATTCTTGTACACATAGTAAGATGCCAATGCCATATCCCAGATATGGTCTTACACGATGTCCCGTATCAATGCCATGTCCCAAACATGGTCTTACATGAAATCATGTATCGATGCCATATCCCAGATATGGTCTTACACGAAATCACACATAACCTAATGTCATGACATTTGTATCCTATTTATTCCTAAGGTTCAACCGGGAATTTTATCACATCGAATCTTCGTCGAACGTGCTCATAACAATAATCAAACAATTCATGCAATATCAAATAATAAATGCATAATATAAAGTTGCATGATTTGCACACAAACTTACCTCGATACAAAATATGGACAACTAATTCGATCTAGTCCAAAATCTTGTTCTTTCCTCGGTCTAAGTCCGGACTCTGTTTTTCTTCATCTATAATAGAAAATTTAGCTCATTTAATCATCACATATTCAAATCAGTCCAAAAACCATACTTGGGAAAAATTATAGTTTTTCTCCTAAACTTTCATGTATTTTCAAATTAGTCTCTAGGCTCGTAAAATGAAATGTACTCATTTTCTTTGTTACCCAAGCCTAGCCAAACCTATATCACGCTTATACTAGCCCACATTTTTCATCAAATCATATTTCTACTACTCATTTTTACAACTTTTACAAATAAGTCTTTTTAGGTGTTTTCATGAAAAACCATTTAGTAAAAGATGTTTATAACACATAAAACTTTCATATTCCTCCATTAAACATCAAAATACATGCATGTCACACATGGGTAAGTTTTTGAACATGAACCCTAGCTCAAAATAATTGTAGAAATAGTTAGATCGATTGATGACAACTTCAAAAATGTAAAAAACATTAAAAATGGGGCTAGGATGCACTTACTATCAAGCTTGGAAAGTGAAGAAACCCTAGCTATGGAGAGCTTCAAATTTTTGGCCTGAGATTGAAGAAGATGAGCAAATTTTGCTTCATTTTTCCCTTTTTAATCTTTTAATTACTAAATGACCAAAATGCCATTTTTACTAAACTTTCAATTTTTACCTATCCATGCTTATTTTTTTCCACAAAATTAGAAATTGGACAAATTACTATTTAAGGACTTATAATTAATAATTCATGGCAATTTCATGCTTAAAGCTTCTAGAACTCGCATTTTGCAACTTTTGCAATTTAGTCCTAAATGTCAAATTGGAATTTTATCAATAAAATTTCTTCATGAAATTTTCACACAATCATGAAAACATATCATAGTCCTCAACACATTCATAAAATAATTATTTCTACTTCAGATTTGTGGTCTTGAAACCACTATTTCGACTAGGCCCAATGTAACGCCCTAAAATTTGGGCCTAGAAGTTTTGGGTTTTGAGCATAGGGACAGTGAGAAGGTTGCACTTAAGTGATTAGTTGTGCAATTTAGTGTCAGAATGGGCCTGCTGGTCTGGTGGTAGATTGTATGTTAGTGTACCTTGAGGTTCTGGGTTTCAACCTTCTTGCGGGGCGTTTTGTGGAACTATTTTTATTTTTGATGATTGATAATTTAGTTTAAGTTTTTAATTGATTTGAATTTATAATTTTTCATTTATTTTTATTTTGATTCTTATTATTTATTTTTGTTTTTTCATGATTTCTTTCTCTCCTATTTTCTTTCCCTATTATTTTTCTACTATTTGTTTTTTTAAAAAGTGATTCGAAAAGAACGTGTTGTCTTCGATTGCTGGAAGTACGCTCCTCTGCCATCTTCTTCATCGTCGAAGCAGGTGTGGGTTCCCAACTTTTTCCTTTCTAATCATGAATCCCAATCTGACTTTGTGAATAGTCAATTGAGGATGGAATATCGTTGTTTTATGGTTGAATTGTGTGAGATTTTGTATATTTTTTATCTAGTGTGATTTGAGAAGTGTTTCAGGGTTGGAAATAGTGTTTTTGGGGATGTTTCAGAGAGGATTCATGACATCTCCAAAGGCCACACGAGTCTTTACCGTGGCACACGGCTGTGTGGATTTGGGAATTAGGGTTCCGGCTAATTTTGGATGTCACACGGCCTGGCCACACGACCGTGTGTTTGATTCGGGCTTAGGGATTCCACACAAGCGCGTTATGGGATGTCACACGGTCGTGTCTGCCCTACACCTAAATAAGTGAAATGAAACAGTGAGTTACACGCCCTGCTCATACGGCTGTGTCTATGCTTCACACGGGTGTGTGCCTCTATCACACGATCGTATGCTACCCTACATATGGGCGTTTGGACCCCCACACGGCCTGGAGTGTCCCACACAGTTGGAGCACACGGACGTGTGGCCCTATCTAACCATTGTTTTTAGGTCAAAGTTACTTGTAATTGCTGCTCTGTATGATCTAACCCTTGGTTAAGCTCTAGTGAAGGTATTTTCGACTCTGATATGAGTTTGAATAATGTGTTATTTGTGATTGGGTATGTGACATGTTTGATTCTGAGCCCGATTAACTGGGTGAGTGTGTGTACAACTGGTTCTGTCTGATTGATTGGATGTGAATGTCTGCTTCTGATTAATTATCTGAGACTAGTATTCTGCTTGTGTACATCTAACTGCATACATACATACATATGCATAAACTATTTTGGGCAGGATTGTGAAGAGAAAGGAGTTTGATCTGATCTGCAGCTGCTCTGCTAGTTATTACTGATAGCCCCTAGTACCCAGTGGGTCGTGGGTGTTCCCAATACCCTGAGGGTCATGGACATTACTGATAATGGTATAGCAGATTACCACCTTGCACTGTACTGCATGTACGTTAGCTATACTACGTACCACTATCTGATCTGCCAGTTTATACTACACGTCTGTACCGCGGTTTACTGATTGCACAATACATTTTATACGCTAGCTTTGCTGCATAATATATCTGATCTGGCAGTTCATACTGCATGTCTATACCGCGGTCTTCCACATGGAACTATACAGCTTACTGATAGCCCCTATTACCCAGAGAGTCATGGGCAGTCCCAATTCCCTGAGGGTCGAGGACAATGCTGATGTCCATCGTTGCAGGACAACCCGGGATGACATCATATGGAGTGTAGGGTTGGATGGATGGGTTGATTATATCCCCACTTGAAGTGATTGGTTGGAAGAGCTTACAGCTCTATTGAGGTGTGATGCGGGACGGAGATGGTGTGTTGGCTGGATGGGTAGGTTATTTTATAACTCATTTGCGCTCATATTCATTTGATTGTATCTGTGTGACTGAATGTGACTGTACTGCTTGATAAAGATATCCGAATGATATGATTGACTGAACGTGATACTGTATTTGGATGTGATTGACTTATTGACTGTAGGGCACTAGTGCCTAAGAGGATTCTGTAGATATGATTGCTACTGTTTGAATGGATAGTTACTGAGAGGGACTAAGGCTCCAACTGAAAACTGATACTGATTCTGGAAATGGGTTTAGGCCCAATTTGTGACTTCTGGGAATTACCGTTACTATGTATGACAGGGTCATATGACTATAAGGTAACATATGGTCTGTATTTGTTTTAGTCGGTCTGTAAGCATGTTCTTTTTCCGAACTGCTTCTGGTTTCCTGGTTTCCCTTCTGTAGTTTAATTGGTTAGATCTCACACTGAGCTCGAGTAGCTCACCCCCTCTTCTGTTTTCTTTTTCAGGATGAAGTTTATGTTGCTCAACCAAAAGGATTTGAAGATCCTGAATATCTTAAATTGTGTACAAACTTCATAAAGTTCTTTATGGCTTGAAGCAAGCACCTCGAGCCTAGTGCAAGTGTTGGGAAATGTACCCATGTTGTAGTAAACATGTGATTGTTTTCTATATATTTGAACGATGAATAAATAAATTTCACATTTACTGTTATGTCTTTTGTATTTTTGTCTTGAATATTTTGCATGCATAGCAAAATTGTGGCAAGTAAATATTAGCTCATTGATTGGCTAAGTTTAATCTGATGATAAGTGGCATTGTAAGAATGTTTACATTGTGAGAAAGACAACTTACTTCAATAGATAAGCTAAACGAGTTCTTAATCCCTTAATAAAATCAAAGTGAGCATTTGGTTTAAATATTGAGAAGGGTTATTATGTCGTCTACAATTTTAATTGAGGAGATGGCTAGTCTTGGCTATCGGAGCAGTTGACTCTACGGGTAAAGACATAGATGTATTCATTGCCATGAAGATACATTGGAATCGACCTAAGATAAATTAATTCTGAATCTGTTTGTAAATTAATTCATTTGTGACATTCAAGGTGTAATTTACCTAAATACTGAGTTAGTCACTAACCATACGCATGTAATTCATGTGCTTTGATATAAGTAGAGACTTACGCTCTAAAGATGATGAAGCTAATAGTCGGTATGTTGGGAACATGACTTGTGTATGGCATGAATTTACTAACAATAGTGGAATTCATAGCTCAATTAAATAGTTAACAATATCTTTTCATTGGCATTGTGTGGATTGATAAATATGGAACGTGGCCATGGGTTGCTAGTTCTCGAATGAACAATTTATTAGAAGGCATAGAGTTACATTTGTTATTGCTCAAATATATGTAAATGACATGATTTTTGAATCTATTTTAGTACTGTGTAGAAATACATTTGTTAAAATGATGAAAGAGTTTGATATGAGTATGGTTGGAGAACTATCGTATGTTCTAGGATTTTAGATAAAACAACCTGAAAATGAGATATTCTTGTCACAAGAAAAGTATGTTAGAAACCTCATGAAGAAATTTGGGATAGATAGAGCCAAGCCTATTCGAACACCAATGTCAATAAGTGAGAAATATGCACAAACTTAGGGAGAGTGCCAGTTAATTCAAGTACCTATCGAAGCATAAGTGGTAGTCTATTGTACTTGATTATTAGCAGACCAAATTTGAGCTGTAGTGTAGGAGTTTGTGCTCGATATCAATCAAATCCCAATGAGTCACATGTCAAAGTTTTGAAACATATTCTCAAGTACGTGTTTGGGACACTTGATTTTGGAATTTGGATGTCTAAAGATAGTGCTATAAGCTTTGTAGGTTATAGTGATGCAGACTGTGTAGGGAATGTTGGTAACAGGAAAAACATATCTGGTGGTTGTTTCTATCTCCACTCTAATCTTGTTTCGTGGTATGGTAAGACCCAATCATCCATTTATTTACCATAAGTCGAGGCAGAGTACATTGTAGCTGGTAGTTGTTGCTCACAACTATTATAGATAAAGCAAATGATGACGAACTTTGGAGTGGCACTATCGGTGGTCACTGTCTACTATGATAATTCAAGTGCCATCAACATTTCAAAGAATCTTGTCTTGCACTCAAGGATAAAGCACATTGACATTCGACGCCACTTCATTCATAAGCTTGTGGAGAATGGAACAATACACCATGTCAAAACTGAAAATCAACTTGTTGGCCTCTTTACTAAAGCACTTGATGCAATGATCAGTTTTTTAACATCACAGCAATAATGTGCAAGCGTACACTGTTGGTGCAAGTATAGTAGACAGATGTGAGTCTGTCAGATATCAATCCCACAGGGATAGTTGTCTTTTGTCTATTAATGTCGGTACAATAACTAGATAGAAACAAGATAAATTGTGAGGATAGTTGTCAAAGTAATAACTTGAAAACACTAAAATAAAATATGATAATGATAAACTGGGATCCTCAACATGAATATTCAGCAGAATACTAAGTGCTTACAAGGTATAAAAGGATAGATGATTTCGAGGCAATAAATTTCAACATATATCTTACCAAACGTTACTCCTCTATTTAATTTGAGACTTAAACATGCATATTAACCCCACCTTTTGATGATGGCAATATGGTACTATTAAGAACAAGTTGACTAAATTTCTCTAATCCTCACTTAACATCCGTTGTAATGTTTGTTGGCTCAAACTGTCACTGCACTTTCCAGTGTCAGTGACTGCAATAATACTTCCGTGTTAAGAAACATTCAAACCCTATGATTAAACAATAAAAGCAAGATTGAATACGATAGCATTTAACCAAGAATGCATATGTACTTCCATACAAACAAAAAATAGAGTCACTAGCATTTAGAAAGAAATAAGAAAGAATCGAGTGGAGAATACTATTTCCAGACAACTCGACTGAATCTCTCTATTCCCTCTTGTCTCGCACTTAGGTTTCCTTGTCAGAAGTTAATCTACATCAATTTTCATGTTGGCTCACCCGTGAGAGGCTTAAGCTGCCATAGCCGCAAGCTTCAAGGTAGGATGAAAAAGATGATGGTCAAGAAAAAGCTCTCCCCACTTTTTTTTTTCTTCTCACGTCAACCTTTTATGTCCTCCTCCAACAGTATAAGTGTCTTTTCCTCAGAAGCTAAACTTTTTCTTGTTGATCAAACTATTGAAAATATTGTTGAGAATGTGTCTAAAAATTGAAACTAGTCCATCTGCTAATGAGTTTGTTACTAATATCATGGAGCCTGATATTGTTGCTAATAATGCTTCTATTGAGAAACCTCATTTTGAGTTATTAGGGGAAGAAATTGATGACGTAGTGGTAATTGGGGTGTCCACTTGAGAGCTAATATTTGAAGCAGAAAGGGGTATTGATTCCATATCATTTGTAACAGCCCAATTTTGGGGGCTAGTCAGAATTGTGATCTCGAGACCACAAATCCAGATTCAACTAAAATATTTTATCATTATTTTGGAATCATTGCACTTTTATATTAGTGTACGAAAAATTTGGTGAGTTAATTTTGATGTTTGTGAGCCCAATTGTAAAAAAAGGGACTAAATTACATAAAGTGAAAAAGTCCTAATTTGATAGCTAAAGGTGTTATTTTATTAGAGAATAAAAATTGAGGGATTTTAAAGGGCAATTAGACCCTTAAAAGAAAGCCTAGCCGACCATAGAGTCAAGATGAGACAAAATTTTCAAATTTGGTGAGTTAGGTGGCTTATTTTTTACTAAAATAGAAATAAAGGAAGGAAGGATGATATCATCCCTTTTTCATCTTCTTTCTTTACCAAAAATCAGCCATTAAAGGGGGTTTGAAAACTTAAAATTTTCAGCAACTTGAAGCACTCACAAGTAAGTGATTTTCATGTCCATTGTTGATGATTTTTGTATTTTTGAGACCCTTGAAGCATAAGCTTTCAAATGAGGGGTCTATTTTGCAAAATGGTTGAAAGTCTAGTGTTTTGACATGAGAGTATTTAGGGTGTTTTCTGAAATTGTATGGAAGAAAATGAGTCTTGGGTGTCTTCTAAACAACTTTTGTGAAAGGTGTTAGCATGAAAACACCTAATAGGACTAATGGGCATAAGTTGTAAAATAGATAATAAATGTGTGAAATAATGGGAATTTGGAGTTGCTATAAAAGTCAAAGAGGTTCGGCTAGTCTTGAGAAATAAAGAAATTCGATAAAAATCGATTTTCGGGCCTAGGGGTAAAATGGTCATTTTTTAAAAGTCTAGGGGCAAAATGGTCATTTAGCCCAATGATGAATTGTTGAGTGCTTAGGTTGATAAAGCGACTTAATAAGTACATTTTTTTATTATAGATCAAGAAATACCGAGTCCGAACCTAGACTGGGGGAAAGCCAAGCAAACCGACTAAATTGGTTAGTCGCCACATTTTGTAATCCGAGGTAAGTTTTATGTAAATAATACAACTACATTGTTAATTATATGTGCTTGAATTATTACAGCATAAATTGCTTGATTGTGAAATTGAGAATGTATAATGATAAATGAGACAGTAAAATTGTCGTTGAAACCTTAGGAAGTAAATCAGATGTTCATGCCATGACATTTGGGTCATTCGTGTGTGAGCTAGCGTAAGACATGTCTAGGACATGCATCGGCCAATTATGAGAGCCAGTGTAAGACCATGTCTAGGAAATGGCACCGGCATTGAGACGAAGGCTAGTGTAAGACATGTCTAGGACATGCATCGGCCTCGAGACGTAAACCAGTGTAAGACATGTCTGGGACATGCATCGGCTACGTGATGATAGTTAGTGTAAGACCATGTCTGGGACATAGCATTGACTTGAGATATGAGACAGTGTAAGACCGTGTCTAGGACATGGTACAGGCACCTTACCCTATGCTTGAGGCCTATGTAATATCCGGTAGTATTCCGAATGGTTCAATGGTGAGAGTTATGTTCTTAACCTAATGAGGAAAGTATAACCGTGTTGTAAGTGGTACAGGTACCTAATTGGCACGTATGAGATATGAGTTCAATATATAATATGTGACTTGTATGGATGGTAATGAGTAAGTTATGCTTATGCCTACCTTGATGTTATGAGCATGTTGATTATTGATAAATTTTCGTTGTATACTTACTTATATGCAACTTACTAAGCTGTTATGCTTACTCCCTTCCTTTTTCATTTCCTTACAGTGCCACCTAACTAGCTCAAGGATCACTGAAAGTCAGAGAGATCGATCACACTATCAACCGAAGCATTCGGTATAGTTGGATTTATATTTTTGAATATAACATGTATAGGACTTAGACTTTATTATTTTGTGTCATTGAGGTTTGACCATATGTATTGGGTTGGGTTGGAAACCCTTCAATTTGTATTAAGCCTTGATGATGGATAACATTTATTTTGAATTTATAAAAGATGCATTATCATGGTTGAATGAATGTCTATTGTGGCTGATTTGGTTATAGGAATTATGCTTATTTTGGTATTGGTTGGTATTTGTATAGAATTGCATATGTAAGGGTGGTAATATGGCTTGGTAAATACCCTTATATTGTCCACACGGGTAGGCGCATGGGCGTATGTCTAGGCTGTGTGTGACACACAGTCTACCCCATTGGCGTGTGGTCCAGCCGTGTGTTCCCTGCACGTAAAAATTTTAAGTCAGTATGCATGATAATAAACACACGGGGCATGTGCCTTGGCTGTGTGACATTTTAGGGTTGCTGACGTCAAAAATAGAATGTCCATGTTTTTGCACATGGGCTAGTACACGGGCGTGTCATGGCCGTGTGAAAGACACGGGCCAAGCACACGGGCGTGTGCTAAGCCAAGTGGAAACCTCTATAAGTGTGCATTTAAAATAAATTTCACATGAGTGGAGGACATGGGCATGTCCCTATATTGCTTAGGCCGTGTGAGCCACACGGACCATCAACACGACGATGTTGAATTGGCCACACGGGCGTGTACCCCTTTCACACGGGTGTGTGGCCCTATGTCAAGTGACATTTTTCTATAGTTGGAAAATGTACCCGAGTTGGTTTCGAGTAATTTACGATGTGTGTTTTGGGCCTCGAAGGCCCATATTAAGGATATGCTGATAAGTTTGAGAAAGTTTTAAATTTTCCAAGTTTTAGAGACTCAGAAATAGTTGTAAGCAAGAGTTTAAGTGAGGTAACACCTCGTATTCCGTCACGGTGTAGGATCGGGTATGGGGTGTTACATTTAATGGTATCAGAGTATGGTTTAGTCGGTTCTAGGACTAACCTAGCGAGAGTACGAGTCTAGCTATACATGCCATAATTATATATTGATAGTGTGACGACTTCTGACAATTATAAATTGTATTTTCATATAGTAAATGGATCCTGATAGAGTTACGGCAGATGACGTGGAGAGTAACGCGCCGACTCCTGCTGAAGGAACAGCGCCAGTTGAGAGTGAGCCCGTGACTGTGGGCCAAGGCGGAGGGGCTAAAGAAGCCTATCTTCGAATGATAGATGCTTAGTACACGGAGTTCGTCCATATGAACCCGAACACTCCACCTTCCTCACCTCCTTCGATCCCTTAGTATGTCTCAGTAGCTCCGTAAGTCGCGGACATGTTTAGGAGGGAGAAACGTCCAGTGGATAAGATTCAAAAACAAGAGGCTGAGGAATTTTAGGCTAGTATAAATGATGACCCAAAAATAGTAGAGTTTTGGTTGGAAAATACCATTAGGGTATTTGATGAACTATCATGCACTCCTGAAGAGTGTGTGAAGCGTGCAGTGTTAGTCCTACGGGATTTGGCATATCAGTGGTGGAATACTATCGTATCCATTATACCGAGAGAGAGAATCACTTGGGAATTCTTCCAGGAAGAATTTCGAAAGAAGTATATTAGCCAGAGGTTCATAAACCAGAAAAGGAAGGAATTCCTAGAGTTGAAGCAAGGTAGTAGGACAGTGACATAGTACGAACGAGAGTTTGTGAAACTTAGCAAATATGTGAGGGAGTGCGTGTCCTCAGAAGCCGCTATATGTAAAAGTTTGAAGATGGTCTAAATGAAGATATCCGAGTGTCCTCAGAAGCCGCTATGTGTAAAAGTTATGTATAGACTATAGACAGCTCAATAAGGTAACGGTGAAAACAAGTATCCTGTGCCAAGGATAGATGATTTATTCGATCAGTTGAAGGGAGCCACGATGTTCTCCAAGATAGAATTGAGATATGGTTATTATTAGTTGAGAGTTAAAGAGCAAGATGTACCAAAGATTGTTTTTTAGACGAGGTACGGGCATAATGAGTTCCTCGTCATGCCTTTTGGTTTGACTAATGCCCCGGCGGTGTTTATGGATTTGATGAATCGACTGTATTTGGATAAGTTTGTAGTCGTTTTTTTGATGACATATTGATTTACTTGCGTGATGAGGGTGAACACATGGAGCATTTGAGAACTGTATTACAGACCTTGAGAGACAAGAAATTGTACGCCAAGTTCTATAAGAGTGAATTTTGGCTTAAAGAGGTCAGATTTCTAGGACATATTGTGTCGGGTAATGGGATTAGAGTTGACCCAAGCAAGATCTCGGTTATTGTTGGGTGGAAACCGCTAAGGAATGTGACTGGGGTTTGAAGCTTTTTGGGATTGGCCGGATATTATAGATGATTTGTAAACAGATTCTCTATGATATCTACACCGATAACTAGGCTGCTGCAAAAAGATGTCATGTTTGAATGAACTGAAAAGTGCCAGCAGAGTTTTAAGAAATTAAAGGCTTTGTTGAACGAAGCCCCAATGTTAGTGCAACCTAAGTTTGGCAAGGAGTTTGTGATATATAGTGACGCCTCCTTGATGGTTTGAGGTGTGTACTTATGTAAGAAGGTAAGGTTATAGTCTATGCCTCAAGACAACTTAAGCCACACGAGAGAAATTACCCGACCTATGACTTGGAACTAGCAGCTATAGTATTCGCATTAAAGATTTGGAGACACCATTTGTACGGTGAGAAATGCTGAGTATTCACCGATCATAAGAGTATTAAGTACTTGATGACTCAAAAGAAGTTGAACTTATGGCAACGATGATGGTTAGAGCTATTAAAAGATTATGAGTTGATTATCGATTACCACCCAGGAAAGGTGAATGTGGTCGCTGATGCATTGAGTAGAAAATCATTATTTGAGTTGAGAGCATTGAATGCCAATTTGGCATTGTTAGATGATGGTTCGGTTCTGGCAGAGTTGAAAGCTATATCGATGTTTTTGCAAGAAATCCGTGAAGCCAAGAATAGTGACAAAGATTTGCGAGTTAAGAGAACTCAGTGTGAGTCGGGGATTGAATCAGATTTTTGGATTATGTCTAATGTTCAAAGATATGGTTTGTGTACCCAAGGACAATGAGCTTATTTAGAAGATTCTACGAGAAGCGCATAGTGGTTGTTTGTTTGTACACCCTGGTAGTGTGAAAATATACAATGACTTGAGGAAAGTGTACTGGTGGTCAGGGATGAAAAGAGACATTTCAGTATTCGTTTCCAAATGTCTAGTGTGTCAGCAAGTGAAGGCTGAACACCAAGTTCCTTCGGGTTTACTTCAACCTATCACGATCTCTGAGTGGAAGTGGGATCAGATTACCATGGACTTCATAATGGGTTTGCCATTAACCTCGAAGAAAAATGATGTTGTTTGGGTTATCGTGGATAGGCTAACAAAGTCGGCACATTTTATACCAGTGCGTACCGACTACTCCCTTGAGTGATTGGCCGACTTGTATATTTCCGAGATTGTGAGGCTACGCAGGATACCGTTGTTGATTATTTTGGATAGGGATCCGAGATTTACGTCGAGGTTTTGAAAAAAGTTACAAGAGGCTTTGGGGACTAAGTTGAGTTTTAGCATGGCATTTCACCCGCAAACTGACGATCAATCGGAAAGAGTGATTCAGATTTTAGAAGATATGTTACGGTGTTGTGTTCTCGAATTTCAAGGTAGTTAGGAAAAGTACTTGCTATTGGTTGAATTTTCTTATAACAACAGTTATCAAGCAAGTTTGAAGATGACGCCTTTTGAAGCTTTGTATGAGCGAAAGTGTCGAATGCCTTTATATTGGACCGAGCTTAAAGAAAGTTAGATTCACGGATCGATTTAGTCAAAGAGACTGAAGAGAAAGTTAAAGTGATTCGTGACTTCTTGAAGGCCGCCTCGGATAGACAGAAATCCTACGCGGATTTGAAACGGAAGGAAATTAAGTTTCAAGCCAGTGACAAGGTATTTTTAAAAGTATCTCCGTGGAAGAAAGTCCTCAGATTTGGTAGAAAAGGCAAGTTGAACCCTCATTTCATAGGACCTTATGTGGTTACCGAGAGAGTAGGGCCAGTTGCCTATCGATTGGATTTGCCACCTGAATTGGAAAAGATTCATGATGTGTTTCATGTGTCCATGCTAGTCGATATAGATCGAACCCTTCGCATGAAGATTTTAGCTTGGGAAGCCAAATAGTTGAGAAGTAAGAGTATAGCACTTGTAAAAGTTTTGTGGCGTAGACATGGAGTCGAGGAAGCCACATGGGGACCCGAGGAGACTATGAGAGATCAATACCCGAACTTATTCACCGATAAGATTTTCGAGGACGAAAATCCCTAAGAGGGGAGAAATTTAACAGCCCGATTTTGGGGGCTAGTCAAAACAGTGGTCTCGGGACCACAAATCTGGATTTGAATAAAATATTTAATCATTATTTTGGAATCATTGCATGTTTATATTAGTGTACGAAAAATTTGGTGAGTTAATTTTGACATTTGTGAGCCCAATTGCAAAAAAAAGACTAAATCGCATAAAGTGCAAAAGTCCTAATATGATAGCTAAAGGTGTTATTTTATTAGAGAATAAAAATTGGGAGATTTTAAAGGGCAATTAGACCCTTAAAAGAAAGCACAGCCGACCATAGAGTCAAGAGGAGACAATTTTCAAATTTGGTGAGTTAGGTGGCTTATTTTTTACTAAAATAGAAATAAATAAAGGAAGGATGATATCATCCCTTTTTCATCTTCTTTCTCTACCAAAAATCAGCCATTAAAAGGGGTTTGAAAACTTAAAATTTTCAGCAACTTGAAGCACTCACAAGTAAGTGATTTCCATGTCCTTTGTTGATGATTTTTGTACTTTTGAGACCCTTGAAGCATGAGCTTTCAAATGAGGGGTCTATTTTGCAAAATGGTTGAAAGTCTAGGGTTTTTCCATGAGAGTATTTAGGGTGTTTTCTGAAATTTTATGGAAGAAATGAGTCTTGAATGTCTTATAAACAACTTTTCTGAAAGGTGTTAGCATAAACATCTAATAGGACTAATGGGCATAAGTTGTAAAATAGATAATAAATGTGTGAAATAGTGGGAATTTGGAGTTTCTATAAGAGTCAAAGAGGTTCGACTAGTCTTGTGAAATAAATAAATTCGATGAAAATCGATTTTCGGGCCGAAGGGTAAAATGGTCATTTCGTAAAAGTCTAGGGGCAAAATGGTCATTTAGCCCAATTGTGAATTGCTGAGTGCTTAGATTGATAAAGTGACTTAATATGTACATTTTGTTATTATAGATCAAGAAATACCAAGTCCGAACCTAGACTAGGGGAAAGCCAAGCAAACCGACTAAATCGGCTAGTCGCCACATTTTGTATTCCGAGGTAAGTTTTATGTAAATAATATAACTACATTGTTAATTATATGTGCTTGAATTATTACAGCATAAATTGCTTGATTGTGAAATTGAGAATGTATAATGATAAATGAGACAGTAAAATTTTCGTTGAAACCTTAGGAAGTAAATCGGATGTTCATGCCATGACATTTGGGTCATTCGTGTGTGAGCTAGCATAAGACATGTCTGGGACATGCATCGACCACATTATGAGAGCCAGTGTAAGACCATGTCTGGGACATGGCATCGGCATTGAGACGAGGGCTAGTGTAAGACATGTCTAGGACATGCATCGACCTCGAGACGTAAGCAAGTGTAAGACATGTCTGGGACATGCATCGGCTACGAGATGATAGTTAGTGTAAGACCATGTCTGGGACATGGCATCGACTTGAGATATGAGCCAGTGTAAGACCATGTCTAGGACATGGCATCGGCACCTCACCCTATGTTTGAGGCCTATGTAATATCCGGTAGTATTCCGAATGGTTCAATAGTGAAAGTTATGTTCTTAAGCTAATGAGGAAAGTATAACCATGTTGTGAGTTGTACAGGTACTTGATTGGTATGTATGAGATATGAGTTCAATATATAATATGTGACTTGTATGGATGGTAATGAGTAAGTTATGCTTATGCCTACCTTGGTGTTGTGAGCATGTTGATTATTGATAAATTGTCGTTGTATACTTACTTATATGCAACATACTAAGCTGTTATGCTTACTCCCTTCCCTTTTCATTTCCTTACAGTACCGCCTAACTAGCTTAAGGATCACCGGAAGTTAGAGATATCGATCACACTATCAACCGAAGTATTCGGTATAGTTGGATTTATATTTTTGACTATGACATGTATAGGACTTAGACTTTATTATTTTGTGTCATTGAGGTTTGGCCATATGTATTGGCTTGGGTTGGAAACCCTTCAATTTATATTAAGCCTTGAATGATGGCTAACATTCATTTTGAATTTATAAAAGATGCATTATCATGGTTGAATGAATGTCTATTGTGGCTGATTTGGTTATAGGAATTATGCCTATTTTGGTATTGGTTGGTATTTGTATAGAACTACATATGTAAGGGTGGTAATGGGGATTGGTAAATAGCCTTATATTGTCCACACGGGTAGGCGCACGGGCGTGTGTCTAGGCCGTGCGTGACACATGGCATACCCCATGGGCGTGTGGTCTAGCCTTGTGTTCTCTATAGGTAAAAATTTTAAGTCAGTATGCATGATAATAAACACACGGGAAGAGGCACGACCATGTGTCTTAGCCATGTGAAGGGCACGACCTAGCACATGGCCATGTGCCTTGGCCGTGTGATATTTTGGGGTTGCTGACATCAGAAATAAAATTTCCATGTTTTTGTACATGGGCTAGTACACGGGCATGTCATGGCCGTGTAAAGGACACGGGCCAAGCACACGGGTGTGTGCTAGGCCGTGTGGAAACCTCTGTAGGTGTGCATTTAAAATAAATTTCACAAGAGTGGAAGACACGGGCGTGTCCTTATATTACTTAGGACGTGTGAGCCACACGGACCATCAACATGACCATGTTGAATTGGCCACACGGGCGTGTACCCCTTTCACACGGGCATGTGCCTTTATGTCAAGTGACATTTTTCTATAGTTGGCAAAAGTACCCGAGTGGGTTCCGAGTGATTTACAATGTGTGTTTTGGGACTCGAAGGCCCATATTAAGGATATGTTAATAAGTTTGAGAAAGTTTTAAATTTGTCCAAGTCTTGGAGACTTGGAAATGGTTGTAAGCATGAATTTAAGTGAGGTAACGCCTTGTATTCTGTCACGATGTAGGATACGGGTATGGAGTGTTACATCATCTGACTCTGATGAGAATGTATTTCTCAAGAAGTTATATCTTGGAGGTATGGCAAAGGCTAAGAGGCCACACATACCAACCTCATCACCTGTAAATAAGTTGTGTCTAAGAAAGAGCACTATTGGTCCCCTATTGAACGTGGAATATGTTTTGCTGCAAATAAAGGGACTAAACATTTCTGACTCCATTCAACACCAACAAGTATATGTTTCTTGCTAGGAAACCTTTTATTAAGGAAAAGAAATAGATGATAAAAGTTTTGGGATAAGAGGATTAATGTTATTCTTTATAATAATGGTCTTTTGCAATTTGTTGCCTTTGTGAAACCTTATGTAATGGATTTTTATGAGTTCTATGCAAATCTGTTGAAAAATACTGATAAACTTTCAAGCAAAATCTTATCATAAGGCTTATGTAAGGGGGAGATGGAATGATTTTGGGTCAGTACAAATTAGAGAAATATTGTTGCATCAATTAACAACTGATTTAGAGGTTGATGAATCTTACGACACCATAGCCAACAGTATTACCAATGATGTTCACCTTACATGCCCCTAAGAAAAAAAAATTAAAAGCCTTCACCTTCGAGCTTACTTATGCTGGTTTGTTTGCTATAACCACAAGGAACTAAATTCCTAACATCCAAAGGAACATAGTCACAAAACCAATGGCCACTTCATTGAGAAAAATCTGTAATGTAGTGTAATCTGATTTGGGAGAGTGATCTGTCATGATTTGATATGTCAGATTAGGCTCCCTATTACACGTAATGAGCTTGTTTCTGAGTAATTTAGGTGTTTTTGTTATGTTTTTACTTACTTCCTGCTATTTGCTTTAATAAGTGAATTAGTGCTCTTTTTATCACTTTTGAGACCTGAAATGGCCAATTGCACCATCAAGGACCTAATGGTTGGTTAGGTTTTCTAAGGAATCATTGGAGGCGCAAACATAAGTGAAACATTGCTTAGAAGTAGCAGTATCATGATATCAATGTCTGGAAGTTGTGATACCCCTGACAATGTTGAATTAAAGAAGAATTGAGGCTTTCCTAGTGATATCGCGATACCTAGCTCCTAAGTACTCCCTCATTTCAAGACTACTGAGGATATCGAGAACCAAGCTTTAAGTATCGTGATATCACTGTCGAAGGGAGACAAAAAATGATCAAAAGGTAGTCTTTGTCCAACATGTCCCCCAATCAAATATGTAACATCCCAAAATAGGGCCTAGTCAGAATAGTGGTTTTGGGACCACAAATCTAACGTTAAAATGTTTATTTTATGATTATTATGAGGTCTAGAATATGAAAATATGCATGTGTTAAAATTTCATGAAGAAATTCTATTTGGAAAATAAAGACCAAATTGAATAATGTGCAAAACTTGGATTCTAGAAGCAATTTGTATGAAATTGCTTTAGATTATTAAATAGAAGGTCTTAAAGATCAATTTTCCCAATTTCTAAGTTTTTGGACAAAAAAGGGCATGTATGGATAAAATTTGAGAGAAAGGGCTTAAGGGCATTTTAGTCATTTGCTTAACTAATGAAATAAAATGGGAAAAAAAGACAAAAATCAGCCATTCTTCTTCCTCATACGGCCGAATTTCTCAAGCCCTCCATAGCTAGGGTTTTCAAAATTATCAATCTCAACAGTAAGTGTTCCCAAACCCTGTTTTTAATATTTTTCGTATTTTTGAAATCCCGGTAGCTTACTCTCTCCATTTCTACCCATATTTTGAGTTAGGATTCATGTATGTAAAGTGACCCATGTGTGACATGTTTATTATTTGATGATTTATAGAAGAATATGAAAGTTGGATGTGTGTTAAACATTTTTTTCTAGGTGATTTTCATGAAAAACCCTAAAAGGACCTTTTTGCAAAAAGTGTAAAATATGTGGTAGAAATGTGAAATAATGGAAAAATGTGGGCTGCCATAAGAGGAAAGAACATTCTGCTAGGCTTGGGTAATGTAGAAAATACATGCATTTCATAAATAATGTGAAAGGTTAGGGGAAAACGGTCATTTTGTCCGGGGTGAAATTTAGACTCGAAAAGTATAATGTGAGGTATTAATAATTCTTTTTTATTTGTATAGACCCTAAGGAACAAATTTCGGAGGTCGATCGAGGGAAACGAAAAGTTTCAAAATAATCGAAACGCGAAACCGAAACGAGTACCAGGTAAGTTCGAATAACTTTAAGTAAACTATTAATATGTCTAATTGCATGTTTTATGAATGTATGATAATTGGTTATAATGATGGCATGAAAATCCATGAAATGTGTTAATAATAATAATATGATAATAATAGTCCCGGTTGAAGTCGAAAGGGAAATTCAATGGATAAACCATGGCTTACATGACTTGAGATCCTGCATGTGTTGCAGAAAAGGATTTAGCCTGGACGGGTAATCTATTGATCTCAAATATAGAAAGGATCTATCCCGAATGGGTGTTTCTTGAGTGATCGAGCCTTCCGAAGAATATGTGTGCATAATGGATTTAGCTCAAACGGGTAATCTGATTAGGGTCTAAATTTAGCCTAAACTGGTAATTAAGATCCGAGCTCATTACGGATGTTTTTCACTACAAGTGATTTAGCTTGGACTGGTAATCCCACCGTAAGATGTGAGGTTCACGGGAGTGCTTACTTGAGATGATCGCTCTTATGATTGATTGTAAATGGAAAATCCATCGAGATTTCCAAGAAACTCAACGGGATTAACATGAGATGTAAAAATGAAATTGTTGGATGATGAGCTCATCTGAGACAAATTACATGGTGTATTGTTATGGGACTAACTTGTTAATTGAGTGCATGTGATAGGGAAACTGTTTCATGCTTGTTGGTTTTATTGCCTGATATGGATCCATGCTAATTAATCGGTAAGTTTACTTTCCAGTTATTCAGGCTTACTAAGCATGTAAATGCTTACCCCTCTCTTTTCCCTGTCTTACAGAGCTTGAGGACTCGTAGAGGTTGGAAGATGGTTGGAGAATCAACAAACTATCATCTTGTCTAGCTTTTGTATATAGATACTTTTATTTTTTTCAATGGCATGTATAGGGTTTTTTTTATTTTGTTATATGTGTCATTTAATTAGCCAACATGAAGGCTTATAAAAGTATACGTGTTCACTTGTATATGGCCAGGGTAATTGACTCATTTTGGTGTAGGTTATTGATCTCAATTTACGTGATAGGTATGTTTTAAATATTTATAATTAATCGTTCTTGAAACTAACTATTATCGTGATGCAGACAATTGTACCTAATGAACAGTAGTATAGTTTTAGCAAGACCGGATTGTCAAACCCAAAGGAACTAAAATTACTAGTAATGACTGTATTTTTATTATCTATCCTAAGAATAAGGGGGTTTTGTTTTAACTAACTAATTAACTGATCTAAGAATTCACAGAGAATAGAATTGGGGGATTACTTTTGAAAAACGATTGAATTAAGACAATACCTAAGGAAAAACCCACCTAGACTGTACTTGCTATTCTGGCTCCGAATCGGACAATTTATTCATTTAACTTGTTCCGTGGAGATCCCTAAGTTATGTTATTATCCCTATTCAAGACTAATAACGTCTAATCCCTAGATTGGATAATTGAGACTTTTCTCTAATTAACACCCTAGGGTTGCATTAACTTGATCTATGGATCCCCTTATTAGGTTTCATCCTAATCCGGAAAAATCTTGTCACCTTATGTCTAGGTGCGCAAACAACTCCGCTTAATTATAACAAATGTACTCTTAGACAGGGTCTATTCCTCCTCTGAATAAGAGCTTATCTTGAATCAGTATCCTGGGATATCAAAACAAGAATTAAGAACACATAATTAAGAGCAAGTTAAATATTTATCATACAATTCAGAAAATAATAACAAGATTCGTCTTAGGTTTCATTCCCCTTAGGTATTTAGGGGATTTAGTTCATAACTAAAAAGGAAAACATCTCAGAAGAATAACGAATACAAAACATAAAGAAAACCCAAAACTCCTGAAAACCCAAAACTTCTGAAGGGAAATTGAGGGGAGATCTTTAGTCTTGATGGTGACTCCAGCTTCTGAAATGGATCAATCAGCTTCCTTTGAGTAATTCCTTCCTTCCTCTCCATGCCCTCCCTTTTTCTCTTCCTTTAAGGCATATTTATAGGCTTTAGAATGCCTAAAAACCCTCAAAATTAGCCTTTTCTGAATTGGACTCAACTTGGGCTCGGCAGGGACACACCTGTGTGCCACGCCCATATGAATCGTGCTTCTAATTTGCCAAATTGACACGACCGTGTGGTCTGCCCGTGTTAGGAAGTCCAAGTCATGTTGATTTCGTACTTTTGCCCATTTTCTCCATTTTTGGCCCGTTTCTCGTTCCTTTCGCTCTCCTACGCTCTCCTAAGTATAAAACATGAAATTAAAGCATTAGAAGCATCAAATTCACCAATTCTAAGGGAAAATTAAAATGCGTTAAGCATGGGGTAAAAATATGTATATATTATGGTTTATCAAATACCTCCACACTTAAGCATTTGCTTGTCCTCAAGCAAAATCCTCAACTCATAATCAAAATTAATCTTTTTCAACATATAATCTCTATCGAAAATATCTCAAAATAATCCATAGGTAATCATATATTGAGAATTCAACTAAAAGAACATAAAAGTTTCAAACATTCCAAGTTGAGTATTTAATCATGCAAACATAGGTGTCTCCCCTCATCTAAGTAATTACCTTCGATTCAGAATATCATATAGTTTCACATCCTTACTAAAGATTCACTCAAATCACTCGAGGTGTTAGGACAATAATTGAAGCATTCAATAGTCAATAATGAAAAATTATTACCATAGGCTTGCATGAAAATCAAATCTCCACCACTATAAATTGAGATGATACATCAATCAAAAGGTCTTTAGAGGGTTGTAATGAGGCTTGGTTAGGGGGTGTGGTCATAGGCTGAAAGCAAAAGTTAGAATCAAGATTGAATTGAAAAATCACTTAACTAGAAAAAGATTTAATATCACTTGTGTACAACAGAGCTTCTTCTCAGAATATGGAATTAAATACTTAAGCTCAAAAACAAAAGATTACTACTACTAATATGTATACATTTTTTTTAAGAACAAGTTAAATTACAAAATAGAATAAAACATAGTTAAGCAACTATTTCAATTCAAATTTCGACAAAAATGGGGATAGAATTAATTTAGGGGATTTCAACAATAATGGGTTAAGGGTTCATATTAAGGGTACTACAAGAAATGGTTTGTTAGGCTCAATGAGGTTTACTAGTGGTTAATCGTGGAGGTAGGCTTTTCATGGCATGAGTGGGTTAATCCTAAGTGCCTTAATCATTTTGACATATCAAATCAAATGGTGTGGCCTTGACATGCATAATCAAGCAAGTTCTAGAATAACAGTTCAATACTGACGCACTCAAAGCAATAATAAAAGTGAGCATGAAAGAATTAATAGATGCTCAAAAGGCTCAAAAATCTCACAAAAATTATGGCTTTTTGATGTTTAAAACTTGTGAATTCCAACTCAAAGTAATACCTAAACTTTGGGGAAACAACCTAAGATTTTAAATTTTTAAAAATCAACTTATCATGCTTGATTCTCTAATGTCTTAAAGTTTAAACAATCAATGCATAAATGCCTATGTTTTAATTCAAGATATATCAAATCATAAATCAATTAAAATTTATCCTAAATATGATATGAGAGCTTTTCAAGAGAACAAGGCAGTCATTCAGGGATTTTTCTGATAGGGAAATGAAGTAAATACCCCCTCACACTTAAGATGTACATTGCCCTCAATGTACAAAGATAGATATAAGAATAGAGAAAGAAGATAGGGAGAGAAGTGAAACTTCCTATATTATGAATTCCTCGAACTGGAGTTTTGGAGAGTAATCGGTGCGAGAGTGGAGGAGGATACTCCGACGGTGGTAAAGGTTCATTAGTCCATAAGTCCTGCGCCAAAAGAATATTATATCTAGTGGTAGTTATGGTCGTGGTCGATCAAGACATGGTAGTCGTGGAGAACCGTTCTTGGTGGAATTTTTAGTTCCTATGCGATGATGAGCTTAGGAGCTTTATATAACTGTGATAAAATAAGGAACTTTTTAGGGGACATTAGGAAGAATAATTACTTATAAAGAAATAACCAAAATTGATGATTAAATAAATAAAATTCTAAAGTCTAATAAAAAAATAAAAAGTAGTTTTAATAAAAATTAAAAACATAAAATAATAAATAAATATTTTTAAACATCTTCATCGCTGGATGGTTCGCGAGGTAGGATTGGCGATGAGATGTGAAGGTGCTGACAAATCTACTGTAGAGTAGCATCAATGTTGTCAAATCGTTGAAAACACTGCTACTCGAATCAAGTGAGGCACACAGAGATGTCAGCATATGAAGCCGCCGCATGAACTGGACGAGAGGGTGGTGGTGGCTGAGACGGGGGGTCCTCATGCTATGGAGGGACATCATCAGGAATGTCCTTGTCCTCGGTAGATTGGGCGAGACGATATTGAGGAGGATAGGTTCCTCGGCGCTTTTCAATCATCCTCATGCTAAGCATGCCTATTTATAGATTTTAGGGCACACGGCTAGGTAACACACCCGTGTTCCCCAATTTCAGCCCGTGTGATTTGCAAATTTTGAGTTTGGGCACATCTGACATTTAGTACACGCCCGTGTTCCTTGGTCGTGTCACACGGCCGTGTCTGGCGTTGTTCGTTTCTCCCACGCCCGTGTATGTAGACCCATGCCCGTGTCAATCTAACAGGTTCAACCACGGGTGCTAGACACGGGCATGTCGCACGCCCGTACTATTTTAATAGGTTCACCCAAGGTTCTTCCACGGGCGTGTTGCACGCCCGTGTTGTTTTGGCAGGTTCGACCACGGCCATGTCACACGGCCGTGGCATTTTATCGTAGCCCGTGTTTGGGAAAATTGTTGCCCTATTTTCACACGGCCCTAAGCATGCCTGTGTGCTTGGCCGTGTCTCTGTGGAAAACCTGTATTCAAGAGCTTTGTTAGTAAGTTAGGTGTTGAAGTCTAAATTTTAAAGAAGTTAATATAGTTAGTGCTCGGGTTGCCTCCCGAGAAGCGCTTATTTATAGTCTAAGCTCGACTTATCTCTTCATTGAGTGGTCATGGTGGTTTGAGGAGTTTATAGTCCTCATTCCTACTATCATTCTCATTAAAATAAGGTTTCAGACGGGTGTTGTTTACCTTAAAAGTGCCGAACTTGGGATGACTTACCTCGACTGTACCGATGGGAAAATACCGAGTACCGTAAGAGGGATTTCTTCATTTGGTGTGGTAATGACAATGTGAGGATCTGCGACATCTAATTAGACTTTATTTCCAACCTTAAGTTGATGTGGGAAGGTGTTGAGCTTGTTCTGGCGTAGTTCTGGTTTATCATGCGTTCTTGGTTTATGCGTCCGCCATTCATCTAGCTCCTCGATTTGTAGCTTTTGTTCTTCATGAATAGGTCCTCTACCATTGCTTGACAATGGCTTATGTACTTCCTTCAAACTTATTTCTTGCAAAGTAGGTTGCACCATATTGTCAGTTTTAATAGAATGGGTTAAACGATCACCTTCAATTTTCGATGTGTTGCCAGAATTGCGAGCTTGAAGGGTGTTTGTTTCATCTCCCACACAGAGTGTGAGTTCACCTGTGCCAACATCAATGATCATTTTAGCAGTTTCTAAAAAAGGCCTTCCTAGAATTAAATGAGTGTTTCTATCCTTTTCTATGTCTAGAACAATGAAGTCCACGGGAAATATAAATTTATTGATTTTAACTAGCACTTATTAAATAATACCCCTAGAAATCTTATAATTTTATCTCCTAATTGAATGCTCATCCTGGTCTGTTTGGGTTTCCCAAGACCTAATTGTTTGAACATTTTGTAGGGCATGATATTAATTCTAGCCCCTAAATCAGCTAATGCATTATTAACATCTAAACTACCAATTAAGCAAGGAATTGTAAAACTCCCTGGATCTTTTAATTTTTTCGGTAGCTTATTTTACAGAATAGCTGACCAAACTGCGTTTAGCTCCACATTCGACGCCTCGTCCAACTTCTGCTTATTTGCTAAAAGCTCCTTTAAAAATTTCATTACGTTTGGCATCTGTGATAGAGCTTCAATAAACGGTAAGTTAATGTGTAATTTTGTTAAGAGTTTAAGGAATTTACCAAGTTGTTCATCTGAGCGGTCTTTCCTTGTCGCGTTGGGGTATGGCACACGAGGTTTATATTCGACATTCACTGATTTGTTTTTATTATGACCTACCTCACCTTGGCCTCTGCTTACCATAGTTTCTTGCCTCGGTTCTAGCTCAGGCTCAACGAATCCTTCTTCATCTTGAACATTAATCGCGTTGAGTTGTTCCCTTGGGTTGGGTTCAGTATTACTTGGCAAGCTACCTTGTGGTCATTTGGAGATTAGTTTAGAAAGCTGGCCTATCTGAGTTTTGAGCCATTGGATCGACGCTTGTTGATTTTTAAGTGCTGTCTCGGTGTTCTAGAAACGAGTTTCTGACACCGATATAAACTTTGAGAGCATGTCTTCAAGGTTCGGCTACTTTTCCTGTTGGTAGGGTGGTTGTTGGTAGCCTGGAGGTGGTCTCTTATTTCCTTGGCCTCCCCATGAGAAATTTGGATTGTTCTGATTTCCTGCATTATGCGTGTTACTATATGGATTGTTTTGAGATCGAGAATTATTACCCATGTAATTTAACTACTCGTTATCCATGTTGTGGCCATAAGGTTGGTATTCTGAATTGCTTAATCCACCTCTACTTGCTTCGCACTGCATTACTGGGTGAACCTGCGAAGAATTAAGAAAACCATCAATTTTCTTATTCAAGAGTTCTACCTGATTAGAGAGCATGGTGATCAAATCGACATTATAAACACCGGCTGTTTTTGTTAGTTTTGTCCTCATGACTTGCCACTGATAGTTATTCAGTGACATCTCCTCTATAAACTCGTAAGCATCTTCAGGTGTTTTATTATTGATGGTTCCACCAGTAGCTGCGTCAACCATTTGCCGAGTCGAAGGATTCAAGCCATTATGGAAAGTTTGAACCTGAAGCCAAAGCGGTGACCCATGGTGAGGGCACCTTCTCAGTAAGTCCTTGTATCTCTCCCATGCATATTAAAGAGTTTCTAAGTCCATCTGCACAAACGAAGAGATATCATTACGTAATTTGGTTGTTTTAGCCGGCGGGAAATATTTTAATAGAAATTTTTCGGTCATTTGTTCCCAAGTAGTGATTGACCCTCGTGGTAATGAGTTCAACCACTATTTAGCTTTGTTCCTCAATAAAAAAGGGAATAACCGAAGACGAATGGCATCATCAGAAACACCATGAATTTTAAATGTATTGCATAGTTCCAAAAAGTTTGCTAAGTGAGCATTGGGATCCTCATCCTGCAAACCATCAAACTGAACAAATTGCTGTACCATTTGAATAGTGTTAGGTTTTAGTTCAAAAGTATTTGCAGCTACAGCAGTTCTAACTATGCTTGATTTAGTTCCTATTAAAGAAGGTTTAGCATAATCATACATAGTGCGTGGAGCAGGATTTTGATTAACTGCAATTATAGGAGGTAGCTGATTGTCTAGATTTTCAGCCATCTCTTTGGTTGGGGGTTGAGTATCATCTTCTTGCTCGCTCTCTGTGTATTTTAAGCTTCGCCTTATTTCTCTTTGGTTTTTGCGAACTGTGCGATCGATTTCTTCGTCAAAAAGTAGTGGTCCTGACGGTTTTCATTCCCCTTAGGTATTTAGGGGATTTAGTTCATAACTAAAAAGGAAAACATCTCAGAAGAATAACGAATACAAAACATAAAGAAAACCCAAAACACCTGAAGGGAAATTGAAAGGATATCTTCAGTCTTGATGGTGACTCCGGCTTCTGAGATGGATCAATTGGCTTCCTTCGAGTAATTCCTTTCTTCCTCTCTGCGCCCTCTCTTTTTCTCTTCCTTTAAGGCGTATTTGTAGGCTTTAGAAGGCCTAAAAACCCTCAAAATTAGCCTTTCTCGAATTAGACTCAACTTGGGCTTGGTAGGGACATGCCTGTGTGCCACGTTCATGTGAATCGTGCTTCGAATTTGCCAAATTGACACGGCCGTGTGTTCTACCCGTGTGAGGAAGTCCAGGCCGTGTTGATTTTGTACTTTGGCCCATTTTCTCCGTTTTTGGCCCGTTTCTCGTTCATTTCGCTCTCCTATGCTCTCCTAAGTATAAAACATGAAATTAAAGTATTAGGAGCATCGAATTCACCAATTCTAAGGGAAAATCATCCATAAAATGCGTTAAGCATGTGGTAAAAATATGTATATATTACGGTTTATTAGTTATGACCTATCAAATTGTGCATGTTATGTTCCAATGTTCTTGTGATGATTAAATATGGTGTGCTAAAATTAGTCATATATAATATGAACAAATCACATGGGGTGGTTAGGCCACAATCAAGATAGCGAGCCAAGCTTAATTGAGTTACAAGTCATGGAATTCCTTAATATAAAGGGGATAACCTAGCATGTATAAAAACCGATGAGATGAGGTTTACCTGCAATGAGGCATATTAAGGTAATTTAAGAGTATAATTAGGCCATGTTAAATATCATTGAAGTCTATAAGTGAGAGTGGATGTTAGAGGGTGACCAAAGGCTTGGAAAATAGCCCAACAAGCTCCACACGGGGAGACACACGGGCGTGTTTCTAGGCCGTATGTGACACACGGATCGCCCCATGGGCATGTGGTATGGTCGTGTGTCCTCTACACCTAAAATTTTGAGTCAGGATGCATGGTAATAAACACACGAGTAGAGACATGGCCGTGTGTCTCAACCGTGTAGAAGGCACGGCCTAGCACACGGGCGTGTGTCTTGGCTATGTGCCCTTAAATGCATGCTGATGTCATAAAGAGAATGCTCCAGTTTTTGGACATGGGTGACCACACGAGCATGTTTACGCCATGTGAAAGACAAGGGCCAGGGACATGGGCTTGTGCTTGGCCGTGTGAAAACCCCTTTAGGTTTGAAATAGAAAATAAATTCAATTAATTCCACACAGGTGTGTCCTAAAGCACACGGGAGTGTCCCAAAGCACACGGGCGTGTGCATTGCCTCCACATGGGCGTATGAGGCTTAACCTAGCAAATTTTCCAGGAATCTTCTCAAGTTCTCAGTTTGATTCTGGATCATTCTCAATGTATGTTTAGGGTCTCGTAGGCCTATAATAGTGACATTAAGATGTCGTTCGATTAGTTTTAAATTGGAACAAAATTTTACAACCCGTATTTCTCGAAAATGTTAGAGTACATGTCTGGTAACGTCTTGTACCTAGTCCCGGTCTCAGGTACAGGTAAGGGGTATTACAAAATACATATGCTCAGGGGAAAATTGGTCAATAAAATTGGGTTTGATATCTGCTAAAAAGGCCAAAATATTGGCTGGAGAGAGGGAGCCACTTAGATACTAGAATTAGGATAATTTTCTCGTAGTTTTCTCTTCATCTTCTTTAAGGTTTAATTTTTCTCCATAGTTGTTGAACTTAATTTTCTGCAATTTCTTTGTATTCATAGCATTTTCTTAGATAGTTAAGTTAGTTATTACTATAGCTGAGGTTTATTTTCATGTTTAGTACTTTAAACTTTGTTGTAATCACACTTTAATCTCTAGTTTAATGTTACTTTAGTTTACTTTCTTTTCATCCATTTAAAATTGCATTTTATTTTTCTTGCTCATTTACTTTGTTACTAGTTGCTTGTCTTTCAACTCTTTCTAATGAAAAATCTACCCTTTCATCTATTTTTATTGAGTTTGTTTCTATGGCTTTCATGATTGTTTCTTTGTTATTTGTTAGTGTAGAAATGATAATGAGTAGCTAAATATTGAGGGGTTGGTTGATGGAAATGTTAGGTAATTAATTTTTGGGTTCGGGGGACTAATTTTCAAAACTGGACTAAATCTAATAAGCTTAAAAACTTAGGATTGACTCCCCTAAGGGAAAATCAAGGTAAGTGCGACTGAGAGGAGGTCTTATTAGGCACCAATTTGATAAGTCCTAGGTTAGTCAATAAAGTTGAGAGATAAACTAGACTAATTTGTCTAACTTAGTAAAGTTAAGACCGAAAGGTAAAATGGAGCCAATTTAGGAGTAATAACAATTTAGACGCTTAATTTGGAATTCAATCAACCACATGGAAATCAACCAACCACTCTCTATTATCGTATTTGATAGTTGTGTAGTTTGTCTTCTTTATAATTTAGTCTCTTATGATTTTTAGTTAGTTAATTAGTATAATCAACTTCATTTATGGTTTGTCGTACTATAGCATATAACAAGTAGTTGTTTAGACTCTTTAATTGCATTTTTTTGCTAGAATACACTTAATCGCCAACTCTTTTGGGTTTTGTTCCTCGGAGCACTCTTATGCCCCATTGTACAAATATATTACAACTAACTTGTTACACTTGTAGAAATCGCATTTAATTATTTGGATTTTGTTGTTGTTATTAATGTTGGTTTCTCTTGTGGTCCGTGAAGACAACGAAAGGTAGTCAGAGAAATTATCTTCCAAGAGATAAACAAGCATGTAGATAGGGTTTACAATAGGCTAATTCTCTCATTTTCTTCTCTCATTTGTTAGATTTTGCATAATCAAAATTTTAAAGTTATTTTGGCTATAGAAAATATGAGAGAAAAACTGTAGAATTAAAGTTCTCTTACAAGTCGCTTGAAGGAAAACACAAAGATGTTATTCCTGAAGCTGGTTATGAAACAGTAGAGAAAGAAGGAGAAACAATACTAGTAGAAGTGATCATTGAGGAAGGCACTACATCTTATATCTTAGCCTTTAAACAGAGAATGCTTCATCACCTTGATGCTAAGATTACCTCCCAAGAGAAAGTCATTCGATAGTTCCGAGCTAATGTTCGTCGTGCCAAATCCCTAAGGAATGACTTGCTTGCTTAAATGTTGCATTGATGTTGGCAAATTTGTTGAGCAAAAAAAAAAAAAAAGGAGTAGTGGAAGTGGAGAAAGAAGTTGGCACTAATGGAAGCAATGATAAGAGCAAATATTTTGTGATGCAAGCCTTATAACAAATTCCAATAACTTGATCCAATTATTTGTTCAAAATTGATTGAACTAAGACTTTTAACCTTATTTTTGAATATGATGATCCGATAAGGCTTCCTTTTCTAATTTGGTATGATGATTCTTCTTCTGATGATGTTATAAAGATGTTGGTTAACTTTTCTGCTATTGCAAAGTCATTAAGACTTTATTTTATCTTTGGATCGTATATTTATACTCTTAACTTTACTTGTAACAGCCCTAACATGTCTCCTTCATCGAATTAGGGTTACAGAGTGTCACGATACAATTCAGAAAAATTATTCAAAAATAATACTAGCATTCAAAAACTCAAATTAATAATTGTGAAATAAACTTATGGGCTTGAAATCGAGCCTACAGGGCCCTAAAAATAGTTTCAAAAAATTCAAGGATCGTTTTAATACGGAAGAGAAAAATTTGGAAAATTTTGAAAACAGTGCTCATATAGCCTTGTGGTCAACCAATTGATAGCACTAGAAAGAACATATGTTTTCTCCCTACTTATTGGTTAATTTGTCCCCATTTAGTTATCTTTAGTACATATTTTAGCATTTTCAGTTCAGTAAATTGCATTTTATAACTCAGTGGATCTTAGCCTATTTATCCTTAATTTTGTCATGATTTGATACCAATGTCGCGGCGTGAGTATTTCCAGATTATGCCCAGAATTGTGACCGCACCTAACAGCTATCCAGATAAGAACAAAAATGTGTAAGCTATCCAGTCTAGAACAACCAACTTGTACGTATAGAGACAACATGATTCTGATGAAATGACACCTATGCTATTTAGAAGAATACAAATATTCACGTGAAAAAGTAAAAAAGAGAGGCTTTTGGGGTATTATCTTCTTCAACATATCTTTTAAAGCTTTTTGGCTATGGCGGCTTAAGTCTTCTATGGGTGAACTAGGGTGAAAGGGTTACAGATTAGCTCTTGAAAAGGAGCCCTGAGTGTGACACAAAAGGGAGTTGAGAGATCAAGTTAAGATTTTCTAGTAGTAGTTCTCCACTAGTTTCATTTATATTTCTTTTTTAAATGATGGTGATTACTTTCTATTTCATGTTTGTACGAAAGTACACATGATATTTGGGTTAAATGTTATTTTATTCAATTTTCCTTCTACAACTTAATCTTTGGGTTTGAATGTTTTTAGCATGGCAGTGTTATTGCGGTCATTGACACTAGAAAGTGCAACGATAGTTCAAGCTAACAAGCATGACAACGAAAGTTGCTTGAGGATTGGAGGAATTTAATCCACTTGTTCTTAATAGTGCTGCATTTCTATCATCGAAAGGTGTGGTTAATGTGTGTGTTTAAGTCCTAGATTAAATATAGAAGTTAGGCTTGTTAAGATATTCATTGCAATTTAATGCATCGACAATCACTTATCCTTTTATACCTTGTAAGCACTTATTATTATGTTGAATATTCACGTTAGAGATCCCAGTTTAGCTTTATCATATTTTATCTTATTGTTTTCAAGTTATTGCTTCGAAAACTACTATTACAATTTATCTCGTTTCTATCTATTTATTGCACTGACATTGATAGACAAAAGACAACCATCCTCGTGGGATCGATATCTGAAAGACTCATATATGTCTACTATACTTGCATCGACAGTGTACGCTTGTACATTATTGTTGTGACATTAAACAGCCAATCAAGTTTTGGCACCGTTGTCGGTGATGGTGTTTATTTGATGTTTGTTTTTGTTTGTTTTTATTTCATAATATTCAGTTGTTACTAACTTGTTTTCTTTTTTTTTACTATTTTCACATTTTATTTTATATGTTGTACGACCCAAAGCAATTCGGAGTTTATTATCAATTTTGACCCAAAAATTGAAAGAACTGTTTGGAGGAGACTTCGAGAACAAAGGAAATGGCTTTACCAATAAACTATGAAGTCGTACCTCTGATGCAGCACCAAAATGCTAATTATCTACCTTTGCTACAAGACGCTCAAATAAAAAATAGGACTATACGAGATTTTGTAGTACCTGTCTTAGATGACTTACAATCGAGAGTTGTTAGGCTAGCAATCCAAGCTGGAAATTTTGAACTCAAGCTAGTAATGTTTCAAATGCTCAATTCTAATGGGAAATATGCTGGACTGCCACATGAAGATGCACGAGAACATCTTAAATCATTTTTATTTATTTGTGCTTCCTCTAGTCAACAAGGCGTTCCTGATTAGGCTTTGAAGATGCAATTATTTCCTTATTCCTTGCAGGGAAGAGCTTGTACTTGGTTCTTTGGGCTACCTACTGGATCAATTACTTCTTGGAATGCACAAGCAAAATAGTTTGTTTTGCGATTTAACCCGCTGACAATGAATACTAGTCTACGAAATGATATTACAGCTTATCATCAGTTGGATGATGAGAATCTTCACACCACATGGGAACGTTATAAATCTATGATTCAATGTTGTCCCATGCACGACATTCAACAGCAAGTTTGAGATTTTCTATAATAGGCTAAATTCACACACGAGGAATCTTGTCGACGTATCAGCCAATGGTCCTTTGTTGGATTGTACTTATAATGATGCGATCAAAATTCTTGAGAGAATTGCTCAGAATGATTATCAATGTCCTATCTCTAGAGCTACGCAGGAAAAAGTTACTCTGGGAGTTACTGAATTGGACGCAATATCTGTACTTAGTGCTCAAGTTTCTTCTCTTGCAAATATGATAAAAAATATGCAAGGGACTAGTGATGTTGCACCTATACAAGTCGCTCAACAAGTTGATGTTCCTACCTTTTGTTGTGAGATTTGTGTGACAATCACAGTTATGAAGATTGTCCACAACATGCAGAGAAAGCCTTTTATGTTAGTAACATCCGTAACAATTCTTATGGCACCTCTTATAATAATTCTGCAAACAAGCAACAGTCTCGGGGAATTCAAAATGCTGGACAAAATGCTGCGACATTCCGATATGAGAATATCAACTCAAGGCAATTATAATTCAAAACAAAGGAATTACAATCAACAATAATAGAACTACAATTATCACACTTAGATGCATCCACACCAGAATCAGACGCAACCACAATACTCTTCAATGCCAAATCAGCATGTTCAAGAACATCGACAACAGTACACGCAAGCTTCTCTTTCTAACTCGATAGCAGCTCTTGAGGCTTTAATGCGAGAGCATATGACTCGCACAAAAGCTATTGTGCAAAGGAATTCATCTTCTATTCGAGTGTTAGATGCACAAGTAGGACAACTTGCTTCAAATCTGAATACTCAACCACCGGGCATAATACCTAGTGACACGAAAAATCCCAATCCGAGGCAAAAAGAACACTGCAAGGCTATCACTCTTAGGAGTGGTAAACAAATTGGCGAGCCGACTACAATAGCACCTCAAGATACTTGTGAAGTGATCCCTGGTGAGATCGATGTACTGGACAAAAAAGTTCCATAAATTGTCACTCATATGCTTAATGTCTGACCCTTGAAACTGTCGACAGAATCAAAGGTGTCTGTGCAATAAGATGTATTTCCACTTGTACCTTTTCCACAAAAATTTAAGGAGAATGAGCAGGATAAGAAGTACCAATAGTTTCTGGACACACTGAAGCAACTTCAGGTGAATATTCCTTTAGTAGACGCTCTTGTACAAATTCCAAATTATAGGAAATTTATGAAGGAGCTTTTGTCCAAAAAGAAAAAGCTCAGTGATATGGAAACTATTGCACTCACAGAGGGCTGTAGTGTTGTTTTGACAAATAAGTTGCCCTAAAAATGAAAGATCCTGGGAGCTTTACTATCCCATGTTCAATTGGCAACCATTATTTGGGCAAGGCTTTATGCGACTTGGGAGCTAACGTCAACCTAATGCCACTATTTGTTTTCAAAAAGTTAGGAATTGGTCACATGAAACCTACTGCAGTGACATTACAACTAGTTGATCAATCATTGGCTCAACCTGAAGGGAAAATCAAAGATATCTTAGTTCGTGTGGATAAATTCATTTTTCCAACTAATTTAATCATACTTAATTGCGAGGCAGACAAGGAAGTTCCTATAACCTTGGGATGACCAGTTTTAGCCACTGGATGAACTTTTATTGATGTTTACAAAGGTGAAATGACCATGCAACTTAATGATGAGCACGTTACCTTTAGTGTTTTCGAATCTACTCACTACAAGGATAAAGAAGAATACCATACTGTCGATGTGCTAGATGATCTAATTGAGGAAGAATTTAATGAATAAAGTACAATACTTTTTGAGGAGTTTGCAGTTACATCTAATGATGAATTCTTAAATAATTGTGATAGCATGGTTGAAACTAATAATATTGAACTCGGGCATGGATGGCAGATTGAATCTTTAGACTTAGCCAACAAAACATCTATAATTTTCAAGCCCTATATAGATGAAGCTCCTACTCTAGAATTGAAACCATTACTTACTCATCTTAAATACGTCTTTCTTAGTGATAACAATACTCCCCCAGTTATTGTCTCCACAACACTGGACGTAACTCAAGAAAAGAAATTGGTCCATATTCTTAAGCAACATAAACGAGCTATTTCTTGGAGTGTTACCGATATTCGAGGCATTAGTCCATCTTTTTGCATACACAAGATCAAGTTGGAAGATAAAGGCAATCAATCAATTGAGCAACAAAGAAGATTAAACGAGAAGATGAAGGAAGCTATTAAGAAAGAAATTATAAAATAGCTTGATGCTGGAATTATTTATCCTATTTCTGATAGTAATTAGGTAAGTCCAGTGCAATGCATTCCTAAAAAGAGTGGCATCATTGTGGTTAGCAACGAAAAAGATGAATTGATTCCTACACATATTTCTATGGGATGGTGAGTCTGTATGGATTATCGCAAACTTAATGCTGCCACAAGGAAGGACCACTTCCCACTTTCTTCTTCCTTTCATTGACCAAATGTTGGACAGGCTTGCTGGAAAAGCCTATTATTGCTTCTTAGACGACTATTCTGGGTACAATCAAATTGCTATTGTACCAGAAGATCAAGAGAAAAAATAACTTTCACCTGTCCCATTGGTACTTTTGCTTTTCGTTGTATACCTTTCAATCTTTGCAACGCACCGCCACATTTCAAAGGTGCATGATGGCAATATTCTCGGATATGATTAAAGATTCTTTAGAGGTTTTTATGGATGATTTCTAAGTCTATGGGAATTATTTTGATCATTGCACTGACAATTTGGATAAAGTATGACAGTAATGTGAAGACACATATCTTGTTCTAAATTGGGAAAAATGTCATTTCATGGCAACTGAAGGCATTGTGTTAGGGCATCGCCTATCTAGTCAAAGCATTGAGGTAGACAAAGCTAAAGTGGAAATTGTTGAGAAATTACCTCAATCGACAAATGTGAAAGGTATTCACAGTTTTCTTAGGCATGTGGAGTTTTACCAAAGATTTATTAGAGATTTCTCAAAAATTGTAAAACCCTTATGCTCATTACTGGAATAGAATCGAAAATTCCCCTTTGACAATGCTTGTCTGGATGCATTCATTTAATTAAAAACGTAGCTAGTAAATGCACCCATATCCATTGCACCAGATTGGTCCCAACCTTGTGAAGTTATGTGAGATACAAGTGACTTTGTTGTGGGTGCTGTTCTAGGACAACGCAAGGGAAAAATATTTCATACCATCTATTATGTTAGCAAAACTCTTACAGATGCTCAAATCAATTATACCACTGCAGGGAAAGAATTGTTGGTTGTAGTCTTTGCTTTCGTCAAGTTTTATTCTTATCTTTTCGGTGCAAAATTTACAATATTTACTGATCACTCGACATTGAGATATATTTTTACGAAGAAGGATGCAAAACCAAGACTAGTACGTTGGATCTTACCGTTGCAAGAATTTGACATCGAGATAAAAGACCGCAAGGGTTTAGAGAATCAAGTTACTGACCATCTATCTTGATTGGAAGTTGGCAGCAAAAATGGAAACATACTTCAAACTATCGATGTATTCCCAAATGAGAAGTTATTTGTGGTAGATGCAACCCCTTGGTATGCAAATTTGGTTAATTATCTAGTGTATAGAAAACTCCTATTGGGTGTCACAAGCCATAAAAAAGAAATATTTCTTCGTGATGTAGTGAAGTATCATTGGAACGAGCTATATTTATTCAAGGTATGCAATGACAACATTATTCAGCGTTGTGTTCCAGAAGAGGAGATGCTTTCAATCCTAAAGCACTGTCATGATGCTCCTTATGGAGGTCATTTTAGTGGCATGTAAACGAATGCTAAGGTTCTCCAATCAGGATTCTATTGGCCTTCATTATTCAAAGACACCCACAATTTTGTGAATGAGTGTGATAGGTGTCAGCACATGTAACACCCCTTACCCGTATCCAAGGCTGGAACAGAGTACGAGGCATTACCAGACTTAACAATACACATAGACGAAAATCGAGCCATAAAATTTCATTTAATTCAAAACTTTTTGAATACATGCATAACAAACAAAGCTAACTATATTATCACATCAAAACATAGGACATGGCACGATTAATTAAACTTATAAACCATAATGGATAAGGACTACATCTCATGATCATATACGATAACTCAATGCGATCGACACGTATGGTCAAAATCATAATAAAATACATATCACAAACCAACTTCCTATACATGCCACTCACTTGATATTTCTAATATTTGAATTAATTCTCCCAAAATGATAGTTTGATAGTGTGATTTTGCCTCCGACGATCTCCAACCCCGAGCCGACTTGCCAATACTAAAGAAATGGGGAGGATGGGTAAGCTTTACGCTTAGTAAGTTCATATGAAAATAATAAGCAATTACTACCACGCTTTTCAAGATAAAACACTATAATTGTACAATTACACATATTCAGGTTAAGTTGTGTTATCGAGTTACAGTTACTAAATCATTCATATCTGAAGCTAAAATATCCAGCATATTGTTCATAAATTCAAATAAACATATACTTGCACTTGCTTATCACATAATCACTTTCACATGTATTTTCATTTAATCGATTTCCCGTTGAACTCATCGGAATAATAACAGATACACAATTGCTTGCACATTTTCCCATTTCTACACTTGTAGCCGAAGCGATCTGGTACGCATAGTAGCCTGCACTTAGTACTACACATGCGACCAATAATCTGGTACACGTAGTAGCCTGCACTTAGTACTACACACGTGATCATAGTTTTCGGGTACGCATAGTAGCTTGCATTTAGTACTACACATGCGACCAATTATTCGGTACACGTAGTAGCCTGCACTTAGTACTACACACGTGACCTCACAATAGTTCATTTGTATCGTTTCTATTTCGAAGGTTCAACCGGGAAATTCCTCACTTTTCAACATTTTACTAAATTGTCCGTAATCAATTTAAATTCATAACTTACATCAAATAACCATTTGATAGGCAGCCACATTTCATATGATATCAAAAAATAATAACATAAAAAGAATCGATAGATTATTTATGTACGAACTTACTCGAAGTGTCAATCTCACTATCCATAGTACCAATTGCCCATTCATAGTATAATAAGGCACAACTCAAATATCAAATCACCTTTTAAGAATTTACATAACATAAATCACATATTTCATATATCACTTGTCATATATCATCATTTTCTTGCATTTCATGTAACATTCTTTCATGTCATATTTCCACATCATCAACACCATTCCATCAACTTTTCCAATATATTAAATCATACAATATATGCAATAATAGTAAAAAATATAATTCAAACATAACATTGCATTATTATTATCATACGAACTTACCTCGATCCAGAAACAGCAATTTACCATTTTTGTCCATAACCTTGTATTTTTTTGATTTAAGTCTGAATCTCGATTTCCTTCATCTATAATATCACATTTAGCCTAATAATTAGTCACACTATTCATACAGGTCCAAAAATCATATTTTTACAAATTTTCATTTTGACCCCTAAACTTTTGCATATTTGCACTTTTTCCCCAAGGTTCGGACATTAAACGTCATCCTATTTTCTTATGTTTTATGACATGCTGATCATTTTTCCCTTCTATGGCAACATCAAATTCTCACTCTAACATGTACTTATGACTATTAGGTATTTTTACCGATTAAGCCCTTTTACTCGTTTTCACTTAAAACTGAGTAGCACAAGTTGTCTAACATAATTTAAAACCTCATATTCTATCATAAAACACCAAAATACACAAATTTCACCTATGGGTATTTTTCCAATTATGAACCCTAGGTATGAATTATTGCTAGCATAAGCTAAATCAAGTTACCGGGATTCCAAAAACGTAAAAATCATTAAAAACGAGGCTAGAACAGACTTACAATCGTTCTTGGATGCTTGGAAACCCTATCCATGGAGTCTCCCTTGGTATACACGTCCATGGTGAAGAAGATGAATAAAATTGGCTTTTAATTTTGTATTTTAATTCATTTTACCCCTAAATGACCAAAATGCCCTTTTTACTAAACTTTCCAAAAATTCCATTCATGTCCAATTTTTGTCCATAAACTTAGAAATTGGTAAAATTTCTATTTAAGACCTCCTAATTAATATTTCAAAGCAATTTCATACTAGAAACTTCTAGAATGCAAGTTTTGCAACTTATTCAATTTAGTCCCTAACTTCAAATTAAGCACTTTATGCATAGAATTTCTTCACAAAATTTTCACACAATCATGCAATCATATAATAGACCTCAAAATAATCATAAAATAATTATTTCTATCTTGGATTTGTGGTCACGAAACCACTATTCCGATTAGGCCCTAATTCAGGATATTACAGCGCAACCAATTATGGAAGTTGAATTGTTCAATGTTTAGGGTGTGGATTTTATGGGACCATTTCAAAGTTCATTTGGAAATATTTATATATTAATAGATGTTAACTATGTCTCAAAGTGGGTTGAAGCTATTACAATCCCAAAAGATGATACAAAGACAGTGCTTAAATTTTTTCACAAGCATATATTCACTTGCTTTGGCACACCAAAGGCATTGATTAGTGATCAGGATACACACTTTCATTGCAACCAAGTGGCAGCCGCACTGAAGAGATATGGAGTTAATCATAGAATGACTACTACTTATCATCCGCAAACTAATCGATAAGCTGAAGTATCGAATCGAAAAATTAAAAACATTCTTGAGAAGGCTGTAAACCCTTCGAGGAAATATTGGTCTTCTAGATTGGATGACGCTTTATGGGCATTATGGGCAGCATACAAAACTCCATTAGGGATGTCGCCACATCAATTGGTTTTTGGAAAATCATGTCACTTGCCAGTTGAATTGGAGCATAAAACAATGTGGGTAATTAAACAAGTGAATATGGACTATGAAGCTACTGGAAAGAAAAGGCTATTGGATATCACTGAACCAGAGGAGATTAAGTGAAATGCCAATAAAAATGTTGCAATTTACAAAGAAAAGACCAGACGATGGCATGACAGAATTATTTTGCAACGACAATTTATCGCGGGTCAACAAGTTTTATTATTCAATTCTAGAATAAAATTGCACCCAGGTAAATTGTGCTCACATTGGTCTGGACCTTTCAAATTTTTTGAAGTATTTCCTCATGGTGCAATCACAATCAAAGATTTACATGATAGAAACCAATTTAAAGTGAATGGACAGCGGTAGAAACACTATTTTGAGAATATTAATCAAAAGTAGGCAGAGACCATTAAATTGGTTGAAAATTTTTAATTTTTATTGAATTTATCATTATATGATTTTATTTTATTGTTTTTGTTCAAGTTTGTTTTACTTCTTTTCTTTTTTTTTTTTTACAGAATAATTAGGTACCATTGTTAATGCACTAGGCCTTTATTGTCAACGAAAAGAATACGCTCAGAACATTGTCAATGCACTCGAGTTTGTGGGTGCAACTACTGATAATTTGGAGCAAGATAGAGCTAGACCGACAGAAGCTACACAAGAAGCTTTCCCTGATGCTAGGGTAGCGTCAGAAACTGAGGAGTGATCCGAGAACCGTACGAAGCCCAAAGAAAAGAAGAGAAAGCCCTCCAAAGACAAAAAGTGCAAGAAGGAGGAGAAAAAGAGGAGGAAGAAGAAACATCGTGCAACCACATAGATGGCCGAGGAAAACTGAGTTAGTTTATTTTAAGTTTTAGTTATAGTAATCATGCATTGCATGTAACTGTAATTTTCATTTTGTTAGTGCACATTTTCATTGCATTTTTATTTTCATTGCATTTTAATGTTAGTGCATTGGAGAAAATGCAAACTTTAAGTTTGGGGGAATGCATATGGGGTTTGGGAATACACCCACATTTGAAAGAAAAATAGTTTAATGAAGCATGCAAGGTTTATTTGTGGTTAATGCAAATGTGTTTGAAATTTTTTGTTACATTTGATGCTTAATTCTTGAATCATGTGAATTATTGATGAATAAGTTAGATATATTTGACTGAATGTTGTGTCTTCAATTCTTTGATGAATGATTTTGGTTGCATTAGTAATGGATGACTAGTAGCATTCCTTAAATCTTGAATGAATCTACCTTTTACAACTGCTTATATATATAGTTATGAATAAGAAACACTCCAAAGTAGGTGTATTATGAAATGTTAAAGAGGGAACACTGCAATGAAAGTGTTAGAAAAATAAATCTGGCCAAAGGCTGTCATTGTATGAGTGTGTGTCAGTGCAATTACGTACTTCTTGAGGGTTTGTTGCACTCCATCATTACTTCTCAAGAACAAGGGTATAGTAATGCAACGATATCCCTTATTAAAAAAAAGAAAAGAAAAAATAGACATATATTGTACAATAAATTTTGTATTGGTAGATAGAATTTAGGATTTAAAACATGATGCTAGTTTTGATGAAGTTGCAATCTTATTCATTCATACTTATGTATTGTTGATACAATATTCTGTCATCTGAATGTGACTTATTCATTGGAATTTAGGTGATTCAAGTTGCTAGAATGATCATTTGCCATAGTGAATTGTTGCCTTATTAGTTTTTGTTTTACTTGAAGACAAGTAAAAACTCAAGTTTGGGGATGTGATAGTACTAAAAAAAAACATATGTTTTCTCCCTACTTAGTGGTTAATTTGTCCCCATTTAGTTATCTTTTGTACATATTTTAGCATTTTTAGTTTAGTAAATTGCATTTTATAACTCAATGAATCTTAGCATATTTATCCTTAAGTTTGTTATGTTTTGGTACCAATGTCGCTACATGAGTATTTCCAGATTGTTCCCAGAATTGTCGCCGCATCTGACAATTGTCTGAATAAAAACAAAAATGTGTGAGCTGTCCATCCTGGCACAACCAACTTGTACGTACAGAGATAGCATGATTCTGATGAAAGGACACCTGTGCTATTTGGAAGAAGACAAATACTCAGATGAAAAAGGAAAAAAAAATAGAAGCTTTTTGGGGTATTATCTTCTTCAACCTATCTTTTTAAGCTTTTCGACTATGGCGACTTAAGCCTCGTACGGATGAACCGACGTGAAAGGGATGCAAATTAGCTCTTGACAAGGAGACTTGAGTGCGACACAAGAGGGATTTGAGAGATCAAGTCGAGATTTTCTAAGAATAGTACTCTCCACTTGTTTCTATTACATTTCTTTTCTAAATTATGGTGATTACTTTCTATTTCCTGTTTGTACGGAAGTACACATGATTTTTGGGTTAAATGTTATTTTATTCAATCTTGCTTCTACTACTTAATCTTTGGGTTTAAATGTTTTTAGCATGGAAGTGTTACTGCGGTTATTGACACTAGAAAGTGTAGCGACAGTTCAAGCTAACAAGCATGAGAAAGGAAGTTGCTTGAGGACTTGAGGAATTTAATCCACTTGTTCTTAATAGTGTTCCATTGCCATCATCGAAAGGTATGGTTAATGTACATGTTTAAGTCTTAGATTAAATATAGAAGTTAAGCTTGCTAAGATATTCATTGCAATTTAATGCATCGACAATTACCGATCCTTTTATACCTTGTAAGCACTTAGTATTCTGTTGAATATTCACATTAGGGGTCCTAGTTTAACATTATCATAGTTACTCTCACAATTTATCTCGTTTCTATCTATTTATTGCACTGACATTGATAGAAAAAAGACAACCATCTTCGTGGGACCAATATTCGATAGACTCATACCTATCTACTATACTTGCATCGACAGTGTACGCTTACACATTATTGCTATGACATTAAACAACCAATCACCTGTGTGACCCTACACACGAACGTGTACCTACCTTACACGTCCGTGCGGCCACTCTACACACCCGTGTCTCAAACCTTGACAAACTTGCACCTAAAATAAAAAGTGACACATGGCAATGTGACAAACAGTGTCCAAGGTTGCGTGTAGCACATAAGACCTCTAAACAAGCAATTTTCAATTCACAAGTCTTAGCACCAAGTCAAACCATTCTAACAAACATTCATATGCCCACAACATATTCAAATACACTCCAAAATATAGCAAAACAACCATTACTAACTTCTAAAAGAGCATACAACCATTACTAACTTTTAAAAGAGCATACAAATGATCTTAATTTACGTAAACTTACCATATCGACAAAACAAAAAATTAACAATTTATATTCAAAGAAACTAAACGAGGTACAACATTAAAAAATTTACCATTATACGAACTTACCGTGACAACAAGATTGCACAAAAAGGTACCAACGACTAATCTGAAACTTTGGCCTTTCCATGATTCAAGTCTGATTGTTGCGTATCTTGATCTAAATAATATTTTATTCAATTAAATCATTCTAAATAATATTTTCTGACATTTCATATTATTCACATTGCCTTTTACTATACTCTCAAATAGGTCCTTAAACTCAAAATCAGCAAAAATCATTTAATAAAATAATTATACTTAACCTTCAAACTCAAGGATTTAACAACTAAGTACACAAATATATTTATCGCATTCATGGTAAGTCTCTAAACTTCTAACAATTTCATCAATTAGGGTTAGCTAGATTAAGCTAAAATGAACTCAAAAACATAGAAATAAATAGAAATAGACCTCAAAAATTCACTCAAGCAAGGAAGGAAGCTTGACAAAACTCTTCTTGTTTAAAAATGGTGTTTCACATTTATGGGAAGAAGGAGAAGTAAAACAATCCAATGTTTTCTTCTTTTTCTCACCTAATGGCTTTCATTACCATATTTTCAATTAAAAGAACAATTGTAATCACCCAAATATCTAAAGTTGGTCACCCAACCGTCCATCATTCTTTGATATGATGTAATCGCTATTTTAGTCCACCTAATCGCTTTTCCTTGGTTGATAGATATAATTAGTTAATAGAACTCAACTTTTGGAATTTCTTAGCTTCTTTCAGTTCCCAGGTAGCTTCCTCAATCCCATGGCAGTGCCAAAGAACCTTAACTAAAGTTATGGATTTATTTCTCAACTCTTTGACTTCTCAGGCCAAAGTTTTAACTGGTTCTTCACTATAAGACATATCTGGCTGTATCTCCACATCGACTGGCGAAATTACATGTAAAGGATCGGATCTATATTGTCGCAACATTAACACATTAAAAATATTATGTATTTTCTCTTGCTTTGACGGTAAGGCTATACAGTAAGTTATCAGTCCAATTCTCTCAATAATTTCGTACGACCCGATGAAATGTGGACTAAGCTTTCCTTTTTGTCCAAATCGAAGAACTTTCTTACAAGGCAATACTTTTAGGAACACTCTGTCGCTGACTTGGAATGTAATATCCTTTCTTTTAAAATTTGCATAAGACTTCTGACGATCAAAAGCAGCTTTCAAACTATCTCCTATCACTTTAACTTTTTTTTCGATTTCACGAATCAGATCGACTCCAAAAATATTCTTTTCACTCAATTTGAACCAGTATAACAGAGTTCTACACTTTTGACCATACAGTGCTTCACACAAAACTGTTCTAATACTCGACTGGTAACTGTTATTATACACAAACTCAAAGAACGAAAGAAATTTCTCCCAGCTACCTTCGAATTCCAGAATACAACAACGGAGCATATCTTCTAGTATCTGAATCATTCGTTCAGAATGGTTGTCTGTCTATGGATGAAACACAGGACTAAAAAGCAACTTGGTGCCCTATGCTTCATGCAGCTTACTTTAGAATCCAGAAGTAAATCATGGATCCCAATAAAAAATAATCGATAATAACACCCCATGTAATTTGGCTATCTTAGCAACATACAACTCAGCCAATTTCTCCAGTGAATAATCCATATGCATCAGAATAAAATGTGCGGATTTATTCAAACGATCCACAAAAACCCAAATGGCATCCTTTTCCTTGGAGACAACAACAATCCTGACCCGAAATCCATAGTGACCTATTCCCATTTCTAATCTGGAATCATAACAGGCTGCAGTCATGAAGATAACTGATGTCCGGCTTTAACTTGTTAACAAACCAAACATTTCGATACAAATTCCAAGATCTCATAATTCATACCTGACCACTAGTACATCTGTTTCAAATCATTATACATTTTATTACTACCAGGATGAATCGAGTAACTTCTATTATGAGCTTCCCGCATAATGTTCTACTTAACATAAGAATTCTTCGAAACACATATTTTGTTCCGGAAATACAAACTATCATCTGTACCAATGTGAAAATCTGAATCTAATGACTTTTCAATCTATTCTTGTTTAGCAATAAACTCGAGATCAGTTTTCTGAGCCTCACAGATTTGTTGTAGAAACATTGGTTTAGTTTTTAGTTCAGCTAAAATATAACCATCATCAACAAGCGTCAAACGAGTATTTAAAGCTCTTAAAACAAATAATGATTTCTCGCATAATGTTCTACTTAACTTAAGAATTCTTTGAAACACATATTTTGTTCCGGAAATACAAACTATCATCTGTACCAATGTGAAAATCTAAATCTGATAACTTTTCAATCTATCCTTGTTTAGCAATAAACTCGAGATTAGTTTTCTGAGCTTCATAGATTTGTTGCAGAAACGTCGGTTTAGTTTTTAGTTCAGCTAAAATATAACCATCATCAACAAGCATCAAACGAGTATTTAAAGCTCTTAAAACAAAGAATGATTTCTGACTCAAAGCACCCGTAACAACATTTGCTTTTCCCGGGTGATAATTGATAATCACATCATAATCTTTTAATAGCTCCAACCATATACGCTGTAGCAAATTCAATTCTTTTTGAGACATCAAGTATTTTAAACTCTTGTGATCCATTAAAATGTGGCATTTTTCCCCTTATTAGTAGTGTCGCCAAATTTTTAAGGCAAACACAATAGTTGAAAGCTCCAAGTCATGTGTTGGGTAATTTTTCTTGTGCAGTTTCTATTGTCAAGAGGCATAAGCTACAACTTTACCTTATTTCATCAAAACATAGCCCAAAACACTGAGTGAAGCATCACTGTGAATCACCAAATCTTTATCGATTTCAACCGTCTCTAGCTGAATTAACATAAGAGCTTTAGTTAACATTGCTTTTAATCGATCAAAGCTCTGTTGACATTTATCAGACCAAACAAACTTACATATTTCTAAAATAGCTTCGTCAACGGTGAAGCAATCATTGAAGACCCTTTTACGAAATGTTGAGAATATCCAGCCAGACCAAGAAAACTTATGATCCCGGTAACATTTCTTAGAGGCTTCCAATCCACAATAGTTGATATTTTACTCTGATCCACTTTAATGCCATCTACAGATAACACGTGACCCAAAAACATGACTTCTTGAAGCCAAAACCCACATTTACTGAATTTTGCAGATAACTATTTATCATGTAAAGTCTGTAAAACAATACTCAGATGTTGAACATGTTCAGTTTCATCTTTCGAGTAAATCAGTATATCATCGATGAAAACTACAACAAATCTATCTAAATTTGGCTAAAATATTTTGTTCGTCAAATCCATAAATGCAGGAGAGGTGTTCGTTAAGCCAAACGACATAACCAAAAATTCATAATGCTCATATTTGGTTCTGAAAGTTGTTTTCGGCACATCTAAATCTTTAACTCAAAGTTGATAATACCCTGAGTGAAGGTCAATTTTTGAAAACATTGTCGCACCTTTCAACTGATCAAATAAATCATCAATACAAGGCAACGGATACTTGTTCTTAATTATGACTGTATTTAGCTGTCGGTAATTAATACATAATCACATCGACCCGTCCTTTTCTTAATAAATAAAACAGGTGCACCCTAAGGAGAAAAACTAGGCCGAACAAATTCTCTATCTAAAAACTCCTACAACTGTACTTTCAACTTTCTTAACTCAACCGATGCCATTTTATACGGAGAAATCGATATCAGAGAAGTTCCCACTTCCAGTTCAATAGCAAATTTAACTTCTCTAACTGGTGGTAACCTTAGCAACTCATCTAGAAATACATTCGCAAAATCACAAACAATTGAAACTTGCTAGCTCAGAAGGATCAAGTCGAGATCATCGATGGGGAGGTTGAATTGGCCTTTGAGAAATTGTAGTGGAAGCAATGAAAAATATGCAACAAATAACACAAGGATTTATAGTGATTTGGCCCAATTGCCTACTCCACTACCTTAGCTTACCACAGCTAAGGATTTCCCAAATTCACTAATTTGGAAATCTTTAAGGACAAGGTTTAACCTTACAATCTTTCTTAAGATTTATGCCCCAAAATCTTAAGATACAACTCCCGTAAGGTTTCTACCCAAACCCTAAGGATTAACCCTCTCTCAAAGAGAAACAAATAAGCAAGCAAAAAAATAATCCTTACAAGATCAGGATGTTTGCCAATGAAGCACAAATACAAAGAAGAACACCTGAGTTAAATGAATACAATGAAAGCTCACAAGTGTTTACAAGAAAAGGTATGAAAGAATTAAGCTCTAGGTTGTTTTGATTGATCTTTAAGCTTTTCACATTGCTTTTGTTGTTGCTAAACCTTTGAAAGATGGTATTTATACCCTCTAATTGATTTTCAACCATTATATTTGTTGTAAAAGTGAATATAGCTATTGGGGATGAAATACCAGGTCATTAACTTCACCTACAGCAACGAGTATCGATACCTACTAAAAGGGTCTCGATATTTTTTGTATTTAATGCAAATTTCAGTGACCGTTGGAATAAGAATATCGATACCTGGTAAAGGAATCGATACTTTTTGGAAAGGTATCGATACTTTTTGTGAAAATTGAAAACAAAATGTCAATTTGGTATCGATTTAAAGAGGGGTCTCTATATCTTGTAAATTATCGATACTTGGACAAAAGTATCGATACTTTTTGTCCTAGAGCAATTCTGACTTGTTTGAAAATGGTTAAAACATAATTGAAATTGTTTGATTTAATTTAAACCATTTCAACTTGATTTTATCAATTTGTTCAACTTAACTTTTATTCAAAAAACATTGTAAATTGTTATATTAAAACATCTTATCAAATAAGGCTTCGTTTAAAAGAATGGATTCCAACTTTGATTTTGAAAATCTGGTGTCTAAAATATATGCTAGATATGCCTCTCACCCTTTTCGAACATATTTCTGGACTGTCAAAGCAGTAGTAATATTGGTAGTACTATCAACTCTGTCTGATTCAACTCTAATTGTTTCACCATTTTGACATTTCACTATAATCTGCTTTCGCCTACAGTCCACAACAATGTCATGTGAACTCAATTAATCCATATCGAGAATCATATCAAATTCATTGAAAGGAAATAACATCAAATCAGCTGAAAAGTCACAATCCCGAATTTTTAATGGACAATTTTTACACACTTTATCAACTAGCACATATTGGTCTAATGGATTAGTTTACCTTGACTACAAACTCAGTTGACTCTACTAGTATTTTCTTATCCGACACAAGAGTAGTGTATATATACGAATGCACTGACCCCGAGTCAATCAGAACATAAACATTAACATTAAAAAGAGAAAATGTACTAGGAATCACATTAGGTGCTTCAGCATCTTTATGGGCTCGAATTGCATAAGCTCTAGCTAGTGCCAGTGCTTCAGACTGAACTGCAGAGTCTTTTGTTCCAGTTCTACTATTTTGTGCAATGGCACTATGCTTCAGCGGTCTACCCTTAGATCAAGCACTTTGGGCTTTTTCTTTATCGAATTTTTCAGGTAATCTCGAAGGAAATGATCAAATAAACTGCATCTAAAGCACGATTCCGCTTTCAACTGACACTACTGAAATGTCTTTTGTTGCAAAGTTGGCATTCGGACTTGTTAACATTGCAAACACTACCAACTCTAGCTATAGAGGTCGTCTAGGATCTCGAACTAACTTGTTTACATCGATCTCTCCCAAGAAATCTAGATGGCGCTAACATACAACTATAAGATTCTCTCACTTTCTTCATTGGAGAAGAAAAAAAGATTTTCCTATTGGTCATTTACTTGTGTCTTGGACCACCGAATCCGTTTTGCTTTTTGCTTTGTTAAGTTTTTCAGCTTTATACACTCGATCCACCAAAACCACAAACTCTTTTAACTCAGGTATCCCAATGAGAAATCTGATATCTTTGTTCAGACCATCTTCAAACCGGGTACACATGACAATTTCATTTGGAATATATTACTAAGTCGTACAAATTCCCTTTTGTATTTAGCTATAGTTTTACGACCTTATTTCAATTCCAGAAACTCTTTCTTCTTCATATCAAGTCCTTTAACTGACGTATTTCTTTTTGAATTCAGTTTGAAAAAAATCCCAAGTCACACGATCTTTTAGTACCACTGCTATTAAAGTTTTCCACCACTGATGCACTGAGTCTTTTAACAGAGATATCGCACATTTTAAATAGTCACTAGAAGAACAAGACAACTCATCAAACACTCTAATAGTATTCTCTAACCAAAATTCAGCTTTTTTAGGGTCATCTTCAGTTGTACCATGAAATTCTTCTACCCTATATTTATAAATTTTATCTACTGGAGGCCTATTCATACGTACCTATTCTGAACCTTGAGGAATAGGGCGAAACGATTGGGGTATAAGAGGGGGTAGAGGTTGTTGAGCCATCAGATTAGTTCTCTTAAAATCAGTAAACCATTTATACATCATATGGAAGAAGGCTTCTCTCACCTCACTTCCTTGACCCTACGAGACAAGCTCACTATGGGCTACCCCTTGAACAGAGGCTTGAGTATTACTCTCGGCTTCATTGGAATTAGCTCGGTTGGATGGCATCTTTCATCAAAATGAAAATTAGAATTAGTTTACGTCAGGAGACATCACACTACCACATGTTATAAATTGGCATGTATTTCTAAACTCTATACATGCTACGTTCAGTCTAAAATTTGAATAAATCATAGCTCTAATACCACTAAATGTAACACCCCTAACCCGTCTTCGTAATTGGATTAGGGCCACAAAGTGTCACAATACAATTCAAAACAATTATTCAAAAATAATACTAACCTTCAATAACTCAAATTAGAAATAGTGAAATACACTTATGGGCCTTAAATCGAGCCCATAGGGCCCTAAAAATAGTTTGGAAACATTTAGGAATCATTTTAATACGAAACAAAAAAATTTAGAGAATTTTGAAAATAGGGGTCACACGGCCATGTGGGCCAGCCATGTGACAAAGATCAGCTCATGTGACCCTACACACGACCATATAGCCATCCCACACACCCAAGTGGCCACTCTACAAGTCCGTGTCTTAGACCGTGTGCCAAACTGTGTAACTCACTGACTTGGAACAGAAGGACGTGTCTCAGATCGTGTGAAACCTGTATCTAAAATAAAAAAGTGAAACACGGTCGTGTGACAAGCCGTATGCAACACAAAAGACCCTTAAACAAGTTGTTTTCCACTCACAAGTCTTAACACCAAATCAAATCATTCTCACAAACATTCATATGACCAAACACATTCAAATACACTCCAAAACATACCAAAACAACCATTACTACTCACTTCTAAAAGAGCATAAATAAGAATTTAACTTCAAATATGTACATCATGTTTACAACCATAAAAAAAAAGGTATTTAAAACACAAATTGACCTGAAAATTAATTAAAACAAGCCAAGACAACATTAAAGCCCTATTACATGCTATTTAGGACCTTAACCAAAATAACTGAAAGCTACCAAAGCAATGATTGGATAATGTGATTGTGCTCCAATGAAATTCTAACCGATCAAGCTTTTCGATGATCTACAAGAAAGGAAAGACAAATACATAAGCATATAATGCTTAGTAAGCTCGTATAAAACTTAAACAAGAACTTACCAAATAGGCTTAATTTATAAAGTTAATGCATCATTCCATTAACATGCTCTTATGCATAACCAATGCCAAGTTATCAATTACCATTTTCACAAGTTAGAGAACTTGTACATAACACATTCAACACATACCCAAAGTAACATTTATACATCTCAAGCATTTGCTTAAAACTTTAATACCCGTTGAACCAAACAAATCTTCGTAGGATACACGGGAACTAGGCTCACACAAAGTGTGCCTGTATTAGCAAGTATAACTGTATCCTGTAATGCTCACATGAGCTGTGAAATGGGCTTGCTCACACGAGATGCTATTCACATGAGTTTTAGAGAATCCGCAACAAATGTAGAACCTTAACCATCGATAGAACATCCAAGACCAGGACTCGAAAACATATAATCCCTAATGATGTGTCATTTGTATCCTAAGTATTCATAAGGTTTCGACAGGGCATGTTTCCATATCATTCCATAATTCTCAACATTTTACACACATTATCTTAATTTACGTAAACTTCCCATATCGTCAAAACAACAAATTACCAATTTATATACCAAGAAATTAAATGAGGTACAATATTAATAAATTTTCCATCAAATTACAAAATTTATTAATTTACCATTATACGAACTTACCTTGACTACACGATTGCACAAAAAGGTACCGACGACTAATTTGAAACATTGGCCTTTCCACGATTCAAGTCTGATTGTTGCATATCTTGATTTAAATAATAATTTTGTTCAATTAAGTCATTGAAAATCAACTTAAACTAACTAATTCAAACTCATAATCCTTTTTAAGTTGATTGAACAAGATTATCCTTTACACTTTAACATTTGTACAATTAAGTCTTTGAACCGAAATTCACAATATAACCACAATCCAAGCAAGCCTAACTAGCCAGCTTTTCTATGTGTTAATTTTAGCCCAAATTTTCTACCATTCCATATTATTCAGATTGCATTTTACTATACTCTTAAATAGGTCCTTAAACTCAAAATCAACAAAAATCATTTAATAAAATACTTATACTTAACCTTCAAACTCAAGGATTTAACAACTAAGTACACAAATATATTTATCACATTCATGGTAAGTCTCTAAACTTCTAACAATTTCATCAATCAACCTCCGGGTTAGCTAGATTAAGTTAAAACGAACTCAAAAACATAAAAATAAATAGAAATGGACCTTAAAAATTCACTCAAGGAAGGAAGAAAGCTTGGCCAAAACTTTTCTTATTCAACAATGGTGTTTCACGTTTATGGGAAGAAGGAGAAGTAAAACAATCCAATGTTTTCTTCTTTTTCTCACCTAATGGTACTCATTACCATATTTTTAATTAAAACAACAATTTTAATCACCCAAATATCTAAAGTTGGTGACCCAATCGTCCACCATTCTTTGATATGGTGTAATCACCATTTTACTCCACCTAATCCCTTTTCCTTGGCTGATAGATATAATTAGTTAATAGAACTCAACTTTTGTAGCTTTTATAGTTTAGTTCTATTTACTTAATTAACAATTCAAATATTTAAATTTCTTAACTAAAATTTAATATAAATTTACTAAATATTCGTAAATATTAAATTAATATTATTTACTGACTCTCTTGTCGGAGTTATGGTCCCAAAACCATTATTTTTGGCACCATTGAAAATCGGGTTATTACATTATTTCTGGATGACTTTTATATTTTGGACCTTATATTATCTACTAGAACTATGGTATGAACTTCAAGTATTTCGATTGTTAATTTTGGTTTGCCTCAAATGCATTAATGGTTATTATGCTTGGTTATATTGATAGTTGCAGTAGGAAGTATTAAGGGATGTTGAGGGGGAGCATTGTTATTGGTTGAAAAGGCTCCATTAATATGTTTTGTTCAAAAATTTACTATAAGGGGAGATTATTGAGGCATTTTCATTCAATGCTTAGACTAGTGCCAATTGCCTTTGGCATTGATGATCTAGAAAACAGCCATGTTCAGATTAGTAAATTTTGGCAACAAATATGGTTAGGTTGTGACCTTCTTGGTTGATTATGATTCTTGCCAGCCCATCCTTGATATGTAACCTACCTATACATGGTATCTTGAAGATTTTTTTGGATCAGATCAATCTCAATCAACATCCTAAAACTAAGGATCATATCAAGTCAATTAATAGGAAAACATCTTTAGCTGATTGGAAAACTTATCCTTTTTTATTTATATCATATTTATCTTGCTTATGTTAAGGGATAATTTATTGTATAGAAGAGATTATGTTAGCAAGTCTGTACTCATATAAAGTATGCAAACTTGCATAAGCTTCTATACATGAGTTGATAACACTTATTTTGTTTAGTAAGGAACCTAAATTGAGAGTGTATTATTCTGTAATAATCAAGTGTGTAACTTGGTTAAGTGTCGTAAGTTTTCAAGGGGAAAACTTAGTAAGGAGGTGTTTAGTTCTTAAGTACAAAAGTGAGTAGTCAATATTGGCGAATCCAATTGACAGTGAGATAATCTATGATAATTATGTTTTGGTGCATTATGATAGCATGATCCGCTACTTGGCTAGTTGGTTGGCGAGATAGACTTTTGGTGCTTACTATTAAAGAATTTGCCCGTTTGTGGTACCTAAGGATTTGATTATAGAGTGTCTTCAAGTTAAGAAAGACTTCACTCGATAGATACGCCGAAGGAATAGTATGCCTGATTTGCATAAACATTGCTCAAATGGATCTTGTATCGGCTTTAGTTAGGAGTCATTGGTATTCTGTAGAAACAGAAGTAGATATTAGAGTAAAGAGCAGAGTAGCAAGATGTATGGAAGATTTTTTGTACACTAAAGCCAACTAAACACATCATCATAGCGGCATTGTTGGCCATTTCTCAACAGGAGTCAATTTGATTAATTTGACCTTTTCCATGACTAGTCAACAATAAGGTGTGAAACTTCTTATCTGGATGGGAATCAAGAAAGTTTGAAGTTAGAAATATTAAAAAAAAAAAGAAGATAAATATTTATTATGGATTGAAAAACCTCTTGTGACACTTCTTTTTGATTTTAAATGATGGAATCGACCTTTGCGATATATAAAAAATAACCGGGTTGAAAATGCTATAAAAAATGAAATGTCACAATATTTTTTTTCGCCAGATTTTCATTTACCTAACCAGGATTTGGTACGAAATCAAGAGGGATTTAGAGTATATTTATGAGAGGGACGGGAATATTTCAGATGGTTTTTCTTTCTACTTAATGATTAAGTTCTTCTTTCCAACCTCAACATTCTATTTGTTAAGATGGAACTAAGATCATTTAATTAAGGGATGATTCAACCTTCTGGTAAGTCTTATAGCCCTGTATGTTATGATTGTTAAAGAGTGAGGATGAAGAAAGGTATAAGAGTAGTAGGGTGTGAGTGTAATGCCTTGGTTGAGGGTCGCACGTAGTTGAAACAATATTAAACTAATTGTAAATGGGGATTCTAATAGAAGCTCCATGATTTTTTAAGTAGTTGCTACTATTAGCTTAGGAAGGATGATTGAAATTAGCATTCTTAGCCGAGGTGAAAGTGAGTTTCTGACGAGTTTCTAGAACCGATTTTTGTATATTATTGTTATTTGAAAATGGTTGACTCCTCTGGATATAGGTATGTCTTCTTGAGAAAATATTTGTATGAATGTAAAAGAAGAGTATTGACAATTGTTTGAATACGAGGTTGCATGATAAGTGTCTTTGCTAATAAAGAGTGGGTATGTTGTCTCTAGAATGTATGGTGATAATAATTTGTATTACATGTGTATGTGTATAATTAAAGTCTAAGAAAAGGGACCTTTGATATGGTACGAGTATAGTATAGGCAAGTCTGTAATATTAATAAATGTGAAAAGGAGATTTATTATGTAGCCTCCAGTAGGGTATATATATTGCTAATCAGACAGGTAGATCACTGTGAAATGGAGATTTATTGTGTAGCATTCAATAGTGTAGATATATTGCTAACTGGAATAATAGATCACAGAATAAATTTGTGGAAAGTCCATGGCCATGGCATTATATAATAATACGCCAAGAGGGCGTGAAGGTATAAGACCATGTGAGGAAGGCCCCATGGTATCCATAGAGATGGTTTGCAGAGATAGCAAACACGAATTTCCTGAAAAGTATTTTTGGTAAGCTTTATCTAAAGTCTTTGTGACGAACTCTCTGTAAAGCCCTTGTAGAGAACTCTTTGAGAAGCCTTTGTGGCATATTATTCAAAAAGCCTTAGTGGCGGAGTAATCTAGGGAGTACTTGTAACACCCTTAACCTGTCTCTGTTGCCAGATTAGGGTTACAGAGTATTACGACATTTAAAAAATCAAATAACAACATAAACCATTCAAATATTACTTTAAATATTAATCATTCAAAATACATTATCATTCATAGCATATATATACAAATACGTGCTTTACATCAAGCTTAAAGAACATAAATATCAATTTGGAAACAATTAGGGGCTAATTTGAAATAAAACAGAAAAATGTAAAAAAAAATTAAAAAATAGGGGTCACACAACCATGTCGCCAAACTGTGTGCCTGACTGTGTACAACTCGAAATAGGGTCACACAGCCATGTCTCCAGGCCGTGTAACAACCTGTGACCGTGTGGGACAAACATGCATTAAATATAATAAGCCACATGGCCATGTGGAGTGACCGTGTATGGCACACAGTCGTGTGGTAGACCATGTCCAAGCCATATGCACCTAAACCCTAAACCCTAAACACATACAAATCAATCCATTTCACTTACCATTGCTTGGTTACCAAGCCATACCATTTGCACCTATAAATACCTATCTCAAAACACACCAAATCATGTCAAAACATGTCATATACCATTCCAGCTAAGTGCCTCCACAAAGGCACCTCAATTAAGAATGCAAACCTAATCAAATGATCCTACTCAATCATACCATTATGCATTCAATGCCACCCAAATAACCAAACCAAACATGTACAAGAACAACCAACACATTCAAGTAAAGCATATGTGTAAACATGATTTTTATCAATTCCATACTAAGACATAATCTAGGCATATTATGCATCAAACCAAATCCAAACATCCATCAAACATAATGCCTAACATATAACCATTTCATTCATGAAAACACTTAGCAAATAACCAAAACCACCATCAAGCTATCAACAAAATTACTATTGCCAAAATGCTATACATATTTACATAACTTATAAGGCCAACGAGATTCAAAATGCCATCAAACTACAAAATCAACATTCCAAACATAAGACTCTCTAGGTAGATGCTGTAACATCCCAAAATTGGGCCTACTGGAAATAATGGTTTCGGGACCACAAATCTGATGTTAAATTATTTTTTTTATGATTATTATGCGGCTTAGGATATGAAAATAAGCATATGTTAAAGTTTCATGAAGAAATTCAAAAGTATAAGGTGTCTAATTGGAAATTAGGGACCAAATTGAATAAACTGCAAAACTTGGGTTCTATAAGTAATTTGTATGAAATTGCTTTGGATTATTAATTAGGAGGTTTTAAATAGCAATTTTTACAATTTCTAAGTTTTCGAAAAAAATTGGACATGCATGGAAAAATTTGAAAGTTTAGTATGGAAGCGCATTTTGGTCATTTGGTAATAAAATTAATAAAAAGGGAAAATGAAAGCAAAAATTAGTCATCTTCTTCCCCATAGCTACCAAAATTTTTATGTTCTCCATAGCTAGGGTTTCAACATTTTCTAGCTCAATAGTAAGTGCTCCCTTGCCCCGTTTTTGACGTTCTTCGTATTTTTGAGATCCTCGTAACATGCTCTATCTATTTCTACCCATATTTTAAGCTAGGGTTCATGGTTAGAAATTTACCCATGCATGAGATGCTTGTGCTTTGATGATTTATGGAGGAATAGGAGAGCTTAAAGGATAGTAAACAACTTTTACTAAGTAGATTTTCAAGGTAATGACTTAAAGGACCATTTTTTATAAGTCCCAAAAATAGGTAGAAAAATGTGAAATGAAGGAAAATAATGGTTGCGATAAGTATGAAAAATATTCAACTAGGCTTGGATAACCAAGAAAATTACATGCATTTCATTATACGAGCCTAGGGACTAATTTGTAAAAGTTATAAAAGGTTAAGGGCAAAATGGTAATTTTTTCTGGGTTGAGTTTTATGCTGAAAATGAATAATGTGAGGTATTAATAATTTCTTGTTGTTAATATAGACCCTGAGAGACCAATCCCGAAGGTCAACAGAGGAAAACAAAAGGTTTCAGAGTAACTGAAATTTGAATCTGAAACGATTACCAGGTAAGTTCGTATAACTCGAATGTAGACTATTTAAATACATTAAAAATGTATATTCATGTATGAATTATAATATTGCTATTCATTGTGAGATATTGTATGGAAAATACTATGTTAATGAAATGTTGATAAATTGTCTCGGTTGAATAACAAGGATATCTGATTGGTTTTTCGAAAATGAATTGATGGTATAAAGGATCTAGCCCGGACAGGTGATCCTAAAGTGATTTAGCCTCCCGAAGAATATGTGTGCTGAAATGGATTTAGCCCGGACGGGTAATCCGATTAGGATCTGAATTTAGCTTGGACTGGTAATTCAGATCCGAGCTCATAGGAGTATATGTCGTTGTAGGGGATTTAGCCTGGATTGGTAATCCTGACATTACTCTATGAGTTTAAATTATGGGAGATTTAGCCTAGACTGCTAATCCCGCAGTAAGAGCAAGGTTCGCGGGAGTGCGTACTTAAAATGATCACTTACATGAAATGACAGTAAATGGGATATCCATCGAGATTCTGATAAATTCAACAGGGTTAAAATGAGAAATGAGAATGGAATTTCTTTAATTGATGAGCTCTTTTACGATTAATGCTATAAGTATTGACATGAGACTAACTTGATGATCGAGTCTATGTGATAGGGAAATTATATTATACTTGTTGGAGTCAATATCTAATATGGTAGTATGCTAAACAACTGGTAAGTTTACCTTCCAGTTATCCGAACTTACTAAGCATGTTAATGCTTACGCCCTCTATTTTCCCTTGTCTTACAGAGCTCACGGACTCGTGAAGATTGGAAGACAGTTGGAGCTCCGATCACACTAACATCTTGTCTTGCTTTGGCATATAGAAACTTTTATTTTGTTATAATGGCATGTATAGGATTCTTGGTCATTTTTTTTATATGTGTCATTTGGCTAGCCAAAGTAAAGGCTTAAATGATATGCTTATTCATTTTGTATATGGCCATGAGATATGGCTTATATTGATGTAGGTTGTAAACCTACTAATTATGCATGTTTATGCTCGAATGTTTTATGTGATGGTTAATGCGATATACTATGAATGAACGTATGTAATGTGGCCAAATCATTTGGAAATGGTTTATGTCATAATTAGCATGGGTTATAAATGGGCCAAGTATAAAATGGGATTTTTGAAATGTTAACCCTAACAAAAAGAGGTAATATTAATATAGGTTAAAGAAGGACATGAAGTAATATGTATGACCTTGGCCAAGAAGGTTTAAAGTATACATTTATACCATGATAAATGTCCAAGAAGTATATTAGTATGTATGGATGTTTGAGGGTGACCAAAGGCTTGGAAAATAGCCTCCAAAAAGGTCCACACAGGTAGACACATGGGCATGTGTCTAGGCCGTGTGTGACACACAGTCAGTCCCCATAGGCATGTTGTAAGGTCATGTGTCCCCTGCACCTAAATTTTAGGGCAGTATACATGGTAGTAAACACAAGGGCAGAGACACGACCGTGTGTCTCGGCCGTGTGGAGGACACGGCCTTTGGCCATGGATGTGTACCTTGGCCGTGTGGTCCTAAATGAATGATGACGTCATAAACAAAATGTCTAGATTTTTGCACACGGGCGTGTTGTGGCCGTGTGAGGGACACGAGCGTGTGCCTGGCCGTGAGAAAACCCTTGTAGGTTTGAAATGAAAAATAATTCCACACGGGTACAGGACACAGGTGTATCCCAAGCACATACGTGAAAATTTTTTCTAAAATTTTCTTAAGTTCTCGATTTAGTCTCAGACTACTTTTAAAGCATGTTTTGGACCTCGTAGGCCTATAATAGGGACAATATGATTTTGTTCAATTGGTGTTAAATTGGAATGAAATTTTATAACCCGTTCTTCCCGGAATGTTCATGGTTGTGTATGGTAATGCCTCGTACCTTGTCCCGATCTTGGGTACGGGTAAGGGGTTTTACATTTAGTAGTATCATAGCTACGGTTTAGTCGATTCTCAGACTAACATAGCATGTATCGAGTCTAGCTATACATGCCATTATACAAGTTATGATAGTGTGACATCTCCTAACCATTTCAATTGTTTTTGTATATAGTAATGTCTTCCAATCAAACCCAAGATAAGTCCAAGGGAGCCGAGAGCCATGCTCCAGCTTCCGTACAGCGAGGTACTTCAAGTAGTAGTAGAAGGTCTATGTCTGAGGGTCAGGAAGAGGTGAGAGCTTCCTTTTTCGAGACGATGGATGAGTGGTTTGGGGAATACCTGAAAAACCGCCCTGAAATACCACGTCCACCCCTACCTACTACCCGACCTGATGAGGTACCACTGGTCGTTGAACCTATTAGATTGGGTAAGGCTCCGGTTGACAAACTTAGGAAATATGGGGCGGTTGACAAACTTAGGAAATATGGGGATGAAGAGTTTAGGGCCATGATTGATGACAATCCAAAACATGCTGAATTTTGGCTTGAGAATACCATGCGAGTTCTCAACGAACTGTCGTGTACTCTTAAGGAAAGCTTGAAAAGCGCGGTGTCGCTATTGAAGGACACTGTATACCACTGGTGGAAGACTATATCCTCGGTGGCACCAAGAGAAAGCATTACATGGGAATTCTTTCAAGCATAATTTAAAAAGAAGCATATTAGTCAAAGGTTCTTAGATCAGAAGCGAAAGGAGTTCCTGGAATTCAAACAAGGAAATAGAACCGTGTCAGAATACGAAAGAGAATTTATAAGACTAGGTCAGTATACAAAAAAGTGGGTACAAACAGAGGCAGAAATGTGCAAGCGCGTCGAAGAAGGTCTGAATGAGGAAATTAAATAGTTAATCGGGATCCCTGATATAAGGGAAATGGCTACATTAGCCGATCGAGCCAAAAAGGTCGAAGAGCTAAAAAATTAAAGAAACCAAGTAAAGAGAGAAGCTCGAGTTTTGAGTAAGAGATCCAGCGGTAAGATGCACTCGTTCACTACAAAGAAATTGAGAAGTCATCAAGAACGCTCCACTGCATCGGTGGGAAATTCGGGTAAAGCAAGAAGCTCTAAGCATCACAACCTGAAGTCTTCTTCCTCCATGACTGCTAGTGTGGGAAGTGTGGAAAATCAAAAGCCGAGGTGTAAAAGTTGCAATAAATTTCATTTTGGAGAGTGCCGAACGAGGAGCGGAGCATGCTATGGGTGTAGTTCTCTTGACCACTTTCTTAGAGACTGTCCGGAATGAGCTGGTAGAGAGGTTTCGCTAGCCCCAAAACCGAGTGCTCCCATCTCCCGAGATAGACCTCCACAACATCTTGGAAGTGCTAGCGGCAGTCGAGTTGTTACAAAGGATTCTACTCAAAATCTGAGGCTCGAGCCCCGGTAAGAACTTATGCTATACACGCTAAGGAGGAAGCCTCATGTTATTGCCTTGATTGACCCGGGATCGACCCATTCATACATTTGCATGAAATTGGTGTCTAGCGTGAATATGTCTGTAAAACCAACAGAATTTGTGATCAAGGTGTCGAACCCTCTAGACAAGTCTATATTAGTAGATAAGATTTGTAAGAATTGTCCCTTGATGATCCAAGGTCATTGTTTTTCAGCTAACCTTATACTTTTTACATTTGATGAGTTCGACGTAATACTTGGCACGGATTGGTTGACTGTTCATGAGGTGGTTGTAAATTGTGGTAGCAAGAATTTTGAATTGAAATGCTCAGATGGTGAAATTCTTCGGGTTTATTCAAATTAGTTGAATGCACCGCCGATTGTGATTACCTCAATGTTGCCTCAAAGGTATATGAGAAAAAGGTACGAAGCTTACCTTATTTTCATATTGAATACTAAAGAATCTGAGTTGAAGATTGAGTCAGTACCGATAGTCTGTGAATATCTAGATGTGTTCCTAAAAGAGCTACCTAGATTACCTCATGTTAGAGAGGTGGAGTTTGGTATTGAGCTAGTACCGGGAATGATGCCTATCTCTATCACTCCATACAGGATGGCTGTAATAACTATTGAGCTAGTACCGGGAACGATGCCTATCTCTATTGCTCCATACAAGATGGCTGTAATAACCCAAAATTGGGTCTAGTTGCAACAGAGGTTTCGGGACCACAAAATCCGAGATAGAAATAATTATTTATGATTATTTTGAGGTCTATGATATGATTGTATGATTGTGTAATTTCGTGAAGAAATTCTATGCATAAAGTGCTCAATTTGAAGTTAGGGACTAAATTGAATAAGTTGCAAAACTTGCATTCTAGAAGTTTCTAGTATGAAATTGCTTCGAAATATTAATTAGGAGGTCTTAAATAGCAATTTGACCAATTTATAAGTTATGGACAAAAATTGGACATGGATGGAATTTTTGAAAGTTTAGTAAGGAAGGGCATTTTGGTCATTTGGTAATTAAAAGAAATAAAAAGGGAAAATAAAGCCAAAATTGACTCATCTTTTTCATGGAGGCCGAAATTAGTATGGGGGAAGCCATGGCTAGGGTTTTCAAGCTTTCCAAGCTCAATAGTAAGTCCGTTCTAACCCTGTTTTTCAAGTTCTTTACGTTTTTGGAATCCCGATAATTTGATTAAGCTTATTCTAGCAATAATTTAAGCTAGGGTTCATATTTGGAAAAATACCCATAGGTGAAATGTGTTTATTTTGATGTTTTATGATAGAATATGAGGTTTTAAATTATGTTATACAACTTGTGCTACTCGGTTTTGAGTGAAAACGAGTAAAAGGGTTTAATCGGTAAAAATACCTAATAGTCATAAGTATATGTTAGAGTGAGAATTTGATGTTGCCATAGAAGGTAAAAGTGATCATCATGTCATAAAACATAAGAATAAGGGATGAAGTTTAATTCCCGAGCCTAAGGGCAAAAGTGTAAATATGCAAAAGTTTAGGGGAAAAATTATAATTTATCAAAAGTTTGAGTTAAGGACTGTTTTGAATAGTACATTAATTAAATAAGTAAAATATGATGTTTTAGATCCTGGAAAACGAGATTTGAACCTAGAATGAGAGAAAAATCGAAAATTTAAAAAGTTGGTAAAATGGCCGTTTTAGTATCGAGGTAAGTTCATATGTATAATAAGCATTAATTTATGCATGTTTCAATGTAAAATTGATATATTTACTATGATTTTCGAGGTGTTGAAAGTATGTAAGTTGGTATGATAATAATACAACAATAATCTTGTAATTTATATTTGAAAGTTAAATTTAGTGAATTAATTGAATTATGTTAAATTAAATGATTATGGTGCCAAGTTTATGAATTGATTTAAAATATGTCTATGGTACATGAAGTGCATTGAATTATCATACATAAATGTGATTTCTATGATAATGGATATTATGGGAAATTGTAAGTTCATATGATTTTTAATAAGGCAATGTGTAATTTAAAGTTATTGCCTTGATATTAAATGAGATGTAAGTTTATATGTAAGTAATACATCAATATTACTTGTATTATGATATTTTATAATAATATTGGAAATATGTTTGTGGATAATTACTTGATTGGTGAAATTGTTAGAAAAGATAGAGAAATCCCGGTTGAACCTTCGGAAAGATTGGATGATACAGATGGTATGTAGCTAGGTCACATGTATGGTGCTGAGTGCACATCATGTGTAAAAGAGAGCTACGAGACATTATGATGTAGCTAGGTCGCATGGGTGATACTATGCATACACCATGTAGACAAGAGAGTTACGAGATAAACTGGCTAGGTCACATGGGTGGTACTAAGTGTTCACCATGTGTACAAGAGAGCCAAACTATATGATGGGTGGAGCTATGTGCTGAAACCACCAAGTATCTAGGATTGATCCGAAGTGTTCAACGGGAGACTCTCTATGTATTGCTTTGTGAGTTTTGTGATGAATAAGTGCAGGAACTTGGTTATGTGAATGATGTGTTCATTAAGTGACCAGGATGTGGTAAGGTTATAAACAAGTAAGTTATACATGAGGATGATTTTATGGTGACCTTGTGATCATGGGCCTATACTTGTGATGTATGAAATGTGGTGAAAATGATTTGTGATATGTATGTTAAAATGAGGTTAATACAAAGAAAGTGTGAAAGAGTGAATTAGCAATAAAACTGTTTTGGATAGTAGCAGTGACGTGATTTTGAATAATCACCAAAAAAAGTAGAAATTGAATCAGAGACTGAATTAGATATAAAACTAAATCTTAATGAGTCTATTTTCATATAAAAGAAACAAAGCAAGAAAAGGAGTTTTACATTTTGAGATATTTATTTTTTTGTGAGACTGGTTCAGAATGATTATGTGATCCCCTGTTCTGACTTTAGAAAATCACAAAAATTTGGAGAAAAATAATTAGAGGCTCAAACTTATATTTTTAAAATCCCTAATGAGTTTATTTTCAAGATAAATCAACAAGAACATTATCCGAGTTTTGTACTGTGAGATAATTAATTTTTAGTGAAGAGAGGTTAGAATTGTCAGAAAGTGAAACAGAGAAAAGTTTAATGAATAAACTGTACTAATTGGCTAAACCAAAAATTATGAAAATTTTATGGTAGAAAGATACGTGAGTCTAGTTTCAAGGGAAATTTACGGATCTCAATTTTGATCTCTGTAGCTCAAATTATAAATAAGTAAGTGACTATGACTCGTGTGGACAGTTTGATGTGAGCATTTATTAGTAAATTGTGAAATCGTACTTACAAGAATGCTATATACATTAAGGATGTGGAATGGAGAGGAGGAGGAGGAAAATAAATATATGTGGAATACATGGAAACTATGGTATATGAAATATTGATATAATGAAATAAATGATATGTGTTTATAAGAAAACAGAAAGAGAATGATATGTATCATGACATGTATATATATATATGACTAGTCTCAATGTAATGCTTGTTGGGTATGGAGTTGAATTGAAATGTTTCAGGCAAACATGTTATTTTGCGCATCTGAATTGTGGTATTATATAAAGATATGATCTAGCTTTAAATATGAATGCTTGATGATTAAGCTGAAGCTATTTGGTAAGATGATAATCTTGGTGTAAATGTATAAGTGGTACTATAATAAACAAGGTAAAATGAGTATGAGAGACACATGTATGATGACATACAAATGCTATGTTTGTGGTTTAAATTGAGAATGTTTAATCATTAAATGAATACCATGTTATATGCTTTTGATTTTGTATAAGTGTGTAAGAGATTAAGGTTGACCAAAGCTTGGAAAATAGCCTAGGTATATTCCACATAGGCAGAGACACAACCATGTGTCCCAGCCGTGTATGGAACATGACTTGGGACACGAGCGTGTGGAGCCTTAAAGCATGAAATTTCCAAGATTTTCGTAATTTCTTGACTTAGTCCCGAACCCTTTCTAAGTATGTTTTGGGCTCCGTAGACTCAAATAAGGGACTATGTGTAAGTAAATGAACGTTTTGAAATATGAATGAAATTTTATGGCCCGTATTGTAGTTTAATGTTTGTATATTTGTCCGGTAATGCCTCGAACCTTATCCCGACCTCGGGTATGGGTAGGGGTGTTACAATGGCCCCAACTGAGTTGAAGGAGTTAAAATCACAGTTGCAAGAATTGACTGACAAAGGTTTCGCAAGACTGAGTTCTTCACCTTGGGGTGCCCCTGTATTATTCGTGAAAAAAAAAAGATGGTTCGATAAGGTTATGTATAGACTACCGACAACTCAACAAGGTGACTATTAAGAACAAGTATCATTTACCAAGGATCGATGATTTATTTGATCAACTGAGAGGAGCCACCGTGTTTTCAAAGATAGATCTAAGATCCGGTTACTACCAGTTGTGATTTAAAGAGTCGAACGTGCCTAAGACTGCCTTCAGAATGAGGAATGGTCACTATGAGTTCCTTGTCATGCCGTTTGGTCTAAAAAACGCTCCAGCTATGTTTATAGACTTAATGAATCATGTTTTTTGACCATACTTGGGCAAGTTTGTTGTGGTATTCATCGACGATATTTTGATCTATTCCCGTAATGATTCCGAGCATGCTGAACATTTGAGGACTATTTTACAGAATTTACGAGACAAGAAACTATATGCTAAGTTTAGAAAAAGTGAATTTTGGCTTCGAGAGGTCGGATTCCTCAGTCACATTGTGTTAGGTGATCGTATCCGAGTCGATCCAAATAAGATTTCTGCTATTGTCGAGTGGAAGCTGCCAAAGAATGTAACTGAGGTTAGAAGGTTCTTGGGCTTAGTCGGTTACTACTGATGCTTTGTAAAAGGATTTTCTACGATTACAACTCCCTTAACGAGGTTTCTGCAAAAAGATGTTAGGTTTGAATGGTCGGAAAAGTGTCAGCAGAGTTTTAAGAAATTAAAGACATTACTGACAGAAGCTCCAGTTTTAGTGCAACACTAGCCGAGAAAAGAATTTGTGGTCTATAGCGATGTGTCCTTGAATGGACTGGGGTACGTACTGATGCAAGAGGGCAAAGTGATAGCCTATGCTTCGAGGCAACTAAAGCCACATGAGAAAAATATCCAACACACGACTTGGAGCTAGCTGCCATTGTATTTGCCTTAAAGATTTGGAGATACCATTTGTATGGTGAAACTTGCTGTGTATTCACTGATCACAAAAGTTTGAAGTACTTGATGACTCGAAAGGAATTAAATTTGAAACAATGGAGATGGTTAGAGTTGATTAAAGATTATGAGCTGATAATTGATTATCGCCCAGGAAAGGCAAACGTAGTCGCCGATGCCTTGAGTAGGAAGTCCTTGTTTGTATTGAGGGATATGAACACACGATTGGCATTTTCTGATGATGGTTCAGTTTTGGCAGAGTTAAGAGCCAGACTAACACTTCTCCAAGAAATTTGTGCAGCTCAGATCAATGATAGTGACTTGCAAGTCAGGAGAACACAATGTGAGACGGGCATGGAATCAGATTTTTGGATTGGTCCCAATGGTTGCTTGATGTTTCGAGATAGGGTTTGTGTACCCAAAAATAATGAACTTATTCAGAAAATTTTGCAAGAGGCACATGATAACCGTTTGTTTATTCATCCAGGAAGTACCAAGATGTACAATGAATTAAAGACAATGTATTGGTGGAATGGTATGAAAAGAGATATATCTAAATTTGTATCAAAATGCTTGATATGCCAACAGGTCAATGCTGAACACCAAGTACCTTCGGGTTTGTTACAGCTTGTGATTTTCCCCGAATGGAAGTGGGACAGGATTACCATGGATTTCGTGACATGATTACCATTGACCCCAAAAAAGAAAAATGTTGTTTGGGTTGTGGTTGATAGACTAACGAAGTCAGCTCACTTTATTCCAGTAAGGATAGATTTCTCTCTTGATAGATTGGCTGACTTGTACATATCCAAGATTGTGAGATTACGCAGGGTACCATTGTCCATCATTTCAGATAGGGACCCTAGATTCACTTTGAGATTTTGGAAAAAACTACAAGAAGCCTTGGGTACAAAGTTGAGTTTTAGTACGGCATTCCACCTGTAGGCTGATGGTCAGTCTGAACAAACATTCAGATTCTGGAGGACATGTTACGGTGTTGCGTTCTTAAGTTTCAGGGTAGTTGGGAAAAATACTTACCATTGGTGGAGTTCGCCTACAATAATAGTTTCCAGACGAGTTTGAAAATGGCGCCTTATGAGGCATTGTATGGCCGAAAGTGTCGAACTCTACTGTATTGGACGGAACTCAAGGAAATTCAAATTCATAGAGTTGATTTAATGAAGGAAACTAAAGAAAAGGTTAAAGTGATACGTGATTGCTTGAAAGCAGCGTCGGATAGGCAGAAGTCATATGCTGATTTGAAAAGAAAAGAGATTGAGTTTCAAGTCAGAGATAAAGTATTCTTGAAAGTGTCACCATGGAAAAAGGTCTTGAGATTTGGTCGAAAGGGCAAATTGAGTCCATGATTTATTGGACCATATAAAATTACTGAAAGAGTTGGACCATTAGCCTACCGGTTGGCGTTGCCATCTGAATTGGAAAAGATTCATGATGTATTCCATGTATCCATGTTGCGTAAATATAAATTAGACCCCTCTCATGTGATTTTACTAACGAAAGTTGAGATTAGGCCGGATATGACCTATGGTGAAGAACCGGTTAAGATTTTGGCTCAAGAAGTTAAACAGTTGAGGAATAAGAATATTGCCTTGGTAAAAGTATTATGGCATAGACATGGAGTGGAAGAGGCTACATGAGAATCTAAAGAAACCATAAAGAGGCAATATCCGAACCTGTTTACTGGTAAGACTTTCGAGGACAAAAGTCCCTAAGGGGGGATAAATGTAACATCCTGAAATTAGGCCTAGTCAGAATAGTGGTTTTGGGACCACAAATCTGACATTAAAATATTTTTTTTATGATTATTATGAGGCCTAGGATATAAAAATAAGCATATGTTAAAGTTTCATGAAGAAATTCCAAGTATAAGATGTCCAATTGGAAATTAGGGACCAAATTGAATAAATTGTAAAACTTGGGTTCTAGAAGCAATTTGTATGAAATTGCTTTGGATTATTAATTAGGAGGTCTTAAATAGCAATTTGTCCAATTTCTAAGTTTTTGGACAAAAATGGGCATGCATGGAAAAAATTGAAAGTTTAGTATGGAGGGGCGTTTTGGTCATTTGGTAATAAAATTAATAAAAAGGGAAATTGAAAGCTAATATCAGCCATCTTCTTCCCCATAGCTTTCGAAATTTGTATGTTCTCCATAGCTAGGGTTTCAACATTTTCAAGCTCAACAGCAAGATTCCTGTCCCCGTTTTTAATGTTCTTCGTATTTTTTAGATCCTCATAACATGCTCTATATATTTCTACCCATATTTTAAGCTAGAGTTCATGGTTAGAAATGTACCCATGCATGAGATAATTTTTTTGATGATTTATGAAGGAATAGGAGAGCTTAAAGGATAGTATACAACTTTTACTAAGTAGATTTTCATGGTAATGGATTAAAGGACCATTTTGTAAAAGTCATAAACATGGGTAGAAAAATGTGAAATGAAGGAAAATATTGGTTGCTATAAGTATGAAAAATATTCGGCTAGGCTTAGGTAACCAAGAAAATTACATGCATTTCATTATACGAGCCTAGGGACTAATTTGTAAAAGTTGTAAAAGGTTAGGGCCAAAATGGTCATTTTGTCCAGGGTTGAGTTTTATGTTGAAAATGAATAAGGTGAGGTATTAATAATTTATTGTTGCTTATATAGACCTCGAGAGACCAATCCCGAAGGTCAACCGAGGAAAATAAAAGGTTTCAGAGTAACCAAAATTCAAATTTGAAACGATTACCAGGTAAGTTCGTGTAACTCGCATGTAGACTATTTAAATGCATTAAAAATGTATATTCATGTATGAATTATAATATTGCTATTCATTTTGAGATAATGTATGGAAAATATTGTGTTAATGAAAAGTTGATAAACTGTCCCGGTTGAATAACAAGGATATCTGATTGATTTTTCCGGAAATGAATTGACGGTTCTAGCCTGGACGGGTGATCCTAAAGTGATCTAGCCTCCTGAAGAATATGTGTGTTGAAATGGATTTAGTTCGGACGGGTAATCCGATTAGGATCTAAATTTAGCCTGGACTGGTAATTCAGATCCGAGCTCATAGGAGTATATGACATTGTAGGGGATTTAGCCTGGATTGGTAATCCTGACATTACTCAATGAGTTTACATTACGAGGGATTTAGCCTGGACTGTTAATCCCGCCGTAAGAGCGAGGTTCGCAGGAGTGTGTACCTAAATTATCACTTGCATGAAATTACGGTAAATGGGATATCCATCGAGATTCTGAGAAATTCAACGGGTTAAAATGAGAATGAGAATGGAATTTCTTTATGAGCTCTTTTAAGATTAATACTATATGTATTGACATGAGACTAACTTGATGATCGAGTGTATGTGAAAGGGAAATTGTATTATACTTGTTGGAGTGAATATCTAATATGGTAGTATGCTAAACAACTGGTAAGTTTACCTTCCAGTTATCCGAACTTACTAAGCATGTTAATGCTTACCCCCTCTCTTTTCCCTTGTCTTACAGAGCTCACGGACTCGTAAAGATTGGAAAACAGTTGGAGCTCCGATCACACTAACATCTTGTCTTGCTTTGGTATATAGAAACTTTTATTTTGTTATAATGGCATGTATAGGATTATTGGTCATTTTTGTTATATGTGTCATTTGGCTAGCTAAAGTAAAGGCTTAAATGATATGCTTATTTATTTTGTATATGGCCATGAGATATGGCTCATATTGATGTAGGTTGTAAACCTACTAATTGTGCATGTTTATGCTCGAATGTTTCATGTGATGGTTAATGCAATATACTATGAATGGACGTGTGTAATGTGGCCAAATCATTTGGAAATGGTTTATGCCATAATTAGCATGGGTTATAAATGGGCCAAGTATAAAATGGGATTTTTGAAATGTTAACCCTAACACAAAGAGGTAATATTAATATAGGTTAAAGAGGGACATGAAGTTATATGTATAACCTTGGCCAAGAAGGTTTAAAGTATACATTTATACCATGATAAATGTCCAATAAGTATATTAGTATGTATGAATGTTTGAGGGTGACCAAAGGCTTGGAAAATAGCCTCCAAAAAGGTCCACACGGGTAGACACATGGGCATATGTCTAGGCCATGTGTGACACACGGTCAGTCCCCATGGACGTGTTGTATGGCCGTATGTCCCCTGCACCTAAAATTTTAGGGCAGTATACATGGTAGTAAACACACGGGCAGAGACACGGCTGTGTGTCTCGGCCGTGTAGAGGACACGGCCTCTAGCCATGGGCGTATGCTTTGGTCGTGTGGTCCTAAATGAATGATGACATCATAAACAGAATCTCCAGGTTTTTGCACACGGGCGTATCGTGGCCATGTGAGGGACACGAGCCAGGGACAATTGTGTGTGCTCAGCCATTTGAAAACCCATGTAGGTTTGAAATGAAAAATAATTCCACACGGGTACAGGACACGCGTGTGCATTGCCTCCACACGGGCGTGTGAGGCTTAAACATGAAAATTTTTCTAAAATTTTCTTAAGTTCTTGGTTTAATCCCGGACCGCTTTTAACGCATGTTTTGGACCTCATAGGCCCATGATAGGGACAATATGATTTTGTTCAATTGGTTTTAAATTTGAATGAAATTTATAACCCGTTCTTTCCAGAATGCTCATGGTTGTGTACGGTAATGCCTCGTACCTTGTCCAGGTCTCAGGTACTGGTAAGGAGTGTTACAGATGCCAAAACCAAATTAAAAGCATCACCAACACTTGAGTTCGAGATTGTTTTTGGATACTGAGTTGATGTACGAACTGAATAGTACCTAACCTGCTCAAGAAAACAAAATTGTACGTTGAGTATAACTCAGTGCTATTTCTATAATCTGAACAATAAGTATAATATAAAACATAAAGTATCATAAACTTAAAAATGCAAATAACATGCAAATCATCAAGCCAAATATGTTATTTCTCATAATCATGTACTCAAAAGCATCTTATTTCTCTTATATCAACTTAAGCCTATCACATTTGCAAGTTAAGAATCATATAACTCATGTAAGATATATTTCATCTCAAAATCCAATTTCATGATTTCATGGAACATAACATATTAATGTTCCCAATTCAATCCACAATTCACATTTCATTTTCCATTTCTAATTTCATTTATTAATCTTTTTGTCATATCAAAATCACATATAAACCATTTCTTTCTTTATATCCCTATTAACACGACTCAGACTCGGACGGATACACAGATCCAACCAACACACCAATTTGGCACTCAGTGCCTCATCGGATAAATTTGAAGCAAATAGTTGCGCTCAGCACCATCAAATAGATTGACACTAAGTGTCTCATCGGTTAAACCGAAGCAAATTGCACCTAGTGCCTCATCGACTCGTAGTCGAAGAAAGCCTTGAACTCTTCCTATCCTATAGCATGTCAAATATATCCGACTCTACCTAAACAATTAATAGGGTTTTCATTTCATAATCCAATACCAACTAATGTCTTAATTTTCATAATTAACAAAATTACACACATTTATCCAACAGTCCTCATAATCGTTATTCAATTCAAAACATCCCAAGTGAATAAGAATTCTCACCTCATATTCTTACCATGAATGAACAAATCAATATACATCAATTTATAATTAGTTCGGCCTATAGAAACACAAACCATAAACTTCGAGCTATTAGTCGACGACTTTCTCTTTTCCTTTCCTTTTTGATGAATCCGGGTCAATGTAAGCTACAAATTAAAACAAACAGCACATTTCATTAATACACAAACAATTTCACATTCAATTGCTAATTAAATCAACTTTTGCATTTTATTCAATTTAGTCCTTAAAACTGAAACTAACATAACTTCCTCATTTAACCTCAATTTTTATATAAATTTTATTCTAAGCTAAATTTAACTCCCTATTTCTCATTTCTATCCCAAAATTTTGAAATTTAAGCAATTTAGTCCCTATTGTACAAAATCAACCATTGACTTTACAATTTAATCTTTTTTTTTACTTCTAACCTAAAAATCTATCAAATTAGTCCCTAAAACTTTGACTATTCAACTAAATTAACATCATCAAATTTTAACAATAACAAAAAATACAATATGAGTTAGCTATATTGAACTACGGGGATTCCGAAAACATAAAAGTTATAAGAAAATGGACTAAATTGATTAACTGATTAAAGCTTGAACTTAAAAGCCCCTTGGTCGTTTTGTCTTCTCCCCTGTTCTTTGTTTTGAAATTTTGGGAAATGAAATGAGAAAAATATGTTTTGTTTTTTTATTTCATTACTTTAGTTTTATTATAATATGGTTTTATAACATTTATTATTATTTAACCTTTATAGCTTACATATATAATATAATTGTCTCATGACCGTCCATCTCTTATTAAACAAGTGGTTTAATTACCTTACAAAGCCCCTTAGCATAATTCTACCTTGTAATTTAAAAATAATTCACACTTTTATTACTTATTCGATTTACTCTCTGTATGCTAAATAAGCTCTAATTCAATGAAATTACTAAAACAAAGTTCAATTCACTTCTAAAATAAATTCGTAAATATTTAATAAAAATATTTACAGGTCCAGTTTACAGAAACGAGATCCTGAAACCACACTTTTCGACACCACTAACTTTTGGGTCGTTACATTACTTGTGGCAAGTTCTCTAGAAGGTTTGTATTATGAATCATGTAACGCCTAATCGACTAATTATTAGTCTGCCTTTGTGGTGAGACCTGGATATGCCCTTGAGGCCTTTTCTGAAAGAATTCTCTACGGTATGTCGATTGATAAACCTGCTATTGTGATCCATCAGGACAGAAAGCTTCGTGTACCTGGAACCATGAGTGGTGTAAGTGTTCGCCAAAACTAGGTATTCTCTTGTATGTATTGAAGTCATTTGGGATTTCTTTTGGATGATCAAGAATACTACATTCCCTAAAATGAGATCATCTTTTGAATATACCCAAAGATACATTGTACTTGGTATTCTAATGGTCGTCAGGGTTAGTATAAGAATCTGCCTAGAGTAGTGTCAGTATGCATATCATATTAAGAATTTCATCCAATTTTTATCTTCAAAATAGGTGTGGAATAAAATCAAATATAAATTGTGTAGTATGTGATCCACCAATCTAGTGAAGTGTGTACAAGGTGGTCAAGTTGGAGGTTGGCTCATAATTATCTGTCAGGAATCAGAAAAGTATCCTCAAAAGTTTAGAAGGAATACTAGAATTCCTAATTTAGGGGAAACTCAATGACATCGATTAAAGGTAATAGTGGTTAAGATTCACTAAGTTCTGTTGAACTTATAGATGTCTATCAGGTCTTTGAGTTGAAGTAGACCGCCAGAAAGGACCAGGCGATGTTATGCATCCAAATGGACACTTTTAAGAAAATGTTTTCAAATGATGAATAGCATTTTACGCCACGATTGGGTCTATTTTAATAAAGTTTTAAGGGTATTGTCTTATACTATCATTAAAAATCAGTTGTATTCAAATAAATGTTTACCTTCTGAATCTTTGACTTGTAATAAAAATAAATAAGTAGGAAGCACGTTCTGTAAATTTTTTACCTATTTTAAAATTTTTGTCAAGTATTTTAAGCTTTGGTGACATCCTATATTCGGATCCGGTAAATCGAGTCGAGTATAGGGTATTACTAATGCTAGAGCTTGGATTCACTTGTTGCACATGGTACTAAGATAGTGAATATTCTCTTTGGGTAAGGCCTCGCAAATGTAAGAAAATCAAACTGTGTAAATATCTCTTATGTTATCTATTTTTTAGCATTTAAAATTTATCGGGCCTAAAGTAGTTAGAACTGGTTTCAGCACTACTTCTAACACTGCTTGAGTTGTTTGTCATAATACCAATTTGGACCCAACAACATTCACGTCCTTTTAGAAGTTGATTCGTGTCACTAAACTCTAACAAATTAAGCCACCAACCCAAATTGCCACCTAATTTTTTTTATTTAGATATTGAAAAAAATAAAATATTAATATATTTTTTGGGTTTAAACTTGACAATTTTTTTCATGTTGATACTTAAATTCTTTTTGTCTAAATTAACCTTTGAACTTGACAATTGTTTTCTCGTTAGGACTTGAACTTTATTTTCCCAAGCTAATTCATGTTTTTTTTTATAGTCCTAATATTTTTATAATTATAAAAAGTTATAAATATTATTTAAAAAAACCCGAAATATTCAAATGGTTAGGCGGCAGGCCTCATGGTTCATTAATTTCCAACAAAAACCGATAATTGTTAAACCTAAAACATGAATTCCATCATTGCAAGTTTTCATGTTTGCATGCTTAAACAACACTTCCACAAATTGGTAGCAATGGGCAATGCCCAAGATCCTTGCCACTAAATAACGTGGTAAACCATTAAAAATTTTATAAGTTTTCTTTAATAAATTTTTTTAATAATTGGGCTGAAAAAATCGTTTGGGTCACCGATTTTTGAATGTTTAAATCTTATCATACAATATTCAAGTCCTTGTTTATGTCCCAAACTCCCACATAATAAGCCTCTTCTTAATCAGAGGTAGCTACATTGATTAGATTGCTCAGCAAATTTTCCATTCTTTTTTTGTTAGATAACCTAACTTATCCTACTTAGAAAAATATGTTATATCTAATATTTACATTTAATTAATATAACTATAACATACTTACAATTAATTGAGACTAAATTTTTTTAATAAAAAGGCTTCACCTTTTATTTAATAGCAAAGCTAACCCAAATTTAATAGCAAAGCTAATCATTTTTATTTAATTAGAAAAACTTATAACATTAAGCAAAATGGGTTTTTGCATAAAAAAAATTTGAGGGTGGGTTTTTACATAAATTTACCATATTTTATAAAGAAAGATATAGTAGTGTTGGAAAGTTTTTGTTTTCTTTTTCCCATTAAAGAAATGATAAAATCTAAAAAGAAAATAGGGAATAATAGTGCTTTTCAAGCTTGTTGAGTATTAGGTGTGTCTGGCCCATCATCATTTCTTAACTTGTACAATGCATAACTATATTTTCTTTTAATTTCTCTTTTTGATCGCAAAACCCTTTTCCTTATCATTATTCAACTTTAACGGCAGAAATTCCATCAATAAACATAAAGGGTAAATTCCACAAATAGCCACTCAAATTATAAAACCTTTTTATTTTAGGCACTTAAAATAATAGAAATATTTAAAAAATAAATTTAAAATTAAATATCTGAAAAAAATATAATAAGAAATTAATAATTATATTAATATAAAATAAATATAATTTATATAATATTAAATAAAATAAAAATCCCATCCTCCCTCTCCCTCTAAAAACCTAATCAAAGACTGATGGAGAATTAAAATCTGAATTCTTTGATCCACCAAGGAGGATCCATATTTGATAAAACTGAGACTCCCAAAGCTGCATCGGTTGCAACCCAGCACCTGAAGAAGCCATCTTTTGCGGCGGATGATGAAGCAATGAATAATGGGGAGGAGTTTTATCATATCGATACCGACAATTTCGATGAAGAAAAAAAATAACATCACGTGAAAAAAGAAGGCATCGTTAAGTAGATTTAGTGAACTTATAAAGAAAACAACTTTTAATTAGCTCTAGTCATCTTACAATGATTCTTTCTTCTTTCTTTTTTCATTTTTTCTTTTTTTGTACCTATGGATTCTACTTTGTGAAATTACACGTGATTATCCACAAATATTCCGCTTCAACTGGTTTCTATTCAGAGGGATTGGGTGGAGAGAGTGCCGTGGGGGTGGAGGAGGGGAGAGGGAGAGGGAGAGGGGATACGGTTCAGGGATTTTTATTTTATTTTAATATTAATATAAATTTTAAATTATTATATTTTTAAAATTATTTATTTATTTTATATATTTTAAATTTTATACATTATTATTTTTGTAATAAATTTTTTATTTTGATATATTTTTAATTTTATTATTTTACTTTTTAGAAATATTTATGTATTTTAATATATTTTTAAATTTTTAAAATTAAGATCAAATTGAGATTATTTATAAATTTTGAGGGTTAATATTTTTTTAAATTAAGACTAAATTAATATAATATGTAGAAGTTGAAGGTTAAATTTGTTATTATATCTGTTTGTCCTTTGTAATTTTAACGAGTGACTAAAATAATCAAATAATGTAACGTGACTACTTAAATTATAATCTTTTATTTTAGATGTCTAAAATAAAAATATATATAATTAGATGCCTATTTTATAGTTTACCTAAATATAAATGGTTTGTTTTTTGTTTAATTGGTATATTTAATGCTTTTGTAGGCTATTTTTATATTTATTTATTTTATGAAAAACATGACGGGAAAGTACTTGAAAAGAAATTTCCTTTACTTGGCCTTTTTTCTCTTTTTACTTTCGGCGAGTATTACTTTTTATTAATTTACTTAGATGAAATCATTTTAGATATGATTAAAAAATACTATTTTAATACTAAAAGTTATTCGTGCACTATAGATGATTTTTTTTAAATAGAAAGAGAATAAAACATAAACAAACACTACCTAGCTCCTCCCTCACATATTGTGGTCCTTGTTCATTTTGCTCAAGCCAAAGGTGAACACTTTTAAGTGCCATATCAAATCGTCGAGTGATGGTTTCTTCAGTTAGACATGATTTTGCAAAGTAATTTGCTATAGTGTTTGTTTTTCATAAGACATGATTTATTTGTATTTACTTTTCTTGTCGGCATAGGTCTTTTATTCGACGCACGAGTATTGTTAACCCTAAGCCTATGGTATCACTTTGAACCAACTACATTGCCTGCAAACAATCGCTTTCGACCACCACCTTCCTAAATTCACCATTCCATGCTAGTTCTAGTCCTGTAAGTATCGCCCACAACTCAACTCTAATATATCAGCTAGCCCTCTGTGTCATCGAAATCCCAGCAACCACTTCCCTCGTGATACGATCCGCCTCGGGGTGAGTCGAGTCGTATGTGAGTTTGCCCGACCGTCTACGAAGAAGTAGCGTTCGATTTGTTCAAAAGGATGTTTTAACGTAAATAATGGCGGAAGCTATGTAAAAGGATTCAAAGATGGGTTTATGGATATGAAGTTTATGTAGATGGGTTTATGGATATAAAGTTTTTGTAGGTTTGGTTATAATGAAACGAAAAGATGGAATGGAATGGAAATGAAAATGATCTCAAAAACAAACACGAACCAATATTAGAAAATATTGACCCAAATGTTTATAAGTTTTCAAGGTGGTCGGATGGAGAATATGAGAACCTCGACCCGCTACTTAGAAAAGTAGGAACCTTGGTATGTTTGAACGCCACACTACGAGTAGTGATAAGTTCGGTTTTCAACAAAGAAAATGGATGACACAACTAGAACACTAGGTAGCCAACAAATCTTTGAGCGAAAACAGAGAAAAGTTTGCCTCACAAATTTGGCGAATATCATTAACAAAAATATTCCAAAAGTGTGTTCCAAAAGGCTTGGTTACAAGAATTTATAAGGCTAAAATGAGCTAGCCGAATGGTCACATAGTAAAGTGCTATTAAAGGGCTAATTATAAATTAAAGACTTTTGAAATTCTAGAGTCAATAACTCCTCTCTTCAACTAGTGAATTAATGTCCTTAAAGGCTTGAAAAATGACTCTTGATTTTCCCTTTGGCTAGTTGAATAGACTCCAACCACTTTAATGAAATTTGCAATGCATAAATTGTCCATTAAGTAGCAAAAAAACGTTGGGGTATTTGAACAAGTGCTACAGATTTTAAAGGACATGAAATGCTCCTTTAAACTCTCTTTAATGATGCTTAATGCTTCCTTTATAACAGCCCCTCTTTTGTAACCAAAATAACTTGAAAAGTCTCCTTTATTGAATGCGTAATGACCTTTGTGAATTGAAAAGTCACTGCAATTAAAACATATGTAACCGTCACATTTATTCAATTATTAAGCTTTAAACAAATTAACAACTACGTAAATAAATGAACACACACTTATGCATCATTTATTCCAACAACTAGTTAATTAAAAGAAGTATTTAATGAACTTTAACTCATGCACCAATAAATTAACCTAGTAACTAGATTAATTAAAGAAGCAACTCATTAAATTAAATTCATCAAATAAACTCATTTAATTAAACTAAGATGAGTTGTATTAATGACCAGCAACTCATTTATTAAACTAAGAGGCTTAAATGCAAGTATTAAAATGCAAACTAAATGCAAAGCTAAAAGAAATAAATAAAAGTTCAATTTAGTTGGAACGGGTTCAAGGAGCGGAAATTGAGCTGAAATTAGTTTGCAAAATGTTGCAAGGACACTTTATTAAGCTGGTCCCAACTCGATCTATTTCTCTAACCAAAGCCTCGCCCCACACTTGATTAACTAAGGCCGAAATGGCCTCCTTGAATTGCTTAGCTCGAGCTCGCGTAATTGGTCCTTGAGGCAGCACCATTGAGTCCTTGCTCGAACTTGATGCACTCCAAGTCGCGATCGTATCACCTTGTTCATTTTGTATCACACTTCCAATAGACGGCCAACTTTGTTGGCTATGTTGTGCCCTATCCACATTTACCTTGACCCAGCCTATTAGTGGTGCATCCCATTTAACCAATCATTATTCACAACCTCCATGCAAACATCACCGGTGAGCAACGTGTTGGATACTCACAGCCCAACTCAGATAATGCACGATAACAACTGCCAAGTGCAAGCCTTTGAATTGGAAGGTAATAAGGTTTCTATTCTTCAATAATTGTTAGTAGACTATCCCAAATAACAATCTCCATTCAATCCCCTTATAAATTCGACTATTGTGTTCTTCCAAATTCCTTATAATCTAGTTAGTTGAGGAAGCTGAAAAGAGAACAACCTTATGCTCGGTTGGAACAAGCTTCCCCATAAGACTATTAGCATAGCACAATCACGTAGGACTTGCAAGATCGATTCAATTGTTGCCCCGCAAACGTTGAAACCACTTATTTTGCTCAAACTTCTTCAAAATAATTTGGCTTTACACAGGATCCTTTCATGCATTACCAACCATAGAAAGAACCTAATTCGTTGCAACAATGGCATCATCCATATCAGATCCATTACAGACCTAGACTGCTATTCTCTTCACCAACTAATTTCCGATATGCATTATGAATTGTAAGCTCATCTGAGACCCTATTTTTCCAATAGCATACATCCGACCTAAGAATCTTGGCAAGACCTGGAATTCTTCCAATTTGGACTAATATTTTCGACGAAAATTATTGTTCGAGCCTTTCCCAATCCTAACTACCATGCATGTCCACCATTTCACATAACCAAACGTGTGGCAGCCCTAAAGTGACCCTAGTCGGAAAGCGGTTTCGGGACCGCTAAACCGAGTCACCAAATTATTTGGATGTGATATTTATGGTCTAAAATATGTGAATATGAATGTGCAAAAATTTTAAGCTTCGATTTAGTAAATTGCATGTGAATTTAGTCAAAAGGACTTGTGTGACACTTTTGAAATGTGATAGGCTAATCTACAAGGATCTAATAGTGCATGTAGTCAAAAGGGAGGACTTGCATGTCAATTTTCCCCCCCTAACTAGTAGTGGCCGGCCATGAGCATGAGGATGGACAAAATGTTATGGGGTGAAACATGTTGGAAACATGTTGTGTTAGTGGGTTATGGGAGAAAGAAAAGAATAAAGGGTTTGTAATAAAGAAATGAATGGGAAGGGTGATGAGAAAAAAAAGTTGTCTCATCCATGTTCTTTCCCCCTTTAGCCGTGACTTGAGAAAGAAAGAAAAGAAGAAGTTGGTTCTTCTTGGCCGTGAATTGAAGGAGGAAGAAGAGGGGAAGTTCGGCCAAGGTGATTCTTGGGATTAAGGTATGTTAATGCTCTTTCATTGAAAATCTTTGTATATTTGGAGTGGTCATCAAGTATAGAAGCTAGCTCATGGCAAATGTTTTTGTAAATTTATGAAGATGACATTCGGTCATGGATGGTTGTACTTTTTTTGTTGTTTTTGATGCTTTAGTGTATTGAAGGTTGATTATAGATAAGTTGAGCTTGGTAAAAAAATTGAATAGATGTGGCTTAATTGCTTAATGACAATCGGCTATGTTGAAGTGAAAATGTTTTGCAAATTGGTTATGGACATTCGGTTAAGGGAGAGTATTTGTGTTAGAAATCAAGATTGGATAGTGAGTTAGGCATGTGATCTTTGTGTTCGATTATTGAATGGAAAACTAAAGGGATGAGGTTACATGTTGAGCTTGTATTGAATAATACAAATGAATTGCTAATGTGAGATGTTATGTATTAATATGTGAATTAAGTGATAATTGATAATCAACTAAGTAGCTACATGGCATTTAGATATATATTATAGTAGCTGATTTTGGATTTGATTCTTATTGTGAATTAGTAGTTGATATGGAGATTAGACCGAATGAAATTTAAAATGTTAAAGAAATTATTTCGCTAAGTGCTAACCTTGTTTATATTAGCGAATGTGTAAATGTATACCATGAAGTGGTTTAGCTTAACGTGAATCAAGGTTCTTGGAAGGTGAATTGCGGGGATGGTTTAAGAAATGAATCTAATTTTGTTATGTATGTGATGACATTGCGAATGTAAATTGAGTTGTTAAATTGGTTGATTTAGTTCACGAGCTCAAGGAATCAATCTTGCATAGCGGAAGGCGAATATAATTGAATAGCCGTTTTGAAATTGATCAACAGTATCCGAGGTAAGTTCTCAAGTGTTTGAACTTTACTTTAGTATACTTAAAGATTGTATAAACTTAGTAGCGAGAAGGATGAATTTATATAGTTTAAGTGCCGAACTAGTCTTGACAGATTTGAGTTACTGCAGTGTTGTAACTTTGAAAATACACCAAAAATTGTAGAAGGCGAGTTCGAAGTTGAATAAAATATGAAAATGAAGCTTATTGAATCTAGTGTCTTATAAAAGAAACTATGTAAGCAAAGGAATTTCCTATAAAGGTATATTTAAAGTTTTGTGAGACAATGTCGGATTGACTCCGAAATTCCCTGATTTGTTTTTTGAAAATCATTATAATTTGTACAAAAATGCTTATAAGATAAGATTTATATGCTTAGACTCCTTAACGAGTCTAGTTTCAAATGGAATCAAATAGAACACATTATGAATTCTGTACAATGAAAAATTTGATTCGTAGTGAAGAGTGGTCAGATTAGTCAACAGTGAAACAGGGGAAACTTTAAGAAAAATCTGGTATTGATTGGTCAAACCAAAAATTCTGAAAATTTTATGGATGGAAGATATGTGAGTATATATTCAGGGAAAATTAACGGCAATTGATTTTGAGTTTTGTAGCTCCAGTTATAAACAATTTAGTGACTGTTGCTCAGGAAAACTGCATGTAGTGAATATGTGATTTTGTTGTAAACTTTGATGAAACTATTTGAGTTGCTTATAAGCTATTGCTGAAATTGATATACAAGAAAAATATGAAATATGTATGAGATGTATATATGTGATAAGGCCTAATGGCCGATGTGATGAATGTGAAAGTGTGTATATGTGTGATAAGGCCTAATGGCCGATGTGATGAATGTGAAAGTGTGTATATGTGTGATAAGGCCTAATGGCCGATGTGAGATAAGGCCTAATGGCCGATGTGATGAATGTGAAAGTGTGTATATATGTGATAAGGCCTAATGGCCGATGTGATGAATGTGAAAGTGTGTATATATGTGATAAGGCCTAATGGCCGACGTGATGAATGCGAAAGTGTATATATATATGTGGCAAAGCCGAATGGCTAATGTGAATGTTGAAACATGTGATTAAATGTACATGAAACTTGGAAATATGTTCCGGGTGAGACCCGATGACTACGTGTGGAGATTATGTCCGGGTACGACCCGATGACTACGTGTGGAGATTATGTCCGGGTAAGACTTGCAATAAGAATTGCTTATAAATATACATAATGCGAAAGGTTAACAGTATGTACTCCAAGTTTATATGTGAGCTTGATTTGAACTAAATCATAAGGTAGTTATGTGATGCATACGAGAGCAATCCATAAGACTATTCCTATGAGTATGTGACATCGGATCGGTGTGAGAGGTTATGTGAAATCATACAATATATCTATGTCCCATGAGCTCACTTTTATGTGAAAGTTTATCTGCCTATTGTATATGATGAGATGTGCATATTTGGTAAAGGGATGGTATGCCCGAAGGAAGAGTGAGATAAAAATACGAATAACTATGTTATAATTTGATTGTTATCTGTTGACCTTGCTTGAAACTTACTAAGCATTGAAATGCTTACTCCGTTTACTTTGTTTTCTCTGTTTTATAGATCTCATTTGGAAGCTACAGGCTCGGGGATCGTCAGCAACTAGTCACACTATCACTATCCACTGTTTGGTACTGCTATGTTTTGGAATATCTTATGGCATGTATAGAATAGACTAGTAGTGAGAGGATATTTGGTCATGTACCCATGGATTTTGTGTAAATTTGGATAGCCATGCGAAAATGGCTTATATACGTTTTTAGCATAGTACTATAATCGTGTTGTATGTTGATTATTAAGAAGTATGGAAGTGTTTGGAAACGATTAGCCATTGGAATGGTTAATCATGATCATGATTTGTGCTGTGTATGCAAAAAGGACTAATGGAATCATGGAAACTATGAAATAGGTAAAGTCTACCTCAAAGGCGGATGCTGTTAGCTGCCGTGATGTGGATATGAAAACTCACTAAAAATAGTAGGAATGGAATTAAATAGTGAATAAATTATGTAAGTGAACCTTGACGAGTCTATTTTCATAGGAGAGTAACGAAAAGATCATATGAACAGTATGTTAAGAGATATTTAAGTTTTAGTGAGACAGGGCCAGAACGGTTTCTGGAGTCCCTGTTCCGACTTTGGAAATTCATTGTAAATTAACCAGAGATAATTAGGTGCCATGCCATATATGTATAGATTCCTCCTTGAGTCTAGTTTCTATAGAAACAAATGGCATCAATATTGAAGCCCTGTACAGGGAGATATCCAATTCGTAATGCATGAAGGTCAGTGTAGTCGAACCCTGGAATAGGGGAGACTTTAACTAATAAACTGTACTAATTGGCTCGACCAAAAATTTTAGAAAAAAATCTGTAGATGGATATATGAGTCTAGTTTCGGGGAAAAATTACGAATCTGATTTTCGAGTTGTGGAACTCAAGTTATGACTTTTAAGGTGACAGTGACGCAGTTAGACAGTCGTCTGGAAAATATTAAAATGGACTGTGAAAATGAATGGTTTAAGCCGTTAACCCCTCGTGTCCGACTCCGGCAGCGGTCTCAGGTACGGAGTGTTACAAAACGTTATTCAACCCGCCCTATGTCTCACTGAGGTACAACTTTAGAGGCCTAATTTACCAATCCACTGATCTGTCATATTTATATACGTTAAATTAAGCTCTTTAAAAGATTAAAGAGCTTATTCTAGAGTATTTTATATCGTATTTTAGTACTTTTCCATAATTACGAGATTTTATGCTTAATTTAGTTTTTATGCTTTTTGGAATAAAATGGCAAGTTTATGCCATTAAGAACTTAATCTTTGAGTTAAGCTTATTTTAGACACTTGGTTGACGCAAAAATGTGGAACAGAGCCTAAAGTAGAGCCAAAGTCATGACACCAATGCCTTTTCTATTAACTGAGGAGTTGGATTTCACCAAATTGTACATCTGAGCGGACTATCTCTAAAGTCGCAACACCAAGGTGTTTTTGTCATAATACCGACTCCTAAAGTTGCAACTATGGCCTAGCAAGGTAGTAACACTAGCCAAAGCCCCTGCAGTTGAAGAAGTTAAGTTACCTGAGAATGATGTCACGACACTGAAACCCAAAAGCATCTCTAGAGTAATTTCCTGCTAATGTCGCGACATCAACTCTGACAGGGCGAAAATTCTAAAGGGCAATTCTGTGTCCAAACAAGCTTAATTCGCTTTTCATTTAAGGCAATAATTATCAATATTAGGTTAAATATTTTTGTCTATAAATACCACATTATATTTAACTATTTGGGTGGCTAGGCTAATATAGAAAATTAGTTAGACATTAGGTAACTTTTACTCTTCTTTTCTTAGCTTAGGTTTCCATTTTTCTTTTCTTTTCTCTTTGTTATAGCATTTTTGTTTCTTCATTTTTGCTGGAACCTTGTGGACGAAGATGGACTAAACTTTCGTGCTTCATTGGATTTTTATCTATCAATTAGCATTTTCTCAACCTTTATCTTTTATATTTTTTGCCTACCATGTGTTTGTTAAAATGCTTGTGTGTAATTTAAGTTTAATTATATGTTGAATTATTTTATTGTTTGATTGATGAGTGGATTACTTAACTAAGTTATTATCTATGCCTTGATTAGTTATTTTTGTTCAAGTTTATTAAATTGCATATTACACTAGAATTAACGCCTCTAGTAGAAGATCTAGATAGATGAGACTGAGAAGAGACTCTACCATGTAGGACTTTGATACATGTGTCAAATAGTGAGACTAAGAGATCTATACACCTAAGTGAGACCGAAAGGAGAGCTTAGGTGGTACCCTTTAGTTTAGGATGAGACCGAGAGAAGATTTCTAGCTAAAAGTGGCAAATAATATAATTATAATAGGTTTATTGAGTTAGTTGGTAATTCATGAATGATTCAACCATCATTTCAATCCATTCACATTGTTTCTAGTAAAAAAAATAAAGAAAATTAGTTTGGTATTCTCATTTGTTAATTTAGAATTTAGCCTTATTATATTTTCATATTTGGTTGGCACTAATAATTTTCAACTTAATTAGATTAGTGATTGTTATTTTATAATTAATTTGACAAACACATTTACCAACTTGGCAATCCCTTGGGTTCGATCCTTGGAATACTTAGAGTGTTCCATTGTAACATTTATAAATATTACAACTGACTTGTCATACTTGCAGTCGAACCGTTTTAATTTTTAAGATTTTGTGCTAATTCTCTAGTCGACGTTCGTACATTGTGGCACAGTCATCCATGCATCATGCCAAAATTTCACGCCTCTTATCTCTAATTTTCCACATTACATTCAATTGAAATGTGCTCCATACACTTGCTAATGATCGCTACACATACAAATAGTTAGCTTATTCTATACTTATCGGACAATAATCATGCATGTTATACTTCCTTCACAAGACTCGAACCCACAAATCCTCTTCCCAATTTAAAAGACCCATTGCCAAGTTTAACAAAAAAGACTCATTTTGTAACCTTAGATTTCACAACCCTAACCCCTTATCAATAACAATTCAACAATAGGTATCCCGTCTAACAAGTGGAATTTTTCGGTTCTCAATGGTTGATCCCCAAATAAGGCCCTGCATCTCTTTAACAATACCCATAGGAAGTAAGATAGTCAGCATAAAATAACTAGGCACTATAAGAAGCACAAACTTAGAAAGGGTCACCCGTCCCACCATTGACAACGATTTCGCATCAAAGCCATTTAGTTTACCTCATATTTTATCCAGTAGAAGCATAAGTGTACCATTGGTTATACTTTTGTGGAGAAGCGACATTCCTAAATACACTCCCAATTTATTAACTAGATTAGAACCAAATACATAATTGGGTTACTCACTAAACAACTTCTCGACATTCGTCGAAAAATAAATCTTTGTCCTTTGCGTATTAACCTTATGCCTAAAGAAATGGAAAAAAGTGGAAAAACTCTTTCACACAATAGTTATCTACCCCATATTTTCCTTACAAAAGAGGATTAAATCATCAGCAAGAATAATTGAGAGAGTCGGGGCCCGTTCTTCCAAAGTGGATGGGTTTCCACAAACCTTGTGAGATCACACACTTTATCCTATGGCTCAAACATTCCATGCCTAAGACAAACAAATATAGGGAAAGTAGGTCCGCTTGTCGCCCTTGCCTCGATAGTTTAAACTCTCGTATAGGTGTACCATTCTAAAGGATCTGCATCGAAGTTTTGGTAACACAATGCATAGTTATTTTTGCCAACTCAAGCAGTAAACTCGCATCCAATAATGAGTCCTCTATGTAATCCCACCAAATTCAGTCTTACATCTTTTCGAAGTTAACCTTAATTGGCATCCAATTAGTCTTTCCTTTTTGATGTCACATTGAGTGAATAACCTCTTAGGCAATTATGAAGTTGTCCATAATGCATCTCTTAGCCACAAAACTTATTTGTTCAGGTCCTATTAACTTAGACATTAAAGGTATTAATCTATTCACAATTAACTTTATTAAGATATTATATAGAACCATACAGAGGCTAATAGGACATAGCTAACTCACAAACTCCAGACTCTCCACCTTTGAAATCAAAACTAGAAGTGCTTTATTAAAAAAATCTTTCAGATTGCCTCTTTCAAACACCCCTTAAATAATGGAGAACAAAGACTCCCTTACCACATCCTACTGGCTTTGATAAAATTGAGTATGGAGGCCATCCTCATGTTTCTTTAAGGGAGCCATTTAAAACAAAGGCTATTTTACTTCCTCCATTACAACTCTTGTTGGATCTAGTGTTCTAAGTGTAGTATTTGCGTCTATGTACACTTGTAATTTTTTCAAATAGATTGGTTAATAAAATTATTCATGAATTACATTAATATCATTTTTATATTTTCCTCACATGGTTTTTTCATGTAAAGCAAAGTGGAAGCAAATATTAGCTCATTGGTAGTCTAATGTTTAACTAATACTAAACAGTACTACATTGTCAGATCATAATACGGAAAGACAACTTATTTAGTAAATGAACCTAAACATATCCTTAGTCTAATAAAAAATGAGCAAACCAATTAAATGACTAACATGTTATCTATCAAGTCCAATTAGGGAGATTTCTTATCTTGGGTATTGGAACGGATGACTCTTAGAAGATAGAGACGTAGATGTGATTGATTAGATTGACAATACATCAGACTGGGCCAAGAAGAATAGATCCTGAATCCATTTATGGATTTATTCACTTGCGACATTCAAAATGTGGCATACTTTAATCTTGAGTGGATGACGAACTATGTATCTATGACTCTTATACTTTTATGGAAGTAAAAGCGTAAGTTCAAATAGATAAGGAACTGAAAGCTAATGCGTTGGATGTACGAATTCTATAGTATGTAACTTCATTCAAAATAGTGGAATTCATATCCCATGATATGGGTGAATGATATCCTCCCATTGCCATTACATGGTAGATGCAAAGTAAATATAACTATGGGTCATTCGTCTTTGTGATGAATGACCTGATTACTATTTGATAGTAATTAACTTTTCATAAGAAAAAAAAAAAGATGTAATGGTTACCATGCGATAAAATAAGATCATATTGGGAGTACGAGTTTATCCCAAAGAGATTAAGGATATCCTATGAGGGTAATACAATTATGACAAAGTCATTAGACGAACATTGATCGAGTTGCTTCCATAATAGTATGTCATTAAGGAGGGATCAGTCACGATAATATAGTGGATCATAGCTTTGTAACTAAATGAGTTTATAATTAATAGGCGAAAAGTTGGAACTTAATTATAAATCATTTGAGCTCTAATCATATATGTTCAATTAATCCCTCATCTAGCTGTTGAAACTAGAAATGAATTGCATGTTGAATCAAATTAACAATAATGGATGGAAATGATAAACTTATAGAAATGAGAAACATTTAGAAATAAATGTGGTTTTCTCTAAATGAAAATGACCTAAAAAATTAATTTATGGGTTTTTGAATTATTATTTAATTAATTGGTTAAATAATTGAAGTTCGAAAATGGAAATAAATTAATTGGTTATAATAAATCTGTTGAATTTAGAAATATTAAATATATTTTTGTAGATTCTGTTATGGTAAAGTCATCATGATTTTAATGGAATTAGAATTGGGTTGAGAAAATTATTTAATTGGGAAATTAGTTTATTTATTTAAATTATTTTATGATGTTTATTTTTGGAAATAGAAAAACAAGTATCAGGTTGGATTGAATTATAAAGTATTAGGTTAAAAGTTCAAGAAGTATTTGTAATTGGACCCGATACGAGAGAGACCCAAAAACCCCTCATATTGATGTTAGGGAAGACAAATTCTAGTATAATTAACTAGGGTTGTCGCCCCTCTAATCCTAGTTAGAGTAGGAGTTCCATTTTTCTATTGAAATAGACTTCTACAATTCAACAAGGGTTTTACCTCTTCTCCCTATAAATAGATGGCACTGATAGGGCTAAACACACAACTTTGAGATATATCTATTCTGTCCAAAAATAGTGAGAATTTATTTTCTAAGTATAAATTCTATTTTCTAGAACAACAATTCTATCAATTTCTATTGAGAGAAAATTTTGTTTTCTCATTAAAAGTAATGTAAAGATTTTTGGTTGTGTTTGATTCGAATTTGTTCAAGCCACACTCGAAGCAGTTCGTGGTACGAGAATAGCCAAAAAAGTCATTCTATTGAAAGCCAAGAATGACAAGGATCTGTCTAGCCAAAAACACAACTGCGATTTCAGTAAAGGGTTTATTGCTATAAATATCATAAATTGGCTCGATTTTTAAAATTTTATTTTTCCGTTGTACAAGAAAACCATTTTCGAACCAGATTTTTTCCAACAACCCTCTACGGCAAGCCTTCAAATTTTGCTTCAGATAATAAAGGGAAATAACTTTTGATCAGATACTACCCACACAAGCATTGCCAATTGAAGATAATTGATGAAAGAATCGAGAAATGTGGTCCTACAACAACTCCTTATCATAACATCAATTATCATCCTACAACCGCAGATTCTTAATCTGGTTGTGTTGATGTTGTACAAAGTCTTGATTGTGAAAATACTTCATGTTTTAATCCCCCCTAATGATCCTGTTACACCTCAATTTTTAGTGGCAAAATAGCTCCTCCTGATCCAAGATTATTTCCAATTCACTCATCAGTTGTCGCTCAAATTCCCATAATCTCTCTATCTGCTTTTCCTCCAAAGCCAACTGAACATTAGTACGACGTCATAACAACTTCTCTTTTTGTCCTAAAATATTACCAAAGAGATATTTATTCCACTTTTGGCCACTTCACTAAACCTTTTTGCCATGTTCGTTAAACTCCAGCCATCTACCCAACTCACTTTAACCAAATATGGAAAAGTGTCATTGGTTAGCCAATTAAAGAAGAAACAAAACAACCTTGGTATCTTCAATTTTCGGGCTTTGACAATGTTAAACTTCAGCCCCGATTCCATATAAACTTCAGCCCCTTGTATCCAAAGTCCTTCAACTAAGCATAAAAAACAAATTGTTGGAAGAGGCAATGACCAATTGGTGTTCTAGTTGACCCTCTCATCTTGTCTTCTTCCAACAGTAAAGAATTGAAATCTTTGATCAACATCTAAGGATGCTTGCCACATTAAGTTACAACTGTCAACTCATCCCATAATGCTTCATGATTTATTTGATGTGGTGACCCATAAACAATAGCCATAAAAGCTAAGAATTGGTCATCAATATCCTCGACCCTCATGTGCAAAAACTATATAGCATTGTGAAGAACCTCAACCGTTAACGAGTTATGCCACAAGACCCAAATCCTTATCGAAAATCTTCTAGCCTCTATTTGATGTGAAAATGGCAAACCAATCTTTTAGATAACCTGGTCCTCCCTTTCCCCACTAATTATTGTTTCTAATAAAGTAACCAAAATAAGGTGATACTCACACATGTACTCCTGCAATATACAATGAAAATGGGGATAACTTGTCCCTTGGAAGTTCCAAACTAAAAATTTACTCTTCATGTAAAAGATAAGTTCATGAAAGGCCTCTCAACAAGCAGGCATCCTACCATCTACTTCTATTGTCACATTCGGTGCTTCCGTCGTTCTCGATCCATTATTGATCATAGACTTATTCAACTCTAAAGCTACCTACACTGCATCCCCTTTACTAGAATCCAGAGTTGGCACAATTTCCCAAGCTTTTAGCTAAGCTTTTATACTTTCAATAATACTTTGAACAACCATTGTTGTAGGAACCAGAGAGACACTAAAACGACCTTCACGATGACATCAACTCATCACCCAACATTGGCTCCCCCTTCTTCACCCAACTTTAAATCCTACTGACATCGAAGATTATAAAACTCATTGATTAAGAAGGATACCATCACCCCTAGTATCACTGGCATTCATGCTCCTAGAAATTGTTCCCGCACTATTCCTTACTACCATTGTCGAATGGTTCTGTGGGTCAATGGTAGTTTACACCATGTGGGTCGATTCACTTGGTAAAATGGTCCTAGAGCCTACTACATTACCCTCCTCAACAGGCTTGGTAACTTGGACTGCTATAACTTTACCCAATCCCACTGACTCCATTAGTACCCTACTTAGGCCTACTTGATCCTCAATCCTATGTGGGTTTGGATCCAAATCCACCAACAACCTTGGGCCCCATTGTGGCCTGGTATAAGGAACATTTTCCATCAACACAACCTTCTATTTATCCTTATTTTGTAAACCCTTCCCAGCCTCATTATGTGTCGCCAAAGGATAATCATAAGAAGTATTACTTGACCCTATCATCCCTCCATCATTATCCTTATCCCCATTATTTTCGCTTGTATCCATATTAAAAGAACACGATAATATGAACCATTAAAATTTTTTGTAACTCTTCCTAGTTCATCCTGGGTTCGTTTCCTCACTGGCCTATATTGTGGACGTGTAACAACCATCATGGGCCAAAGTGTTCCTTCTCCACCCCATCCTCCATCGACTTAGAACTCATGTTTGTTTCCTTACCATTCTATGTTGTATCCCTATTCTCCTTTATCAGGCAGACTTCTTTTAGATGGCTATAATAGCCACAAGTAAAACAAATGAGGGGAAGGCTCTCATATTCCACCCTTTGAAGACTCCCATTGATTCTCACATTGGAGACAAGTGGTCTACTCAGATCCACTATAACCACCATTCTTGCAAATCACCTGCGAGAGCCACTATCCATATTATAGTCAATTCATATTACCTTCTCGATCATTCCACATATCTCTTGTAATAGGGTTTTCTTATACATTGAACTAGGTAACCCCAATAACCCGATCCATGTCGCTACTTGCAACAGGTACGGATGAGTAGTGGAAAACTACTTTGACCATGGCAATTGTCAAATATTAGCAAAAAATGACCCACAATCCCTAAGTCAAGACCTCAGTAAAGTCAGTTTCAGACTTGAACTTTGCTAAGAAGTACTCAATATCATTTTCCATTAGCTAAAAGTCTTGAGACAGCTTCCAAAGCGTACAAATCTTATTCCACAGTACAATATACCCTATCTTCCTAGCAGTTTCAAAACGACTATCTTCGCCATGCTTTTTTCAATCAAGGTGTATACCCTCTCCGAAAAGCATATCGATGGAATTCCATGAAACCAATCCTTTTGCACATCCCCTTTAATCAAAACAATATCCTCATCCTCCTGAACCATCCTCCCATTGTGCTTTCTTCCCGTTGATCCTACTAGGCATTCCTTGAAAGACATCGATCTTCCAAATGCCTCTTCCATCGTAACATCCTCCTCACCCTCATCTGGAGAATCATCTTCCCTTAATTGGGCTTCTTTAATGACACAATCGTCAAACATGATGAATAAATTGATGAGCAAATGTTAACTATTTAATATTATTAAAATGTTACTATTAATGAATTTTAAAATTAAAACATATGAGTATAATTTGATTTCTAATTGCAAAATTAAAATTTCCTGCAAACAGTATATTAAATATTAACTCTTAATTTTATGTTTTATCCCTAATTTATATATTTATTAAAATATTATAAATAGGCTTAAATGTGATTAATATAATTAACATAAATATGTTTAAACGTGATAATCAATAAAATTAAGTAAAAACTAAAATTATTTAATAAAAGTAAATTAAGAATATTTAATTTTTTAATTGTGAAAATTTATTCAATACAAAAACAACTGCCCATTGAAAAATATTTTCTTATTTTATTTAAAATATACTTATATCATATTTATATTTAAATTATTTTAAAAACACACGTGCGGAAGAGTTATCCTTTTCCTCTGCTCCAAGTTTAGTGGGTAAAGGCGGTTAAAAATGTAAAGATTAACATCTGCTATAGGTTGTTGTAATCTTGAAACTTTTGAGATTTAGTCCTCTCTATATTTTTGAATTTAAAATATAAATTTAATTGTTAATACAGTTAAACATTTTCAATCAATTAAAGTTTATTATAGTATTTTTATCACATAATTATTAGTTAATTATTTTTAACTTTAACAAATGTCGCACTAATAAATTTAATAAAAAATTAATAGGATTAATAGATTAACCTCAATTCCAAAAAGAGTAAAGAAACAAAATTTTAAAATTAAAAATAAAAAAATTAAATTCATAATATACAAAGAATATAGGACTAAAATTATATTTTAATCAAATTTAAAAAGCTGGTGCACGTGACGCGATGGCCCATAGTCGGCTCCATTAGCCAGCCGGTCGGGGAAATGGCTCGGGTCATGGTTATGCCCTTAAGGCCCACCATTCATACCAAAATCAACCTTACTGTAAATTACACATTTAAATAAATATAATTTATTTCATTTAAATCAAACCATATTTAAGGAACCAGTACCGTTTTCATACAGGTATTTTTTTTGGTATATACGATTATTGATCCTTTTGATATATTATTTCGAGTTTATTGTTATTTTAAAAATAATTAATATATTTATGTAAAAATTTTATAAACTCAAATAATGAAATTAAATAAATTTTAAATATAAAATTTCCTTCAATAAAATTTACAAATATGATTTACTATTAAACAAATTCAAAATAAGCAAAATAATAATAATCATTTTATACATATAATTCTTTCAAAAAAATATTATACATAAAATAATTATTCGTCAAATCAAAAATAAATAATAAATAATAAATAATTTATATTTATATTTATATTTTAAACCCCACGGATGCATCATATTCCAATAAGTAGGGGTGAAATCAAGCGGCTAATGGGTAAAGCTGGAGCCGTTAGTTGAAGAAAAAGGAAAGGCCCACACTCACCCACCGCAACGAACGCCCACATTCTCCGATGCAAAGGAACTGAACCATTAAGGTAGACGAAACATATAATTAAAGGCAGAGAGTGCAAAGCAGTGCAGTGCTTTCACCAGCTCCAAACTTCATTTCTTCCTCTCTTTTTTTTTTTTTTTTAGTTTCGCCATTATTATAATGTAAACTAAACAATATTTCTTGTTTTCTTTGCTTTACAAATATTAATGCTCTTTTTTTTTAACATTTTTTTTTTTTTTTTCTTGGGTATCTTTGCAGTGATCATGACTTCTGAGCTATTGGAAATTCACCCTCTAGAACTCAAATTTACTTGTAATTCCCCCTCCCCCTTTTCATGTTTTTAATGTACTTCTATAAATGTTGATTAAGATTTATTCTTTGCCTTGTGTCTTACTGAAGTTGAGTTGAAGAAACAGAGTTCATGCTTAATCCAATTGACCAACAAGACTGATCAATATGTAGCCTTTAAGGTATGTATTTTTCTTTATAAACAAAAAAAAAATCCAGTTTTAATTTCTGGGTCTTTTTTTTTTTCTCATTTTCTGATCATTTTTAATTGAATTCTAAGACTTAGATTCAACAATAACGATTTTCAGGTGAAGACTACTTCTCCCAAGAAATACTGTGTGAGACCCAACACTGGCATTGTTAAACCCAAATCAACATATGATTTTACAGGTACATATAACTTGACTCAGCTGTTTAATGTTTGGATTCTGCTATATTTATTTGATAAGATTTCAGTTCTAGTCAAATTGAAAGCTGGTTTGTTAGTCATTGATGGGTGTTGCTTGGTTGTTTATGGTTTTAGTTTGATTGGCATTTTTAACACTAAATTAGTTTGAAACTACAGGGTTTGTTGAGATTTTTTTTACCTAAGATGTGTTTGAAATGAAGTGTACTTGTGGAATTTATGGGACTATTATGGAATGCATCTGTAATTGGGGCTCTCCATTCTAGATGATTATTCTTGTGCACGGCATAGTATAATTCTCTAAACATATAATAAAACTTTTTTAAAAAATAACCATATATAAATGACACTCACCTCTTAATCTAGATAACATAATAAGTTACTGGGATTTGTCTGTGAATTTCAGATATGAGTATATATTTGATATGGGTATATTCATTTTTTCTAAGTGTTTTCTCCTTGTCTTTAGAGGGTTCGAGAGGATTATATGTTTATAACCATGATATATGTTATATACGGGAGTCTAACACAAATATTTCAAGCAAAATAAAGAGTTGAAGTGATATAGCTTACAACTATTAATATCAAATGCATTGCTTTTGGTATTTTCTTTTTTTTTTTGGATTGATTCAGTTACCATGCAAGCTCAGCGTGTTGCTCCACCTGACTTGATTTGCAAGGACAAGTTCCTGATTCAAAGTACAGTAATTCCATTTGGAACAGCTGAGGAAAACATTACATCCGACATAGTAAGAATTTGCCAATGCAATCGTTGTTCCCTTTTTTGTTCCTACAATTTCATGATTGTTTTTGTTTGTAGTTCTCTAAGGAAAGTGGCAAACACATTGAAGAAAAGAAGCTGAAAGTATACCTTAGCCCACCAAATTCACCTGTTTTGACTGCAATTAATGGAGACCTGAAACAAGACATAGGTCATGAGACTTCATCTCCAAGGGATAAAGCGCGGCATGGAGTTGAAAACATACCACCATCTCAGAAGGTAAGTGTGCATTTTTCATGTTATATGGCAGCAGTTGTTTATCAGAGTTTGAAATTCCCTTATCTGTTGCTTTGACTGTATAAAGGTTTGATCCTCCAAGTAGAGTTATCCAAGGATCAAGTTATCTACCTAGGCCCAAAGACCTACCAGATGCTTGGAAGGTTTTGGAAAAAAATATAAACCCCAAAAAATGGCATAGACAAATGTATAATCATGTTTTCTAACTGGGTCGGGCCTCGAATAAAGAATTTCAGGCCTAAACCCGACCCAACTCATGGATCTAACAATGTAGATAGCGTTGTAGCAAGATAATCTATAGAGAGTTACCTTAATAAGGTTAGTTGTAGTTTACTCCACTGTGTCATGATGGCATTGCATCATAAAAGTCAGACCTTGACTAGACTGTGTCATCAAAAGAGCACTTGAGGGTCTCGTAGTTGGCCAAAACTCCTTGATCTTATGTCTTAGTTCGGCGGTTGTGTAGCTAGTGTTTAACTTTCCTACAAACTACTCTTTATGGCTTATCCTTGATCCAATCCCAATCCTCTTTATGTTGGATCATGGTTTATAATTAATGTTATGAGATTTTTTATGTAGAGGATCCATTAGAGTGACAACTGTAGAGCATATGACTCATGCCGTTACTTACTATGATGAACAATGGATTTCATGCTAGCTAAGGATTGAGGGAAATAGCAACCAAAGAGAGTGTTTAGAAGCACATAGCTTTGTTTAAAAAATTCTTACAAAGGTTTTCTTATGAAAGAACTTGGTCTGTCCTCCCATGAACAAAGGTGCCTTTTATAGGTAAACCTAGGGGCTAAAGGACAAACTTGTCACTATAAATAAATAGTGACACCATACATAAATATAAAGACAAGCTTGTGGGAATCTCCATGCCAGTTTTTACAAAAGTTGAAATAAAATTAGAACACTAAAATAAAAACACACAAAATTACAAAATAGGAAAAGACATAAGGCTAACATTTAAATAGATCATGTTGCATCTCTTGAGATTTGATTACGATTCATGTTTTCAATCATCCCACAAGAGATTAAGATACTCTTTGTTTGCATTTGAGGAGAAGTCATAGCCAAGACTTTCAAGCCATCATTGGTGAGATATTTCCATTAATTCTTTTGGTCACATTTCTCTGTCAATGTCTATGTTCATGGCCTTTCCTTTATTTCTTGGGAACTTTATGGTCTCATGGAATCTTTCTTCTTGGCATCTTCTGGATGAGTTCATTGGTGAGATAATAAAGCGGGATAAAATCAAAATCTCTGCCAAGTTCATAGGGATCCTAGGAATAATCCTAATAGATAGGCAGTTCCAGCTTTGATTCTTAGGTTGATGGAGTTTTATCAAACTGAACTCAAATTCTTGTTGAAGAGGTTCTATTGTGGGATTCTAGAATCTTTCTTCATAAATGAAACTGTCAGTGTTCAGCTCGGTCACACGAGGCTATAAAGTTCTCAAGCAAATCAAGGAAAGGCCACAGATATGAACATTGATAGCTGTTTCCAGCTGTTGTTCCCCTGCCAAGGGTAGGTTCTTATGTGCTATCACCCATCCACCGCTAGAAACATCACTTCCCGTTCGATTTGCACATGTTAAGCATATCGTCAGGATTCATCTTGAGCCAGGATTGAACTCTCCATGAGATTCATAGTTGAATCAGTTATACCTTCTTTGTTTGTAGACAAAACTGGTTCAGAATTGTCTTTCATTCCAAGGCATAACTTGTATCCATGTGCTTCATATTTGCCTGGAGTTCACTCCTAGAAATATAGCCATCCGTGCCCCCTTTTGTCAATCCCACGAGCCTCTTATCCATTCTTATTTGATCAAGAAACATGTTTAGAAGAAGAAATGAAAATATCTCACCAAAGATGGCTTAAAATCCTTGGTTACTACATCTTTCCAAAAGCAGACAACTCCCATCTTAATTTCCCATGGGATGATTAAAACACGAGATGTGACATAACCCAATCCTAGGTCATTTCCTATTTTGTAATTTTGTTTGTTTTTATTTTTGTTGTAATTTTATTTTCACTTTTGTAAAAGCTAGCATGGGGATTCTCACTAGCTATCTTTATCTTTATCTTTATATTTTCTTTATTTATGGTGTCACTATTCATTAATAGTGGCAAGTTTGTCCACTAGTCCTTGGGTTTGCCTACACCAAGTTTTTGTGTAAGAAAACCTTTGTAAGAAACTTCCTTAACAAAAGTATGTGTTTCTAACTCTCTCTCTCTCTCTCTTCGATTACTCTCTTTCTCAATCTTTGGCTAGCATGAAATTCATTATTCACTTATGGTATGACATGAGTTGTATGCTCTACATTTGCCACTCTGGTGGATTCTCCACATCAAGAATCTCATGAAATTGATTACAGACCATGGATCCAATATTACAGATAGCACTGTAGCAAGATAATCTGTAGAATATTACTATAATAAGGTTAGTTGTAGTTTACTCCATTTAACGACAGCATAGCATCATAAAAGTTCGATCTCAACTACCTTGTGTCGCCAAAAGAGTACTTGCGAGTTGCGAGTCTCATAGTTGGTTAAAATACCTTTATCCTATGTCCTAGTACCATGGCTGTGTGTCTATAGCTCAACTTTCTTAAGTACTACTCTCTATGACTTATCCTTGACCTAGTGTTGATCTTCTTTATTGAGTCATAGTTTGAACAACGAATTAGTGTCTCTGGTCCACATTCATCATCTAGTGGAAATATTGATTCAAGATCATCATCATCCAATAGATTTAGTCCTGAAGTCATTGCTACTTACTGTAGTATCTTGAGAGTTCTCTTTTCAGCTTTCGGGTAGTTAAAACAATTTAACTTGTCAAGAACAGGATTGGCATTCATGGCAGTAAGTAATATTGGTATTTTGCAACACAGTAGCTTTTACCAAAAGCTCTATATGTATTTATGTTATTAGAGCCTTTGAATATTAGAAGTGTGAGAGGTCAGACCCCTAACCAGTCCGTTATTGTCCCCAGCTAGCTCAAGCGGTAGCATGCTCCCGTATCAATGACCTATATGCCCCAGTCACGGGGTCAAGTCAGACCATGCACAAACTCTTTGGTTTGTCGTGGTTCTACTTGTTCGGGCAATAAGAGACACTCCCACTCTATGAACTCACCAAGGCTCTCAGAAGAGTAAAGAGACAAAAACCCCAACTAGGGTTAATATTGGACTTGTTGAGGATCTGACCTCAACAAGAAGAATACCTAAAAAGAATAAAGGAATACCCAACCAAATTCTTAAAAGAACAAAAAAGCACAATGAAATTTTTTTTTTTCAATTGAAAAATATATAGGCAGCTTGAACTGTTCAGATTCAAATATTTCTTTTATAATTCAGTTCGGGCTCAATCACAAAGTGGAATTCATATTTTTGGCCGAACCGGGCCTAGGTAAGCACAAAAGCCATTAATAAATTGAGCCTAGCTTGTCTTATGGAGAGGTATACCTCCAGGATTGTCCAAATATATGGAAATATTGAAAAAAATTAACATACTCATGTGAAATACATATCTTTATTTGACAGTCGTGCTCAAATTCTTGTAACATAGATCGATATAAGGATGTTAGTGTAGTAATTATTTTCTCTTGTGCTAGGTTGCTGAGGATTTTATGGGGTTTGAGACTGCAAAGGATGCAGCAACTATGGGCACTCAACGGTTTAAAACTTCCGGAGATGAAACAGAAGAGCTAACTACTGCTAGCGATTTGCAGTCAAGTGTTGCCAAGGATGTGCAGCAATTGAAATCATCAAAAGCTGACGATTTTGAGAACTTGAAGTCAAAGATAAGTTTTATGGATTCAAAACTTAAAGAGGTTAGTGTTGTTTATTTTATTTCTTTGATTTAAGTGTATGGAGGCTATAGTGCATGATATAGGTACATGTTTCCAACATGTTTACGTTCAATATTTTTTCTAAATTTTTCGTATAATTAGAGGATTCTATTATATTCATTCGTATGTCTGGATATGCAATGGAAATAGATATCAGACATAAATATTTCAAAAAAAATTAAAGTCAGAAAAAAACCATAAGCATGCTCTTATTCTTAATTTTTTTCCTTATATATTGTTCATCACTAGGCTGAAGTTACCATCATGAAGCTGACACAAGAGAGAAGCATGGTTGCTCGAGAGACGGACAAGCTTCAAAGTGAATTAGTGAGTCACATTTTCATTCATTTTTGTCATAATTAGTCTTTCAAATTGACACACTGAAAAGATTAGAAACTTCCTAACAACAGAAAATTTATCTAATTAACCAGCATAAATAACCCATAAAATCAAACTCTGAAAAAGATATTCGTGTTTGACACTTATGTTACTTGGATTTTGGAATATTTGTTGAATGAGGGTGTCTGACATAAGTGTAAGATGCTTATTTATTACAGTACAAGGAGAACTGCTATATTTCAGTAGTTAGCCGCTGACCATTTTCTTTTTCAACTGTAAATAAGAACTTTTGCTTCCCTGTTTATAGGAGTTTTCGAAGACGAAGTCCAATGCCATAAGAATAACTCAGGTAGGTTTTCCGCTCCTCTACGTATGCATGGTGGCCGTTGTCGGTCTGGTGATCGGATACTTGAGCAATCTCTAGGGAGCGAGAACAAGTGAATCTTTTGTTATCTTACTATGAAGTTCTAAGTTCCAACATTAAAAAAAAAAAAAAAAAGTCTTTTCCTATATATAATGTTGGAACCTCTTATTGCTTTTTTATATATAATTGGAACTTCTTATTGTTATTGTAAGTAAATTGCACATTTTTTAAAGTGAATATGAAGATAACAAATACCTGTAAAGATTACAGCCTATTATTAGATGCTTATGTGTTTTTTTAATTTTATTTTATACAATATCAGGGATGAGAATTGGATCACTTGTTTTAAACTTGTGTTAAATATGTGTTTTAAACTTGTTTTAAATTACGCGTATACGTCTAGAAATCACGAATTTAAAACACTTATAATTGTTTAAAACAACATACTATAAATAATGAAATGTATGGTTTGAAAGTTTTTTTTTTTTTTTTTGAGAAAAAAACGAAACCCATAAATGAGAAAAAGCATTAAGTTAACAAATAGATTCAGTATACGAACAAACTAAAACTCGAGGCAACAGGCTCACCCCATATACTTGAACCTATCATTTGCACTCCCCAATCACACTATTTTTAGTTACAGATGAAACATTCTCATTAAAAAAAATAATGGGAAAGCCATTCCATTCCATATGATTTGCATATAACAAAACCACTTAAGCTAAGGAATGAGCCGCCTTGTTGGCACACTGACGAGTCCAGCAGAAGGACAGGTGTTGAAACTGATTCTTTATCAGTAAATAATCACGTAACAACACATCTAGTTTAGAAAAATCAAATGATTGGGGTGAAAAAATCAAAATTACAAGTAGATAATCCGACTTAACTATAAAACTATCGAAGGCCAAAGATTTTAACCTTGACAGGCCTCTCTAATGGCAAAAGTTTTAGCAATGGAAGGACTAAAACGAGCATAAATAAAACTTGAAAAAACTTCAATGTATGGTTTGTAAATTGAAACTAATTAATAATAGCACATGAAATATGTATAACATTAAAATAAAAAGTTAGATTAAATTGTGAGTAAAATAAAATTTAAAGACAAAAATACATCAAGTTAAAAATTAAAAATTGTTTTAGTTCAAATGGTAAAAATCAAAGTTTTATATGTATAATCATTTGGTTTAAACCTCATTATGGATAATTTTTATTTTCTATAAATAAATTTTGCATGTTAAAAATAAAAATGTATAAAATAAATTAAAATAAACTTTGATTTGAGTAGTAAATTTAAGATTTTATTAATTCGGTATGGGTTCAAATCCCACCATATACATATTTTATTGATTTTTGTTAAAAATAAAAAGACTAAAATACCCTCGAATAATATATTTTTATCAACGAATAATATAACTTAATTTAATCATAGAAAAACATTTTGTAATTTTCCTAATCGAGTTGGTGCCAGTTGACTCATGATACTAACTCATTAAAAAGTTTAAATAGAAATATAGATATACAATTGACGAAAAAAATAAATTGTACATATTAAAATAAAATTTGGTTAAATGGTAAATTTAATATTTGACTAATTCAATTGGTGTAGGTTCTAATCCCAATATATGCAATTTTTATTGATTTTTGTTAAAATAAAAAGATTAAAATACCCTCAAATTATAAATAATTAAGGATAGACATTTCTATAATTTCTCTAACGAGTTGGTGCCAATTAACTCGTATCACCAATTCAATTATTAAATAATAGTATAGATAGATAGATAGATTTAATTGCACTAACCTATTACACCCAACCAAAACATGCACCGATTAGTATATGAACAATATTAAAAATGTAAAATTTCTAACTTTTTACTATTATTTTAAAAATTATCGATAAATTCAAAATGATATAACAAATTAATTAGGGTGAGTTTGGATAGACAATATGTTTACCTGCGATTAATGTAAAAATAGCAGTGACTGTGAGATTAGATACTATAACGATACTATAGCATGAGACAAAAAGTAAGCTAAATACACCATACCATACCACACCCAATCAACCATCCAAACCTACCCATACTATTTATACATACCAATTCTAATAAGAAAACAATGCATCTACTAATACAAATTTTTTATGAACCAATAAATAATTTTAATTACAAATTAAGATTTATGAACCAATAAAAAATTAATTTAATATTTGTAAATAAATCATGCAATTTATTATAATTAAGTCTTTACTCAACAAAAATAAATTTATGCATTATAAACAACTTTTCTTAAAAAAATAATAACAAAAAAGAAGATAAAAGGGACATGTTTTTAATATTAGAAAAAGTTGAAAGTGGGAAAGGTGCAAACTTTTCCCCATAAAAACCGTCTAAAGTTTACACCAAATAAGTCTTCTTTAATTTTGCTCAAAACGCTGAACACTTGAAAAAGTTGGAAATTTCCATTTCCATTTCCCTATCCAAATCTCCATCTCTTTCCTCAATATATTCCTCCAAAAAACCAACCAATTTTCATGCAAAAACACAGTAAACCAAATTCCCACTAAAAGAAAAAATCTCCAGTTAAGTGCTTATTGATGGCGATAAAGTGCATTGCCAGGTTAAGGTCACGCCGGGTGGTTCAAGACCAACTGCAAACTCCCAATGAAGTGGAGGCTGAGGGTGGTTGCTGTTGGGCTAACCTGCCTCAAGAATTATTATGGGAAGTTCTTTTAAGGATTGAAGAATCCGAAAGTATTTGGCCTCAAAGGAAACATGTGGTGGCTTGTGCTGGTGTTTGCAGGAGTTGGAGGTTTATTATTCAACAGATTGTTAAACTTCCTCAACTTTCTGGGAAATTGACTTTCCCCATCTCTGTTAAACAGGTTCGGTTCCTAGTTTCTTATTTTCTGGGTATTTTTATTTTCATTCAAGGGTTGGAAAGGTGGTCTCTTCCCATGTTTTCTGAGGATTTTATCTTCTTGGGAATCTTGAATTGAAAATTGTGTGCCTGTTGATCTGATTTTTGGAGATACGAAGGTCCCAATGGATATGCCTTTGAGTTCCATAGATTAGGAAACTTGACTAAGGATCTTGTCCATTTGCTTATAGAGATGTAAGTTTTGGTGAGTTTTTTTTTCTTTTTTTGGGGGGGGAGGGGGGGGTGAGATTTGGATCTAGCATGTGTTTTGAACCATTTGTGTCTACCATGTATTCGACCACTAGACAAGGCAAGTTCACATTATCAGTAAAGTGTTTTGGGACCATCATGGTTCTCTCTAATCATTGTTTCCTTTATGCAATAGCTTAATAGATAGACTTCCACTTGAAGAGTGGTTCAAGTTTTGGGACCACTTTTAGCTTTTTCAACTAGTGTTGAGCTAACACTAATCATTAGCTAGCTGCCACCACTATCCCCATGTCTGCAAGCAAGCTCCTTTCTTCAACTACTATTATACTCTTTACATTCGGTTAAAAGCTATGGAATTATATTGCTCGGATTGAGGTGCGAGTGTTAAGTGTATGCCCCCGAAACCGTGTCAAGTTATGTGTTGTATATAGAAGCTAAGTAGCTTTAGTTTGTGTTTCTATTTATCGATTTATTTCGAATTTCATTAACTTACGAATCTAATTTGCAGCCTGGTCCAAAGGATTCTCTCCTACAGTGCTTCATAAAGAGAAACCGATCTACCCAAACATATTACCTTTACCTTGGTTTAACTAATTGTGAGTTTTTCTTCTTCTTTTACATTGTTTTTATGGTTATTCTGCCTGTTCCATCTTAGTTATGAATGTCTTCCAGTGCAATTCATTCCATTCGATCACTAGATCGGATAACGGACTGGTATCTTCATAAATTTTCCTTCTCAAGTTGTAACACTTTGGGATTTTTCATTTCATTACAGCAGCGCTATCCGATGGCGGGAAGTTCCTTCTTGCTGCTCGCAAGTGTAGACGTCCGACCTGCACAGATTATATCATCTCTTTACTGGCCGAGGATTTCTCGAAGGGGACAAATACTTATGCTGGGAGATTAAGGTGAGCAGTGAGATGTATAACCAACAAAATTGTATAGATTTGGTTGTTCCGTTTGCCTTGTCTTGCAATTCTCAACTCTTATGTCTTTTCCTTTTGGGAAGATCAAATTTTTTAGGGACCAAGTTCACTGTCTTTGATGGACAGTCTCCTCAAGCTGGTGCAAAGATGGGTAAAAGTAGGTCCTCTAGGCTAGCAAATTTGAGACAAGTTTCACCTTCTAGCAACTACCCCATGGCTCACATTTCATATGAATTGAATATGTTAGGTTCAAGGTAAGAGTTTGCCATTATTTTGCGTAAGGTTTTGGTAATTTCATAAGCAAGCCAATAATTGATCCATCATTATTGATTAGCTCATGCATTAAATCCCTTTTCTGTTCACTTTTTCATACAAGTCTATGTTCCTAAAGCCAGTATGACCCATATCTGAATACGTGTGCATTAAGAAAAATGAAGAATCCAAACAACATAAAGACCAACATTAATGTATTTTAATGACTTCTAGGGGCCCAAGGAGAATGCAGTGTAATATGAACACCATCCCAGCAACTTCAATAGCACCAGGAGGATTAGACCCCACCACCCAAGCTGAGTTGAACCCATATCAATCAACCCCAACTAGCTTTCTTTCGAAATCTGCTAGCATGGAGAATTCTGTATCTGATCAAAAGAATGGTGGACTAGTGTTGATAAATAAGGCTCCAAGGTGGCATGAGCAACTCCAGTGTTGGTGCTTGAACTTCCATGGACGAGTCACGATTGCTTCAGTGAAAAACTTTCAATTGGTGGCTTCACCAGAGAACGGACCGGCAGGGCCAGAACATGAGAAGATCATCCTCCAATTTGGTAAAGTGGGGAAGGATTTATTTACCATGGATTATCGGTATCCGATCTCGGTATTCCAAGCCTTTGCTATCTGCCTCAGCAGCTTTGAGACTAGAATTGCTTGTGAATAAAAATTATGTAGGATCATGAACAGGGATTGTATTTAATTACTTTAGAAAAAAATGAGTAAACCCGTTTTCCATTCCCAGCATAACTTTTCATCTGCTCTACCCACTGCTCTTATTATCACATTTTAATCCCTGAAACAATGAAACTGATACCTTAAATATCAGCAATGGCATCCAACTTGTGATGTTGAGCTCTGATGTGTCAATCTACCTATCAAGGAATAATACACATGCAAATCATCATCCACATTATTGCTCCACTTTTTATTTATATATATATATTTTAAATATCCATCTTGAAATATCCATATTAGATATTTGTGTCCAATGTATTTTATGAAGGTATGACCCTCAAAATACCCTTCAAAATATATGAAAAAGCATTAAAAAAAATAAAAATGGTAGTATTAGCATGTTCTCCCTTTTCTTCAGGAGCAGGTATATGTAGGGGTGAGCAAAACTCGATTCGACTCGAAAAAATCGAAAAAAAATTCGAATTTCGAGTTAAACGAATCGAGTTATTCGAGTTATTCGAGTTATTCGAGTCAACTCGAATTTTTTTTTCGAATTTCGAGTTCGAATCGAGTTGAGTTTTCAAATTCGAATAACTCGAATAACTCGAATAATTCGAATAATTCGAATATCAAACTATAATATTTTATATTTTTACCCCAAACTCCAAAACCTTTTTACTTTTCCCTCAAAACTTTTACTCCTTCCCACTTTCCCCCCAAAACTTTTACTCCCCTTCCATCCCAACCCCCCAATCTACCCAAAATCCATTTCCTACCAAAATTTTACTCTCTCATTTACTTTTTTCAAAATTTTACTCCCAAAACCCTCAAAACTTTTATTTTCCCTAAAATTTTATTCCTCCACTTTCCCCTAAAATTTTTACTTCCTTCCCATCCCACCTCCCATTTACCCCAAATCCACCCCCAATTTTTTTAATATTTTCCTCCAAAATTTTACTCCCCCAATTTACTTCCCTCAAACTTTTATTCCCCAAAACTTTTATATTCTCCTAAACTTTTACTTCTCACCTTTCACTCTCAAATAAAAATCAAAATTATCCAAAAAATCACTAAAATAAATAGTAATAATTTTATTTATATCTATTATTTATATTATTAAATTAAATTTCACATTTTATATTATTTATATGATTGAATTGTTTAGTCCTATTGAATATTTATATTAAAATTGAATTATTAATTATGCCATTAAATATTCATGTTAAAATTTTATATTAGTATCAATTTCACATTTTATCTTTAAAATAACTTTTATTAAAAATCACATTTTTACATTTAATATATTTTTAATTCTAAAATACATAGTGACAAGAATTTGAAGATAATTGAAACAACTAAGTAAACAAAAAGCTAACCCGTATATAAAAGATTAATAAATAAATTATGAGGTGATGAAAGTTAATAAAATTTTGATTAAGGTGGAAAAATTTTATTACGATGGGTGACGATGGTTACAAGGACCCAAAATTATTTTATAAAATTTAATTGAACAAATATATTCGATTTGATTCGATTCGAATTCCATCTCACTCGACTCGATTCGAGAAAATTTCAAATTAAGTTAGGATGATAAAATAATATTCGAAAACTCGATTAACTCGAAAATTTTTGATTCGATTCGATTCGATTCGATCGAATGCTCACCCCTAGGTATATGTATAAAGAATGGTGCAATGAAATTAAAGGTACAGAATTGCTAATCATTTTGGATTTTCTCAAATCATGAGAAGAAAAAAAAGAAAAAAGAAAAAAGAGAGAGAGAGAGAGTACTGTTTATTTAACTAATTTGTATCAATCCTGGAAAAACTTCCAAGTTCTAAGAACCTCTTACAGGCAATATACGCGAGAAAAGGGCCCAGAAAAACATGAGCAAATCCCTAGAAAGAGACCCCTAATTATTGGGGTCAAAAACCCCATTACAAGTATAAAAGATGAACACGAAACTATTCCAAGGTCCTTTAGCAAAAGGAAATATCTGCTTAGATGTATACAGAAAGTCCAATAGTACAATCTTCTCCCCATTCAATAATTTAGTACTTACAAGAATACAATATACGCGTAACTATGTTCTCTTACCTCTTGCTAAGCTGTCTGCAAGTGGATGTTTGGATCCGAACTCGTTTGTACAGATTCAGTAGCTTCTGCCTCATCCGAGGGTAAATCGTCTGGATGTAATTCAGGTTGACTCAGGCTTCGGACAAACTCAGTGAATGAAGGAAAATGCTCCGGCGAGAAGAAATGAGCTCCCATCCTCTGATAAGTGAACAAGTCTATTTTATTCTCACCCAACATATTTTTCTTAATCTGCTCTATACCACCAGGAGCTCCAGGGGCCAGGTTCTGCCCGGCAACCTCAACCCGGTGCTTGTTGCACGTTGTTCGGATTTGTGCAAGTAATGATTCAGGGCTAGAAAGAGCATCGTGTGGCTGGTGCTCATCTGACAGGTCCATTCCAGGCAAGATGATTTTGCATGAATTCCTTGCAAACATCTCTGCAACTGCTTCATAGCCATTTCTTGAGGCCGTGTTATAGAAGCCGGCAGTCAGTTCAGAAGGGTGTGCCCGGGTTTTGTACCACGAGTGCATCAACGGGACTTTCCCATAAACATTGACTTCAGTATCACCAAAAATGGATGAGGCAAGAGAGAGGAGACGATTGCCGTGAGATACAAGCTCGCTTGAGTACCAGGAAAGGAAGAAGTCACCATAAGGACTTTCCCACGACCCACCGTGATCCTTGAAGAAACTATTTGAGTTCGGTGCCTGATCATAAGTAGGGGCATCATGTGGACCACCTAGACCCCATAATGGGTTTCCATTCGCTTCAGCATATTGCTTAAGAAGGTTAAGCATGTTTGTGTCATAACATTGGAACTCCCCGCCTCCAGTAATCGTGCCACTCTTGGCAGGCTTGTGGTGTGAGGGATACCGGAGCTCACCATCTGGTCCGAGACCCATTGAAATGCCCTGAAAAACCACAACACAGAAGCCATTAACATCAGCACACCAACATAGGGTCTATGGCTTATTTAACCAAGTTGTTCAACAGACAACCCCTTACGGTGATGGTAGAACCCATGAAAGGTGAGAATGTGGTCTTAAAGCTCTCGCAAAAGCCCTGGTAGACTTGAATCGGAGTCTTTCCATCAAGAACAGCAAGATTATCAACAGCCAGTGATAGACATTGCTGATAATGCTGTCCTGAACGATCCGCAAAGAAGATACTTGATTGGGATTCGCCAATCTTCGTTACCCACTTGGGAAGCGGAATTCTCGGTTGACTCGAAGCGTGGAAGCAGAGCGATACGTGAAGCTTCAGACCTGCTTTCTGAACCATCTCAGCAACAGCAAGATAGCCTGACCAGTCATACTTCCCCATCTCATTTTCCACCACTCCCCACCAGACAGGCAATTCAACACCTTCCACACCCAAAAGTTTCAAAGCTTTCAGTCCCGCCCCAATTGCCCGGGCATGGTTTACCGAATTGCCATCGGAAACCGCATCTAGAGGCAGACCAACAAATAATCTTAGCCTATCAAGCTGAAAAAGAAAAACCAGAATTTGCAACAATCAGCATAACCAAATACAGTTGTTTATCAATTCAATTTTATGATATGTTTTTCAGCCAGAATCTGCATTAAAACAAAAGTTTTTAAGGCATGGCTTTCAATAAAGAATGACTGCATATCAATTCCAAAGATTCAAGCATCAAATGCAAATGTAGATATAAATAAAAATACCTTAAATTCATCACTAAAACCAGCTTAGAAAACTACGAAGTAACTATAAATAGATGGCTATATTCACTTTAATTCCTCTACAAGTATTGATATGGAAATACTAAATTTCTTCACACTTGTCAAAAAGAATAAACATGAAACAATTTGCTTTTAAAATATATAATTTTTAATTTAATCCTTCTGCTTCAATACCATAAATTTAGTCCCACTACTTGTTTGTTTTTGAAAATTAAAATCGAATAGACAGCACTCTTAATAAATTTCCGTTAAATTTGAACATGCTACATTTTAATATTTAAATATCAAAGTCCAATTTAAAAACCAGACAAGTAGAAGGCTAAACTCCTTGGAAGTAAAAACAGAGGGACTAAATTTCAAAAGATTGAAGAATAAAGGGACTGCAGCGGAATTACACCTAATTTTTATTATCTAAGATCTACCCAAAATAGAGCTCAAATCGTCCCAACTTAGCTTAAAAAAGGTTCCAACTTTATCAATTTAAAACAAATAACACCAAACTGATAATCTATTTTTAAGAATAAAAAGAACAGAAAATACACAAAATTGAGGGGGAAAAAAGCCAAAAAGAAGGGGAAAAAATGGAACTTACAGATTTGAAAGTTGCAGGAGACTTGGATTCAAGAACGGGATCAGAGTGGACAGCTTTCAACGTAAATCTGAGCCCAGCTTTTCTAAACCTCGAAATTTGGCTTTCAAAGCAAACACTGTTTGGTTTCCGAGAAAATATTTTGTTTTTATCATTACTTTTCCCAAAACAAAACCTTAAATCCCTGCATCCTAATTCTGTTTTAGAGATCTTTGCCTGTGAAGAACTCCTAATTACCGAGACCTCCATTTCCAACAGAGAACTCAAACTAAAATCAATAATACCTAAAGATCAAACCTTTTATGAACCCAGACAAAAAGATTTACACCAAGAAATCTTGGAACAAAAAAGAACCCCGTTCTTGCTCTAAGATCTAAAGCCGTAAAGCAAAATTTCGAAAATAAATTTGGGATAAAAGAGGAATAATAATAACAATGAAAAAGTGTTTTTCTAATTTCGGTATAAATTGAAAAGAAGGGTTTCTAATTTCTTTGGGTAATTTTGGATTGAAGTTTGAGAGCATTATGCATTGCTTGATTCCCTTATATAAACTCCGTTTGCAGATAACAACAAAAGTGGTGGGTGTCTGGCACGTGTTAACCTTACCCTTTGCCAAATTTTCAGCCGCGTAATTTATTTAATTATTATTTTTATAATTATCTTTTTGTCCTAAAAGTAGTATTAAAAAAATACCGTTTATTCATTTTATCCAACTTATAATATTAAATATCAACAGAAAAGTACTATTAGATAGAAGTATAATGAAAGCTCTCGAAGTTAAATTATAGTGTATTTCTTTTATTAAAAAAATGATATCTATGTATGTTAAATGTAAAAGTAAATTAGTTTATTGTTAAAATTTGATATTTGTGCGTCAACATAAGATATACGTGATGAGTCATGTAATTATTCTCATCAACCACGCTAATTTTTAAGAGTAAAAATATATGTAAATTTTAATAAAAAAAACTAGTTTACTCTTTGATCTAATATAAAGAAACTAATTGTCCATTTTTAACTAAATAAAAATAAATGCAGTCTAACTCCTAATATAAGAACTTCTATAATATTTTTATTGTATTACTATTACTAATATTTAATTAAGAAAAAAAATAACTCGGCCAATAAAGGACCGAAGTTGTTGTTAAAGAGAGGACTCAACTTTGACTCTTATTACGTGGTGTTATTATATGTAAACTTTAGTCTAATAGATCAACTTTGGTCCAAATTATTTCAATTTTAATTTGTTTATATTTTGTATCGATTTAATTTTACTTATTTATATTTGTAATCTTTAAAAAGAATAAAAGTAATTTGGCTCATTTTCTGGATCAAAATCTTTGCTTTTTAATATAATTTTTATACTTAGTCACACGAAGTGACCAGCATTAAATTAATTAAAAATTATTAAAAATCATACTTCTATAAAATAATAAATATTAATTTGATGATATTTTATTCTTTATATTATTATATAATATTTATATAATGTCTAAGAACTTAAAGATTCTATTATCTCTAAAGCTTCAATTTTACTATTTAAATTAAAATTTTGTTTGTTTTAATGCAATATTTTTAATTTTTCAACTTAATCATGAGTGTAATTGCTGTGTGTCATTAATGTCACAATTGAAAATCTGGTAATTCTTTATGGGTTTTGGTGTTTTGCTACAGATTATTAATAAATTAACAAAATTAAAAAGAAAATAGAAGAGTAAGAATTTGTTAACGAATTATTTTTGAGTATTTTAAATTTGATAAATATATCATATGCAATTAAGTGAAACATTAAAAAAATTATTTCTCGATTGAGCTTTAACTCGATTAGCATTAACATTGTTCTCAGTGTAAGAAGACATAAGTTCGAGTATCTTTGAACTGTATTATATTACTAGTTAATTCTTGATAAGAATTTATAATAAAATTAATGTTAAAAATTATTTAAATATATTTATTAATAGAGTTATTTTAATTAACCATTTGTTTATTTGATCAAATTTTAATAAAATTGGTATGTATGCATGTATGATTAGGTTCTCAAATTCATAGAAAGTTGCTCAATTATCCTTGTTCAATAGAATACCTATTTTTTTTCATACCTTTTTAATTGATTTAGTGTTAATTTATAATAAAAAATATCCAACTACCATGGTGGAAGTTAGCAAATCCATGTGCCCATATATCCCAACTGTCTGTTTCATCTGATGATCCTATTTTTAATTTCAAACAACATTCAACTTTGGTGTTTTTCAATCTTATATCCTTCTTTATTTACACCAATTACTTATCAAACATTAAATAAAGATTTTTTTTGAATATTAATTTATTTGCTCATTTGATCTATCTTTTTTAAAAAAATGTCAATCTGCTCAGTTCTGAAAAAAAAAAAACCCATACCTTTTTATAAGAAAATGATAAAAAGAAATTGAGATTTAGGATAAGAATGAATTTTCAAGTGGGAGCACAAATCTATAAATAAGTATACTTTGTTTCCCCCAATGCTTGCAATTTTATTAAAGGTCACTTCTCACTTTACACAACAATTTCAATTTTCACATTCATTCTTTTATATGAATATTCTGGATACCTGATTGACTATAAGTTAAATATTATCAAATTATATTTTACAATAGATTTAAATGGTATTATTAAATTTAATTTAATTGTGAAATTATTAAATTTTTTATAAAATAAAAAAATATTACTATAAGAGTATTTATATTCTTTTAGTATTTTTATGTAAAATCAAGAAAATATATATATAATAAGATTTGAACTTAAGACTATGAATTTTTAACTAAAACTTCGTTTATTTTTCATATCAATTTATTTATTACATAAATTATTTCCTTTCATATACTATAATTTAATTGATATCACGAATTAACTAATAATAAATTTATCAAATTACTTACATAAAAAAAATAGGAGATATAAGCCTTTAAATCCATCCAGCTTTGTCTATAATATTTAGCCACAATTATTGAACTTTTCGCTTTCCATCATTTCATTATATTGTTTTAGATTTTAATTTTTGTAATTTATTTATTTAAAATATAATTTCTACATGCATTTATTTTTGAGCCAAATAATATGTTAGTATTGTTTTCTTTTTTCAAGGTAGGAAAAATTTAAAACAAATTTTAGTGTAGTTGAAAATGGAAAATAGGTGAGTCAACTCAACAAGGAGGGTGCAATATTTGTGGCTGTGGTGGGCGAGTCAACTAGGATGACGTGGAAAGTGGACATAATTTATATAGTTTGTTTAAGGTTAAAATGTATTAAAAGTCTTTATATTTGGTCAGAATTGAGAATTTTGTCTTTATATTTTTATTTTAAAATTTTAAATTTAAATTTAACTATTAAAATTATTAAATTATTTTATTAAATTCAAATTAATTATAAAATTATATTTTAATTACATGACTATTAAATAAGTATTTTTATTTTAAAAAAGTTTTGAAAATGAATTTAACAAAAATAATATAGCGATGTTGATAGTTAGACCTAAATTTTAAAATTTAAAAATAAAGAGATCAAATTTAATAAAATAAATTATAATGACTAAATTTGTAATTTTTAAAATGTATAGGGACTTCCGACACATTGTAACCCTTGTTTTATTCTCCAAATTCAATGATAGTGAGATATGGATTGGGATGACACGTGGAAGACAATAGGTGGTCGGTGATCGAAGTGCTGACTCATTTCCATGCAATACTGCCCACCATTTTCAATCATTCAAAACAGCTATAGCCCCTCCCATGGATGAAAATTTTGAAACGTTTTTTTTTAAAAAATAATAGGTGAATTGTTTTGGGTTGAATTCAAAATTGAATTTAAATTTAAACTTAATATTAGCTAATAAAATTAAAAGATATTATTTATTTAAACATATTTTAATTCATAATATTTAAATTACTGTAACGAGAATTATAATAATTATATATATTATTCAATCTGTTATTGATTGAGTCTTAACTCGATTTGTATGAGTTTTACCACCAATATAGAAGGATGTGGGTTCAAATGTACTAAAACGCATTATTTTCTTATTTATAGGTTGGTGAAGGACTATGAATAATTCTAGATATTATGTTAAAAAGAGCATATCCGATTAAAACCTATAATCAACTACTATTTAAATACAATAATTTAGAATTTTTTTTAAAAAAGTTAGTGACAAATATTATAAATGTTTCATTAATGGGCCCATGTATTAATTCATAAGTAGTGCATTCATGGCCATTCAACTTAATAAATGCGTTTAAGGTTGCAATATTTAAAGAAAAATGAATTTTCAAAATTTTATTATTTGTGTTCCAAGTAAATTATACTCATTTAGTCTGCCCAATATATATATACTCATTTAGGTTATCGTACAAAATAATAAATTACACCATCATTTTAATTTAATTTCATGAACCATTGTTACTTAGATAAAAGCTTACTTGGATACACATCTTTTATATATATATATATACCCACACATATATACACTAATACTATAGCAATCTGATGTTTTAATATTATAAAATATTCCAATGTGACATATTTAATAATGTGCCATTTATCATCATATAAAATTATCATATGTAATTATTAATTAACTAAAACTAATTAAGGATTTGGAAATAATTAATTTAAAATATAGAATCTCCATCATGCATTAATTATCTAATAGACATATCTTTTAATAATGTTATAATTTCTTTTCTTTTTCTATCAAAAATTTATGAAAATTATATCTTAAAAAGTATTAAAAGGAAAATTAATTTCCCATATTAATTATGGCCTATATTATAATTTAAAAGGATATTTTAATTATGGCTTACATTTTATTTTAAAAGTTGAAGATTCATATATATATTTTTTAAATTATGCCTGATATAAGTAATTTCAAAGCATGCCTAATATGGTATGGAGACTGTAGATAATGATTTATTTACTATGAATTTTGAGAACTGGTTGTTGCATAATGTCTTAAATGAGAAAAAAATTTTGGTGAAAAGAATTCATCCGAAGCTAGTTTTTGCTAATATTGTAGGGAGATTGTGGAAAGGTAGAAATATGATTGTTTTTAATGAGCAAAATTTTAGTATAGATGTAATGGTTATGATGAGTTTATCATGGGCAAGAGTGGCTATGTAATCATGTTTTGATTCGTGTGATTCGACAGCCTCAAGGTTGGAGTTTCCACAGTTGGGGTGGTTAAAGCTCAATACGAATGGTAGAGTTAACGTAGGATTTGGAATCGCTATTACCAAGGGTTTAGTGAGGAATCATAAGGGAGATTGGATGTTTGGGTATGGTCGAAATTTGGGAGTTAACTCGGTGTTAGAAGTTGAACTTCATACGATTGTGGATGGACTCCAATTGGCATGGGAGCAAGAGGTGCGTCATTTGGTTATTGAGAGCGATAGTAAAACGGTAATGGATTTAATACTTGGGAATAAAAAAAGGGGAAGCTCTTGACTGGAGTTAGAGATTTGTAATTGGATGGCGAATGATTGATATGTTAAGCTTCAATTTTGTGTCAAGAACAACAAATATGGCAGCTGACGCTATAGCTAAGGAGATTAGGAGGAGCACAATGGGATTTCTTTTCTTTGCTCACCCACCTCTAGCGATGCAAGATATTATCATACAAGATTAGTGCTAAGTAAGTCCATTTTTAATTTTTTTTGTTCAACCCTACAATTCAACTTCATTTTTGTAAAAAAAATAAAAAGAAGCATGCCTAATATAATATTATTTAAGAAAGGAACACCATACTTTAATCTTATAATAGTTGATCATTTTTAAATTTAAATATAACTTTAATATAAAATTTGTTTTTATATAGCTTTCCTGCATTGAAGATGACAACGTAATTGTCTTTATGGCGTAAATCTGCCACAAGAAGTATGAAACCCATATAGTGGGCTTGGTTCAATGTAATGGAATAGAGCTGTAATAGAATAGAGCTGTAATGGAATAGAAGCGTAATAAGTAATTCAACTATGCGGTTGGATGGAATGGAATAAACGTAATAGAATTCTTGTGTTTGGTTGAATGGAATGATGTTGTAATAGAATAAGAAAAAAACTAAAATGACCGAATACCCTTAGTTGAATTTTTTAAGTAGATGATTATTGTTATTATTATTAAATTTTAATAAGATTATTATTAAAAATAATTTAATAAAAATAATAAATAATTTAATCATATTTTACCATAATTATTACTAAATATAATTTAATAAAATTCTTAATATAATTATTATTATATGAATTAAAAATCATAATATATAATACTATAAAAATAATATATAATCTACTTTATTATTTTTAAACTGCACTACATAATATGCTAAGATATCATTAGTGAAACAAATAATTTGATTATTCTACAATAAAAATAAAATATAAAGTAATAAATAACTTGAGAATTATATTTCACATTTAAACATAATATTCATATGTTCACAGGAATGTTCCTCGAATAATTTTCAAGATTGGAATACTACAATATTTTTTCTCTAGAAATCGTTAATGAGATAATACAATATTTTTCTCTAAAATCATTCACTATAAGATTGGAATACTACAATATTTTTTCTCTAAAAATCACCATTGTAGAAGGACATGATTGAATGTGCAGAGGTTTTGCAATCTATCCCTAGGTTAAAGTAATGCGTTAATGAAATAACTTGATATCCTTAAATATTCTATTCAGTTTCCCATAGTTCTCATATTTAATTCAACCACCAAAAAAAAAAGGGGAAGAAAAGAGAAACTGTACATGAATAAGACAACAAATGAGTGTATGGTAGGACCTGGTATTTACATTGAAAAGATTACGAAATAAAATCATCGGTTTGCCCCAAAATGTGATTCTACCCAGATCCGCCCCTCATCACTCTGATCAATAAAACATTTTAATAGCATCCAAAAGATGAATAAAAAAAGGGCTGCCAAGACAAAAAAAAGCATTGTAATAAGCAACCAAAACAACCGTTGAAAATGCTTTAAATTTTTTTAGATAGATAATTATTGTTATTATTATTAAATTTTAATAAAATTATTATTAAATATATTTTAATAAAATAAAATAAATAATTTAATCATTTTTAATATAATAATTATTAAATTCAATTTAATAAAATATTATATAATTTAATAACATTCTTAATAAAATAATTATTATATGAATTAAAAATGATAATATATAATATTATAAAAATAATATAAAACTTACCTTATTATTTTAAATTGCAATACATATTTAATGTGCTAAAATATCATTAGTGAAACAAATAATTTAATTATTCTACAATAAAAAACAAAGTATTAAAAGTAATAAATAGCTTGTGATTAAAAATATTTAGACACTAAAATAGAATTAATGATATAATTTAAATGTTAATTTATGAGTTAAGTAATAATTTTAATCGATACTTTGTTACATATAACAAACAATATAATGTTACACTTCACATTCTCATTTCATTTAAATTGTGACAGAAGGAAAGAGCATCACCATTGTCAATGGAGATTTCCATTATACTTGTAGTTTCTAAAGGTCACTTTCTCAATACAGGAAAATTCTCAGGACATGTATCATTCTTGTGATTTCATGCCAACCTAGCTCCACCAAATCTCCAAACTTGTATCTACAATAGGTATGCTGGAGAAGTACTCACATGCATCTCCGATTATGCACTTATCAGCCATCAAGTTGTATCAGTATTGCCTTCTTGCTGTGCTTTAGAAGAATCTTCCTCTTTCTCCATGATCTGCTGGATAACCTCTTGATATCCTTCTATGAAACTCTTAAGAGCATCTCTATATGCAGAAGCCCTTGTCATGTATAACCTCTGTAAAGCAGGCCTCAAAGTCTCCATCCCTCCTCTTGCAGCAATCACTATTAAATCATTTCCATAGACAACATCAAAACAATGTAAAATTCAACAAGATAAACTATAATACTAGGAAAATAAGAGAGAGAGAAAAGGGTGAGAAGAGAGAAATTTGGCCTAAAAAATTTTAGTTGAAAATTTAATATTTCTTCAACAACTGAACTTTGGCCTGGTGAAGAAGGGATTCACCAAAAATATGCCAATAGAAGTGTAAAATATAAGACTTGAACACAGGTGCCAACAACAAAATAAAACAAAATGCAGTCACAGATGACTTTGAGCAGCCAGGGGAAAAAGAAATCAAAGAATAAATTCCAAGCTACCTCTAGAAAAGTTCTACTAAAAAGGGAAATTTAAATGAAAACCTAACTGAACTCAAGCATTATGGGACTTTGTTCCTTGACCTCCATAAGATGTCTCAAGCACGAATCTAACGGTTTATTGCACATATAATATGCCATATATTTTGCAAGTCATGCTATATACTTCTTGATTCATTACAGACAACTTATACATTTGAACATTTCAAGATAAGAAACCACAAAGTAAAGTTCCTCACCAATATCCTCCAAGGTCGAAGGTTCTATCTCTGTACTCTTACTCTTATCTCCATTGGATTTACCTTTAATCCCATCATCCTTCTTAGAATCGTTTGGTCTAAGATCAGGACCAATATCCCTTACCCAACTTGCAGTATAAAGCTTAGAGGCCTCCTTCAAGACCTAAAGAAGGATGACAGGTTTTTTACTAATTATATACTAAAAATAAATGTCTCTTATTCCCTAATGCATAGGCAAATAATAGGCTCTTGAGCATTATTTGACATCAAGTGGTTAAGTTAACCATCAAGTAAGAACAGTACATAAAAGTCATTTGATCATTTCAATATCCCAATGATCTATAGTACTAAATTAAAATATACAGATTTCACTTTCTCCGCACAATATTTTTCTAAGTCAATTTTAAGGTACACCTATTAAGAAAGGTTGAATCCTCCAATACATCATGGAAAAGAGGTAGACATTTTACATTGATAGTGATTAATGTAAAAGAAAAATGAGCATATATGATAAATCCTGCTCTAACAAATAAAGCATGAAATAGAATTCCAGTATATCAAAAATCATGGGTAGAGTAGACTACATCGTTTGCAATTCATACCACAACCATTGACACCCAAAATATGCATCAAAAGAAACAGAAGAAAAGCTTCTTACAGTCAGCATAGGCCAAAATGTTGCCTTCGGTTCTTTATAGATATTAGCCGAGGATTCAAAACGCAAGAACCCCAAAACTACATAATATATACTGTTCTAAATTGCAGCCCAAACTGTTTGATCAAAGATAACTTTTGCTGGAACCATCCACCAATCATTGAAAGGAAACAAAGCCTGGAACTCAAAGTGTTTCAGTGCTCCATGGAAAAAAAATGACTCAAAGCAGCAAAACATATAAACTATGAACCACAAGTATTACCTCTCAAAACTGGTAATAATAATGAGAAAGGGATCCATGAAGAGTAAATCCAACAAGGCCCGATCTGAAGGCTTTCCTTCATAACACTACACACAGGCTATACAATATGAGCTGAATGCAATATATGTTTACGTTTAAAGGATTAATAGAGAGAGTGGAGAAGAGAGAGAAACTACTTGTGCAATCTAATTTCCTATTGAATAGACTATCCCACTTATTGCCATTTTGGCTATCACTAGTTTGGCTTTACAAGCTTGTTCGTATGCAATCCAATTATGTTCTGGAACATATTGGAGTACCTCATAAAGTGTCCATCCCTGTTAATCATTCATAAGAATCAAATAAACACTGAGATAGGAAAAAAAAACAATATTGTAGCATTTAGATTTCACTTCATTTTATTTTGAGGACTCCAGCTTTCACTTGGTTTTTGAAAGCTAATCTGCATAAACCTTAAATTTCCAGGAAAGCACAAATCATAAATAAAGACCCCCTTTTTCTTTTACAAGCAATGTTTCAGATTTCATGGTTAGTTTAGAAAGTTATAAACACCTCAACAATTTTCAAGATTAAAATCATAAAATGACGAACGAAAGAGATTAACCAACTCTAGCATAGAGAGAAGTGAAACCAAGGAAAACTACTACCAAGCAAAAATACCCTTCTCAAAACAAGAGCATACAAAAAAAAAGCTCTTTTGAAACGAATCATTATTCAACTCTAAGTAAAACAGGAAATAGAATTAAAATGCAAAAAAAAAAAATTGAAAAACCTAAGAGATAACTTACATGCCAATAATCATGATCAATTGTAAGCAACTTGGATACAACAAATGTGTCAAATCCAAGAACGATAGAGGCATTGATTACTCTACTACTCAACTTCTCGACATCATCATGGCCATCACCATCATCACCGTGACCACCTCCAACCCCTGAAGAAGAAGCCTTCAAAGTTTTGGAGCCATTTGGGAACAAAAGCTCCTTAGGTTCATGGGAATGACTGTTCTTCTTTGAAGCCAATTCTTTGTCCTCTGTGACTGATTGAATGACCCAATCTCCGCTTCTTGGTACCTTTCTTTGGAGCCCAGAAATTAATAAGCAAACAAAACTCTGCGGAAGAGAAATTGGAAAAGAAAAGTACCAAGAAGCGCTCGTGCCAAGTCAATTTGCTGCCCTGTAGTTGAAACTGCAGAAAGGAGATAGATGATGAAATAATGAAAGAAGATGATGTGAAGGAAGAAGAAGCAAAAATGTTTACCTGACCTTAGATGAAGGGGAGGAATGCCATGTGAAATGGCTGCTGATTGAGAGTATTTTTGACGTGAAATTTTGGTAAGGATAGAATCGGTTTCTTCAAGCAACGAATAGGTAAACGGTGAAGAAGGCACGGAATAGAAATCCCCAAAAATCTCTGTTTAAGCCCGGAATGGAATCCACCCGTAATAAGGTATTACGTTGAACCAAACGCCAGTTTAAGTTGGCCTGAAGTATAGGTTAGTAATAGGCATGTAATGGTTTAGCTATTACCTTCAACCAATCATGCTCTAATTCTTTTTATTTTAAATAATTTTTTTAATATTATTGTTTTTTACATCAATTTTATTTTAAAATTTTATTTTATTCATTACATCAATAATTTTAATTTAATGTAGGAAAAACACAAAAATAATTATATCTAAATTCTAAACTCTAAAACCTAATATTATAATTAAATTTAATTATTTTAATCGATAATATTAGTACATATCCCGTACATAGGGACTACGTACCCATAATCGCGTTAATAAGGAACGTAACGATCTAAGGGTTTTTTCCCGCTTAAAGAGCTAACTATCTAAAGGCCTAGGTAAAGGTCTAGAGCCAGAGTAGGCAAGAGCAATCCTTCAAGTGGGAGAAAGCTTTATCCATTTTGAGTTGCCCTCCAGTCATTGTGCTGAGTTCTAAGTGCTTCAATTCGATATCCACTGGAGTAGCTACTAATTGTGATGAAGGAGGATAGGGATGATCACACTATAGCTCAAGAAATTGTGTTGTAAACTTTCCTATTCGATTTTTCGCTTTCTCGCCAATTCTTTTATACACAAATTGCCATTAATGTTAATAGCGTGATATTAATTCTAGACCTGTGATATTATTTGATATATTAAATTAAAACTGCACATGTGGATATAAAGTTGCCTAAATGAATAGAATTTTAAATATTAAATATTCAATACGTTATTAATGTCATTGAATTAAACGAATTCAAATGAATTTATATTAATTCACCTTTATTTTAAATAATAATTTTTAATTTATATATTTATCATAATAAAAATTATAATTTTAAAATTAAATATTTATATTAGTTTGTTTTATTATCTAAATATTAGTTTGTTAAAATGCTATAAAATTTAATTGATAAATGCAACAAAATCTGTGATTTATTAAAATTTACCTCAGCTGTATAAATATTATTTTAATAAATTATTAGGTTTTTAGTAAAAATAATTTATTAGTTTTAGTAAAATTTTCTTTTATAAAATGTTCATTTTGCAACATGTTAATATTCTTTTCATCAAGTCAAAAGAGTTTAGAAAAATATTAATTACCATTATAAATCATTTCAAGTCTTTGTAAACATATGTGGACAATGCTAATTTGTAAAACAGGTGTTTGAAGCTTGTCGACTAAAACAAGGTCATTTAGGTTAAAGAATTTGAGAATAAATTAGAATTCTTAACAATTTAAATAAAAATATTCAAAATAGTATAAAAATATTTTGAAGGCTCAAAAATTATTTTAAAACTATTTAGAATTTTTTTGTGGGTGATCGAAAATGTTCAGAGTTGAAAACAAGACCTTGGAAGCTAAAATGGATCAAAATGGTGCAGTGTTGATACAAGGCTAAGTGGTTGTGAAGTTGAAGCAGGGGACGTCGCGATATAACTCCCTGACTTAAGAAGTCATGATGTTGGGGAATTCGTGGTTGCGACGTTTGAAGGCAAATTCATGACATGGTGACACTAAAGTTGCGGCAGGATTCACTAAAACTTGGTGACACTTCAAAACACCCCCACACATCACCATATTGTATCAATAAGTTCCAAATCGATTTTATCACATTTAAATTACCTTTAAATTCATTTTCATCTCTAAATACATACACCGCATTTTCAAAAATCAAGCTAAAACTTATCATTCATTGAAGTAAAACCAAGTCATAAACATGATCAAATCATTTGATAACTTAAAACTTGACATGGCCTTTCAAGGAGGTTACAAACAACGCTTGATTTTACAAATCTAATTACTTATAGATACTTATGACAGTTTAAGTCTTTATGTACATGTCAAAATACAAGTAACAATTACAACCTCAAAATCTCGGATGGTGATGCGATGCTCCCAAACCAAAATTACAAGCTTCTCGACAAGTACAACCTATGCATTTAAACAACTAATGCGTGAGCTCAATGAACTCAATATATACACAAAGATAAACCTACTTATCCTATCTTGTTATTAATGTTGAGCACTTTAAAATTATTCAATTCAAATGACATCTTAATGATGCCAACGAAATTAACTCTTATAATCAAATTACAAGGACTTAACTTACAAATAATTGGTTTATTAGTGATCACATTTGGAAGTTAAAATACATGACTCTTAAATGAGTACTCACGAAATATTTAAACTAACACATATAAGCCCTTAGCCTATCCCTATTTTTTTAAGTCAAGTATTATATAACATTAGCAACGGAATTATGAATTTAAATTTAAATTTTTTTTATGGCACATATACAATATGTATTCATCAATGTCATTAACACATACATGTATGCATATCACATAAGGGTACTTTAAATCTTTTCACATACTTATGATGAAATTCATATTAATAAAAGCCTTATGAGTATAGTCATTTTTCACATGTAGACACTTTTGAAAGTTAAAACCGTTTAAAAAATATTTTAACATTGTCAATATTTTGAAAATATTTTAAATTAATATGTTTAAAATTTTAAATTAAATTATTTTGAAGAATGTTTTGTACATTACAATTTTTAACAGAATTTAAAAATATATAAATTTTAACAAACATATTTAAACCAACTTTAAAACTTTTTGAAATTATTAGAAATTTTACTTAAATTAGTTTAAATTTAAAATTCTATATACAATGTATTTAAAATATTATACAAATAATTATATTTGGAATAAAATTTAAGCAGTGTTATAAAATAATTAAATAAAAAAACACTTAAAGTAAATAGAGAATTTTCCCGTCTCCTCTTTTCATTTATAAAAGAGCTATATATAAGCCATTGACATTCAATGCAACATAAATGAATGAAACTTATTTAACAGCTTCATTAACATGTACATTAAGCATCTTTAATAATGAATGAGGGGGTTTAACTCATTACTTTCATAAATGTTTAAAGATTATAGATATCCATGTAATGTATTTACAACACTACCCCTTGGATGTCTTTTAAATAAAAATGCTCCTCATTAAAATCTTTACTAGGAAAAACTCTATGAGATAAAAACTTAATGAAGGAAAAAGACTACACAATCTCCTATTACAAGTTGCCTCGTTAAAAACCTTTACCAGGAAAATCCAGTGGGACAAAACCTTGGTTAAAGGAAAAGAGTTTAACGTGTTTCAAACTCCCCCTAATGGCAATATCACATTATGTCTTTGAGTCGACGCATTCCAATCTTGTTTCATAGTCTTTCAAATGTTGAAGTTGGCAATGCCTTTATAAAAAGATCTGCTAAATTATCACTAGAACAAATTTGTTGAACTTTTATGTCACTTCTCAAGATTATGAGTAGAGAATAATTTTGGTGAAATATGTTTCGTTCTGTCACCTTTGATATAACCACCCTTTAATTGAGCTATACATGCTGCATTATTTTCGTATAAGATAGTTGGCATATTTTCTTGTAAAGGAAAATTACATATCTTCTGGATATGTTGGGTTAATAACCTTAGCCAAACATACTCTCGGCTTGCCTCATGCATTGCAATTATTTCAACATGATTTGAAGAGGCAGCAGCTAATGTCTGTTTTGTCGAACGCCATGATATGACAGTACCTCTACATGTAAATAAATATCCCATTTGAGATCGACCTTTATATGGATCCAATAAATATCCAACATCAGCATAACCAACTAATAGGGATTTTGAATCATTTGAATAAAATAACCTCATATCAATAGTCCCTTTGAGATATCTAAATACTTGTTTAATTACATTCCAATGTTTATGTGTTGGAGAAGAACTAAATATTGCTAACAAGTTTACAACAAAAGCTATATCAGGTCTTGTGTTGTTTGCAAGATACATCAATGCTCCTATGACACTTAGATATGGTACTTCAAGACCAAGAAACTCTTCATCATTCTCACAAGGACGAAATTGATTTTTATTCACGTCTAATAATTGTACAACTATCGGGGTATTTAATAGATGTGTTTTATCCATATAAAATTTCTTTAAGATCTTTTTCGTATAAGTTGACGATGATATGAATTTTATCTTTTAAATGCTCGATTTGCAGGCAAAGACAAAACTTTGTTTTTCCAAGATCTTTCATCTCAAATTCTTTCTTTAAATAATTTACTGCATTTTAAAGCTCTTCAAGAGTTCTAATAATATTTTGATCATCAACATAAATAGTAATTATCACAAAGTTTGATCCATACCTTTTATAAAAACACATGGGTAGATTGGATCATTTTTATAACCTTCTTTTAACAAATATTCACTAAGACGATTGTACCACATACGTCCAGATTATTTTAATCCATATAAAATTTTCTTTAATTTGATTGAGCCATTTTTCTGGAAAACTTTATATCTTTCAGGGATTTTAAATCCTTCTTGGATTTTCATATAAATTTCACTATTAAGTGTACCATACAAATAGGCTGTAACAACATCCATTAGACGCATGTCAAATTTTTCACGTACTGCTAGACTAATAAGGTATCTAAACGTGATTGCATCCACCACACGAGAATGTCTTTTCATAATCAATGCTGGGCATTTGCGAAAATCCTTGTGCTACAAGTCGTGCTTTATATGTTATGACTTTATTTTTTTCATTTCGTTTTAGCACAAATGTCTATTTATATCCTACCATCTTTACATATTTAGGTGTTTGGACTATAGGTCCAAAAACCTCACGTTTAGAAAGTGAATTTAATTTTGCTTGAATTACATCTTTTTATTTTGGCCAATTTTTTCTATTTCTACATTCCTTAATAGATTTAGGCTCAGGATCCTCATTTTCTTTTGCTGTTTCAATAGCAACATTATAAGCAAAATTATTGTCGACAACTATATTTTTTCGGTTCTATTTTTTACTTGAAGTAACATAACTTATTGAGATTTCTTCGTTATCACCATTTTCAGGTACCTGAACCTCTTCTAGGTTTTTTGATTAGTTATATCTTTGGCCTCTTATGGGGCACTTGCCTCCACAATATTACCATCTTGAATAATTTCTCTTTTCCTTTTACAAGGATTTTTGTCTTTGGAACCGATTGGCCTTCCACACTTTAGGCGTGGATTACTTTCTTTTGCATTAATAATTTGCCCTATTGGGATATCAATTCATATTGGAGCATTTTCAGCTGGTCTGTGAGATTTTGTAATTCTCTTTAGGTCAGTAAATGAATATAACAGTTGATTGGCGATGTTTTGCAAATGTCTGATTATTTAAACTTCTTGTTCACATTGACTTGTACGAGGATCTAATTGAGATAATGATGATCCATTCCATGTAATTTCTTTTACTAGTTGTATTTTCTCTCCCCCTAATGTTGGGAATGCTGTTTCATCAAAATGGAAATCAATAAATTGTGCAGTAAATAAATCTTCAATTAATGGTTCAACATATTTAATTATAGAAGAAAATTCATAACCAACATATATTCCCAACCTCTTTTGAGGACCCATCTTTGTGCATTGTGGTGCAGCAATTGGAACTCATACTGCACATCCAAAAATTCTAAGATAGGAAATATTTGGCTCTTGACCAAAAGCCAATTGTAATGAGGAGTACTTATTATAACTTGTTGGCCTTAAGCGCACAAGTGCTGCTGAATGAAAAATAGCATATCCCCAAGCTATAACAAGGAGTTTTGTTCTCATAAGTAATGGCCGAGCTATTAGTTGGAGGTGTTTAATAAACGATTTAGCTAAACCGTTTTGTGTGTGAACATGAGCTGCAGGATGTTCAACTTTTATCCCAATTGACATACAATAATCATTAAAAGCTTGGGATATAAATCACCAGCATTATCAAGATGAATAGTTTTGATTGCATAATCTAGAAATTGTGCTCTTAATAGAATTATTTGAGCAAGTAGTCTCGCAAACGCTAGGTTGCGAGTCGATAAAAAACACACATGTGACCACCTACTAGATGCATCTATTAATAGCATAAAACATTTGAATGGTCCACATGGTGGATGAATGAGCCAACATATATCACATTGAATATATTCAAGAAATGTAACGCCCCATAACTCGGCCTAGAAGTTTAGACCGAATCTCGGAGGTCACATTGATCACCAATGTGATCGTAGGTAAAATTTTAGTTTAACCAGCTAGAAAACAAATGGTATTTAAGTTACGCAAAACTCTCATTTGTAAAATCTCAATATTACAAAAATTTTAGTCCAAATGATACATATGTGCGTAAAACCCAAAATTCATAACACAATATTCAAAATAAAATTTACAATTCAAACTGTTTATTTATAAATGCAGAATTTATGAAAATACTTTTAAAGTTAATTCTAAAACGTGGCTGTCGGAGACCTCCGATGTGCCGGATCCTGCAACAACATACGAAAGCACCTGAAAAAGAAAAACTGAGGGGGTGAGCTACTCAAGCTCAGTGTGAGTTCAAATCGATTAACATCAGGTTTACAGAAGAGAATTCTAGATAGCAGTTCAATAGCAAAACAAACTTACAGAGATATACAGAAACAGAAGGTAAATTCGGGATCAACGTCCCAACAGAACGTAACAAATAAGCACACCTCATCATAGACAGAAACTCAACCAATAACCCGTCAATGGGATGGTACCAAAACACTTATCATTACAAACACAGTGTTCCAAAACGTTATTATGCTAACACCTCAATACACGCAAAATCAGTCACACATATTGAGTTAACTAGACAGAATACCGACAAATGAACTTACACCCAGTCACTTAACCATATGTGCATGAATGCAGTCAAGTAGAAAAAAAACCCAACCATCCAGCCAAAACACCTCTCCATCCTCCGATCACACCTCAAAAGAGCTATTTAAGCTCATCCAACCAAACACACTACATAGGACCTCGAAAGACCCATACAACCCTACACATCATGTATGTGGACTAAGCCACTCAGATAATAATACGCATCAAGGCTTGCGTATATGCAGTACAGTGCATTACGGTAAACTGTTGTACCAATAAATTGCAGTTAAACTGCCAGATCAGAAAGAGTCTTCCTTCTCTTCACAACCCAACCCAAAAAGACTAATGCAAATACAAAATGCACACCATTTGAAGTCAACCTTACAGAAACAGAATATGAAATCAGAAATGCACACATTTAAATGCCCAAAATTAGAATAAAAATAACATAACATCAATTAACACTCAAACGAATCGCTTAATTAGCACTATGATCGTGAATAATGCACAAATCTAGGCCGAAACAAAGTCCCGACCACCCTTACTAAGACCTAGCCAAGGGTCGAAACACATATAATCATAATCAGAACAAAAACAGACACAGCACAAAATTGGCGAAATAGGGCCACACGGCTGTGTGGAAAATGCCCAGGCCGTGTGAGGGTCTACACGCTCATGTGAAGGCCACACACGCCCGTGTGAATAGCCCACGTAACTCATTGTTCAAAAGCACTAAAAATTAAGAGTAGAGGAGGCACGACAGTGTGGGGATCTGAAACGCCCGTGTGGGGACACATGTCTGTGTCGCCAGGCCGTGTGGTATCAAAATCATCGAAAACCCTAAATTCCCAATTGTACACGGTTGTTTGGATTGCTCGTGTGTGGTACACACCCGTGTAGTCATGAAACCACTCGAAATAGCCCCCAAAACACGAATTCGACGTCAAAAGATCCTTAACCTCTAATAGTGTAGAAACATACCCTAACTAGTCAAATTTTATGCAATTTAACAGCGAACAACATTACAATTACGCAAGTACCGGAACACCCGAAATTACCAAATTTCACAAAATTGATTCAATAATTCACGATTAAATTAAAAATTTACGAAACTCTCATCTGAATTCGCGATTAAAACACCTAAAAATGATCGACGCCTCAAATCTACCAATTTCGAAAAATCCTATTGACGAAATTGTAAAACACAGTAAAAGAAATAGAGTAGAAGCAAAAGAGCCGAACTCCAATCGAGACGAAAACAAACCACTGAAATGAAGCAGTAGAAAAAAACAAAGATTAAAAGAAAAAGAAAAAAATGTGAAGAAGAAGAGAAGAATGTGATAAGAGATTTTTTAGAAACAATCTTTTTTTTTTCAATGATAAAAATACCATAAAATAAATAACATATATATATATATATATATATATAACATAAAAAAAACTCAAATAAAATTAATTCCTCAAACACACAAGAGGATTTGAACCCAAAACCCTAGAGGCAAACTAACACACAACCAACCATTAGACTGGCAGACCCATATTGACATAAAACACAGCAACAAACCCAATCGTCCAATCTAGCTATTGACCCTACCTACCAATCTCAAAAATTTCAACCCCAAATTTTAGGGTGTTACAAGAAGTGAGGGAGATTCAATCTCAACTTTAGCTGGTGATGGTCTAATAATCAATTTTCCTTGAGAACAAGCAACATAAGATAAATCCTTAAATTCAAGAATCTTTTGGTTATTTAATGGGTGTCCAATTGAATTCTCGATGATTCTTCGCATCATAATAGATTCGGAATAGCCTAATCGGTCATGCCAAATAGTAAAAGTAAGTGGTTCTACTAACTTCTAGTTTGTAGTAACATGTGACTCAATTGCACTAATATATGTATAATATAAACTTGATGAAAAAGTAGGTAGCCTTTCCAAAACATATTTCTTTCCATATTCAACATTTGCAATATATAGATATTCAAATTTTTTCTCATTCATAGTCTCTATGACATCCATTAAGACGAATATATTTAAAACTCAATAAATTTCTTTGAGACTTAGTGGAATATAAAGCATCATCAATGACAAATTTTGTACCTTTAGGTAATAATATAATAGCTCTTCCAGAGCCTTCAATAAGTTTTGAACTACCCGATATTATATTAACATAGGCATACTCATTGTCAAATGAGAAAAAATATTTTTTTTTATCTTTGAGTATCGTATGTGTTGTAGCACTATCTATAAGACACATGTCTCAATTGATTTTAAGTCCATCGAAAATTTGTTGAATATTCATATTCTTCATAAAAAACAAAATATAATATGAGAAACATTGCAAATATTTATTAAATATATAAATTATTCTTTATGCAAGAAAATAAAACATACTTAAAACAACATCAAAATGTCAAGATAACATCTATTTTTCTAATGATTCTCAAAGAAATTTGTCACATCTAGGTGAGCTATATTATTAAGGTCATTAAATTTATCAACCTCATAGGGATGGTCAATTTTAGTATTATAGTGAATATCTTTATTTTTTGCCTTTATTTCATCATTTTGGGATATAAAATTTGTCTCCATATGCTTTTCCTTCTTTTTAATGGATGCTTGATAAAGTTTTACTAAATGCTTAGACGTACGACAAGTACGTGACTAATGCCCCTTTATACCACATCGGTAGCATATATCCTCAATAATCTTTGAAGGATAATTTTGATCACTTCTTTCCTATCTTTCACTGTTATTCTTTTTCTGGTGGTTATAAGTATCATTGTTATGACCACCGTGATAACGATTACTAATACATCCTCGACCACGTCCCTCACTACGTCCACGACCACGGCCGCGACTTCTATATTTTCTATTTTCATAATTATTGTGTACAGCTACAGTCACTTCAAGGAATGGTGCAAAACCAGTGGGACGAATTCCATGGTTTTCATCATTAGCTCATTATTTTGTTCAGCCACCAAAAGGCATGAAATCAATTCAGAATACCTTTTAAAACTTTTTCCATGGTATTGCTGCTACAGGAGCATATTAGTAGCATGAATGATTGAAAATGTTTTCTCTAACAAGTCCTCATCAGTTATGCTTTCTCCATATAATTTTAGTTGAGAACTAATTTTGAAAAGTTCTGAATTGTATTCACTTATAGTATTAAAATCTTGCAACCGTAAGTGCATCCAATCATAACAAGCTTTAAGGAGTATCACATTTTTCTGATGGTCAAATCGTTCTTTCAAATTTTTTCACAACTCAATAGGGTCTTTCACAGTGAGATATTCCACTTTTAATCCTTCATGTAGATGATGACGGATGAAAATCATTGCTTTTGCCTTGTCTTGATTAGATGCTTCTTTATTTCCTAGACCTTTAGCATCTAGGTGAATTTCTTCATCTAACAGCCATGACAAATAATTCTTGCCTGAGATGTCTAAGGCCGCAAATTCAAGTTTGACAACATTTAACATTATAATCACTTGAACCAAAATAAAAAAAAAATATTAGTAAAATAATAAGCATTCTCAATCGTAAAATAATTCAATTATATATACCAAATTTGCTAAATAATAATATTCATCAAATATTGGCATAAAGAGGAATAGTCATAATAAGAACTTAACACAAATAACATTAACTGAAATTTCTTTTAATAAAAAAAGCATGTATATATAATTATTATTATTGAATTTGAGTTGTAAAAATAAATGTGCAAATGTTACCCAAAGCAAATATTTCATCTAGAAAAAATAAAATAATTATGAAAATATGTATACCACATATAGTTTAACGAGAGTTATATGGGAAAATTATATAAAGTCGAAATGACGTGAACTTCACTATGAACTCATAGAAGCTTGTGCTAATAACGTGTTATAAAATAATTAAATAAAAAAAACAATTAAAGTAAATAGAGAATTTTCTCGTCTCCTCTTTTCATTTATAAAAGAGCTATATATAAGCCATTGACATTTAATGCAACATAAATGAATGAAACTTATTTAATGACTTCATTAACACGAACATTAACCATCTTTAATAATGAATGGGGAGGTTTTAACTCATTACTTTTATAAATGTTTAAAGGTTGTAGGCATCCATTTAATGTATTTACAACAAACAGTTTATATATTATTTATATAAAAATTAATTAATATCTATTTAAAACATCATTATAAAAATTATAAAATGATTAAATATTATTTTGAGTTATACATATAATCAGCCCTTATATCGCATTGGTATCTAAACTAGTTAAAGGTGCAAATTTAAAAACAATAATTTAATCTGAATGCAATAAAAAATAAAAAAATTTATTAGATGATGAATAAAATTATTTTTTAAAATTTAACTAGGAAAATATAAAAAAACTATCTCACAGTGAAAAAAAGTGAACACTTAAAAAAAAACACTACAATTGAATTCAATCATAACCTCTACAATTCAAATTATTTTTCAGTTGATTTGCCTAATTCCCTTTTCCTTCATTAAAAAAAATCATAACCCCAAGTTTATTGATTAAAAAGAAAAAGTAATGGATAGGAAAGTTCACATATTGAAGACAAAGAACTTAGGTTGTTTGGTTGTCCATTGCATACATATTTCAACATGGCCAACAAAAAACATCACAATTGTTTTGTTTCAATATTTAGTGTGTGGTGGGTTTTCATGGTTCAATCAGACCACATGTTTGATGCCAAAATGGAGCTATCAATGGACCCTACTTTTGCCTCTTCGTATTCTAGGTTTTTGCTTGGTCTTCTTTCTACTTTTTCTCATTACCATTCATCCATCTATCTTTCTCCCCTTTGGATAAATTATGTTATTATTTATGCGTAACCAAAAACGCAAATAACTTGAATGAAGACAAAAATAAAGTTCTCAAAAAAATTATTTCATTGATATGACACAAACCTGCCATATCTTTTGTGTTAAGATATAGTCTCTTCATTCATTCAACAACCAAGCATTCTTCAACATTTCTTTTTTTTTTATACATTTTCTGCTATATATAAAGAAACTTGTATTGTTAGATTTTTTTTTTCATTTTAAAAACAAACACTTAAATCTTCAAATTAAAACTTTAATGTCAACTTTCAACTGAGATTCCAATTTTATTTATTTATTTTAGTTGTTAATATGTAATTTTTTTTTACTGTGAGTATTAGTTTGATTGGCATAAAAATTGTTCTAGTGTAGTAGTATATGAGTTCGAATGTCTTAAAATGCATTTATCTTCCTATTTAAAGGCTGGAGAAAGATTAGACATTATATAATAATTTTTTTTTCTAAATTTTAAAAAATAAAAAGAGTATGTAGATAATAATGCATCAATAAATATTTGAATCAAAAGTATGCATGTATATACATGAAAATTATCCAATGCACTGTTGATGGAATTTTTAAATTCTATCATCAAGATTTTAAAGATATAATTATTTTTTAAAAAAATAATAGAAAAATATATAATAGTATTTCAATCTTGCTTATTAAAATTAAAATTTCATTTTACAATAGACAATATATTAATCCATATATATTCAACATTTTGCTACCCACGACTATGCTCTCATTCTTTGTGTTTTTTGCTTGTGACTTTGACGACCACGGGACATACAATTTTGAAAACTTATGGTGTGTTTTTTTTCAAACAAAAGTAATGACCTGATCTTAGGGATTTTTTTTTGACAAATAGTATGAGGGATTGTTAGACTTTTCTTTTTAGGTATTGTTGTAGACCTATTGATTTTATTTTCATTTTGATTGAAGAAACACTTGAAGGACATATTTGGTAATCATATATGTTATACACTTTTACTCCTTTATCTCACTTAAGTAAAATTCTTATAAAGTAAGTATCTATCTTGTCAAGGCTTGTTGTCCTATCAAGAGTAATAATCACATCACACTTTGTACGCCACTTATAGGGCTCACCAACTTATTATCATATTATAACAATTCGATTTTCAATTGCATGAAAAATGACATTTCAGAATTCTATTTTTGTAAATCAAGTCTGTAAATATTAATATTTAATATTTTTAGACTATTATAAAAATATATTAAAGTTTGGTCCAATAATTTTGTTGAATTAATAGTTAATTAAGGTTCAGGGTCTAAATTATAAAAGTTTATCGCTATAGATTTTTAATTTATTAAAGGACCAATTGAACTATTTGACCATTTTAAATAGTCAATCAGTGGTCGATGATGATGGAATCCACTAACTTATGTTAATTTGGCTTAAGGTTAAGTTAATTAAGTTTAAGTATAGTATAAAAGCTAAAAATTAAAGAAATAAAAGAAACATTTCATATTTATCTTCTTCTCCACCGGTTGTAAAAGAAAGAATTAGGGTCTGAGATTCAAAAACTTTCAAAAACAAATTTGTGAGTTCAATTAAGTCCTTTTCTTGTAATTTTTATGTTTTTAGATTGTGGAGCTTGATTTAGCTAGCCCATACACCAAATTATAAAATTGTTAAAGTTTTTGAAAGTTGTCATTGATGATTTATTGAAGAAATTTTTGTTAAATTGTTAGATTTTAATATTAGATGTGAAAAAGAACTAAATTGTAATGTTTAATTGCTAGTTTTTGGACATGAGGACTAAAGTGTATAATGTAACACCCCAAACCCGGCCTAAACGTTATTGTCGGATTGTGAAGGTTACATCACACGTGAAAACATTGTTACTTATTTTTTTAAAAAAAACTCATTTTTAACTTAAAGGAAAACAAATCAAATTAAAATCGTCAAAAACTAGACGTTCCGAAAATCACGTGATTACATTGACGAAATCCGCGTTATATTAATTTTATTAAAACAAACCCAATTTGCTTAATTACTTGCGTAGTAAAAACCTAGTAACATATTTCAAAAACCTTGCAACGAAAAATATTTTAGCAATTTGGTCTTATAAAACTATAGTATATTGTTAGTTATGTTGTTTTGATTAGAATACCAATTATAAATAGAACTTTTGCAAAATTAATACCAAAATCAATGTTAAAGTCCAAAACAAAAATTAACAGTCCAAAAGTCCGTCAAGTCCATAAATTAGTCCAAAACATTTTTAAACCAAAATATGCAAACTGAGCTCCAAAGTCGTCATCCAATCCTAAGTTTGAGGGTCACCTGAAACGGAACAAAACAAACGAGTGAGTTAGAAGCTTGGTATGTGACTTGGCCTATATACAGAATTTTCTTACTCATAATATACATATATACAAATGCCAAATCAAAATTTTCAGAACATTTATTTTTTCATATTTCAGGACTTATAGCATATCAAAACAGATCCTACCCCCATCCGCTATATACCATTTTCGTTCAACCAATCACACCAAAATATGGGGATATGCCACTTGTAATTATGCAGCTAAGATGCCAGATAGAAATTGCGATTTAACAGCCAAAATTTCAATAGAACTGTTAGAATACACTTTCTCCATCGTATCAAAACCTACCCTAATGCATATGCATAATCATGATAACATACATACATATCTCAAAAGTTGTATGGTATGCATGCCTAACATATATATTTTCTAGAGCATAACATATCATATAACTTATACAAAATGAAACTCAGCATGCTTTTTAAGTTTACCCATGTGAACCATACCGAATCTTACGCCTTTTTAGGGCTACAAAATGCCCACAGACCCTATTTTTTAGTCTTTTAATCGGCCCCTAATCGAGCCTTCAAATTGGCCAAAAAGGGCCTACGTGGCCTGATAAGCTAGTTCGTGTGGTCCACACGATTACTTGTTCAAGTTGTGTAATCACACACAGTCTGACACATAGTCAACCACACGGTCGTATAGTGCACACAATTTGTCACATGACTTGCCACACGATCTTGTGATGCTGGGCAGTTTTGAAAACAACCCTTATTTTATGATTTTTCCGCGATTTAATAGATTTTTTTAGGTTAGTTCACACATTTGGTAAGAATTTTGAGAAAACACACAATCGTACACTTTAAATCTTACATGTAGAACCAAAACACATTGATTACAAATTCAATTTAAATCCCAAAATTATCCTTAAACATGCTTCTTTCTTAACGAAAAAAAGTCCCTAAAATTCAACGTACGAGCACTCACCATGCTATTAACAACAACCTAAGCCGTTAAAAGAACTTAATTCGCTAGAGGTTCGTCTAACGCCATAGGTTCCGCTCCTAAAACAAAAGATCTCACAATTAATAAAACCTCACCACAATAAGAATCCAAATAAATCCCAAAGCTTTTAATAACAAACGATCTTTAATCATGAAATACCATGACCAACAACTAAATAACTAAATAAAAACCTTGAAATACCTACAACCAGTGAAAGAACAAAACTTACCAACGTCACCCTAAAAGATTCAGCAAGAAATTACCATTAAACAACGAACAAGAAATTGCCCACGAAATTAAGGAACAAACAAAATGGAAAAAGAAGAAAATAACTTTAAAAGATTCGGCAAGAACAAAACCAATTCTAATAACCAATTGAGAGGGCAAAGAAAAGAATGAAAATAATGGAGCAGTGATAGCAAAAAATAAAAGTTTGGATGGTAGTGGAAAAGTAAAAAACGTGAACAAGGGAGTGGAAGTATTGGATGAAAAAGGAAGAGGAGTTTAAGGGATTATCTAATATATTTTTTTAAATAAAAAATAAAAAATAAGATTTTAAGAACCTATCTTATCACTAATATCACAACCAACTATCAAGAGCCCAAATTCCATCAATACTCTGCTACTAAGGACGGCACAATAGGAGTAATAACAAAAATATATCTTACAATCACAGGGATTCGAATACGAGATCTTAAGTAGACATACAAGGCATTCAACCGCCACAACAAATGAAATTACTTGACATACTTGAACAATTTAAATCTAAGAAGTTTGGGGTGTTACAACTCTCCACTCCTTAAAGAAATTTCAGCCTTAAAATTTACCTGACTCAAAGATATGAGGATTTGCTTATGATTTGAGTCCTCAGACTCCCAAGTGGCCTCCTGTGAACCATGATTCCGCTACTACACCTTAACTAATAGAATGACCTTTCTCATCAAGACCTTAACTTCACGATCCAGAATCTGTACAAGCTTTTCCTTGAAAGACAAGTCTGACCTTAACTTAATTTTCTCCATTGGCACCACATGAGAAGGATCAGATCGATAACGCCTCAACATGGACATGTAAAAATTGTCATGGATATGAGCAAACTCTAGAGGTAGCTCTAACTGATAGGCAACAGGTCCAACACCCCTCAAAATTTGATACGGACTAATGAACCAAGGGCTTAACTTACCCTTACGATCAAATCTGAGAACTTTCTTCCATGGAGATAACCTAAGGAACACACGATGCCCTACCTCTAACTCAATCTCTTTCCCCTTAAGGTCCGTATAAGACTTCTATCTATCACAAGCGACCTTAAGTTGATCTCGAATCAAACAAACATTATCCTTAGTCTCAACCACTAACTCAGGACCCAAAACCTTCCTCTCACCCAACTCAGTCCAACAAAGCGGAGTGCGACATTTCCGACCATACAAAACACCATAAGGCGCCATTTGAATGCTAGACTAAAAACTATTATTATAAGAGAATTCAGTTAGTAGCAGAAACTCTTCCCAACTACCTCGATAATAAATAACACAACCCTAAAGCATATCCTCTAAAATCAAAACCACTCTCTCAGACTAACCATCAATCTGCGGGTGAAATGCCGTATTGAAATCCAGTTGAGTACCCACAGCCTTATGTAACTTTTTCTAGAAGCAAGAAGTAAACTGGTGATCTCGATCTAAAATAATCTGTACTGGAACCCCATTAAGCCTAAAAATCTTGGAGACATATAGCTTTGCCAACTTCCGTAAGGAGTAATCGGACTTGACTGGAATGAAGTGAGAAGATTTAGTCAACCAATCCACAATAACCCAAGCAGAGTCCTTCTTAGTATGTGTTAAGGGCAACCTACTAATGAAGTCAATAGTTACCCATTCCATTTCTATTATGGAACCCTAACAAGTTGAAGCAAATCAGAGGGAAGTTGGTGCTTAACCTTAACTTGTTGACACATTAAACAATGGGACACAAAGTCGGTTACCTCACGTTTCAACCCAGGCCAACAATAAAACTCTCGAAGATCATGGTACATCTTATTACTATTGGAATGCATAGTATAAGAGCTACTATGCGCTTTTGGAAGAATAGATTGCCTTAAATCCACCTCATTAGCATACAAATCCGACCACAAAAGCACAAAATACCTCCACTATTAAACTTGAAGTCTGAAGTCTTACCCTCATCAATCTGATGAACCCGACTGATCAGAGACCTATCTAGAATCTACTTACTCTTAATCTCATCCAAAAAAATAGACTTAATTAGCAACTCAACTAGATTCCCACCATTATTAAACAAATTTAGGAGAGAAAACATCGTCCTTAACTCGAACATAGAATTATGACCAAGAGTATTGGCCACCACATTAACCTTATTAGGATGATACTTAATTGTACAATCATATTCTTTAAGCAACTCGATTCAATGATGCTGCCTAAGATTCAACTCTTGCTGCATGATGGGATACTTAAGGCTTTGATGATCAGTGTAGATAATGCACCTCTCACCATACATATAATGCGTTGGATAATTAACCTCATGCTGTTTAAGTTGTCTAGATGCATACACTACCACCTTACCCTTCTGTATCATAACACAACCCAAACTGGTATGAGACGCATCGCTATAAAAAATAAACTCTTTCTTAGATTCGGGCTGAATCAGAACAGGTGCTTGAGTCAAAATAAATTTGAGCTTCTCAAAGCTTGGTTTCTATCAATGAGAACCCATCGACGAATCTCCGATAGTATCCCGAAGCTCTGTTACATTCCTAGGTTGCTTCCAGTCTAGAATAGCCTCTATCTTTCTAGGGTCTACTCGAATACCCTCAACAAAAACCACATACCTCAGAAACATAACCTCACTCAACCAGAATTTACATTTACTCAACTTGACATAGAATTCCTTCTGATGAAGAATCTGAAGAACTACACTAAGATGTTTATTATGCTCACCCTCAATCTTAGAGTATGCCAAAATGTCATCGATAAACACTACGACGAGCTGATATAGGTATGGCTAAAAAACCCAGTTCATGAGATCCATGAATTAGTTCAACTAACGATAATCCACACACATTTGACAAAGATAATCAGTGGTCTCCACAAGGACACATTAGGCCGAATAAACCCTAATTAAGAAGTTCCTGAAGTTGCAACTTTAATTCCTTCAGCTCTTTTGGTGCCATACGGTATGCAACAATGGACACTAGAGCTGTCCCTAGCATAACCTAAATTCTGAACTCAACTTCCCTATCCAGAGGTCATCTCAGTAATTCCTCAGGAAAAATATCTAAAAAATCCTTAACATTGTGAATTCTTTCCATAGCCAAACTCATCACACTAGTGTCATGCATATAAGCCAAATACACATTAGACACATTACGAACTGACTTTTCGGTTACCAGAGCAAAAATTAAATTAAAGAGGTAATCTCGATGCTCGCTAACCATCACAGCCTCTTCTCCATCCCCAACCTTAAAAGATACCATCTTAGATTCACAGTCTAATCTAGCCCGTTGCTCTACCAACCAATCCACACCCAGTATCAGATTGAACTCTCGAAAAGGCAACTCTATTAAATCAGCGGGGAATACAAACCCTTGATCCTCAAGTGGACACCTTCTAAACATTTTACTAACTCGAACAGAGTATCCTAAAGGACTAATCACAGAAAGCACACAACTAATGTCATCAGCCAAAATCCCCAAATTACCCAATATACTACTAGATATGTACGAATTGATAGAACCACAATCAATTAATACAAAATAAGGAAGTGAATGCATAACAAACGTACCAGTTATCACATCGATTGCACCTTTGTCCTCATGGTGCCTCGTCGTATACACCAAACCTATCTATCTAGCCTCAGCTTGAACTGTACCTCTGCCTTATGCTCTCTATCCACGGCTACCACCATTTCCACCCTTAATCTAACCACGACCCCTAGTGAGCTACAGAACTACCCTCTAAGGCTACACCTTACCCTAAACTAGAGCCTGTACTAACTCAAACATACAAGGACACTCGTCAATCTTATGCTCGCTAGACCCTCATCTATAGCAGGCCCCAATCCTCTTCTAACACTCACTCGGATAACATCTACTACAAGGCCTATAAATTGGAACCCACTCAACCTAAGAAACGGGCTCCACTTCAACAATTGACTCTAATAACTGAGGTCTCTCAAACCTAGCCCTTTTCATAGGCCGCTGAGAAGAACTAGAAGGACCCGAATCCCTCTTGCTCTTATTCTAACTTTTTCCTTCTCTCTTTTCTCGCGCTCAGGGCGCTTAATCTCCCAAGTAAGCTTTACCTTATCCACTAAAGTTTCAAAGATGCATTCCCGCGGGGGAGCCACCAAGACTTTAGTGTTATACCTCAATCCCTCCTTAAACCAGATGTTTTATCATAATTGGTCTCTACCAATCTGCGAGCATAGTAACACCCCTTACCCGTGTCCGACGCCGGAATAGGTACATGGCATTACCGGACTTAATCGTTCACAAACATGCAAAAACCGGGATATAAATTTTTTTTAATTCAAAACTTTTCATACACATGCATAATGTCCCACACATGGACCTACGAAGCCCTAAAGATGCATTGAAAGTAGTTAGGGACTAAACTAAGAACCTTAGAAAGTTTTGGGAAAACTTAGAAAACTTTTCCATGATATAAGGTCACACGCCAGTGTGGACATAAGGACACGCCCGTGTCCTCAGGCCGTGTAACTCTTTGACTATGACGTCAGCGAATAATTTTGACCACATGGCCAAGCCACACGCCCTTGTGCTAAGGCCATGTTCCCTACACGGTTGAGACATACGGTCATGTTTCGGCCTGTGTAGTCAACACTTAGGCTATTTTCCAAACCTTTATATTACCCATAAACCCTTACAACCTTATACAAATTAAAACCATAAATCACGACATCATTTTAGCGATTAAACCCTCTTTATTAAGACATATTTATAACATTAACAACATGTTTATTTCGTCATACGAACTTACCTTGAATGCAATTTCGACTAATTACTCCATTTTAGTCTATAACCTCGTACTTTTCGATTTAAGCTCAAATCTCTATTTTCTTGGTCAAAAATAATGAAATTCACTCATTTAATCATTACATTAATTAAAAAATTCTATAATTCATAATTTGGAAAAATGACTGTTTTGCACTTAAACTTTACAAAAATTACGATTTTACCCTTAGGCTCATAAATCAATTTTTATCAAATTTCCTCATTTACCAAGCCTAGCTGAATTCTTTTTATAACTATAGAAACTCACAATTTCAATTATTTCACACATTTACAACTTATGTTATAACTTTATAAAATAGCCCTTTTTAGGTGTTTTCATGCAAACTTCTTTCACAAAAGTTGTTTATTACACAACCATGACTCATTTTCTTCCATAAAAATTCAGTAAACAATATGATTATTCACATGAAAAAACCCTATTCATTCAACCATTTTGCAAAATAGTCCCCTCATTAGCTAGATTATGCTATAAGGGTCTTAAGAGTACAAAAATTATCAAGAAAGGCCATCGAATTTACTTACTTGCAAGGACGAAGAGTGGCTGATATTTTTGAGCTTTCAAAACCCCCTCTTTTCTGGTATTTTCAGTGGGGACGAAGAAAGATGAAAAGATGATACCTTTTGTCTTATTTTATTTTATTTATAGTCAAAATTAAGTTACCAACTTTATCTAATTTTGACTTTTCTACTTTCTTTGTCTCTATGGCCGGCCAAGCCTTTCTTAAGGGTTTACTTGCTCTTTAAAGACCCCAAAATTTTTTTCTCTAGCTATTTAACATATTTGGCTAGCAAATCACAACTTTTCCCTTTATGCGATTTAGTCCTTTTTCTTAATTAAGCTCACAAACACTAAAATTAATTCACCAAAATTTTCATGCACTCATATAATCATGTTATAATACCCAAAATAATATTAAAATAATTTGTTGACTTCGGATTTGTGATCCCAAAACCACTATTCTGACTAAGCCCAAAATCGGGCTGTTACATGCTTAGCCTTAGAAATTTAGCCTCATACTCGGCCACTATCCAATCTATTAAGAAATTTTCCCATTTGTAGTAAATATGTAACTATTTTCTATTTATTTTAACGATGAATAAATTTAATTTCACATTTCACTATTATGTTTTTTGTATTTGAGTCTTTTATATTTTGCATGCATAGCGAAATTGTGACAATGAAATATTAGCTCATTGATTGTCTAAGTTCAAACTAAATATAAGTGGCATTATAAGAACATTTACATTGCGAGAAAGACAACTTACTTCAGTAGATAATAAAATGAGTTTGTAATCCTGTAAAAGAATCAAAGTGAGCATTTGATTCAAATATTGAGAAGGATTATTATATCGTCTACAATTCTAATTGGGGAGATGACTAGCCTTGGCTATCGGAGTAGTTGACTTTACGGGTAGAGACATAGATGTATTCATTGGTAGAATGATAAACTGGACTGGACCAAAGATGAATTAATTCTGAATCCGTTTGTGAATTAATTCACTTGTGACATTCGTGGTGTGATTTACCTAAATCCTGAGTTAGTCACTGACTATGCATATGCAACTCATGTGCTTTGATAAAAGTGGAAGCTTGTGCTCTAAAGATGATCGAGGCTATAGTCGGTATGTTGGGTACATGACTTATATATGGCATGGCTTTACTAGCAACAGTGGAATTCATAGCTCAATTAAAGAGTTAATGATATCCTCTCATTAGCATTGTGTGGACAGATAAATATGGAACGTGGCTACAGGTTGCTAGTTCTTGAACGAGTAATTTATCACTACCATTTGTTGACAATGATCATATTAATTATTAATAAGACACAATTGTGACAATGAGATAAAATAGGATTGTATTGAGTGAACAAATTTAACTTAAAGAAATCAAGGATATCATATGAGGGTAACACACACATAAAGAGGTCATTGGACAAAGCAATTGCATGAATTACTTTCGTAAAGAGTATAAAATAAGGAGTTTTCAATCATGGTACTTCTTGTGGACTACCTCCATGATTAATTAATTGCAAAATATTGGAACGATGTTTCTGGACATAATTGCAATTACTAAAGCGTAATTGTATATGTCTGATTGGTCCCTCCGCTAGCTCAATAAAAGCTTGATTGGACTGCATTTGAATCAGAAGAAAATTTTACAACTTTCGAAATAATTTAATTGAGTCAATTTATTCGATGTGGAATTAAATTAGGTGGTCGTGAGAATTGTTCAACTAGAGAATTAATATGATATTTTTGGAAATTAATTTTCAAGTCAAACAATTAGCCCAATGGGTAATAGAACTTGAAAATTGGACCTGAGATCGTGAATTGGGTCCAAGAGCCCAAAACCGAGACTAAGACCCAAAAACTAGTCGAACTAGGCCCGGTATGTAAAATCGGACTGACGGTTCAACCAATGGCTAGATCGGACAGGTCGGGTTGTCACTAACCTAGACCGAACGGGCAGTAACCAAATCGACTCGGGGTGTCGTAAGGCTGTCGCACTTGCACCATCGGGCAAGGCGGTGCCGGCGGTTGTGACTGCGATGTCTCGGTGGCTGGCAGTGGTTGGTCTTCGGTGGTTAAGTAGTGAAAGAGTTATACTTCTACTGGGACTTTACCAAGGAATTTGATTTCAGATTAACTATTCCAAAAATAATATTATTTTAATATTTTAATATTAAATGTAATTTAATATTTATCTTAATAGTATTTTATTAATTTAATATTAATGTGATTATCTTAATATTCAATTTAATTTAACATTTATCTTGTAGATAAACATTCTATTATTTAAATAAGATTTAATAATAAATTTAATCTAATATTTATGTAAATATTAGATTAAATTTAATATTAAAGTGATTAAGTTTAATAATAATCGAACCTTCTAAACTCTCCTTATATAAAGAGAGTCTTGGGTCATTATTTTACACACGCTTAAATTCAAGAGAAAGTTGTAGAGAGAAAATTCTCTGAAGAGATAATTTTAGAAAATTTCTAGAGATATTTTTTTAATTTACAACTCAAACTAAAAGTTTAGAGAAATAGTGAAATTACCCCACTGGTAATTTTTGTGATTCGAAGTGAGCCCACACTCGGCAGACATGAACTTGAGGATAGCGGAGAAGACTACTCGGTCGAAGCACTCATCCTAGACAAATGGAAAAGGTATAATCTTGATTAAGTGTTTATTACTTTAGATATCACAACCAAGATCTTGTTTTGAAAAAAAAATTTAAATCACTATTATCCCTAAATTTATTTTCCGTTGCGATTTTCAAACCCGTTTTTTCAACACTATCACCCAAAGTCAACCCCATAAACTCGCATCTATGGGCCTCAACATAGCTTACCCTCATATACTTATTCTAGAAGACAGTTCGAAAATAAGCCCAAGTCACCTTCTCAGGCTAAGTGCTCTTCTCCACAGTTAACCATCATTGATAAACCTCGTCACGAAGCAATGATACTGCACCCTTTAGTTTTTGCTCGGGTGTGTCATCTAGATCATTCATAATTCTTTTTGTGGCCACCAACCAATACTCAACCACAGTTGGGGTGACCCCAGCGACACCTCTGAAAAATTCAGCTCCATTGGACTAGAGTCATTCAGTTACTGACCCTAAGCTCCCAGATCCCATTTGGGTCCCAACCACCCTCTCCAAAACCCTCAACATAGCCTAGGACAGTGCGTCATCCCCAGTAGTCTGAGTCCTAGACTAAATCTTATCAGTCGAAGTTCCTACAGTTTCACTTGTATTTAATTAGGGCATACTGCTCATTGAAGATAACTCAACTCAAGCCCTTTAATGGTGCCCACCGTGCCCATGGGTATGACATTCTCGAGATCCACGTGTACTTCTTATCTCATCTACAATTTCAAAGTTTTATGCATTAGTTTAAGTTTTTAAAACCCTAAATCTAAAATTTTATCGAAAGTACGTATCAGTGTTTAGATAGAGAAAATGTTATTGCACTATAGTCTCTAGCGAAAAATAATTGTATAAAGTATCACATGCAAAAATATCTAAAGTATAACTAAAGTTCAGATTTCTTACTTGAATCGGCGTTGGAGTCTTAATTTCACTTTTAGAAAACCAAAAGTAATTTTTTTAATGGGATTTTTTATAAAAACAAAAATTTATTTTTAAAAACATTTTGGACACAAAATACGTAGCCCGAGTTTTGAAACCTAGCTTTGTATCACCAAAAGTAACACCCCAACCACGACCTAAACGTTATGGTCGGATTATGAAGGTTACATCGCAAGTGAAAACATTGTTGCTTATTTTTTTTTAAAAAAAACTCATTTTTAACTTAAAGGAAAACATATTAGATTAAATCTTCAAAAACTAGACATTCCAAAAATCACGTGATTACTTTGAAGAAATCCGTGTTATATTAACTTTATTAAAACAAACCCAATTTGCTTAATTACTTGCGTAGTAAAAACCTAGTAAAGAATTGAAAAAACCTTGCAGCAGAAAACATTTTAGCAATTTGGTTTTATAAAACTAAAATATATTGTTAGTTATGTTGTCTTGATTAAAATACTAATTATAAGTAGAATTTTTGTACAATAAATACCAAAATCAATGTTAATGTCCCAAACAAAACTTAACAGTACAAAAGCCTGTAAACTCCATAAATTAGTCCAAAACATACTTAAACAAAAATATGTAAACCAAGCTCTAGAGTCGCCGACCAACTCTAAGTGATGTAAGCATAGTCACATCATGTGACTCGACAAGAAGGACTCGGGATTGACCTAAGCTCGAAGGGCCTAAATGTAGGATGAGATCGTTCAAAACCCATGCAACATTTGCATGTGGGCTTTTTGAGGCCAAACCATCTATCTCATTTTATTTATAATTCTACTGCTTTTATTAATTTTTATTTATTATGAGTCATTAATATGTGTCTTAAGTGTATTTAATGCTGCTAACTTTTAGTTCACTTAGTTGTTAGCTTTAATTATGTGTTAAATGCATCTTGAGAACTAGTTATTAAATATGTCTTGTTTTATTATATGTTTAATATGTGTGAAGTGTGTCATTAATTAAGTGTTATTTCAATTTAATAAGTTTTCATTTAATTAAGTCATGCATTAAAGCATCTCATTTGTTCATTTAGTTTAAGCATGAGTTAGTGTCATAAGTATGTGAAATGTGTTATTTATATTGGCTAGTTCCTTTTATGCATAAGTTATAGTATGTTAATTTTCATTATAAATAGGGTGTTTTATGTTGAATAAGAATAAGAAAAGTTTCCAATGATTAATGTCTATTTACTTATGATGTAGGTGATTGTTCATTTCATTTCATCTTATTAGCATGATTAAATTGTCTTAATGCATCTTTAATATGTCTTAGGGATGATTGAAGGTTGATAAGAAGATCTAGGGGCATTTACACACAAATGTTGTTCGGTTTTGGCATGAAAGAGTGTACATTTAGTCACTTAAATTACTGATACATGAAAAGGATGTTTTTGATGGATATTGAAGCACTTAAAGCTTATTATGGTGGCTGTTCAAATGGACCAAGAGTGACTCTTCAAGTTTGATCGGTTTCTTGCAATCAAAGCTAGTTATGGTGCCAATTAAAGTGATGAATACACAATCATTAAGGCATTTGGTTAAGGGGAAAATGAAGGGACATCAAACAACACATTTAAAGGACCATTAAGCCTTCATCAAGTGAAGAGGCATGACTTTTCAGCTATGCATGACTCAAGTGAAAAAAACATGACACTTTGGCTGCCCATCAAGTGTTATAACTGAATTTTAATGTTTTGTTAATAGCAGGTATGAATGTTTTGAATAGTCATTTTAGTGCCTATAAATAGCTTGTAAAAGGATAATGTTAAGGTTAGTGTAACACCCCTTACCCATGTCCAACGCCGGAACAAGGTACGAGGCATTACCGGACTTAAACATACACATTCATGCAAAAATCGGGCCATAAAATCTCTTTTAATTCAAAACCTTTCAAACACATGCATGTCGTCCCTTATCTGGGTCTACGAAGTCCAAAACATTCATCGGAATCAATTCAGGACTAAACTGAAAACTTTAAGAAGTTTCAGGAAAATTTAGAAAATTTTCCCATGAAATAGGGTCACACGCCTGTGTGGACATAGGGACACGCCTGTTTCCTCAGGCCGTGTAACTTTCTGTTTATGACATCAACATGTACATTGAACCATACGGCCGGGCCACACACCCGTGTCTCTAGGCTGTGTACCTTACACGGTTGAGACACACTACCATGTCTCAGCCCGTGTAACCAATATTTAGGCTATTTTCCAAGCCTTCGTGTTACCCATAATCTCTTACAACCTTATGCACATCAAAATCGCAAGTCATGGCATCATTTTAGTGACTAAACACTCTTTATTATGACACATCCTTAACATTAACATGTCCTCTTACAAGTAATGCATCTATGATACGTGATATTCGCGACAAGTTTTAAAAATTTATAATTAAGCGTTCTTGAAACTAACTATTATCACGATGAAGGCAAGTGTAGCTATCGAACAGTAGTATAGCTTTAGCAAGACTGGATTGTCGAACCTAAAGGAACCAAGAGTACCAGTAATTACTTTCTTTTTATTATCTAGCCTAAAAATTAAGGGATTTGTTTATCTAAATTAATTAACTAAACTAAGAGTGCTCAGAGAGAAATTGGGAAAAGTTTTTGAGAAAATTCGATTGATTAAGACAATACCCAAGGAAAAATCCACCTAGACTTCACTTGTTATTTGACTCTGAACCAGACGGTTTATTCATTTGACTTGATCGTAGAAATTCCTAAATTATATTATTATCTCTCTCGAGACTAATAACGTCTAACCTTAGGTTGATTAATTGAAATCTCTTTCTAATTAACACCTAGTGTTGCATTAACTCGATCTATGGATCCCCTTATTAGGTTTCACCCTAATCCGGCAAAATCTTATCACCCTATCTCTAGGCGTGTAATCAACTCCGCTTAATCATGACAAATTTACTCTTAGACAAGGTCTATTCCTCCTCTGAATAAGAGCATTAACTCGAATCAATATCCTGGAATATTAAAACAAGAATTAAGAACACATAATTAAGAACAAGTCAAATATTTATCATACAATTCAGATAATAACAACAAGATCCATCTTTGGTTTCATTCCCCTTAGGTATTTAGAGGGTTTAGTTCATAATTATGGAAGAAAACATTTCAGAAGAATAATGAATACAAAACATAAAGAAAACCCAAAACCCCTGAATGAAAATTGAAGGGAGATCTTCAGTCTTGATGATGAATCCAGCTTCTGAGATAGACCAATCGGCTTCCCTTTAGTAATTCCTTGCCTCCTACTTTGCGTCCCCCCTCCTAAGTGCCTCATTAGGTGTTAAAATAGTCTTTAGAATGCCCAAGAGCCCTCAAAATTGGCCTTTTCTGAATAGGGTTATACTTGGGCTCAGCAGGGACACGCCCGTGTGCGATTACTCCAACCCGTGGTTAAGGCTGTTGAATAGGCATGGGCGTGTAGTCTACCCGTGTAAGTCATGCTTCGATCCTACCAAAGAGACACGGCCGTGTAACACACCCGTGTGAGGAAGTCCAGACTGTGTTGATTTCTCATGTGGGTCCATTTTCTCCGTTTTCAGCCCGTTTCTCGCTCTTTTTACTCTCCTAGGTTCACCTAAGTATAAAACATGATATTAAAGAATTAGGAGCATCGAATTCACCAAATCTAAGAAGAAATCATCCATAAATGTGTTAAGCATGGGATAAAAATATTTATAAATTACGGTTTATCAAATACCCCCACACTTAAGCATTTGCTTGTCCTCAAGCAAAATCCTCAACTCACAATCAAAATAAATTCTTCTTAATTTGTAATCCCTATCAATAATATCTCAAAATAATCCATAAGTATTCATACATTGAAAATTCAACTAAAAGTACATCAAAGTTTCAAACATTCCCAGTTGAGTATTTTATCACGAAAACATAGGCGTCTCCCCTTATCTAAGTGATTACCCTTGATCAAAATATCACAGAGTTTAACATCCTCACTAAAAATTCACTCAAATCACTCAAGGTGTTTAAGGACATCAATTAAAGCATTCATTAGTCAATATGAAAAGCTATTGCCATAGGCTTGCTTGAAAATCAAATCTCCACCATTATAAATTGAGCTGATACATCAATCAAAAAGGTCTTTTAGAGGGTTGTAAGGTGGCTTTGGTTAAGGGGTGTGGTCACAAGCTGAAAGAAAATGTTAGAATTGAGATTGAATTGAAAAATTACCTAGCTAGAAAAATAACCAATCATCAGTTGAATACAAGTGAGCTTCTTCTCAGAATATGGAATTAACACTCAAGCTCAAAAATGACGAATTACTACTAATATGTGTTGAAGTATATATATATTTTAAGAACAAGTCAAATACATAGAAGAGCAAAACATAGCTAAGCAATTAGTTCAAATCAAATCTCGACAAAAATAGGGATCAAATTAGGGGATTTCAACAATAATGTGTTATGGATTAATATTGAGGGTAAATCCATTGATGGTTTGTTAGGCTCAAAGGGGTTCACTAAGGGTTAATCATGAAGGTAGGCTTTTGTGGAGTGAGTGGGTTAAACCTAAGTGCCTTTATCATCTTGACATATCAAATCAAATGGTGTGGTCTTGACATGCATAATCAAGCAAGTTCTAGAATAACAAATCAATATTGACGCATTCATAATAAAAGTGAGCATGAAAGAAATAAAATATGCTCTAAAGGCTCAAGATCTCACAAAAATTATGGCTTTTTGATGTTCAAACTTGTGAATTTCAACTCAAGATAATACCTAAACTTAGGGAAACAACCTAACAGTTTTTAATTCTTCAAAAATCAACTTATCATGCTTGATATTCTAACGTCTTGCAGTTTAAACAATCAATACATAAATGCCTATGTTTTAATTCAAGTCATATCAATAAAAACCATAAATTAATTAGACTTCATTCTAATAGTGATGGGAGTAATTCATGTGAGAATAAGACAAAATTTAGGGATTTCTAATGATGATATAAAAGACCCCTCACACTTAAGATGTACATTGCCCTCAATGTACAAAGATAGAGATAAATAATCATAAGATAGGGAGAAAAGTGAAACTTCCTGAATGATGAATGAACTCCTTGATTTGGAGTTATGGAGAATAATCGGCCAAGGCAATGATAGGAGTGGAGGAGGATACTTCGGTGGTGGTAGAGGTTCATTAGTCCATAAGTCCTACGCCAAAAGAATATTATATCTGGTGGTAGCTATGGTCGTAGTCGAGCAAGACATGGCAGTCGTGGAGAACCTTTGCCAGTGGAGTTTTTAGTTCCTATGCGATGATGAGCTTTGGAGCTCTTTATAACTGTGATAAAATCATGAACTTTTTAGGAAATATAAGGAAGCATAATTACTCATAATAAAATAGCCGAAATTATAAATTATTCAATAAAAATTATAAAAACTAAAATTAAAATAATAATAAAGGAAAATGAATTAAAAAGTACTTAAATAAGATAAATAAAGATACAAATGAAAATAAAAATAATAAGTAAAAAGTTTTTAAACATCGTCATTGCTGGATGGTTCGCGAGGTGGTGGTGGCAATGAGATGTGAAGATGCTGACAAATCTGATGAAGTGTAGCATCAATGTGATCAAAACGCTGAAAACACTGCTGCTCAAATCGAGTAAGGTGCTCAGAAATGTCAGAGTATGAAGCCACCGCATGAACTGGACGATGGATGGGTAGTGGCTAAGATGGTGGGTCCTCATGACGTGGAAGGACATCATCAGTAATGTCTTCTGGGTCCTCCTCCTCAGTGGACTGGATGAGGCAGTACTGAGGAGGGTAGGTGCCATGTCGTTTCTTGATCATCCTCATGTTTAGCATACTTGAGATGCCTTGTGGGGACATCTGGCCGATGAGAGTGAGGGAGGATGATTGTGCCGCTGTGTTGAGGAGCCCAAAGTGTCGTGCCAATCGAGTCACATAGGGATCGATAGAGATGACCCCTCTCCTATGTTGCTCCGTCTGATGGTGGATGGCGAGGACGATGAAGTAGGGAAGGTCAAATACGTGCCCATTTGCCATGCTACATAGGAAACAGGCGTCGTGAGTGTTGACAATGCCGGTGCTCTCTCGTCGTCTCGTCAGAGTGTGGGCCAAGATGGTGTGTAGGTATCGTAGGGATGGGGCGAGGGTCGATGCCTTAGAGCGGCTAGGATCATAGAAGGCCGAGGCAGGGACGAGGTCCTTCCAACACTTTGAGGGAGAGTAGTGAATGTGGCAGTGGAGGGTGTTGAGTTCATTGTCGTCTATGAACTCCTTCGTGTACAGCCCTAGTGCAATCTCGAACTCGGGTACGCTCAACTGGTGTAATAAGACACCAAGGTGGAATTGGACCATTCCAAGATCGTCGAAGTTTGTCATGACGACTTGGAGATGGAAGGTCGAGCATAGTTCCATCGTGAGCTCGAGGTATGTCGGCTCGATGATCTTAAAGAAGAGCCCTCACGGTTCAATCGTCAGGAGGGCTCAGACCGCATCAGCCATTTGAATTTGTTCAAGTGTGGCCCTGTCAATGCAACGGCCCACACCGAGGGGTCGGGCCCGTAATATTTGAAATAACTCCTCTTGGGGTCCCAAGGGGAACTCAAGGAAAAGTTGCCTAATCTTCGCGGTAGGACCCGAGGATGACGCTGCTCCTTTCCTTTTCTTCAAGGCAGGTACAGTGATTTTCTTACCACGTGAGGTTAACATTGTATACCTGCATTGAAAAGTCAAAGTTCAACCAATACGCCCAAAAAATAGCATGGAAGCACAAAACTAAATAGGAATATTTCATGAGACTCGCGTATTAGATGAAGAGAACAGAACTAAAACAACTAAAGCAAATATATCAAGTTACTAAGATAGGACTATGAGAATAATACGACGGAAATATCTAATGTATGAATGCATGTGGGTAAGCATAAAACCCATGGAAACAAGAAAGATGGATGAATGTAATATGAAAAATGACAAAATTCTTTAATAATAAGCATGAGTATTTCTATTATTCTACTATGAATGTTCACTTAAAATAGTCAAATGGATCAGACAAAACATGAAATAGGAAAAATATATAAAGAAAATAAAGAGAAAAGAGTAAACAAATGCAAAAGGGAGAAGCTTGGGTCATCGGAAACAGCTTTATAGGTGGCGCACGGGCGTGGCAGGTAGGGCGTGTGGAGTTGCAGCGGCTAGGGTTAGGGATTTTTGGGGAGGGAGATGATGAATAGTGAGGGGTTTATATAGATTTTGGGGCACACAGACGTAGGGCACACCCGTGTGCCCTAATTTTTGCCCGTGTGTTTCGCTATTTTTAAATTTAGGCGCGTCTGACATTCGCCCCACGCCCGTGTTCCTTAGGCGTATAGGTGCACATAGCCGTGTCGCACGGTCGTGTCTTACTTTTTTCACTTCTCCCATGCCCGTGTATGATAGCCCACACCCGTTTTAGTTTGACAGTGTCGACCATGAGAGCTAGGCACGGACGTGTCGAATGCCCGTGCTAAATTGATAGGTTCGCCCATGGTTTAAAAACATGGGTATGTCGCACGCCCGTGTTGGTTTAGTAGTTTTACCCATGCCCTTATCACACGGCCGTGTTGACTTATCGCATCCCGTGTTGGGGAAAAAATTTTGCCCTATTTTCACACGGTCGTGTCGCACGACCGTGTCTCCTCCTGTGGTGTGTGCACGGCCTAAGGCACCCCCGTGTGCCTGGCTGTGTGGATGTGAAAACCCTGTGTTTCAAGACTCAGTTAGTAGGTTAGATGTGAAAAACTAGAATTTAAATAAATCATTATTGTTAGTTCTCGGGTTGCCTCCCGAGAAGTGCTTATTTGCAGTCTAAGCTTGACTTACCTCTCTGGTGTGTGATCATGGTGGCTCGAGGAGTTTACACTACTCATTCTTGCTATCAACTTTATCAATATAAGGTTTAAGACGAGTATTGTTTACCTTAAAAGTTTCAAATTTGAGGTGAATTACCTCGACTGTACCATATGGGAAAATATTGAGTACCGTAAGTGGAATTTCTTCATTAGGTTCAGAAGTGGTAATGCGAGGATTTGCTGCATCTAGTAGTACTTTGTTTCCAACCTTAAGTTGATTTGGTGATGTATTGAGCTCGTCCTGGCTCGGTTTCGGTTTATCAAATGTTCTTCATAGATAAGTCCTTTGTTGTTGCTTGAACATGGCTCGTATAGGTTCTTCAAACTTATTTTCTACAAAGTAGGTTGCACCACATGGTCAGTTTTAGTAGAATGATTTAAACAACCACTTCCAATTTTCGATGTGTTGCTCGAATTACGAGCTTGAAAGGTGATTGTTTCATCTCCCACACGAAGTGTGAGTTCACCTGTGCCAACATCAATTATTGTTCCAGTGGTTGCTAAAAAGGGCCTCCCTAAAATTAAAGGAACGTTACTATCCTCTTCTATGTCTAGAACAACGAAATCAACTGGGAATATAAATTTGTCAATTTTAATGAGTGCATCTTCAATAATCCCCCTAGGGAATCTGATTGTTTTATCGGCTAATTGAATACTCATCCTAGTTTGTTTGGGTTTCCCAAGACCTAGTTGTTTAAACATTTTGTAAGGCATCACATTGATACTATCCCCTAAATTAGCCAAAGTATTATTAACATCTAGGCTACCAATTAAACAGGGAATCGTAAAACTCCCTAGATCTTTTAATTTGTTGGCCAGCTTATTCTGTAGTATGGCTGAGCAAACCGCATTTAGTTCCACATGTGACGCCTCATCCAGCTTCCGCTTATTTGTTAAAAGCTCCTTTAAGAATTTGACTGCGTTTGGCATTTGCGAAGGAGTTTCAATAAACGGTGAGATAATATGTAACTTCTTTAATAATTTAAGAAATTTACCGAATTGTTCTTCTGTGCAGTCTTTCCTTGTCGAGTTTGGGTATGACACACGAGGTTTGTACTCTTTCCGTACCAGTTTCTGGTCATTGTGGTCCACCTCACCCTTACCTTTACTTACCATAGTTCCTTGCCTCTGTTCTGGTTCAGGTGCAACTAACCCTTCATAATCTTGAATGGTAATTGCATTGATTTGCTCCCTTGGGTTAGATTCAATGTTACTCGGCAGGCTACCTTGTGGTCGTTCAGATATCAATTTAGCGAGCTGACCTATCTGAGTTTCAAGCCCTTGGATCGACGCTTATTGATTTTTAAGTGCTGTCTCGGTATTCTAAAAATGAGTTTCTGACACCGAGATGAATTTTGTTAGCATCTCCTCAAGGTTCGGCTTTTTCTCTTATTGGTAGGGTGGTTGTTGGAAGCCTGGAGGTGGTGGTGGTTATTGATTTCCTTGGCCACCCCATGAGAAATTTGGGTGGTTCCTCCAACCTGCATTGTAAGTATTACTATAAGGATTATTTTGAGATTGAGGATTATTAGCCATGTAATTTAACTACTCGTTCTCCATGTTATGGCCATAGGATGGGTATTTTGAATTGCTTGATCCACCTCCACTTGCTTCGCACTGCATTACTGGGTGAACTTGTGAAGAACCAAGAAAACCGTCAATTTTTTTGTTCAAAAGTTCTACCTGATTAGAGAGCATGGTGACCGAATCGATGTTAAAAACTCCAGCTATTTTCGTTGGCTTTGTCCTCATGACTTTCCACTGATAATTATTCAGTGACATCTCTTCTATAAATTCATAAGCATCTTCAGGTGTCTTATTATTGATGGTTCCACCAGCGACTGTGTCAATCATCTGTCGAGTCGAAGGATTAAGACCATTATGAAACGTATGAACCTGTAGCCAAAGTGGTAACCTATGGTGAGGGCACCTGCTCAAAAGGTCCTTGTATCTCTCCCATGCATCGTAGAGTGTTTCTAAATCCATCTGCATAAAAGAAGAGATATCATTACGTAATTTGGCTATTTTAGCCAGCGAAAAATATTTTAATAAAAAATTTTTGGTCATTTATTCCTATGTAGTGATTGACCCTTGTGGTGACGAGTTCAACCATTGTTTAGCCTTATTCCTTAATGAAAAGGGAAACAACCGAAGGCGAATAGCATCATCAGAAACGCCATTGATTTTAAAAGTGTCGCAAAACTCTAAGAAATTTGTTAAGTGAGCTTTGGGATCTTGTCCTGCAAACAATCAAACTGAACAAACTGTTGGATCATTTGAATGGTGTTAGGTTTCAGTTCAAAATTATTTACAGCAACAGCAGGCCTAACTATGCTCGATTCAGCTCCTGTTAAAGAAGGTTTAGCATAATCATACATAGTACGCGGAGCAGGATTCTGATTAGCAGCAATCGCAGGAGGTAGTGGATTTTCTTGGTTTTCAGCCATCTCCTCGGTTGTGGTTGAAATATTGTCCTCTTGCTCTTCCTCTGTCTATCTTAAGCTTCACCTTAATTCTCTTCGGTTTCTGCGAACTGTGTGATTGATATCACTATCAAACAGTAATTGTCCTGGTGGGTTTCTTCTGGTCATAAACTAGAAAAACCTGTCAGAAGAAAATAAATGAAGAATTAGAAAAGAAAATAAAAATTTAAATTGCAATAAAAGTAAAATGGCTAAAGTAATAAAAATCGAGGGTTCCTAATATCCTAGTTCCCCGGCAACGGTGCCAAAAACTTGATACGTGATATTCGTGACAGGTTTTAAAAATTTATAATTAAGCATTCTTCAAACTAGCTATTATCACGATAAAGGCAAGTGTACCACTTATCGAACAGTAGTATAGCTTTAGCAAGACCGAATTGTCGAACCCAAAGGAACCAAGAGTACTAGTAATTACTTTCTTTTTATTATCTAGCCTAAAAATTAAGGGATTTGTTTATATAAATTAATTAAATAAACTCAGAGTGTTCAGAGAGAAATTGGGGAAAAGCTTTTGGGAAAATTCGATTGATTAAGACAATACCCAAGGAAAAATCCACCTAGACTTCACTTGTTATTTAACTATGAATCAGACGATTTATTCATTTGACTTGATCTGTAGAAATCCCTAAGTTATATTATTATCTCTCTCGAGACTAATAACGTTTAACCCTAGGTTGATTAATTGAAATCTCTTTCTAATTAACACCTAGTGTTGCATTAACTCGATCTATGGATCCCCTTATTAGGTTTCACCCTAATCTGGCAAAATCTTATCACCCTATCTCTAGGTGTGCAATCAACTTCGCTTAATCATGACAAATTTACTCTTAGACAAGGTCTATTCCTCCTTTGAATAAGAGCATTAACTCGGATCAATATCCTAGAATATTAAAACAAGAATTAAGAATACATAATTAAGAACAAGTCAAATATTTATCATACAATTCAGATAATAATAACAAGATCCGTCTTAGGTTTCATTCCCTTTAGGTATTTAGGGGGTTTAGTTCATAATTATAGAAGAAAACATTTCAGAAGAATAATGAATACAAAACATAAAGAAAACCCAAAACCCCTGAATGGAAATTGAAGGGAAATCTTCAGTCTTGATGATGAATCCGGCTTCTGAGATGGACCAATTGGCTTCCCTTAAGTAATTCCTTGCCTCCTACTCTACATACCCCCTCCTAAGTGCCTCTTTAGGTGTTTAAATAGGCTATAGAATGCCTAAGAGCCCTCAAAATTGACCTTTTTTGAATAGGGTTATACTTGGGCTCAGTAGGGACATGCCTATGTGACACACCCGTGTGAGATTACTCCAACCCGTGGTCAAGGCTGTTGAATAGGCACGGGGGTGTAGTCTACCATGAAAGTCATGCTTCGATCCTGCCAAAGAGACATGGTCGTGTGACACGCCCATGTGAGGAAGTCCAGGCCGTGTTGATTTCCCAGGTGGGTCCATTTTCTCTGTTTTCGGTCCGTTTCTCGCTCTTTTTACTCTCCTATGCTCACCTAAGTATAAAACATGAAATTAAATAATTAGGAGCATCAAATTCACCAAATATAAGGAGAAATCATCCATAAATATGTTAAGCATGGGATAAAAATATGTATAAATGACGGTTTATTAATCTACTCATGCAATACCAAGTCTAGACTCCTTATTTCACATTCATAAGACTTGTCATTTTGATGACCACTTTTATTATTATACTATGGTTACCAACTTATTCATCAAGCACTCATGTTCAATCATTATCACGTTGTGTTTATAACGTGTAATTATTATATGGCTATGACCACCTCAGTTGGTCATAGAGCATACATTCAACACACATGTCATATCACTAACCATGCATGGCAAACAAACATAATCACATTATAAGCATTAGACATGACATGAATAGCTAGGCATACAAGCCAAACATCAATATGAGCCACATCTCATGACCATATACATATAACTCAATATAAACCAACATATTTGGCCAAAGCAAAATAATACATGTCAATCAACTAGATCCCTATACATGCCACTCACTTGAAATTTCTAATATATGCTTCATTATTCCAAAGGTAGCAACTTGATAGTGTGATACTGCCTCCGATAATCTCCAACCCCAAGCTAACCTGAAAACACTAAAGGAAAGGAAAGGAAGGGAGTAAGATTTATAGCTTAGTAAGACCGTATGAAAATAATAAGCAATTTATCAACTTGCTTCTCATGGTAATACAACCATATTTGCATTTTTATTCATGTTCCAGTCAAGTTATTTTCTCGAGTCAGAGTCACTAAATTATTTATATCTAGAGCTATAGAACTCCAAATTAAGTTCTGATAATTTTACCTGAAACTAGACTTACATATATTCTTACCATAAAATTTTCAGAATTTTTGGTTTAGCCAATTAGTACAGTTTATTCCTTAAAGTTACCCTTTTTTGCTGTCTAATAGTTCTAACCCCTCTTCACTAAAAATTAATTATCTCATAATACGAGACTCGGATGATGTTCCTATCTATTTCTCTTGAAAATAGACTCATCAAGAATTCTAATAATATAAATTATAACTCATAAATATTTTTTTACAATTTTCAATGATTTTCTCAAATCAGAATAGGAGATTTCGAAATCGTTCTGACTATGTCTCACACAATTTCAAATATCTCATAATATAAAATTCTTTTGCTCACACCATTTCTTCTATGTGTAACTACACTCAATAAGCTTCAATTTAATTTTTTTTCTGTCTCTAATTCACTTTCTACTATTTTTGTTTATTTTCAAAGTCAGACTACTGCTTCTGTCTGAAACTGTTTTATTACTATATTTCACTCTTTCATGATTATTTTTAAATGAGAATTTATGTTAATCCATTTCTCCTTTCATATTCATTAGGCCACCAAGTAAAGGAATATGCATTTCATGTCTCAATTTAATGTGGCCTCAAAGCCTCACACGTAATCATCAATAACATTTCAACCATCATGGTAAGAATACATATATGTACATCATAAACATAAAACCATAATCACAAGGTCACCACAATTTCATTTTCATAGGCATAACTTACTTATTTTTATCCTTACCAAAGGTGCATTGCTTCATGTTCGCAATAGCATTTAAGCTTCGAATACATGCTTGTACCTTTTCAGCATGCTCAAATATTTACCTTCTCGCTTTTATCGCAAGCTTTGAACTATCCTTTGAACCACTTGGAATACCAGAGGATAATCGGGAAATCTTACATATAACGATGCCAATGCCATATCCCAGATATGGTCTTACACTGGCTCTCACACACCTGTGTAGATGCATGTCCCAAACATGTCTTACACTAGCACATCTCATAGCCGATGCATGTCTCAAACATGTCTTACACTGGCTTACATCTTGAGGTCGATGCATGTCCCAGACATGTCTTACACTAGCACTCGTCTCAATGCCGATGCCATGTCCCAGACATGGTCTTACACTGGCTTTCATAATATGGTCGATGCATGTCCCAGACATGTCTTACACTGGCTCACATAACAGCAATGTCTCGATGCCCGTATCCTAGGTATTTCCAAATGTCCAACCGAGATTTCTCAAGGGTCACATCGTAGCCAAGCTCGTTCGAAGAATTGATCATACAATTCACAAAGTTCATCACCATAAGAACTTTCACTTCATTTCATCATTCTATAATTTTCTCATCTCAACAAGATATCATATTTCATAAATTTCTAATATTTCATAAATACACAAAGTGAAATCGACATATTAAGCTTTCACTTATTTCATAAGGTATAATATTTTCTCATACCCCTTAGCACTAACACATAATTCAATACAATAATAACAAGGAGATTTTCAAGTATAAAAATAATAACATTAATAACATGCTTATTAAATCACACGGACTTACCTCGAATGCAAAAACGCCAATCTTACCATTAGTCCATAACCTTGTATTTTCTCGATTTAATCCTGAATCTCGGTTTCCTTGATCTACCATTTCAAATATAGCCTATTAAGGACTCACATTATTCAAATTAACCCAAAAATCATATTTTGAAAATTTTACAATTTTGCCCCTAAACTTTGCCAAAATTACGCTTTTGCCCCTAGGCTCTTAAAATGATTTTTATTCAATTTTCTTACTCTTTAAGCCTAGACGAACCATTTTTATAACTATAACAACTCAAGATTTCAATTATTACACACATTTACTCTCTATTTTACAAACTTTATAAAATGATACTTTTAGGTGTTTTCATGCTAACACCTTTTACAAAAGTTGTTTATTACACAACTAAGATTCATTTTCTTCCATAAAAATGCAGTAAAAACATGAATATTCTCATGGTAAAACCTTATACTTTCAACCATTTTGCAAAATAGTCCTCTCATTAGCTAGATTAAGCTACAAGGGTTCCAAAAGTACAAAATTATAAAAAATAAGCATCTAAATCACTTGCTTGCAAAGAATATAAGTGGCTGATATTTTAAGCTTCCCAAACCCCCTCCTTGCTACCATTTTCGCTTGAAGAAGAAAAAAAAGATGAAAGGATGACAAACTTTTTCTTTTTGTATTATTTATTACCAAAAAATGTCACCTAACTTTGGCTTTTCAACTCCTATTTGTCTCTATGACCAGCCAAGCTTGTGAAAGGGGTCTATTTGCACTTTAAACACCCCCAATTATGGTACTCTAGCAATTTGACACCTTTGACTATTAAAACAAAACTTTTGCCCTTTATGCGATTTAGTCATTTGTCGTAATTAAGCACTCAAACGCCAAAATTAATTCACCAAAATTCTCATGCACTTATATAATCATGCTATAACACATAAAATAATATTAAAATAATTTTTTAACCTCGGATTTGTGGCTCCAAAACCACTGGTCCGACTAAGCCCTATTTCGGGATGTTACAGTTAGACTATGATGAATGAAAATACATATTGTGAGAATTTTCTCTTGAGTTCTTTAGAACATAAAAATTGAACTTATCAAGGCATGTTGCTTTGTGGCATTCTTCTTTCTTTTCTATACACTCGGTTCTTATTTCTTTTTAAACAACAAGTCGGGGTCCATTAAAATCTATTCTTATTTTGATTATTTCTAATATAGAAAACAGGTCACGTCCCAATAACACAGGTTCTTTACTCATACAAGTCATTGATTCAAGATAACTATCACTTTTCTTTAGTTATTAAGTACCTGTTTAGAAACGATCAGGCAATCAAGTGACTTATAATTTTAAATTGATTACGAGCTCACATTATTTGGTATCAGAGCCGCTATTCTTTACAGGTATTATTTTAATTCTATTTCTCTATTTTGAACAAAAAACTTCAAAAAAAATTTCAAAAAAAATCCATAGCAAAAATAGAAGAAGTGCGGAAGAAAAAAAACAAAAGAAAGAAAAAAAAACAAGTTTGAGATTAAAAAAAGAAAAGAAAAGAAAGAGTTTGAAAATCCTTTTAGAAAAACTTCATTTGATTCATGTTTTTAAGCTTTTCTTATACATTCTGGTAAGATTTGATGATAGTAAAAAAAATTGTGTAAAAAATTAAAGTTTATTAGAAACACCCGAAAGACATTTAATTTCTCATTTTGAGTCAATTAAGTCCATTTTGTTAAAGTTGTACAAGCCTTTAATATTTTTTTTAAAATTTTTATTTTTTCGTATTTGATTCATTCATGTCATTTTCATCTGTTTTGTTTCCATTTCCTTCCATTGTCACATCCTATCAACGTTCAAGACGTTAAGGGTTTTGCGAAGTTCATTTCCAGAGTTCTTGAAGAGCTTCAGAGGAATTTTGAGTAGAAAAAAGCAAGAGTGAGTGAGATCAATCGAGTGGTAAAACCCTGAATTATGTGCAAACACGAGAGGAGTGATTTTTCTTTCTGAACGAAAATCATGAGGTTTGTATTGGTAAGGTATTCATCTTCTATTTTAAATTCTTTCGTTTTCCAATATTTTTCAATAAATCATGTTTCAAGAAGAGCTTTCAGATTCAGAACTTCAAGATTTGATGAAAGAAATGCATAGAATCATACGATCTAAATTTGAACAATTGCATAAAAGAATCAATCGTGTGGAAGGAATATCATCGAAGGAGTCCTTACTGCAAAAAAGAGCGAAAAGATTCATCTAGGAGAGAATCATGTTTTGATTCCTATTCTCTAAGGAATTTAAGTAGAAATAATGAGACTTGCGAGATTGAAACTTTTTGAGGTAACAAATGTGAATGTGCGAGTTTAAATAAAGTTAGCTTGTAATCGATTTAAAATTACAAGTCACTCGATTGACCGACCATTTCTAAATAGGTACTTTATAACTAAAGAAATATGATAGGAATCTTGAATCAATGACTTGTACTAGAAATGAGCCAGCGTTATTGGAATGTGACCCATTTTCTATAAGACAAATAATTGATAACAAGAATATATTTTAATGGAACCCGACCAGTTGTTTAAAAAGAAACAAGAACCAAAGTTATAGAAAAGAAGGAAGGATACCACAAAGCAACAAGCCTTGATAAGTTCAATTTTTATGTTCTAAAGAACTTAAGAGAAAATTCTCACAAAATGTACAATCATTCATCATAGTCTAACTTTAACATTGTATTTTTACAAGCTATTTATAGGCACTAATATGACTATTCAAATTCGACATTCATACCTGCTATTAACAAAACATTAAAATTTGATTATAACTCTTGATGGGCAGCCAAAGTGTCATATCTTTTCACTTGAGTCATACATAACTGAAAAGTCATGCTTCTTCACTTGATAAATGCTTCATGGTCCTTTAAATGTGTTGCTTGATGTCCTTTTATTTTCCCTTAACTAAATGCCTTAATGTTTGTGTATTCATCTATTTAATTGGCACCATAACTAACTTTGAGTGCATGAAATCAATCAGACTTTAAGAGTCACTCTTGGTCTATTTGAACAGTCACCACAATAAGCTTTGAGTGCTTCAACATCCACAAAAATGTCCTCTTCATGTACTAGCAATTTAAGTGACTAAGTTCACACTTTTTCTTGCCAAAACCGAACAGCCTTTGTGTGTGAGTGTCCCTAGATCTTCTTATTTGCCTTAAATCATCCTTAAGACACATTAAACATGCATTAAGACAATTTAATCATGCTAATAAGCTAAAATGAAATGAACAGTCACCTGCATTATAAGTAAATAGACATTAATCATTGTAAACTTTTCTTATTCTTATTCAACATAAAACACCCTATTTATAATAAAAATTAACATACTATAACTTATGTATAAAAGGTAACAGCCAAAATAACTAACACATTTCACACACTTATGACACTAACTCATGCTTAAACTAAATGAACAAATGAGATGCTTTAATGCATGACTCAATTAAATGCAAACTTATTAAACTAAAATAGCACTTAATTAATGACACACTTCACACATATTAAACATATAATAAAACAAGACATATTTAATAACTTGTTCTCAAGATGCATTTAACACATAATTAAAACTAACAACTAAGTGAACTAAAAGCTAACAACATTAAAAACACTTAAGACACATATTAATGACTCATACTAAATAAAAATTAATAAAAGCTGTAGAATTATAAATAAAATGAGATGGATGGTTTGGCCTCAAAAAGTCCACATGCAAATGTTGCATGGGTTTTGAATGATTTCATCTTGCATTTAGACCCTTTGAACTTAGGCCAATTTCGAGTCCTTCTTGTTGAGTCACATGATGTGACCATGCTCACATCATACCCTCCCTTTTAAAATTGATTTGTCCTCAAATCGAGCCATTTACTTGAAAAAAATTTAATCCAACCACGACCTCTTAAAGGACACTCCTCAAAAGATGAATTGAGGAAATTACTTTTGCAGACCTGAAAACCAAACATAATTTGAAAAGATGAATAGTTAATTGAACACCCGCCATTGTACGAATGTATAATTATAGGGTGATTTATTATTAGAGCCTTTTCAAACCCTCCCTCTTTAAAAAGGTGTCTTCAAGTTGTCACCTACACAGAAATGAAATAGATCAAAGACATTACAGATTATGAACACAATAAATTTTCCCAAATCCCCTTTAAAAAATTGAACATACAAAACTCCGGGATAAAAAACTTGGTCTTGTCTTTGCAATCCATCACAGTTCATATACTTCATTTTCGGAAACAAAGGTGAAACTTTGAGCAAACGAAAGTTGTTCACAGAATTACTCAAAATAAATCCATGATGCTTGACTTCTCTCAACAATAACTTAGAAAAACAAGTTCTGGGTTTAAAAATGCGATTTTGATCTACCGGTTCACCATGAAGCAAATGTCTTCTTTTTAAAAATATATCACCAATATCAACCAAATAAAATTTGGGTGGACAAATTTTCACATAAGAATCACTCACGAACTTTTCTTGAAAAGTTAGATCAACCATAAAAACTTTTCACAATGAATCAAAGGTGTCTCATAACAATTAAAATCAAATAAATGAAAATTTGTATGTGATGATTCATTTTTGAAAATATTAGAGCACGAAAACAGTTTGCCATAAGAAATTCTTTTAAAACAAAATCAGAAACAAACTTATTATCAAATTTCAAAAAATGTATTCTTAAATCAAATTCCACAGTTTTCTTACATTCCTTACCTTTTTGTTCTTGTGGAGAAACTTCAGTTTCCCACTTGCCTCTTTCACACAAAAGGAATTGTCTTTCATCGCGAAGTTATTGAAGTTCGAACTTGTCAAATGAATCTTTAGAGACCTGAAAAGAAGAAAAATCACAAGTCAAACTCGCATGTGGGTGAGTTAGGACATTCCTCACTTTTGCTTGATCACTTTCTTCTTTTTCAATTCTACTTTCTTTTTCTTCTCTCTTGCACTCTTTTTTCAATTTTCTTTGCAGGCTCACATTCTCTTTTTCTTTTTCATTCTCTTTTCTCAGAACTTCTTTTCTTACACACTCTCTTTTTATTTCCTTTTCTTTTTCTCTCTTTTTTTTCTTCTCTCAATCATCTTTACTTTTCTTTCATGTTCTTTCATAAAAAATTCTTCTCCCTCTTTTTTCTCATTTTTTTTTCTCTTTGGAAGGAAATAGATGGAAGGAAATAGAAACAAAATAGATGAAAATGACACGAATGACTCAAATACAAAAAAATAAAAAAATTTATGAAAGGCTTGTACAACTATGACAAAATGGACTCAATTGACTCAAAATGAGAAATGAAATGTCTTTCGAGTGTTTTGAATAAATTGTAATTTTTGACACAATTTTTCTAGAAGGGTTTCCAGACTCTTTCTTTTCTTTCTTTTTTATTTTTATTTCTTTGAATCTCAATCTTGTTTTGTTTTCTTTCACACTTCTCTTTTTGCTACAGATTTTTTTTGAAATCTTTTGGCGAAGTTTTTTTCGAAATCAGGAAATAGAATTAAAATAATACCTGTGAATGATAATGGCTCTGACACCAAATGATGTGAGCTCGTAATTGATTTAAAATTACAAGTCACTCGATTGCCCGACCATTTCTAAAAATGTACTTAATAACTAAAGAAATACGATAGGAATCTTGAATCAACGATTTGTATGAGAAACAAACCAGCGTTATTGGAACGTGGCCTGTTTTCTATATGACAAATAATTGAAAATAAGAAGAAATTTTAATGGAACTTGACCCGTTTTTTAAAAAGAAACAAGAACTGAAGGTATAGAAAAGAAGGAAGAACACCACAAAGCAACAAGCTTTGATAAGTTCAATTTTTATGTTATAAAAAACTCAAGAGAAAATTCTCAGAAAATGTATATTCATTCATCATAGTCTAACCTTAACATTCTCCTTTTACAAGCTATTTATAGGCATTAATATGACTATTCAAATTTGACATTCCTACCAACTATTAACAAAACATTAAAATTCAGTTATAACTCTTGATGGGTAGCCAAAGAGTCATGTATTTTCACTTGAGTCATGCATAGCTGAAAAGTCATGCCTCTTCACTTGATGAAGGCTTAATGGTCCATTAAATGTGTTGTTTGATGTCCCTTCATTTTCCCCTTAACCAAATGCCTTAATACTTGTTTATTCATCTCTTTAATTGGCACTGTAACTAGCTTTGAGTGCATGAAACCGATCAGACTTGAAGAGTCACTCTTGGTCCATTTGAACAGTCACCATAATGAGCTTTAAGTGCTTCAATATCCATAAAAAACGTCCTCTTCATGTACCAGTAATTTAAGTGACTAAATGCACACTCTTTCGTGCCAAAAATGAACAACATTTGTGTATGAACGTCTCTATATCTTCTTATCAGCCTTAAATCATCCCTAAGACACCTTAAACATGCATTAAGACAATTGAATCATGCTAATAAGCTGAAATGAAATGAACATTCACCTGCATCATAAGTAAATAAACATTAATCATTGGCAACTTTTCTTATTCTTATTCAACATAAAACACCCTATTTATAATGAAAATTAACATACTATAAATTATGCATAAAAGGTAACAGCCAAAATAAATAACATATTCCACACATTTATGACACTAACTTATTATAACAGTCCAGTTTTGACCCTAGTCAAAATAGTGGTTTCGAGACCACATATCCGAGTCAAAAAAATATTTTAATATTATTTTCTGTGCCTATTATGAGTGAATTGACATGTGTGAAAATCTCGTGTGAAAATTTAACTGTTTGTGTGCTTAATTTGCAAAAAGGACCTAATTGCGTAAAATGTAAAAGCTACGTGCTAGATGTTAAAATGCCTATTTGAGTTGGCTTTGTAAAGAAAGGGTCCTTATGTTGTTATTTTTCCATTGAGAATGTTAATGGACTAAAATAACCATCCATTAAATGGTTTTATAATTGTTTATAAAAGGAAAAAAATAGGAAATTGGTATTAAAGTCATATTAATTAAAAGAAAAACAATCAAATTCATTTTATTTTTTTATGTTCATCAACCGAAATTGGAAATAAAAAGAAAAGAAAAAGAGTTTTAGGGTTCGGCTAGGTTGAAGCTTGATTAAGGCATGAGTTTTGTTTGGTTTTTTGATAATTTCTACTTTTTTGTAATCGTTGCTTCGTATACTATCGAACCCATGCTTCAATTTCTAATTTTGGTGATGATTTTGAAATGTGCCATTGATGAAATATGAGTTTTGTGATGTTAGTTGATGAATTACGGAAGCTTGATGTTAGGTTTAAATGGGTTGTCTTTGAATTTTTGATGAAATTGAATAATTTGAGCTAAATTGTAAAAATATTATTTTGAGGGACTAAAATGTGAAATAAATGAAATGTATGGACTTGTATGAGAGTCATGAAAATTTGGCTAAGCTTGTGTACAAGGAAATTTTGTTTATTTTGTGATTTTGTGAATTAAAGACTAAAGTGTCGAAACGTGAAAATGTGAGGGCTATTTTGCAAGTACCCTAATTGTGTGTAAATGCATTGTTTTGAATGATTTGGTGAATAAAAGGGTTAATTTTGAATACATATAGATCAAGAAAAGAGGAATTCTGACTTAGACCGAGGGAAATCGAAGATTGTAGAATAAACAGTCCAAGTCAACAAATTTCGAGTACAAGGTAAGTTCGCACTTAAAATATGATGTTAAGTGGGTTTTGATGCCTTTATTATACATGGATTGTATATTATTGAAATGGATGAATATGATGATGAATCGAAATTATTTGGCACTAAGTGTGCGATTTAAATTAGCTTTGGCTACTTAAGGCACTAAGTGTGCGATACCGACTTAGCTTCGGTTAGTTGAGATGGCACTAAATGTGCGGAATCGTTCTAGCTTCGGCTAATCTTTACGCACTAAGTGTGCGGATAATTAAATCATTGGTGATCATCAGAAAGTCTTAAAGTATTAGAACAAGAGGTGAGATTGTAAACAAATGAACATGAAAATGTTCCGGTAAGTATAATACCTATGTGGTAGGTGGTAAAATGTGTAAAAGTTTATTGAATTTGTATAAACATATAGTTGCTGTTAGCATGGACTTGATGGATGAATTGAGAAATTATAATTACTTATGTATTGATGTTTCATATTTTATATTGTTGATGTTTTGGTACGAGCTTACTAAGCTTTTGAAAGCTTACTTTGTGTGTGTTTACATTGTTTTATAGATATCGAAGCTACTGCAAGCTCGAGGATCGTCCAGGATGTAACACCCCTTACCCTTATCTAACGCCGGGATAGGTTTCAAGGCGTTACCGGGGTTTCACATTCACACACATATTAAATCATGTCATCGAGTTTCACTCAAATTTAAAACTTTTCAAACATGTACGCCTCGTCCCTTAAACAGGCCTTCAAGGCCTAAAACATACCTAGGGGCAGTTCGGGACAAAACCGGGGACATTAGATAAACTTTGGGTACCTTGGAAAAATTTCCTTTACCTTGAAGTGTCACACTCCCGTGTGGGTAGGGCCGTGTGATCACACACTCCCGTGTGGCTTGGGAACGCCCATGCCCTCAGCCCGTATGCAACACTGACTTTATCCTTATCATACAATTAGGGGCACACAGCCAAGACACACACCCATGTAGCCTGCCCGTGTACAACAGTGACTTAAACTTTTAGGTGTAGGGGACGTACGACCATACCACACACATATGGGAGTGGTCCGTGTGTCACACACGACCTAGACACACGCCCGTGTGCGTAACCTGTGGACCCTAATAGGCTATTTTCCAAGCCTTTGGTCACCCTTTTCAACACTTATACTTAATGATTATCAAATGCAAAACAAAACATGATTATATTCTTATAAATATTCTTGGCAAAACTTATTGCATAGAAACCTCATATCATTGGTTTCACACAGGCCAGGTTATTTTCCATCTTGTATTTATGGGTTTCCATGTCACTTTAACACATTAAAGATTGGCTCATTCTTGTGACTCATTGCCAATTGGAAACAAACCATTATGTATGAATATAAACATGCATGGAAATTTTGTAAGTCATAGCCTACTTCAAAATAAGCCAATTCCTATGGCCATATACAAAAAAAGAAAAAAGAAAAAAAGATAGATACATCTCTACATGCCTTTATTTGGCAAATAAATTGACATATATAACAAAATACTCAAGAGTCCTATACATGCCATTGAACAAAATAGAAATGTCTTTATACCAAAGCTGGTCTAGTTGATAGTGTGATGACTCTCCAACTGTCTTCTAATCTTTACAAGTCCTCGAGCTCTGTAAAATAGGGGAAACGGGAAGGGTAAGCATTTACATGCTTTGTAAGCTCGAATAACCGGAAAGTAAACTTACCAAGTAATTAGCATACATCCATAATAGATAATGAAACCAACAAGTATGAAGTGGTTCCCTATCACATGCAATCTATCAATGAGTTAGTCACATAACAAAGCACCACGTAATTTATCCTAGATGAACTCATCATCCATCGTTTCATTGATATACATCCTTCTCATGCTAACCTAGTTGAGTTTTTAAGAAATCTCGATGGAATATCCATTAACCGTCAATTCATAAGGATAATCATTTCAAGTGTGCACTCCCGTGAACCTCACATTTTATGGCGGGATTACCAGTCCAGGCTAAATCCCCTATTTACAAAACTCATAAGGTGATGTCGGGATTGCCAGTCCAAGCTAAATCCCCTTATGACAACAAACACCTTTATTGAGCTCGGATCTAAATTACTAGTCTAGGCTAAATTCAGACCCTAATTAGATTACCCATCTGGGATAAATCCATAATGCACATGTATTCTTCGGGAGGCTCGATCATCCAAAGGAACACCCATCCGAGCTGGATCCTTTTTATAGTTGAGATCAATGGATTACCCGTCCGGGCTAAATCCTTTCTACAACACATGCAAGATCTCAATTCGCTTGTAAATCATGGTTTATCCATCGAAATCCCTTTTTAAACCTCAACCGAGACATTTTTCAACATATCATTATCAAAGATGCATTTCATAAATTTTTATGTCATCAATAAATGCAAACATCATTCATTCACAAATCATATAATTAGGCATATTAGGAGTTTACTTTAAGTTATCAGAACTTACCTGGTATTTGTTTCGGTGTCGTGTTTCGGTTATTCCGAAACCTTTCGTTTTCCTCGATCGACCTCTAGAATTTGTTCCTCAAGGTCTATAACAACGGAATTAAATCAATAATACTCTAAATTATACTTCTCAAGTCTAAATTCCACCTCCGATCTAAATGACCGTTATGGCCCTAACCTTTCTCATTTTTACGATTTAGTCCCTAGGCTTGTATAATGAAACACATGAAATTTCTATCTTACCCAAGCCTAGCCGAACACTTTTTTCCCTCTTATGGCAGCCCACATTTTCCATTATTTTCACATTTCTACCACACATTTAACAACTTTTGCAAAAAGGTCCCTTCAGGGGTTTTTCATGAAAATCACATAGGAAAAGGTGTTTAACACACATGCAACTTATATATTCCTCCATAAACCATCAAAATAAAAGTAACTCATGCATGGGTAAATTTTTAAACATAAACCCTAGCATGAAATATGGGTAGAAATGGAGATAGCAAGCTACCGAGATCTAAAAAATGCAAAGAACATTAAAAACAGGGCTTGGGAGTACTTACAAATGAGCTTGAAAAGCTTGAAAACCTTAGATATGGAGGGCTTGAGAATTTCAGCTGGTACAAGGGAGAAGATGGCTGAATTTTGGTTCATTTTTTCCATTTTATTTCATTAAAATGCCAAACAACCAAAATGCCCTTAAGCCCTTTCTTTAAAATTTCATCCATGCAAGCCCATTTTTGTCCAATAACTTAGAAATTGGGAAAATTTCTCTCCAAGGCCTTCTAATTTATAATCTAAAGCAATTTCATACAAATTACTTCTAGAATCCAAGTTTTGCAATTTATTCAATATAGTCCCTAATTTCCAATTGGACACCTTACTCAAAGAATTTCTTCATGAAATTTTAACACATGCATATTCTCAAACTCTAAACCTCATACTAATAATAAAATAAATAGTCGATGTCGGATTTGTGGTCCCAAAACCACTATTTTGACAGGCTCTATTTTGGGATGTTACATTTCTCCCCCTTTAGGGACTTTCGTCCTCGAAAGTCTTACCAGTAAACAGGTTCGGATATTGGCTTCTTATGATTTCTTCCGGCTCCCATGTAGCCTCTTCTACACCATGTCGATGCCATAAAACTTTTACTTAAGCCACATCTTTATTCCTCAGCTGTTTAATCTCACGGGCCAAAATCTTAATCGGTTCCTCTCCATAGGTCATGTCTGGTCGAATTTCAATCTCTGCCGGCGAAATCACATGAGAGGGGTCTGATCGATATCACCTTAACATAGTTACATGAAACACATTGTGAATCTTTTCCAATTCGAGTGGCAATGCCAAACGATAGGCTAATGGTCCAACTCTTTCGGTAATTTCGTACGGTCCGATAAACCACGGACTCAGCTTGCCTTTCCGACCAAATCTCAACACTTTGTTCCATGGAGATACTTTCAAGAATACTTTATCTCCAACTTGGAACTCAATTTCCATTCTTTTCAGGTCAGCATACGATTTTGCCTATCTGATGCCGCTTTTAAACAATCTCGTATCACTTTAACTTTCTCCTCAGTTTCCTTAATGAGATCAACTCTATGAATTTGACTTTCCTTGAGTTCTGTCCAGTACAATGGAGTTCGGCACTTCCTTCCATATAAGGCTTCATAAGGTGCCATCTTTAAACTTGTTTGAAAACTGTTGTTATAGGCAAATTCTACCAACGACAAGAATTTTTCCCAGCTGCCCTGAAATTCGAGGATGCAACATCGCAACATATCCTCAAGGATCTGAATCATTCACTTAGACTGACCATCAGTCTGCGGGTGAAAAGTTGTACTAAAGCTCAACTTCGTACCCAAGGCTTCTTGTAATTTCTTCCAGAATCTTGAAGTGAACCTCAGATCTCTGTTTGAAATAATCGACAGTGGTACCCCATGTAATCTCACGATCTTAGAGATGTGTAAGTCGGCCAACTTATCAAGAGGGTAATATGTCCTTACAGGAATAAAATGAGCCGACTTTGTCAACTTGTCCACTACAACCCATATGGCATCTTTCTTTTTCGGAGTTAATGGTAATCCTGTCACGAAATCGATAGTAACTCTATCCCACTTCCATTTAGGGACCATCACAGGCTACAACAAACCTAAAGGTACTTGATGTTCAGCTTTAATTTGTTGACATACCAGGCATTTTGATACAAATTCAGAAATATCTCTTTTCATACCGTTCCATCAGTACATTTTCTTCAAATTACTGTACATCTTGGTACTTCCCTGGTGAATTGACAAACGACTATTATGTGCTTCTTACAAGATTTTTTGTATAAGTTCATTGTCTTTAGGTACTCAAACCCTATATCTGAACATCAAACATCCATCAGAACCAATCTGAAAATCTGATTCAATGCCTGACTCACATTGAGTTCTTTTAGCTTGCAAGTCTTCATCATTAGTTTGAGCATTATAGATTTCTTGAAGAAATGTCGGCCTAGCCCCTAGCTCTTCCAAGACTGAACCATCATTAAACAATGCCAATCGAGCATCCATGGCCCTCAATGTAAACAAGGATTTTCTACTTAACGCGTTGCGACCACATTCGCCTTTCCCGAGTGATAGTCAATGATTAGATCGTAATCCTTAACTAATTCTAACCATCTCCGTTGTCTCAAATTTAATTCTTTTTAAGTCATTAAGTACTTCAAACTCTTGTGGTCTGTGAATATACGGCAAGTCTCACCATATAAATAATGCCTCTAAATTTTTAAAGCAAAAACGATGGCGGCAAGTTCTAGGTCGTGCGTCGGATAGTTCTTCTCGTGCGGTTTCAACTGCCGTGAAGCATAGGCTATTACTTTGCCATCTTGCATAAATACACAACCCAATCCATTTAAGGATGCATCACTGTAGACCACAAACTCTTTTCCCGACTCAAGCAATACCAAAACAATAGCTTCAATCAGCAGTGTCTTGCACTTCTCAAAACTTTGCTGACACTTTTTCGTCCATTCAAATTTAACGTCTTTCTGTAGCAATCACGTCATCGGAGTCGGTATCATGGAGAATCCTTTCACAAACCTCGATAGTAACTGGCTAAGCCCAAAAAGCTTCTAATCTCGGTTATATTTTTAGGTGGTTTCCACTCGACGATAGTAGAGATTTTACTTGGATCAACTCAGATGCCTTCACTAGAGATAATATGACCCAAAAATTTGAATTCTTGGAGCCAAAATTCACTCTTGCTAAATTTAGCATAAAGTTCTTTTCCCTCAAGGTCTGCAGCACAGTTCTCAGGTGCTTCGCATGTTCTGTCCCATCTTTAGAATGAATCAAGATATCGTCAATGAACACAACGACAAACTTATCCAAGTATGGCCGAAAGATCCTATTCATTATGTCTCTAAATATGTCCGGTGCATTCATTAACCCAAATGGCATGACGAGAAATTCACAATGACCGTACGTCATTCCAAAAGATGTTTTAGGTACATCCGATTCTTTAACTCGTAGTTGATAATAGCCAGACCTCAAGTCTATCGTAGAGAACACGGTGGCTCCTCTCAACTGGTCGAACAAATGATTGCTCCTTGGCAAAGGATACTTATTTTTGATAGTTACCTTGTTCAGTTGGCGGTAATCTATACATAACCTCATCGAGCCATCTTTCTTCTTTACAAACAGTACGAGGGCACCCCAAGGTGAAAAACTTGGCCTTACAAAACCATTATCCATCAACTCTTACAACTGGGTTTTAACTCTTTCAGCTCGATTGGTGCCATTCTGTACAGAGCAATTGAAATGGGAGTTGTTCCTGGCACCAATTCAATAGCAAACTCTATCTCCCTTTCAGAAGGTAATCCGAGTAATTCTTCTGGGAATACATCTAGGTACTCACATACTATCAGCACAGACTCAATCTTTAACTTTGTATCCTTAGTGTTCAATACAAATGCAAGGTAGGCTTTATACCCTTTTCTCATATATCTCTGAGCAACCATTGCCGTGATTACAACCGACAACGTACCCAATTCTCTTGAATCAACCCATAAAATCTCACCATCTGGGCATTTCAATTTAATATACTTGCTACCACAATTTACAGTTACATCATGCAGGACTAACCAATCCATACCAAGTATTACATCAAATTCATCAAATGGTAACAACATAAGGTTAGCCGGAAAATAATGACCCTGAATCGTCAAAGGACAATTCTTACAGACTTTATCAACCATGACTGATTTTCCTAGTGGGTTCGACACTCTAAAAATAAATTCTATAGGTTCAATGGGTATATTCATACTAGATACCAATCTCATGCAAATATATGAATGCGTCGACCCCAGGTTAATTAATGCAATAACACATATATTGAAAAGAGAAAAAGTACCCGTGATAACGTCAAGAGAAGAGGCTTCCTCTCGAGCGCATATCACATACGTTCTTGCTGGGGCTCGAGCCTCTGGTTTTACAGCATTTTTAGCCGTAACTCGACTACCACTAGCACTTCCAGGATATCTTGGAGGTCTACCCCATGAAATGTGAGTACTCGACTTCAGGGCTACTTCCACTTCTTTTTCGACTCGTTCTGGGCAATCTCTGAGAAAGTGGTCAAGAGAACCACATCTGAAACATGCACCACTCTTCATTCGGCACTCTCCAAAGTGAAATTTGTTGCAACTTTTACACTTCAGCTTTTGATTATCTATACTCCCCACACTAGTCACCATCGGGGAGGAAGACTTCTAGCTTCATTGTTTAGAGCCTCTTGCTCTACTCGAATATCCTACCGATAAAGTGGAGCGTTCATTTTGGCTCATTGATTTCTTTGTGGGAAACGAGAGAGTTTTACCGCTGGACCTCTTGCGTGCAACTCGAGCTTCTCTCTTAGCTTGCTTTCTTTCATTATTAAGCTCCTCGGCCTTCTTGGCCCGATCAGCCAATATGGCAAACTCCTATATTTCAAGGATCCCAATCAACAATTTGATTTCCTCATTCAAACCTTCCTCGAAGCGTTTACACATTTCTGACTCAGTTTGGACCATTCAGTTTCATACTGATTTAACCTTACGAACTCTCTTTCGTATTCTGCTACAGTTTTATTCCCTTGCTTGAGTTCTAGGAACTCCTTTCGCTTCGAGTCTAAAAACCTTTGGCTAACGTATTTCTTCCTAAACTCTGCTTGGAAGAAATCCCAAGTGATATTTTCCTTTGGCACTATTGAGGATACAGTCTTGCACCAGTGGTATGCAGTATCTTTCAGGAGGGACACGTCACACTTTAAACACTCTTCGGGTGTGCACGACAATTCATCTAGAACTTGCATAGTATTCTCGAGCAAGAACTCGGCTCTTTCAGGATCGTCCTCGATTTTAGCTCTAAATTCCTCAACCCCATACTTTCTAAGCTTATCCACAGGTGCCTTACCAATTCTTACCGGTGTCATACCTCGTGGCAACTCCTCATCAGGTTGGTTAGGGGGCAGGGGAGGTCGTGGTATGTTGGGGCGATTCCTTAAGTAATCCCCAAACCATTCATCCATCATATCAAAGAAGGCAGCTCGGGCCTCTTCCCGGCCTTTCGGCATAAGCCTTCTACTACTACTAGACACAGCTCGTTGTACAGAAGCTGGAGCATGGCTCTCAGCTCCCTCGGACTCATCTTGTGCTTGATTGGAAGACATTTACTATATTCAAAACAATTTAAACAGTTAGGAGATGTCACACTATCAATACTCCAGAAATGACATGTATAGCAAACCTCAATACCCTCTATGGTAGTCCTAGAACTGACTAAATCGTAGCTCTGATACCACTAAATGTAACACCCTTCACCCTTATCCAACGCCGGGATAGGGCTCAAGGCATTACCGGGGTTTCACATTCACAAACATATTAAATCAGGTCATCGAGTTTCACTCAAATTTAAAACTTTTCAAACATGTACGCCTCATCCCTTAAACAAGCCTTCGAGGCCTAAAACATACCTAGGGGCAGTTCGGGACAAAACCGAGGATATTCGATAAACTTTGGGTACCTTGGAAAAATTTCCTTTACCTTGAAGTGTCACACGTCCGTGTGGGTGGGACCGTGTGATCACACACGCCCGTGTGGCTTGGGACACGCCCATGCCCTCAGTCCGTGTGAAACATTGACTTTAACCTTATCATACAATTAGGGGCACACGGCCAAGACACGCCCGTGTGGCCTGCCCGTGTACAACACTGACTTAAACTTTTAAGTGCAGGGGATGCACGGCCATACCACACACATATGGGAGTGGTTCATGTGTCACACACGGCCTAGACAGATGCCCGTGTGCCCAACCGTGTGGACCTTAATAGGCTATTTTCCAAGCCTTTGGTCACCATTTTCAACACTTATACTTAATGATTATCAAATGCACAGTAAAACATGATTTTATTCTTATAAATGTTCGTGGCAAAACTTATTGCATAGAAACCTCATATCATTGGTTTCACATAGGCCAGGTTATTTCCCATCTTGTATTTATGGGTTTCCATGTCACTTTAACACATTAAAGATTGGCTCGTTCTTATGACTCATTGCCAATTGGAAACAAACCATCATATATGAATATAAACATGCATGGAAATTTTGTAGGTCATAGCCTAATTCAAAATAAGCCAATTCCTATAGCCATATACAAAAAAATATATATAGATATATCTCTACATGCTTTTATTTGGCAAATCAATTGACACATATAACAAAATACTCAAGAGTCCTACACATGCCATTGAACAAAATAGAAATGTCTTTATACCAAAGCAGGTCTAGTTGATAGTGTGCTGACTCTCCAACTGTCTTCCAATCCTTACAAGTCCACGAGCTCTGTAAAATAGGGGAAATGAGAAGGGTAAGCATTTACATGCTTAGTAAGCTCGAATAACCGGAAAGTAAACTTACTAAGTAATTAGCATACATCCATAATAGATAATGAAACCAACAAGTATGAAATGGTTTCCTATACATGCACTCAATCAATGAGTTAGTCACATAACAAAGCACCATGTAGTTTATCCTAGATGAACTCATCATCCATCGTTTCATTGATATACATCATTCTCATGTTAACCCCGTTGAGTTTCTAAGAAATCTCGATGGAATATCCATTAACCGTCAATTCATGAGGATAATCATTTCAAGTGTGCACTCCCGTGAACCTCACATTTTATGGCGGGATTACCAGTCTAGGCTAAATCCCCCATTTACAAAACTCATAAGGTGATGTCGGGATTGCCAGTCCAAGCTAAATCCCCTTATGACAACAAACACCTTTATTGAGCTCGGATCTAAATTACTAGTCTAGGCTAAATTCAGACCCTAATTAGATTACCCATCCGGGATAAATCCATAATGCATATGTATTCTTCGGGAGGCTCGATCATCCAAAGGAACACCCATTCGAGCTGGATCCTTTTTATAGTTGAGATCAATGGATTACCCGTCCGGGCTAAATCCTTTTTACAACACATGCAAGATCTCAATTCGCTTGTAAATCATGGTTTATCCATCGAATTCCTTTTTTAAACTTCAACCGAGACATTTTTCAACATATCATTATCAAAAATGCATTTTATGAAATTTTTATGTCATCAATAAATGAAAACATCATTCATACACAAATCATATAATTAGGCATATTAGGAGTTTACTTTAAGTTATCCAAACTTACCTGGTATTCGTTTCAGTGTCATGTTTTGGTTATTCCGAAACCTTTCGTTTTCCTCGATCAACCTCCAGAATTTGTTTCTTGGGGTATATAACAATAGAATTAAATCATTAATACTCTACATTATACTTTTCAAGTCTAAATTCCACCCCCGGTCTAAATGACTGTTGTGCCTCTAACCTTTCACATTTTTACGATTTAGTCCCTAAGTTCGTATAATGAAACACATGAAATTTCTATCTTACCCAAGCCTAGCCGAACACTTTTTTCCCTCTTATGGAAGCCCACATTTTCCATTATTTTCATAGTTCTACCACACATTTAACAACTTTTGCAAAAAGGTCCCTTTAGGAGTTTTTCATGAAAATCACCTAGGAAAAGATGTTTAACACACATGCAACTTTCATATTCCTCCATAAACCATCAAAAAACAAGTAACTCATGCATGGGTAAATTTTTAAACATAAATCTTATCATGAAATATGGGTAGAAATGGAGAGAGCAAGCTATCGGGATCTCAAAAATGCAAAGAACATTAAAAACGGGGCTTGGGAGTACTTACTAATAAGCTTGAAAAGCTTGAAAACCCTAACTATGGAGGGATTGAGAATTTTGGCTAGTACAAGGGAGAAGATGGCTGATTTTTGGTTCATTATTCCCATTTTATTTCATTAAAATGCCAAATGACCAAAATACCCTTAAGCCATTTCTTTAAAATTTCATCCATGTAAGCCTATTTTTGTCCAAAAACTTAGAAATTGGGAAAATTTCTCTCCAAGGCCTTCTAATTTATAATCTAAATCAATTTCATATAAGTTTCTTCTAGAATCCAAGTTTTGCAATTTATTCAATTTAGTCCCTAATTTCCAATTGGACTCCTTACTCAAAGAATTTCTTCATGAAATTTTAACACATGCATATTCTCATACTCTAAACCCTATAATAATCATAAAATAAATATTTGATGTAAAATTTGTGGTCCCAAAACCACTATTTTAGCTAGGCCCTATTTTGGGGTGTTACACAGTATCATCACCACATTATCGAGCCCCATTTTAGTACTTTTGAAAATGCATATTTATGAAGTATGGCATGTATAGGCTAGTAGTGTGAGAAGTATGTTTTGTGATGTATATGCTGGGCCATGTGACTTGGCTAATTTGCACTTGAACTCATGGTTGATAATGGTTCATGGTATGTGATGATAATATGAAACAGGGCATACCCTATATTTTGCCACGGCTTTGACATACGGGCGTGTCTAGACCATGTGAGGCACACGGCCTGTTCACACGGCGTGTGACCTTTTAAAAGTTGAAAATTTTTATAAGTTCTAAAACTTTCATATGTTGTCGATTTGGTCCCGGACGCATTTTTAAGTATTGTATACTCGCTTTTACGATCTTAATGAATGTGAATGAATGAGATTTAATGCAATGAGACAATATTTGATATTCAATTATTCTGGTTTGTGTTATGGGTTTAGTAATGCCTCTTAACCTATACCGGTGACGGTTACGGGTTAGGGGTGTTACACTTATGCTTAAACTAAATGAACAAATGAGATACTTTAATGCATGACTTAATTAAATGCAAACTTATTAAACTGAAATAATACTTAATTAATGACACACTTCACACATATTAAACATATAATAAAACAAGACATATTTAATAATTAGTTCTCAAGATGCATTTAACACATAATTAAAACTAACAATTAAGTGAACTAAAAGCTAGTTGCATTAAAACACTTAAGACACATATTAATGTCTCATATTAAATAAAAATTAATAAAAGTTGTAGAATTATAAATAAAATGATATAGACGGTTTGGCCTAAAAAAGCCCACATGGAAACGTGGCATAGGTTTTGAACGATTTCTTCTTGCTTTTAGGCTCTTTGAGCTTAGGCCAATCCCGAGTCCTTCTTGTCGAGTCACATGATGTGACCATGCTCACATCATTAAGCTTGAGGGTCACCTAAAATGGAACAAAAAAAAAAAGAGCGAGCTAGAGCCCATTGTGTTGTAACACCCCTAACCTGTCTCCGTCGCCAGATTAGGGTTACGGAGCATTATCGTACAATCAAAAATATTTAAACATCATAGCATTCAATAATTTAAATATCATAAACCATTCATTCACATACATTCTATCCTTAAATCGAGCCTTTGAGGCCCTAGAAATAGCTTAGAAGCAATTCGGGACTAATTTGAAACAAAACAGAAAGGTTAAGAAAAAGTTATAAAAATTGAAAAACAGGGGTCACACGGCTGTGTGGCCAGGCCGTGTAACTTTCGAACAAGGGACACACGGCCGTGTCCCAGCCAGTGTCCTTACCCATGTGACTCACTGAGTAGGTTTACATGCACATATGCTAGGTCGTGTAACTCACTGACATGGGACCTTAAGAAACTCTCAAATGACACACGACCGTGTGACATCCCATGTCTGAACCCGTGTGAACCTAAAATTCACCTAAAAATAAACCATTTCATACCTAATTCATGCATAACTATACAAACCATTTAAGCACCCATTCAAGGGACTAAAGCATCAATCAAACACACAAAATCATGCCAATTCAAACAACCTAAGTCACCTAACCAATATGCCATTCAAAGGCATCACAATTGCATCCAAACAACACTTACCTAAACATGTCAATATTGCCACATTTTATGCATACAAACCTAATCTAAATAGGTACTAAAACATGTCACAATAGGCTATTTTCAAGACTACATCAACATACCAAAATAACCTTATGATCAAGTACATTAAAGTAACCAAAATAACATGACTTGGTAAGGTATCAAAGTATACCAAACTAACATAACTTTCAAAAGCTTATACATGCCAAAGCACCATTAACACGTTCACCAAAATACCATTACAAATAACCCTGTACATGTCATTATAAACCATGGCTAAAATGCTCAAAAGCTACCGAATTGATTGTTGGATAGTGTGATAGATCTCCGACGAGCTTTCAACCAAATCAAGCTTCCGATGATATATAAAGCAAAAAAAAAACAACTACATAAGCAACGAGTGCTTAGTAAGCTCGTATAAACTTAAAGTGTAACTTACCATTTCAATAATACAATTCATAGAACAATTATAATCCATTACCAATGCCAAAAGCTTATGAAACAACATCATCAAACTCATAAGTTAGTGTACTTGTTCATGATACATATGAGATCAACCATAATATATAAAGTTTGCCATATATAAACATAACATTTCATTCATCAACATTACCATAAGATTATGATTCATTCCATATGCACACTTACCATTTCCTTTTCCTTTTCTTACTCATTGAACCATCTAGAATTACATCAGATACTCAGGAAAGCTCACATGAAGTGTGCCTTTACATATAACCGTAACATTTCCTTTGCATCAATGCTCACACAAGCTGTGAAATAGGCCTGCTCACACGAGTTATGGGTGGAATGTAAGCTACACAATGCTGCTCACACGAGCTGTGGAGAATTCGCAACAAATGCAGGACCTTAACCATCGGTAAGACATTCAAAACAGCACCCAAAACATGAGATCCCTAATGACATGTCATTCGTATCCTAAGAATTCTTAAGATTCAACTAGGACTCGATATCCGTCACTTCATCATAGCGTTGATACATTTATATTTTGGATTCATTTACATTAAAACAACATAATCAACAATTCAATTTAGATATAAATAAAACGATTATAGCTCATACGAACTTACCTCGATAATTAGGGGCGTTGTAGTTTAATCGAGCTAATCCGAAGCCTTTGCTTTTCCTTGATCTAAGCCTGCATGTGGTTTATCTTGATCTAAATAGAAAATTTCAATCAATTAAATACTTTTAGTGTTCGATTTGATCAATATTTCATATTTATGCAAAATTATCAATTTGCTTCTAACCTTTTAACTTTTCACAATCTAGTCATTAAGCTTATAACTTAAAATCTAACCATTTTAATTTAAATCCAATCTAACCCATGTTGCAAGGGACCTTGAAACAACTTATATTTACCACTATTTCACAATAAAACCTATAATTTTACACCTTTAACAATTTAATTCCTAGCTCTAAAATTCATCAAAAATTGCTTAACAAAAGTTGTTTATTTTTCAACAGGGATTCATAATCTAAAAATTAACACCAAAAATCATTCAAAATTATTCATGAAAGTCCCTCAACCTTTAACGGTTTTGCACATTAACCCTCGAACTAGCTAGATTAAGTTAAAACTGACTTAAAAACATAAAAATCATTAAAAACAGGGCTCAAAATCTTACCATTTAAGGAAGAGTTCAAAACAAAGATCTCTTCACCCTTCAATGGTGTATTCGGCCAAGCAAGAAGAAGAATGGGAAGATGATACCCTTTTTCTTTGTTTATTTTAGTTTTATTTACTAATTTACTATTTTAACCTTTAAAATCTATCATAACTTCATTTAAACCATGTCCATGCACATCCACTGTCACCTTAAATGGTATATTTACCATTCAAGTTCATTTACTTTCATTTCCATATCCATTTTACCCATTTAACTAATAGAACTCAACTTTTACATTTTTTACTATTTAGTCCTTTTCACTTAATTAAATTTGTAAACTTCAAAATTTCACAACAAAATTTTAATATGACCTTAATTTAATTTTGTAGAAACTAAATAAATAATAAAATAATAATTTACTCATCAAAATTGTGGTCCCAAAACCACTGCTTCTGACATCCCTGAAAACGAGCTGTTGCATGTGTGACTTGGACCACATGTAGAATTTTCTTACTCATAACATACACAAATACAACTAGCAAGTCAAAATTTCAAAACATATTTTTTTCATATTTCAGGATTTATAGCATATCAAAACAAATCCTACCCTCATCTGCTACACACCATCTTCATCCAACCAATCACACCAATTAGGACTACTTGAGTCCATCTATCCAATCACACCAAAAGGTGGCGATATGCCACTCATAAATATGCAACTGAGCTGCCAGACAGAAATTATGATTTAACCGCCAAAATTGCAGTAGAACTGCTAGAATACACTTCCTCCATCATATCAAATTTCACCCCAATGCATATGCATAATCATGATAACTTACATATCTCATAAGTTATATGGCATGCATACCTAACATATATATATATTAGAACATAACATATCACATAACTTATACAAAACAAAACTTACTTAGCATACTTTTTAAGCTTACCCATGTGAAACATAATGAATCTTATGCGGCCTACAAAATGCCCACAGACCAAATTTTTGAGTCCATTAATTGACCTCTAATCGGGCCTTCAAATTGGCCAAAAAGGGCCTACATGACCTACCTACTCAGGTTGTGTAGTCACACACGACTTGGCACACAGTCAACCATACAGCCATGTGGTGCACACGATCTGTCACATAGCTTGCCACTCGACCGTGTGACACTGGGTAGTTTCCAAAACAACCCATGTTTTTTTATTTCTTCACGATTTAATCAAGTTTTTCGAGTTAGTTCACACACCTAGAGAGAGTTCCGACAAAACACACAATTGCACACTCTGAATCCTACATTTGGAACCAAAACACATCGATTACAAACTCAATTTAAATCTCAAAATCATCCTTAAACATAGTTCTTTCTTAACTAAAAATAGTCCCAAAATTCAATGTACGAGCGCTCACCTCCCAATTAACAGCAACCTAAGTTGTTAAAAGATATCACAATTAATAAAACTTCACCACAAGAATAATCCAAATCAATCCCCAAAGCCTTTAAAAAAATGATCTTTAATCATAAAATACCATAACCAATAACTAACAAACTAAATCAAGATCTCGAAATAGCCACAACCAATGAAAGAACAAAACTTGCTAACGTCACCCTAAAAGATCAGAGTCTGAATGGCCTTTAAGCAACAAACAAGAAATTGCCCATGAAACTAAGGAACAAACAAAATGGAAAAATAAGTTTAAAAAATGCAACAAGAACAAAACCAATTCTAAAAGCCAATTGAGAAGGCAAAGAAAAGAATAAAAACAATGGAGTAGTGATAGCAATAAGGAAAAGTTTGGAGGGTAGTGGGAAAGTAAGAAGTGTAAACAAATGAGTGGAAATATTGGATGAAAAAGGGGAAAAGTTTAAGGAATTATCTAATATATTTTTTAAAATAAAAAAATAATAAATTAATATTTTAACAACCTATCTGATCATTAATATCACAACCAACTACCAGGAGTCCAAATTCTATCAATACTCTGCTACTAAGGATAGCACAAAAAGAGTAATAGAAAAAATATTTCCATCTTGCAATCACATGGATTTGAACATTAGACCTTAAGTAGACATACAAGGTACTCAACCACCACAACAAATAAAATTATTAGACATACTTGAACAATTTAAATAGAAGTTTAGGGCATTACATATAAATTGTTAAATTGATGCGAAATTTTTATAATAATAGATAATAGAGGGTCACAGAAGGATATGATTGAGATCAGTTTTGAAATCGAAGCTCAAAATTGAAAGTTATAGCAATTTCAATTTTAGGGACTAAATTGAATAAAATGAAAAACTTTAGGGATATTCAAAAAATAAAATGAACTGATTTATGCATATAATATGATGTTATAAAATGTTTGGTATTGATATATTGAACCAAATTATTGTATAGATCGAGAATTAGATCAAATCGAAAAAATCAAGAAGAAGATAAATTTGTTTATTAGTCCATGAAGATTTGGTTGTTTTTTGTTTTGACTAGATAAGTTCATATGGTATGATTGTATTACATTGGTATGTATTTGGATTATGAATATGCGTATGTTTGGTTGACATTTAGATTGTTTATGATTTGGTACAAAATGTGGGATTTGGACTAAATTGTAAGAAAATGATATATATATGGGCTGAAAATACTCGGATGAACTTAGTAAAAGTTTTGTACACACTTGTACGGATTGTTCACTAATGATTATCGACATACAACATTTTGTTGCAGACCCGAAGATACATGTGACACAGGTTTAACCTGAACTGGTAACCTGATGTTGTTTCAAAGGTTTAGCCTAGATTGGCAACCTGACATGAATATGTATTCAACTCGGACAAGAAATTATTGTATTGGAGATACCTGTATAACGGGATCCGTTTACTAGAGTTCATTGGGCTAAGTAGCTAATGAAAAGAAATTTTGAAATAAAGTAATATGATATTGATGTTTGAATGAATAAATGTAGAATTAAATAAGAACCTGATATTGAGATATCGATTTTGAAATGAATTGAATTGGTATATGTTTAAATGAAATTATGGTTGATTATATGTTAAACTCACATTGTCATTGTGATTTGTCATGTTAGGCAAACTTTGTCAAGCTAATTAGTTTATTATGTTTAATTGTACGATGATGTATTTAAGTACTTATGAACTTACTAAGCATTCAATGTGCTTATCATGTTTGTTTTCCTTTTCCCTTATAGATCTTTTACGGAACGTGTCAAGCCGGATCAACATTCAAAGCTTACACTATCTCGACACAATTCGGTAGATGTTTGATTATTATGAACCTTGGGTTTGTAGCATGTATATAAGTCTTTTGATACAAACTTAAGTATATAAAAGTGTTTTGGTATACTCATTATAGTATAAGATGTTTTGATGATTTTTAGCAATTTGAAATGTTTTGGTAACTTAATTCATATATGGAAATTAGTTATATCTCTATCCCATTTCTCTTCTTCATCTTCCCTTTCCTCCATCCAAGTTACCTCAAACAATTTGGTGTGGTGAGTGTGGATCAAACATGTAACACTTAGATTTCTAAACATCTTGATGGTGAGTCCCAACAAATCTACTCTTGCTCACCAACCTATGAATCAATAAAACCCTCTAGCTAGTACCAATTATCATCTAGTAACGGTTCATTCCTATAAGTCACTTAACTCATACGACTAAAGAACCCTTATCCCTAAAGGAAATGCCATAGTAAATTCTTGAAGAACTTTTTATGGATTTTTTTCGCTACATCAAGGATCTGATCGACCAAACTCCTAATGACAAATTTAACCCTAACCTAAACTCAAATTCCTTAAAAAATATCTAAACCATGCATAAGCAGTTACAATAACAAGAATAAAACCGTTAATTAACTTTATAAAATACACAACTCATGCAAGAACTACAAGCAGATCATACCCTAAACCCTACAATATGCTAAGATAAATGATGTAGAATAGACATTTTCCTCCAACAACCTCTTCGTTTTGGATATTTTTGTTGAATGCTTGTGACCTACTTTTAGACTTCTTAAAGAGAAATACAATAGAATAAAAAGGATCAACTTTTGCAATACAACGACTATATAGATATTATGGATGTCACTGATGCATTCAAGTGTAGAGTCCTTTCAATAACTTACTAATCATGCAAGAACATGGTATCAATCTTTCCCAACTAGGTTTATACATACTTTTGGGTAGCTAGTGTGCTAATTTAAGGGCTTTTTTTTCGGCTAATTGTGCAATTCTTAAAAACCCCGTGAACTTTCTAGTTTTCAATCAAAATAAAGCTGAACCCTTCAAGAATATATTGGTCACTCTAATGTAGAAATAATGGAGAGACTTGACCGACAAATAGACAATTCAAACTTCCATTGTTGGTGTGAAACATCCTTACCTAAAAGATGCTTTGACGAATGAAAACCTAGACAGATTGTACAATCTATATGAAAAAGTCAACATGTACCCAAAAATCGAAGAAATGGGGCAAGCGAACACACCTCACCCATACATGACTTAGTCCATGACAGGTTCAACTATCCTAAGTGAGATTAGCCAAGAAATAGAGGTTTACTGTAACGCCCTGAATAATTTATTTTTGATTCTATAAATATCTGACACAATTGTGTATCTACTTTAGTGGTTAAGTATTCTGAGTGTATGTTTGAGGTCTTAGGTTCAAGTCTCTGCCTTGCCAAATTTTGTTATTTTTATTTTTCTAGTCTAAGCCTTACCTTTGTAGAGTGGGTTTATATAAAATTATCTGTGAATCCTTATTAGAATGACTATACTGGTTCGAGTGGTAAGGGAGTTGGTGTGTTGAAGGTCCTGTGTTCGAATCCCTGCACTAGCAAGGGCTTTAATTTTTACTTCTGACATTGGTTAGAGGTTGGAAGTAACCGGGATTCTGAAGTGGATGTGAGTTAGTGGGATAATAGGAGATAATTAAGGGATTTTTGGGATATCATTCATAATTTAATTTAATTTAATTTTTTAATTCTTTTTTGAATATTTTTCTTTTTCTTCCCAAAAGTTCATCTGACGTTTCTTCAAGCTTTCTCTTTTATTTCTGACTTTTTCCTTTTCGGCAAATCCTTGTTTCATCATTATTCTTCAATTTCGTTTGCGAATCTATCATTCTATCGTGTCATTAGTTTTATCAGTTTTTCTGATCGGTTGGTAAGTATGCTTGACATACAATTAAATTTTGGTTAGGATTTTAGTAATGGAAATCTGTAGTGATTGAGTGGTGGTAATTTGTGTTTAGGAGCATATTGTGGAGTAGGGAGTTGCACTCCAACGTTTTAATATGCGTAAGGAGTTGTTTGTTGACAGTGGTAAGTCAGTTCCATGTTGATTTTTATGTCAAATTCAATAATTAATCCGCTAAATTGTTGTTGGTAATCTGTTTTTAAGTTTTGGAAGGGTGGAGATTGTTTTTGCATTGAAATGATACTAGTGTGTACCCAAAATGCAAAAAATGAGGCTTCGACAAAAGTTGAAAAACTGTTATGTTGACGCCATACGGGCGTGTGGTTACCCGTGTGGTTGGTTGTGTATGAGACATGGCCGTGTGATTAACGAAGGCATGGCCGTGTGTGAGACACGGTCGTGTGATCGATGAATGCATGGCCGTGTGCAGGGCACGATCGTTTGGTGGCAGGAGTTTAGCCACGTGGGCCACACGAGCTAGGCTAAGTTGGGCGTATAGGCCTACACGGGCATTCCGCACGGGCGTGTGGGCGCATAATTCTGAAATTTTCCCTAGGGTCGCACAAGTCGTTTCGATCGACTGTGGGTCTACTGTAGGGTCGTTAAGGGCTAACCAAACCGTAAAACTGTGGATCTAATAGTCTAATATTCTGTTCTAAGTATGATAATGCTATGCATGTTTGATTTTTTTTTATCTGTATATAAGCATTTTGAGCATGTTTAATCTGCTATTTTATATCTATTTTGGGATGTGATTTGTATATGTGGAGGACGTGTTCTGTATGGCGATCATCGCCTCTATTCTGGCAGCTTGGCTGCACATTATTTGATATGTGTTGTAGTGGCACGATATGGTGTGTAGGGTTGGGTGGGTGCTTTTAACCCCACATGGTGTAAATGAACAAAGATGATGTATAAATGATGGGGGTAGGTTTCTGATTACCTGATCTGTATATCTAACTCTGTTATCTGTATCTGGAATAGGCATGAGCCCGAATCTGTATCTGATTGTATATGAGTTTTCTGCATGTTTGCATGTCTATTTCTGTTGAGTTACACATTGAGTTTACGTAAACTCACATCTATTTGTCTATTATGTTTAGGTAATCCTCAAACTTAGGCAGATCGGTGCGGTGGAGAATCAGCGGTGACCACTCGACCATAAACAGTTTAAATTTTGAAATTTATGGCTTTATTTATGATTTTGGTTTTCATTTGAGAGTTTGTAATTTTTGGGACTCTCTGGACTTTATGATTTTTAACGATTGACTTTTGGTTTGTTGATAAACTGCATGCTTTGATAGAATATTTTATGAAATCAACGGTTATTACGCAAAAAGAGGTTTTTCCAAAAATATGAATCAAATTTCTAAAATGAAACGAGTTTGTTAAACTTTTGCTGTAAAGTAAGTTTTAGCAAATAAACCAATTAATTAACGTTTTTGAAAATGGTTACAAGTATATGAGTTAATAAATTGAGACGATTTTACATAGCAACTCTATTTACTAAACCCATTCTCTGTGACATCTCTGAATTTAACTATAACGTCTAGGCTGGGTTTGGGGTGTTACATTTAATAGTATCAGAGCCAAGTTACAAAACTTGGGCTGTGAATTTTGGGTTCCAAAATTATGTTTCAAAAGAGTTGGTTTTCAAAATTGAATAATTTGAAAAAGTATGTGGTACACAGAGTCTCCGGCGCCGATCTTGTAAGTATTTTTAAAACATAGATAGTATATTCTGAAAACACTATAGATAGTACTTTCTGAAACCGTACTGAAATAGTTAGAGATTGGAACTTCTAAAAACATCTCTGAACTTCTGATAATTTATGCATAAAATATCTGCTAATAAATACTGGAACTGATGCATAAAACTTTATAATGTAGATAAATTTGAATTATATAATGAGCGCTCATGGAACTCGCTGACATGGTATTCGTGACCATGGAACCGTAGGGGGGCTCGAGCTGACTGCATTTAGGACTCGTTATGGGCATTACAAGTTCCTAGTTATGCCTTTTGTTCTGACAAATGCTCCGACTGTATTTATGGATCTAATGAATCGAGTCTTTCAGCCATATCTGGATCAGTTCATCGTGGTCTTCATGGATGATATTCTGGTATACTCTAAGACTGAGGATGAGCATGATGAACATCTTAGGGTAGTGCTTCAGATTCTCCGCGAAAAATAGCTCTATACTAAGTTCAGCAAGTGTGAGTTCTGGTTGCGTGACGTAACTTTTTTGGGACATGTAGTTTCTGCTAAGGGGATCTGAGTCAATCGTAGAAAGATAGAGGCTGTGCTTGGTTGGAAACAGCTTAAGAACGTATCTGAAATCTGCAGTTTTCTGTGTTTGGAGGGATATTATAGGCAGTTTGTTGAGGGGTTCTCTCTGATTGCAGCTCCGTTGACTAAACTTCTACTTAAGAGAGTTCCTTTTGCCTGGACTGATGTGCAACAATAGAGCTTTGAGAAGCTCAAGTTTGTTCTGACTCAAGCTCCTGTTCTGATACAGCCTAAATCCAACAAAGATTTTATGATATACAGTGATGCATCGTACGTCAGATTGGGATGTGTGTTGATGCAAGATGGAAAAGTTATGGCTTATGCATCCCGTCAGCTTAAGACACATGAGGAAAATTATCCGACACATGATCTCGAGTTGGCTGCGGTGGTTTGTGCATTGAAAATTTAGAAACACTATCTGTATGATGAGAGTTGTAATATCTACACTGATCACAAGAGTCTCAAGTAACTCCTTACCTAGAAAGAGTTGAATCTTAGAAAATGTCGATGGATTGAGCTACTCAAAGATTATGACTGCACGATCGAGTAGTATCCTGGTAAGGCCAATGTGGTGGCCGATACTCTAAGTCGAAGAGTGATGACTAATTTGAGAGGGATGTTCGTTCGACTTAGTCTATTTGATGATGGGAGTCTGTTAGCCGAGTTGCAAGTTAAGCCGACTTGGATTGATCAGATTCGAGATAAGTAGTTAGGGGATGAGTCTTTGGGTTTGTGATTTTGTCAGATTGAGAGTGGTAGTACTTCTGACTTTGGGCTAAATAGCGATGGAGTTCTATGTTTCTGAGGTTGGATCTGTGTGCCAAATGATTCTGATTTGAGACAATCGACTTTGAGAGAGGCGCATAGTAGCCCTTATGCTATTCATCCTGGTGGTGATAAGATATATCAAGATTTTCGTAAACTGTACTAGTGGCTGGGTTTAAAGCATGAGGTTACAAATTTTGTGGCTTGATGTATGATGTGCTAGCAAGTTAAGGCTGAGCATCAGTTGCCTTCGAATTTGCTACAACCCGTTAAGATTCCCTTATAGAAATGGGAACGAATAACGATAGACTTCGTCATTAGGTTGCCCTTGAAACCCACTAAGAAGGATACCATTTGGGTTATCGTGGATCGATTGACCAAGTTCACCTATTTTATTCTGGTTCAAACAGACTATTCTCTGTAGAAGTTAGCGAAGCTGTATATTTTTGAAATTGTAAGACTGCATGGGGTTCTTGTTTCGATTATTTCTGATAGAGATCCTCGCTTCACTTCTCATTTTTGAAAGAAATTACACGAGGCTTTAGGTTCGAGATTGGAATTCAGTACTGCGTTCTATCCTTAGACTTATGGTCAATCTAAGAGGGTGATTCAGATACTAAAAGATATGTTTCAAAGTTGTGTAATTGATTTCCAAGGTAGTTGAGATGATTATCTGTCGTTAGCTAAGTTCGCCTACAATAACAGTTTCCAGGCTAGCATCCAGATGGAACCTTACAGGGCTTTGTATGGTCGTAAGTGTCGCACTCCACTATATTGGACTGAGTTGGATGAGTGTCGGGTTTTGAGTTCTGAGTTAGTTTCTGAGACTGAGGATAACGTTAGACTAATTTGAGACAGTCTGAAGGCAGCTTCTGATAGACAGAAATCTTAGGCAGATCTGAAGAGGCGTGATATTGTGTACTCTGTGGGGACTTCATCTTTCTTAAGGTTTCTCCGTGGAAGAAATTTTTGAGGTTTGGTCATAAGGGCAAGTTAAACCCTAGATTCATTAGACCGTATCAAATTCTGAAGCATGTGGGACCGGTCGCTTATCAGTTAGAGCTACCTCCAAAGTTTGACCGTATCCACAATGTCTTTCATGTCTCGATGTTGAGGCGATACTGGTCTGATCCATCTCACGTTGTCTCTGTTGAAGAGATCGAGGTTAGACTGGATTTCACTTTTGAGGATGAGCCGGTTCAAATTTTGGATCGAGATGTTAAGGTTCAGAAGAAGAAATCCATACCGTTAGTGAAGGTTTTGTGGTGGAATCATGGCACCGAGGAAGCCACGTGGGAACCTGAGGACTCAATGCGTCAATAGTATCCTCATCTATTCTGATCAGGTAATTTTGAAGTCGAAATTTCTTGTAAGGGGTAGAGTTGTAATGCCCTGAATAATTTATTTCTGATTCTATAAATATTTGACACAATTGTGTATCTGCTTTAATATTCTGGATGTATGTGAGAGATTTTAGGTTCAAGTCTCTGCTTTGCCAAATTTTCTTATTTTTTTTTCTAGTCTAAGCCTTACCCTTATGTAGTGGGTTTATATAAAATTATCTGTGAATCCTTATCAGAATGAGCCTGCTAGTTGGAGTGATAAGGGAGTTGGTGTGTTGGAGGTCCTGTGTTCGAATCCCTGCACTAACTAAGGCTTTAATTTTTGCTTTTGGCATCGGTTAGAGGTTGGAAGTAACTGGGATTCTAAGGTGGTTGTGAGTTAGTGGGATAATGGAAGATAATTAAGGGATTTGTGGGATATCTTTCATAATTTATTTTATTTTATTTTTTAATTCTTTTTTGAATATTTTTCTCTTTCTTCCCAAAAGTTCATTGATGTTTCTTCATGCTTTCTCTATTATTTCTGACATCTTTTCCTTTTTGACAAATCCTTGTTTCGTTCTTATTCTTTAATTCCATTTGTGAATCTATCATTCTATCGTGTCATTGGTTTTGTCAGGTTCTCTGATCGGTTGGTAAGTATGCTTGACATACCTTTAACTTTTGGTTGGGATTTAGTAATGGCAATCTGTAGTGATTGAGTGGTGGTAATTTGTGTTTAGGAGTAGATTGTGGAGTAGGCAGTTGCACTCCAACGGTTTAATGTGCGTAAGGAGTTATTTGTCAACGGTGGTAAGTCGGTTCGATATTGATTTTTATGTCGAATTTAGTAATCAATCGGCTAAATTGTTATTGGTAATCTGTTTTTAGGTTTTGGAAGGCTCGGGATTGTTTTTCATTGAAACGATACCAGTGTAAACCCAAAATGCAAAAACGAGGCTTTGACAAAAGTCGAAAAACTATTATGTCGACGCCACACGGGCGTGTGGTCACCCGTGTGGTTGGTCGTGTACGAGACACGACCGTGTGATCGACGAAGGCATGGCCGTGCATAGGACACCGTCGTGTGGTGGCCAGATTGTGGCCGTGTGGGCTACACAGGCTAGACCAAGTTGGGCGTGTGGGCCACACAAACATGTGGGCCCATAATTTTGAAATTTTCCCTAAGGTCGTACGGGTCATTTCGATCGACTGTGGGCATACCGTAGGGTCGTTAAGGGCTAACCAAACCCTAAGACTGTGGATCTAATAATCTTATATTCCATTCTGAATATGATACTGCTATACATGTCTGATTATTTCGATATCTGTATATAAGCATGTTGAGCATGTTTAATCTGTTATTTCTGTATCTGTTTTGGGGTGGGATTTGTATATATGGAGGAAGTGTTTTGTATGGTGATTATCCCCTATATTCTGGCAGCTTGGCTGCACATTATTTGATATGTGTCATAATGGCACGATATGGTTTGTAGGTTTGGGTGGGTGTTTTTAACCCCACATAGTGTGATGGGATGGACGGAGATGGTGTGTAAAGGATAGGGGTAGGTTTCTGATTATCTGATTTGTATATCTGACTCTGTTATCTGTATCTGAAATAAGCATGAGCCCAAATCTGTATCTGATTGTATATGAGTTTTCTGCATGCTTGTATGTCTATTTCTGTTAGATTACACACTGAGTTTACGTAACTCAAAACTATTTGTCTGTTCTGTTCAGGTAATCCTCAAACTTAAGCAGATCGATGCGGCTGAGACTCAGCAGTGACCATTCGACTGTAAACAGTTTAAACTTGGCAATTTATGGCTTTATTTATGATTTTGGTTTTCATTTGAGAGTTTGTAATTTCTGGAACTCTCTGGACTTTATGAATTTAACGGTTGATTTTTTGTTTGTTGATAAACTGCATGCTTTGATAAAATATTTTATGAAATTAACGGTTATTACGCAAAAATTTTTTTTTCCAAAAATACGAATAGGATTTTTTAAATGAAACAAGTTTGTTAAACTTATGTTGTAAAGTAAGTTTTGACAAATAAATCAATTAATTAACGTTTTCGAAAATGGTTACAAGTATATAAACTGAGATGATTTTACGTAACGACTCTATTTACTAAACTCACTCTCTGTGACATCTCCGGATTCGGCCATTACGTTTAGGCTGAGTATGGGATGTTACATTTACTAGCATGAGTTGTATACTTAGGGGTCGCACCATTTAAGTCCTTTCTATCTGTGAAGGATCGTAAGTCACACCAACACATTTAGGAAACTTAAAATATATGCATTAAAAATAATAATAATAATAGTATATCAATATTTGAATTATTATCCTAAAACTAAATAAAATTTTAAAATATAAAGTATGATTATCTTAAATTATACTTTCATTGTAATTTAAATTATCTAAATCCGGACATAAATAATATCTTACTATAAAATATTTTAAGTATTTTTATTAAATGAAATAAAACAATTGATCATAATTTTTTTAATAATAAGCACTTACATTATTAAATAAAAAAATATAATAAATTAAATAGTAACAACTAAACATTTACACATATGATATAACTGATTTAATGAAGGGATCACATAGAACACAGGAACAATAAATGTAACACCCCTATACCTGGTCCAATCGTACGAACCTGGTATAAGACTATTACAATTGGTGCAAAAACTGTTATGGCTAGATACTATTTAATTTAAAACATTTATACATATTATTATCAACTTAGACCAACCATATTTGCAAACATATTTATAATTTCACTAATTCATTTCATATAAACCAAAATACTTCAAGTAACCCAAATAGATAAAATTTCAAGAGTTTACATTTTAGTCCCTAATATATGGAAACACATTTAATCTACCTATGTACATGCCATTTTAATTCAAAATATGGTACCTACTTTTGAAGCTCTTGAGGATGTCATGAGATGAGAGATCTCCTAACCCGACTTTACCTCTTTGAATCTAATTGTACCTACGCGTTAAAATAAACGCGTTAAGCCGGTGAAGGCTTAGTAAGCACTACAAGAATAAATATGAAAATAAATCATAACAAAATATTTTATTACTTATTCAATTAACACATATTTACACACATATAAGTTTCTTCAACTATGCCTTATTTTTAAATAAAAATTTAACTTATCTTCTTGTAAGTTATCAAACTTACCTTAACACATTGGTGTTTCACTTTTGTTCACATCTCATATTCTTAGCCCAAAGTAGACTTTATAGAACACACTGGATATACAGAACAAATACAGAGGTGTATTATTATGCACTAATGAACAGAGAGCACTAAATTGCTATACAGATAGCACAGATGTGCTAATTAGAGAGCACTAACGTGCTAATAATCAGAGAGCACTTACGTGCTAATAATCAGAGAGCGCGCTAAGGTTCCTTAATGGTATGCCACTAATATCCTAATAGTTCTAAATTCCATCTACTTGGGCATTAAAACTGAATTTCATACATTTAAATACTTTACAAAAATATTTCGAAAAAGATTTCTCATTTCTCCATCATTACAATTTAGTGCACATTTCACAATTCACAAATATCACATCTTTTTCACATATATACTTTTGTCACAACATTATTACTTAATGTTCAAACAATATACCATCTTATATTCTCCATCTATAATTTTTTTGTATAATCTATTATTTTATTTTATTATTATTTTTATTTACAAATTTAAATATATATACTTTACATTTTATTTCTAAACAATTCTATACTACAATATAAGCATTTAAATAAAAATAATTTTAAAAAAATCTTGTACTACTTACAACAAAAAGGTTGAGATGATGTATTTTATTCTTCCTTCACTCATTAGCCTTCTACTTTCCTTTTTCTTCAATTAGGCCATTTCCTTTTTCAACCGAGATCTCCGGCTCAATGTTAGCACTTAAGTTTTGACCTTAAAACCTAATTTTTCTTGTCTTTTTCTTTCTCTTTTTCTTTCTCCCTTGTTTTTCTCTGTTTCGTTCTAATACTCTTTCTTTTTCTATCTTTATTTCTTTTACTTTCTTTTTATTTACTTTTTGTTTATAATATTAATATTATATTATATTAACATAATAATGTACATGTATAATAAATACATATATACATTTTTAAGACATATATGTATTTATTTATTCATTATTTAAGAAACTTGATTATTCCAATTTGGGTAAATGCCATCTATACTATTATTTAAAACTTTGACTGAGTTGGTGTCACCGTCAACCGAGTCTCAACTCAGTTGTAGAATGACCAAAAGTCTAATTTTTTTTATAAAGCAACAAATATAAATTTGAGAGTATTTTTATTTTTTAAAATATGATTTAGAAAAATACATGCACATAATGTGATTTGAACCAAGGCTTCATATTCCTCCTTTCCTTGATTCTTATATAATTTTTTGTATAATTTAATTACATTTTTCACCCACATTGGGGTTTGGTGTATATATATATATATATATATATATATATATATATATATATATATATATATATATGATACCGAGTGAGTATTACAAGTTAATTGAACATTGATTAAATTGGAAAAAAAACAAAAGAAAAATTAAAATTATTTCAAAACAAAAAAATAATTATTAGAGTATTTATGTATTTTAATAATTTTACATTTTTAAATTTAATAGTTTAAATAATAACTTTAAAAGAAATTTAAAAATGATTGAGTGATTTAGTTGAAAGTTATAAAAATTTGAGAATGGGTTGAATCCTAGATGTTAATTTTATATAACCTTTATATGCTTTATTTACCCACATCATGGATGTCATATAATGAGGCTAATTATATTTAGGTCTTTTAATTTAAAAATTGTATTACATACATATGCCTAAATATATATACATGATATGAATAACGAAAATTGAGAATTGAAAGGTAGGTAATTTGATGAGAGATGAAGGATATTTGTCTAATAAAAATATATATTGATATGGTGTTGATTGATTAGGTTGAATCAAATTAAGCCATCTTTTATTATTTAAAAATATTTTATTTAAATTTGGTTATAAAATATAAAAATATTAATATAATATTACTTTATATTATTTATTGGTAAGAAATTTGAGAAATTTCGATCCCATTTTTCCCACTTGATTCACCAATTTAGCACTCAAAGAATCCACAAGATCCATTAACCAAATCCTGGAAACCTTTTATTTTGAGTCTAATTAGAAAGTTAGCCTTGAGAAATTTAATATATTTTTCTCTCCTTCCACCCCAAAGGAACTTTGGATCTTGGAAAATATTTTGGCTTCCCGATTCATCATAAAAGAGCTTCTAAAGATGATTATGCTTTAATCATTGACAAAATTAGATTCAAACTCGGTAGGTCGAAGGCCTCTATGCTTTCGTCTGCCGGAAGACTCTGCTATGCCTTCCTATTGTATGCAGTGTAGACGTTTATCATATGCTATTTGTAACTCTATTAATCTTATTTTCTAATAAGTAAATAAAAATCACTCCAAATTGCACCACTCGATCCAAAATAGATGTGGGACTTGGTATTTCACAAATGAAAATTCATAACCAAGCTTAGCTCACCAAATTATGTTGGAAGCTCATTAACCAAAAAGATGAACTTTGAGCTAAGTGCCTTGGCATTCCACCACTTGGAGAGCTTTTAGGAGCTTGATCATGAATCCATCAAATATTAATATTTAGCTCTTATTCTTGGGCCTCCAGATCCTGGAGAAAACTTCATTTCTATTAAGGAATGCTACCAAATGCATTTCAAATCTTCATTCATTTTTCCGGTTTGTATTTTCAATCTTCTAACTCTTGTTCCTTTCTCTTTATATAAGGATGCTTTTTTTTTTTCATTTTTATCAATATTTTATTTTAATTAAATTAAGTTAATAAATAATTTTAAATTTTATTAAGATAATTTTAAGGATAGTATACCTTAATTTATTTTCTCAACTTCTATTTATTAATAATTTAAATTAAATATATGTTTTATTTTTATAATTTAAAAAGATATTGGTTTTCATTTATTTATTTTAAATTTATTGTTTATTAAGATTTTGTTTTAAATTTTAATTATTTTTGGAAAAACTCATTTATATAATTTTAATTACCATTAAATAGTGTAAAATTTTAAAATTATAAATTTAACACCCCAATCTAGCCTAAACGTTATTACAGATTTTGAGGAATTATATCAACTTGTTTAAAAACTTTTGCTTCAATCAAACTCAAAGTGCATTTCAAAAACACAAAATTTGACAAAATCTCACACAATTGTTTAGCAATAGTTAAGTTTAGAATCACTTATTTCAGACCTAGAATTTGAATTCAAAACCATGAAAGTAATAATTTTGGCAAATCTTTTCCAGCTTTAAGGCAAACATACGTTAAAACTATTTGTTTGTTTTTAGAAAAACACTTAAGAGGTTACTTAAATTTGCAGTGAAAAATTTCAGGATTTTAATTTTGAAAACTGAATTTTAAATTGTTAACCTGTGTGGTTTTGCAATTTTATGTTAAAATACTTAAACAAACAAAACAAAAACCAAAAAACAAAGTCTAAAAAATTTACAATCGTAAACTATCTTATTTTATTCACCGAAAAACAATCTAAGCTCTCGCACGCCATTAAACTCACAGTTTACCTGAAAAGTCAGAAATGAAACAAAAGGGTGAGCTATAAAACTCAGTGTATAACTAAAACTCAAACTGAGATCACACACAATACAATATACAAATCAAAGACTCATAAAAAGTTTTATAACGATCAATTAAACAGAACTGCAAATGCATGATTATGTCAATGCAATATATTTCAGAAAATCATAATGCGGATTTTTTAAAAGCTTCCTACCCAACTCCGCTACACACCAAAATAGAGTTCTCCAAAACTCATCCAACCAATCACACCAGGAAAATAATTATAGTCAATGCCATCAGAGATTACAGTTAAAACTGTCAAGTTTGATATATATGCTCAAGCAACTATATTGCAACCTAGCTGCCAGAACAAATATATGTGGTCAACCCACCATAATTTCAAACAAACTGCCAGAAAGAAATGTGGATAAACCACTAGAATCTACAGATCATTAATCTGTCAAAATCTTCCTTCTTTCAACATCATCCCAAACCTTATGTAACGTGTCATGGCATGTATATACATAATTAGAATGATAAGCATGTAGGACATGTTGACGTACAATAACATAAAATATAAAGCATAGACCCTACAAATCCTACATGTATAAATCACACACCTTAAACACATCCTATACAAAAGCATATTCACATATACCTTATTTTAAAGTCTTATTTAAGCGCTATGGACCCTATGAATAGGCTAATTATGGTTCACTGATCAAATTGGGCCTAAATGGAAATTTTCAAAAAATGAGCCTACACATTCGTGTGACCCACACAGCCCAATTGACCTTAACCATGTAAACCACACAGTCTGGCATATGACCTGCCACACAATCGTGTGGCATCGACAGTTTACTTTTTGGCTTCGTGTCGTTCGCTATTTTTCAAGTTTTTTGTTACAAAGTTGACCATTATTCAATGCCAACACCATAACAGCAATTTCAGTACCTAAAATGACACCCCAAATAACAGATTAGAAACATAAATAAGAATTGATTAAAAAGAATCGACCCTTGCTTCCTAGAAAATAAGCCAAAACAATAAGGCATTAGCCCCCAAACAGCAAAAACATCCCCATAGTCATTTAATCACTTACCCTTAAAGAATCCACAATTACTAACAAGAACTAGATTATTGGAGGAACGATCATCTTAAAAGTTTCATCTAAAACAAATTGTACAACAACTCATTATAAACTCCAAACCAATTCAAACGAAAGACCAACGTTCTCAAGAAATGAGTACAAACACCGAGATTAAAGGAAGAAAGGACGATTAGCAACTTAACTTTCCCCTTACCACAATTGGCTAAATAATGAAATCTGTAAAGAGCAAAGAAGTACAGAAATCAGCAAGAAGATGGTGAGGAATGAAGGTTTGAAGGAAAAATTCCAAGAAGAAAGATGAAAGCAAGAGAGAGAGAGAAGAAAGAATTAAGAGAAGAAGAAATTGTTTTTGTATATTTCCATAACTGCCTTTCCTCCCACGGATTGCCCAATAAAAAGAGAAATAACAGCACCAATAATAGCATCCTAGTAAGATCCAAACGCACCGTATTACTAACTATCTAAAACGCTCTATTTAAGTACTAGTATACCCCCCTTACACACACCATTTTCATTAATCCATACCCCCAAAACACACTATTTCATTACGATAACTAAATTTAACAGAATTACAATTAGCAAACCGTTTTTTGACTATTGAGAAAAATTATCCCATATCAAGTACTCCCCTCTCGAACACGGTCCTTGTCCTCAAGGATTGAATAGTGGATACTACTTTTGAAACTCAAAAAACCTCTCCCACATCGAGTCTTCTAGGAAAGTATTTGCCCATTCAACTAACACCTTTGTGTCTGCTTGATTACCTCATTTAACCATTTTTCTGTCAACAATTCAAACTGGTGTTTTGTTAATGGCTCAATCCGAGTCGATAGGAAAAAGTGTAGCAGAACTGAGAAGTGAGACAATATGCTTTTAAGTTGTGAAACATGGAAAGTGGGATGTATACGAACATTAGTTGGTAAGGTGAGAGTATAAGCAACTTGAACTCTTTTGGCTGCCACAGGGTAGGGCCAAAATAATGAGGAGCAAGCTTCTGGTTACCTTGTTTCCTAATGGAATGTTGCCTGTATAGTTGAAGCTTAAGGTAGACCAAGTCCCCCACTTGAACTTCCATCTCCGATCTCTTTTTATCAGTCATGTGTTTCATTCTATCTTGAGCCCTTTTGAGATAAAACTCCAGCATATGTCGAGCTGCTTCTCTCTACTGGAGGTTCATGTCTACTACAGCAATTGGGAGGCCCCTGCCAAATAAGGTAAATGGTGTAGAGGTTATTGACCATATAGAGCCTCATAAGGAGTAGTTCGTATGGTTGAGTGATAAGTGGTATTATAGCACCACTCAACCAAGGGAAGCCATAGTGCCCAATCAAAAGGTCTCTCCCCAGCCATGCATATCAAATACCCTTTTAAGCATCGATTGAGCATTTTAGTCTGACCATCAGTTTGGGGGTGGTAAGTAGTGGATAAGTGAAGCTTAACCCCCAAATGTTTAAATAGATCTTTGCCAAAATGAACTGATAAACATCTTGTCTCAATTAGAGATGATGCATTCTGGAACTCCATGTAATTTATAGATGTGCTCTAAATACTGCTAAGCCACGATGAGTGCAGTAAGGATAAGGCCAAGAAATGGCCATATTTAATAAGCCTATCAACTACCACAAGAACAGTATCCTTCACTTTCGATGATGGCAAACCTTCCACAAAATTTAAGCTTACAGCTGCCCAATCACGATCAGGCACTGGCAAGGGTTGAAGTAGACTTGGGTATGCTGAATTGTCATATTTACATCTTTGACAAGTAACACATTCTTTGACCCATCTCTTCACATCTTTGGAAAGACATTTCCAATAGACAAGCCCTGAGATCCTATGTCTGGTTGCTTGCACTCCTGAATGTCCACCAATAGCCCCACTGTGAAACAAGTCAAAAAGTTTCTTCCTCAATTTTGGATCCTGACCAACTACTACATTTCCTTTCCTTCTTAACACTCTGCCATGCCATGAGTATTTCGAATACAGATGAGGGTCCTTTTGTAAATCTAAGCAAATCTGCTGCAAAATAGGATTAGTGCCACAAGAATTCAATATTTGTTCACATACGTCAGACCAGGAAATATTTCCCTTGCATTGGAACAGTTGCCCTTCTTATACATAATCCATTTGAGACAATGCATCAGCTACTATATTTTGGCTTCCTTTTCTATAAATGATAGAATAATCATACCCAAGCATCTTTCCAACGCATTTCTGTTGATAAGGTGTAAAAGCTTGTCTGTTAGAAAGGAACCGCAGGCTCTAGTGGTCAGCTTTGATGCTGAAATGTCTGCTTACTAAATATGGATGTCGTTTTTTAACAACCAGTAATACTATGAGCATTTCCTTGTCATACATGGACAAGGACTGATGTTTGACTCCCAACCCTTTGCTGAAGAAAGCAACAGTTCTCTTTTTTTGTTACAAGACTGCCCCTATACCGTGACTACAAGCATCAGTCTCTACACAAAACTAATATCTGAAATTAGGAAGAACCAACACAAGTGCTTGAGTCATTGCTGCCTTGAGTTGATTAAAGGCTGTCTGTTCTTTGTCAAACGAACTCCAAGGTGTCTCTTTTTTTAACAATGCTGTTAAGGTCTTGACAATTGTTCCATAGTGTCGAATGAACCTTCTGTAAAGAACCGAGAGCTTTAGAAAACCTTGCAACTCTTTATCAAAACAGGGGTAAGCCAATGAAAAACCCCATCAACTTTCGAGGGGTCCATTGAAACAGATCATTGAGATATAATATGCCCCAGATATTCCACTTCTGTAGTGCCAAAACTACATTTTCCCTTGTTGGCATACAATTGGTGATATCTTAGAATATTTAAGACCTCACATAGATGAGTCAAATGTTTTTACCAGCTAGCAGAATACACTAGGATGTATCAAAAAAATAACATTGTCTTCCTTAGCAGTTGTTTGAAGACACTGTTCTTTAATGATTGAAAACTAGAGGGTGCATTGGTCACGCCAAATGGTATGACCAGGAATTCACAGTGTCCCTCATGAATCCTAAAGGTTGTTTTATGTATGTCACCCTCCCACATTCGAATCTGGTGGTACCGGGACCTGAAATCCAGTTTGGAGAAATAGGTCGCTTATCCCAACTCATCCAACAGTTCCTTGATCACAAGAATAGAGAATTTGTCCTTGATAGTTAGCTGGTTAAGCTGCCTATAATCCACACATAATCACCTGCTGCCATCTTTCTTTTTCACCATAACAATTGGTGATGCAAAGGGACTGTTATTTTCCCTTATAATCCCAGTATCAATAATTTCCTTGATAAGCTTTTCAATTTCATTCTTTTAAACAGCAGGGTACCTATATGGATGGACCTTGACCACTTAAGTCTCATCTTGAACGGGTATCTTGTGGTCCTGTAATCTGACAGGAGGAAGGCCTTTAGGATCCTCAAATTCATTTAAGAGCAATTCAACATCTTTGTGCACAGTCTGTGATGGTAAGGTCAGAGTGGTTTGGATAGAACTAGTCAACAACATGAGAGTGGGGCCCTGTCCCATCACACTGAAGTATTTAGAAATTTGAGCACCAGAAGAAACATGTAGACTCTCAGGAAGAATACCTTGGAGAGTACAGGACGTCCCTAAATACTCGAATTGCATTGTAAGAGAAGAGAAATTCCAGATAATTGACCCTAGTGAAAAGAGCCATTGGACACCAAGAACTAAATCACAACCTTTTACTGGAAGCACCATAAAATCAGTGGATATTTAACACCCTTGCGCATCCCATTTCACCAAACGACTGACCCCCTAAGTAGCTAATTGCACACAATTAGCAACCATCACTATAAGCTTACAAGAAGAATCCACAGGTAGATGTAGTTGCTTCACTAGCTTGCAGTCCACAAAATTGTGAGTACTGCCTGAATCTACCAAAATAATGGCCTCACATTAACCAATTCGAGCTGCTAGTCGCATTGTGTTGTGACCCTGAGAACCACTAAGGGCATGCAAAGACAGAACAGAAGTTACTAACTCAACTTCAACTTCAGTCACTTCTAACTTCTCAGGGCAATCTTGAAACTTATCAGAAGTAAGGCTCTTAAGTTTATTATCCAGCTCAACCGAGGCTTCAATCACCAATTGATAAATTTAAGACTTGGTACATTTATGCCCTAGTGTGTATTTGGAGGGATACCAAAAACATAGTCCCTTTTTTCTTCTGTCTTCCATCTCAATATATGAAAGAGCTTTAACTAGAGTTTTTGTATGAGAATTGTTGGAAGAATGAACTCCTGGTATAGTGTGTGAGTTGTATCCTTTAACTAGAGGCAATAAAGGCTTGGGGGAGCTAAAGTTCCCTCCTATACGAGTATTTTTCTTAGTAACAGGACCGACTATATCCTCCACTTCAATAGCACTAGTGAAGGCCTCTATCAAGGGGGTTAGCTTGAATAATCGTAAATACTGACCAATATAGGGTTTGAGATTATGCACAAAAATACTCGAGCCATAAATCTCAGGAAAACGTAGTTGATTCAAAAGGCTCACAAACTGGTCATAATATTGGTTGACCGTACCAGTTTAAGAGCCACCAACTCAGTCATAGGGTCTAAGTGCCTACGAGATACGAATCTCTCCTGCAAGGCTCGCGCATAAGCCTCCCAAGTCAATTGTTGAAAGCCACCATGTTGTTGAAAAAAGAAATGGTGCCACTCCAGGGCCTTTCCCTCTAAATACAACATCACGATTCGAACCTTAGTTGAATCTTCCACGTTTTTAGCTTTGAAAAACTACTTAAGCTTGGACCATACCCGAAAGTCTGTTCCATCAAATCGAGGCCAAGTAAGCTGGAACCCTTTTCCTAAAAGATCCCCTAAGCTTGCTAGAAAGTAAGTACCCGTGTGTCCGAGATCTATAACTGGTGACATAACTAGGTTATCCTTGGGTGGAAATCCTGGTGACAGTGTTCCCAAAAGTCCCTTACCCCTATCTGAAACCCCTCCATGAACAGTGGTTGAAGGTAGTCCAAAATACTGCTCAAAAAATGAATGCATCTCAGCTCTAATTTCCCATCGTATTTCCCCATTAAAATCCTCATGAACCTTGAAACGAGAGTCCAACTTCATTTCCAGTTTAGTATCGAGCTTGTTGTCAATCTGGGAAAGCTCGTGTTACAGAAGCCCCAATTCCTTTTGCAGTCATGTCATGACTCCGTCATTGGCCATGAGAATCATCTGGCTTTGATACGTTTGGTGAGAAATGAAGGTTTGAAGGAAAAATTCCAGGAAGAAGAAAGATGAAAGCAAGAGAGAGAGAGGTAGAAGAAAGAATTAAGAGAAGAAGAAATTGTTTCTGTATATTTCCATAACTACCTTTCCCCCCACGGATTGGCCAATAAAAAGAGAAATAAAGGCACCAATAATAACATCCTGGCAAGAGCCAAAGACACAGTATTACTAGCTATCTAAAACGTTCCATTTAAGTACTAGTATACCCCATTACACGCACCGTTTTCATTAATCCTTACCCCCAAAACACACTGTTTCATTATGATAACTAAATTTAACAGAATTACAATTAGCAGACCGTTATTTGACCGTTGAGCAAAATTATCCCATATTAGAAGATCGAATCAAGTGGTAACACTTTAGGAAATTGCAAATGTACAGAATACAATCAAAGATAAAAAGAGATCAATTGAACAAGAAAAATAACCAGAAAAGTCCACTGTCTCAAGAAGGAAAAAGAATAGGGAAGAAGAAAGAAAAACAATTTAGAACGTGTGAGAGAGGAGAAAATGAGACGGCAAAAAAGTAGAGTGAAGATAGGAGATAATTTTTTTGGGAGGTTATTTCACAATTTAAAACTAAACTAACATATCATATTCCTCCTATCTTATCCATTTCACCATGGTTTAAAACAAAAATAATTCTATTTGCTTACGCATTCAAACGCAAAATTAAAAGGCAAGCTGAAGTATTACCACTAAATTAAATTAACCCGGTTTTCAGGATATGACAATAAATAAATATGGAATTAGAGTTTTAGCTTTATAAAATGAAAATAATTTTTAATAGATAATTTTATTAATATAAATAAATATTTAATAAATTGTTTAATAATTTACTTTCTTACACTTTGTATATTTAAAATCAGACCTATTTCTTATATTTTGATTAAATAATAATTTTATTTCTATTGATTATATTTCTTTTCTTTTTTATTATTAAGTTATATATTAAATATTTTGTTATACTTAAATTAAGATTTGATAATATTCATAAAGCATTTCTGGTATATTAAATTTTATTAATAATATTATTAAATTATATGTATAAAAACAATATTAAATTATAAGAAAATATTTTTGTTTAAAATTATTTTAATAAATTAAAATTTTTGTATACATATTAAATAAATAAAACTAACCCATGAGTAACAAGTTAGTTCACTAATAAAATAAATTGTAAACAATTTTGAAACCTGAGAGATTTAATACTAGTTCCTATCAAATTCTAGAACTATTTTTCTTCCGAGTAATAGAACATTTGTTTTAGTACGGAGAAAGATTGTATAAAACAATAATGTCAGGTTATTTGTATTTATTTTTTAATAGTTTAATGTCATATTAATATTTTATCTTGAAAAAATTAAATCTAAATAAAAATATTAAAATTTAGAATAAAATAACTGATTTGACATTAAACTATTAGAAAGAAATAATATAAATCTTCCGTATAATTCTTTCTCAGCTTTGGTATAGCTCTTTTCTTTAAGAAAATGTATTTTAAAAATAAATACAATTATAAATGTTAAGACTTCCTTTCTTTTTTTTCATTCACGTGGTTGATTTTTTTAAAATGTTGAACTGTTTTTTCTTGATTTGAAATAATAGATGTAGATACATTGACTATTTTGATACAAACAACTATGCTCCCATCCCGTGTTTATGACTTTGCCGACCACCACACAGCCCAGGTTTCAAAAACTATGGTCCGGTTTGAGGGCACCTTCGACTTCACATTTTGGGAATTTTTTAATCTACATTTTGGGAATTAACTTTTCAAACCTTAACATTCGTGTTTAGGGCTTAACAGTGTCAATTTTTGTGTTCACAAAAAAATATCATGACACGTTTTGAGCTATGTTCCTCAGATTCCAGAATATTTAATATGGCTAAATTGATTTTTTTTTCAAATATTTGAATCGTATTTAAATATGTATTAATATTAACAAGAATAAGACTTAAAACCACATCAACTAGGTTTCCAGTACAGAGACACTAGTCAAATTTTAAAGTTTTACCAAGGAAAGCCTTGAGAACTACTTGGAACTAAAAAAAGGTTAAAATATTCATATAGTCCTTGTACTTTCAAAATTTAGGAACTTAGTCACTATACTTATATTTTCAAAATTTTACACTTTTTACTTTTCAAATTTCAAAATTCAAGTCCATCTATTAATCATTAAATTCAAGTTAATTACATCTTTTTTTTAATTACATGGCTACCAAATAAGTAGCTTTTTTTTTTTTAAAATGTTACAGCAAATTTAACAAAAAAAATTAACTGTGTTAACAGTTTGACCTAAGTTTTGAAATTTGAAAAGTGGAGACACTAAATTCCTAGAAATACAAGTACAGGGACTAAACCCTAGTTTTCATACAGTACAGGGACTATAGACACATTTTAACAAAAGAAAAAACAAGAAAAAAAATTGTAGAACAAATTTATTCAATTTTTTTACTAAATCTAATTGGGGTTTTCCAACAACCGAAGAAACAATGACAGTATAACAGATGTACAACATTAGATAAGCTTCTCACAATAATACCACCAAAAAAAAAAAAAAAAGACAATGGATAGTAAAAATGAATACAAGTTTTTACCTCTGATGCAGTTTCCGGTTTTCCCGGTTGCAGATCAAAGAAACACTTCGTATCAGCAATGTTTTGGCTTTCCAGCAGCCAGTTTTATATGTAGTCTCTTATATTCTAGTCGAATTCTTGTCTTTCTTAGATGACTTTGAATGTGAATGACCATCACCTGACATGTGCTTCTTTCTCCTAGGAGCACCAACGGCAGAAGAGTCGATCAAAGGGCCAGACCATGTCTGGATTGGTGCTTTATTTGAATATGAGAAACTTGTACTAAACGGAACATCGGGTGGATCATAACCAGGATCTATCGGATGTGCAGAACCCAAAGGATAACCAAGAGTTCCATCTTGGTGTGGAGGTGGAAATTTCTCACTCTTGCTTTTGGCATTTGCATGTGTTATTAACCGTCGTCTCTGTTTCAGCAAAAAAAGTTCCAGTACATCAGTAATCAGTCCATCTCACCGCAATCTCGAGTTGTAAAAATCGTAAAATCAAGGACCATGCAAGTGATTCGTGAATACTAGAACCAAGAAAAAAGCATAATATCTTTGTTGATTCTTGATGAAAAACCCTTACCAACTTAGATATCGGGTGTGTGTGGCAAAAGTGACACAAATCAGCAGAGATGTCATACAAATGATCAATATTTATCTCTGAAAAAAGTTAACCGACCATAATAATGAAAAAAAGACTGGAACTTGTCCACCGAACTAAAATGTTAGCTTATCTTGTCGTATTCAACGAAAAAAATATGAGGTTTAGAGGGAAAAGAATGCATCTATGACATACATCAAGGTTGGCTTGAAGCTCAGCATTTGCTTCTGGAGCAGGAATTGCCCGCGCAGCTCGATCACGTGGACGAGCTTTCTTCACTCCAGCATTAGCTCTTCCAGCAGCTCGCAATCTACAACCATGAAGCTCATCCCATGTAATTACGAAGAGAAAGGAGAGAAACTGCTACCATGTTCATGCTCTACTACCATAAACAAATCATTCGGATAAATGTCATTGTCAACATCTTAAGTTAGTTTTATCTTCTATTTTATTTTCCTGACATGATAATAGTCATGACTCATTACTTCATGAAAATATGCAGTGTAAAAAAATATTTCTGCGGAATGGAATTTAGAAACAAAAACAATATTCAAATTGACCAGACAGTTTATCAGAACTTAATGATATCAAATATCATGTACCTTCTAGCTTCTTCATCTCGTAGCTTAGCATCCATCTCCTTGCAAGGTGGGTATTTTGGAAGGCTGGAAGGATCACAAGCATAAGGCTTGGTCGTGAAGAACTGCAGAACACATGAACAGTCACGTTGGCATATGCAACCATAAATAATTCCAACCAATCACTGGTTATCCTAGAAAACGAAACTAAACTGACTAAAACTCAAGCACATTTGGGGGCGAGGGGTGGGGGAACGCACATCAATTACTAAATTCTTATACGGTATAATGAATCATAATGAATATTATAAATGCTGCTGTATAGGCTACAAGGTTTTAAATAAATAAGCCACCTAAAAACTCATAGAGTCAGATCCAAGGAGACATGTGAGAAACATAAAAGCTCACTTCACTATTTAATGCGGCTGTAGCTGTCAGGCGCTCAACAGGATCAATTGCAAGAAGAGTATCAATCAGAGGCAATGATGATGGTGGAAAATCCTTAAAAGTTTCAGCTATACATCGTTTATATGATTGTTGAGGCTTAAATATGGTTGCATGTGGCAACTTTGACTTTTTCCAATATTCATCTGAAGGAGAGCCGCATAGTTTGAATATCTTGTGTAATTGCTCCACCTAAATAAAATTATAGGCAAATGTTAAGCAGATACAATAGGTACCATGTGCCGAGCAATTATACTATAATCAGAAGCTAAACAGTAAGAAAAACTGAAAATACAGTAATACCATCATCTTTCCAGAACAGTAAATGTCTTACATCAAATATATAAGATCATTACTCTCATATGTCAAGTGTAAATGGAAAAAGCTCTAACGGCTTCCTAATGGCGTACAAATTTTAAAACCAAGTAAACTGAATCATACTAGTGTTGCTTTCCCAGGCTGTTTCATGATCACTGTGAAAGCCAGTGAACTTTCAAGAGATCTGTAATAACAAAACAACCATTAGGATGCTAATACTCATTGGTATGATGAATGTAGAGGATCAAATTATGAACTTGAATTGCCTGGACAACTCAAAAAGTATTCAAACAGAACTAGGAAACCGCAAAGTGAAATTGGATGTTGCGCAACATCCAAGTCCTATACCAATAGGTGTAATACAGACAACTCAAAAACGTCCATAGAGAAAGGAGGATCAAATATCATAGAGAATTAATAAATTGACAATGCAAATTTCAATGACCTTTTGATTATGATAGTCAAATGCTAACTGAGGACTGCAAAATCATTAAGTTTATCTCATATAACAGTAACTGCAGAACGGTTTATTTTGCAAACTATATAAGAAAAGCGAGTAATTTGGTGTTGTGAAAAGTACATTTTATTGCTACTACACCCAAATCTAGAGCAAATTCAATTTGCTAATTAGCTTATGCCTCTATAAACTAAAGCTACAAAATTTGCACCTTAATGTGCTTTCCATATAGTAAAATAATAGCACATAAAGAATACATGCTTAACAAACTTTAGATTCAAAAGGTTAAACTACCTCGGTGCGACCAGGCATGATGGGCCTTCCAGCTAATAACTCAGCTAGAATGCAGCCAGCACTCCAGAGATCCACACCAACACCATAATCGGTGGCACCAAGAAGGAGCTCTGGAGGTCGATACCAAAGTGTAACCACCCTACTAGTCATTGGCTGCTTGTGATTAGGATCGAAAAATGAGGCTAAACCAAAATCCGCTATCTTAAGAACACCACCATTGTCAATAAGAAGATTCGACCCCTTAATATCACGATGCAATACATGTCGGTTGTGACAATGTTCGAGCCCCGATAACAACTGATGCATATAACATTTTACCTGTCCATATCAGCAGAAATCAAATCCATAACTTAATTCAAAACCAGCATAAGCAATAAAAACGAAAAAGTATTTATTTTACCTGAGACTCGGTGAACTTTATAGCCGGACTAGCAGCGAGTCCGGCCAAATCGTGCTCCATATACTCAAATACAAGATACAAACTACATGACATTCTCGAAGTCACCAATCCTTCTAATTTTACCACATTAGGATGATCCAATCGACGTAAAATCTTAATCTCCCTAGCCATGAACTTAACACTTTCCGGCTCCAAATTATCGAAACGAACTTTCTTTAATGCAACAACCTTCCCAGTCAAAGTATCCCTAGCTTTGTACACATTACTGTATGTTCCTTGACCAATCTAAACAATCAAATTCACAAAGCTACGTAAGTAATTACATAGGAGCAAAATACTACTAATAAATACATAAATGAGGCTATGAGAAGAAGTTAAGGCACCTTATCAATCTTCTCAAAAGAATCAGCACGGCGAGGAGTCCAGCCGCTGATGGCTTCACCGGCGACGTTCGACAGCCAAGATGGCCAGCCGGCGGCGACTTGTTCGCCGTGGACGTGCCTGGGTGGGTTACTCAGCCGTGGATTTGGCCGTGAAGACTTCCTTTTCGCTCTTGCTTTAGCTGCAAAGGCGGCGGCAGCAGCTGCTTCTTCTTCCTCCGCCTTCTCCTCCTCCACCCTCTGGCTGTTACTTCCATCTCTAACAACCTCTTCACCCTTCTCCGACCTTTTGGAAACCCTACCAATTTCCTCTCTCTTCCTTTCTTCCCTCCCTACCGGTCTCCCTGAAACCTCTCTCCCAAACACACACCCCATAGTTCACTCATATCTCCTCTTCCTTCCCCTCACATTCCCACATTTTCTCACACTTTGTCTCCATCCGAACACAAAACCCTAAAAAAAGTTTTCTGAGAGATTAATTCAGAGAATGTAGTAATGAAATGTGTGTGACCCAACTTTCTTTATGACCCCCCAAAAAAAAAAAAAAGCAAAGCTTGCAATGATTTTTTTTAAAAAAAATTAAGACTTAAGTCCCACAAATTGTGGCACAGTCAACAAATTTCAGCTATAAAAAGCTGATAACAGTAAAATTCAACTACCCTTTTTTTTTCCTCTTTTTAGATTTGAAGAATTTCAAGAAATTTAAGATTTTTTTTAAATAAAGATTTTTTGGATCTGTTTCTACTTTCTGCTTTCCAGTGTTTATTTTTTTTAATTAATTGTTTATTTATTTTGCACTGGTCATTGTTTCTTTGACTCTCTTTCAGAAAGATTAAAATTTTGTTTTTTGGGGGATTTAATTAACTGCGGGAGATTCGGTGTTATGAGGAACTGTAACCAATTATAATTTGCCACGTTGAGAGGGAATGATTGTGATTTTATCATGAGGAGTCTGGTTGTGACGTGTAAGAACATGATTGGATAAGGTGGTGGTAGAGATGTAGTGGGTTCCACAAGACAGTGGTGTCTCTTTGATTTTGTTCCTCTTTCAGGTGGAGTACTTGGCCCCGTGCTTAACAGGGGAGCAACCGTGAGCCACTCAAAATCTGCCACTTGGATTATAAAGAAAAATTTTGTCTAGAAAAGAGTATATTCCCTTTTTTTAATTTAGTTTTTTCATTAAATGTGATCATGTAAATATGGCTTAAATACAAATTTAACCCTCAAATTATGTTGCTTTTTTGACAAAAGTAGTACTAAATTATTAATCTTGCCTCATTTTACCTCAAAACACTATATCTATTAATAAGAATGCAACATTTGACATATTCTTATTGGACGTCATACACGTTTTAAGTATAATGAAACGAAATTAATAGTCTATATATCACTTTTGATAAATAAATAAAAACTTTTGATACTTAATTGAGAAAATTAATATAATTTTGGGGTCAATTTCATAGTTAAACCTATAAATATTACATTAATGCAAAATTATAATTCTGTAGGATAATGAATATGTGCTTAAATTGGATTAATGGACCCACCTAATGAATTTAACAAACTTAAAAGAAAAATAATTTTGTTCAATTCTTAAAGAAAATTTTAAATAATAATAAAGAGTGTGAGTTATTATCATATCTATTTATGGATGAAGTTAAATTCAATTGCTTTCTATAATTTTATATAAAAGTTTACTTTTTCTTAATAAAAATAAAAGATTAAAATTGAAATTTATTTAAAATTAAATTAAATTAATTTTATTAATTACCTAATATTTTGGATCTGACCTAATTGAACTTATACTTAAAAACCTTAAATAAAACTCAATCTAAATTTAGTTGAATCTACCTTACCAAGCAAGTATATGATACTTCAACAAATATATCTATAACATTATTCTTAAATCATAGTATACTTTTTTTATATATCATATTAGACATTAATGTATGCAAATGAGAAAAATAATGTCCATCACATTATCCAAATTTATTTATTCATTTTTAAGACAATGATTTTCTAGTATTATTTTTTTGTTAAAATCTTAATATTATTAGAGCTATATTGAACCGATTGAATCAAAATTGATGGTCCAACTGATTGAACTGATGATATGTAATTGAAAATAATCATACATTTTTGAACAGATAAAAGATAAAAATTGAGCATTTAAAAATTAAAGTTTTTAATTATATTTCCGTTGACTTTTTATCTTTGTTTTGTTTGTGAATATATATTTTTAATTCTTCTTATTTCTAGCATTTGCTAATACTTTTTGAATTAATTTTAATTTTTAAAGTGATTGAATTGTTCAATTGAACCGCAAATTGAAAATTAAATTGGCTTCTTGTTTTATTCTATTCTTACGACATTAACCTTAAATTTATCTGTCCTAACAAATAATATTAACGTAAATGCATGCAAAATAAAAGTAATCAACCAATAGCTAAAAAATTTAATTTCATCAACAGAGATTGCAAAAAAAAAAAAAAAAGCACCAAGAAATCATGAAAAAATAGGTAAATTTCGTAAAGGAGAAGAGATGTGATGCATAATATTTGAAAGAGCAAAAGATTTATAGAAATCGTTCATAACTAAAGAAAGATGCAGCCAAAACCCAATCAATGTTTCCCAACAACATTATGTTGTCTCTATGATTTATTATAAAAGATTTATATTGTTTACAATTCGCTCATGCCATGTCTCGTATATATATTTGGCACATAATTAAAAAGAGTATTTTATTATTTCATCTATACTTAATTAATGCATCTTCTCCTTTTATTTCCTCATCCTCTAAAATTATATGGTGTATGTTTAATAATGTACGAAGTTAAAGAATGATTTTGGAGGAAGGTAAGATGAATTTGGATTTTTTTTTATTACAAGATAAACTTGAGTTAAGAGTGTCAAAGTTTTGTATTCTGAGACACTTTCCAACTCTTAAATCAACATGATAGAAAAAATAGAAAGTAAAATGTAAGAATAAAAGGCTGAGGTGAAGGAGAGACCCTTCATGTTATATAGTACATGTGTGTATTTGTACATAGCTCTAAGGCTGCTTGAATATTTATTATTGGTCCATCTAATTGGCCAGAGCTAGCTTTTGGCTTGACATACTTGTTTGCTTGATGTATTGTGTTGGACTTTTGATAGCCATTCGTTGTGCTTAACAATTGGCATTGTTGATATTCTTGGCATAATAATTGACTCGTTAAGACCAAAACAAGAAAAATATATTTCTTAATGTGCATATTAAGGATGTGGAGAGCGTAAGTTTATGCTCGATCAAGTTTTGTAACAAGATCTTTGCATATCTAAATACTGACTTGGTTGCATCTCTTAAAGGATGTTTGCTCATCTAGGTTCTGTGTTGGAGGCTTGGTGTTTGTTACTAAGAAGTACAGATTCATGCATTTTAGCACAAGGCCTCCATTTACTACTCAAAAGTAGGTTTGTGGCTTATGTAAAGCTTTAATGTGTTGTGTATAGAAAGTTTTAGGCCGCTAGGGTGCTTTAACGTGTTATTCAAAGCACGTTTTTAGCTATTATGGAACCTTAACATGTTGTTTAGGGCAGATTTTGTTGGAGTATACCCAAAGGCCAATCATGAGATGATTCTATTACTATACTTATTATTTACCTAGTTTATTAATAAAGACATTTTCATTATTATTTTTAGTTTCTATTTTCTATGTCTTAAAAAATTTGTTTAATAATAAAGTCCTAACAATAATATGATTATTTTTAAATGTCTTTAGTCAAGTATTGTTGTGGGTTTGGCAACAATAATACATTAAGACTAATGTTTAGTTGGTTGATGACCATCATGAGAATACTTATTGGATTATTATGTAATAGTCACAACATGTGGTCATGGATATGAGATATCAAGTCAATGTATGAGTACATGTTGAAGAACAGTGTGTTGGATGGATCCATCATGATAATACTTCTTGGAGTATTATGTAATAGTCACAACACTTCTCATAATAACAATGGAGTATATGATCCTTAGACTTGTCATCATTATAGTTCCAACATTGAGAGTTTTATACTTTGACACAGTTAAACATTTTTGTACCTAGTAATGCTATAAAGACTGTTGTTAAGTGTATCAAAATCTATGTAACGAGATATAAATTATCAAGATAGGATTTGTCCTTCTTACATAATGGGAGTGAATCTCGGCCCCCTTAATTGTTTGAGACTAGAAATGCATAGCCATGCTTAAATGAGTTGATATGATATATCAAACTCATATGCTTATCTTTGTCTACTCAAGATTCAAGAAATAAGAGATTGGACTACACAAGTTTGTCTATTCAATGACATATGTTCAATTTGGATGTCACAGGCAAAGGGACATACTAGACAATAATATTATCATAAAAAGGTTATATCGAACCACAATTTCTATAACTTGGGTAGCAATGATGCATTGCTAGATGTCACTCACTGTTTGTAATATTAGATGTGTTTTATTATTATTGTCAACGGTCTAAGATCTCACAAGGTTACACTCTATGGTTGAAACAATTAGAATATGAATAAATATGGAATTATATTTAACTTCTGACATAGGTTAAGTAATTTTAAAAATGTTCTTATAATTAATTTAATTTGATAAATTTAAATATTAGTCACAATATGAGTACATGCTTAGCATTGATGGTGCTAACAAAACCAACTTCGTAATATAAATTCATTAAGCAACAAAACATACTAAGATGTAACACAACATCAATCGAATAAATTTTATATAATCATAATAACATCTCTTACCATTATTTAGCAAGTCATCAAACGTCTAATTTTAATACAATGTTTAAACTACCCATTATCACACCCTAAATCTTGATGATTCGAATTGAAGGCATGTAGACATGAAGTTGTCTATTCTAACGCAGTATGGTAGCTAGTTCGCCAAATTTTAGCTTCTGGCGAAGTAATGTTTTGGCGAATTAAGTATCTGCCCAATGAAGTATATTAAGATTTAGTCTTTGACGTGTTCTCTAGTAAAAGAACGAATCCAATAAAAGAAAAGTAGACCTTGTGTAGGTTATCGTCAAAGGTATAATATGCCTAGTTGTTCAAGCACTGTGAAGAGCAAGTTGTGGTAACTAGATGTGTAACACCCCTATACCCAACCTGATTACCAGATCAAGTATAGAAGTGCTACATTGGTTTTCAGAAACTCTAATAATAATATCTTAATAAAAAAATATCATTATAATTTGTACATATTAGTTCGTTGTTCTATTATATTGATTATTGGTATTCGAGATAAGCTGAAATAAAAATTTTCAACCATTTTTTCATTTAGAACAATATACTAAAGTGAAAGAAAGGCCCTTGTAAAATAAAATAGAGAACGTGACTGTATGGATTTCAGTAACCATGTTTAAATTTGAAATTCAAGGGATAATTTGCCAAATTAATTCCTAAAGTTTACCTAGTTTAACCCTTGTTGACATATCAAATTTTAAGCCAATTTAATTCAAATATAAATCGTAATTAAGCATTCTAAAATCTAATTTTCTTATATCACTTAATTAACATTTAAACTATTTCATATGAATTAAGCAAACATCGAGTATCACATTTAAGTCCTATCACATTCAACCTTAATACACACACCTAGGTACATGCCATTTACTGAAACAACAGAAATTAATAATTTACCACTTTCTCGGATCTACTGATGTGATTAGATGAGGTGCCTTCAATCTTCAAAGATCCATTTTTCCTTTACTTTTAACCTACGTGTATAAACATGCGTTAAGCTATTGCTAGCTTAGTAAGTATAACTATTATTTAGATCATAATCTATATTATAAATTATAACTTATTTATTATCACTACATAGAATCATTTAAATGATCTGTTTGTATTCATCATACATAACCTACCAATCAATTCACTTATTTTTTACAATTAAGGCTACATTTATTATTTACTCATCAAACGCCACTAAACATATTGATTTAATTATCATCTATACAATACAAGAATCACATGATTTATTTTAAATTCTCATTTACTCCATTTAGCTAAATTTTTGATAATTTACTTTACTTATTTCAACCATATATTTTCTTTTTTTTTTTTTTTTTCAATTTCATAACTTTTCAACACATATAATCTATATAATTCAATAATCACTAAAATAGTTATGTACCTTTTTCAGAGGCCCAGAGACTTAATAGAATACATAGGATATACGGAACATAATAGGACACCACCAAAATGGATAAACAGATAACACAAATGTGCTAATCGGAGAGCACTAACATGCTAATAATTAGAGAGCAATAACGTGCTAATAATCAAAGAGCACTAACGTGTTAAAAATCAGAGTGCGCGCTAAGGTTCATTAATGGCATGCCACTAATATCTCAATAGTTCTTTTCTCGTCTACTTGGGCAAGTCATAATATATACACGTTACTTTTACACTTTTTACCATTTAATCCTTATAACAATACTTCGTATAATTATATCTTCCTTTTCATTAACACATGTAACTTGTCTCAATATTTAATAATCTTCCATAATTCTACTAATAATTCTTATTATACATTTCACCTATCACTTTTACTTATTTTACAATTTATATCTCATCATGACATTTCATGTAACAATATCTTTTCTTTTAATTTCAGATATAACATATTTCATTTCTCTATTTAACTTCCATATTCCACCATAATTTCTTATCGCATTCACATGTCATTTTCATTTTTTTTCTAATTTTTGTCCTTGAGGCATCAAATCCACAAATAGAATTTAAGTTCTTTTGATACATGTAACATGTTTCACCAATTAATATAGTTTCCATAATTCATCACTAATCTTTATTAATTCTTTCTTTTCATGTTATTTGATGTTTTTAACACACTAATCATTGTCTTTCATTTTTTTATCAAACATCTTTATATTATTTCACATATAATTATTTCAAATATTTCTCTTCACATTTACTTACATAAATATGTAGTTCCATCAACTCTTACATCCTCTATAATTTAGTATTTTTTATGCATTTTAAACATTTTCTCATATCTTTTTCAATTTCTTTATCACATATTACTTAACAAATACAATCAATTTATTATTTATTATATTTAATCATTACCAAGCCTTATCTTCACTTATTCAACTTATAAATTTGTAATTAAATACCATATTAAAATTATATTCATTCTAGCAATTAACTTCATAATCAAAACAAGTAGGAATCTAGTTGTACTTACGACTTTAAGCTTGAAATCAACTTTCTTCTCCTCCTTCATCCTTTGTCCACTTCCTTGGTTTATTTTTCTATTTGTTTATCAACTTCCTTCACTTTTTCTTCAATTATTCATATCAACACAATATTTTCACATTAAAAATCATGTTCACATATCATAGTTCATGTTTTCTAATCAAACCTAACATGTATTTCAAGAGAAGTTAATAGTTCTTACCTCAAACACTTATATTCAAGTCTAATCTTTGTTTTCTCTCTCCTCCAAAACTCCCATGAATGCTCTTCTCATGAAATTAATGTGACTATTATTTCTCTCCATTGATCTCACTCACAAATCATGAAGAAATTTAGGAAAAACTAGTTTAATTGGTTTGTATTTGGTGAGAGAGATTAAGTTAAAAGAAAAATAAAAGTTGAAATGATGGAAAAATATTGGCTGACATGAAGCACCATGACCATGGCTTTTATAGCTTCCTTTTTTTTATCCTTTTCTTTCTCCATTTTTCTAGTTTTTCATTAAAAATATCTCTTTTTATTTTATTTACCATTTTATCCTCACTATTCACACTTTTTACTATTTATCCTTAATTATTACCTTCCATAATTATCTTTTCAATTCATTTACCATTTTACCCCTTCACTTTTTTTTATAATACTACCCATATATCCTAGTTCCTTTAGGTATATTTTCACCTTTAGTCTCTCCTCTTTTTTCATCAATTTAATTTAATCCTTTAACACCCAATTTTCTCACATTGTCCTAATACTTTCCATTAATTTAATCATTTCCCCAAAAAATTTATATTAATATTTATACTTTTACAAATATCTTATGCCTATCTTTTATGTCTCATAACTTTTTAAATCTCCAATTTCTGACTTTTCTCAAAATTTCAACTAATTTATTATATATTTATCACTGTTTAAGACTCCAAAAATTTTTTTTGGGATGTTAAAAGATGTGGTTATAAACCAACTAAATTGATTGGTCAAATAGCATATGGAAAAGACTCTCATTTATTTTTCTTCCGGATTTTGTAGGCCATTAGGAAGGGCATAGTCTAAATTTTTTGGACACTTGTCAAATTCCACTACACGGTAGTAGATTATATATATGTGTAAGAAGGGTTCATGAAAGGTTTCTTTTTCTTTCAAGATGACCATTTAATTCTTTCTTTGCATTGAATATTAAATGTTATTTGTTGGTTACTCTTTATAAGTAAACTTGAAGTTAGAGATTCTTGGATCAGACAAAGGATACTCCATCTCTTGGTAAGTCTAGTAACTTTGTATATTAAGAGTATGAATGTTATAAGGTATATGGGTACTAAGTTACAAATAAGAAGCCTGCATGAGGATTTTTTGTAAAAGAAATGTTAGTAATTTGATTGTAAGTGGGTTTAATGGTGAATTCATGTTTTTTAAGCAGTTGTTGTTGCTAGTTCAAATTAGATGTCTGAGTTTGGAGTTGGTAGCTACAATATGTGAGCATCAGGTGAGTCCCTAATATCGATTACAAGCTTTTTTAGTAAAAAATTCTTTTGTGATCAATAATCTAGAATCGTTGAATGAGTTCATGAATGATTGCAGGAAAATATGTTTTCTTGATATAGTTCCTTGTGAGTCTAGATTATGATGAATTGTGTGTATAGGTGTATGTGATTCTGTGAAGCAACTATGTGTGTGTGTGACTAGAATGAATATTGTGTGATGTGATTGTATTGATGCATATGAAACATGTATTGAAGTATGGTTTGGTTAAAAAAATGAGTTAGCCTACCAAAATATTGTTTATATTGGATACGTGATGTGAGATTGAAAATGTTTGGGAATGGGGTGTATCTAAGTGTGGAAAGGTTGTAATGCGAGTTTGGCCATCGCAGTAGTATTTGATGAAGTCCATCAAGACCGTAAACACAAATTCTGATATGAAAATTCTGAAGAAAAGTCCATCACCATGACACATTCTAGAAAGGAGAGATGAGCCGCATTTATCGACTAGGGTTCTCTGCATGTCCCAGGGCGATGATGGGCAAACCTTATGTGATGTAAGTTTAGGCAAATCCGTACACGACATGTAACACCCCTAACCCATATCCGTCGCTGGAACAGGGTTAAGGAGAATTACCGAGTTTACAGAACAAATACAATTAATTCATGTCAATTACTATTCATATCAGAAACCAATCATATTTAATCATATTGTCCCCTAAATGAACCCTCGAGGTCCAAATTTATAAATTTGAAACAAGTCGGGACTAAATCGGGAACTCAGGAATTTTTTTGCAAAATTTTAAAAATTTTCCAAAGTATAGATGACACACGTCTGTGTGGTCAGGCCGTGTAGCTCACATGGCCAAATGACACACCCGTGTCCCAGACCGTGTGGGCATTCGAGGTGAGGCACACGGCCGTCTCTCAGCCCGTGTCTAAACTCGTGTAACTCTCTGACTTGGGTCACACGGCCAGCCATACACCTGTATGCAAGGCAATGTGTCACACATGGTTGAGACATATGCCCGTGTCTCTATGTGACACCCCTTACCCATGCCCGACACCGGAACAAGGTACGAGGCATTACCATACTTAAACATACACATTCATGCAAAAACTGGGCCATAAAATCTCTTTTAATTCAAAACCTTTTCAACACATGCATGTCGTCCCTTAGTTGGGTCTACGAAGCCCAAAACATACATCGAGACTGATTCAGGACTAAATCGAGAACTTGAGAAGTTTCAGGAAAACTTAGAAAATTTTCCCCTAAAACAGGGTCACACGCCCGTGTGCCTTTGGCACACTCATGTCCTCAGGCCGTGTAACTCTCTGTTTATGATGTCAGCATGCAAGTCGAACCACACGGCCGAGCCACACGCCCGTGTCTCCAGGTCGTGTCCCTCACACGGTTGAGACACACGACCGTGTCTCAGCCTGTGTAGTCAACACTTAGGCTATTTTCCAAGCCTTCATGTTACCCATAAAACCTTACAACCTTATACATATTAAAACAACAATTCATGGCCTCATTTTAGTGATTAAACACTCTTTATGTAGACATATTCATAACATTAACATTTCCTCTTACAAGCACTGCATCTACTCATGCAATACCAAGTCTAGATTCCTTAATTCACATTCATAGGACTTGTCATTTTGATGATCACTTCTACCATTATACTATGATTACCAACCATGCATGGCAAACAAACATAATCATATCATAAACATTAGACATGACACGAATAGCTAGGTTTACAAGCCATAATCAATATGAGCCACATCTCATGGCCATACACGTATAACTCAATATAAGCCAATACATTTGGCCAAAGCATAATAATATATGTCAATAAAATAGAGCCCTATACATGCCACTCACTTGAAATTTCTAATATATGCTTTACTATTCCAATGGTAGTGACTTGATAGTGTGATGCTGCCTCTGACGATCTCCAACCCTGAGCTAACCTGAAAACACTAAAGGAAAGGAAAGGAAGGGAGTAAGCTTTATAGCTTAGTAAGACCATATGAAAATAATAAGCAATTTATCAACTTGCTTCTCATGGTAATACAACCTTATTTGCATTTTTACTCATGTTCCAATCAAGCTATTTTCTCGAGTCATAGTCACTAAATTATTTATATCTAGAGCTACAGAACTCCAAATTAAGTTATGCTAATTTTCCCTGAAACTAGACTCACATATCTTCTTACTATAAAATTTTTAGAATTTTTGGTTCAGCCAATTAGTACACTTTGTTCCTTAAAGTTACCCTTTTTCGCTGTCTGACAGTTCTGACCCTTCTTCACTAAAATTTAATTATCTCAGAATACGAGGATCGAATGATGTTCCTATCTATTTCTATTGAAAATAAACTCATTAATAATTCTAATCATATAAATTCTAACTCATAAATATTTTTGTACAATTTTCAATGATTTTCTCAAATCAGAACAGGGGATTTCGAAGTCATTCTGACTCTATCTCACAACAATTAAAATATTTCATAATATGAAACTCTTTTTCTTGCACCATTTCTTCTATGTGAAACTAGACTCATTGAGATTTAATTTAATATTTTATTCAGCCTCTAACTCAATTTGCACAAATTTTGGTGGATTTTTAAATTCGAACTATGGGTGCTGTCCAAAACTATTTTAGTGTAAATTAACGATACTACGTTTATCACACCATATTAATTCATTTTCACCTCATTGGTAAGGTTACATATTCATACATCATAAGTATAGACCTATAATCACAAGGTCACCACAAAATCATTCTCATAAGCATGAATTACCTATTTACATCTTCACTAAATGTGCATCATAAACTGAAATCATTTCTCATGAGCTTGGCATACATACCTGTGTTTCTCAACATGCTCATATTCATTCCTTACTAATCATATAACATGAATTGAACTCACATCTCATCAATTTCATTTGAGTACCTATACCACTCACAATATGGTCATAACCTTTCTCATTTAGTTTAAACCGTAACTCTCACCGTTAAACCATTCGGAAAGTTATTGGATATTCACTAAGCCTCAAACATAGGGTATAATGCCGATGTCATGTCCCAGACATGGTCTTACATTGGCTCATCCATCAAGTTGATGCCATGTCCCAGACATGGTCTTACACTGACTATCGAAATCGAGGCCGACGCCATGTCCCAAACATGGTCTTACACTAGCTTTCACATATCCGTGCCGATGCCATGTCCTAGACATGTCTTACACTGGCACACAAATAACCCGAATGTCATGGCATGAATATCTGAATTGTTTCTTAAGGTTGAAACGGGAATTCTACTACTATCTCAATATTCATCATACATAATCATTTTCACAACCAAATAATTTATGCTATATTAATTTAAACACATATAATAATAATGTAGTTGTATTATTTACATACAACTTACTCGTTTCAATGGAATATCATATTCCATAAAATCTCCAAGTATTCAATCAACACATAAATGTTATTTACAATTGACATCACTTTCTCATATACAATATCATCAACATCAACTTTAACACAATCATAGCAAGATAAATTTTCAAGTATAATAACAATAGCATAAATATCATGCTCATTTAATCACACGGACTTACCTCAAATGCAATTTCGGCTAATTATTCTCTTTTTGTCTTTAACCACGCACTTTCTCAATTTAAGCCCAAATCTCGATTTTCTTGATCTAACATGATGAAATTCACTCATTTAATCACTAAATAAATTTGGACAATCAAAATTCACGTCATTTTGCCTCTAAACTTTTACAAAATGACCATTTTACCCTTAGGCCTGGAAATTTATTTTTATTGAATTTCCTTATTATACAAGCCTAACTGACCATTTATTACTCTTTTGACAACCCCAAATTTCCACTATTTCACACAATTACAACTTATTTTATAACTTTTACAAAATGGCCATTTTAGGTGTTTTCCATGAAAATCACTTTACAAAAGTTGTTTATTTCACAACCATAACTCATATTCTTCCATAAAATTTCAGTTAACAACACATATAATTTCATGGAAAAACCCTAGACTCTCAACCATTTTGCAAACTAGTTCCCTCAATAGCTAGATTAAGCTTTAGGGGTCCCAAAAATATGAAAATCATCAAGAAAGACCATCAAAATCACTTACTTGCATATGTGAGGAGTGGCTGCAAATTTCAAGCTTTCAAAACTCCTATTTTTCTGGTATTTTCAGTGGAGAGAATGAAGGTGAAAAGATGATATCACTTTCTCTTTATTTTATTTTATTTCTAGTCAAAACAAGTCACCAACTTCACCAACTTTTGACTTTTCAACCCTTTTTTTCTCCTTGATCAGCCACTAAAATATTTATGGTTTATTTACTCAATAAAGACCCTAATTTAATGTTCTATAGCTGTTTGACATCTTTAGCTAGCAAAACAAAAATTTTTCCCTTTACGCGATTTAGTCCTTTTTCGAAATTAAGCATGAAATCGCTAAAATTATTTCATCAAATCTTTCATGCACTCATATGATCATGCTATAACACATAAAATATCATTAAAAATAATTTCTTCGACCTCAGAATAGTGGTTCTAAAACCACTGTTCTGACTAGGCCTAAAATCAGGCTGTTACATTCTACCCATGTGAAATTTCTTGAGCATTTTGTTTCTCAATTTTAAGGATGCAAGGGACATAAGGCCAAACCACACGCTTGTGTGCATAGCCATGTGTCACACACGGCTGAGGCACATGCCCGTGTGTCTACCCGTATGGACAAGAATAATTTTAAGTCCACTTTTCTCACCCATTTGGTTTTCCACATACAACCACATTTAAACACATTTACCAATCAATTCAAGACATTTAAACCAAGTCAAAAACAAATTCTTCTGCATGATATATTATGACATTGATTCAAATATCCAGCTTACTTAATTGAACATGTTCTTACTTAAACATGTTAAAACCTATAATACAAATCATGCACACTTACATATCGAACATAGTATAATCTCATACGTATACATTAACCATATTATCACTAGCCATTCCAATGGCTAGTTACAACCAAAACATTTCATCATTTGATCTAATTTAGCCTATACATGCCATATACCAAAAGTAGTTTTACTAATTATACCAAATTAAGTTGAAGAATAGTGTCATGATGCTCTGACCGATTCCCAAACTTTATGAGCCTCTGAGCACTATAAAATAGGGGAAAATAAACAGAGTAAGCATATTATGCTTTGTAAGTTCATATAATAGAAAATTAACTTTCCATTCATTTACATTTAAGGTAAGCATACAAAATTCATTCAAACAAATTTGGCAAATTTCCTAAACACATATAATCTCTAGAAACTTTTTAGTCATGTATTACATGTAAACATCAAAAATCAAAGATGAGCTCATCATATAAATACTTTCATATACATATGCTTTTCATATCATATTTCCATATAAAAAGTGCATTTCCATGACAAATCATCTTAAGCTCAGTTTAACCGTATCAGAAATTTGCCCATTGAATTTATTTGAAATACCGATGGATACACATGGAGTACACTCAAAGTGTATAAAACTGTAATTTGTCAACTCATATTCAGTGGTACCTATTAAGGCACATAATTAGAAAGCACTCTCTCGAGCCATATAACAGGATGCTCATGTGAGCCATGTAATAGGAAGCTTATCTGGGCTATAATAGGAAACTCATAAAAGTTTAAAATAGGAAGGTCATTGAGCTTAACAAGTAACTCCAAAGAGTTATTATCAGGGGGCTCCGGATAGCCATATAATAGCTAGTTTAAGTGAGCCATATCAGAAAGCTCACAAAAAGCCTATACAGGACGCTATAAAGGCTGCGTTTGTGTCTGCAATATATGCAAGATCACAACCGATCATATAACAGTACGCTCAAAAAGAGTTGCGGTAGTCCGCAACACATGCAAGATCATTACAGATCAGGATGCTCGCAAGAACCATATAATGGGAGGCTCAAGAAGGCTTATATCAGAATGCTCGTAAAAGCTATGGTGTGTCCACAACATATGCAAGACCACAACTAATACGGGAAAATCCTATATCCATTAAATTTCATTTATTCAAACAGGACTTAACACTTGTCAAACATTATCGGATATATGATTTATGTTTATACACGGCAATCATACATTTCACAATCATATCATTCAATTCAAACATATTAATATACATAATATAATTACACAAACTTACCTCGTCACTTGCTCGTGTACGGAGATCTACTAATCTGATACTTTTTCTTTTCCTCGATCTAACTTTTTATTTGATCTTTCCATGTCTATATAAATGAATTTAACATCAATTTACCATATTTCATATTCAATTTAATCCAACTTACATCTTAGGCAAGAGTACTATTTTGCCCCTATACTTTTAATTAATTTCAATTTCGTCCCTAGGCTCGTAAATGAAATTCATGCAATTTAATCCTTATTCCAAGCCTACCCAATATTTTTCATATAACATGTACAGCCCATGTAATTCATAAAATTTAGAAAATTTTCATGAATTTTACATCTTTACAATTTAGCCCCAAATCACAATTTCATTAAAATTTACTTTACAGAAGTTGTTTATCTATCAACAACCTTTCATTTTCTACCATAAATTTAAAAATTTCAGCATACTCATTCATTGAAAACTTTTAATACTTTGATAACTTTACAAATTAATCCCCAAAATAGGTAGATTAGGTTACTCCGATCTCAGAAATATAAAAATTACTAAAAACGAGACAATAATTCATACCTAATTGAAGCAAAATAACTTCCTTGAGCTCACTTTCTCTTAGCTAGGGTTTCCATGTATTTTTAATTTGGGGATGAAGATGAAATAGATGATATTAGTTTATATCATATTTAATTATTTTCATTTCCAATTTAGTCCTTTTCCTTTTCTAATTTTCCATGGATGAATCATCATAAATATTTACTAACTCCATTTAATGGTCTAATTACCATATAAGGACCTCAAATTTTAAATTCCATAGCTGTTTGATACTTATAGCTACTAGAACTCAACTTTTGCATTCTATACAATTTGGTCCTTTCCACAATTAAACATGAAATCGGTAAAATTTTCTTATCAAAATTTTTATCTTTCCTATCATAGTGCAGACTATGCAATGTTATTAAAATTTTCTTTATGACTCGGATTTGTGATCCCGAAACCACTGTTCTGATTTCACTAAAAACGGGCTATTACAACTCTCCCTCTTAAAGAATTTTTATCCTCGAAAGTCTTACCAGTGAAGAGGTTTGGGTATTGCTTTCTCATTGTTTCCTTTGGTACCCAGGTAGCTTCTTCTATTCCATGTCGTTTCCAAAGAACTTTCACTAAAGCTACCTTTTTATTTCTTAATTCTTTCGTCTCACGTGCTAAAATTTTGATCAGTTCTTCACTGTAAGTCATATCAGGTTGAATCTCAACTTCTGTCAGAGAAATAACATGTGAAGGATCTGACTGATACCTTCGTAACAAAGACACATGGAAAACATTATGAATTCTATCAAGCTCTGGTGGTAATGTCAATCGATGTGCAACAGGTCCAATTCTTTCAATAACCTCATATGGTCCGATGAACCGTTGACTCAATTTTCCTTTACGGCTAAACCTGAGAACTTTCTTCCAAGGTGATACTTTCAAGAATACTTTATCACCAACCTAAAATTCTTATCACCAACCTAAAATTCTATCTCTTTTCGTTTAAGATCGACATAAAGCTTTTGACGATTAGAGGCTACTTCCAAGCTATCCCGAATCACTTTCACATTTTCTTTTGTAATGACCCAAAATTCACGGGCATCAGAAAAGTACATTATCGAGCCTCCGTCTTAATAAACTGAATTTTTAAATAATTAATAGAAATATTTATGAGTCTAGTAGTGTGTTTAAATAGGCTTTAATTAGGCAAATTTAACTTAATTAGGAGAAATTAGGAAAAAGGATTAAATTGAATAAAGGGTAAAAGTTTAATTATAGATTAAAGAAAAACTTAATGGGCTAAATAAGCAATTAGACTAATTGCTTAGAATGAGACGGTTAATGAGTATAAAAATCTTGAGATTTTGTTATTGTTGTAAATTAAATGGATGTCTATAACCCTCCTTAAGCATATTAAAGAAAATAGATAAAACTCATTACTTTATTTATAATCGGAGATCATTAAATGGAATAATTAAGAAAACTTAGTTCATTAAATACATTTATTAATTAAATGTAAAGGAGCTTATAAATAGCACCTTGTAAGTGGAAATAAGACAATGAAAAATTATCCTGTATTTTCATCCACTTTTATTTATCGTTTTATTAATTTTTCTATAACACGTTATCAGCACGAGCTTCTACGAGTTCATAGTGAAGTTCACGTTATTTCGACTTTATATAATTTGCCCGTATAACTCCCGTTAAACTATATACGGTATACGTATTTTCATAATTCTTTTATTTTATTTTCTAGATGAAATGGAGGCAAAAGATGAAGATATTCACTATAATACTAAAACAGACCATGCCTACGAGGGTGATAAATTTAATGACCTTAATAATATAACTCACCTAGATGTGACTGATTTTTATGAGAATCATTAGAAAAATTGATGTTATTTTGACATTTTTATGATAAAGAATAATTTATATACTTAATAAATATTTGCAATGTTTCTCATATTATATTTTGTTTGTTTTTATGAAGAATATGAATATTCAATAAAATTTCGATGGACTCAAAATCAATGGAGACATGTGTCTTGCAGATAGTGCTACAACACATACGATACTCAAAGATAAAAAATATTTTTCTCATTTGACAATGAGTAATGCCCATGTTAATACAATATTGGGTAGTTCAAAACTTATTGAAGGCTCTAGAAGAGCTATTATATTATTACCTAAAGGTACAAAATTTGTCATTGATGATGCTTTATATTCCACTAAGTCTCAAAGAAATTTATTGAGTTTTAAAGATATTCGTCTTAATGGATATCATATTGAAGCTATGAATGAGAAAAATGTTGAATATCTATATATTACAAATGTTGAATGTGGAAAGAAATATATTTTGGAAAGGCTACCTGCTTTTTCATCCGGTTTATATTATACACATATTAGTGCAATTGAGTCACATGTTACTACAAACCAGAAGTTTGTAGAACCACATACTTTTACTATTTGGCATGACCGATTAGGCCATCCTGGATCTATAATGATGCGAAGAATCATTGCGAATTCAATTGGAAACCCATTAAGGAACCAAAAGATTCTTGAATTCAAGGATTTATCTTGTGTCACTTGTTTTCAAGGAAAATTGATTATTAGACCATCATCAGCTAAAGTTAGGATTGAATCTCCCGCATTTTTAGAACGTATTCAAGGTGATATATGTGGGCCCATTCGTCCACCATGTGGACCATTCAGATATTTTATGGTATTAATATATGCATCTAGTAGGTGGTCACATATGTGCTTATTATCGACTTGCAACCTGGCGTTTGCGAGACTACTTGCTCAAATAATTCGTTTAAGAGCACAATTTCCAGATTATGCAATCAAAACTATTCATCTTGATAATGTTGGCGAGTTTACATCCCAAGCTTTTAATAATTATTTTATGTCAATTGGGATAAAAGTTGAACATCTTGTAGCTCATGTTCATACACAAAATGGTTTAGCTGAAATCGTTTATCAAACGTCTCCAACTAATAACTCGGCCATTGCTTATAAGAACAAAACTCCTTGTTACAGCATGAGGATATGCTATTTTGCATGCAGCAACACTTGTGCACTTAAGGCCAACAAGTTATAATAAGTACTCTCCATTACAATTGGCTTTTAGTCAAGAGCCAAATATTTCCCATCTTAGAATTTTTGGATGTGCAGTGTATGTTCCAATTGCTCCATTACAATGCACAAAGATGGGTCCTCAAAGGAGGTTGGGAATATATGTTGGTTATGAATCTCATTCTATAATTAAATATGTTGAACCATTAACTGGAGATTTATTTACTGCGCGATTTATTTATTGTCATTTTGATGAAGCAACATTCCCAACATTAGGAGGAGAGAAAATACAACTGGTCAAAGAAATTACATGGAATGGGTCATCATTATCTCAATTAGATCCTCGTACAAGTCAATATGAATAAGAAGTTTAAACGATCATACATTTGCAAAACATTGCCAATCAACTACCAGATTCATTTACTAACCTAAAGAGAATTACAAAATCTTACATACCAGCTGAAAATGCTCCAATACGAATTGATATCCCAATAGGGCAAATTGTTAGTGCAAAAGAAAGTAACCACGCCTGAAGCGTGGAAGGCCAAACTGTTCCAAAGATAAAAATCCTCGTAAAAAGAAAGCAACAATTATTCAAGATGGTAATATTGCGGAGGCAAGTGCCCAAGAAGAGACCAAAGATATAACTAATAAAAAAACCCCAGAAGAGGTTCAGGTACCTGAAAATGGTGATAACGAAGAAATCTCAATAAGTTATGCTACTTCAGGAAAAAAATAGAACCGAAAAAATATAGTTGCAGAAAACAATTTTACTTATAATGTTGCTATTGAAATAGTAAAAGAAAATGAGGATCCTGAGCCTAAATCTATTGAGGAATGTAGAAATAGAAAAAAAATTGGCCAAAATGGAAAGATGCAATTCAACCAGAATTAAATTTACTTTCTAAACGTGAGGTTTTTGGACCTATAGTCCAAACACCTAAATATGTAAAGCTGGTAGGATATAAACGGATATTTGTGCAAAAATGAAATGAGAAAAATGAAGTCGTAACATATAAATCACGACTTGTAGCACAAGGATTTTCGCAAAGACGCGGCATTGATTATGAAGAAACATATTCTCCTATGGTGGATGCAATCACGTTTAGATACCTTATTAGTCTGGCAGCACGTGAAAAACTTGACATGCATCTAATGGATGTTGTTACAGCCTATTTGTATGGTACACTTGATAGTGAAATTTATATGAAAATCCCAGAAGAATTTAAAATCCCTGAAGGATATAGAGTTTCCTGGGAAAATTACTCAATCAGATTAAAGAAAATTTTATATGGATTAAAATAATCTGGATGTATGTGGTATAGTCGTCTTAGTGAATATTTGTTAAAAGAAGGTTATAAAAACGATCCAATCTGCCCATGTGTTTTTATAAAAAGTTCTGAATCAAGATTTGTGATAATTTCTATTTATGTTGATGATCTAAATATTATTGGAACTCCTGAAGAGCTTCAAAATGCAGTAAATTGTTTAAAGAAAGAATTTGAGATGAAAGATCTCGGAAAAACAAAATTTTGTCTTGGCCTGCAGATCGAGCATTTAAAAGATGGAATTCATGTCCATTAGTCAACTTATATGAAAAAGATCTTAAATAAATTTTATATGAATAAATCACATATATTGTGTACCCCGATGGTTGTACGATCGTTAAATGTGAATAAAGATCAAATTCGTCCTTATAAGAATGATGAAGAGTTTCTTAATCCTGAAGTACCATATTTAAGTGCCATAGGAGCATTGATGTATCTTGCAAATAACACAAGACCTGATATAGGTTTTGCTGTAAACTTGTTAGCAAGATTTAGTTCTTCTCCAACACGTAGACATTGGAATGGAATTAAACATGTATTTAGATATCTTAGAAGGACCATTGATAGGGATTATTTTATTCAAATGATTCAAAGTCCCTATTAGTTGGTTATGCTGATGCTGAATATTTATCGGATCCACATAAAGGTGGATCTTAAACGAGATATTTATTTACATGTGGAGGTACTGCCATATCATGGCGTTCGACAAAGCAAACATTAGCTGCTGCCTCTTCAAATCATGCTGAAATAATTGAAATGCATGAGGCAAGCTGAGAGTGTGTTTGGCTAAGGTTATTAACCCAACATATCCAAAAGATATTTAATTTGCCTTTACAGGAAAATATGCCAACTATCTTATACGGAGATAATGTAGCATGTATAGCTCAATTAAAGGGTGGTTATATCAAAGGTGATAGAACGAAACATATTTCACCAAAATTATTCTTCACTTATGATCTTGAGAAGAAACGTGACATAGAAGTTCAACAAATTCGTTCTAGTGATAATTTAGCAGATCTTTTTACCAAGGCATTGCCAACTTCAACATTTGAAAGACTACGAAACAAGATTGAAATATGTCGACTCAAAGATATAATGTGATGTCGTTATTAGGGGAAGTCTAAAACACGTTGTACTCTTTTCTTTTAACTAAGGTTTTGTCCCACTGAGTTTTCCTGGTAAAGGTTTTTAACGAGGTAACTTGTAATATGAGATTGTGTACTCTTTTTCCTTCATTAGGTTTTTATCCCATAGGGTTTTTCCTAATAAAGGTTTTAATGAGGCACATTTTTATTTAAAAAGACATCCAAGGGGGAGTGTTGTAAATTAAATGGATGTCTATAACCCCCTTAAGCATATTAAAAAAAAGAGATAAAACTCATTACGTCATTTATAATCAGGAGATCATTAAATGGGGTAATTAAGAAAACTTAGTTCATTAAATACATTTATTAATTAAATGTAAAGGAGCTTATAAATAGCACATTGTAAGTGGAAATAAGACAATAAAAAATTAACTCGTATTTTCATCCACTTTTATTTATTGTTTTATTAATTTTCTATAACAATTATCAATTTTTATTATAATTATTATTATGGTTTTTATTTAAATATTATTATTAATGTTATTATATTATGAAATAAAATAAATTAAGACAAGTGTATGGTGATAAGATGATACAAGTGTAATAATGTGTACATATACACTTGTATTATAATTATTTATTTACTTAAAATTTAAGTTAAAAGATATTTATTAATTAAATAATTATATTATAAGATTTTTTATGATAAATAAATAAAAGAATGACAAATGGATGGTCATGATAATATACAAATATAAAAATATTTATATGTACAATTGTGACATATGTATTTGTTATTAAATAGATATTTATTATAATTATTATTATAGTTTTATATTAAATTATTAAATTATGATTATTATTATTATTATTATTATTATTATTATTATTATTATTATTATTAAAATAAATTAAAATGAAGACAATTGTATAATGATTAATAGTACATGTGTAATATATATATATAAATACATTTGTAATAAAATAAAATACTTTCTTATAATTTAAGTAGAATTTATTTATGAATTAAATATTATTATGTTATATTATTATTATTAACTAACATATATATATATATATATGAAATAAAGTAAAATAAAAAAGAAACAAAAGGAGAAAAGAAACAAAGCTTTCGAAATAGGGAGAAAGGAAAGAAGAAAAGAAAAGAAAAGGGAGAAATAGAGATTTTAAAGCTTGAAACTTAAATAGGTAAGTCAATTAAGCCCTTTTCTTTTAATTTTGATGTCTTAGAAGCTTTAGAACAATTTTTTGTTGAAATTAAGTTGAAGTTTTGGAAGTTCTTAAGTTTTTAAACATAATTCATGTTGAACAAAATAATGAATTAGGGGTTTAATTGATAGAATTTTTAGTTAGAATTGATTAAAGGATTAAATTGTAAAAGAAGCTATTAGTTTTACATACTAAGGACTAAATTGAAAGAATTTTAAAATTAGGGTTTTATGATGAAATTAGATAGTTATGTCTAAGTTTGGTTGAAAATTTAATAGAAATAAAGTATGAATTGAGATAGAAAAGTAAGTGAATTTAGTTAAGACTAAATTGAAATTAAAGTAGAAAATTGAATAGAAATTCAATTTATTAGATAAAAATTAATTGTATTAATGATTATGAAATTTATCTTAATTTTTCGTAGCCAATCTTGCACCTGAGGCATTCGCGAAGAAAGGAAGAGAAAAAATAGATGAGGAGTAAAAACAAGAAATCACGATTTGTATTACTATAATTCAAATCTATTTATTATTAATTGTTATATTTCAATTAAAATGCATGGTAAGTAAATTTAGGTAAGCAATTGAGATTATAATATTGATTTGAATGAAATTGATTCAAAATGTTTATGGCTATTGAAATTGAATGTGAACAAATTGAAAATTAAAAGTGATTTGAATTAAGTAATTAAATTATGAATTATGTGAATATTTGAAAGTATATTGATTGGAAACTAAGAGTGATTTGAATTGAATCAAATTGAATTGAATGAAGAAAATATGTGAGTATTTGAAATGTATATTGATTGAAAAGTAATTAGTGATTTGAATTTGATTGGAAAATGAATTAAAATATGAATTAAATAAAAATGAATTAGTTTATGAATATGTGTGAATATGTGAATTGTGTATTGATTGAATAGTGGTTTGAATTGAATCGAAGTATGATTATATGTGATTATCTGAAATATGTATTGGTATTGAATTGTTTATTGATTAGAAAGTGGAAAAGTGAATTTGAATTGAATGAGAATTGATTGTGAATTTGAATTGAAAGTGAAATTGACATTGAAAGTGATTTGAAATGTGAATTTGGAGACCGCATTAACTAGTTGGGCTGAGTCGGATATAGTTGGCATGCCATAGGATTGGAAGAGTTCAGGGATACTTCGACCTCGAGTCGATAAGACACTGGTGTCACTATTTTACTTCGGATAGATTCAATGAGGTACTGGGTACCACTTTGCTTCGGCTCTGCCGATGAGACACTGGGTGTCAACTTTGCTTTGAACTATCCGATGAGGCACTGAGTGCCAATCTGGTGTGTTTGGTTGGATCTGCGTATCTGCCAAAGTCCGAGTCTGTTAATATGGGTAAGTAAATGAAAAGTTAAATCAATTGAATTTAATTGATTGAGCCATTGGAAAGAAATGAGAAAGTAGATTATAAATTGAAAATGTGACTTGAATTTGTGAATGGAATTAAGATGTGAGATTTGAAGCATGAACTTAAGGTTTATGAATTTGCTAAAATATCGAATTATTGATATTGAAATCAGTTGAATGTCGATTGAACTATTGAAAGTATGAGAAAGTGAAATTATGAATTGAAATGTGAATTGAAATTGAGATATCGAAATAAGAAATGAAAATAGAATGATTTGGGAATATTGAAATAGTGTATGAGTTAGTTGAATATAATCTTATGAATTAATTATAATTATTTTTATTGAAAAATATTGGTTTAAATAATTATTGAAAGACTAATGTTGTTAGGTTTTAGATATGGAATAGAATAAGTTATTCAGTTAGGATATAAAATGAAATATATGAAATAATGATTTTATGAAATGGTTATTGATGAAATGCATGAAAATGGATATTGATATAATAAGAAGATATATAAATTAAAATAAATAAAATCTATTTAAGATATAAATTATTAGAATAAATTTAAAGTTTAAATGCATAAATGATTTATTGAAGGTAAAATAGTGGTAAGATTTAATGTGTATATATATTGTTTTTACCATAAGTATTTGAATTATAGTAATACTACGGTGTATACTCAGCGTATATATATTGTTTTTACCATAAGTATTTGAATTATAGTAATACCACCGGGTGTATACTCAGCGTACGGGTTGTTTCCATGCACAGATTAGGTACAGAAATTTTGAAGAGTTGAGATTACGAGTCTTCATCTCATCACATCTTCAAACAACAAGAGGGTACATTTTAAAATTTTGAATAGAATGGCATGTACTTAGGAAAAATTAAATATGTCCAAGTGGTAGTAATGGATTTAAATATAAATTATTTAAATTTATTATTTGTCCGCTTTTATGTTCAAATATAATAGTAATTAGCCAAAATTACTTTGACACCAAATGTAATATTCCTATATCAGGTTCCTTGAGTCGAACATGGTATAGGGGTGTTACATCTTTAGTTTCACAGATCAAATCAACTCAATGTATCTTTTTCTCACTGAGTTCAATCCGATACAATGGAGTTCTACATTTATGACCATACAAAGCCTCGTACCGTGCCATTTTAATACTGGACTGATAACTATAATTGTATGCAAATTCAATTAAAGACAGATACTTTTTCTAGTTACCTTTGAATTCTAACACACAACACTGAGGCACATCTTCTAAAATCTGTATCACATGTTCGGATTGTCCATTAGTTTGAGGGTGGAATGTGGTGCTGAAATGTAACTGTGTACCCAGAGCTTCTTGCAACTTATTCTTGAATCGAGATGTAAACCGAGGATCCCTATCTGAAATAATAGAGACTGGCACTTCATGTAATCGGAAAATCTCAGAAACATATAATTTACTAATATGTCCAAGGATAAATCCATACGTATAGGAATAAAGTGTGCAGACTTCGTTAAGCGATCAACTATTACCCAAATAAAATCTTTCGTTTTTGGAGATAGGGGTAATCCTAATACAAAATCCATAGTAACTCTTTCTTATTTCCATTTTGGTATTGTAATTGGATGCAATAATCCCGAAGGCACCTAATGTTCAGCTTTAACTTGCTGACATATCAAATATTTAGATGCAAATTCAAAAATATCACGTTTTATTCTCGGCCACCAGTACATCTTTTTCAAATCGTTGTACATTTTGTTACTCCCTAGATGAACAAACATAGTACCATTATGAGCTTCGTGTAAAATCTTCTGTATAAGTTCTGAATTCTTCGGTACACATATTCTGTCTCTAAATAATAGACAACCACTAGACCCAATCTAAAATTCTGAATCAAAATTTGACTCACATTGTACCCGTTTAGCTTGTAATTCATCATCATTTTTCTGAGCTTCACAAATTTGTTGTAGAAATATCGTTTTAGCTTTTAACTCAGATATGATTGAACCATTATCAAATAACAACAATCGTGTCTTCATTGCTCTGCTCAGAGCATCTACAACCATATTGACTTTTCCATAATGATAGTTGATAAACAAATCATAATCTTTCAATAATTCAAGCCACATATGCTGTCTCAAATTTAGATCCTTTTGCGACATCAAATATTTTAAACTCTTGTGATCAGTGAATATATGACACTTTTCACCAAATAAATAATGTCACCAAATTTTCAATGCAAACACAATGGCTGCCAACTCTAAATCATGTATCGGGTAATTCTTTTCATGTGGTTTAAGTTTTCTAAAAGCATAGGCTATTACTTTACCTTCTTGCATCAAGACACAGCCTAAACCATTCAATGATGCATCACTATAAATCACAAGTTCCTTACTCGATTCAGGTTAAACTAGAACTGTTGCTTCAGTCAACATAGCTTTCAATCTCTCACAACTCTGCTGACATTTATTAGAGCATTCAAACTTCACATCTTTATGTAACAACCGTGTCATTAGAGAAGTTATCATCGAAAATACTTTTACAAATCTCTAATAATATCCAGCTAGTCCTAGAAAACTTCTAACTTTAGACACATTTTTCGGTGGTTTCCAGTTAACAATTGCTGAAATTTTATTCGGGTCCACTCTGATGCCTTCAGTAGATACTATATGCCCAAGAAAACCAACTTCCCAAAGCCAAAATTCACATTTACTAAATTTGGCATACAATTGTTTCCTCTTACAGTGTTTGCAGAACAATTCTTAAATGATCAGCTTGTTCATTTTCATCTTGGGAATATACTAGGACAACATTAATAAATACCACCAAAAATTTATCTAAATATGATCTGAAAATTCTATTTATCAGATCCATAAATACCGCTGGTGCATTTGTCAAGCCAAATAGCATCACAAGAAACTCATAGTACCCATACCTGGTTTTGAAGGTTGTCTTTGGCATATCTGAATCTTTCACCCGTAGCTGATAGTAACCGAAACAAAGATCAATCTTTGAAAATATAGTGGCACCTTTCAACTGATCAAACAAGTCATCAATATGAGGCAATGGATACTTATTCTTAATAGTGACTTTGTTGAGCTGCTGGAAATTAGTACACAGTCTTAAAGATCCATCTTTCTTTTTAACAAACAAAACCGAGGCACCCCAAGGTGAAGAACTTGGTTGAGTAAAACTCTGTCAGTTAATTCTTACAACTATGCTTTCAATTCTTTTAACTCTGTAGAGACCATTCTGTAAGGTGCTATAGATATCGGTGTTGTCCCCAAAACAAGATCTATAAAAAATTCCAGCTCTCTAGCTGGCGATAATCCGGGTAATTCTTCTGGAAACACGTTAGGAAATTCACAAACAACCAGCATAGACTTAATCTTCGATTCAGATCTAGGCATCATACCTTTTCAAATATATTTTTATGCTGACATGGCTGATATCACATTAGAGAACCCATCCAGTTTATCAGATTCAGTACGGAGCAATTCACCATTCTGACATTTTAATACAATATATTTCTGTTTACAATTTACTATTGCATCTTGCTAAGTTAGCTAGTCCATACTCAGAATCACATCAAATTCATCAAATGGAAGTAACATCAAATCAGCCGAGAAACAATAACCCTGTACTATTAATGGACAATTTTTACAAACTTTATCCACCATCACATACTGGTTCATGGGGTTTGAAACTTTAACTGCGAATTTAGTGGATTCAACAGATAAATTTTTAACAGACACTAAATTTGTGCATATATATGTATTTGTTGAACTAAGGTCAATCAAAGTAGTAATATCAGTATCAAGAAAAGAAAAAGTACTAGTAATGACGTCTAGTGCAGAGGCATCCTCGTATGCACAAATAGCGTATGTTCTTGCCGGTGTTCGTGCTTCAGATTTGGCAGTTGAATCTTTTCTTGTACCTCGATTATCGCTCATATTACCGGGTTACGAGGTGGTCTACCTCTCAGAGCAGGGTTGCTCTGTGACAACCCGTTTTAGACCCTAATCGGAATGGTAGTTTTGAACCATTTAAACCGAGTCGAAAAATAATTAATTATTATTATCGTGTTCATTATATGTGAATTAGCATATGTGAAGATTTCGTACGAAAATGTGATCGTTTGGGTGTTTAATTAATAAGAAAGGATTAAATTAATTTCTATGTTTTATTATGTGAATTTCCATGTGTGAAAAAAATATAATAATAATAAATTAAAATAAAAAATTGATGCTTTAATTTTGTTATTTGGATGTCAAATTATAAAAAGGGACTCAATTAATAAACCATAAAAATGTGATAGGTAAAAGTTGAAGTGGCCAAATTGTATATGGATAGCATCATAGAGGACTTGCATGTCAAATGGACCACTATGATTATAGTGGACGGTAATTATGATGAAAAATTTGGCATTTTGTGTATTGTATATTAGTGAAATAATATTAAATAGTTTTATATTAGAAAACCATGAATTAATAATAGAAAAAGGGTCACAAAACCAAAGTTTCCCATTTTTTTTCTCCCCTTTTGCCGAAACTAAACAAGAAATGGAAGAAAGAACACCTAAGGCATTCGGCCATCTTGTGTTGGGAATTAAGGTATGATTTCATATGTTTTTCTTTGGATTTTGAGAAATTTAAATTGGTTTTGAAGCTCTTAACATGACCCATGTGTATGATTTTGTGTTTGTGATGCATGAAGCATTCGGTCATGAGCTCAATGGGTTACATTGTGTATGTTTTGATAATTTGTAAGGAGAAATGTTTCTAATTGAGTATGAACAAACTAAATTACTATATGTGGCTCAAATGAGCTTGAGTAGTCAGCTAATGAAGTTAGTTGAGTTATAATACTTGCTTAATAATGAAAAGAACATGAGCTTAATGCTCAAATAGCATTCGGCTTTGGACTAAGTTAAATTAGTTAGAAAATGAGATCCAAGATAGTGAATTATGTGTTAAAAGAGGGATTTAGGTTGTATATACGTGTTTAGATTGAATACAAGAGGCTATGTTAGCTAATTGAGGGATTCGGCCATAGTATTATAGTGAATAATAATTTGAACAAGGGTTTTAATTATATGATAGGTTTTCGGCTATGGTTGATTGGATAATAAATTGGTGTGGATGCTTTGAATGAGATATGTACAATTATAAGTTAAATTTAAGGTTTGTTAAATTTGTCCTTATCATTGCCGAATGAGTTTAATGGCTAAAGAAAATTGTTAAGTGCTTAGTTAATGTGCATTCGGTCATTTAGGATGAGTATACATTTGATAATATTTTGATGCTTTGAAATGGAATTTAATTATTAAATGAGTTCTAAGCTTGTTTGGGAGTAAATTTGACATGAGCATATTTTGCTAATGACATATTGATAAATGTTGAGTTATGATACCATGATATTAACTTAATTATCAAGTTGCCGAATGTGCATATAAGTAAGTGAAGTTATGTTATAATTGAACTAAGTGTGGCTAGTAAAGCCTATTTAGTTTTCTTGCTATGTTTGACCATAAATCTTCGAGTGATTCGATTATAGCTTAACGCTTGGTTAAGCATAATTGATGCTTTAAATTATATAGTTGTATAATCGAATTTGTTTTGGTTGAGTGTTACTTTGTTAAAGGATTTTATTATTAAGCTTAAAGGCATTCGATCATGAGATGGATTAAGGTGAATAAATGTTTATTTGTTTGTTTGAATTAAGCTCAAGAGAAAAGGAGCTAAATTCGGAAAGGGGAAAGCAAAAGTAGTCGATTAATCAATCAGAATTGTGCAATGACATTCAAGGTAAGTCCTTAAGTAATTAAATTTGATTTGTTTTGCGCTTAAGATTTTATATAATATGGTAAGTAATTATTTGACCTTTACAAGTTCGATTTGCAATAAGTATATTGAATTTAGGCTATAATGCCAAATATGAAATGGATGATTTATGTATATAATGTGGCCGAATGACTATTAAGTAATGATGTGAAAGTGTGTAATGTGTGTATACAATTTTATTGTACTTGTTTGTATAAAGTCGAATGTGAATCGAATGGTATATATGTGATGACCGAATAGCTATTATGAAACAAAGTCAAGGAATGGGATATTTGTATAATAGATGAATTGTGACTATTGTTCCTACTTGATCGAGGTTGTGTGTGAAATAATTTGTGAATATGGCATATAGCCGAATGGTTATTAAAAGTAAAACTGGGATAGTGAAAAGATTATGTGTTCTTTGTGTATGATTATTGAACTGAAAGTTAAAGGGTAGGTGTACATTTTGTGCTTATATTCGAATGAAGCAATTGAATTACTAATGTGACATGTTATGTGAAATGTGTTAACATGTGAATAAATATTCAAGACACTGGAAATGTATCCGGGCTAAAGTCCTGCAGGCTTTGTGCTAGAAATGTATCCGGCTAAAGTCCCGCAGCTTTGTCTTTGGAAATGTATCCGCTAAAGTCCATGAGCTTCATCTTTGAAATGTATCCTGCTAAAGTCCCACAGCTTCGTGTTGGAAATGTATCCGCTAAAGTTCATGAGCTTTGTGCCGGTAATATAATTTTGGGTTTTATACCTAGCAGTGCCAAGTGCCGATGAATTTGATAAAAGTATACAATTACAAGATCCTACACTAAGATGACAAATTGAAAGTGTATTACATATTAAGTTGGCGGTATGTATCATGTACTGTATGCGATTTTGATTTGAATTAAATTATAAATGTATAAAGTGATGCATCCGTGAATAAGTGTTATGATTATAAATGTGATCGTGATACATTCGGTAAAAAATGTGTGAAGTTATGTGAAGTGATTCTATGTTTATATTCAAATATAAACACTTGGTCCTTGTGGAAAGGTTTGTGGAAGTATATGATTTTATTTTTAGGTGATTACGATCATGGAAAATTAAATGTGAATATGATATTGTATTTTATTCGTTTCAATTGAACTAAAGTTGATAGTGAAGCATTTTTAATGCCTATGTTATATGAGTTCGATCTTGAATGACATGATATACATGTTTAAATAATTTGAATGCAAGGAATGTGTGAAAGAGCAAATTTGTAATAAATCTGCTTGGGATAGTAACAGTAGCGTGATTTTGGAAAATAACCGTAAATTGTGGAAATTGAATTAGAAAATGAATAAATTATGTAATTAAGCTTAATGAGTCTAGTTTCTTATAAAAGAAACCGTGTAAGCAAAAGAATTGTAGATAATGAGATATTTGAAGTGGCGTGAGATAGAGTCAAAATGACTTCGAAATCCCCTGTTCTATTTTTAGAAAATCATTTTAAATTGTACAATGATGATTATAAGATAAAATTTTTATTCTTAGACTCCTTAATGAGTCTAGTTTCAAATGAAATAAACGAGAACATATTTTGAATTCTGTACAATGAGAAATCTGATTTATAGTGAAGAATGGTCAGATTAGTCAAACAGTGAAACAGGGGAAAATTTAAGAAAAATCTGGTATTGATTGGTTAAACCAAAAATTCTGAAGGTTTTAGGGATATAAGATATATGATTCTATTTTTAGGGAAAATTAACGGCACATGATATGGAGTTTTGTAGCTCTAGTTATAAATAATTTAGTGGTCTTTGCTCGTAAAGACGACTTGTAGTGATTATGTGATTATGTTGTGAACATTGAATAAACTTGGTCAGATGTATGTAGTCCATGTGAAAATGAGACGTAATAAATAACAGATAAATATATGCTATATGTGCTTGACATGTGACCTTGTGGTTCCATGAATCAAACATGGAAAAATATGACATGTTTTGGTTGGTATGTAATGGATATGTGCAAGTTTTGTTCATACGAATGAATTGACAGTTATCACACGAATTTAAAATCATAGTCATAAGTTATTTGTAAATATAAATAAGTGAAGCTACTTAATAAGGTTATATGAACTTAAGAGTACTATGAATGTATATGTAATTGAGATTATTTTTTTTCAATTCGGATTAGTGATATGGAATTTCCATAATCATTGAAATGATTTATTTGCTTAAGGCCCTAAGTTTTCAAAGCTTACTCTGTGTGTTTTTCCTATGTCTATAGGGCTTCAGAGAAATTGCTTGGGTTGGAAGTCGAGGAGATTTCATCACACTATCGAGTTATCATGTGAGTAGATAAAGTTTGTATATCATTAAGGTTTAAGGCATGTATAGAATAGACTAATAGTGGAAAGATATTTTGGTTAACGTATTTAAGCCATGCGAATATGGCATCTTTTGGATGTTTAACTTTATAAGTTTGAAATTCGATCTCTGGTTGTGTCTAGCATTTATTTAAATAAATAATCTTTATTTCAAGAGAATGTTCAAAATTTTACTGTTAAGATCTGTTTTCTAATTTTCGGTAACGCCTTGTCCTATTCCGGCGATGGTTATGGAATAGGGGTGTTACATGCTCGGCCTTGAATTCTAAACAGTATCTTTTTCAATCCTTTCTGGGCAGTCTTTGAGATAGTGGTCAAGAGAACCACATCTAAAACAGGCTTCGATTCTCATTCGACACTCAGCAAAATGAAATTTATTACAATACTTGCATTTAGGTTTGGGATTCTTGACACTTCTAGCACTTGCTACTGATGGGGCAGGAGATCTTGGATTAGAGTGTTGAGCACTTCGATCTCTTCCAGAATACCCTATAAATGTGGTAGAATGATTGTGATATTTCTTTGATTTCTTTGAAGCTGATAGTTATGACTTTCCTATAAATCTTTTACTTGAAGTTTGGGTTTCCATCTCTGTCTGTCTCTTTTCTTTACTTAATTCTTTAGCTTTATGTGCTTGACCGACCAGTACCACAAATTCTTTTAATTCCAGAATCCCAACTAACAACTTGATGTCTTAATTTAATCCTTCTTTGAAATGTTTACACATGGAAATTTTAGTCGGGATACACTCTCTCGCATATTTGCTTAATCTGACAAATTCCCTCTCATACTCAGATACAATCATATTCCCCCGTTTGAGTTATAAAAATTCCTTACGTTTCTGATCCAAGAATCTCTGGCTAATATACTTCTTTTTTAATTCTGTTTGGAAAAATTCCCAAGTAACCTATTCTTTTGGCACAACAGTAACTAAAGTATTCCTGCAACACCCCTTACCCGTACCCAAGACCGGGACATGGTACGAGGCGTTACCAGACATATACTCGGACGCTTTTAGAAAATACGGGTTATAAAATTACATTTTAATTTAAAACCAATCGAGCAACATCATAGTGTCCCTATTATGGCCTACGAGGCCCAAAACATACATTAAAAGAGATTCGGGACTAAACAGAGAACTATAGAAAATTTTAGTAAAATTACTAGGGTTATGCCTTATACACCGGTGTGGAGGCAAAGCACACACCCGTGTGTTTAGAGACACGTCCGTGTGTCCTACCCGTGTTGAATTATTTGGATTTATTTTTCATTTTGAACCTACAAGGGTTTTCACACAGCCAAGCACACGCCTGTGTCCTTGGCCCGTCCCTCACACGGCCTAGACATGCCCGTGTCCAAAAACCCTGACTTTCTGTTTATGATGTCATTATTCATTTTGAGGCACACGGCCAAGACACACACTCGTGTGCTAGGCCGTGTCCTCCACACGGTTGAGACACATAGCCGTGTCTCTGCCCGTGTGTTTACTACCATGCAACTGACCTAAAATTTTAGGTGCATGGGACACACGGCCAAGCAACACGCCCATAGGGGCTGACCGTGTGTCACACATGGCCTAGACACATGCCCATGTGTCTACCCATGTGGACCTTTTCAGGGCTATTTTCCAAGCCTTTGGTCATCCTCTATCATCCATACACATTTAGAGATTTCAATGGTATGTAACATGGCCTAATTATACTCTTAAACAACCTTGACATAACTCATTGCATGCTAACCTCATCTCATTGGTTTAGTAGATGCTAAATTATCCTTTTTTCATTAGGGATTAACATAGCACATTTTATACTTAGGCCATATTATAACCATATACCATTGTATACTATATCCACTCTCAAATTATTAGGTTCCATTTCAAGAATCCATTCGTGATAAACCTCATCCTCATATCTCATGAAACATTTAAACATAAACATGCATCATTAGTAGGTTTACGACCTACATTAATATGATCCATATCTCATGCCTATATACAAAAGAATAAGTATATCACTTAGGCCTTTACATTGGCTAGCCAAATGACACATATAACAAAATAACTAAAAACCTTATACATGCCATTAATCAAAATGAAAGTATCTATATACCAAAATAGGACCTGTCGATAGTGTGTTGATTCTCCAACAGTCTTCCAATCTTCACGAGTCCATGAGCTCTGTAAGACAGAGAAAGGAAAAAAGGGGGGTAAGCATTTATATGCTTAGTAAGTCCAGATAACTAGAACGTAAACTTACCAGTTAATTAGCATACAACCATATTAAGCAATAATTCCAACAAGCATGAAATAGTTTCCCTATCATATGAACTCAATCATCAAGTTAGTGTTATAACAATACATCATGTCATTAGTCTTAGATGAGCTCATCAATTCCATATTCCCATTCTTTATTTCAGCATGTTAATCCCATTGAATTTCTCAGAAAATCTCGATGGATAGCTATTTACCTTCAAGTCATACAAGTGATCATCTCAAGTACGCACTCCCGTGAACATTATATCTTACGACGAGATTACCAGTCCAGGCTAAATTCCCCGTAATAGTAACTCATAGAGTAATGTCGGGATTACCAGTCCAAGCTAAATCCCTTTTTAAAGACAATTGCTCTCATAAGCTCGGATCTAAATTGCTAGTCCAGGCTAAATTTAGTCCTCAATCGGATTACTCGTTCGGGCTAAATCCTTAATGCACCATATTTTTCGAAAGGCTCAATCACTCAAGGAACACCCATCCAGGTTAGATCCTTTCTATTTTGAGATCGTCGGATTACCCGTCCGGGCTAAATCCTTTTCTGCAACACATGTAGGATCTCATGTCATGTAACCCATAATTTATCCATCGGATTTCCTTTTCTATTTCAACCGGGACATTTATCATTTTTCCTTTACACAAGCACATTCATAAATTATCATGCAATGAATATCTAAATTTTCATACATTCAAGAACATGCATATTTAAGTATATTAAGAGTTTACTTTGGGTTATACGAACTTACCTGGTAATTGCTTTCGTTTCGTGTCTCGTTTATTCCGAAACCTTTTATTTTCCACGGTTGACCATCGAAATTTGTTCCTCGGGGTTTATATCAATAAAATTAGATTATTAATACATCACATTATTCGTTTTAGGCCTAAAACTCACCTCGGGCAAAATGACCATTTTGCCCTAACCTTTCACAATAATTACAATTTAGTCCTAAGGCTCGTATAATGAAATGCATGAAATTCCTTGGCTATCTAAGCCTAGCTGAATGCTATTCACACTCATAGAAGCCCATGTTTTCCCTTCATTCTATATTTTCCTACCCATTTCCACAACTTTTACAATTTAGTCCTTTAAGCCATTTCCATGAAAAACCACTTAGTAAAAGTTGTTTACCATCCTTTAACTCTCATATCCCTCTATAAATCATCAAAAAACAAACATCTCATGCATGGGTAAATTTTTGAACATGAACCCTAGCTTGAAATTTGGGTAGAAATAGAGAGAGCATTACGAAGATCTCAAAAATACGAAGAACGTTAAAAACGGGGCTAGGGAGCGCTTACTATTAAGCTTGAAAATGTTCAAAACCCTAGCTATGGAGACCCTTAGAATTTCAACAGCATGGAGAAGAAAATGAGCTGAATTTAGCTTGATTTTCCCCTTTTTATTTAGTTTATTACCAAAAGACCAAAATGCCCTTCCTTACTAAACTTCCAAAATTTCCATGCATGCCCATTTTTGTCTAAAAACTTAAAAATTGGGAAAATTACTCTTTAAGGACCTCTAGTTAACATTCCAAAGCAATTTCATACAAATTGCTTCTAGAACCCAAGTTTTACATTTATTCAATTTGGTCCCTAATTTCCAATTGGACACTTTACACATAGAATTTCTTCATGAAACTTTAACACATGCTCATTTTCATATCCTAGACCTCATAATGATCATGACATAATTATTTTAATGTCAGATTTGTGGTCCCGAAACCACTATTCCGACTAGGCCCTGATTCGAGATGTTACAATTCCATCACTAATAAGTTGAATCTTTTAACAAGGGTACAACACACTTCAAATATTCAGCCGGTGTACATGAAAATTCATCTAAAACCATAATAGTGTTTTCTAGCCAGAATTCAGCCATTTTAGGATCATCTTCAGTTATTGTTCTGAATTCTTCTTGCCCATATTTATGGATTTTATCTATAGGAAGCTTACTAGTTTTAACAAGTTCAATACCTTGTGGCATATCAGGAAACGGTTGAGAGATAAAAGGGGGTGGAGGTTGTTGCATAGCCAGGTTATTTTTTAAATATTCAGTGAACCATTCGTTCATCATTTGAAAGAAGGCTTATTTAGCTGCCTCACCTTGGCCTTAGATACTAGCCTTCTACTACTGGAAGCAGCTCTTTAAACTGAATTGATCATTACTCTCAGCTTTCTCGGATTTAGCTCGCTTGGACGACATTACTATATGAAATACATGTTTAAAATGATTAGGAGATATCACACTATCACAAATTATATAATGACATGTATAGCTAAACTCATACTTGCTACGTTAGTCCAAGAATCGACTAAATCATAGCTCTAATACCAATAAATGTAACACCCTTAACCCATATCCGTCACCAGAATAGTGTTAATGTGCATTACCGGAGTTTACAGAACAAATACAATTAATTCATGTAAATTACTATTCATATCAGAAACCAATCATATTTAATCATGTTGTCCCTTAAATGAACTCTCGAGGTCCAAATTTATACATTTGAAATAAATAAGGACTAAATCAAGAACTCAGGAAATTTTTTACAAAATTTTAAAATTTTTCCAAAGTATAGAGGACACACGCCTGTGTGGTCAGGTCGTGTGGCTCACATGGCTAAATGACACACCCGTATCCCAGGCTATGTGGGCATTCGATGTGAGCCATACAGATGTGTCCTAGCTAGTGTCTATTCCTGTGTAACTCTCTAACTTGGGTCACACAGCCAGCCACATGTCTGTGTGCTAGGCTATGTGTCATACATAGTTGAGACACAAGCGTGTGTCTCTGCCCGTGTGAAATTTCCTGAGCATTTTGTTTCTCAATTTTAAGGATGTAAGGGACACATGGCCAAACCACATGCCTGTGTGTCTACCCATGTGGACGAAAATAGGCCATTTTCAAGGCCACTTTTCTCACCCATTTGGTCTTCCACCTACAACCACATTTAAGCAAATTTACCAACCAATTCAAGACACTTAAACCAAGTCGAAAACAAATTCTTATGCATGATATATCATGACATTGATTCAAATATCCAGCTTACTCAATTGAACATATTCTTACTTAAGCATGTTAAAACCTATAATACAAATCATGCACACTTACATATCAAACATAATATAATCTCATACATATACATTAACCATACTAGTACTAGCCATTCCAATGGCTAGTTACAACCAAAACATTTCATCATTTGATCTAATTTAGCCTATACATGCCATTATACTAAAACTAGTTTTACTAATTATACCAAATTGAGTTGAAGGATAGTGTGATGATGCTTCGATCGATTCCCAACCTTTGTGAGCTTCCGAGCACTATAAAATAGGAAAAAATAAACAGAGTAAGCATATTATGCTTAGTAAGTTCGTATAACAGAAAATTAACTTACCACTCATTTACGTTTAAGGTAAGCATACAAAATTCATTCAAATAAAATTAGCAAATTGCCTAAACACATATAATTTCAAGAAACTTGTTAGTCATGTATTACATGTAAACATAAAAAATCAAGGATGAGCTCATCATATATATACTTTCATATACATATGCTTTTCATGTCATATTTCCATATAACAAGTTCATTTCCATGACAAATTATCTTAAGCTCAGTTTAACCATATTAGAACTTTGCCCGTTGAATTTATTTGAAATATCAATGGATACACATGTAGTACACTCGAAGTGTACAAAACTGTAATCCCTCAACTTATATTCATGGTTACCCATTAGGGCATATAATTAGAAAGCACTCTCTCAAGCCATATAACAGGATGCTCATGTGAGCCATGTAACAGGAAGCTTATTCGAGCTATAACAGGAAGCTCAAAAGAGTTTAAACCAGGAAGCTCATTGGGCTTAACAGTAACTCTGAAGAGTTATTATCAGGGAGTTTCAAATAGCCATATAATAGAAAGTTCAAGCGAGCTATATCAGGAAGCTCACAAAAAGCCTATACTAGGACTCTCATAAAGAGCTGCGTTTGTGTCCACAATATATGCAGGATCACAACCTATCATATAATAAGACGCTCACAAAGAGCTACGGTAGTCCGCAACACATGCAGGATCACTATCGATCAGGATGCTCGCAGGAACCATATAACGGGAAACTCAAGAAGGCTTATATTAGGTTGCTCGAAAGAGCTATGACGTGTCCACAACATATGCAGGACCACGACCAAAATGGGAAAATCCTATATCCATCGAATTTCATTTATTCAAACGGGACTTAGCACTTGTCAGACATTATCGGATATGTGATTTATGTTTATACAGGGCAATAATACATTTCAAAATCATATCATTCAATTTAAACATATTAATATACATAATTTAATTACACGAACTTACCTCATCACTTGCTCGTATACGGAGATCTACTAATCCGATACTTTTCTTTTCCTCGATCTAACTCTTTATTTGATCTTTTCTGATCTATATAAATGAATTTAACATCAATTTAACACATTTCATATTCAATTCAATCTAACTTACATCTTAGGCAAGAGTACCATTTTTCCCCTATACTTTTAATTAATTCCAATTCATCCCTAGGCTCGGAAAATAAAATTCATGCAATTTAATCCTTATTCCAAGCCTAGCCAATATTTTTCATATAACATTTACAGCCCATGTAATTCATAAAATTTAAAAATTTTCCATGAATTTTATATCATTACAATTTAGTCCCTAAATCAAGATTTCATTAAAATTCACTTTACAAAAGTTGTTTATTTATCAACAACCTTCCATTTTCTACCATAAATTTCAAAATTTCAGCATACTTATCCATAGAAAACTTTTAATACTTTGATAACTTCACAAATTAATCCCCAAACTAGGTAGATTAGGTTACTGCAGTTTCAGAAATACAAAAATTACTAAAACCGGGACAAGAATTCATACCTAATTGAACCAAAATAACTTGCTTGAGCTCATTTTTCCTTAGCTAGGGTTTCTATGTATTTTTAATTTGGGGATGAAGATGAAACAGATGATATTAGTTTGTTATCATTTTTAATTATTTTCATTTCCTATTTAGTCCTTTTATTTTTCTAATTTTCCATGGACTAATCATCATAAATATCTACTAACTTTATTTAATGGTCTAATTCCTATATAAGGACCTCAAATTTTGAATTCCATTGATATTTGATACTTATAGCTACTAGAACTCAACTTTTGCATTTTATACAATTTGGTCTTTTCCACAATTAAACATGAAATCGGTAAATTTTTCTTATCAAAATTTTTATGCGTCTTTCCTATCATAGTGAAAACTATGCAATGTTATTAAAATAAATTTTATTTCTGACTCGAATTTGTGGTCCCGAAACCACTGTTCCGATTTCACTGAAAACGGGTTGTTACACAATAGTTCATAAGGTACCTGTGTGGCATTTTGTTAGCCTTTGTAGTGTATTCTGATTTGGCCTTTATGGCATGTTTTGATTGGGCCTTTGTAGCATTTTGTTAGCCTTTAAGGCATTTTGTTAGCCTTCGTGGCATATTTTATTAAAGATATGATTTTTCTGAAGCTTTAGTGTGGAAAGTTTTGTGATAAAATTGAATAAGTCTTAAAGGAACTTTCTCGAAAAGAAGTATGATTCAGTATGTTCAAATAGGGTATCTATCATGGTTATCTGTCAGCATACTAAAGAGGCGTATTCGATATAAGAGTCTGTCAATTTGAATTATCTTGCTATTAAGGTGGATTTCAAAGTTAACTAGTATTCATTATATCTGCATAGTATTATGTTTTGATCTAAGCTTTGATGGAATCTAAATTGTTCATTATATTGGATTTCTTGTACCCTATAATAAATATGTGTATAGTTCTTTTGAACGATTTGGAGGGTTCTCCATTAGTATGAATATGCGTTGGGTTGAATCAAGGTATGATCTAAATTATCATTTGATTTAGCAAGATCAGCATGGGGATCTGCTAAAAGTATGAACAATAAGTGGTATCTGCCAAGAATAGTGTTGCGATTATTTGTTCGAGAATAACTATTGAAAGTTGTCTAAAGAGAAAAGAAAAAGATAGTATCGACTAACAAGACTTGAAGTCAACCAAGTAGTTGGATGAATGAGGATATGGCATGAATGATAAGTAGTATATAAGTACGTGTTAGACGTTGTGTGACCCAAATTCCTGTTAAAATAAAATATAAGTGGCAAGATAGGGGGATCTATGTGGGCGAAGATACGGGGATTTACGGTACATGCTGCACAAGTAAAATCTTATAGAAGTTTACTTTATCTATATGATGTTGATGAGAAAAAAGGTGTTTTAATCTTACTGCATTACTTCTATTTGACTTTGATTAGAATATGGTTTTACAAACCTATAAATAGACGTAGTCTATACTCCTCTTGTTTTCATTCAAATTTCGACATAGTGAATTTTTTTCTCCTCTGCCCGTGGTTTTTTCCCTAAAGGGTTTCCACGTAAAATTATGTGTGTTCTTTTCTCTCTTTCTTTGCTATTCATTGTCATTATCGACATTTAGTTTTCATAGTATGAAATTATATAACTGATAGTGTGAAGGTATCTGCCAAAGATATATATATATATATATATATATGGGGAGATTCAAACATTCAAGATGAAAAATCTATTAATAAAGGTTAGAAGGTATATTGTGATCAAAACTCACTAAGTCCCTATGAACTTACTAGTGATATGTTTATGTTTCAGGCATTGTTGTTTAATTGACAGGGCTAGGAGAGACAACGCCAGGAATGTGACAGAGATGCTGCAAATGGGGATACTATGCATACTGTGGGCATTTTGGAAAAATTGATGTTTAGTAAGATTACGCCCTAGGTGTCTGTCTTTTGTAAACCATGTGTTATAATAAATTGTAACAAGTCCAAAGCAATATATATTTTTAATTAATTACTTTTTTTAATGTGTAGTCTTTCATTAAAATAAAAAGAAAAATATTTTTAATTAAGGGGTAATTGTTAATTGTTTCACAAAATCTGTTAAGTGGTTTATGTGGTAACACCCAAGATCTAGACCCAGTGAATCAAATTGGGTTCAGGGCATTACACCCATAATCGCACCGCAACCTTTAAATTGAAGGAAAAATGTGCTCGCTTAAGTGTGCTTGAACCCATGTCCTCCTATACTGGAAACAATGCCTATGACAACTGCATCAAACATCCATTTTGAGTTAAAATTAGTTGAACATTGCCAAAATTTATTAAGCAATAGAACATATTGATACAACGAAAGAACAACATCTAAGCATGTATAATACAAGCATTTAGCATTGATTAGATTCTTTTTCATCAGCCTCATATAATAGTTTTTTTGTTATTTAGCATTCCCAAATCGTACTTGACATTATCACAATAATATTTTTCATTTTTCCATGCCTCAAGTGTTGGAAAAATCAGTTTAGGAAACATTGTTTTTAGACACAGGAAAGTTTAAAATGTCTTCTTAAAACCAAGTCTTATGATATTTATAGTAATAAACCCTTAAATAAATTAGTACATGTATTTTTTACAAGGCGGTCTAATTCGTTTCTCAACTTTCTATCGAATAACCTTCTTTGCTATCCTTGAATCCTAAATTCTTTTGAGTGTGGGCTTAAACAAAACAAATCAAGTGTATAGAATAAAAACTTTTATTAACTTTTAGTGGGTAAGTTAATTCTCTGTGTATAACCAAAAACTATGAGCTTATCCCAAAACATAAAATTTATTCTAAAAATGAAGTGTCATTGTTTTTGAAAGAATAACAATGCTCATTAACTTGTGTAGCCTGGTTAGCTCATAGTTCCTATTTATAGAGGAATAATACAAGAGTTCTATTTGAATAAGGGTTAACTAAATAATAATATTTTAATGGAAAATACAATATTTACTAGTATTAGAATATAAAAGGCGGCGACAACCCTAAAAGGGAGTTAGGGTTTGTCGCCCCTCATCTCTCGAGATGGGTTTTACACTTGTCTCGTGTATTTGGTACAATTCTATGTGTTATCTAGATTTTTTGCCTAGCACTTATAAATCTATTCAACCCAATAGCTATTTTCTATTCCCTAAAATATTGTTAAATTAAATCAAATTAATTTTCCCAATTAAATTATTCTCTCAACCCAATTCTAATTTCGTTAAAGTCAAATCAACTTTACCGTATTAGAATATATGAGAAAATAAATTTAATTGCCTCATTCAATAAATATATGATGACTAATTAATTTAGTTCTCGTTCAAACTGCAATTATTTAATTACAATCAATTAAATAATAATTTGAAGAAATTAAATTAATTTATAAGTAATCTTTTTTTACTTAGTGAGAAACGCATTTACTTCGGATAGTGATACATGCAATTCATTTCGCTTACTTATCGTTTTCATTCATTCCATAATTATCGGTTCTACATGCAATTCATTTTGGGTTGTCTCGAGCTAGTGAAGAGACTGATTGAACATAAATAATTAGAACTTAAATAAATTGTAATTATGTTTTGACTCTTCACCTATTAATTACAATATTATTTAATTATGGAGTCATTCCACTATAGTACCATGACTACACTATCCCTCATTATATACCATCACGAAAGCTACTCATTAAGTGCTCGTTCCTTTTTAGAATATCCTTAATCTCTTTAGGATAAAATTTGTTCTTCCAATAAGATCCTATTTATATCATGGTATCCATTATATCTTCTGATATGAAAAATTCAATTACTAACACATAATAATTAAATAATTTATCTTATGAAAAATGATCTGTGGCTACGTTCCTTTTTTAACAACCATGTAATGCCAATGAGAGGATATTATTTATCCTTATAGGGTAATGATTTTATCGTTGTGGAATGATGCTACATCATGCAAAAGTTTTATACCTAATGTACAAGCTTTCTATTCCTTATCTATTTGAACTCAAGCTTTTAATACATCAAGTATATGAGTCATACATACATATTTCATTATCTACTCAAGATTAAGATATACCACACTATGAACATCGTAAGTGAATAAATCCGAAAATGAATTTAGACTAACTCAACTTGGTTCTTATTTTATGTATTGTTAATCAAGACAACCACATTTATGTTTCTATCTTTTGTGAGTCATCCGTTTCAATACCTAAGACAAGATATCTCCTCAATTGGACATGATAGATGACATAATAGTCTTTCAATCAATTTGTTGAATTTCGATTAGACTACGAACTGTTTAGGTTATCTACTTGTCTTCTCGTATTATGATTCAACCACATAATACAACATAATATTAGTTAGTCATTAGAAAATCAAAGAGCCAATATTTGCTTATGTTTTTCTTTGCGTGCAAACACCATTGAGGACAAATACAAATGATATTAATGAGTAATGGAATTTTATTTAAACAATTTTGTTCAAAAAATTACAAGTACAAAATGACGAATACACTATATTTAAGGCACTAGATCTTAACATCAAGTTCATTTCCTATTATATATCGTAATTCACATTTTTCTATAACAAGTATAATTAAATTATACCCTATGTGATTGTTATAGTAACATTTTCCAACATAAAACAATTTACTCTTTCATAGATCAAATAATTTTTATAATTCGAGTATGTATAATAATTATCTTAATCGACATCATCATGCTTTCCACAAACCATACTCGTTCACATTTAATGCTCGATTGCACCATTTTAGAATAATTCATATTAATTATCAGCCCTTATTAACCAATTATGGGATCAAAAGCAGATACATATATAAACCTCTAACACTCCACAATAGTGGGCACAAGTGTTAAACAGGCATAAATGCTCTGATACGTGCAAACATGTTCCCCTAATACTCCATAGTGCTGCACACAAGTGCAAAAATGTATATACTAATACACACACAAGCGCCAATAGAATGCACATAATTGTCAAATCTTCCTACATAAAAAAAACAAATCCAATTATACCTGAACCATTTTTAATATTGTTTAATAGGACATTTAGTATTAATTTATATTTTAGAAACATTAATCAAGCGTAACTAGTGTTTTATAAATCAAGATTCAAAGCCTTGCTCTTAAAGGCAAAAACCAAGGCATACATTGTCAAGTATCACAAGCACACTTATATGGTCAACCAAACGACATCGAACAATACCAAATTTTATTATATATTCACAATTTGCAATTATTAGAATCATAACAACAATTTCAATACAAAGCAACCTTATGCATTTCCATAAATCCATTTTAAGCACACTCACCATACATAAATCCATTTGAACCATGTTTTAATAAAAATTATGTAATCACCAGCATATCATTATCATTAGCCAATCTAAGCTAAATTACTTAATTGAGTCTACATTACGAAATTTAAATTAAGCTAGCACAAATTGAAAATCATCACACCATGATTTAATTTTTTCTTTCCTTTAGCCTTTGATATCTTGGCTACAATGACCAATCAAAAAGGCATAACAAAGTTAGAAAATATATTTCAAACATTAAAAACACCTACAATTATCAACGAGATGAAATTCAATATAGCAAGGCATTTTCTCTTTTTTAATCTAAACTCAAAAGAATTCAAATCTAATCTATCCAAACTTGAAATCTAACGTTAGAATCAACATTAGACACTCCTAAATATTCAAATATCACTGTTCCTTCCTCTTGCAATTTCTAAATGGGAAATTTTCCTAGATAGACTTAGGTTATTTACCTATTAATGACCTTCCCTTACCAAAATTCTTTTTCCTAGGTTTCACACATTGACCCCACTAATTTTGCTAATATGACAATTTAGTTTCTAAGCTTTAATTACTAAAAATCTCAATATTAATTCTAGTTAATGCCAAAATGCTAATTTATTAGACTATAATCCTCTATTGTATCCACTCTCGGATACCTTTTGGTTAACTTCTTGAAAAATTTCGGTTTGAGAAATTTGACCAACACCAAATTTTTCGACATAGAAAAATTGGGTCTTTACAAATTGAGTCCAAAGCAGATAATTAAATTAAAAGATGATAATTTTTAAATTATTTGGAGTGAAAAATATTTTACAATTAAATGTCTAATAGAATGAATGAATTAGAATTAGTTTGTATAAAAATATTTAATTATAGAGAAGGAAGCTTAGGCCCTTGAGGCCTCGACTAAGAGAGTTCTTTTTTTCTTTAATCTCAAAAGTAAAAAAGTTGGGATTGATTAGAGATCAAATCATATTGATTGGAAAGCTAAAAGGCATTTATAGAGGATCCCTACGAGATTCATGTAACACCGCAAACCCAACTTGGACGTTATGGCTGGATCAGACGACGTCACATGGTAGTGTGTTTGAAAACCATAACTTTGCCTAAAATAATTTTCTGTATAGAAACTTTTCATTATTACTTATTAATTCTAAAATCGTATCATTTAATCAGTCGAAAGTTTTCAAAACATGTATCCAATGCGAAAGCTTTTAAAACAGTGTGCGTATTGGTGAGTATTTTGTTAAAATGTTTGTTTCCTTTTGAAAACCTGAGTTTTCCTACTACTAGCAGTTATAAACCATAATCAATAAATAAATAAAATCCCAAACCAGGATAAAAATCAGTAGAGGCCATATTTACAATAAAATACCCAAATAAAATCTAAAATCATAAATAAGTGCGAAACAGTGTTAAAGAGGTCGTGTGGCCACCATCGAGTCCTCCGGTGCACCGATCCGTCAAGTCTGGGGATTACCTGTACAGATTAAACTGAAAGGGTGAGTTTACGTAAACTTAGTGTGTAATCCCCTTATAAACAACAGATAGTATGCACATGATCATAATCTGGGCCTAAGCCATTTTCAGTAACAGTATCGGTTTCAGTTTGGCCTTAACCCATCTCGGTACAGAATCAGTCATGCAGTTGGGCCTTAGCCCATCAGCGTATTAGTAACAGTATCAGATATGTAGTCAAAAAATCCTACCCAGCCAGCCTCTACACACCATCTCCGTCTAACCCTACACTTCATGTAGGGATACAATCAACCCACCCATCCCTACACTCCAAGACGTACCAAGTGCAGCACTAGACAATAATTTGCAGTTGAGCTGCCAGTAAATTAGGCTCGAGTCCTTTTAGTACACTTCCTCCGAGCAATATCAACCCCCAACCCAATGCAATGCAATATACAGTTATGACATGTTATAATATAGTAACGGTACATACAATATCAGTTCAGAGAAACATCATCATGCTCGGTAACATTTATACATATAAATCAATCATACAGTCATTTCATTCAATTAGAGGTCTAGGTCAGCTTACCGACCCTACAGTAGGTTCACAGTCGTTTTGGGCGACCAGTGCATCCTTGGTAACAAATCAGTGAAAATGGGCTCACACGCCCGTGTGGCCCACACGGCTCAAATTGGCCTTAGTCGTGTGATCCCCGAATCTCACACGACCGTGTGGCTTACCCGTGTGGGCCTACACGGCCCAAATCGGTCGAGCCTGTATGTTGCACACGGCCTACCTGGCCACTACATGGCCGTGTCTGGTGCGCATGGCCCGGCCTCGTCGATCACAAGCCCGTGTTCTATAACACGGGCAACCACACGCCCATGTGGAGTCGACAGTGAGGTTTTTAGCTTTTTTCGAACCCTCATTTTCTATGCAATCGAGTACACACCTGGTTTCGATTGATGCTAAACCGGTCCCCGAGCACTCCAGAACCTATAATTTACCAATTTCAAAAAGTTTATCATTTAATCAAATGGACTAAACTAAACCCGAAAGGGAATATTCCTCTTTCGAGAGAAAAACCATTACCTTCTATTGAATTACGGGAATTCCACACCCTTAGAACATCGATGAACGATAATTAACCCTCCGATTAACATCTACAAACCAGTCGAACCCCTTTTTAACCAATATTCAGAAGAAACCGTTAAGATCAATTGGAAACCAAACTTAGCAGCACAGCAGAAGAGATGAACTTGAGTAAAACCACAAAAAAAAAGAGGGAGGGAGATATGGAATTTCGACAAAGAGAGGGGAAGAAGAGAACAGAATTTTGCAAAAAGAGAAAACTGAAAAAAAAATTCTGATAACCCCCTATCCCAACTCCCCATACTTTTCTCCACCCAACACTCCACTACTCAGAGTCCAACCATAGAACAACTCTAGCCGAGAACTAGATAGAAAAATACTATCCCTCACCAATGCAGAGAATCGAACATAGGACCTCCAACACTCCAACATTCCACTTAACCACCAAACCAACAGGCCCATTCTGATATAAAATTACAAATAACCAAATATAAACCCACTAATCAAGTTTAAAGCTTAATTCAGTAAAATATCAAAATTTGTCCAAGCTATAGCTTGAACTTGAGACCTCTCACCCACACTCAGAACACTTAACCACTGAAGCAAATACACAATTGTGTCATATTTTAATAGAACATAAATATGAGATTTTTTGGGCGTTACAACTCTATCCTCTAAAAGAAAATTTCGGCCTCGAAATTTACTTGATTAGAACAGATGAGGATACTATTGATGCATTGCATCCTCAGGCTCCCGCGTACCTTCCTCCGTGCTATGATTACGCCATAGGACTTTAACCAGTGGAATAGATTTTCTCCTCAGAATATTTATGTCGCAATCCAATATCTGAACCGCCTCCTCCTCGAAGGTTAGATCTGGCCTAACCTCTATCTCCTCTACAGGAACAATATGCGTGGGATCAGAGCGATAGCACTTAACATCGATACGTGGAAAACATCGTGAATCTGGTCTAACTCTGGAGGTAGCTCTAACTGGTAGGCAACTGGTCTCACTCGTTTCAGTATGCGATAGGGTCCAATAAACTTAGGGCTCAACTTGCCCTTACGACCAAATCTTAGTAGCTTCTTTCATGGCGAGATCTTAAGAAAAACAGAGTCTCCCACAGAATACTTGATCTCGCGTCACTTCAAGTCTGCATAAGACTTTTGTCTACCAGATGCCGCTTTCAGTCGATCCCGTATCAATCTGACCTTATCTTTAGTATCAAAAACCAGTTCCGGACCCAGAGCTCATCGCTTGCCCAACTCAGTCCAGCATAAAAGGACTGCGACACCTACGACCATAAAATGCCTTGTAAGGTGCCATTTGTATACTAGACTGGTAGCTATTATTGTAAGCGAACTCTGCCAACGACAAATACTCCTCCCAATTGCCTCGAAAGTCAATCACACAGCTACTCAACATATCCTCCAGTATCTGAATCACCCTCTCAGATTGACCATCTGTTTGAGGCTGAAAAGCAGTATTGAAGTCTATCCTTAAACCCAGAACCTCATGTAGCTTTTTCCAAAACAAGATATGAAGCGAGGATCTCTATCAAAGATGATCGAAATCGATACCCCATGCAGTCTCACTATCTCAGACACATATAGTTTAGCCAGCTTCTACAGTGAGTAATCAGTATGAATCGGTATGAAATGGGTGGACTTGGTCAATCGATCCACGATGACCCATACAGAATCCTTCTTAGTGGGTGTGAGATGTAACCCACTAACGAAGTCCATTTTCACTCGCTTCTGCTTCCAAAGTGGAATCTTAACCCGCTACAACAACCTTGAAGGTAACTGATGCTTAGCCTTAACCTGCTGGCAAGTTGGACATTTACCCACAAAATCGGTAACCTCTCGTTTAAGTCCTAGCCACCAGTATAACTACGCAGGTCTTGGTACATCTTATTTCCGCCAAGATGCATAGCATAAGGGTTACTATGCACCTATCTCAGTACCAACTGCCTTAATTCAATGTCTTTCGATACACAAATTCTCCCACGAAAACAGAGTACCCCTTCGCTATTCAGTCCAAAGTCCTTAGTAAGCCCATTCTCAACCTGTCAGAAACGAAGACCCAACAATTCGTCTTTCAACTGCTTACCCTTAATATGCTCAATCCACGTAGGCTTAACCTGAAGCTCTGCTAGCAAACTTCCATCATCAAATAAACTCAGGCGAGCAAACATAGCCCTCAAATCAGTCATAACCTTATGGCTCAGTGCGTCGGCCACCACATTGGCCTTACCAAGGTGGTATTCAATCGTATAGTTATAGTCATTAAGCAACTCAATCCATCTACGTTGTCTAAGATTTAGCTCCTTTTGAGTGAGGACATACTTGAGGCTCTTGTGATCTGTGTAGATGATACACTTCTCACTATACAGATAATGCCTTCAGATTTTTAGTACAAATACCACTGCGGCCAAATCTAGGTCATGCATTGGATAATTTGCCTTATGAGTCTTAATTTGACGAGAAGCATACGCTACCACCTTACCGTCTTGCATCAACACGCATCTCAAACCGACATGTGATACATCACGGAAGCCAGTAAACTCTTTTTAGACTCTAGCTGTATCAAAACAGGGGCCCCAGTCAGTACAATTTTGAGCTTCTCAAAGCTCTTTTGCTATGCATCAGTCCAGTTAAATGGCATATTCTTGCATAGTAGTATAGTCAAAGGTGTCGCAATTAGTGAAAACCCTTCTACAAAATGTCGATAGTACCTTACAAGTCCCAAAAAGCTACAAATCTCAGATACAGTCTTAGGCTGCTTCCAATCCAAGACAGCCTCAATCTTTCGAGGATTAACTCTAATCCCCTCAGTAGAAACCACATGTCCCAAAACCGCTACTTCACGTAACCAGAACTCATATTTACTGAACTTGGCATATAATTGTTTCTCTCGTAGAACTTATAGAACCACTCTGAGGTGCTCATCGTGCTCATCCTTAGTCTTCGAATACACCAGTATGTCGTCAATAAATACTACCACGATTCGATCCAAATAAGGTTGGAACACTCGGTTCATCAGATCCATGAAGGCTGCTGGTGCATTTGTCAATCCAAATGGCATCACTAGGAACTTGTAATGACCGTATCGAGTCTTAAATGTTGTCTTGTGTACATCAGTCTCCTTAACCTTCAACTGATGATATCCTGATCGAAGATCAATCTTAGAGAACACCGAAGACCCTCAGAACTGGTCAAACATATCATCTATCCTCGGTAAGGGATACTTATTCTTGATTGTCAACTTGTTCAATTTTTTATAGTCAATACACATACACATGGATCCATCCTTCTTTTTCATGAACAAAACTAGTGCTCCCCACTGAGACACACTAGGGCGTATGAACCCACGATCCAATAACTCTTGAATCTGAGCCTTAAGCTCCACAAGCTCTTTCGGTGCCATTCTATAGGGAGCGATGGACACCAGAATCGTACCAGGAAGGAGCTCAATCCCAAACTCTACTTCACGATTTGGAGGTAACCCAGGTAGCTCTTCAGGAAAAATATTCTGAAAGTCCTTAACCGTTCTAATATCCTTAACCGAAGAATCCCAGAATTTGAAACACTGTTGTAGGCCAGATACGCCTCGCATCCCTTACGAACTAACTTTTTTGCCCTTAATTACAGAAATCACATTCGATAAGTAGTTCTGACGTTCCCCAATTATGACTACCGTGCTATCTTCCTCAGTTCTCAATACAACCCTTTTTGTGGCACAATCCAAGCTCACTCGGTGCTTAACCAACCAGTCCATTCCCAGTATCAGGTCAAACTCTCCAAAAGGCAGTTCTATCAGATCAGCCCGAAAAATAGCCACTTGAACCTTTAAAGGAACGTCTCTAAACAACTTATTTACCCTTACTGATTGTCCTAGCGAACTCAGTACAACCACCTCACTCGTAATGCTCTCAACCAAGATACCAAAGTTCTTGAACACAGTACAGGCTATATAGGAATAAGTGGATCCTATATCTATCAATGTAGTAAAAAGTACATTATAAATAAAGAACGTATTCATGATGACGTCTGGAGCATCTCCATCCTCTTGGCGATATGCAACATAAACTAAAGCCGGCTATCTCGCCTTAATATGACTAGCACCTATGCCTGATGCTCTCTAACCACGGCCCATCCCATTACCATATCTGGCCTGACCATGGCCTCTTGGTGGCTACTGAACTGCTCTCGGTGGTGGTGCAGTACCAGTACCCAGAGCTTGCATCTGACTGGACCTCCGCGGACACTCTTTAATATGGTGCTCTAATGAACCGTACCTCAAACAAGCCCCGATTCTTTTCCAACACTCGCTCTGATGGTGTTTACTACAATCAGTACACGACAGCTATCCAGTAGCAGAAATAGGTGCCCCCAACTTTGATCAGCCCATCAACTCTGCCCTTTTTCTTAGGCCTCTGAATCCCTTTTGCTCTTACCTCTCTCTTGATTCTGGCGCTCAGCACCCTTCACTTCCTCGGTGATCTTCGCCTTATCAACCAATGCAGCAAAGTCTCACTCCTCTGTAGAGCTATCAGAACCCTCAGATTATCCCTGAGGCCATCCTCGAAGTGAACACATCGCTCATACTCAGTCGCTACCATACCTCACGCATAGCGACTCAGGCTCAAAAATTCAGCCTCATACTCGGCTACCAATCTATCTCCTTAAGTTAAATTTAAAAACTCCCTCCTACGGGTATCCACATAACTGGCCCCCACATACTTCCTTTGGAAAGCGGTCTTAAAGAACTCCCAGGTCAGTCAATCGATGTAACAGCCTAAAGTTTCAGTAGTGTCAAAACAGTGATTCGAGATAACTAAATCTGACGACTGGGATTAGGAAATTAAAATAAAATAATATTTAGAAGTGAGAGAGATGTTAGAAATATTTTAAATAGGTGAAATTAAAATTTAAAGAGAAATTATTAAATAAATTTAGTTAAAAATGAGGTATCAAGACCTCGATCTCGTAAAATTGAGCCAAAAATATTTTTATAAATATTTATGGAGTGTTAGTAATATGATGTTAAAATTTTGTTAGAAAATTTTATTGTTTGGGTGGTTAATTAAATAAAAAGGACTAAATTGTAAAGGTGTAAAACTTGTGAAAGTGATTAAATAACTTTAAGTGTCTAATGAGGAAGGACCTAAAGAGAAAATTTTCCCAAGGGAGATATTTTGGACGGCAATAGCTGAGAAAAAGTCAGGAAATTAGTGAAATAAGGGCAAATTGGAATATTGCCAAAACTAACTAAATAAAGTTAGGACTATATTGGAATTATCTAGTTTTTTCTTCATTTTTCTTCTTTCTCATCAGCTAAAAATGCCATAGGAGGCCTGAAATAAATTGGTTTTTCATATTTTTGCATCATATCAAGAAATCAAGGATAAACGAGGAAAAGAGAAAATTTCAGAATAGTTCCAGAAATCTCTACAACTACTGCAAATTGTTTCGGGTAAGTTCGTATGGTTAAATTATTAAATTTCAATATTATTTTATGAATGGTGATTAATATTTATGTATGTTAATTGTAGAAAATATGTAAATTATCTACAAAAGTTACAAAATTGAACTGAGTATTTCGGAGGAACGGAATGCAGGAAATGAGTACGATCGTTCAGTGAAAAAGATGAATTGACGGTAAATTACAAAAGTAAATCAAGATTCAGCATTTGTTGCGAATTCTCGTATTTGCTTTCTGTTTAGCTCTTACGAGCTCCTGTTAACTCATATGAGTTTCAGTTAACCCTTTTGGGGTTTCAGTTAACCCTTTTGGGGTTTCAGTTCAGCTTTAATGAGCTTCAATTAGCCTTCGGGCTTTCATTTAGCACTTGTGTGCTTCAGTTAGCCTTCGGGCTTCTGTTTAACACTTGTGTGCTTCAGTTAGCCTTCGGGCTTCCGTTTAGCACTTATGTGCTTCAACTAGACTTCGGGCTTTAGATCACGATGTACTCAAATCAGTAAGTCGTTCCTTGAATGAACAAGTTGGTAAGTCGTAAATGTAACGTGTGGAAAAAGAAATGTAAGTAATGTTATCATTATTATTATTGAGCTCAATTAAGTAAAAAAAATTAAATGAAATTATGACTTACAGGATGAAAGTAACTTACTTGAAATGTCCATATGATTTGAATTTTGGAAAACTAATATTTGGTAAGATTTATAGTTAAAGCATGAACTTACTAAGCTATAGTCAGCTTACTTGTAATGTTTATTGCTCTTTGTAGATTAACGAGAGGGCAGAGGATCGGATCATCACGCTCAAGTCACACTATCTCGATTTTCTGGTAGATTTTGTTATAAATACTTTAAATGGTTTATATGGCATGTATTAGAGCTTATATGACTATGTTTTGTATTAACTCAAGAATATATTAGTTAAGTTAATATAAGTTGATATATGATATGAATGGAAATTAACTAAGATGTTTAAATACTACTTGAAAGTATGAATGGATATAATGTTAGATAAAATAAGGACTAGTGATATTGTTATGAAACTAATGTGATTTGGATGAAGATTGTATTTATTGATTTGTTGTTTGTATTGAATTGGTTGCAAATTTGAAATTACAGGAAAGGTTAGATGTTTCTAAAAGGGTTATATTGAGTTTTTAATAATAATAATAATAATAATAATAAAATAAATAAACAAAAAATAAAAAAGTAATTATATTACAAAAAAATTTCGAATACTTGAATAAGTACCTATTCATTTATAATACGTGATTTAGGCCTCGAGGGTTCATAAAAGAGACTTAATATTTAATTTTAATATGTTTGTTGTTTATTCATGACTTGTTTGTAAATTAACCAATATGTTCGGTAATGCCTCGTAACCTTATTTCGGCGATAGTTTGAGGTTAGAGAATGTTACATTTATTGGTATCAGAGCTTTAGTTTAGCCGATTCTCGGAATGGATGTGATGTGTAAAATGTTTAGAAATATATGCCATATAAATCTGTGGTAGTGTGATGTGTATGATCCGATTTAACCCTTTTTTTTTTTTAATAGATTGTAAAGATTTCGGATAGACCTGAACATTCTGAATAGGAAAAAGCAAATAATAAAGTACAGACATCTAAACAAGGGACAGGTAGTGATGTTCCAATTTCCTTGATGCGAGAACAAGAACTTAGAAACATGATTATTGGAGTAATGAATCAGTGGTATAATGAGAGGATGCAAGAAAGGAGTCAGACCCAGCAACCTCTTCCCTCTACAGTACCACCAGTATGACCATCGGTTGCTCCTCCACCTCCTTCTCCGATAACTAAATCAAGTAAGAGAACTCCGGTAGAAAAACTCAAAAAATTTGGAGCTGAAGAATTTCGAGGTAGGTCAGATGATGATCTAGTAAAAGCGGAGTATTGGTTGCAGAGCACGATAAGAGTTTTTAAAGAAATGGCTTGTTCTCTAGATGACTATTTAAGGTGTGATGTTTCCTTATTAAAATAAGAAGCATATCACTGGTGGGAGACAATAGAAGCTGTGGTACCAGCCGAGAAACTTACTTGGGAATTTTTCCAAGCTGAGTTTAAAAAGAAATATGTTGGTAAAAGATATTTAGACATGAAAAAGAGAGAATTTCTTGATCTTCGACAGGGAAATCGGACAGTAGCTGAGTATGAGAGAGAGTTTGTATATCTTAGCAGATATGCTCGAGAGATTGTTCCTACAGAAGAAGACATGTGTGTCCAATTTGAAGAAGGGCTGAATGATGAAATCAGAATGATGATAGGTGCTACGAAAATTCGAGAATTTTTGGTTTTATCAAATCGAGCTCAAAAGATGGAAGAAGTGTACAACAAAAAGATGCAAAAGGAAAGAAGAAACAAATAATCTTATAAGAGAAGCTCCTCCAAATCATTTTTAGCATTTCTGATTAAAAAGTTTAAGGAGGATTTCATTCCAGCTACATCGGTACCTGAACGATCGAAGACTAGAGTAACTCAACTTGATCGTGGAATATCAATCAGATCAGTTGCTAGTGAAGCCAGTGTACAAAATACTCCCAGGTCTCAATGTCAACACTGTGGAAAATACCACTTGGGTGAATGTAGAGGTAAAGCAGGAGCTTGCTACAAATGTGGAGCCACTGATCATTTTATCCAGAATTGTCCTCTGTTACAAAAAGATGAAGAAGAACAAAAGGAGAAACAGATGGCTACTTCTCAGAGAAGTAAACGTGTGAGTCAAAGCAGTGTTGTAGGAGCTACTTGCTCAAGTGTAAAAGATTCTGTTGCTTGGTCAGAGGTTAGAACACCAGCACGTACATACGACATCTGAGCTAGAGAAGAAGCCATGGCTCCAGACGTTATTACTAGTACTTTCTATCTCTGTGATGTTATTGTATATGCATTAATTGACCCAGGGTCTACACATTCTTATATTTGCACAGTATTAGCATCAAAAAAGAAATTGTTTATTGAACCAACTGAATATGATGTTCAAGTTACTAATCCATTAGGACAAAGTGTGATAGTAAATTTAGTGTGTCAAAATTATCCACTAAAAATAAAAGGCTGTGAGTTCCCTACTGATTTGATGTTACTACCCTTTCGAGAATTTGATGTTATACTGGGAATGGATTGGTTGACAAAACATGATGCTGTGATAAATTGTCGCGAGAAGCAAATCAGTTTGAAATGTTAGATAGGTGATATACTTTCTGTTGAGCCTGAGAATTCAAATGATGTTGTCAAAATATTTTAGCTTTTTCAGCTCAGAGGTTAATGCGGAAGGGTAATGAAGTATTTTTAGCTTACATCCTTGATACTCGAGGATCTGAACCAAAACTAGAATAGTTGTTGGTTGTTAATGAATTTCCTGATGTATTTCCTGAAGAATTATCGGGTTTACCACCAGATCGAGAAGTTGAATTTGTGATTGATGTGGTACCGGGGATAGCTCCTATATCAATGACACCATATCGTGTGGAACCAGCTGAGTTAAAAGAGCTGAAGACACAGTTATAGGAATTACTAGACAAAGAGTTTATAAGACTGAGTATGTCACCTTGGGGTGCACCAGTCTTGTTCGTGAAAAAGAAAGACGAATCTCTAAGGTTGTGCATAGACTACAGACAGCTAAACAGAGTTACAATTAAAAATAAATATCCTATGCCTCACATTGATGATTTGTTTGATCAGTTGAAAGGTGCTGTTATATTTGCAAAGATAGATCTTCGATCCGAATATTATCAACTGAAAGTTAAAGAATGTGATGTGCCGAAAACTGCCTTCAGAACTCGGTATGGTCATTACGAGTTTCTGGTACTGCCTTTTGGTTTAACTAATGCCCCTGCTGCATTTATGGACTTAATGAATCAGATTTTTTAGCCTTATTTGGATAGATTTGTAGTTGTTTTTATTGATGATATATTGATCTATTCAAAGACAGAACCCGAGCATGCTAACATTTAAGGATAGTGCTACAAACTTTGCGAGAAAATCAATTATATGCAAAATTTAGCAAATGTGAATTTTGGCTTCATGAGGTTGGATTTCTGGGTCACATTGTTTCAGCCGAAGGGATTTGAGTAAATCCGAGTAAAGTATCTACAGTGGTAAATTGGAAAACTCCAAGGAATGTAATGGAAGTGTGAAGTTTCCTGCGTTTCACTGGATATTATCGCCGTTTTGTTTAAAATTTCTTAATGATTGCTTCGCCTATGACACGATTGCTACAGAAGAATGTTGAGTTTGTGTAGTCTGACGAATGCCAACAAAGTTTTGATTAGTTGAAGAAGATGTTGACAAAAGCTCCAGTGTTGACTCAACCAGAATCAGGTGTGCTATATGTTGTATATAGTGATGCATCTTTGAATGGTTTAGGTTGTGCGTTGATGCAGTCGGGAAAAGTGGTGGCCTATGCTTCTCGGCAGTTAAAATCACACGAGAAGAATTATCCTACGCATGATTTGGAGTTGCCTACAATTGTTTTTGCTTTGAAAATTTGGAGACACTATTTATATGGTGAAAAATGTTATGTGTATACAGATCATAAAAGTTTGAAGTATTTGATGACGCAGAAAGAGTTGAATTTGAGACAGAGAAGATGGCTTGAGTTATTAAAAGATTATGACCTTGTTATCGATTACCATCCGGGGAAGGGTAATATAGTTGCTGACGCACTCAGTTGGAAATCATCTTTGTTTGCAGTCTGGTCAACGAATGCCCATTTGTCTGTTAGTGAAGATGGATCTGTAATAGCGGAATTTAAAGCCAAGCCTGTATTTCTCCAATGAATTCAGGAGTTGCACGATGAAGATTCGAAGTTGGTATTAAAGAAACAAATAGCTCGAGACAAGAAGGATTCAGAGTATATTATTGATGAAAATGGTATGTTATACTATCGTAAAAGAATTTGTGTTCTAAATAATTCAGACATGAAAAATGATATTCTTTCTGAAGCTCACAGTAGCAGGTATTCTATTCACCCTAGAAGTACAAAAATGTAGTGTGATTTGAAATAGATGTATTGGTGGCCTGGTATGAAAAGGGAAATTTGTGAGTTTGTAGCAAAGTGTATAATATGTCACCAGGTGAAAACAGAACATCAGGTACCAACGAGTTTGTTACAACCTATTATGATTCCAGAGTGGAAGTGGGAACATGTTACAATGGATTTTGTATCCAGGTTACGTGTGACCCCGAAGAAGAAAGATTCAATCTGGGTAATTATCGATAGATTGACAAAATCAGCACATTTTATTCCAGTCAGAACAGATTTTCCACTAGAGAAGTTAGCAGAACTGTATATCTTTGAGATTGTGATATTACATGGGGTTCCAACATCTATTATTGCGGATCGAGATCCAAGGTTTACATCGAGGTTTTGGAGCAAACTACAGGAAGCTTTAGGCACAAAGCTAAATTTTAGTACCACTTTTCATCCTTAGACTGATGGGCAATCACAGCGGGTAATTTAGATTTTGGAAGACATGTTAAGATGTTGTATACTTGAGTTTGGTAGTAGTTGGGAAAAGTATTTACCACTGGCCTAATTTACTTACAACAATAGCTATCAATCCAACATAAAGATGGCGCCGTTTGAAGCTTTATATGGAAGAAAATGTAAGACTCCATTGCATTGGTTAGAATTGAGTGAATCTAGGTTAGTGGGGGTCGATTTAATTCGGGAAACTGAAGAAAAGGTTCGGATTATCTGAGATTGTCTGAAAGCTGCTTCGGGTCGTTAGAAATCATATGCTGACTTGAAAAAAAGAGAAATAGAGTTTAATGTGGGTGATCAAGTGTTCTTAAAGGTGTCGTCGTGGAAAAAAGTATTACGATTTGGCAGAAAAGGAAAACTAAGTCCAAGATTTTTTGGATCGTACGAGATTATTGAAAGAGTCGGCTCTGTAGCATATCGGTTAGCTTTACCTCAAGAACTTGAGAAGATTCATAATGTGTTCCATGTGACTATGCTGAGACATTATAGATCAAACCCTTCACATGTGATTCCGCATACAGAAATTGAGCTTCAGTCAGATATGACTATTCAGAAGAACAAGTGAAGATTTTGGCTCGGGAAATTAAAGAACTGCAGACTAAAAAGGTACCATTAGTTAAAGTATTATGGCATCAACATGGTTCGGAGGAAGCAACTTGGGAAACAGAAGAGTCAATGAGAACACAGTATCCAAATCTATTCTCAGGTAAGAAATTTCAAGGACGAAATTTCCTAAAGATGAGAGAGTTGTAACAGCTTAAAACTGGTGTAGGAACAGTGATTCGAGATCACTAAATCCGACGAATGGGATTAGGAAATTAAAATAAAATAATATTTAGAAGTGAGAGAGATGTTAGAAATATTTTAAATAGGTGAAATTAAAATTTAAAGAGAAATTATTAAATAAATTAAGTTGAAAATGAGGTATCGAGATCTCGATCTCATAAAACCGAGCTGAAAATATTTTTATAAATATTTATGGAGTGTTAGTAATATAATGTTAAAATTTTGTTAGAAAATTTTATCGTTTGGGTGGTTAATTAAATAAAAAGGACTAAATTGTAAAGGTGTAAAACTTGTGAAAGTGATTAAATAGCTTAAGTGTCTAATTGGGAAGGACCTAAAGAGAAAATTTTCCTAAGGGAGATATTTTGGACGGGAATAGCTGAGAAAAAGTCAGACTAACTAAATAAAGTTAGGACTAAATTGGAATTATCTAGGTTTTTCTTCATTTTTCTTATTTCTCATCAGCTAAAAACGCCATAAGAGGCCTGGAATAAGCTGGTTTTTCATATTTTTGCATCATATCAAGAAATCGAGGATAAACGAGGAAAAGAGAAAATTTCGGAATAGTTCTAGAAATCTCTACAACTATTGCAAATTGTTCCGGGTAAGTTCGTATGGTTAAATTATTAAATTTCAATATTATTTTATGAATGGTGATTAATATTTATGTATGTTAATTGTTGAAAATAAGTAAATTATGTACAAAAGTTACGAAATTGAACTGAGTATTTCGGAGGAATGGAACGCAGGAAATGAGTACGATCGTTTAGTGAAAAAGATGAATTGACGGTAAATTACCCAAGTAAACCGAGATTCAGCATTTGTTGTGAATTCTCGTGTTTTCTTTCTGTTTAGCTCTTATGAGCTTCTGTTAACTCATATGAGTTTCAGTTAACCCTTTTGGGGTTTTAGTTCAGCTCTGATGAGCTTCAGTTAGCCTTGGGGCTTCCATTTAGCACTTGTGTGCTTCAGTTAGCTTTCGAGCTTCCGTTTAACACTTGTGTGCTTCAGTTAGCCTTCGGGCTTTCGTTTAGCACTTATGTGCTTCAGCTAAACTTCGGGCTTCAGCTAAACTTCGGGCTTCAGATCACGATGTACTCAAATCCGTAAGTCGTTCCTTGAATGGACAAGTTGGTAAGTCGTAAATGTAATGTGTGGAAAAAGAAATGTAAGTAATGTTATCATTATTATTATTGAGCTCAATTAAGTAAATTTTTTTTAAAATGAGATTATGACTTACAGGATGAAAGTAACTTACTTGAAATGTCTATATGATTTGAATTTTGGAAAACTAATATTTGGTAAGATTTATAGTTAAAGCCGACGAACTTACTAAGCTATAGTCAGCTTACTTGTAATGTTTATTGCTCTTTGTAGATTAACAAGAGGGTCAAAGGATCGGATCAGCACGCTCAAGTCACACTATCTCGATTTTCTGGTAGATTTTGTTATAAATACTTTAAATGGTTTATATGGTATGTATTGGAGCTTATATGACAATGTTTTGTATTAACTCATGAATATATTAGTTAAGTTAATATAAGTTGATATATGACATGAATTGAAATTAACTAAGATGTTTAAATACTACTTGAAAGTATGAATGGATATAATGTTAGATAAAATAAGGACTAGTGATATTGTTATGAAACGAATGTGATTTAGATGAAGATTGTATTTATTGAGTTGTTGTTTGTATTGAATTGGTTGAAAATTTGAAATTGCAGGGAAGGTTAGATGTTTCTAAAGGGTTTATATTGATTTTTTTTTAAAATAATAATAATAATAAAATAAATAAACAAAAAAATAAAAAAAAGTAATTATATTACGAAAAAAATTCTGGAGTACTTGAATAAGTCCCTATTCATTTATAATACGTGATTTAGGCCTCGAGGGTTCATAAAAGAGACTTAATGATTTAATTTTAATATGTTTGTTATTTATTCATGAATTGTTTGTAAATTAACCAATATGTTCGGTAATGTCTCGTAACCCTATTCTGGCGACAGTTTAGGGTTAGGGGGTATTACAATCGGGCTGAGTGTCCTCCTTAACAATGAGCCACCATTGATATGCCTCATTACTTACCAGTGATACAGCACCCTTTAATTTCTGCTCGGAGGTGCATTCCAGATCGTCCATAATCCTCTGTTTGTCCTCTATCCAGTACTCAGCCACATTAGGGGCAACTCCAGCAATACCTCTAAAAAGCTCAACTCCGTTAGACCGGAGTCATTCCGTAATCGACCCGCTGCCTCCAACTCTAGTATTGGGCCTAGCAACCCTCTCTAAAATCCTCAACATGGCCTAGGATAGTGTGTCGTCCCCAGCCGCTCGATCATGAGATCCAATTCCAGTCACAAGTGAATCTGGTGTTTCACTAGTATCCAAATTAGGCAGATTGCCAGATGATGAAGACCCAGCTTGAGTACCCCTACAGCCTCTACCACGGCCTCCTGTACCCCGTCTGCAAGTAACTCTAGTGCTCATTGTCTAATTATGCTTTATTTGTATTAACAGATTTATGAATCAGTTTATAGTTCTAATGTTAATTAATAGATATTTTATGAAACAGTATAAAAAATGTAAAGTTTGTTTCGTACATCGCAGTGTCAATCAATGCCTATCAGTTTTGCTACAGTCTTGGTATACCCTCTTTTGGGTGTTTTTAGTACAGTCTATCTATAGTAGTCTCAGCATATACTACTATAGCAGTTTCAGGATATACTATCAAAAATAATTTTAGAAAAATTCACAGTTTCAGAAAACTTACTAGATTAGTGCCGGAGACTCGGTGTACTACACTTTCAGTAAAAATATTTAAAAATCAATTCTCAGAATATCACATCTTAAAAACCCACATCCCAAACCTAGCTCTGACACCACTAAATGTAACACCCCAAACTCAGCTTGGATGTTATGGCCGGACCAAGCGACGTCACATGGTAGTGTGTTTGAAAATCGTAACTTTGCTTAAAACAATTTTTCGTGTAGAAACTTTGCATTATTACTTATTAATTCTAAAATCGTATCATTTAATCAGTTGAAAGTTTTCAAAATGTGTATCCAATGCGAAAGCTTTTAAAACAGTTTGCGTATTGGTGAGTATTTTACTAAAATGTTTGTTTCCTTTTGAAAACCCGAGTTTTCCTACTGCTAGCAGTTATAAAACATAATCAATAAAAAAATCCCAAACCAAAATAAAAATCTGTAGATGCCATATTTACAATAAAATACCCAAATAAAACCTAAAATCATAAATAAGTGCAAAACAGTGTTAAAAAGGTCGTGTGGCCACCATCAAGTCTTTCGCTACACCAATCCATCAACTCTGGGGAGTACCTATACATATTAAACCGAAAGGGTGAGTTTACGTAAACTCAATGTGTAATCCTTGTAACACCCCTAACCCGTAACCATTTTTAGAATAGGTTAAGAGGTATTACTGGACTTGTAACTCAGTTCAAAACAATCATTTATTAAAAATCATCTCATTTTACTAAATATCATTCATTCACATTCATTATCTACTTAAATCAAGCATATAAAGTTTTAATCATGCATTCGGGACTAAATAGTAATATATAAAAAAATTTAGAAATTTAGAAAATTTTCAACATTTCAAATGTCACACGCCCATGTGAACAGGCCGTGTGTCTCACACGGCTATTAGACATGCCCGTGTCTTATATCGTGTGGAAATAGGACATACATACTGACCTATCCACATGGCCACAAGGCACGCCCGTGTGCCAGACCGTGTGAAAATTAGGGAGGTTACTGACTTGGCTACACGACTGACCACACGCCCATGTGCCAGCCCGTGTACCATTCACATGGCCAATAGACGCGCACGTGTATCCAGGCCGTGTCAAACCTGTAAGGTATACTGCCTTAATTCGAAAAGGTACCTCAGGGGACACACGGTCATGACAGCTGAGACGCACGCCCTTGTCTCTGTCCGTGTGGACAAAAATAGGCTATTTGGAAAGCCATTTTGCCACCCTATAAACACAAGCATTTACAAGCATAAATGACCACATTTCATAACCTAATTGGCAACATTTCATAACCATTTCATATACAACATGTACCAATTCAACTTGATATTCAGTTACCTATCTAATGCTATGCAAAACTCATTCATCTAACAACACATATCAATACCTCACTTGCATATTTTCATTCAAACATTACCTTACCAAAACATACCATATTTTAACACATATAAAATACCAAAACATAATACCAAAATAAGCCAAATCACATGGCTTAACTTATATACAAAAAAAAAATTCTCAAATCAAGTTGTCAAGTATCATAACTAACATCATTTAAACTAGCCTATACATGCTATATTTACATATCCACAAGTTCAAAAGTACCAATCAAAAATTGGATAGCGTGATGTGCAACTCTGACTTGTCCGAAGCAAGCAAGCTATCGAGCCTCTATAAAAACATAGAAAAAGAAACAGAGTAAGCTTTATAGCTTAGTAAGCCCGTATAATTCAGAATTAAACTTACCATTTATATAATATTAAAGTAACATTAAAATGCAAACAATTCATTTAACCAACACCTAGTCACAAGTATCCATCACATGTTAGTCATTTGACAAATACATATATCCATCCATAATACAATACTTTGTATCATTCCAAATTCACATAACATACATATAACATTAATAACATTTATAATCCGTAACTTATCCGTATAACCAGTATTTAGGCCCGTTGAATCTATTAGAACATCAGAGGATACTCTAGTGAACAATGTCAATAATTCGTCAATCCATTATCATATATACTCTTTCGAGCCATGATCGGTAAGCTTCTCCTGAGCTGTGGATAGTAAGCTCTAATAAGCTGAAACAGTAAGCTCCAATGAGCTGAAACAGTAAGCTCCAATGAGCTGAAACAGTAAGCTCTTGCAAGCTGAATCGGTAAGCTCCAATGAGCTGAAAAAGTAAGCTCTTACGAGCTGAATCGGTAAGCTCATACGAGTTGTGGTGAGTCCGCAACAAATGCAAGAGCTTGACCAATACGGTAATTCCAGTAACATGTCACTTGTATCCAATGAATTCATATAGTTCAAACGGGGCTCGGTAACCAATACAATATATCATTTTGGCATTCATATATCAAGTATTTCAACAATTACAAGTATAGAAAATTTTGCTTCTAATTATACGAACTTACTTCGTATTTACTCGTATAACCGTCGTCTACTCGTCTACTTTATGTTTCCCCCGATCTAATTTTGGTAATTGTATATCTTGATCTATATATTATCAAATTCAATTTTTTTAGTAACCATTTAATTCAATTCAAATATATTTGGAAATTTACACATTTGCCCATATACTTTTGACTATTTTGCAATTTAGTCTTTTTTACACAAAATGACAAATTTATGCAATTTACCTTTAACCCTTGTATAGCTGAATTTCACATAACCTCATAGCAGCCCATATTTTCATTTTATTCACATTTTCAACCAAAACATTTCTATCTTTCACAATTTAATCCCTAATTCTCATTTTTGTCAAAAATCACTTTATAAAACTTGTAAATCTATTAACAAACATAAATAATATAACAAGAAACTTCAAAATACCCAAGTATTCAACAATGGAATATCTCAAAATCTATAACAGTTTCAAAAACGAAGGTACGGGCTAGCTAAATTAAGTTGCAATGAGCTCAAAAACGTAAAAGTCATTAAAAATTGAGATAAAACTGTACCTTAATCAAAGATTAAAGTTTCCGAAACCATGGAAGCTTCAAAACCCTTATTTCTTTCTCAATTTTGGCAAAATGATGAATGAATTAACATGATTTTGATTTTGATTTTATTATTATTAACTTAATACATAAATTACCATTATAACTTTATAATTAAACTTAATATATCATGTAATTCATGGACATAAATGTCCACTAACCTTAATCATGATCAAATAACATTATAAGGACTTCCATATTAATAAACCATAGCTATTTAATACATTTAAACAATAGAACTCAAATTTTAAGCGTTACGCGATTTAGTCCTTTTCACCGAATTAAGCATTTAAAAAGTAAAATTTCTTGACAAAACTTTCACATAATAATTCTATCATGCTGTAAACCTTAATAAAATAATAAAATAAATATTTTTACTTTAGATTTGTAGTCCCAAAACCACTGTTCTGATATGACCTAAATACAGGTTGTTACAACTCTCTCCCTCTTTAGGGATTTTCATCCCCGAAAATCTTACCGGTAAACAGGTTAGGGTACTATTTTCACATAGCTTCCTCCATCCCGTGTTTATGCCAAAGAACCTTTACAAGTGCTATACATTTATTTCTCAATTTTTTGATTTCTCGAGCCAAAATTCTGATCGGTTCTTCGTTATACGATAAATCAGGCTGTATCTCCACCTCAACGAGAGAAATCCCCATATAAACAACAGACAGTATGCACATGATCACAATCTGGGCTTGAGCCCTATTCAGTAATAGTATTGGTTCTAGTTTGGCCTTAGCCCATTTCAGTTCAGAATCAGTCATGTAGTTGGGCCTTAGCCCATCAACGTATCAATAACAGTATCAGATATGCAGTCACAAAATCCTACCTAGCCAGCCTCTACACACCATCTCCGTCCAACCCTACACTCCATGCGAGGATACAATCAACCCACCCATCCCTATACTCCAAAACGTACTAAGTGCGGCACTAGACAGTAATTTGTAACTGAGCTGCTAGTAATTAGGCTCGAGGCCTTTCAGTACACTTCCTCTGAGCAATATCAACCCCTAACCCAATGCAATGCAATATACAGTTATAACATGCCATAACATAGTAGTGGTACATACAATATCAGTTCAGTAAAACATCATCATGCTTAATAACATGTATACATATAAATCAATCATACAGTCATTTCATTCAATTAGGGGTCTAGGTAAGCTTATCGACCCTACAGTAGGTTCACAGTCATTTTGGGTAACCCGTGCAACCTTAGCAACAAATCAGTGAAAATGGGCTCACACGCCCATATTGTGTGCTCGTGTGGGCCCACACACCCGTGTGACCCACAAAACCCAAATTAGCCTTGGCCGTGAGGATCACACGGCCTGGCCCAGAATCCCACATGCTCGTGTGGCTTACCCGTGTAGGCCCACATGCCCGTGTGGCCCACACTGCCCAAATCGGTTGAGCCCGTATATCACACACGGCCTACCTGGCCACTACACAGCCATGTCTGGTGTGCACAGCCTGGCCTCATCGATTACATGCTCGTGTTATAGCACACAGCCTACACACGGATGACCATACACCCGTGTGGGTTCGACAGTGAGGTTTTCGACTTTTGCCGAACCATTATTTTCTGTGAATTTGAGTATACACCTAGTTTCTATTGATGCTAAATCGGTCCCCGAACACTCCAGAACCTATAATTAACCAATTTCACTCAGTTTATCATTTAATCAAATGGACTAAACTAAACCCGAAACAAAATATTTTTCTTTCAAGTGAAAAAAACCATTACCTTCTATCGAATAACGGTAATTTCACGCCCTTAGAATACCGATGAATGATAATTAGCCCTCTGATTAGCACCTACAAACCAGTCGAACCCCTCTTTAACCAATATTCAGAAGAAATTGTTAAGATTAATTGAAAACCAAACTTACCGAACGACCTAGATTATGCGTAGCACAGCAAAAGAGATGAACTTGAGTAAAACCACAAAAAAAATGAGAGGGAGGGAGAGATGGAATTTCAGCAAAGAGATGGGGAGAAGATAACAGAATTTTGTAAAAAGAGAAAACTGAAAGAAAAATTCTGATAACCACTTATCCCAGCTCCCCTTACTTTTCTCCATCCAATGGCCCACTACTCAGAGTCCAACCACAGTACAACTCTAGCCGAGAATTAGACAAAAAAATACTATCCTTTACTAATGCAGAGAATCGAACACAAGTCCTCCAGCACTTTAACACTCCACTTAACCACCAGACCAGCAAGCCCATTCTGATATAAAATTACAAATAATCAAATATAAACCCATTAATCAAGTTTAAGGCTTAATTTAGAAAAATACCAAGCTTTGCCCAAGCTAGAGCTTGAACTTGGGGCCTCTCACCCACACCCAAAACACTTAACCACTGAAGCAGATACACAATTGTGCCATATTTTTACAAAACATAAATATGAGATTTTTGGGGTGTTACAATTCATATCTCTTCGGTAGCATCAGATAAAATCATACAATTTATTATAAATATATCGTATTCACAAGTAGTTTCTGTTTATTTAAAATTTTTAGAATTCAACTTCAAACTAGTTTCTTGTTTCAAATCTAACAGGAACTACAATTTTCTTATTGTAGAGTAGAAGAGTGGTGGTTTTGGTGCGATGTTAGAGTTTTCATATTGAACAATTGGATTGAGTGATGATTGTAAAAACTCAATGTTGATTTGATGAGGAAAATAACAGAAGGTTTAACCATGCATGGAGGAGGCTAAAAGAAACTACTGTAGAAGAGATAAAATCATAAACAACTTAGTATAAAATTAGAGGATAAGTTTAAGTATAAGCTTGAACAACCCACATAAATATGAAATCAGAGCTTAAAGTATTATGAAAGTTGAAAGAAACTAGCAACTAAAGAAACATAAAAAAAAAAAACATGGTGAAGAACTAAAACTCAAGTTAAAGCTTGACATGTTAATGAAGCCAAAAGAAACTAATATAATAAGTATGAACCAAAAACACGACAAAAAACCAATACTTAAATTAGAGCTTGATGCCTTGAAGAAGCCAGAAGAAACCAACATAACAGATATGAAACCAATAACAACATGATGAAAAACCATAGCTCAAGAAAGATTTTGATTAATTAACCAAGTTTAAGCCACTAGTGTCATCGTTCATGAATCACTTTTCATTTTCAGTAAATTACTTCTCCGTTTTTACCTTGACCATTATGTTCACCAACCTACCATCTCCATCTTCAACTTGCTAAACTTTCATCATAAGGGGAGCCTAGTGTCATCCTCATATAGTTAGAACAAAAGTCGTGGTTAAACAACTTACCTATCTATCACCCAATTCGATGCAAACTTTCTTTTCTCACACCTTCATCCTTGAAACCAAGACAAAAAAGTAAATTTTCATTGGTTGTTGGCCAACAATGACGCTGGACAATGGTGAGCGATAGTGAAGAGGAGTTCATTTGCAAGTTTAACCTATAAAAGCATAATCTACCTAGGTATAATCTCACATTATTGTAGCATGGTTTATTATGTTATTTCAAATGTTATTAAATTGTTGAATTTCTACAAACTTAAGGCTTGATGTTGTTCACTGCATATATGTTTTGCATTATATATATTAATATATAGTATATAAAATATATATGGTTTTTGCTAAAAAAGGTTGACATACTACTCATGCAGCATGATGATAATATATATTGTTAAATATGACTCCTATTTTCAGTCAAATTTGAGAAATAATCTTTTAGTTAAACTCTATTTACTTGTTTCAATCAAACACTGATTAGTTTAGATTATTTTATTATTATTTCACCTATCCATTTAGCCTATAAATAGGTTCTTTTACAACCTTAGAAAAATACACCCATTAGAGATTAGAACTCATAACACATTTAGAGAATTTTGTGTTTACGTTTTGAGGGTTCTTTGTTTTTGGGTTTTCGGGATTTAGTTTTTATCTCCATCTTTTGTACTCTTCGTTCTTTTTCCATTATAGTAAAATTATCTTTGCCCATGATTTTTTATCCTCTTTGGAGGAGTTTTTCCACGTTAAATTTGTGTGTTCAATTTCTCAAATTTTTTCGCTATTTTTCTTGTTCGTTGCTTATTCGGGTGATCCCTAACAAGTGGTATCAGAGCTAGTTCAATTTTTATAGATCAGCTCGTTTAGAGATGGCAACAACAAGGTTTGAAATTGAAAAGTTTGATGGTGAGACAAATTTCAATCTGTGGCAAGTTCGGATGATGGCAATTCTAGTTCAATTAAGCTTGAAAAAGGTTGTTATCGGGAAAAAGCCTGAGAATCTAAATAAACAGAATAGAAAGAGCTTGATGAAAAGGCTTTGTCTGTAATCCAATTGTGCCTCACGAATACAGTATTGCATGAGGTATTGATGGAGAAAACCTCATCCGCCTTATGAAAAAGGTTAGAAACTCTTTATGCTACTAAGTCTCTGGCTAATCGTTTAGTGTTGAAACAACGTCTATTTACGTTTCGCATGAAAGAAGGTGAGCTTCTTAGAGGTCACATCAGTCAATTCATTACTCTTTTAAATGATTTAAAGAGCCTTGAGGTTCATATTGATGATGAAGATCAAGCTATGCTATTATTGTGCTCTTTACCTTCTTCATGAAAGTCTTTTAGGGAGACCCTGATTTATGGTAGAGATAAACTCTCGTTCGAAGATGTGAAGGGTCATTTATTGAGTAGAGACAAACTCGACAATGAGCTTCATTTGGATAGCAAGACAGATAGGAAAGCGTCCGTTTTGGTAACATCAAAGAAACGAGACAAAAGGTGTCGCTATTGTAAAAAGTTAGGTCACGTCAAAGTAGATTGTTATAAACTGCGAAATAAAAGAACTGCTGAGAGTAACGAGGAAGATGTAGCTGGTGCTAATTTTGTTGAGAAAAACGGTGATGATTTCTTGTTAGTGTTAACGAGCGATAACTCCAAGCTCACGTCCGAGTGGATCCTAGATTCAGATGTTCTTTCCACATATGTCCCAATAGAGAATGGTTCTCCACATACAGTTCAGTTGAAGCTGGAGTTGTGCGCATGGGGAACGATTTATCTAGTAAGGTAATTGGTATTAGTACTGTTAAAATTAAGATGCACAATGGGACGATTAAGACACTCTCAGATGTTAGGTATGTACCTGATTTACGAAAAAATCTCATCTCCTTGAGTATTTTAGACTTAAAATGATGCAGACTTAACATCAAGTCGAGTGGCATTAAAGTATCTCGTGGAGCTCTCGTTTTGTTAAAAGGTAAAAGAATCAACAGTCTTTATATTCTGGAAGGTTCTGCAGTGACCGGTGAAATCGGACGTCCCTCGTCTGTTATGGAGTTGAAGTCAACTCGTTTGGAGCGGAGGCAACTTGGTCATAGGAGGGAAAAAGATATGTCCGTTTCGTTGAAGAGGAAGTACTCTTTTGGGTGCAGGTTTTGAAAAGTTAGGGCACTGTGTTCATGAAAATCAAACCCGGGTTAGTTTTGATTTGGCAGTGTACAAGTCGAAGGCTAGAAGTCTTCCAGTTTCTAAGCACAAATTCGACTCAGTTAATTCCCTGCATAGTTCAAGATAGGCTCATGGCGGGCTTTGGCAAAGATGGCATTGTGGAAATATGAGTCAAGGTGGAGATTTGTTAAATATGACTCCTATTTTTAGTCAAATTTGAGAAATAATTTTTCAGTTAAACTCTATTTATTTGTTTCAATCAAACACTGATTAGTTTAGATTATTTTATTATTATTTCACCTATCAATTTAGCCTATAAATAGGCTCTTTTACAACCTTAGAAAAATACACCCATTAGAGATTAGAACTCATAACATATTTAGAGAATTTTGTGTTTACGTTTTGAGGGTTCTTTGTTTTCGGGTTTTCGGGATTTAGTTTTTATCTCCATCTTTTGTACTCTTCGTTCTTTTGCCACTATAGTAAAATTATCTTTGCCCGTGGTTTTTTATCCTCTTTGGAGGAGTTTTTCCACATTAAATTTGTGTGTTCAATTTCTCAATTTTTTTTCACTATTTTTCTTGTTCGTTACTTAATCGGGTCGATCCCTAACATATATTGATATGAATGTATGTACACGTATTGCTTTAATGCAATGTGGCTTGTTTCATAAGTTCAATGTGGCTTTTTGTGGTTATATATTAGTGTATATTATATGACTTTAGCATGTATATATACATTATAATATTATTCACATAGATATATGTATGAATAGGTATACATTTAGAAATCATGTGTTATGCTTTAATAATATTACATGTCTAATATGTTTCTATCATTACAACTTGTATGCATATATATTAAATTGTTGTTCACATTATTTGTGTGATTGTTTATTTGGGATCAATTGTCATAAAAATCATTAAATAATTAAAAAACATAAATTTCATTTCATTTCTTAAAATATTTTTAGAATCATTGGGTGTTGTGGACTAATTAATTTCTAAATATATATATATATATATTATTTTCTAAATGATTTTCTAAAGTCATTGGGTGCCGCAAACTTATATAATTTATAAAATATATATTATATTATGGGATGTGTCAATATCCTTATATAAGTGTGGAATTGGAGTTGGCCATTAAACTTGGTAAAGAACACAAAGAAGAACATTCAATAAATTGATTCTCCCTTTTGGAATCTTCCTTTAATTACACAAACTCTAACTGATGGAGGCTATAATATTTAACATGTAGAGGGATGATCAATTTATAATGATCAACTTTTAATCCGGTACGTCCATCAAGTAACTGAATGAATGGATAAAATTTAACTTCTATTCAAAGTAAAACTCTTATCTCCTTTTAATTGGTCACATTATTTTAGACTTAATTGAATTCACAATAATGGGCTTAAAAATCTTACATTCTCCCACTTGATCCAATGAGGTAAAATATAAACTTTAATGAAATAAACGTTGTGCGCATAAAAATATTACACTCATCATAATTACCACATTATAGTGAATTGCAAATGTGAGTTATGTTGGTTGTATACAGCTTAAGTCACATACTTCTTTCTATATACTACAACATTACAACTCAATATAATTGATCTTTAAGTAACTATAATGATTTTCTAGTTTTAAATAATTTTAAGTATTATGTGCACACAATCATAATAAACATGAAATATGTCCATTTTATTTCAGAAACACCATAATTGAGCTCAAAGTGTCAAAATATCTAAAAATTTCATTCATCAATATAACTAAGATTCATTCTATTGCACGTTTTTTAGATGTCTTTGGTTGTAAGTCTTTAGTTAACGGATCTTCAATTATAAGATCAATTTTGATATGCTCTATAGAAACTCTTTATTTTTGAACTTCCTCCTTAACAACAAAATATTTTAGTTCCATATATTTTGCACTTTTGGAATATTTATCATTTCTGGAAAAAAATACTGTTGCAGAACTAACATAATAAATTTTCAATAGATTGGTAATGGTGTCAACTACCCAAGTCCTAAAATAAAGTTCTACAACTATAATATGTGAATAGTAGTCTCAAAACATGGTACAAACTTTGTTTCCATCGTATGGCAGACTGTTTAACACTTTTCCATGATACCTTCAATAAGTAAAAATCAGAATCTGAGTATTCAATCACTTCCAACTTATTAGATTTCCTATACATGAGCTTGTAATTCTTTATTAGGAATAGCAACATTGAGATAATCTAAAACCCTAATTAACAAAGGAAAGATACATAATATATCTATAATTTTTACATTATATAAAATTTAAAGCACATGTAAAATCTTTAAGATATGCAAATTAAATCCTTATAATTGCATAAAAATTATTGTAGAATCTTTAGAATAATATGATTTTTACAAGTTTAAGAAATATCTAATGTAGAATTAGTGTTGGCTATTAAACTTGAAAAAAACACCTCGTAAATTGATTTCTCCCTCTTTACCTCTTTCTTTAATTACACAAACCCTAAGTGATAGAAGCTATAATCTTTGATGTGTTTTTGTATGTGTAACCCTAATAGATAGAGGGAGGATTAATTTATAATGATAAACTTTTAATCCGGTACATCCATCAAATAGCCAGATAAAGAATTTAAGTTTTATTCAAAGTAAAACTCTTATCTCCTTTAAAATAGGTCAAATTATTTTTGACTTAATTGGGTTCACAATAAAGAGCTTAAAAATCTTACAACCATTTTTCTTAGTAGGAGTTGTGAGGGTGTTAATATCTTCCTTACATGTACTCCCTTTCAAACTCGAATTTTGTTTTGCAAAAAAAAAAATTATCTTTCTAATTTAATTTAAATTTTTATTAAAAAATATATTTTTAGATAGTCAATCACGCTTAAAAAATAAGAAGAAGAAGAAAACAACATAAGATGTATGAATCCAAAAACAATATGGTGAAAAGGCAAAGGGCAAGGTTGATGCATTGAGAGGATTATTTGTTTCTCATTAACAATAGGCTGAGATGAAGAATAATATTTGCAGAATGTGAAGCAATATCAATGTGACTTCAAACTTGCACTTTATGATGTTCAACTTAGTCTAATGCCGAAAGGAGTATTTAATATATGAAACCACAACATTTTGCCTTGAAGCCAAGGGAGGTGCAGAACGAGTCTAAGTTCTAACTTGTTATGGCATATAATTGAGGTTTAAGAAGTAGTTAATTACTGTTTAATTCTATTAAGTCTGTTGAGTTAATTATGTTGCAAAAACGACATGTTTTGGGGGGCCCTTAAATGAATAAGCTGCGTTTTGGGAAAAAAGTTTTGTTAGTGAAACAGGGCATTTTGATGTTTTGCCCTGTAACTGAACGACAACTGTGACGACCGTTATTTCCTTTTTTAGCACCCTCGTATGTACTGGAATGGTTATGAAAAGTTTCAGTACTATTTTCTCAGCATTTTTTATTTCTTTTCTCTTTGTTACTTCTCCCTCCTCCTCTTCCCTCTGTTCTTCTCTTTCTTTCTTCTTCTCCATCTTCTTTTTCAACTCGCATCAAGGTATCAAAGCCTCTATTTTTTCATGGCCAATGATGGAGTCACCACAAGGCTTCAAAAAAAGATAAATCAACTGCAACAAGACTTTAACCAGTTGAAATCAAATCTAGATACCAAGATTGATACTAAGTTTCAATCATTCCATGTATGAAAGGGGAGATTCGAACTAAGATTCGCACAGGTCTCCAAACCTTGTTTAAGCAGTACATGGGACAGTCGACACCAACCAGTGTTGTTGGAACTAGCAAAGCATCTCCAGGGGAAGTGAGCTCGGATAAAGGAAAGGGTATTCTAGGAAGTGTTCCTCCTGAATCTCCAAAAGAGGAGCAGTTGATAATATCTCCCTTGTAAGAGTCAAGGCAAACTGAAACGTTGGTACGAGGGTCTTCAAGGGATGTAACCATTAACTTGTGTAGACTTAAGTGCCCACATTTTGATGGCACGAATTTTCGTGGATAGTGATCGAAGCTTGAATAATTTTTCTTATCAGAGTGTGTCAAAGAAGAAGCTAAGGTGAAAGTAGTCATGCTCCATCTTGAAGTCAAGGCCCTTGACTGTCACCATTTCTTTGTCTAGAGACGTGGTGCGTTACAGCAACTCTCGTGAGAGGTTTAATCTCATGGACTAAGGGGCAGGTTTAGCTCAGACATACTACTAGATCCTATGTCTGAACTCGTTATTCTTAAACAATAAGGGTCAATGACTCAGTTTCATGATACATTTGTTAGTTTGCTCAACCAAATAGACTAACTGAAGAGCATGCGATTAGTCTGTTTGTTAGTAATCTCAAGCCAAAAATAGGGCAATACCTGCATTTGTTTCCACCTCCAACCCTGGTAGATGGATATTGTTTAGCCCGATGAGTGGAAAGTATTATCTCGAGGCCCATGAAAAGAACGACATATATTGGAAGGGTTGGGGGACAAATCAGACCTTTCTTGCCAAAAGCTAAACCTGTCCAAGCATTTTCCACTTTTAGTAGGGAGTCCTAAAGGCCCTGTGAAGTCATTGTCCTAAGCAAAAATGGATGATTGAAGAAGGAAAAGGCTCTGTTTCTGATGTGCCTCTAAATACACACCAGGACACAAATGCCACAAATCTCAACTATATCAACTAGTGATTGAAGTTTCCTCTGATGGTGAGATTGAACCTAAGAGCCTTGAAGCTGATGAGTTTCAAGACTACAATGAACAACTGGAACAAGGGGAATAGGAGCCTAAGGTCATTTCGCCTATACTTTCTCTATATGTATTGCATGGCTCTCAAGGGAACAATACAATGAGGTTGTTAACTCACATTGGGAAAATAGAAGTAATCATTCTTGTGGACTCTAGTAGCACACATAATTTCATAGATTCTAAGTTGGTGAAGAGACTAGGCTTACCTACTGATCAAGCTGTTGCATTGAGAGTCATGGTGGCTAATGGGGTTTAATTGTCTACATAAGGGGTGTGCAAAAATGTACAGTAGGAAGCTAAAGGATCTAAATTCAATACTGATTTCTACCTGTTACTTGTGAAGTGATGTGATCTATTGTTGGAAATTCAGTGGCTCTTATCTCTGGGATCCATCATATGGAATTTCTCTTACCTTACCATGCAATTCGAACACCTGGGCAAAAACCATACCCTCAAGTAGCTCAAGAACATAACCATCAAAGATAAGTTTCCAATTCCTATTATTTAGGAACTGTTGGATGAGCTTAGTCAAGCTACTTTTTTTTCTAAGTTGGATTTGAGGTCAGGATATCACAAAATTAGGATGTGGGAAAAAATGTTCACAAGAAAGCATTTAGGACTTATGAAGGTCACTATGAATTCCTAGTTATGCCATTTGGCCTAACAAATGCCCCATCCAGTTTTCAGGCTTTGGTGAATACTATTTTTAAGCCAGTTCTGAGGAAATTTGTCTTAGTTTTTTTATGATATCATATCATATTCTAAGGATTAGACTGATCACCTGAGACATTTGGAAGTAATTTTACAACTGTTAAGGGATAACCAGCTATATGCTAAGAAAAATAAATTTAGTTTTGCCACTGCTCAGGTTGAGTATCTAGGCCATGTTATTGCTGCAACACCCTAACCCGTAACTATCGTTGGAATAGGGTTACGGAGCATTTCTGGATAAACAAAATTGTAAATTATTCAAATCATATATTAATACAAATATAATCAAATTTCATACAAATACATTCATATCCCTTAATCGAGCCCTCGAGGCCCTAAAATACTATAGAAACAATTCAAGACTAAATTAGAAACATTAGAAAAATTTTAGGAAAAAGCTAAAAATTTTGAGCTGCAAGGGTCACACGACCGTGTGGCCAGGCCGTGTGATTTATCACAATTGAGAAACACGTCTTTTCAGGCCATGTGGACATTCAAAATAGAGACGCACAGTCGTGTCTTAGCCCGTGTCTATACCCTTCTAACTCACTAACTTGAGTCACACAACCAAGCCACACGCCCGTGTGTCAGGCCGTGTACCCTTCAAAATGATCTCACACGCCCGTGTGCCAGGTGTAAATTGAAAAGTATATAGGATTTTTCCTATGTAATTTATCACCTGTAACACCCCAAAATTTTAATTTTTGATTTCGTGTATGTGTAACACACAAGTGTGTATCTAATTCAATAGTTAAGTGTTCTGGGTGTGTGTGAGGTCCTAAGTTCAAGCCTTACTTGGGCAAATTTTGGTATTTTTATAAATAAAGCATTAACCTTGTGCAAAGGGCTTAAGTTTAATTTTTGGTAAGTTTATATCAGAATGGGCCTGCTAGTCTGGTGGTCCAGTGGAGTGTTGGAGTGTTGGAGGTTTTGTGTTTAATTCCTTATGATGGCGTGGAGACAATATTGTTTTCTCTAATTTCAGCTAAGAGTTGTCTTGGGGCAAAATTCTGAGTAGTTGTGTTTTAGTGGGTTAATAGGGAGTGATTTTAGGAGATAATTAAGGAGAGGTTACTAGAAAATAATCTGATTATCTTTTTGTTGCAAAAAAATAATAATAAAGTCTTAGTTTTCTCTCTAATTCCCCAAACTTTTTCTGACGTTTTCTTCATCTTCTTTTTTTTCTCTCCTCTACCGATTATTTCCCTTAGTTGCTGCCGAAATTTCCATTATTTTTTTCCCTTTCGTTTCTTTCTTTTTTTTTCTAATTGATTCGGTTGTTCATCGTTGGTTACGCATGTTCGGTAAGTAACGGTTTTGTCTATTGTTAACATTCTTGGTTAATCTCTAAAAAGGGGATTCCTTTTTGGTGTTTAAGAGTTAATCAAAGGTGGTTTTGAATCGATGCTGTGATTATGTGAAGTTGTGGTTACTCAAGCAAGGTTCTGGAGGCTTAGGAGTGCTTATGCATTAGAAACGATACCAGGTGTGTAGCAAAAATGCAGAAAATGGGATTCAGTGAAAAGCTAAAATTGCTTACTATCGAGAAATAAGAGAAAATGATGTGAAGAAAATTGTAGAGAAAAGAAATAAGGGTGTTATAAACTTGGAAATCAACTTTTGCACAAACATAGTTTTGGACAACAGCAGTAGTCTAAATTTGAAAAATAATCAAAAATAGTAGAAATTGAGTTAGAGGTTGAATAAAATATGAAATTAAAGTTTATTAAGTCTAGTTTTTCATGGAAGAATTTAAGAAATGGAATTGTAAATTATAAGATATAATAAAATTTGTGAGACAAGGTCAGAATGATTTCGGGCTCTCTTGTTTTGAATTTGGAAAATCATCAAAAATTGTAATAAAATAATTAGGTGCTTAAATTCATATGTTTAAATCCTTAATGAGTCTATTTTCAAGAGAAACAAACAGAAACATCATCCAAATTCTGTACCAAGAGATAAATAATTTTACTAAGGAAAGGTTGAAGCTGTCAAATAGTAGAATAAGGATAAATTTGACTATTTTACTATACTTATTTGATAAACTATAAATTTTGAAAATTTTATGGTAGAAAGGTATTTGAGTATAGTTTCAAAAACATCAAGCGAATCTTAATTTAGAATTCTATAGCTCAAGATATAAATAATTTAGTGATAATAACTCAAGTAGACTACTTTGAATGAGCATAAAAGTAAATAGTGAAAACCTATATGAATATTTAGCTAGCATAGGTTACATTAAAAATGGATCACACGACTAAGGCCAATTTGGGCCAAGTAGGCAACACGAGCGTGTGGGCCCACACAGGCAGATCACATGGGCGTGTGAGCCCATTTTTATCGAAATGTTTCTAAGGTTGCACGGGTCGCCCAAGTCGATTGTGAACCTACTGTATGGCCGGTAAGCATTATTTAGACCCCTAAATGTGTGAAATTGACTGAATGATATTTGTACTGAGCATGTTAATATCTGAACTGAATATATGTATTGAAATTGCATAATAGCATATCATCCATTGTATGTTGCATTGCATTAGGTTGGGGGTTGCTATTCGGAGGAAGTGTACTGAAAGGCTTTAAGCCTAATTTACTGGCAACTCAGCTGCAAACTACTGTTTTGTTCCGCATTCGGTACTACTTGGAGTGTAGGGATGGGTAGGTTGATTACATCCCCACATGGAGTGTAGGGTTGCACGAAGATGGTGTGTAAAGGCTGGTTGGGTAGGATTTTGCTCTTGCATAATCATATCGCATCGACATCTGTGATTGGCTAAGGCCCTCTTGTATTTTTGACATCAGATTGAGATGGGCTAAGGCCCAAAGCATCACCGATCTTGAAAAATGCTTAGGTCCAAGGCATTCAACTGCGTAATCGTGAATCTTGATTGTTTGTTTCTGCAGGATTACACACTGAGTTTACGTAAACTCACCCTTTTTGTTTAATGTGCACAGGTAATCCCCAAACTTAGATAGATTGTTGCACGGAGGACTCAGTGATGACCACAATAATTTTTGGACTTCATGATTTTCAATTATGATTTATAATTTAATTATTATTGATTATTTGGGTTGTAATTTAAGGACCCTCTGGGACTTCGATTTTGAATTTGGGTTATTTATTTAGTTATTTATTTTACTTTATAGATTTATACCTGCTGGTCGTAGGAAATTCGATTTACAAAAACTTAAAGTATTTTCTAAACGCATAATCACTTAGACTGTTTTATTAAAGCTTCCGCAATAAGGGATGTTTCAAAACAAATGTTTTAAATGAATAAAGACGACTTCCTAAGTTCTTACCAGGTTTACTAAAGATAATAACATGTAATGTTTTCGTCATAACAACGAGGTTTCAAAAACATTATCCTCTGACATTGCCAGATACGGCCATAACGTCTAGGTCGAGTTTGGAGTGTTACATTTAGTGGTATCAGAGTCAAGTTACAAAACTCAGCTGTGGATTATGGGTTTTATAAAAAAATGGGCTTTCGAAAAATTGATTGATTTCGAAATAATTTGAAATGTTTTTACTGAGTAAGTGGTACACCGAGTCTCCGGCGTCGATCCTGTAAGTATTCTGAATTGTGATTTGTTTTAAACTGAAACTGTTATAGATAGTATAGTATTAAACTACTATAGGTAGTAAGTTGTACTGAAAACACTCTAGTTAGTGTATACTGAAAATTGTAGAGAAACTGAAAACTATAGTTAGACTGCGATTTACGAAAATGAACTCTGAATAACCGATATTGTTTTACATAAAACATTTGTTAATAAACACTGAAACTATAACTGATTCATAAAATTGTTAATACAAATAAACTGATTAGACAATGAGCGCACGAGGTATCCGCAGATGGGGTACTATAGGCCGAGGTAGAGGCCGCAGAGGAGCTCGAGCTGAGTCCTCTTTACTGGGTAGCATACTGAATTTGGATACGAATGAGATGCCAGTGTCGCCTGCTACTGAGACTAGGTCTCAAGATCACATGGCTAGGGACGACGCATTGTCCCAGGCTATGTTAAAGATTTTGGAGAGGGTCACTGGGCCCAATACTGGATCTGGGGGATGAGGGTCGGTTACGGAATGACTTCGGTCAAATGGAGCTGAGCTCTTCAGGGGTGTCACTAGAGTTGCCCCTAATGTGGTCGAGTACTGGATTGAGGCCACGGAGAGGATCATGGATGACTTAGACTGCACCCTAGAGTAGAAATTAAAGGGTGCAGTCTCACTGTTGAGGGATGAGGCTTATCAGTGGTGGCTCATTGTTAAGGAGGGCATTCAGCCCAAACGTCTGACCTGGGAGTTCTTTAAGACCACTTTCCAAGGGAAATATGTAGAGGCGAGCTACGTGGATACCTGTAGAAGGGAATTCTTGAATCTTACTTAGGGAGATTGATTAGTGGCCGAGTATGAGGCCGAGTTCCTGTGACTGAGTCGCTATGCGCGAGGTATGGTGGCCGCTGAGTAAGACCGATGTATTCATTTTGAGGATAGGCTCAAAGATAATTTGAGAGTCCTGATAGCTCCGCAGAGGGAGCATGATTTTTTTACACTAGTGGAGAAGACGAGGATCACTAAGGAGGTTAAGTGCGCTGAGCGCCAGAACCGTGACCGCGAGAGGGGTAAGAACAAGAGGGATTCCGAGCCCTCAAGTTCTGCATAGAGGCCTAAGAAAAATGTCAGAGCTGATGGGCCAATTAGAACTAGGCCCCCTGTTACTGTTACTGGACTGCAGCCATGTACTGATTGTGGTAGACGCCATCAGGGCGAGTGTTAAAGAAGGACTGAGGCATGCTTGCGGTGTGGGTCATTGGAGCATCATATTAGGGAGTATCTGCTAAGGGTCGATCAGAGGCAATCTTCGGATACTGGTACAGCACAGCCACAAAGGGTAATGCAGCAACCACCGAAAGGCCGTGGACAGGCTAGAAGTGGTAATGGTATGTGTCATGGGCAGAAAGCACCGGACAGATGTGCTGGATAGGCTGAGGCGATCCAGCCGGCCTAGTTTATGCTGCTCGTTGCTGAAAGGATGGAGATGCTCTGGACGTCATCATAAGTACGTTCTTTATTCTTGATGTACCGTATATTACCTTGATAGACATAGGATCTACTCACTCATACATAGCTAGCAATATATATGGAAACTTGGGGATTTTAGTTGAGAGCACTACGAGTGAAGTTACGGTACTGAGTCCGTTAGGGCAATCTGTTAGAGTTAGCAAACTGTATAGGGACGTTCCTTTAGAAGTACAATGGGCAATCTTCTTGGCTGATTTGATGGAGCTTCCATTTTGGGAGTTCGACCTAATTCTGGGGATGGACTGGTTGGTCAAGCATCGTGTTAGTTTAGACTGTGCGACTAAGAGGGTCGTACTAAGGACTGAGGAGGATAAAGAGGTAGTCATGATTGGAGAACACCTGAGTTACTTATCTAATGTAATCTCTGCACTACTGGCAGAGAAGATGGTTCGTAAGGGATGTGAGGCATTCTTGGCCTACGTAAGTGTTTCAGATCTTAGAGATTCTACAGTTAAGGATATCAGAGCGGTAAAGGAATTTCTAGACGTCTTTTCGGAGGAGCTACCAAGGTTACCTCTGAATCGCGAGTTGGAATTTAGAACTGAGTTACTTCTAGATACAGCTCCGGTGTCCATCACTCTTTATCGAATGGCACCGAAGGAGCTTGTTGAGCTTAAGGCTCAGATTCAGGAGCTGTGCTATTGATTTTTGAGGCAGTTAGGAGGATTATCTGCCACTAGCGGAGTTCGCCTATAATAACAGTTTTCCTTTTAGCATCCATATGGCACCTTACGAGGCACTGTATGGTCGTAAGTGTCGCACTCATTTATGTTGGACTGAGTTGGGCGAGTGACGTATTCTGGGTCCTGAGTTAGTATTGAACACTGAGGATAAGGTTAGACTGATTCGAGATCGTCTGAAAGCGACATCTGACATACAGAAATCCTATGCAGATTTAAAGCATCGAGAGATTGAGTATTCCATGGGGGACTTCGTATTTCTCAATTTCTCGCCATAGAAGAAGGTATTGAGGTTTGGTTGTCAGGGCAAGTTGAGCCCTAGGTTTATTGGACCTTATCGTATTCTAAAGCGATGGGACCAGTTGCTTATCAATTGGAGCTACCTCCGAAGTTGGATCGGATTCATGACGTGTTCCACGTCTCTATGTTGAGGCGTTATCGCTCTGATCCTACTCATATTGTTCCTATTGAGGAGATTGAGTTGAGGCCAGACTTGACCATTAAGGATGAGCCAGTTCAGATTCTTGATGGTGATGTTAAGGTTCTGCGAAAGAAGTCTATCCCTCTAGTGAAGGTTTTATGGTGTAATCATAGTACTGAGGAGGCGACTTGGGAGCCTGAGGATACGATGCATCAGCAGTATCCTCATCTATTTTGATCAGGTAAATTTTGAGGACGAAATTTTCTTTTAGGGGGTAGAGTTGTAACGCCCCAAAATTTTAATTTTTCATTTCGTATATGTGTGACACACAAGTGTGTATCTGCTTCAGTGATTAAGTGTTTTGGGTGTGTGTAAGAGGTCCCAAGTTCAAGCCTTACTTGGGAAAATTTTGGTATTTTTATAAATAAAGCATTAGCCTTGCGCAAAGGGCTTAAGTTTAATTGTTGGTAAGTTTATATCAGAATGGGCCTGTTGGTTTGGTGGTTAAGTGGAGTATTGGAGTATTAGAGTTCCTATGTTCAATTCTCTCCAATTTCGGCTAACAGTTGTCTTGGGGCAAAATTCTGATTAGTTGTGTTTTAGTAGGTTAATATAGAGTGATTTTAGGAGATAATTGGGGAGAGGTTGCCAGAAAATAATCTGATTATCTTTTTATTGCAAAATAATAAGAATAATAATAATAGAGTTTCGGTTTTCTCTCTAATTCCCCAAACTTTTTCTGACATTTTTTTTTCTTCTTCTTTTTTTCTCTCCTCTGCTGATTATTTCCCTTAGTTGCTGTCAAAATTTCCATTATTTTTTTCCCTTCCGTTTCTTTCTTTTTTTTCCAATTGATTCGGTTGTTCATCGTTGGTTGCACGTGTTGGGTAAGTAACAGTTTTGTCTATTGTTAATTGTTATTGGTTAATCTCTAAAAGCGGGATTCCTTTTTGGTGTTTAAGAGTTAATCAAGGGGCTGGTGGTTTTGAATCGACGCTGTGATTGTGCGAAGTCGTGGTTACTCAAACAAGGTTCTGGAGGCTTAGAAGTGCTTACACATCAGAAACGATACCAGGTGTGTACCCAAAATATAGAAAACGGGATTCGATGAAAAGTCAAAATTGCTTGCTGTCGAGAAATAAGAGAAAATGATACAAAGAAAATTGTAAAGAAAGGAAATAAGGGTGTTATAAACCTGGAAATCAACATTTGCACTAACATAGTTTTGGATAGCAGCAGTAGTCTAAATTTGAAAAATCATCAAAAATAGTAGAAATTGAGTTAGAGTTGAATAAAATATGAAATTAAATTTTATTAACTCTAGTTTTTCATGGAAGAAACAATGTAAGTAATGGAATTGTAAATTATGAGATATAATAAATTTTGTGAGACAAGGTCAGAATGATTTCAGGTTCTCCTGTTCTAAATTTGGAAAATCATCAAAAATTGTAAAAAAAAAATAATTAGGGGCTTAAATTCATATGTTTAAATCTTTAATGAGTTTATTTTCAAGAGAAACAAACAGAAACATCATCCAAATTCCGTACCAAGAGATAAATAATTTTTAGTAAGGAAAGGTTGAAGTTGTCAAATAATAGAATAGGGATAAATTTGAAGATTTTACTGTACTTATTTGATAAATTATAAATTCTAAAAATTTTATGGTAGAAAGGTATTTGAGTCTAGTTTCAAAAACATCAAGCAGATCTTAATTTGGAATTCTATAGCTCAAGATATAAATAATTTAGTGACAATGACTCAAGTAAACAGCTTTGAATGAGCATATAAGTAAATAGTGAAAACCTATATGAATATTTAGCTAACATGGGTTACATTAAAAATGGATCACACGGCCAAGGCCAATTTGGGCCGAATGGGCCACAAAGGCATGTAGGCCCACACGAGCAGATCACATGGGCGTGTGAGCCCATTTTTACCGAAATGTTTCTAAGGTTGCATGGGTCACCCAAGTCGATTGTGAACCTACGATAAGGTCGGTAAGCATTACTTAGACCCCTAAATGTGTGAAATTGACTGAATGACATCTGTACTGAGCATGTTAATATCTGACCTGAATATATATACTAAAATTGCATAATAGCATATCATCCATTGTATGTTGCATTGCATTAGGTTGAGGGTTGTTATTCGAAAGAAGTGTACTGAAAGGCTTTAAGCAGCTCAGCTGCAAACTACTATTTTGTGCCGCATTCGGTACTACTTGAAGTGTAGGGATGGGTGGGTTGATTATATCCTCACATGGAGTGTAGGGTTGGACGAAGATGGTGTGTAGAGGCTGGTTGGGTAGGATTTTGCTCTTGCATAATCATATCTCATCGTCTTGTGATAGGCTAAGACCCTCTGCATTTTTGACATCATCTTGAGATGGGCTAAGGCCCAAATCGTCATCGACATTGAAAAGGGCTTAGGCCCAAGACATTCAACGTGCAATTGTGAATCTTGATTGTTTGTTTCTGCGGGATTACACACTGAGTTTACGTAAACTTACCCTTTTTGTTTAATATGCACAGGTAATCCCCAAACTTAGACAGATCGGTGCGACGGAGGACTCAGTGATGACCATATTAATTTTTTGACTTCATGATTTTCAATTTACGATTTATAATTTGATTATTATTGATTATTTTGGTTGTAATTTAAGGACCCTCTGGGACTTCGGTTTTAAATTTGGGTTATTTATTTATTTATTTATTTTACTTTATGGATTTATACCTGCTGGTTGTAGGAAATTCAATTTTTAAAAAGTGAAAGTATTTTTTAAACACATGATTACTTAGACTGTTTTGTTAAAGCTTCCGCAACGAGGGATGTTTCAAAACAAATGTTTTAAATGAATAAAGACGACTTCTTAAGTTCTAACAAAGGTTTACTAAAGATAATAACATGGAATGTTTTCATCGTAACAATGAGGTTTCAAAAACACTATCCTGTGACATTGCCAGATACGGCCATAACGTCTAGGCCGGGTTTGGGGTGTTACATCACCTTTGTACTTAAATTTGTTGTTAAAACTAAGTAATTGTTTAATAAATTAATGAAATATGTGAAAATATGAAATAGGGATATGAAAATTATTAAAATGTGATTTTATTCTTTATTATATAGTTTTCATGCATAAAATGGCTTATTTTAGATTTATTTGAACATATTATATTTTTAAGCCATAAAATAGGCCATGCATGATTAAATTAAATAATAAATTATAAAATTATATTTAATAATTTAGGGTTTAATTAATTATTTGAATTGGATAAATTTTGTTCTTTGGTCCTTTAATTTATCTATTTATTTTGGGCAGTCGATAGCTTTGCTAGATTACAAAAAAACCATCTAAATTGATGACCAAGTCAACCCAATTTCGGCTACACATGGCCGTCCACATAAATCACTTTTTGGTTTAATTACACAAGGTCCTTGCAATGTTGAAAAAATTAAAGATTTGCCCTAAGATTCACATTTGACCAAGTCTCAGTCCTGAGTTATTATGGCATTTAAACTGCTTAAAAATCAAGCAAAATTCAACTCAAATCCACTAAGCATGACGGCCACTCATTGGTAAAGCTTGAAGAGACTAAGGGTCTGTTCTGCAGTGCTTAAAAAAAGCACTTTTAGCTGAAATTTTTAGCTTTTCAGAAGTGCTTTTTAAAATCACTTTTGAAAAGGAGAAACTAAAATTTTTAGTTTTTCCTCTCCTAAAAGTACTTTTAGTGCTTAATTACTTTTTCACCCCTCCAATAACATAGTATTTTCCCTTTTTTTTTCTTGGTGCTTAATTACAAATGTGTTAAAATCATTAATTAAAAATAAAAAAATATTTATTAAAATACTAATTACAAATATTTAATGGTTACATTTAAATATTTAAAATATAGTTTACATATTCTAATTAAATTTTATAAATAATTAATATTTATTGCTTAAAATATTTAAAATTTATATTTCATATATTAAAATATTAATAATAAGTTATAATAATTTTTTATATTTTTACTAAAATATAATAATATTAACTAATTTAAATATTATTTAAATGCATATTTATTACTTGATAATAACATGTTTAAAATGGACATTTTATTTCTTAAAAGCACCTTTGGACAGCAATGCTAAACACTCAATTTTTAAACCAAACTTTTCAAAAGCACTTTTCCACATCACTTTTCAAAAGCATTGCCAAACTAGCCCTAAACCTCTCTATTTTTAGCAAACTACTCTCCTCTCTTCACCTATAAATAAGACTTCATTTCACCATTCCTAATCATCCCTCATCCATCATCATTCTCTCTTTTCTCTTAATTCTCTTTAGCATTTCCCATTCTTCACACCTAGCATCATCTCTTCATAGAGATTTTAGCAATTAAACCTCTTAAAGAGCCCTTGGTCGGCCACCTTGGAGAGCCATTAGCAAAGGAGCAAAGCGAAAGAGTGAAGGAGCCTCGTCGATCAGAGTCTTAGGTGACAGCCACTCTGATTTGGGTTTAATCTTTCTTTTCTTTAATTTAATCTAAAAATGTTTGCTATGTGTTCTTTATTTTTGTTTACAACAATGTTAGCTTAATTTTATTTAAGCTAGGATGATTGCTTTGATTAAATAATATTTATTTGATTCATGCTTATAATGTTTGTGCCTCAATCAATCATGTTTTCAATTAAAATCAAGTCTGTATTTCGTTCATACGTGATTGAAATGCACCTAAATTAGCTGAGCGATCCTAACTAGATGACGGCTAGTGGACACATAATTGAAACGTGCATGCTCAATTTAGATCCTAACCCGATTAAATTGCAGGTTGCATAACAACTCTAACCAAGCTCTGTTATCTGCATAGTTTTTAGATTTGTGTGATTAAACTGTTTCAAACCTAACACGTCCCTGTTACCTCACACGAATGCTAAGAAACCCTTAGTAAATAAGGATCAATAAAATGCATATTCACTAAGTAAAGGATTCCGAAAGGACCTAATGTAGTTTCCTAACTCATGAAAGATCGAGTTGCCATGGAATGTTTTTCCGAATGTTATTAAGCATGTTGATAATAAATTAAGTTTAATTAAAGTAATTGTCCTAGTTTATTTATGTTATAATTGTTGCAAATTGTGTTTAATTTTGCAAAAATCTATTTCATTCATATAGTTTGCATACTTAAGGTAATTTGCATTAGGGATCATTGCATTTAGTTTAATATATTTTAATCATCACTTCTCAACCATATTGTGTTTTTATTTACCAAATTGTTAAGGGTAATTTTACAATCAAGTGATTTAACACAAATACAATCCTTGTGGAGACAATAACTCGATACTTACTTATTACCTGATTACGACTGTGTACACTTGCACAAACCTACGCGTTACACCAGGCCGTGTGCTAGGCCGTGTAACAGCCTGACTTACATGCTTTGAACCTATAGAGGACACACAGTTGCATAGCATGGCCATGTGCTACACATGGCTGAGGCACACACCCGTGTCTCAGGCCGTATGGCCCCAAAAATGAACCTTAAAATACAAGTTTACGATTTCATAATTCTTAGACCTTAAGAAACTCAAATACCAATAAAAAATTCCAATTCAAAATGACAATAATTGAGCCTTAAATACGTCAAACCAACCTAAATAGTACCCTCAATGGTACCACAAGTATATAACATTTTCACAACAAAATAAACATCAATTCAATTCATCCACTCTCCCAAATAATACTTAATTAATTTATCTAACAAAGTTATCAAAATTCACCTCAATTCAAATACACATATATATATATCACTCATACTAACATCACAAATATACCTCATTCTCATACCAATATGTAAGTTGGCTATATAAACAAAATATCATTCATAATATTTACATAAACCAAGCTTTGACCAAAATAGCAAAAAAGCCTATACATGCAATATAATCCGAATTTAACGTTTCAAAAACTACTGAGATAAACTGGATAGTGTGACTCGAATGCCATCCGATCGTCTGACCTTCTGAAAATCTACAATGACATTAAACAACAAAAGTAAGCTTAATGAAGCTTAGTAAGTTAGACGAGATAAAAAAATTCTTATCGAACTAACTATAATAAATCAAATAATAATAAAAAATCATCCATGACAACTCGTATCATTCACAACTCCAACAGATAAATACATCCGTATTCAAATCAGTACAAAAATAAATAACATGTCTTTCAAATTCATTAAATAAATCATCTTACCGAGATTTTTTTATTCAAAGAACGACTTACAGATAAGAGTATATTGTCAACAAAAGCTCATAAGAGCTGGTCCTCCTGAATACGCCAACAGAAGCTCAAAAGCTATATAGAAGTTCATAAGAGCTAAGCAGAAACTCGTAAGAGCTGATCCACCCAATCACGCCAAATAGAAAGTAAAACATGAGAGTTTGCAACAAATGTTGAACCCCGATTTACTTGGGTAAAATGCCGATTTCTCCCTCTAAACCTCCGTCATACACCAAATCACGAATGTACTCAAATCCCGTGTTCAATTCAAACCGAATATCCAATTCAATATTATAATTCAAACAATAATTCATTTCCAATAATAGAATATATACATAATACCAATCATTAATTTATACAAACGTTAAATTTTAACCGTACGAACTTACCTGGACTAAATTGTAGTAATTGTAGAAGTTCAGGGACTATTCTGCTATTTTTCCTTTTCCACGATTATCTACAGAATCTTGATCTAAAATATAAAATTACTCATTTATTAGTATATATTTCATTTCCAATCCATTTTACAATGAATACCCTTTTATTTTTAAATTTACACAATTACCCTAAACTTTTACAATTTTGCAATTTAATCCCTTAATTAGTTAATCTATCAAATTAACTAATTTTCTCAAATAAATAATCTTTCCAAATATTATAGGCCCTCATACAACCCCTAATAAAACTAAAATTCACTATCAAGTCCTAATATTTTGACATTTTTACAATTTAATCCTAAAATCAATATTTAACAAAAATCACTTTGCAAAATCATCACACAACACAATCAAATCTCCGAATCCATGTTATTCATCAAAAAAATATAATACTTATCAATGGAAACTTCCAAAATTTTAACAGAATTTGAAACGAAGGTACAGGTTAGCTGGACCTAATTGCAACGATCTCAAAAACATAAAAATTACAAGAAACGGGTAAGAATTGAACTCACATGAAACAAAAATGAAGAAACTGACTTAAAGATCCGTCCTATAGTGGTTTCGGCCATAAATTGAAGAAGAATGCATAGGAAGCTTTAAAATTTCAATTTTTTTTGTTTTAATTTCATGTAATTTACAATTTTTCCATTCTAATTACTTTATTTTATTATTTTACATTAACATGACGTCCGTCTATATTAATTTAGGCATATTTATTACCGAAGTTCTTCCTTCAATATTAATTAAACCATTTCATCACCTATTTGCTTTAATTTGTAACTTTTGCACCTTTTTCAATTTAGCCCTTTATCTTGAATTAACTAATTAAACATTAATATTTCTTAACCAAAATTTTAATACGACTATGATGACTCTATAAATATTCTAAAAATAATAATTATGAGTCAACACGATGAAAATTTGTAGTCCCAAAACTACTGTTCCGTCACCATTGAAAATCAGGCTGTTATAATTGCAACTGGGACTGTCTGCATGGATTCATCAAAAATAGAGGGAGTTCTCTCTTGGCCTATACCTAAGAACATCAAAGAACTTAGAGGGTTCCTAGGGCTATCTGGCTATTATAGGAGATTCATTCGAGAGTATGGAGCCATGGCTCAACCACTTACCTTATTATTGAAGAAAGATCATCAGTGGCATTGGACAAAATCTGCACAAACAGCTTTTCAAGGCCTTAAGAAAGCTATTTGCAAAGCATCAATGCTAGTTCTTCTAGATTTTCAATAACCCTTCTCTGTAGAGATTGATGCATGTGGCAATGGCATTTGAGTTGTGTTACAATAAAAAGGGAAACCAGTGGCATATTATAGTAGAGCTCTAAGAGTTAAACACCAAGCCTTGTCCATATGTGACAAGGAAATGTTGGTTGTGTTGCTTGCTGTTAAGAAGTGGCACTCGTATTTTATTGGGAGACCATTTATTATCAAGACATACCACTAAAGCCTGAAGTTCCTCTCTAAGCAACAAGCCATCACCTTATATCAACAGAAGTAGGTGTCCAAAATGTTGGGGTATAACTACTCAGTTATTTATAGAAAATGATCTCAGAACACTGTAGCTAATGCCCTATCCAGAAGAACTCATTTGCTAGCTGGTCAGATTCACCAGTGTTTGGGGGAGGTGTCACTTACATGGTCAGAACTCTGGGATCAGATTATAAAGGCTGGATTGGAAGATGTTAAGATACAAAAATTGTCCAAAGAATTGCTACAGAACCCTCAACCCCATCTCAAGTACTCATGGGATGGAAGGTTTCTTAAGAGAAAAGGGAAAGTGATGATCGGCCACAACATAGAACTTAGAAGGTTATTCGGGAGTGCCTGCTACTAGGCATCGAATAACTCGCTTACTGTATTGAAAGGGGTTATTGAGGGACATCAAGAAATGGGTTCAAGAATACACCACTTGTCAACAGTACAAGAGTGACAATGCTGCATACCCTAGGTTATTGTAACCATTGCTAATACTCGATCGAGCATGAGCTGCTGTCAGTATGGACTTTGTAGAAGGTCTTTCTTTGTCCAAAGGTAAAAGCACTATCCTAGTAATAGTTGATAGATTAACCAAGCATGCTCATTTTTTGGCCTTGGCACATCCTTATACTATTGTGAGTGTGGCTTAACTCTACTTGGATCAAGTGTACAAGCTACATGGAATTCTAGAGTCCATAGCATCTGACAGAGATAAGATCTTCCTTAGCAGATTTTGGCAAGAACTATTCAAACTACTTAGCACTCGACTGTACCTCTCCACTGTATACCACCCTTAAACAGATGGGCAAACGGAAGTTCTCAAAAGATACCTTGAGGGTTATTTGCGATGCATAACTGGTGAGAAACCTTCAGAGTGGGTTTATTAGCTACATTTGGCAGAGTGGTGGTATAACACCACACACCACTCGACTATAAACACCACTCCCTACACAACCCTCTATGGTTAGGAGCCCCCATTCACTTACCATACTTGCTAGAGTCTTTCACAATAGCTAAGGTGGACAAAACACTTCAACACCGGAAAGCTTTAAGAAAGCTCCTTAAGTTCCACTTGAAATGAGCTCAATAATAAATGAAGCAGTTAGCAGACAAGAAAAGATCAGACAGGTCATTTGAAGTTGGGGACCTGGTATACCTGAAACTCCAACCTTACAGACAGCATTCACTAAGGAAGATACGAAATCAGAAGCTTTCCTCAAGGTTTTATAGTCCTTGTTCTATCGAAGCTAAAATTGGACAGGTGGCCTACAGACTGAAATTACTTGAAGGAGCAAAAATTCGCCTTACATTCCACGTGTCTCAACTAAAGAAACATGTTGGTTCAGCTATATACTCACCTACATTGCCACCTATTGGAACAGATGGATCGGTCTTGAAAGAGCCAGCACAGATCCTTGACAGAAGAATGGTAAAAAAAGGAAACCTTTCTGTCATTGAGGTATTAGTGGAATGGGCAGACACTTTTCCCGAGGACTCCACTTAAGAAGCCTGGACATAATTTCAAAGGCAATATCTTGCTTTCGATCCCTGAGGACAAGGATCTGCATAAGAGATGGAGTATTGTTATGGCATATAATTGAGGGTTAAGAAGTAGTTAATTACTATTTAATTTTGTTAAGTGTCTTGAGTTAATTATGTTGAAAAAACGACACATTTGGGGGGTCCTTTAATGAATACAATGCGTTTTGGGCAAAGGGTTTTGTTAGTGAAACGAGGCGTTTTGATGTTTTGTCTTGTAATCGAACGACAGTTGTGATAATCGTTACTTCCTTTTTTAGCACCCTCGTGTGTGCTAGAATGATTATGAAAGGTTTCAGTACTATTTTCTCAGCCTCTCTCCTCTCTTTTCTCTCAGTTACTTCTTCCTCCTCCTCTTCCTTTTATTCTTCTCTGTTCTTCTTCTTCTTCTCTTTCTTCTTCTTCAACTTGCATCATAACCATCATGTTTCCAGAAATAAAACAACAAAGATTTCTATATTCTTTTGAAATTTAAAATTTAGTTTTTATATTTTAATTTCGACACAATGAGTCCATGTAAAATCTTGGTCTCTCCATCTCTGTTTGCCGTTAAAGTTAAAGATGTTAAATGTAAAATTATTTTTTTAACCTTCAACATTTGTATTTTTATCAATTTGGTTCTTCCCCTTTAAAAGTACATGAAAATAATTTTTTTTCATATTTTAAATAAAAACATATAATGTAACACCCCTTACCCGTTACCGTCGCCGGAACAGGATACAAGGTATTACCAGAACATAACACATACCATTAAACATAACCGAAATATAAATATGTCATCCAATTTGATAGTGCATCGTATAATATATGTCTTGAACAATATTAGCCAACTTTAATGGCTTGTACAAATTAGCTGGTCAAGTACTGTAACTAATATTTTAAACCTAGACAAATATGACACGTAACAAAATAATTAAGCCTACTATACATGCCATAATTCAAAACGTTTAGTTCAAATACCCTAAAGTATGATAGTGCGGGTAGATCTTCATGATCCTTAACTCCTGAGCAAGCCGAAGAACACTATAAGACAAAAGAGAGAAACAAAGTAAGCTTATAGCTTAGTAAGTAAGTATGTAAATACTAATTAAAAAAAAAATCTAACATGTTTACACAACAATTCAAGTATATCTACTTTAACTTCACTATTCATTCCACTTTGTTTAAGCTGTCTCTGCTGCGTCATATTCACTAAATAAATCATAAATCGAGTTACAAAACTCGAAATTCAAATCCGTAAAATTTCCCTGAATCTAGACTCATAAAACTTTTTGGTAATTTTTTTCTATAATTTTTGGTTCAGCCGATTAGTACAGTTTATTAGTTAAAGTTTCCCCTGTTACACAGCTCGACTGATCTGACCTCTGTTCACTACAAATTGAATTTCTCTCAGTACACAATTCAAACAACCCTGAAGTCTGTTTCATTTAAAACTAGTCTCAATAAGGAATTTAGGCATGTAAACTATATTTCTTAATTTGCTTTGTACAATTTTAATGATTTTTCAAAGTTGGAACAGGGGATCACGTATTCATCCTGAGCAAGTCACATACAATTGTAAATATCTCAAAATATAGAATTCCTTTGCTTGCTCTGTTTCTTTTATATGAAAGTAGACTCATTAAACTTTAATTTCACATCTCATTCAACCTCTAATTATATTCCTCCTATTTTGGTGATTTTTCAAAATCACGTCACTGCTACCATCTAAAAACAGTTTTAATGCTAATTTCACTCTTTCACACATTCTTTATGCTAACCTCATTTTATCTTATATATGTATATACCACAAATCATTTTCACCACATTTCATTCACCATAAGTGTAGGTCCAAACCACAATATCACCACAAAACCATCCCGTTGAACAATTCGGATCAATCCTCGATATTTAATGGTTTCAGCACACAGCCCCACCATCATACTTCGTTTAGTTCGGCTCTCTTGTACACATGGTGAACACTTAGTACCACTCATGCGACCCAACCGATTTGTCTCGTAGCTCTCTTGTCTACATGGTGTCCTTCACTTGGAATCACGCATGAGACCTAGCTACATTTATCTTTCACGTAGCTCTCTTGTCTACATGGTGTCCTTCACTTGGAATCACGCATGCGACCTAGCTACATTTATCTTTCACGTAGCTCTCTTGTCTACATGGGATACATCTCGTATCACACATGTGACCTAGCTACTACAGGGTGTCTCGTAGCTTTCTTGTACACATGATGTGCACTCAGCATCATACATGTGACCTAGCTACGCTCCTCTATTTCATTCGATCTCTCCAATGTTCAACCGGATCTCTCTCTATATTTATTTCCATTCTTCCAATAGTCGATTTATATTTTAACATCAGCTAGTATATTTATATAATAGGCTGAAATATAAGAATGTACATGAAATTATTGTAATATTTACATACAAACTTACCTTGGTGCAAAATGTGGAAATTTTGCAATTTAGTCCAAACCTTTTCCTTCCCCGCTCGAGATCAATTCCGCGTCTTTCTTGATCTATAATAACACATTTAGCTCATTTAATACTCATACTATTTATTTCAATCCAAAATCACATCATGGAAAAATTACATTTTGCCCCTAACTTTTCAAAATTACAATTTTGCCCCTAGGCTCGGAATTTAATTTCAGCCCTTATTCTTATATTTTATGATATGCTGAACATTTTCTCTTCTACAACAACATCAAATTCTCACTCTATCATATAGTTATGAACAATAGGTATTTTTACCGATTATGCTGCTTTTACTCGTTTTCACTTAAAACCGAGTAGCACAAGTTATTTAACATAATTTAAAACCTCATATTCTATCATAAAACATCAAAATACACAAATTTCACCTATGGGTATTTTTCCAAATGTGAACCCTAGGTTAAATTATTACTAGCATAAGCTTAATCGAGCTTCCGGATTCCAAAACGTAAAGAACATTAAAAACGGGCTTGGAATCACTTACTATGGAGCTTGAAAATTGAAGAAATCCTAGCTATGGAGAGAGGGAGAATTCGGCAGCAACTAAGGAGGATGATGACCAATTTTGTGTTATTTTTCCCATTTTATTTCATTTAATATCCAAATGACCAAAATGCCCTCCTTACTAAACTTTCAAAATTCCTTCCATGTCCTAATTTTGTCCATGAACTTAAAATTGGTCAAATTGCTATTTAAGACCTCCTAATTAATATTCCAAAACAATTTCATACTAAAACTTCGGGATGCAAATTTTGCAACTTATTCGATTTAATCCCTACTTTCAATTTAAGCACTTTAGGCATAGAATTTCATCACGAAATTTTCACACAATCATGCAATCATATCATAAACCCCAAAATAATTATAAAACAATTATTTCTATCTCGGATTTGTGGTCACGAAACCACTATTCCGATTAGGCCCTAATTCGGGTTGTCACATATAAAATTTAAAAATCTTACTTTTTTAAAAAAGTAACAAATTATGGAAAAATAAAAACTCTTTAAAATTTAAAAAAAATATAAATTTCAAAATTCAATGTTATCTAAATCGGACTAGGAATCGACTAGTGTTTTGATCCGGTGAGAGGTAAAAAATTGGTTAACTTGCAAATCAGTATAGACCAATTGAACTAAGCTAAAAACTGGTTGAACCAATAGTTGAATCAATTCCTATTTGGTTTAACCAATTGGTTCCCAAAAAGATCGGTCCAAATAAAATAAATTATTAAAAATAAAATTTTATAAAAATCGGGTCAACTGCCAATTTAACCTTTTTTTTTTTTTTTAGCTTAGTTCAATAAGTTTATTTTAGTTTGCGATTTAACTAGTTTTTTACCTCTCACTAGATCAATACCCAGCCGGTTCATAGTCGAATAGGTCCAGTTTAGATAACATTAAATTTTGTAATTCTTTATATTCTTAAAATATTTTAATTTGTTTTTTCACTTTGAATTGTAAACCATTTTATTTTTCATTTTATATATATTTAAAATATAATTTTAAAATTTTATGTTGTTTAAAATATGATTTTTTTATTTTAAAAAATACTTTTAAAGGGTATGAACCAAACCGATAAAATTATCAATGATGGGTGCTAAAATGTTTAAAAATTTTAATAAGCGGTTAACCTATGAACCAATACATATGGGTTTAATCATGATAAAATTCAATTGAACTAACAATCAAACCGATTTTTATAATTTTTTAATATTATAATATTTTAGATTCTTTAATAATATTTGCTAAATAATCATTGCTTTGGAAACCCATTAGTTAGATCAATTCAAATCAGTTCAATTGCGTTTCAACCAATATTTTAGCACAATTCAATCAATTTGTACCATTCAGTAGGTCAACCATTAGTTCAATCCGATTTAGATAACATTGAATTTTAGAATTTTTATATCTTAAAATCAATTTTATTTTTATTTTTTGAATTTTAAAGCTTTTTTATTTTTCATAATTGTTTATTATTTTAAAATTATAATTTTTATTTAAAAACTACAAGTTTCTAAAATTTTATATTTTATTTAAAATATGAAAAATTAATTTTAAAATTTTCATGTACTTAATGACCAAATTGATAGAAGACTATAAATATTAATAGCTAAAAAGCTATTTTATCTTTGATATAGAGATTTAGGGCCTTTTTAGTAGTGCTTAAAAAAAAAAACACTTCTAGCTCAAAAAACACTTTTAGAAAAAAAACTGTACTAAATAACTTGCTTTTGGCTGAAATTTTTAGCTTTCAGACATGCTTTTGAAAAACACATCTGAAAAGGATAAACTAAAATTTTTAACTTTTTCCCTTCCAAAAGTATTTTTGGTGTTTAATTACTTTTCTACTTCTATAATAACATAGTACTTTCTTTTTTTGTGCTTAATTACAAATGTACTAAAATAATTAATTAAAAATAAAAATATTTTTAAAATACTAATTTCAAATATTTCATGGTTATATTTAAATATTTAAAATATAGTTTATATATTCTAATTAAATTTTATAAATAATTAATATTTATTACTTAAAAATATTTAAAATTTATATTTCATATGTTAAAATATTAACAAGTTATAATAATTTTTATATTCATTATTATAGTGAATAATTTAAATATTATTTAATTACATATTTAATTTAAATATTATTTAATTACATATTTATTATTTGATAATAAGATATTTAAAATAGATATTTTATTTTTAAAAATACTTTTTAATAGCGATGTTAAAAATTTAAATTTTAAAATAAACTTTTCATGAGTACTGTTTAAATTAACTCTCAAGGTGTAAATATTAAAATATTAAAATTAAATTTTAAAATCGAAAAGAGTAAACAGAAAAATCCTCCAATCAGATTCTGACATACTACCAAGTAACAATCCAACATGCCACGCGTAATAAAATCATTGGTGGTTACTAAGAACGAAAATCCTCTTTCTTTAAGTATTTGCCTGAAAGGACCAATAAAATGATAAAAAATTGACAGGCAGAGTAAGACAGACAGTCTATGTTCAAAAAAGAACAGAAGAGAAAGACACAGTCCCTTTTCTTTTAATTTCATTTTTTTTTAAGTAAATGGGAACCATTTCTTGCGTCAGTAATTTCATATTTCTCTCGAAAAACTCAATTTCTCCCTCATCTCAACCCTTTTTCAAGAAACCAATCCCAATTTTCCAAAGTTTCAACTTCTCTTCTTCTTCTCTTCAAGTCTCAGCTTCCTCCACCTCTGGTCTATTTGATATTCCCTTTTGCTTTCTTTTTACATATTGCGGTGACTTTTCTTTTATTTAATCTGGGATTTTCGTTTTTCTTTTTTTGTTTGAATGTGGCAGGGAAAGCAATGGTGGGAGAGAATGATCTGCTAATAGTGGGACCAGGTGTTCTTGGTCGCTTGGTGGCTGAAAAATGGAGGGAGGTAAAACCAAACCAACTGTTTGATTGTCTAAACATCATCATTCATTTTAGTTTCAGAGGTTGAAATTTGAAGGGTTTTCTTGAATAATGATAACAATTAGCTAATTGATAGGGTTTAGCTCTTTTTTACAATGTCTATTTCTAGCAATGGTGCCAAGTGAACTAAAACTCAATCGGTAGGGTCTAGCCATTTAGTCATATGTGTGAATTACATGATTTGTGGAAGCAGGAACATCCAGGATGTCAAATTTACGGGCAGACTGTGACGACGGACCACCACAATGAATTAATCTCGCTGGGGATTAATCCATTTTTTAAGGAGACTAAAACAGATCAGAAGTTCCCCTATGTGATTTTTTGTGCTCCTCCTTCAAAAACCCCAGATTATGCTGGTGATATTAGGTAACTTTTTAAAGATTTTCATGGTGAATTGTCACTCACTAGTCACTAGCCATGTTGGTGTTGTATGGTAGTAGTCATATATGAGCTAGGAGGAACTTCGGCAAAACTTACTTTGATCTGGAATTTTACCTTTTTTTTGTTTGTGGCAAAATCTTGATTGGTTATTTAGTCTCTACGAACTGAGTTGGTGTTATCGATTTGGCTTTGAGTCTATCAGATTGGCTGCTTTAAGCTGGAATGGTGAAGGTTCGTTTGTATTCACATCGAGCTCTGCACCATATGATTGCAATGACAATGGACCTTGTGATGAGGTATTTGCATCTAACATAAAACATTGTTTGCTTATAACACTTTATTATTGTTCTTCCAAATTTTCATGATATTGGGATGCATTAATATCCATTACCACCATCTGTTTTCTTGTCAGGACACACCAACTGTGCCGATTGGGAGAAGCCCTAGAACAGATACCCTTCTCAAGGCTGAAAAAGTGGTGCTGGAATTTGACGGTTGTGTCGTTAGGTTGGCTGGACTATATATATCCTTTTTCTTGGACTTAAATTACCAAAGAGAGGTGTTTATATGTTTCATAGACTTGTGGATGTCACCGATATTGCTTTCATGATAACCTTAACATTTTATACAAAATGGATAGAGGTGCACATTTCTATTGGTTGCATAAGGGGACCGTTGATGCTCGTCCTGATCACATCTTGAATCTTATACACTATGAGGTGAAAATTCATTTACATCTCTATTTGTTTTTCGTTTGTAGAGACAATTTCTCTTTCGAGATTTGCAGAATTCATTTTGGTAATTGGAATGTTGATTTCGATTTGTATACTTGGTGTCACAGGATGCAGCTTCCCTCTCAGTCACTATTCTGAAGAAGAAACTTCGGGGTCGGATTTTCTTGGGTTGTGACAATCATCCTTTGTCTAGGTTGTCTTCTTTTACAATAGCACATATGACAACTTGTGTCAATATATTTCTTGCAATGCTATTTATGATCGAAATTGTTTATTTTGCCGACTTCTCAAGTTGGTAACACTCTGTTACTTTTTCTGCAGGCAAGAAGTAATGGATTTGGTTGATAAAAGTGGGAAATTTGACAAAAAGTTCCAAGGCTTTACAGGTGGTTTCTTATTTACATTTCTTAACCTTAGAATATATTTTGATATGGGTATGGGGTTATGGTTCTCCTAGTTCTTTGATATGTAAAACTTGCATCATCTGATATATGTTGTATACTTGCAGGCACCAGTGATCCTTTGGGCAAGAAGTTGAACAACTCGAATACTCGTAAGGAATTAGGATGGGAGCCAAAATATCCTAGCTTTGCCCACTTTCTTGGAGTTTCGGAATAACTCATACCTTCATCTTCGTTGCCGGGATTTATCATGGAAGAAACTCGATTTAGTTTGCTAGGGAATCTTTTGCCTGCATGCTGTTGTGCCTCTTTTCTTTTTTCACTTCTCCAATGGGTTCTGGCAAATACTTGTTCATATACAGTGTCTGAACACTCACACCAGTTTTATTAATAAAAAAATTATACATTGGAACACTTTCAGTCGAGTTGTTCTTCCATTTTAACCACTCGCGTAATCCACATCGCCAGGACATACTTGAGTTATGTTGGTGTTGGAATTATATTTTTCAAGTCCTATGAAAGAGTAGAACAACAAATTAGTGTGTTTTTAGATTTTGTAAACCATTAATGACAATCTTGTGAAGCAAAATAGTGTTTAGACCCCCAAAGAGCAACGAATAAATTAAGGAGACAAATTTAAAATATTAAAGATGAGTTGGGGCTACGTTCCAAGAAACCGACTTCAATAATAAACTATTCCATGTAAAGTTGACTTTGCAGATCCCAAGATTCTTCTATATCTTTTATATGTTTCATCTCAATCATAATGTTAAACTCACAAACAGACAAGATTTGAGCTTTAACCAGCGAAGTTCACTTCCAATGGGGAAATTTTGTTGCATGGAATCTGATGATGGTGGTGGCTTAGATTTCACTGGTCTTCTCATTGTTTTAGTCATAGCCGTAGCTCTCATGGCAGTCTGCCTGCAGCAACCGCGACCTACCGGTTATACTGTGTACCGTTACCGTTGAAAAGCTTCGGTTCGAGCTCCATTGTCTCTTTTTACTGTGCCCCATTGCAGGTAAGGTCTTGGAGGCAGCATTTGTATGAACTTGAAGCTCTTTTTGCCTATTGTATTTCATAAAAACATGCTGTTGGGTTGAATTTTTTTGTATTTTCTTCAGATTTTAGGTGTTCTTTTTTAACAATCTGAATTGTGGTTTGAAATCTGATAAATTGTTGTTTCATGTTCTTGTCTCTATCAATCAAACACGAGTCCGAGTAACCTAAGCTTATAATATTGAATTCCAAGAGTGTGGAGGCTAGTAAAAGATCAAATAATTGCAAATAAAATTGATAAAAGAAAGTTATATATTAGTCTGCAATAGATCTATATAAATATTAACTTACATAAACATTGTACATCTGCAGATCATTTATTCATAGTTTTCCCTGTAAAAATACCATGAAGTTCCTATACCAAGTGTCAGATTACATTTTGACCCCTCTACACAAAAAATAAATAAATTAGTCCTTGTACACTATATCAAATAGCAAATTGGTCATTTTTATTAAAATTTTCATTCATTTCTACCGTTAAAAATTGGTATCACTAAAAAATAATCAAAGGGTGACATGCCACTTGTACCTTATACAGTCGTACAAAGACCAATTTTTAACGATAAAATCGATTGAATTTTTAACAGAATCATCAATTTACTTTTTAATCTAACATACAATGATTAATTTATCCATTTTTTGAGTAAAAGGGACAAACTATAATCTGAAAGGGACAAACTATAATCTGACTCTTAGTACAAAGACCTCTATGATTCTTTTACCTTATTCTCCCCATTGTTTAAACTGGTGCTTGCGAGCTTTGATTAGGCCCAGGGATTGCTTCTGGAACTAACAATGGATATCTGAACTTGTAAAACCTCATGAATGGCTCCTCGTTGAAGCACCCCCAGCCCGTCTAAATCGTCTTTTGACGATGCAAGATCTTCTAGAGAGAGACATCGAAAATGGAATTCATCCCGCATACGGAATCCATAGAACCATCTGCCGAGCTTCCACCATTTGATACAAATTTGGCGGTTTTTAATGTTGCTACTCTTGAGCGCTTCCATGACATCCGAAGCCTGCTCGGTATCATTCATAATTTTTTTAGTTCTAACATGTGTAGCATTAACATATCTAGAAATACAGATTCAAAATCTATAGAGAAACCATTATCTAAAAGCAGCCACGCTGGTTTAGCTTTCAGCCGCGCTTGTGACCATCTAAGAACACTAATTCCACGATGTAAACAAAACAAGCATACAAGAAAAAAATGCATGAAAAATACATAAAGCATGAAAAGTTACCGGCACTTTAAGGATGTTAAGGCAGTAATGAAGTCCAACCAGGTTAAGCAAAACATTCAGCTTTGGTTTGAGCAGCAACATTTGAACATCTTTAAACCCGAACCCCATCAATTTCAGGCATTCAATCGCTTTCAGATAGTCGTTGACCTGGATTGATTCGGATTGCAAACAATTTTCTACAAATTTAATAACCGAATCAGCTTGATCCTTCATCTCCTTGTGCTGCTTTATGTAAAATCCCCTCCAACCCTAGCATCATTTTTAATTTTTTTTTCTCAACAATTTTCATATCAATACAAACAATTGAATTTGCCTAACATATTTAATTACATGTATTTACTTCAACACTAATAGTTTCAACTTGAATGATAAACCGCAAAAGAACTCGAAACACCCATTGCAATTAAGCCAAAACCAACAATTCCAAAGCTAAATTACCATAAATAAAACTTAAAAAAAAAAAAAACACCTTGAAGTCGGGGTCTTTCAAGACATCTTCATATAAAAGAGGCCATCTTTGTTTAAATAAGGGTTCCCATAAACAATCGGAGCCCCATAAATCCCTCCACACCCGAGAACAACAACTCAAGCAGGAAAGATCAGTCACCTAAAAACCAGACGACCCGGAAACCATGTTTAGATTCCACCGATACCCAGAAAGAAGAAAAGAAAGGATGGAAATGAAGAGGAAGCAAATTACCGCAAGGGAAGAAGCAATTTTGAGAGCTACATCGTTTGGGATTGAACTGTATGTATAATCAGATTCATTCATGGTTTCTTTGTTATCGGCTAAAACTGAAAAATAAAAATTAATGATTGATAAAATAATTTTATTTTTGGTATGGGAATTTGTTTTCTTCTTCAAGTGAATATTGAAGTTAAGAATCAGATAGTTATACCTATTATTGACTCCTGTAATAACAATATGAATGAAACAGCGTCGTTTCAGCTTTCAACTACAAGATTTGTCCCTGGGCTCAAATGGTCTTTTTGGGCCTAATATTTATAACACTACATATACATATATAAAAAGGCCTTTTCATTTCTTGGCCACAGACAGCCCATTGGGCCCAGGGACTAAGAAAGAAAGTTTGAAAAGTTAAGGGGATGAAATTAATATTTATCACTATCTATGGAGAAAACGAGCAATTCTATATAATTCTTTTATCAGCTGGGGCTATCATCAATGTTATCCACCACCAATCTTCATTAGATTTTTCTTTTAGCTGGAGGAACTTTACTGGCCATGGAAACCTCCAATCTTGTTCATCATTCACCTCAAATGTTCCCACATTTTCTTTCCCTTTCTCTCTTTAATTTTGAGTGACAAAGACCAGTTTCCCCAGATTTCTCTTCTTAGGTAAAAGAAAATGTCACTTTGTTTATCTTTCAATGCCTTCACTGTTCACTCACCAAAGTCCCAAACTCACAAAACACGTTTCAGTTCTCAGTTCATCAATCAAATCCAGGTAAAACCAGCTAGTTTTACTTCAAAATCAATACCCTTTAATGTAGAAAGGTTTAAACTTGTTAAAGCTTTAGCAACAAAGCCTGTTGAAACAGCTGTATCAGCTTCATTTAGAAACAAGAACCCAAAAGACATCAATGTTTTGGTGGTGGGTTCTACTGGTTATATTGGGAAATTTGTGGTGAAAGAGTTGGTCAATAGAGGGTTTAATGTTATAGCCATTGCTAGGGAAAGAAGTGGGATTAGAGGCAAAAACAGCAAGGAAGATACTTTGAGTGATTTAAATGGAGCTAATGTATGTTTCTCTGATGTCACCAATTTCGACATTTTGGAGAATTCTGTGAAAAATTTAGGGTTTCCCATTGATGTTGTTGTCTCTTGTCTTGCTAGCCGTACTGGTGGTGTTAAGGATTCATGGAAAATTGATTACGAAGCTACAAAGAACAGCCTTGTCGCTGGTAAGAAATTTGGGGCTTCACATTTTGTGTTGCTATCTGCCATTTGTGTCCAAAAACCCCTCCTCGAATTCCAGCGAGCTAAGCTGAAATTTGAGGCCGAATTGATGAAAGAAGCCGAAGGAGATGACGGGTTTACTTACAGTATTGTTAGGCCAACTGCATTCTTTAAGAGTTTAGGGGGTCAAGTTGACTTAGTGAAAGATGGAAAGCCTTATGTGATGTTTGGTGATGGCAAATTATGTGCTTGTAAGCCAATTAGTGAACAAGATTTGGCTTCCTTCATTTCAGATTGTGTTTTGAAAGAGGATAAGATTAATCAGATTTTGCCGATAGGCGGTCCGGGGAAGGCATTGACACCACTGGAGCAAGGGGAGATGTTGTTTAAGCTTGTAGGGAAGGAACCAAAGTTCTTGAAAGTGCCTATTGGGATCATGGACTTTGCCATTGGGATTCTCGACTTCCTTGTTAAGATCTTCCCTTCAATGGAAGATGCCGCCGAGTTCGGTAAAATCGGGAGATATTACGCTGCCGAAAGTATGTTGATTTTGGATCCCGAAACCGGAGAATACAGTGCCGAGAAAACACCGAGCTATGGAACCAATACGTTGGAAGAGTTCTTCGCGAGAGTGCTGAGGGAAGGGATGGCTGGTCAGGAATTAGGTGAACAATCCATCTTTTGAAAGCTGATTGCTTCATTGAATGAACCAGTTTTGTATTAGAACATGACTTGAGGTATAAGCAGCTTTCCCTAACCTTAAAAAACATCTAAAACTAGTGAATCCCACATTGTATTTGTAAAGATTTTACCTTGGAAACTGCCATTGTTATGGAATATAAAGAATTGTTTCTATTGTCTGAATTGTGTGCAACATGAATGATCTTTTACTTCTATCTGTACCATCATAAAAACATGAAAACTTTTGTGTATTTTCTAAATGGAAGATGATATTCAAAGGAAATCAAGAAGGAAGAACACTCCAAGAAGCAAGAGACACACAATCAAAAGAAATCACTTTAGTTAATGTTTTTTTATCTTTCTCTTATAAATATTTTAGAGAGCATCATTCTTACACATTGTAAACACCTACTTTAAAGATAGTTCTTTTGTTTAAACCAAACACCCTTAACTTTGTACAAGGGAAATGTTTTCTAGTTGAGCCATAAAATTACGGTGGCTCTATCTTAGCCATTATAAAAAGATAAAAAAAGTTTCTTATCTTACCTTAAGTAAAATATAGAGGATTTAAAGAATATACATTGTTATTGAAAGCTAGTTATTCATATAGTGAATTAATAAAATCTTTAACGGGTACACCTAAAGTAGTGGAAGAAGACGTTCGAGGCTCAAGCACTGGAAATTGATTATATCAATCTTTTCTACTATTTTTCTTATTTTAGAAGAAGAATTTTAAAATCTCAATTTATCTCCTATTAATATTTTTGAACAAACAAAATTCAATAAATATCATAGTAACATCCCGATTTTCGGCCTAGTCGGAACAGTAATTTCGGGACCACAAATCCAAAATTGTAAAATTATTTTAATATTAATTTTAGTGTTTATAGCATGTGAATATGTATGTGTAAACATTTCATGAGCTAATTTTTGTTGTTTAATAGCTCAATTTGAGAAAAAAAACTAAATCGCGTAAAATGCGAAAGTTGCATTCTATTAGCTAAAGGTGTTAAATAGCTATGAATTTAAAAGTTGAGGTCCTTAATGAGTAATTAGGCCATTATATATGTGTATGGCTGTTCATGAAGAGTAATAAATGAAAAATCAAAAAGTCAAAAATTGAGTAGGTTTGGTATTTGATGACATTAGCTAAATGAATAAAAAAAAATAAAATTAAAGAGTCATCTTTCTTCTCCATCTTTTCCACTGAAAATTGAAGTGAAAAACCCCCCATGGGACTTTGAAAATTTTCAGCGCAATAAACCCCTACATGTAAGTCATTTTGATGATTATTTTTGTTGATTTTTGTGTTTTTTGGAACCCTTATAGCTTAATCTAGTTAATGAAGGGACTATTTTACATTATGGTTGAAAGTTTAAGGTTTTGTCATGAGAGCATTAATGTTGTTTACTAAATTTTTATGGAATAAAATGAATCTTGGTTGTTAAATAAACAACTTTTTTTAAGTGATTTTCATGAAAACACCTAAAGAGGACCTTTTTGTAAAAGTTGTAAAATAGGTGGTAAATGTGTAGAATGACTGAAATTGTGAGCTGTTATAAGTTTAATAAAGGTTCGACTAGGCTTCGGTAGTGAGGAAATTTGATAAAAATCATTTTACGATCCTAGAGGCTAAATTATAATTATGTGAAAGTTTAGGGGCAAAATTGTAATTTTTCTAAAATATGATTTATGGGCTGTTTTGAATAATATGATAATTAAATAAGTGGAATTTACTATTATAGATCAAGAAAAACGGAGTTCGGGCCTAGACCGAGGAAAGAGCAAGATCTTGGACTAAATCGAACTAGTTGTCCATATTTTGTACCGAGGTAAGTTTGTGTATGATTGATACAACTTTTTATTATGCATTTAGCATTTTAATGTTATATGAATTTTATAATTTTTTTTTGTGAATATTATTGGTGTTGTTCGATAAATATTCAAGGTGATAAAAGCCGGTTGAACCTTAGGAATATTTAAGGTACAAGTAGTATGACATTTGGGTTGATGAGATCCTGTATAAGACCATATCTAGGATATGACATCAGCATCAGTATGAGTTATCATGTAAGACCATATCTGGGATATGGCGTTGATACGAGATTTCGTGTAAGACTACGTTTGGGACATGGCTTCGAAATGAGAATTCGTATAAGACCATATTTGGGATATGGCATCGAAGTGAGATCCCATGTAAGACCATGTCTGGGACATGGCATTGGCATCTTATTGTGTATGGTAATTCTAAGTATCCTTAGTATTCCAAGTCGTTCAACGGGTAGCCCGATGATGTGTCAAAGAAATGACGATGTATAATCATATTGAAAGGGTATAGGTATGTACGCCAAGCTTGTAGTTATTTAGATTGTAAAATGATAAGACTTCGGTAAGATAAGAATGAAGGCATTACGATCTTGATGTTCTATTGAACCTTATGTAACTTAAATGAGATAGGATATGACTACCATGATTGTTGAAAACGAGATGATTTAAGTTTGTTATGTATGTGTAAGAAAATGCATATTTTTATTGCTTATTAATTACATGCAAACTTACTAAGCTTTGTGCTTACCCTTTCTCATTTCCATTTCCTTTTAGTATAGCCAAGCTAGTTTGAGTATCAAGGGACGTCGGAGGCTCGTTCACACTATCAATTGGATCTTTTGGGTATAGTTAGTCTCAACATTTTGAATATGGCATGTATAGGGACTTGGTCTTTTTATTATATGTCATATTGGTCTAGCCAAATGTGTTGGCTTATAATGATAGTTGAATCATTTTGTGTATGGCCATGAGATATGGCTCATGATGATTGTTAAGTTGTAAACCTATTCATCTATGTATGTATGTGCCAATTCCATTATGATATGGCTTATGGATATTGATGATTGAATCTTGATGAATGTCATGAGTGTGTATAAGTTGGTATGAAAATGATGCATGCAAGTCCAAGAAATATTGCTTATTGGTGTATGAGTGTTGGTAAGATATGCATTGCCATAATAGGGTGTTTTAAACAGGTATATTGTGATGAGAAGTTGTCATACATGAGCTATGTTTATGAGTGTTTAAATGTCATTGAGGCTATATACGTGTTTGTATAATTAAGGGTGACAATTAGCTTAGAAAATAGCCTTAAAGTTGTGCACATGGGTAGACACACGGACGTGTGTTTAGGCCGTGTGTGATATACGGCTTGCCCCATGGGGGTGTGGTCCGACCGTGTGTCCCCTGCACCCTAATTAATGCAAAATAGAATGCCCAGTAGTAAACACACGAGTAGAGACACGACCGTGTGTCTTGGTCGTGTGATGGACACAGTTTCAGAACACAGGCATATGCCCAGGCCGGGTGAAGTCTGTACCTGATTTTGGAATTTAATTCACCACACTACCTGAGGACATAGACATGTGCCTTGGCCGTGTGACCTTATTTGGTTGATGACGTCATACTCAGAGAGTTACACGGGCTGAGGACACGGGCGTGTCCCAAGCCACACGGGCGTGTGTGACCACGTTGCCTACCCACACGAGCGTGTGACTCTCCAACACATGAAAATTTTCTAAGTGTTATAAAAATTCTGGAAGTTTCCGGTTTAGTCCTAAATCCCTTCCAATGCATGACTTGGGACTTGTAGGCCCGTATAAGGGATGTTGTGTATATGTTTGAATGACCTTAATTGGAATGAAATTTTATGGTCCGATTTTGTGTATTTGTTTGCATTTACATCTGGTAATGCCTTGTATCCTATTCCGGCGTTAAATACGAGTAAAGGATGTTACAATCATAATTTTTTCTCAATGCAATTGCATCAAAAGAAAAGACAGCTAGGGTGAAATTATTAAAGCTTAAAAGTGTTAATTTTCTTAATCTAGAAATATATATAGTTATTAAGAATCAAATAATTGTAAAAACCTTGGAATTTCTAATCAATTTTTTTTATTAATTGTTAAAAATTAAATGATTGTATGCAAATAGAAATATTGAAAATTGTGAAAATTAAATAATTGTATGCAAATATAAATTTTGAAAATTGTGATCAAATTATTTTTTTCTTCAAATAAAAACTAGAGAGAAGTAGTCAACACTTGCATTAAATTTGAAAGAAAATATACTTAATTTTAGACTACATTTTAAGAATTTAATTGGTAGGAGAATGATTATCGTGTTTGATATGTTAAAAACATCAATTTTTTTAATAATGTAACTTTACTTTGAGAATCACTTTCCTTCAAACATGAAACTTACTCTGTTACCCTTTCTCCTTTTCAGGCTTGCTGATTGAAGGAAGCCTTTGTTAGAAGGACTACTCCAGAATGTTGCTTTTATCGTGAGCCAACTGCTTTGTGTTTGTATCATGCATGACTCGTGGGGGTGGCACATTAGAGTATTTTGGAAATGATTTGTATAAAGAACTTCTGTTTTGATAAGACTATTTTATAATACTTCTATTAAGTATCAATATGAAGTTTTAAATTAATATATTTTGCTTAATGAAATTATTATATTTTCACTTATACGCCAAAATGGCTTGAGTATTATTTAAACTATTAATGGTTCCATTTAAATTGAGTAAAGCAACAACTATCAAATGATTTATATTTATAACTTTATAAAATTTTAAAACTTCTACCAAAAATGTTTTGGAGTTAATTTGATTTCAATTAGTAACACACCAAACTCAGATCCTATCATACAAGTTTGCTATTAGAGCTAAGGTTTAGCCGATTCTCAGAAAAAAAAAGGTTGTGCCATACCCCATCATACATGATACGCCTCTGGCTTAGTCCCTATGTGTGTTAAACTAATATGAATTCTTTTGTAATTTTGAAAAAAAAGATGTCCAAAAGATCTAGAGATGTGACTGGAGAAGAAATTGAGAGTTATGTGTCTGCGATTCCTGAACAGGCATCTGCAGCTAGTCTAGGAGCTGCTAGAAATGCTTTCAGGAATGTTCTCTTTACGATGATGACACAGATGTTTAGCCAGTTTATGGGGAATACTCAAGCGACCCAACCTCAAAAACCTTAGCAACCATAATTAGAAGTGGTTTGCCTAGCACAAGCTACACCACCAGTTTCCGTTGCAACTACACCTAAAGTAGAATCTATGAAAGAAATTAGAAAGAGGTGTAATAGTCTGGTTTAGACCCTAGTTGGAACGGTGGTTTCGAGACCACGAAACCGATTCTAGAAAAATATTTTAATATTATTTTCTGTGTCTGTGATATGTGAATTTATATCTACGAAATTTCTATGATTTAATTTGTCTGTTTCTGTGCTTAATTATGAAAAAGGATTAAATCGCGTAAAGTGTAAAAGTTGTGTGCTAAAGGTTAAAGCACCTATTTGGATTGGCTTTTATAATAAAGGTCCTTGCATGTCAAATGGACCATTGTACTAATGCATGAACAAGTATGGACACTAGTGGATGGAATTTTTATTTGTTATAAAAAGGGGCAAAATTGGAAAATGGCTTATAATGTATAATTAAAAAAATAAAACATGAAATGTGTTCATAATGGGTAGTGTTTGCTGAAAAACAAAGGAAAAATAAAAGAAACAAAGGAGCTTTAGGGTTTTGGAACCTGCAAGCATCAATTGAGGTATGAAATTTGTTCGATTTTTGATAATTTCTACGTTTTTGTGATCGTTGCTTCGTGTTCTACCAAGCCCATGTCTGAATTTATGTTTCTGTTAAATATTTCATCAAATGCCATTGTTGATATCATGAGTTTTGTAATGTTTTTGGATGAATTATAAAGGCTTAGTAGAAGATTTATAAGTTTTGTCTTTGAATTTTGATGAAATAGAACTATTTGGGCTAATTTGTGAAAATGAGGTTTTGAAGGACTAAATTGTGAATTAAATATGTTATTTGGGCTGGTATGGAAGCCATGTATATTCGGCCAAGCTATAGTCTTGGTGAATTTTGCATATTTGTAATTTTGTGAAAAATGTACTAAATTGTCAAAGTATGAAAATGTAAGGGCTAAAATGCAAAGTGCCCTAAATATGTGTTCATGGATTATTTTTGAATGAAATGAATGATTGTATTAGATCAAGAACAAAGAAAATCGGACATAGATCGAGGGAAGTCCAAAATAGTTGAATAGTCGACTCGTTTCGTCCGAATTTCGTCCAAGGTAAGTCAAATTACAATTATGTGTTAAATTTACTAATTTCCACATATATAAATTGTAATCTGTATTGGATGGCCTTGAGAGCCTGATGAATATCTTTTGAGTAAAGTCTGATAATATGTTAGTATCCGAAAAGCTCTGTATACTTCTAAAGGAACATTAACATCTATTTGAGATATCGCGTAAGACCATGTCAAGGACACAAGCCTCGATTGAGATTTACGTATAAGACCATGTCTGGGACATCGGCATTGTATCTGATTTCGTGTAAGACCCTGTCTGTAATAACCCGAATTTTATGGTTATCGGAAAAGTGTATTTTCAAGTCTCCGTTACTAAAAAATGGATCCATAAATATTTATAAAAAATATTTAAAAAGTTAATTGAGTGATTAATTAGAGTTTAATTAAGTGAATTTAGCTTAATTAAGGATAATTGGATAAAAGGATTAAATTGAATAAAGTGTGAAAGTTTAATTATAGATTAAAAGAAAATAAAAGGGACCAAAATGACAATTATGCCATTTAGAATAAGTGAGGCGGCATATAAAGTAAAAATCTTACTTAGATTTTAATTATAATATATATTTATTATTTTATAAAAGATATTTATTAATTAAATAATTATATTATAAGATTTTATATGATAAATATATTAAATAATGCCAAATGTATGGTTATAAATAAATACAAATGTGCTAATAATATACACATGAATAAATAAATAATACTTATTATTTAAGTATAAATACATATGTGTATATATATATATATATATATATATATATATATATATATATATATATATAAAGGAAATAAAGAAAAAAAAAGGGATAAAAATGAAGAAACAAAGAAAACGAAACAGAAAGCAGGGGAAGGAAAGAAAGAAAAAGAGAAAAGAAAGAATAAAAGGGAAAATTAAAGGTGTGAAGCTTGGAAGTTTAATAGGTAAGTCAATTTAGCCATTTTTACTTAATTTTAATGTTTTAGAAGCTTTGGAATAAGATTTTGATGAAATTAAGTTGATATTTTGAAAATTATCACATTTCTAGATAATGTTCATGTTGAGTAAAATGATGAAATAAGGGTTAAATTGATAGAAATTCAAGTTAGAAATGAAATAAGGATTGAATTGTAAAGTAATTCATAAATTTTATGTTGAAGGGCTAATTTGAGGAAATTTTGAAACTAGTTAAATAAGCTGAAAATTTAGTAGTTAAATTTGAGTTGGGATGGAACTTGAATAGAAATAGAGTATGAATTAAGTTAGTAAAGTGAATGAATTAGTTAGGACCTAATTGTGAAAATGTTTGGAATTAAAGTCTAGTGCTGAAATTATGATTTCCAAAAGTTGTAAAGTAGTTTAAAGTGATAGAATAAAGTGTTAATTGAGAAAAAATCAGCTCAATTGAGAGGCTAATTGAGTAGGGATGAAATTGTTATTTATTAAAGCTTAAGGGAAAAATGGTAATAAACAGCTTGTACTAAAACAATATTGGATAGCAGCAGTAGACTAACTTTGAAAAATCACCATAAATTGTAGAAATCAAATTAGAAGATGAACAAAGTATGAAATTAAAGATTATTGAGTCTAGTTTCAGGGAAAATTAGTGGATCTTAATTTGGAGTTCCATAGCTCCAGATATAAATAATTTAGTGACTATGACACAGATGGACAGCTTGAATATTCATAAAAGTAAATAATAAAAATTATAGATGATGTTACTTACAAGTGTGTTATATATATTAAGGATGTGGAATGGAGAGGAGGAGGAGGAAAATATATATGAATTTGAATATCCAGCTAGCATGGCTAATTTGCATGTTTTAGGCTTAAGGACTAAATTGAATAAAAGTAAAACTTCAGGGGGCAATTTTGTAAAAATGTCAAAAATGACCAAATTGAAGGGAATGAATTGTTTTATTATCTAAATTAATAAATTGAATGAAATTGTCAATTTAAGATTGAGTGAAAATCGAGAAAATGGTAAATTACCAAAATGCCCCTAAATCTTGATATTTCTGCAATTTCGCTAGGTAAGTTCATGTAACTTGAATTATATTCTTAAATACTTGAAATGTATGTTATTGATGTGAAAATAATTTGAATGTTCATTGTATGGAAATAAGAAGAAATCCTGGTTGAATGAAAGGAAATTTCGATGGATCTCTAAAAAGGAATTGACGGTAAAAAGGATCTAGCCCGGACGGGTGATCCTATCCTAATATAGCCCTCCTGAAGAATATGTGGAAAACGGATTTAGCCCGGACGGGTAATCCGAATTAGGGTCTGAATTTAGCCTGGACTGGTAATTCAGATCCAAGCTCATTAGAGTAATTGTCGTTGCAGGGGATTTAGCCTGGACTGTTAATCCCACTGTAAGAATGAGGTTCGCGGGGGTGTGCTCTCTGAAATGAAATATGTAAGACCATGGTTGAAAGATACCATGGCAACCTGATATGAAATGTGTAAGACCATGGTTGAAAGATACCATGGCAACATGATATGAAATATGTAAGACTATGGTTGAAAGATACCATGGCAACCTGATATGAAATGTGTAAGACCATAGTTGAAAGATACTATGGCAACCTGACATGAAATGAATAAGACCAGGGTTGAAAGATACCATGGCAACATGACAGGAAAATGAATAAGACCATGGTTGAAAGATACCATGGCAACGTGACATGAAATGAATAAGACCATGGTTGAAAGATATTATGGCATCATGTCGAAGATAAATAAGATCGTGGAAGAGAGACGCCAAGATATCTGTTGAACAACTAATATTCAGGTAATATGTACCAGATGACAAATGGTTATATGAATTGGTTATACAAAATGGTTGTGTGAAATGTTTACAAGAATTGGTCATATGGAAATATATGTACAAAATAGTTGTATGAAATAATTAAGAAGATAGATAAATGAAATAAGTATACGTACATGGAATTTAATTTATGTTAAGTTTAATACTGAACTATTACCGAAATAAATATACATAAGATATAAGGAAATGATGGTGCATGAAATATTGATATAACGAAATGAATGATATATGCTTATGAAGAAACAAGAAGAGAATAATATATTTTGTGACATGTACATATATAATTATCTAATATGTTGATACAAGAAAATTATGTAAGTTGAGACTATTATTAAACTCAAGTGTGATATGTTGAGAAAATAGGTATATCAATGTTGAATTTATATGAAATATGTGCAAGTATACTAACAATATTGTTGTTTGACGCTTAGACAAGTGCCAAGCTATTGATTGAATAGTAATATGTTTAATTATAAGGAGCATTGAAATGGTAAGTACTGAGATGAAAATATAATTTAAGATTTTGCGAATTTTTTTTTTATGATCCCGATTTTATTTCAATTGGTTTCTAATGTATGTTTTGGGCTTCGAGGGCCCAATAAAAAGACGTTATGATTATTTTTAAAATATGAATAATAAATGACTCAGAATTATCTGAAAATGTTCAGTAAACTCTAGTAATGCCTCGTACCCTATTCTGGCAATGGATACGGGTAGGGGGTGTTACATTTGTTGGTATCAGAGCTACAGTTTAGTCGGTTCTTGGACCGAGTGTAGAACATGTGAAGTTTAGAAATACATGCCATTATAAAACCTGTGATAGTGTGATATCTCTTGACCTTGACGAGAATTGTTTTATTAATAGATAGAGTTGCTTCCAACCAAGCTGCTTCCAACAATGATAAAAGTGATATTTGAGTATTTGATAGAAAAATGGGATTGCCTATGATGAGTAAAGATTTATATAGGTATGAAATGAATGTTTGTAATGAATATATTGATGATAAAAGTCGTGTTATGTGTGTATATATGAAAGCTAAAGTTTAAGGCTTTATGTCATCTGCCCCCCTCATAAGTATAGTTTATTATAGTGAAATTTACCAGATTTATATTTATTAAGTTTACAAGTGTGAAATTGAATAGTTTAATGGTTAAATGATTAATAATGCAGTTAGAGTTGTGAATGAGTTAGTAAGTAAAGATGATTTTGATTGAGGTACTAGATAATTTTTCTAGAAATTATTCTGAATACGTAATATCACTGTTAAGAAGAAAGTTATTCTTGAGCAATCGACTTATGATTGTGGAGACCTCCTTAAAAACGAGTTTTTATTTAAAAAAAACAAAAACGGGAGTCGCCACCAATCTTTTAAAGTGTGATTGGATCACTTTATAAAACGTTTTGGTCTACGAAATTACGATAAAATAGGTTCGGGAGTCGATTACGCACGAGGAAGGATTAGCACCCTCGTAACGCCCAAAATTGGTACCAAATTGAATAATTTTATCTTAATGTCAAAAGTTTGAAAGAATTTATAAATAAGATCTCTTTTAAAACCGTAATAATTTGAATTAAAAAAGAATCAAGATTCTTTTGCTTCGAAAGAATATAAACATCATATCCAGCGTGATTGGACACAATATTCTTAAACTTCAATAACTAAAGATCATCTTGTAATTTGTAAAATCTATTAAAATGATACTTTAGATATTTAGACAAACGGGAAATCGCAACCCCGCATGTTAGGGCACTATTCCCCTAATTCCTAAATACAAAAGACATTGCCTTGTTTTTTAAGACTCCTTTGGATTAAATGAAAATTTTTTAAAAAATGATGATGCATTTAACCTATTACAAAAGGTCAATATTGGATTAATTAAACTACGTACTTTAACATTTCATGCATATATAATCATAAATAACATGACTATACACATTGTCATTTCATGCAAAAATACAAAATGGTAAAAAAATAATGAATATATCAAGTACAAATTAGACATATATAATAATATTTCATGCGAATATATTTTTAAAATAACAACATAAAATGATCAATTTTCATGTGAATATATAACAATGAATAAATAACATAAAAATAACAAATAATTTATTAGATGAAATTAGCATGTTAAAACAATGCCTAATAAATACAAAAAAGGGATAAAAACAAAATAAAACAATAAAAATAAAAAAATATTAAGCAATATATAAGTAATAATAAATTTTTAAAAAATATATATTATGTAATATAGTTATAACGCATACCTTGAGACCATCGCCGGAGTCGAGTATGAGGTGTTACTAAGCTTAGTTTAACATTTTTAGAACTTTGGATTATTGTTTCTACATTCACAGCTTTTAAACTACTTGCGTCACAGTCACAAGAAAAATCATATCTCGAGTTACGAAACTCGAAATAAAGATCCGTAAATTTTTCCTGAATCTAGACTCATATACCTATCTACTAATTTTTTTCTAGAATTTTTGGTTGGGCCAATTAGTACAGTTTATTAGTTAAAGTTACCCCTGTTTCAGGACTCGACTGGTCTGACCTCTGTTTACTACGAACCACATTTCTCTCTGTAAAAAATTCATATGACTATGATATTTGTTTCTACTAAAACTAGACTTAATAAGGATTCTGACGATATAAAATATACCACCTAATTATATCTTTATAATTTATGATGAATTTCTAAAGTTGGAACAGGGGATTCAAAAACTGCTATGACCCTGTTTCAATAAAATTCAAATATCTTCTAACATATAATTCCTTTACCTGTTTCATTTGTTTCATATGAAACTAGACATAATAAGCTTCAATTTGATATGTAGTCCATCACCAAATTAAATTGCTATGATTTTTAGTAAATTTTCAAACTCGCGTCAGTGTTGTTGCAGTATTCTGTTTATGGCAAATTTCATCCTTTTTATGAGTTTTTATGCACTAAGTATCTTAATAGTTTTCCTTAACATCAAACATAATCTACACTAACCATTTTCATAATTTATCATGATCAAGCATTTCTTCAACCATTCCACAACCATATCATAAGATCATTTACACAAAATAGGTATATTGCTATACATGCCATACTTAAATTTACAAGCCATTTACCAAAAGTCTTAGGATAGTGTGGTGAGCCTTGACCTATCCCGACTCTGAAGTGGCTTGTCCAAAACTACAATGAGTAAGAAGGAGGAGTAAGCATAAATGCTTAGTAAGTTCATATGCAAATAATAAGTAACATAACAACAGTTATACCAATCAACATTAGCATACATTACTAAAACGCATATCACATTTCTGATCATTTTTCATCATCTTATTACCTTATAGTGGTTGTATCAATACTCAACCCGACGGTTAAATACATACCTGTCCAAAATAACCATTTCACATCACTCACCAATACTTCTCTTTACATCTCGAATATTCCTCCATTGAGTAGAACTTTACCCGTTGAACACATCAGAATATAATTCGGATACATGGATAATTTGCATATAAGTGCCACATATTCAATCAAGCAATCATGTAACCCGCCCATAAGCGAACTCGGACTCAACTCAACGAGCTCGGCCGTTCGCATCCATAAGTGAACTCGGACTCAACTCAACGAGTTCGGATGCCTAGTTACATCTCACGAACTCGGACTCAACTCCACGAGTTCGGACATTCGCATCCATAAGTGAACTCGGACTCAACTCAACGAGTTCGGATGCTCAACCATCCTAGTGACATGTCACTTGTATCCTAATCTATTCCTAAGGTTCAAACGGGCTTTTTTCCTCGATCTCACATCTTTGCCGTCTTCCACGGAATATCGAAACCGATACTCGGTGATAGTTCATACTCATCAAGTAATTCACATAATTACATATTATTCAACAATAACCACAAAACATAACGTTTCATGATAATAATAAGCATCATATCATATAAACAAAATTAAATTCCTTAAAACAACAATTATGTTACTACATTTACACATGAACTTACCTTGGTACCAAAATACAAAGATTTTGCAATTTAGTCCACAATCTTTTCTTTTCCTCGATTGAGGTCGATTCCACGTCTTTCTTGATCTAAAATAACACATTTAGCTTATTTAATACTCACATTATCAAATTAATCCTTAACTCAAATTTTGGAAAAATTACAATTTTACCCTAAACTTTTGCATATTTACATTTTTGCCCCTAGGCTCTGGATTAAACTTTATTCCTTATTCTTATGTTTTACAACATGCTGATCACTTTTCTCTTCTATGGCAACATCAAATTCTCACTCTAACATGTACTTGTGACTATTAGGTATTTTTACCGATTAAGCCCTTTACTCGTTTTGCTTAAAATCGAGTAGTACAAGTTGTCTAACATAATTTAAAACTTCATATTCTATCATAAAACATCAAAATACACAAATTTCACCTATGGGTATTTTTCCAAATATAAACCCTAGGTTAAATTATTGCTAACATAAGCTTTATCGAGTTCTAGGGATCTCAAAACGTAAAAATCATTAAAAGCGGGCTTAGAATCACTTACAATGGAGCTTGGAAGCTTGAAACAAACCCTAGCTATGGAGAACCCTTGAAATTTCGGCCTAATGAAGAAGATGGACAAAATTTGGCTTTTAATTTTGTTTTAATTCATTTTAATAACTAAATGACCAAAATACCCTTACTACTAAACTTTCCAAAATTCCTTCCATGTCCTAATTTTGTCCATGAACTTAAAATTGGTCAAATTTCTATTTAAGACCTCCTCATTAATATTCCAAAACAATTTCATACTAAAACTTCTAGAATGTAAGTTTTGCAACTTATTCGATTTAGTCCCTACTTTCAATTTAAGCACTTTAGGCATAGAATTTCATCACGAAATTTTCACACAATCATGCAATCATATAATAAATCTCAAAATAATTATAAAATAATTATTTCTATCTCGGATTTATGGTCACGAAACCACTATTCGATTAGGCCCTAATTCGGGATATTACAATAGTAGCTTGATATACTTATAGAAAAAAATAATATGTTAAATTGGAGTAAAATTTTGTAGTAAATTTTAAACATAGACATATAATAACAATATATATATTAGTTTATAATAATTTACAAATTTAATTTTTATATACTAATAAATAATAAATAATGAAATAATATATATAATAAAAGAAAGATAATATAGGAATAATATATAATATTATATGATAAGTAATAAAATATATAAATAAAATATAATGAAATATAAATAATACAATAAATATCATATAAATAAGGATAGTACATATATACTATTATTTAATAATAATTTTAAAATATTTAAAATTTTAGACAATTAATGAATAATAAAATAATACATAATTTATAATAAAATAAAAATACAAGGAATAGTATATATAATAACATATAATATATAATAAAATTTATAAATAAAATGTATAATAATAATATAAATAATATAATGGATAAAATATAAATAAAAATGATATATACTATTTTATAACTAGTATTTATAAAGAAAAATAAATAATATATAAGGTATTTAAAATAAATTTAATATACAAAAGGATTAAAATTGAATTTAATAAAGAACCTGGGGTTAATTACAAATAAATAAAAAATCTAGGCCTAATTAAAACACGCTCTAATAGCCGAGGGACTCATTGGGTAATTCGACCCTAATCCCAAAACGATGTCGTCCTAAAATAGGCTTTATAATGGCCATTAGGACTAAATTGAAACAAAAATAAAAGGCTAGGGCCAAATTTTAATAAAAGTAAAATGAAATTTTAAGTTTTTAAAATCCAGAAGGATTGATTGGGCAATTAGCCCTTTAAATAAAAACGCGCGGATCCTACTTGAGTCTCGGGTCAATGCGCGGATCCTAAGCATTGAAACGACGCCGTTTTGAGGCCTATCGTTTTAAACTAAAACGACGTCGTTCATAAGAAGCTATATAAGCCAACTTTTAGCCTTAAAATCATTTTAAAACACTATTTAAAAAAAAACAACAAAAAATCCTCTGAAAGAGGATTGAGGGCTGGTCTTCGGAGCTCTGTTGACTCTCCGTCCACCGGTTCCCACGCGCCTACGTGCCACCCTCAACTCCGCCACATACGGCGGCCGGAAGCTGGAAAGCTTTGTTTTCAACGCAAACCCATCGGTAAAACTTTTTCCCCTTTTATTTTTCGATGTATGTATGTATTTATAAAAAGGAAAAAATAAATAATCACCTCCGTTTCTTCAATCGACTGTTGGTGTTTTTATTGTATCTGTGTGTATAAAAAAAATCGTAGTTTACATCCTTTTGATTCGGGCTTTTATAGCCACTGAAAAAGAAAAAGAAAAATATTTTTACAATCTTTGATTTTATTTCCTGCCATATTTGCATTGGTCTTTGCTGTTTCTTCTTTCCTTTTTTTGCAGGTACCAGTGAAAAATCCGGCGGTGAATGCGCTGGCGTTGATTCGTGCGCTGATTATGACGCGATATAGCACCGGAGTCACGATGTCGATGGTGACGTCAATGAAGGTCACTGGAACGACGCAAAAAGGCTGTGACGATTGGCGTGCATGCGACGCGAATTCTGGAACCTTCCTTTAGCGTTTGCGGCGCCTAGGGTTTCAGAAACCCTAGGTCTTCTATCCTCTGCTAACAGTTTGGGCCTCTTGGGCCCCGTTCATTTTTTGGGTTAAGGGTGTAACGGGTATAGGGTTAGTGGTTTTTTAGGCCAGTTGGGCTACACTGAATTGGGTCAAGGGTGAAACGGGCCAGTGGGTTTAGGTATAAACGGGTGTAGGCTTATTGGGTTAAAATGTAACCAGGTTTTGGGCTTTGTACATGGACTGTATAAAACTGTTATTTTATTTTTTATTTGTTTTTTTTATTTATTCCTGGGCCCGGGTAAATTTGGGTTGCTAGAGCTGCCCTTCTTTGCTCATTGCTGTGTAATAGGAATTGAGCAAAGACTTATAGATAGACCAAATCTTATCAGATCCTTGTCTTCAATCTGCTCCTTGCAAACTTAAGACTGTCATGCTGATATTTCGATCTGCTCTCTGTCAAACACAGAGACACCAAATTTGCTTCTTCGTTTTGTTCCCTGACAATACAGAGATGCCAAATCATCTTCGATCTGCTCTCTGACAATACAGAGATACCAAATCTGCTATCTTCGATCTTCTCTCTGACAATACAGAGACGCCAAATCTTCTATCTTCGATCTGCTCCTTGTAAACACAAGGATGCTAAATCATTTTGGATCTGCTTCGATGCAAAAACATCCGAAGGTTAGATTTGCCATGTCTTCGATCTGCTCTCCGTCGAATATAGAGATGCCAAATCTGTTTCTTTGATTTGTTCTCTGATAATACAGAGATGCCAAATCATCTTAGATCTACTTCAGCGTAAACACGTAAAAGCCAAATCTACTACGTCTTCGATCTGCTCCTTATAAATGCAAGGATACCAAATCATCTTGGATCTACTTCGATGTAAAAACATCCGAAGGTTAGATCTGCCATGTCTTCGATCTGCTTTCCGTCGAATATGGAGATGCCAAATCTGTTTCTTCGATTTGTTCTCTGACAATACAGAGATGCCAAATCATCTTGGATCTGCTTCAGCGTAAACACCTGAAGGTCAGATCTGTTATGCTTTAGCCTGTTACCCTATTGCTTAAGGGGTTAAGGCGCATCAATCTTCATTGTCCCTTGAAGGACATAACCTCTATAATGTGTATGAGTTCATACCTAATGATTAGGATGCTATGATCGAAGTGAGTCAAATGCTCCTAATTAAACCTGTTATAATGCAAAATGTTTATGAATATGACCCCTATTCCAGACGTCACCACTCATTCCTTCGTCGAAGTTTATCCTTATTTCTCTCGAAGTATCATTCCTACTCAGCCTGTGGGTTTGTACCATTCTTCAAATGCTATGACCCACCAAAAATGTCTGTAAGATTATCTTCTCTTAGGACCGAATCGTTTGATTTGTCCAATCATCATTTTGGACTAAAGTAAGAATTTCCTCGAGTTCTTTCAAACCTCACTTACGTGAATTCCTCGAACAATTGTTCTGTTTTAGTTTCTTGTATTATCTAGAAATTTCCAGAGTAATGAGCAAAACTTCATTTGTGAAAATTATTTAGTTCATCTATCATTATTTTAATGCAACACACTTTAAGAATAATGGAAGATGAATTTAATCTTGAGAATAATTAGATTTGAATGAATTTGTCAAAAATACAAAGGAAATTAATTTGATAGCCTATCTTTGAGAAGAAAGAGAATCTAAAGATAGCAAACAGGACAAAAGTTAGATTCCCTAGATATCGCCGCTTGAGTGTCTATACACCAGCTCCATGAAGACTTTCTTGAGTTCAACATTTGTTTAAAAGAACTAAAGTACTTTGTTGATGCCCTGATATGCAATGCGCTTCACTCTTTGTTGAATCAGATATAGCAAGATTACCGTGTGCTTTTCAAAATTTGAGCTTCCCTTTTGGGTTTTCAACTCAAAACCCCTTTGGTCACAAAACGCCCTTTTACGGGTTTTCACCTTGGCCTCTCCATTTTTTTTTCTGAAAACTCAAGGCGCCCTTTGCGGGTTTTCACCCTGGATTCTCCTCTCCTTTTGACAAAGTACTTTTTGACTGAGTCTGAATTCACTGGATTGGGTAAACTCTTCCCATCCATTTCCGTTAAGATCAATGCACCCCCAAAGAAGGCCTTCTTTAGAACATACGACCCTTCCCAATTTGGCATCCATTTTCCTCTAAAGTCCTTCTGAATGGGAAGGATCTTTTTCAGCACAAGATCCCCATCGTGGAATTCTCTTGGTCGCACTTTCTTGTCGCAAGCTCACGTCATTCGCTTCTGATACATCTGACTATGACGAATGACCCTTAGCCTCTTTTCCTCAATCAAATTCAACTGATCATATCGCGATTGTATCCATTCAGCTTTATCCAACTTTATCTCTGACAAGACTCGGAGAGACGGTATTTCCACTTCAATGGGTAACACTGTTTCCATCCCATAAACCAACGAGAAATGAGTTGCCCCAGTAGAGGTTCTGACAGATATTCGATAGGCAAAGAGTGCAAATGGTAGTTTCTCATGCCAATCTCTATAAGTTTCAGTCATCTTTCCCACTATCGTCTTGATGTTCTTGTTGGCTGCTTCTACTGCCCCATTCATTTTTGGGCGATATGGAGAAGAGTTATGATGCTTAATCTTGAACTGACTGCAAACTTCTGCTATCGTTCTGTTGTTCAAGTTCAATGCATTGTCTGATATAATCCTTTCAGGCATCCCATACCGAAAAATGATCTCTTTCTTCAAGAATTGACTCACAGCTGACTTAGTAACATTCGCATAAGAAGTAGCCTCTACCCACTTTATGAAGTAATAATGACCAAAAAGATAAAGCGATACCCATTTGAAGCTTTTGGTGATATTGGCCCAATGACATCCATGCCCCACATGGAAAAAGGCCATGGAGAAGTCATAACATGTAGAGGTGAAGGTGGTACATGAATCTTGTCTCCATAAATCTGGCATTTATGGTATTTTTTGGCGTAGTTGATACAATCCCTTTCCATAGTAGACCAATAATATCCAAACCTCATGATTTTTCTAGCCATCGTGAAACCATTAGCGTGCGTCCCACAAACACCCTCATGAACTTCTTTCAAGATTAACTTAGCTTCCACGGCGTCAGCACATCTCAACAGTACTTGGTCTTTTCTTCTTTTGTACAAGATGTCCCCATCCAAAACTTAGTCGCAGGCTAATCTCCTTAAAGTTCACTTATCATTTTCAGTTGCCTGTTCTGGGTATTTATGATCTCTCACATATCGCAATATGTCCTAATACCAAGGGTTATCATCCTTTTCTTCTTCCTCAATGTTACAACAGTGAGCTGGAGCCTCAAAGATACTCATCTGAATGGGTCTCATCTCCTCCTCTTTATTCGCTTTAATCATTGAAGCCAAGGTTACTAGAGCATCTGTCATCTGGTTTTTGTCTCGTGGGATATAATTGAAAGTGATGTCATCAAACTTCTCAAGTAAACCCAAAACTACCTTTCGATAATTGATCAATTTAGGATCCCTTGTCTCCCATTCTCTTTTAAGCTGGTAAATTACCAACGCAGAGTCTCCATATACTTCCAAGGTTCTTATTCCTCGCTTTTTAGCCGCTCAGAGTCCTATGATTCACGCTTCATACTCGGCCATATTGTTTGTGCAATCAAAATCCAACTTGCAGGTGAATGGATAATGATCACCATTTGGGGATACCAAGACTACCCCAATTCCATTTCCTACCTTATTGGATGCACCGTCAAAGTTCATCTCCCGTGGACGTTCTTCAAAAGTTGCCACATATATCAACTCCTCATTAGGGAAATCAAAATTTAATGGCTCATAATCTTCTAGAACTCTACTCGCCAGAAATTATGCTATCGCGCTCCCTTTTATAGCCTTTTGACTCATATAGACTATGTCAAATTCTGAAAGCAATATTTGCCACCTTGCCATTCTTCCATTTAGTGCTGTTGACTCCATCATATACTTTAATGGATCAATTTTTGAAATTAGCCAAGTCATATGATATAACATATATTGCCTCAACCTTCGAGCCGTCCAGATTAAAGCACAACACAATTTCTCAATTGGCGAATATCTCATCTCACACTCTGTGAATTTCTTGCTGAGGTAGTATATCGCCTTCTCTTTTCTTCCCGACTCGTTATGTTGGCCAAGCACACATCCCATAGAATTACTAAACACTGATAAGTACAAAATTAATGGTCTATCTGGACTAGGCGGAGATAACACTGGAGCATTTAACAAGTATTGCTTAACTTTATCAAAAGTATTCTGGCATTCCTCATCCCAAGTACCTTGGTTGTGTTTTCTAAGGAGGCGAAATATAGGATCACATTTCTCGGTTAATTGTGAAATAAACCGAGCAATATAATTCAATCTTCCAAGAAAACCCAGAACTTCCTTCTGAGTACGTGGTGGAGGTAATTCTCGTATGGCTCTGACCTTGTCTAAGTCAACTTCTATTCCCTTTTTGCTGACCACAAAGCCTAATAACTTCCCCGACCTAGCTTTGAAGAAGCACTTTGCCGGATTAAGCTTCAACTGAAATTTCCTCAATCTCAGAAACAACTTCCTCAAAACTTCAATATGTTCCTCCTCTGTTTGAGATTTAGCAATCATGTCATCAATATACACCTCAATTTCTTTGTGTATCATATCGTGGAATAAAGTCACCATAGCCCTTTGGTATGTTGCCCCTGCATTCTTCAATCTAAAAGGCATTATTTTGTAACAAAAGGTGCCCCATAATGTTATGAAAGTGGTTTTATCCATGTCTTCTGGATGCATCTTTATCTGGTTGTACCCTGAGAAACCATCCATGAAGGAGAACAACGAATATCCTGCTGTGTTGTCTACCAAAGTGTCTATTTATGGCAGAGGGAAATTATCTTTTGGGCTAGCTTTGTTCAGATCTCTGTAATCAATGCACATTCGTACCTTCCCATCCTTCTTAGGGACTGGTACAATGTTAGCTACCCATTCAAAGTACTTCACCTCTTGTAAGAATCCTGCATCGAACTGCTTCTTTACTTCGTCCTTTATTTTCAATACGATATCTGGCCTCATTCTTCACAACTTCTGTTGGACTGTCTTACAATCTTGTCTTATTAGAAGACGATGCACCACAATATCGGTATTTAACCCTGGCATACCTTGATAGGACCATGCAAAGATATCCTTAAACTCACGTAGCAACTCAATCAGTCCTTGCCTTGTGTCCTCGGCAATATGCGTGCCGATTTTCTCCTCTTTCCCTTCCTCTATGGCTACATTCTCTATTGCCACTTTTTCATGGGGCACGATTTGTTTCTTCTCCTATTTTACCATCCTCAACAGATCCGGAGACACATCACAATCCTGGACATCTTCAAAATCCTAAAACTCCTCTAAACACACATCTTGCTCGTGAGAGAAATCAGGATTTGTAATATCAGTGCTCATGTCATTGATATCTAAGGACCTGTGAAGTATAAAGAATATACAAAGAATGAATGAATTTAAGAATGATTATTTATGTGCTATGAATGAAAGAATAAGAATTACAAAAGTTTAACGGAATATTGGTTGATAAAAATGAAACAATACTCGTTCAAATTGATAAAAGTTATGTTTTATTAAAAAAAATAATAGATGATCGTAAGCCCATTCCACAAATGTAATCCTATTACTCATAGGCCCTAGAGTAACAAGAATGTTTCGAGAATTACTCTGAAAAATTCCTAAAGACTATAGGAAGTTCTTCCACAGTCCAATTGTTCAGAGAGCTTCCCGGTTCGTAAGGACGAATGCCTTCAAGGTTTCCTTACTCCGATCCTTCATTTTGTATAGCATTAATCTGATGACTTTTTTCTATAAGTAACCCTCCAATATGAAGGTTTGGGATATTGGAGGGAATGTAATCGGCTCCCACTCCACTTCTTTTCCATTAAGGCGCGCCTTTCTTCCCTCTTGGCGCTTCTTAACTTCCTTCCTCCTTTGCTTATAGTCTGGCTTGAAGCCCAGACCAAAGCGATCTCTCTTCTCTTTCAGTTCTAGGATTTGAGTCCCTCCTTGCAAGTATTTTCCTAACCCTCTTCCTGGTAAGGCTTCCTTTCCCACCATCATTTGTAGAGCCATCCTTGTGGCTCTTGCTATCTTTGGCACCGGTAGCTCACTCCCTTCTGAAATGAAGGTTGCATTCACAAATTCTAAAGAGCGAAAGGAACACTCAATAGACTCTTCGTTCGTCTCGACATAAGGGTATTTGCTAGTGATTGCAGCTATAATATCCTCCTCTGCATTGACGGTTACTAACCGTCCATCAGTCACTAACTTTAATTTCTGGTGCAACGATGAGGACACCGCTCCCACTGAGTGTATCCATGGCCTCCCTAATAAGCAATTGTACGAGGGCTTGATATCCATCACTAAGAAGTTTACTTCGTATATACTCGGCCTAATTTCCAAGGGATGTCAATCCTTCCCATCACCTTCCTTTCTGTACCATCGAAGGCTCTTACCATATTTTGACATGTCTTCATGTGAGAATAGTCAATGGGTAATCTGTTCAATGTAGACAATGGTAGAACATTCAAGGCCGATCCATTATCGACGAGCACACTTGGGAGTGTGTACCCCTTGCATCGAGTGGTGATGTGCAATGCCTTAGTTAACTCCCTGCCCACCCGGTGGGATTTCATCATTATTAAAGTAGATGAAATTATCCGCACTTATGTTATTCACCAACCGGTCTAGCTTGTTAACGGATATGTCATGGGTGACATATGTTTCGTTGAGCACTTTCATCAATACATCCCAATGCACCTCAGAACTCAGAAGTAGAGTTAATATTGATATGCGAGCCGGCTGCCTACGCAACTGCTCAACCATGCTATACTCGCTATGCTTAAAGAACTTTAAAAATTCCTTAGCCTCCTCCTCCTTTACTGGTTCCTTGACAGGCACTTTAGCCTCTTTCTCCTTCTCCGCACTAATATTCTTTATTTTTGTGGGCTCCTCTCTGACGCCCACCGTATCATACCGCTTCTCACTCCGTGTATGGGAACCCTCAACTTGTACATCTTTAGACTACTGGCTATATTCTCCTCCTCCGGTACTGTCACACTGCAGTCATAACTCTATGGTACCCTCTTTCTATCTTTATAAGGAAAAGGCGTAGGCTTATGGATAATGACCTTAGGCACCGTTTGTACCCCCACTTCATTATTCCCCAGCAGGGAAATAATAATCCTTGGCCGGCTAGTTTCTTTCTGTTCATCCTCCAGCACACATACTTTTTTTTCACAAGAGCTACCTTCAAAAATTTGTAGCTCTTTATTGTCTATAAAGCCTTGCACCAAGGCCTTGAATTCTTCACGATCTTGAACTTCATGTCCTTCTTTCTCATGGAACTCACCATAGTTCCTTGTTTCTCTTCTCTCATTTTTAGAGGTTAACATACCTCTCTTCATCATCTCCTCCCAAATCACCTTCATAGGCATCCTCACTTCAGCAACATCTTTCTTCATTCTCCTCTCACTGGCTTTGCCAATGGCATTCACTCATTGATCGCTATTATTTGGCAACGAATTTTTAGTATTAGGGGTATTGTCGAACTTCACTACCCCTATCTTAATAAGCCTCTCTACGGCTTTCTTAAAACCAGTACAGTTTTCGATTGAATGCCCCGGTATTCCAGCATGGTATTCGCATCTGGCGTTTGCGTCATACCATTTGGGATATGGGGGCTACAGTGGTTTCAAGTGAAAAGCAGCAATAGCATGTGCATCATATAAGCTTTGATAAAGCTCACGATACGTCACGGGGATAGGTGTGAACTGCATCCTTTCAGAATTTTGCCTTGTACTCGACTCCTGCCTTTGAGAACTCTGTTGCTCAATCACAGCTGTTTTAGGTTGACCAACTGTGATTGCCTTCATGTTGAAGGTGCTTGTGTTATTCAATTCACTATCCTTTCTCCTTGGGGCCAATCTTTTGGTCACTTCCCCCTCGATTTTGCCATCCTTTATGGAATTCTCGATCATCTCTCCCGCCATGACTATATCCGCAAAGCTTTTAGTGGTGCTCCCAATCATGTGAGTGATGAATGGAGCCTTTATAGTGTTGATGAACAACATGGTAGTCTCCTTCTCCAACAACGGTGGTTGAACTTGCATTGCCACCTCTCTCCATCTCTGTGCTTATTGCCTAAAATTTTCATTAGGCTTTTTCTCCATGTTTTGCAGCGTGATCCTATCCGGAGTCATGTCAGTCACATGATTGTACTGCTGCATGAAGGCTTGTGCAAGATCTCTCCATGAACTTATTTTGGCTTGGCTTAGTTGATTATACCACTTGGTCGCTGCCCCAACCAAACTATCCTGAAAACAATGGATCAATAATTGATCATTGTTTACATAACCAGTCATCCGTCTACAGAACATGGTAATATGGGCTTCCGGGCAAGTAGTCCCATTATACTTCTCGAATTCCGGCATTTTGAACTTATGGGGAAGCACCAAATCAGGGACTAAACTTAAGTCATTAGCATCCATTCCCTGACGATTATCAGCGTTTTCTAATGCCCTAAATTTCTCCTCTAACCATCTGCAACGTTCCTCTAATTGCCTTGATAATTCGAGTCTCATTTCTTCCCTCTCAATTATATCTAGATCGGTTATAACCGGATTGGCAGGATTATCTCCAGGATTGAATATCGAACTAGTTTGAAAGTTCATGGGTATTCCAGCATCGACTTGACCTTGTTGAAGCCTTATTGTGACAGACGGCCCTCAGGGATATGCCTCAGGTTGGGTCTGTAAGTGAGGTGGAGTGAAACCAGGAGGATTACCCTCGTTATCCTCTTCAATGGTAGTCATAAGGGGCTTTTCCTTTATCTATTTTTCCCCTCAATAGCTGAGCCATCTCAGCCATCATATTCCTTTGAGCCTCTAACATTTGATCCTTCATCTCTTGTTGGATTTTTGCCAATTGCTCCTGTAATTGCTTTTGCATTTCTTTCTGAATCTGCTCTAGTCTTTGATCCATATTCTTTGACTTAGCGTGTGTACCGTAAGGATGTGTTGCTTCCAGATTTTCTTTCTCTTACTCTCTTTCTCCCTATTAATTTTAACTAATTAGGGTCTTTCTATAAACTTGAATGCATATGATGTGATGAGATGCAAATGCATGAATGCTAAAAGATATCGATTCTGATTCAATTTCTTTTTAGAAAACATTATTTAAGAAACAAAAATCTTTACACAAAACGGATTACAAATACGCCTTTGCCTTCAGGCCCAAGGTTTTAACCCTATCCAACAACAAAGCTAACTCTAGACCTCTATTTGACACTAACTCATATTTTGTACTCAATACAGTAGCTTGTGCTACTAGGTCTTGTGAATGATCAGCAACTTCTCGAATCTGGACTATAGCTTCTCCCATGAGATAATCCCTATCTCCCACTTGATCCTGAAGATGGTGAAGTTCTCCCTTCCACTGTTCTTCTCTTGCCTCGAGCTGCTCAATCCGTAGCTCACAGTCCTGTAGCACTGCTTCCAACCCTCCAACATTGTGCTTCATTTCCTCGATCTTATCCAAGCTTGCCTTTAACTCTATCGCAGAGTTAAGACTTCGGTGATGATGAAGAGATCGTCTAAGCTCAACCACCTTAGTTTTTAATCCTTGATTTTCCTTCTCTAGGGTCTGATTACGCGACTGCGTCTCTTGGAACTTCTTCTCCCAATACTCGGCTTTGGCTCTTTCTTCTTGAATCTCTTGCTGCCACTGCTCTGTAGATCTCCCTAATCTGACCCTTTTCAACGTTACTTGGGCCTTCTTGTAGTGCGTCATTAAATCATCTTGATCTTTCTCTTTTTCTTTTTCACCTTCTCGACTTCTATCTTTTGAACATCGACGTCGAGACTCAAGCACATTTTTCCTCTTCAAGCTTCTCAATCCTCTTTTCAAGCTCTGAATTCTTTCTCTCGAACTTTTGCTTCATAACCTCCAACTCTGATGGAATTACTCGTAAGCTTTCCTCTAATGATCGAGCCACCCCCAAAATTGGCCTAGGGACATTATTATTGACTCACCTACTAAAGCACCCTTTATACTCAAGGGTTGACGTCGAGCCTTCGATCAAGATCTTCATACAGAAAGACTTCTTCCAAGCCTTAGAAATCTCTCGCATCCTCTTCTTATAGTGATCTCCTTTATAAGAGAAATCACTTTGAGCTAAACCTTGTGTAGCTGGTATGAACCGCCTCACTCTATATTGCCTTAGAACAAGCAATGGTGCATATCCAACAACTCCCTAAATTCCTGGCAGAGGGACCCAATCAAAAATACCACAGCGATAAAGGACTTCACTAGGAACCAACCAAAGAACCTTCTACATAACATCTTCCTCTCGAAGATTCTGAAGAACGTCTATCCACCTCTCCTCTGAAATGTCATCTCTCCTAGGCATGTCTACTGCTTCCTTTAAGGGAGAATAACCCTCAAAGAATACTCGGCAAGGAACCTTATCAAGCTTCCAGAAGTGGCTATGGAGCCAGACTAGCAACAATTACGCACATCCAATAAATCTACCCTTACCGGCCTTCCGACATGCACTCAAAGATCTAAATGTCTCAACTAGGATTGTTGGTATCGATATATTCTGCTTGCCAACACGATCGAACAAATTCGCGACTGCCTCATCTATGTGCCCCAACACCTTTAGAAAAATCACCATGCCGTAAATACTCAAATCCAGGACGTCGACCCTTTTCTTTACGTCTGGATGTGTTGATATCAAATCCCTTAAAATGGCCCATGGAATGCACTTACTATCACCATTTTGATGCACACAAGCTACAGCCCACTGCTCATTCATCCCAATAATCATCACCAACTTCTTCGCAAAAGTTGGAAGGCTAGCAGGCCTAACATAAGCCTTGTGACCCTGAATCCTCGGGGAACGTAGTAAAGTCGTATACTCTTCCAAAGTAGATACAAGATCAACATCACCAAATGTAAAGCAACTATAAGCAGGGTTCTAGAACTGTACCATAGCTCGAAACAAGTGCCTATCTACTTTGACGTCTAGAAAATAGGGAAGGTCTCCATAATTCTGATAGAAAAGTTGCTTAGCCTCGTCATCCCATTGGGCCCAAATGTCTCTCAACTCCTGAAACTCATTCTGCGTTAAATTAATACGGGTGAAGTCTCATAACTTTGATGCATGCCCTTCAGTGACACTATCTCCTTTATCTAACCGGGTTTTCTCTGACCAGGTATAGACAGAGGCATTGTCCTCCACTTTATCAAGATATTTGTTCCCCATTACAAAACTTTCTAACCCAGAAATCGAACCGTGAATCGATACCTTTGTAAAACAAAATAAATTAGTATCGTATAAAAGTATAACAAACAAACACTTATAAAGGTAGTTTACTAAAAGTTATCACCATAATCCTTAGGGTAAGCGCTTAAAGTTCACTATATGAGTTTCAGTTCTAAAGCGAGTGTACCTGAACCAGCAGATTTCTCGATCCTCACCCATTATAGGCTCATATAGACCAAGTTCAGTTCAGGGGGACACATTTCCCTATGGCCATGCGGAGATGAAAATCTCACGAAGACATAGGTACAGTATCCCGGAAGCAATCCACTAGCTCATACGGAGGTGAAAACCTCACGAAAGCGTAGCTTCTCACTCCCACTTAAAGGTGCGACCACAACAGTCATGCGAATGCAATGTGCGAAATCAAAGTAACAACATATGCAGCAAACACATGTAAAATGATAAAAATTTTAAAATTTTCCAAACTTTTGACATTAAGACACAAAAAATCAATTTCTTGGCTTGACTCTCTTATAAGTCCCCAGCGGAGTCACCAAGTTGTGGAGACCTCCTTAAAAATGAGTTTTTATTTTAAAAAAATGAAAACGGGAGTCGCCACCAATATTTTAAAGTGTGATTGGATTACTTTATAAAATGTTTTGGTCTACGAAATTATGAGAAAATAGGTTCGGGAGTCGGTTACGCACGAGGAAGGATTAGCACCCTCGTAACGCCCAAAATTGGTACCAAATTGAATAATTTTATCTTAATGTCAAAAGTTTGAAAGAATTTAGAAATAAGATCTCTTTTAAAATCGTAATAATTTGAATTAAAAAAGAATCAAGATTCTTTTGTTTCGAAAGAATATAAACATCATATCCAGCGTGATTGAACACGATATTCTTAAACTTCCGTAACTAAAGATCATCTTGTAATTTGTAAAAGCTATTAAAAGGATACTTTAGATATTTAGACAAACGGGAAATCGCAACCCAACATGTTAGGGCACTATTCCCCGAATTCCTAAATACAAAAGACATTGCCTTGTTTTTTAAGACTCCTTTGGATTAAATGAAAATTTTTTAAAAAATGATGATGCATTTAACCTATTACAAAAGGTCAATATTGGATTAATTAAACTACTTACTTTAACATTTCATGCAAATATAATGTAGAAAATGGTAAATACGACATAACTCATACAATACTTTAACATTTCATGCATATATAATCATAAATAACATGAATATACACATTATCATTTCATGCAAAAATACAAAATGGCAAAAAAATGAATATATTAGTGCAAATTAGACATATATAATAATATTTCATGCGAATATATTTTAAAATAACAACGAGAAAATGATCAATTTTCATGCGAATATATAACAATAAATAAATAACATAAAATAACAAATAATTTATGAGATGAAATTAGCATGTTAAAACAATGCCTAATAAATACAAAAAAGGGATAAAAACAAAATAAAACAATAAAAATAAAAAATATTAAGCAATATATAAGTAATAATAATTTTTTTAAAAAATATATATTATGTAATATAGTAGCTTGATATACTTATAGAAAAAAATATTAAATTGGAGTAAAATTTTGTAGTAAATTTTAATCTTAGACATATAATAACAATATATATTAGTTTATAATAATTTACAAATTTAATTTTTATATACTAATAAATAATAAATAATGAAATAATATATATAATAAAAGGAAGATAATATAGGAATAATATATAATAATATATGATAAGTAATAAAATATATAAATAAAATATAATGAAATATAAATAATACAATAAATATCATATAAATAAGGATAGTACACATATACTATTATTTAATAATAATTTTAAAATATTTAAAATATTAGACAATTAATGAATAATAAAATAATACATAATTTATAATAAAATAAAAATACAAGGAATAGTATATATAATAACATATAATATATAATAAAATTTATAAATAAAATGTATAATAATAATATAAATAATATAATGGATAATATATAAATAAAAATAATATATACTATTTTATAACTAGTATTTATAAAGAAAAATAAATAATATATAAGGTATTTAAAATAAATTTAATATACAAAAGGATTAAAATTGAATATAATTAAAGAATCTGGGGTTAATTACAAATAAATAAAAAATCTGGGCCTAATTAAAACACGCGCTAATAGCGAGGGACTCATTGGGTAATTCGACCCTAATCCCAAAACGACGTCGTCCTAAAATAGACTTTATAATGGCCATTAGGACTAAATTGAAACAAAAATAAAAAGGCTAGGGCCAAATTTTAATAAAAGTAAAATGAAATTATAAGTTTTTAAAATGCAGAAGGATCGATTGGGCAATTAGCCCTTTAAATAAAAATGTGCGGATCCTACCCAGGTCTCGGGTCAACGCGCGAATCCTAAGTTTTGAAGCGACGCCGTTTTGAAGCCTATTGTTTTAAACTAAAACGACGTCGTTCATAAGAAGCTATCTAAGCCAACTTTTAGCCTTAAAATCATTTTAAAACACTATTTTAAAAAAAAACAACAAAAAATCCTCTGAAAGAGGATTGAGGGCTGGTCCTCGGAGCTCTGTTGAGTCTCCGTCCACCGGTTCCCACGCGCCTACGTGCCGCCCTCAACTCCGCCACATACAGCGGCCGGAAGCTGGAAAGCTTTGTTTTCAATGCAAATCCATCGGTAAAACTTTTTCCCCTTTTATTTTTCGATGTATGTATGTATTTATAAAAAGGAAAAAATAAATAATCACCTTCGTTTCTTCAATCGACTGTTGGTGTTTTTATTGTATCTGTGTGTATAAAAAAACTGTAGTTTACATCCTTTTGATTCGGGCTTTTATAGCCACTGAAAAAGAAAAAGAAAAATATTTTTACAATCTTTGATTTTATTTCCTGCCATATTTGCATTGGTCTTTGCTGTTTCTTCTTTCCTTTTTTTGCAGGTACCATCGAAGAATCCGGCGGTGAATGCACTGGCGTTGATTCGTGCGCCGATTACGGCGTGATATAGCGCCGGAGTCACGATGTCGATGGTGGCGTCGATGAAGGTCACTGGAACGACGCAAAAAGGCTGTGACGATTGGCATGCTTGCGGCGCGAATTCTGGAACCTTCCTTTAGCGTTTGCGGCGCCTAGGGTTTCAGAAACCCTAGGTCTTCCATCCTCTACTAACAATTTGGGCCTCTTGGGCCTCGTTCGTTTTTTGGGTTAAGGGTGTAACGGGTATAGGGTTAGTGGTTTTTTAGGCCAGTTGGGCTACACTGAATTGGGTCAAGGGTGTAACGGGCCAGTGGGTTTAGGTATAACTGGGTGTAGGCTTATTGGGTTAAAATGTAACTAGGTTTTGGGCTTTGTACATGGACTGTATAAAACTGTTATTTTATTTTTTATTTGTTTTTTTTATTTATTCCTGGGCCCGGGTAAATTTGGGTTACTACAATGATGATATAGTATCTGCAGAATGAATTAATTGGGAATTACTTTTGAATTAGTTTCTTTAGTGAACTTAATAATATGTAGTTATTGATGATTTTAATAATCAGTGAAACAACGATGAAAAGGAGAAGATATCTGAATGTAGCAGTTATAATTGTATATCTTATTACAATTCTTTTTGGATATCTTATATGTTTGCTATTTACACACACACACACACACATATATATATATATATATATATATATATAAATGTTCATTTTAAATGTGATTCTTATGATATAAACAAAGTGGTTAATTATGATATTAGATGGAATTATTGAAAGTCTGGTTGGTTCATGAACAGTATTGCTCTATTGTTCTTTGGCTTCTAATTAATTATGTTTAAGAGAAGACTTGAATGATTTGATAAATGTTCGTAAAGTTTTAACCAGATGAGAATTCTGTCGACCAAAGCATCAATTCTGGTTTAGTCTGAATCGAGTAAGAAATTTGTGATCTATAGTGAAATACTATTGAATGAGTTAAATTGTGCTTTGATACAGTAAAATAAAGAAATATTTGAACCTCTCTACCGGTGGAATTTCGAGGACGAAATTTATTAAGGGGGAGAGAAATGTCATAACCCAAATTTTACGGTTATTGGAAAAGTGTATTTTCAAGTCTCCGTTACTAAAAAATGGATCTGTAAATATTTATCAAAAATATTTAAAAAGTTAATTGAGTGGTTAATTAGAGTTTAATTAAGTCAATTTAGCTTAATTAAGGATAATTGGATAAAAGGATTAAATTGAATAAAGTGTGAAAGTTTAATTATAGATTAAAAGAAAGTAAAAGGACCAAAATGGCAATTATGCCATTTAGAATAAGTGAGGTGACATATAAAGAAAAAATCTTACTTAGATTTTAATTATAATATATATATTTATTATTTTATAAAAGATATTTATTAATTAAATTATTATATTATAAGATTTTATATGATAAATATATTAAATAATGCCAAATGTATGGTTTTAAATAAATACAAATGTGCTAATAATATACACATGAATAAATAAATAATACTTATTATTTAAGTATAAATACATATGTGTATATATATATAAAAGGGAAATAAAGAAAAAAAAAGGGATAGAAATGAAGAAACAAAGAAAACGAAACAGAAAGCAGGGGAAAGAAAGAAAGAAAAAGAGAAAAGAAAGAAGAAAAGGGAAAATTCAAGGTGTGAAGCTTGGAAGTTTAATAGGTAAGTCAATTTAGCCATTTTTACTTAATTTTGATGTTTTAAAAGCTTTGGAATAAGATTTTGATGAAATTAAGTTGATATTTTGAAAATTATTAGATTTCTAGATAATGTTCATGTTGAGTAAAATGATGAAATAAGGGTTAAATTGATAGAAATTCAAGTTAGAAATGAAATAAGGATTGAATTGTAAAGTAATTCATAAGTTTTATGTTGAAGGGCTAATTTGAGGAAATTTCGAAACTAGTTAAATAAGCTGAAAATTTAGTAGTTAAATTTGAGATGGGATGGAACTTGAATAGAAATAGAGTATGAATTAAGTTAGTAAAGTGAATGAATTAGTTAGGACCTAATTGTGAAAATGTTTGGAATTAAAGTCTAGTGCTGAAATTATGATTTCTAAAAGTTGTAAAGTAGTTTAAAGTGATAGAATAAAGTGTTAATTGAGAAAAATCAGCTCAATTGAGAGGCTAATTGAGTAGGGACGAAATTGTTATTTATTAAAGCTTAAGGAAAAAATGGTAATAAATAGCTTACACTAAAACAATATTGGATAGCAGCAGTAGACTAACTTTGAAAAATCACCATAAATTGTAGAAATCAAATTAAAAGATGAACAAAGTATGAAATTCAAGCTTATTGAGTCTAGTTTCAGGAAAAATTAGTGGATCTTAATTTGAAGTTCTATAGCTCCAGATATAAATAATTTAGTGACTATGACACTGATGGACAGCTTGAATATTCATAAAAGTAAAAAATAAAAATTATAGATGATGTTACTTACAAGTGATACATTAAGGATGTGGAATGGAGAGGAGGAGGAGGAGGAAAATATATATGAATTTGAATATCCAGCTAGCATGGCTAATTTGCATGTTTTAGGCTTAAGGACTAAATTGAATAAAAGAAAAACTTTAGGGGGCAATTTGGTAAAAATGTCAAAAATGACCAAATTGAAGGGAATGAATTGTATTATTATCTAAATTAATAAATTGAATGAAATTGTCAAATTAAGATCGAGTGAAAATCAGGAAAATGGTAAATTACCAAAATGCCCTTAAATCTTGATTTTTCTGCAGTTTCGCTAGATAAGTTGATGTAACTTGAATTATATTCTTACATACTTGAAATGTATGTTATTGATGTGAAAATAATTTGAATGTTCATTGTATGGAAATAGGAAAAAATCCCGGTTGAATGAAAGGAAATTTTGATGGATCTCTGAAAAGGAATTGACGGTAAAAATGATCTAGCCTGGACGGGTGATCCTATCCTGATATAGCCCTCCCGAAGAATATGTGGAAAATAGATTTTGCCCGGACGGGTAATTTGAATTAGGGTCTGAATTTAGCCTGGACTGGTAATTCAGGTCCAAGCTCATTAGAGTAATTGACGTTGCAGGGGATTTAGCCTGGACTGGTAATCCCGACAATACTCTATGAGTTTATATTACAGGGGATTTAGCCTGGACTGGTAATCCCACTGTAAGGATGAGGTTCGTGGGAGTGTGCTCTCTGAAATGAAATATGTAAGACCATGGTTGAAAGATACCATGGCAACCTGATATGAAATGTGTAAGACCATGGTTGAAAGATACCATGGCAACCTGATATGAAATGTGTAAGACCATGGTTGAAAGACCATGGCAACCTGATATGAAATGTGTAAGACCATGGTTGAAAGATACCATGGCAACCTGATATGAAATGTGTAAGACCATGGTTGAAAGATACCATGGCAACGTGACATGAAATGAATAAGACCAGGGTTGAAAGATACCATGGTAACATGACGGGAAAATGAATAAGACCATGGTTGAAAGATACCATGGCAACATGACATGAAATGAATAAGACCATGGTTGAAAGATATTATGGCATTATGTCGAAGATAAATAAGATCGTGGAAAAGAGACGCCAAGATATCTGTTGAACAACTAATATTCAGGTAATATGTACCAGATGACAAATGGTTATATGAATTGGTTATATAAAATGGTTGTGTGAAATGTTTACAGGAATTGGTCATATGGAAATATATGTACACAATAGTTGTATGAAATAATTAAGAAGATAGATAAATGAAATAAGTATAGGTACATGGAATTTAATTTATGTTAAGTTTAATACGAACTATTACCGAAATAAATATACATAAGATATAAGGAAATGATGGTGCATGAAATATTGATATAACGAAATGAATGATATATGCTTATGAAGAAACAAGAAGAGAATAATATATTTTGTGACATGTACATATATAATTATCTTTGATATGTTGATACAAGAAAATTATGTAAGTTGAGACTATTATTAAACTCAAGTGTGATATGTTGAGAAAATAGGTATATCAATGTTGAATTTATATAAAATATGTGCAAGTATACTAACAATGTTGTTGTTTGACGCTTAGACAAGTGCCAAGCTATTGATTGAATAGTAACATGTTTAATTATAAGAAGCACTGAAATGGTAAGCACTGAGATGAAAATATAATTTAAGATTTTGCGAATTTTTTTTATTATCCCGATTTTATTTCGGTTGGTTTCTAATGTATGTTTTGGGCTTCGAGGGCCCAATAAAAAGATGTTATGATTATTTTCAAAATATGAATAATAAATGACTCAGAATTATTTGAAAATGTTCAGTAAACTCTGGTAATGCCTCGTACCCTATTCCAACAATGGATACTGGTAGGGGGTGTTACACTGTCTGAGACAGAGGCATTGATATTGAATTACATGTAAGACCGCGTCCGGGACGTCGGCGTTGTACTTGTTTACGAGTATCTGTATCGTTTCTGAACCGTCTGATGATAGAGTATGAAATATGAGAATGAGTTTATGAAATGTATAACCTATACAAGAACGTATGAATCGTACTAAAATTCTGAATATGAATCTGTCTCTGTGAAATATGTATGGAATTTGGAAATGAAGCATGACATAAATGCAAACAAAGGAGCATGGTTAAGCTTATGAATTATTCTATGAAATGGCTATGAATCTTTATGGTTGAATTGTACTTATATGCTTTAGTAGTTAGACCAATTGTATTTGGCTTACTAAGCTCTTTGTAGCTTACTCTGTGTGATTTCTGCCTGTTTTACAGTTATCATAGCTACTGAAGGGTCGGGGATCGTCGATGATCGTCACCACACTATCGAACTCATTTTGCTACTTTTGAAAGTGTAAATATTTTAAAGTATGGCATGTATAGGCTAGAAGGTCTATGTATTAAGTTTTGATTTGTAAATATATGTTATGCCATGAGAGTTGGCTAGCAAATAGTATGTTTGTGTTAAGTTTTGGTATGGTTTTGAATGACTTGTTGAATGATGATGATTTAGTTGTAATGAAGCATGTTTTGAGTATGGTATTGGCTGAAAATTTGTGGTATGAATGTTATCAAATTGTACTTGTAGGAATGATCCTTAAAGGGATGGCAAGTTGGCTTAAACCAAACCTGCATTGTGCCACACGGTCAGGGGACACGAGCGTGTCATAAGGCTGTGGGCTAAAGTCAGTAGCTAGCTAAGTATCACACGACTGCAACACACGGGCGTGTCTGTTGGCCGTGGGTGAAAGTCAGTATGCATGCTTTGTTTTAGCATGGCTGGTTCACATGGGTGTGTTTGACGCCCGTGTGAGGCACATGGCCTGGTCACATGGGCGTGTGACTTCAACAGAATTGAAAATTTTCTGAGTTCTGAAATTTATGAATGTGTTCGGTTTAATTCTGACTTTCATTAAAAGTATGTTTTAGGTCTCGTAGACCATCATAAGAGATTATTGTTATTTATTACTGCTATTTGATATTTGTGATTCTGAATTGGTCTGAAATGTTCTGTCTATCTTTCTGGTAATGCCTCGTAACCCTAATCTGATGTCGGTTACAGGTTAGGGGTGTTACATTTTATTGGTATCAGAGCTATGGTTTAGTCGATTCTAGGACTACCATAGCGTACGTAAGTCTAGCTATACATGTCATATATCTGAATCTGTGATAGTGTGATGACCCCTGAAATTGAAATGTGTTTTTTATATAGCAAATGAATCCCAATAGAGCTGTAGCTGACGATGTAGAAAGTAATGCGCCTACTCCCGCGTAAGGGATGGTGCAAGCTGATTCTAGACCAGCTACGAGTAGCAGTGATGGTGGGGCTAAGCAAACTTTTAATCAGATGATGAATGATTGGTTCACTTAGTATATTAGAACCAATCCGACTGTACAACAACCTCCACCCTCGGTTAATCCTTCTTAAACTCCTGATATGCCTCGAGTGAATCCGGTTCAGTCTAGTAAACCATCAGTTGATAAGATGAGAAAGTATGGGGCTGAAGAGTTCTGAGCTACAATAAATGATGATGCTGAAAGAGCCAAATTTTGGTTAGAGAATACAATACGAGTGTTTGATGAAATGTCTCTAAATCCTGAGGAATGTATAAAATGTGCCATTTGACTTCTGAGAGATACGGCGTATCATTAGTGGAAAACTTTAACATTTATGGTTTCGAATGAACGAGTTACGTGGGATTTCTTCCAAGCTGAATTCCAGAAGAAATATATCAGTCAAAGATTCATCGATCAGAAACGCAAAGAGTTTCTCAAGCTTAAACAAGGCCGTATATCTGTCACTGAATATGAACGTGAATTTGTGAGATTGAGTCAGTATGCTTGAGAATGTGTATCGAATGAAACAATAATGTGCAAAAGGTTTGAAGATGGACTAAACGAAGATATTCGTTTGTTAGTTGGGATTTTGGAGATTAAAGAAATGGTAGTGCTCGTTGAGCGAGCTTGTAAAGCTAAAGAATTAAGTAAAGAGAAAAGAAAAGCTGATTTTGAAGTTAGAGATGCTAGAAGGAGATCTTCGAGTAGATCATTTCAATCTGTATCAAAAAATTCTGAGATGATCAGATTCGTTCAAATACTATTGTGGGGCATTCAAATCGAGATCAAGCTAAATCACAATCGAACTTTAGAGCCCCTGTTACTTCTGTTGCAAGTGTCGGGAATGTCCGGTCTGAGAGACCTGAATGTAAACACTGTGGTAAAAGACATCCGGGAAATTGTAGATTGAATGACTGAGCCTGTTTTCGATATGGATCTCTGGACCATTTTGTAAGAGATTGTTTTGAACCTGCTGAGCAAGAGAATGTACAGAATCTAAGACCGAGCAACACCTCAGCTAGAGGTAGACCTTCTAGAAATATAGGAAATGTTAGCGGTAGTCAAAGAGCTATTAGGGATACTATTGTTAGATCTGAGGCCAGAGCACCTGCAAGAGCCTATGCTATCCGAGCTTGTGAGGAGGCCTCGTCTCCAGACGTGATTACTGGTACTTTTACTCTTTATGGTACTTCTGTGATTGCATTGATAGACCCTAGATCAACGCATTCTTATATTTGTATGAATTTAGTACACAGTAAGACTTTGCCGGCAGAGTCTACTAAATTCGTAATTAGAGTATCGAACCCCTTAGGCAAAAGTGTCTTGGTTGATAAAGTCTGTAAGAATTACCCGTTAATGATTCGAAATGTTTGTTTTCCTATCGATCTGATGCTTTTTCCTTTTGACGAATTTGATATAATTCTTGGAATAGATTGGTTAACTCTGCATGATGCTATTGTGAATTGTAAACAAAAAGTCATTGATTTGAGGTGTAAGAATGATGAGATAATTTGAATTGAGTCTAGCGATCTGAAAGGATTACCAGCTATGATATCTGCAATGAAAGCATAGAAATTTGTAAAGAAAGGCTGTGAAGCCTACTTAGCTTATGTGTTAGACTCGAAAGTGGATGAAAGGAAAGTTGAATCAGTGCCCGTTGTCTGCGAATTTTCTGATATGTTTCCTGAAGAACTACCGGGTTGGCCTCCGATTCGAGAAGTTGAGTTTGGCATTGAATTAGTACCTGGTACTACTCTGATTTCGATATCTCTGTATAGAATGGCTCCGACCGAGTTAAAGGAATTAAAATCTCAGTTGCAAGAATTGACTGATCGAGGGTTTGGTAGACCGAGTTTTTCACCATGGGGTGTTCCTGTTTTGTTTGTGAAAAAGAAAGATGGCACAATGAGAATGTGTATTGATTACCGTCAGCTTAACAAAGTGACTATAAAGAATAAATATCCTCTGCCCAGAATTGACGACTTATTCAATCAGTTGAAAGGTGCTACTGTATTTTCAAAGATAGATCTGAGATCGGGTTACTATCAGTTGCAAGTAAAAGACTCTGACATTCCAAAAACTACTTTCAAAACGAGATATGGGCATTATGAATTTTTAGTTATGCCTTCTGGATTAACGAATGCACCTGCTGTATTTATGGATTTAATGAATAGAATTTTCAGACCGTATCTAGATCAATTTGTTGTTGTATTCATTGATGATATATTAATTTATTCACGTGATGAATCTAAGCATGCCGAGCATCTAAGAGTAGTGCTACAAACCTTGTGAGATAAACAGTTGTATGCAAAGTTTAGTAAATGTGAATTTTGGTTGCTGGAAGTTGGTTTCTAGGGTCATATTGTATCAGCATCTGGTATTCGTGTTGATCCAAGTAAAATTTCAACTATTCTGGATTGGAAGCCCCCGAGGAATGTATCTGAAGTTTGCAATTTTCTGGGACTTGCCGGTTACTACAGACGATTTGTAAAATATTTCTCTGTGATAGCAACTCCGTTGACAAAATTGCTTCAGAAAGATGTGAAATTTGAATGACCTGAGAAATGTCAAAAAAATTTTGATCGGTTAAAAGCTCTATTAACTGAAGCTCCGGTGTTGGTACATCCTGAGTCAGGTAAAGAATTCGTTGTTTACAACGATGCTTCGTTGAATGGACTAGGTTGTGTTTTAATGCAAGAAGGAAAAATTGTTGCTTATACTTCGAGACAGTTAAAGCCGCATGAGAAAATCTATCCGACACACGACCTTGAGTTAGCTGCCATTATGTTTGCTTTGAAGATTTGGCGTCACTATCTATTTGGTGAGAAATGTCATGTGTTTTCTGATCATAAAAGTCTGAAGTATTTAATGACGCAAAAAGATTTAAATCTGCGACAGAGAAGATGGTTAGAACTACTAAAAGGCGCAAACTCGATGTAATTTCGATTACGGTTCAATTACGAATAGATGTTGATGGTATGCGAGATTGAAATAGACTTTGTGTTCCGAGAAATCTAGAGTTGATTCAAATGATTTTGAGTGAAGCTCACAGTAGTAGATTTTCTGTACATCCGGGAAATACGAAAATGTATAATGATCTGAAGAAACATTATTGGTGGTTCAAAATGAAAAGAGATATCTCTGATTTTGTTTCTAAATGTTTAATCTGTCAGCAAGTTAAAGTTGAACATCAAGTGCCATCTGGGTTATTACAACCAATTATGATTCCGGAATGGAAATGGGATCGAGTGACTATGGATTTTGTTTTGGGTTTACCTCTGTCTCTGAAAAAGAAAGATTCGATCTGGTTTGTAGTTGACAGATTAACGAAGTCAGCTTATTTTATTACAGTACGATCTGATTTCTCAATCGATAAATTGGCTGAGTTATATATTTTTGATATTGTGAGATTGCATGGTGTGCCATTGTCGATAGTGTCAGATAGAGACCCGAGATTTACATCGCGATCTTGGAAGAAGTTGTAAGATGCTCTGGGTACTAAATTGTATTTTAGCACTGGGTTTCATCCGCAAACCGATGGTCAATTTGAACGGATTATTTAGATACTCGAAGATATGTTGAGATGTTGCATTCTTGAGTTTGAAGGTGCGTGGGAACAATATCTACCTTTGATTGAATTCGCTTATAATAATAGCTTTCAATCGAGCATTAAAATGGCACCGTATGAAGCCTTATATGGTAGAAAGTGTAGAACTCTGTTATACTGGATTAAACTCAGTGAGAATAAGATTTACGGTATTGATTTGATAAAAGAAATAGAACAGAAAGTGAAAGTAATCCGAGATAGTTTGAAAGTTGCCTCTGATCATCAGAAATCTTATGCGGATTTAAAACAGAAAGATATCGAATTTAAGATCGGTGATAAAATATTTCTAAAAGTATCTCCTTGGAAGAAATTGTTTCGATTTGGCAAAAAGGGCAAGTTGAGTCCGAGGTTCATTGGATCGTATAAAATCATCGAACGAGTTGGGTCGGTTGCTTATAGATTGAGGCTACCATCTGAGTTAGAAAAGATTCATAATGTGTTTCACGTATCAATGCTTCGATGATGCAGATCTGATCCTTCGCATATAATTTCACCGTTTGAGAATGAAATTCAGTCCGATATGACTTACGAAGAAAAGCGGATCCATATTTTAGCCTGTGAGGTTAAAGAGTTACGAAATAAGAAAATTCCTTTAGTTAAAGTGATATAGCATCGTCATGGTGTTGAAGAGGCTACGTGGAAGTCTGAAGATTCGATGAGACAACAATATCCGAATTTGTTTAACGGTAAGATTTTTGGGGACGAAAATCCCTAAGGGGGAGAATTGTAACAGTCCGGTTTCGACCCTAGTCGGAATGGTGGTTTCATGACCATGAAACCTATTTTGGAAAAATATTTTAATATTATTTTCTGTGTCTATGATATGTGAATTTATATCTGCAAAATTTCTGTGATTTAATTTGTCTGTTTTTGTGCTTAATTATGAAAAAGGATTAAATCGCATAAAGTGTAAAAGTTGTGTGCTAAAGGTTAAAGCACCTATTTGGCTTGGCTTTGATAATAAAAGTCCTTACATGTCAAATGAACCATTGTACTAATGCATGGACAAGTATGGACACTAGTGGATGGAATTTTTAGTTGTTATAAAAAGGGGCAAAATTGGAAAATGGCTTATAATGTATAATTAAATAAAAATAAAACATGAAATGTGTTCATAATCGGTAGTGTTTGCCGAAAAACAAAGAAAAAATAAAATAAAAAAAGAGCTTTAGGGTTTCGGCACTTGCAAGCATCAATTGAGGTATGAAATTTGTTCGGTTTTTGATAATTTCTACGTTTCTGTGATCGTTGCTTCATATTCTACCCAGCCATGTCTGAATTTCTGTTTCTGTTAAAGATTTCATCAAATTCCATTGTTGATATCATGAGTTTTGTAATGTTTTTGGATGAATTATAAAGGCTTGGTAGATGATTTATAAGTTTTGTCTTTGAATTTTGATGAAATAGAGCTATTTGGGCTAATTTGTGAAAATGAGGTTTTGAAGGACTAAATTTTGAATTAAATATGTTATTTGGGCTGGTATGGAAGCCATGTATATTCAGCCAAGCTATAGTATTGGTGAATTTTGCATATTTGTGATTTTGTGAAAAATAGACTAAATTGTCAAAGTGTTAAAATGTAAGGGCTAAAATGCAAAGTGCCCTAAATATGTGTTCATGGATTATTTTTGAATGAAATGAATGATTGAATGGTTGAATTTGAATTGTATTAGATCAAGAACAAAGAAAATCAGACTTAGATCAAGGGAAGTCCAAAATAGTTGAATAGTCGACTCGTTTCATCCGAATTTCGTCCAAGGTAAGTTAAATTACAATTATGTGTTAAATTTACTAATTTCCACATATATAAATTGTAATCTGTATTGGATGGCCTTGAGAGCCTGATGAATATCTTTTCAGTAAGGTCTGATAATATGTTAGTACCCGAAAAGCTCTGTATACTTCTAAAGGAACATTGACATTTATCTGAGATATCGTGTAAGACCGTGTCAAGGACACAGGCCTCGATTGGGATTTACGTATAAGACCATGTCTGGGACATTGGCACCGTATCTGATTTCGTGTAAGACCCTATCTGGAATAGAGGCATCGATATTGAATTACATGTAAGACCACGTCCGGGACGTCGGCGTTGTACTTGTTTACGAGTATCTGTATCGTTTCTGAACCGTCTGATGATAGAGTACGAAATATGAGAATGATTTTATGAAATGTATAACCTATACAGGTACGTATGAATCATACTAAAATTCTAAATATGAAAGGCTCTGTCTCTTTGAAATATGTATGGAGTTTGGAAATGAAGCATGACATAAATGCAAACAAAGGAGCACGGTTAAGCTTATGAATTATTCTATGAAATGGCTATGAATCTTTATGGTTGAATTGTACTTATACTCTGTGTGATTTCTGTTTGTTTTACAGTTATTGTAGGTATTGAAGGCTCGGGGATAGTCGAGGATCGTCACCACACTATCGAACTCATTTTGCTACTTTTGAAAGTGTAAATATTTTAAAGTATGGCAGGTATAGGCTAGAAGGACTATGTATTAAGTTTTGATTTGTAAATATATGTTATGCTATGAGAGTTGGCTAGCAAATAGTATGTTTGTGTTAAGTTTTGGTATGGTTTTGAATGACTTGTTGAATGATGATGATTTAGTTGTAATGAAGCATGTTTTGAGCATGGTATTGGTTGAAATTTTGTGGTATGAATGTTATCAAATTGTGCTTGTAGGAATGATCCTTAAAGGGATGGCAAGTTGGCTTAAACCAAGCCTACATTATGCCACACGGTCAGGGGACACAGACGTGTCATAAGGCCATGGGCTAAAGTCAATAGCTAGCTAAGTATCACACGGCTGCAACACATGGGCGTGTTTGTTGGCCATGGGTGAAAGTCAGTATGCATGCTCTGTTTTGGCACAGCTGGTTCACATGGTGTGTTTGATGCCCGTGTGAGGCACACGGCCTGGTTACACGGGCGTGTGACTTCAACAGAATTGAAAAATTTCTGAGTTCTGAAATTTATGAATGTGTTCGGTTTAATTCTGACTGTCATTAAAAGTATGTTTTATGTCTCGTAGACCATCATAAGGGATGATTGTTATTTATTACTGCTATTTGATATCTGTGATTCTAAATTGGTCTGAAATGTTCTATCTATCTGTCTGGTAATGCCTCATAACCCTAATCCGATGTCGGTTACAGGTTAGGGGTGTTACAAGAGGGGTGCTAAAGAATTTATGGATGATAAGAGTGATGATTCCACTGTGGTTTAGCAGTGGTTGTTTTGATTTTTTAGGGTGATAAAGGAATTGAAATGTACACCAAAAGACAATCTCTTTTGTTCAGTATCTTTGCTAGAATGAGAAGCCTACCAGTGCTGGGAAACATTGATTAGTGTAACTCCTAAAGAGATGGTTAACTGAATCTTTTTTCTAGAAAAGTTTAGAGAAAGGTAAGTGAATTAGATGTTTGTAAAACAGATGAAGAAATAATTTATGTATCAAAGACAATGAAGAATGTCTGTGATAGAATATGAACGAGAATTTGTAAGGCTTAGTCATTATGCTAAGAATATGTTCCAATCAGAGAAGGAAATGTGTAACAAGTTTGAGTGAGTGTTAAGAGATGAAATTCATGCTCTGGTAGCAACTTCTAAATGTAAAATTTTAATAGCTATGATAACCGAAGCTCATAAGATGAAAACCATAATTAAAGATAGGAGCATGAATTTTGAAAGAGAAAGAATGAAGAGGGGAATGTCTAGCCCACCATATTTAGCAAATTTTAAAAAGCTCAGAGATTAAACTTTCTCAACTTCAAAAAGAGATTCACAACCAACGAGTTTCAGACGAGAAGGATTTAGTAGACCAACTGTTTCTATGGTAAGCTTTGGAGTGTCTAGAGTAATAAGAAATGTTAACAATGAACATTGTGGAAGAAACCAAGGAAGAGAATGTTGGAGACGTTCTGGGGCATGTTTTAGATATGGATCCAAATACCATTTGGTTAAGGATTGTCCCTCGAAAATAGAAGCAAGAACAGAGTAGTCTTTTCGTGGGCAGCAAACATTTTAGCAAGAGACTAGGTTTAGAGTGGCAGCAAAGTTTGGCTCAGTGTAGGGAGTACCAAAGAATTTTAGTAAGCCAAGTTTTGGAGTGTCGGCCCGAGCGTATGTAATGAAAACAAAGGAATATGTTGATCTACCAGAAGTTATAACGGGTAAATTTTATTTCCTTGAAAATAGTATATATACATTGATAGATCTAGGATCCACCCATTCTTATATTTGTACTAAGGTTGTAAAAGGTCTAAGTTTTGAAGTTGTATATTCTGAAAATGAATGTGTTAGTAACTAATCCACTGAGTCAAAGTATTGTGGTTAATAAGTTGATAAAGAATTGCCCGTTGGTGTTTGGTGAGCACATTTTCTTAGCAGACTTGTTGTTACTGAGCTTCTATGAGTTTGATGCTATCTTGGGATTGGATTGGTTGACTAACATAATGCTATGATAGATTGTCGTGCTAAAGGTGTACACCTGTTAACCTCTAAGGGTAAAGAAGTTTTAATGCCCGACATACAGACTGGTTTGGCGAACAAAATAATTTTTACTATATCCGCCTAAAAATTGATAGTTAAAAATGTATATGCTTATTTGGCGTACATTATAGATTCATATAAGAAAAGAAAGGACATCAATCAAGTTTCAATTGTAAATGAATTTCTTGATGTGTTTCTAAGAGAATTTCCAGGGATGCCACCAGAAAGAGATGTAGAATTTTTAATTGAATTGAAACTTGGTACAACACCTATCTCTTGTACTCCTTACAGAATGGCACCGGTGGAACTAAAAGAGTTGAAAACACAGTTGCAAGATCTATTGGATAGAGAATTTATTAGACCAAGTGTATCACCATGGGGTGCCCTAATTCTATCTGTGAAGAAGAAATATGGAGCACTACACCTAATTATAGATTATCATTAGTTGAATAAGGTAACTATGAAGAATAAGTATTTGCCCAGAATTAAAGACTTATTTGATTAGTTGTATGGGCAGGGGCGAAACCAGGGGGGGCAGGCATGGGCCCCGGCCCCCCTAAAATAGGAAATTTTCATTTAGGCCCTTTAGATTTTTTTTTTAAATTTTAAATTAGTAAAGGTAAAATTACACTTTGGCCCCCCCTAAAATTATAAAAATTCAATTTAATCCTTTAAAAATTATAAATATATAGACTATAAAAAATTAAAATTTCCTTCGGCCCCCCCAAAAATTTTTTTCTGGCTTCGCCCCTGTGTATGGGGCTACAGTTTTCTCTAAGATTGATATGAGATCTAGATATTATCAAGTAAAGATCAGAGGTGATGATGTACCTAAGACTGCATTTCGATTAAGGTATAACCATTATGAATTCCTAGTAATACCCTTTGGCTTGACTAATGCGCCTGTAGTATTCATAGACTTGATGAATAGAGTGTTTCAATTATATTTGGATAAGCTTGTGGTGGTTTTTATTAATGATATTTTGGTTTACTCTAAGAATGGAGCTGATCATGAGAAACATTTAAGAACTATGTTGAGAAAATTGCGTGAAAGATTAGTTATATGCCAAGTTCAATAAGTGTGAATTTTAGTTGAGAGAAGTACACTTTTTGGGCCATGTGATCTCTGCTGAAGGTATTAAAGTAGATCATGATAAGGTGAAAGCAGTACTTGAATGGAATCTGCCCAAAATGTTTTAGAGTTAGTTTGATTTCAAGTAGTGACACACCATACTCGAATCCTATCATAGGGGCTAGTAGCCTATTATAGAAGGTTTATGAAAAGCTTTTCAATCTTGGCAACTCTTTTCACTAGATTGTTGAAAAAGAAAGAAAGGTTTGAATGGAATGATAAGTGTTAGTAAAGTTTTGAGAAGTTGAAAGTAGTATTGAGTGAAGCTCCAATTTTAACATAGCCAGAGTCTGGTATAGAGTATACTATTTATACTAATGCATCTTTGAATGGGCTGGGATGTGTGCTTATGGAGAAGGGTAAAGTTATAGCTTATGCATCGCACCAACTTAAACTTCATGAGAAGAATTATCCAACCCATGATTTGGAATTGGCAATAGTATTATTAGCGTTGAATATATGGAGACACTACTTGTATAGAGAAAAATGTCATATGTTCTCTGATAATAAGAATCTAAAGTATTTGACGTCAAACAAAGATCTGAATCTATACCAAAGACGTTGGTTGAAACTGCTAAAAGATTATGATTTGGCTATAAAGTTCATTTTGGATAAACAAATGTTATGGTTGATGCATTGAGTAGAAAAACAATGGCAACACTAACATATTTATGAGCTAGAGTGAGTATGGTTGATGATGGATCGTTATTAACAGAGTTAACTGTTAAGCCAACTTTTCTATCTCAAATTCTAGAAGAGCAGATAAAGGGTGCATAGTGTGATAAGTATAAGCAATGTATGATTTCTGGTAGTGCAACAAATTTTAGTCTAGATAAAGATGATGAATTGTGATTCATGATAAGAATGTATTTACTAACTGGGAGTAGCTTAAGGAAAGAACTACAAAGGGAAGCTCATTAGGGACCCTTTTCACTCCATCTTGAAGGTATCAAAATGTATAGAGGTTTGAAAAGCTTATACTGGTGGCCTGGAATGAAGAGGGAAATCACAGAATATGTTACAACCTGTCTGACTTGCCAAAGAGTTAAAGCAGAACATCAAATTCCCTCAGGTAAGTTGTATCATTTGGAGATATCAGAGTGGAAATGAGATAGAATTATTATGGATTTTTTGTCAAGGCTACCCCTCAATCCTATGAAGAAGAATTTAGTTTGGGTGATAGTAGATCGACTTACTAAGTCAACTCATTTTTTGCTGGTGCACACTACTTACTCATTAGAAAAGTTAATCGAGCTCTATATTTCTAAGATACTGCGTCAACATGTAATTCCATCTTCCATAGTTTTAGACAGAGATCTAAGGCTTACTTCAAGATTTTGGAGGCAACTGCAGGGATCATTGGGAACCAAGCTGCAATTCAGAACTGCATTCCACCCTCTGACAAATGGTCAGTCTGAAAGAGTTATTCAAGTTCTAGAGGATATGTTAAGAAGTTGTGTGATTGATTTTAAGCTAAACTGGGAAAGGTATTTTCCTCTGGTTGAATTTGTGTATAACAACAATTATCATGCCAGTCTGAAAATGTCTCCATTTGAAGCTTTGTATGGTAGAATGTAACACCTCTAACTCGTCTCCGTTGCTGGATTAGGGTTACAGAGTATTATGGCACATATTGAAACAATTTACATAATAAAAATTTTCATTTATTAATTTAAATAACAAATATTCAAATCTAAATATCATTCATGGTATAAATATGCTTACGAGCCTTATATCGAGCTTACATAGCCTAAAAATCAATTCAACAATAATTAGGGACTTATTTGAAACGAAACATAAAAATAGAGAAAAACTTGAAAATATGGGTCACATGGCCGTGTGGCCCAAGAACATGATCGTGTGGCCAAACTATATACAATTCAAATTTTGGGTCACACAGCTGTGTCGCAGGTCGTGTGCCAGACCGTGTAACAACCTGATGTGGTGTGGAAAAACTTGCAGTTTAAAATCAATAAGACACATAGCCGTGTGAAGAGGCCGTGTGGCCATGTGAAGAGGCTGTGTGCCACACATAGTCGTGTGAACCTAAGATGACTTCCTAATCAAGCCAAAACAATGCCTATTCCTGAGGTGCCAAGCTATTCCAGTTTCAATCATTCATATACCTTCAAAAACACATTCTAATAAGCCTAAAACATGCCAAAACATTCAACCTAAATGCCTAACCTATATACCCTCATTGGTACCACAATTTAAACATCCAACAATCACACACTCTAGAATCACAAGTTAATATCTTAAACATATACTTAACATACCCAAATCCTCCATTTCATCATATAGATTTTACCACATTTCAAGTTATCTTCATAAGGCATAAACTAAATGACCAAAAGCATTTATAATCACAACCGTAAGCCAAAGATACCTAACATATTAACATAAGTTATCAAGTTTTCCGATGATATACAAGAAAATAAAAAAACTAATGTAAGCAACCAATGCTTAGTAAGCTCGTACAAATTTATACATATTTTACCGAACAAGAATCAATTTATACAATTCATGCACCATTTATAATATGCTCATATAACCATTCAATTTCCTAAACACACCACAAATATCACTAGTTAGCATGTTTATATACATATAAAACATATAATTATATCAAGGCATTAACATTCATCATCAACCTATACAAATCAAAGCATTCATCTCATATTTATAACTTACGATACATATCTCACCCGAAACATATTACCTGAACAACAACTGGTCGAAGAATGCCATAGTGTCTTTCAGCCACGGTCTTATTTATATCCGACCTGATGCCATAGTTCCTTTCAACTATGGTATTATTTGTTTTTGGTATAGTGTCATAGTGTCTTTTAGCTATGGTATTATACGTTTGAATCGTGATGCCATAACGTCTTTCAGCTATGGTCTTACTTGTTTGATTCGTGGTGCCATAGCGTCTTTTAGCTATGGTCTTACTTATTTTTTTTCAACCAACAAACTCGATCATCACACACACACACACACACACATATATATATATATATATATATATAGGCATTAAATAGCAAAACAACATTTAATTAATTTAACTAAATTACGAACTTACCTAAACAAAACAATTGTAGAAACAAAAATGACGACTATTTCGCTACTTTAGCTTTTCCGCGATCTTTGTTCGATGGATTTGTTTCTTAATATAAACAATAAGTTTAAATCAATTAAACGATTCAACCAGCTTAAATAATCACATTTATGGAGAAAAGCCATTTTATTTTAAATTTACAAAATTACCCTTAAACTTTACACTTTATGCAATTTAATCCTTAAACCCGAAACTTAAGAATTATTCATATTTTAGCAAAAAAATACAACTAGCTGATTTCTATATATCCCATTTTCAGCCCACATTTTTCAAAATTTCATAAAAATTCCAAGAAGTTTTACTCATTTAATAATTTAATCCTTTAACATTGAATTTACTAAAAAAAACACTTTACAAAAGTAGCTCTGTTTATCAACCATGCTTAAAAATCTACCATAAAACTTAACAAACACCTCAAACACATCAATTGCATAACCTAAAATGTTTAACTTTTCTACGAATGAACCTCCGGGTTAGTTAGATTGAGCTAAAACGATCACAAAAACATAAAAATCACTAGAAACGGGTATAAATTGCATACCATGCAAGTAAATCAAGCTTAGCCGAATACCAAGCTCCTCCCATGGTGTTTTTATTCTTAGAAAATCGGTAATGCATAAGGAAAATAACAACTTCCTATTTTTTTAATTTTTTTTAGTTTTAATTATTTAATTACCTTTTTAACCTTAAAAATCTTATTAACCATTTACAAAACATTGTTCATAATTGTCCACTAACTATCTATATGGTTTATTTACCATTTAAGTCCATAAAATTTCATTTCCATAGCCATTTAACACATTTAGTTAATAGAAACTAACTTTCGTAACTTTTACAATTTAGTCATTTTATTTAATTAACTATCTAATCGTTAAAATTTCTTAACAAATTTTAATACAACATTATAATATCTCTATAAATATTAAATAAATAATAAAATACTGACTCACTTTTTTAAATTGTGGTCCCAAAACCACTATTTCTAACACTATTAAAAATAGGATGTTGCATAGAAAGTGTAGAATGGCTACATGTTGGATTAAGCTTAGTGAAAGAAAACTGATAGGTCTTGAATTGGTTGGAGAAATAGAAGAGAATGTCTTTGTTATTTGTAGTTATCTAAAATTTGCGCAGGATCGTTAGAAAGTCTATGCTGATCTAAAGAATAAAGGAATTTGTTTTGAGGTTGGTGATAAAGTGTTCTTAAAAATTTCTTCTTGGAAGAAGATTGTAAGATTTGGCCAGAAATGAAAGTTGAGTCCACGATTTGCAGGGTCATATGAAGTTTTAGATCAAGTTAGACTAGTGGCTTATAGATTGGATTTACCTCCATAGTTGTCAAAGATTCACAATGTGTTTTATGTGTTTATGCTGAAAAGATATAGATCAAACCAAAACCATATTGTGCAGATTGAAGAGTTATAGGTAGAATCAAATCTATCTTATGAAGAAGAGCCCATTCGAATTTTGGCAAAAGTGGTGAAAAAGCTAAGGAATAAGAGAATTCTATTGGTGAAAGTATATGGAGGAATCATAATACAACAGAAGCTACTTGGGAAATAGAAAGTTTAATGAAAGAGCAATATCCTCAGATATTCACAGGTATGAATTTCGGGGATTAAATTTTATAAATGGGGGAGAATTGTAACAGCCCACCCAACAGAGTCTTCATAATTGGTTATTGTTTGGCTTGTAGTTGGTAAAATAAAGATATATGAGTAAGTAAAGTGTTTATCTTAGCTAAGTATAGAATTCTATGTATGTGTCATTTGGAAAACTCTTAGGTTTGACGAGTTCTATGGTTTGGTGGATTCTTTTGATAAGTATCCGTCGAACCCAGATGCCTTGGGCGAACTTATTAAGTTTGCAACTATTTAGATTTTTTTATTATTTCAAAAATAGTGGTTTGGATAGTTAAGTTGAGATTCAGTTAGAACCAACTAGACTACTATAGACAATAATGCTTAAATTATTTTAAGTGCACTTAATCACAAGAATCAGGAGTATTAGTAGAATTATATGATTTTTCCACTAAGCTGTATCTTCGTACTTAAGTATATAAGGATAGCAGTGGTTTTTCTGAGCACCTTTACGTTTTTTTCTTCCTTGATTTTCTTTGAAACTCTTTGAAAACCTAAGTTTAGAAAACCTCTTCAAAGTGAAGGTTTGCAATATTTAGCTAACTTATACGTTAGTACCAGCTCACTGGTAATTACTGATAAACCCTAGGTTACTCTCTAAATTATTTACGTGTTTCTCGTTCTACATGCATAAATATTAGTATAGTGTGAGAGGAAGGAAACTTCCTAATTATGGACTAAGTGTTGTTTATTATTGCATGCATGATCAAATTTGATAGATTAATGATATGATATATTTAATTATCTTCATTTTAGCTAAAAAAGCTAACGAAGGATTCAAGCGATAAAGGCAAGGGACCTACTTTGTAGATTGTGCTAGAGTTTCTAGTGAGTTCCTTCTTACTTCCATGTGTTGTAACTTTCTTTTCTTTATAATTCGTGTAAGGTAAGTAATCCTCTTTTGTAATGGATGAAACAAGTTGCATGGTGTTGTGTGGGTAATGGTTATCCAAAGTCTTCAATCTGAGTGGAGTCTGTCTGTGAGATAAAGTAAGCGTCATTCTTCATGCTTAAGCCACTACCATTTGCTTCTGATATCTATAATATGATATGATCTGATATGTGGTGATATGTTTGTGTAGCCTCTGGTAGGGCAACTATATTGCAAATCGGATTGGTAAGCTAAAACATGCTATTCTGAATGAAAATGATATAAGGAGATAAGTGAGAGAACGTATGTGAATATGAATGAATGATATGCTTTTGATTTTGAATTTTGGGTACGTGGTTGGCATGAAGATAGATTTTTCTGAGTTATATTAACTTGGCGTATAGTATACGCTAGAGTGATAAGCAAGTTGGTATACTAAGTCTGTCTCTGTCCTGGATACGCCATTAGGTGTACTATGTGTATGTGTGTGAATCCTTCAGAAAGGTTTAAATGTAATATCAGTAATGTTATGTATGATTTCTCTTTGGAACTCACTTAGTTCATTTGAACTTACTCTAGTACCCTTTTTCCTTCTTAGTCTTGTTGAGTGAATGAAGGCTTTGTTAGAAGGACTACGTCAGGGTGCTACTTTTATCGTGAGCCAACTACTTTGTTTTTGTACCAGGCATGACTTATGGGGGTGTCGTATAATAGTATTTTGGAAATGATTTGTATAAAGAACTTTTGTTTTAATAAGACTCTGCTTTATAGTACTTCTATTAAGTATCAGTATGAGGCTTTAAATTAATACATTTGCTTAATAAAATTAATATATTTGCACTTATATGCCAAAACTATTAATGGTTCATTTTAAACTGAGTAAAGCAACAACTATAAAATGGTTTATATTTATAACTTTATAAAATTTTAAAAGCTTCCACCAAAAATGTTTTTGATTTAGTTTGATTTGAAGTAGTGACACACCATACTCAGATCTTATCATGGGGTCGAGTTTGGCATGTTATATGTTAGTTTTTGAATATAGGGATTTAAGTGTTTAAATTTCAAAGTTGATGTTAAATTTCTATAAATATAGATAATAGAGGGATGTAGAAGGATGAAATTGAGATCGATTTCGAAATCAAAGCTCAAATTTGAAAGTTATGACAATTTCAGTTTTATGGATTAAATTGAATAAAATAAAAACTTTAAGGGTATTTGAAAGATGAAAGTGAATTGACATATGCATATACCAGGATGATATAAGGTATTTGGAATTGATAAATTAAAATGAATTATTGTATAGATTGAGAATTGAACCGAATCGAGGATAATCGGGGAAAAGAAAAAATGACCGATTAGTCTTGGCGGTTCAACTTGTTTGCCAATTTAATCAAGTAAGTTCATAGGGTGTAGTTAAATATAATTATAGTGTATATATGTTTGAATTATGAATTTGTTTTGTATGTAATTGTAATTTGAATTGATTATGAATTGGTACAAAAGGTGATATATGGACTAATTAGTAAAAGTATTGTATATGAGAAAATTATAAACATATATATAGTACCGTATGGATACGAAATGTTGTATGATGGGATGATATGTACATGATGACATTACAGTGATTTAAATGTTAGGAATTAAAAATTAATGCCCGTTGTGAACTTAGTAAATGATTAGGATACGATTGGTATGCCAATAGGGTTATTTGCGCGCTTGTACAGGTTCATCACTTCAGTCTCTCTGATCAGCACTTCGATTCTCTCTGTTTTACATTACGGTGCTCTCTGGTGTGGTGCAGTTACCCATGTATCCAAATCGTTTTTATTATAGTTCATTAGGCTAATTGATTAATGAAAAAGAGAAATGACAGTGAAATACTATGAGTTTGATGTTCAAATGGTTATATGATGATTAGATAATGTAAATGGTATTGAATTGTGGATTCTATGTGTATGGTACTAAATTGAATAGCATATTAAATATTGAACTGTTATATGGTTTGGTTAAATGATGAACTCACCTTAATGTTGTGAAATGTTATGTCAGGAAAATTGTGTCAAGTTAGTTAGTTTGACACGTTTAATTGTAAGTCGAGGTAAGTTTATCGTTTTAACACCTATGAACTTATTAAGCATTCCAAATGCTTACCTAATAGTTTTCCCTTTTTCTGTAGATTTTTGGTTTGTGGAACACATTGATCGGATCACATTGAAGCTCATACTATTGTCACACCCCAAAATATAAGGAGTTAGTTGTAATGTATGAGCAAGAAATAAGCCTTAAGTTTGATGGTTAAGTAGCTTGTATATTCCTTAGAGTTCTTAAGTTCAAACCACAATTCTCCCATTTTCCTTTTTAAATTTTCAGCAACCTAGGATAAAAGTCACACTAAATAAATATTTTTTAAAGTAAAAACTTAATAAGAAATAGGCAACAATATTACTCTATCCCAAATCACGTGTGCATTCATTACTACGTGATACTCCAGTATCGATAGTTAGTCATTTGAGGGGTTTTTAGTAGTTTTAGTTTTAATAGAAATAGAAGTAGAAAATATATATTATATATTTTATTTTGCTATATCCATGTATTACTTATCCTTACGAAATATCAAACGAAATAGAATGATTTGAGAAAGGATATAATGAAATTCTTCGATTGGTTTTTCCCACAGAGAGAAATGCGCTGTTTTATTTGACCCATGGGTCCAACAAAACCAAACCATTACACAATTAACAATTCCTATTAAAATAATATTTTTTACTATTTAAATATTCAAATTGACTAGAAACTCAAATTTAATAATTTAAATAGTACCGCAATTTATTTAATGGGTAATCTACAAAAATGGCCACTTTTGTTTGCCTCAGGTTACATTTTAGTCACTTATGTTTAAAATGTTACATTTTAGTCACTTATGTTATTATTTTGTTACGAAGTGATCACTCTACCGTTAAGTTCCGTTATCTCTCTAACAGTAATTGTAGGTGGCAGTACAACTAGATTTTAGGTGCCAACTTAGATTTTTAAATGGGATGAAAATAAATTTTTAATTAAAAATTTAATTAATTAAAATTTTCAAACCTAAACCTTAACTAAAAAAAACTGTTCATCTCCTCTTTTTAATTTTTCTTCTGTCTCTTATTTTTTTCAAAGAGTGTTTTTTTTTTCATTTGACTAGAAAAACTATTAGTAAGATCAAAATAGTTGAAATCAGAAATAAGAAAGAATAATTTGGAATACCCACAAAGAGATTTTGAACATACAAGTTGATTCTAATAAAAAAAAATTTGATTGAGAAACCAATTATTCAAGAACTATGAAAGAACTAGAAAATATAATAATTAGGAACAAGAACAGTGAAAGTAACAGCCCTTTTCTTAAAATTTTAAAATTGGCTTGAATGAAACATGTTTTTGGTTGCATTTTATGGGATGTCTATTGACGCAAAATAAAATACATGTTTACAAACAATTTCAAAAAGTAGAAGAAAATATCAAGAATTTTAATTTAGGATTTTCATTAAATAATAAAAAAATCTAATCTTTTGTTTTTAGTACTGAATAAAAGAGATAAAGGAATACAAAGAAGACATACCTGAACCTTCCATTGAATCCATCTTTATGAAGCAGTCAATTTAATTTCAACTATTTTGATCTTAATAATAGTTTTTCCAGTCAAATGAGAAAAAAAACTATTGAAAAAAAGAAGAGATGGAAGAAAAATTAAAAAGAGGATATGAACAGTTTTTTTAGTTAAGGTTTAGCTTTAAAAATTTTAATTAATTAAATTTTTAAATAAAAATCTATTTTTATCCCATTTAGAAATCCAAGTTGGCACTTAAAATCTAGTTGGATCTGCCACGTAGGATTACCGTTAGAGAGATAACTGAACTTAACGGTAGAGTGATCACTCAGTAAAAAATAATAACATAAGTGACTAAAATGTAACATTTCAAACATAAGTGACTAAAATGTAACCTGAGGCAAACAAAAGTGACTATTTTTGTAGATTACCCTTATTTAATTAAATTAAATATTAAATAAATGGATTTAATAGATATTAAATAGAATAAGAATAGAATTTAATAGAATTCTCTAATTTCTAATTCGAATTTTGAATCCTAAAACTAAAATAATAATAAATAAACAGAGAGCACTTGTTCTTATTCGAAACGCCGCGTGATCTTTAACCAATTCTGTGCTTCAATATAATTACCAAGAGTAAGCAATATAGCCTGTTTCCAATGCTTAGCGGCTTGATCGAACCAAGCCTCTGCTATTTCAAAATCCTTCTGTCGAATTGCCTTTTCTCCCCGGTCGAAATAGGCGATTCAATTCCTTCCTTTAGAGCCGTACTTGAGAGTTTCCTACCTCATACGTGTAACACCCTTACCCGCATCCAAGACCGAAACCAGGTACGAGGCGTTACTAGACACATACTCGGACATTTTCGGAAAACACGGGTTATAAAATTTTGTTTTAATTTAAAACCAATCAGATAACATCTTAGTGTCCTTATTATGGACCTATGGGGCCCTAGATATATATTAAGAACAATCCAGGACTAAACCGAGAACTTGCAAGAGTTCATGAAAAACTTTCTAGGTAAAGCCTCACACGCCCGTGTGGAGGTAATGCACATGCCCGTGTACTTTAAGACACACCTGTGTCCACTACCCATGTGGAATTAATGAATTTTTTTTTCAATTTCGAACCTCCAGGGGTTTTCACACGGCCAAGCACACGCCCGTGTCTCTGGCCCGTGTCCTTCACACGGCCTAGACATGCCCATGTGGTCGCCCGTGTCCAAAAACTCGAGCATTCTGTTTGTGACATCAGCATGCATTTAGGGGCACACGGCCAAAACACACGCCCGTATGCTAGGCCGTGCCCTCCACACGATTGAGACACACGGCCGTGTCTCTACCTGTATGTTTATTACCATGCATTCTGACTTCAAAATTTAGGGTGCAGGGGACGCACGGCCATACCACACGCCCGTGGGGTGATCCGTGTGTCATACACGGCTTAGACACATGCCCGTGTGTCTACCTGTGTCGACCTTATTAGCCTATTTTCCAAGCCTTTGGTCACCCTTTAACATCCACTTTTACTTATGGAATCTAACGATAAATAACATGGCCTAATTATACTCCTAAATGGCCTTGATAAACCTCATTGCAAGCAAACCTTATCTCATTGGTTTTAAACATGCTAGGTTATTCCCTTTATATTAAGGATTTCTATACCTTACAACACTTTTAATGTTGGCTCATTATTATAACTCATTGCCAATTCTAGCCAAGCCATCCCGTGTGAATTGGTCACATCATGTGTGTCTAAATGTAAGATACCACACTTGACCTTCACTAGAACAATTGAACATAAGCATGCATAAATTTGTAAGTCATAGCCTACATCAAAATGAACCAATTCCTATGGCCATGTACAAGTAGATATGTATAACTTTACATGCCTTTATTTTGGAAAATAAAATGATACATATAACAAAATAAACAAAAGCCCTACACATGCCATTGAACAAAATAAAAGTGTCTGTATACCAAAGCTAGACTAGTTGATAGTGTGTTGACTCTCCAACCATCTTCCAATCTTTACGAGTCCTTGAGCTCTGTAAAACAGGGAAAAATAGAGGGGTAAGCGTTTACATGCTTAATAAACTCAAATAACTGGAAAGTAAACTTACCGAATAATTAGCATACAACCATATTAGGTAGTAAAACCAACAAGCATGAAATGGTTTCCCTATCATATGTGCTCAATCAACAAGTTAGTCTCATAACAATACACCATGTAATTTGTCTTAGATGAGCTCATCATCCAATATTTTCATTTTTTTATATCTCATATTATTTCTATTGAGTTTCTTGGAAATCTCGATGGATTATCCATTTACCGTCAAGTCATAAGAGCGAACATCTCAGGTATGCATTCCCGCGAACGTCATATCTTAAGACGGGATTACCAGTCCAAGTTAAATCCCCCGTAATATAAACTCATAAGGTGATGTCGGGATTACTAGTCCAGGCTAAATCCCTATTAGGGACAAACACCCTTAATGAGCTTAGATCTGAATTACCAGTCCAGGCTAAATTCAGACCCTAATCGAATTACCCGTTCGGGCTAAATCCACAATGCACACATATTCTTCGGGAGGCTCGATTACTTAAGGAACACTTGTCCGGGCTAGATCCTTTCTATATTTGACCACAACGGATTACCCGTTCAGGCTAAATCCTTTTCTGCAACACATGCAGGATATCAAGTCACATGTAAAACATGGCTCATCCATCGAACTTCCTTTTCAACTTAAATCGGGACATTTATCAATATGTTATTATTAAGGATACATTTCATGGATTTTCATGCCATCATAAAATTCAATTATGATACATTCATAAACCATGCAATTAAGCATACTATGAGTTCACTTTAAGTTATTCGAACTTACCTGGTACTCGTCTCGGTACCGTGTTTCGATTATTCTGAAACCTTTTGTTTCCCTCGATCGACCTCCATAATTTGTTCCTCGGGGTCTATAACAATAAAAATGAATCATTAACACCTCAAATTATACTATTCGAGTCTAAATTTCACCCCCCGTCCAAATGACAGTTTTACTCCTAACCTTTCACATTTTTACGATTTAGTCCCTAGGCTCGTATAATGAAATGCATGCAATTTCTACATTACCCAAGCCTATCCGAATGTTATTTCCTCTTATGAAAGCCCACATTTTCCATTATTCCACATTTCTACCACATATTTTACACTTTTTTCAAAAAGGTCCTTTTAGGGGTTTTTCATGAAAATCACCTAGAAAAAGATGTTTAACTCACATTCAACTTTCATATTCCTCCATAAAACATCACAGAATAAACAAGTCACACATGTGTCATTTTGAAAACATGGACCCTAACTCAAAATATAGGTAGAAATGGAGAGAGTAAGCTACCGGGATTTCAAAAATACGAAGAACATACTATCGAACTTCCTTTTCAACCTCAATCGGGACATTTATCGATATGTTATTATTAAGGATACATTTCATGGATTTTCATGCCATCATCAAATGCAATTATCATACATTCATGAACCATGCAATTAAGCATACTATGAGTTTACTTTAAGTTATTCGAACTTACCTGGTACTCATCTTGGTATCGTGTTTCGATTATTCTGAAACCTTTCATTTTCCTCGATCAACCTCCGAAATTTGTTTCTCGGGGTCTATAACAATAAAAATGAATCATTAACACCTCACGTTATACTATTCGAGTCTAAATTTCACCCCTGGTCCAAATGATCGTTTTGCCCCTAACCTTTCACATTTTTACGATTTAGTCCCTAAGCTTGTATAATGAAATGCATACAATTTATACATTACCCAAGCCTAGCCGAATGTTATTTACTCTTATGAAAGCTCACATTTTCCATTATTCCACATTTCTACCACATATTTTACACCTTTTTCAAAAAGGTCCTTTTAGGGGTTTTTCATGAAAATCACCTAGAAAAAGATGTTTAACTCACATCCAACTTTCATATTCCTCCATAAAACATCAAAGAATAAACATGTCACACATGGGTCATTTTGAAAACATGAACCATAACTCAAAATATAGGTAGAAATGGAGAGAGTAAGCTACCGGGATTTCAAAAATATGAAGAACATTAAAAACGGGGCTAGGGAGAACTTACTATTGAGCTTGAAATTGTTGAAAACCCTAGCTATGGAGAGCTTGAGAATTTCAGCTGGATGAAGGAGAATAATGGCTGATTTTTGGCTTATTTTTCCCATTTTATTTCATTAATTAGCCAAATGACCAAAATGCCCTCAAGCCCTTTCTTTAAAATTTCATCCATACAAGTTTATTTTTGTCCAACAACTTAAAAATTGGAAAAATTGCTCTTTAAGACCTTCTAATTAATAATTTAAAGCAATTTCATACAAATTGCTTTTAGAATCCAAGTTTTACAATTTATTCAATTTGGTCCTTATTTTCCAATTTGACACCTTACTCATAGAATTTCTTCATGAAACTTTAGCACATGCATATTCTCATATTCTAGGCCTCATAATAACCATAAAATAAATATTTTAACGTCGGATTTGTGATCCTAAAACCACTGTTCCAACTAGGCCCTATTTCGGGATGTTACAATACGGCTCGGCAGTCAATTCTTTTGGTGTCCCATTTTTTTATTAATGGTTACATGCTTACTCCTCCCCTTGCACACCCAAGTTTGAGCCATACCCTTCCCTTCCCATTTTCCTTTTCATTCCTTCCAAAATTAGGTAAATTACCTTTGTCGCCCCTAGGGTATACAAACCCTAGCAATTTAGCCTTTTTCTACTCCTATTTGGATTAGAATAACAACCATATTCACAATTTTAGTAAAATTCCTCTTTATCTTATATTTATTCCTTCTTCTGTTCTTTTCCTCATCTTTTCTCTCATAATTGCAACATATTCCCATCATTGAATTATTGATTATTTTATTTCTCATATAAATCAATCTCGTTTCTTGATTTCTTAACGGTGATAGAGTTATCTTCAAGTAGCAACCTTAATTTTAACCAAAAATCGGTAAGTACATCTTGACCCCTATGATTAAGTCCTGAAATTTAGTAGCATTCCTATCCGAAACTAGTCCTTCATATGAACTAATTAATCTTTTAAGTGTCTTGCCGAAACTTTTGACAAATCTTGATTAATCTTGAACTCAAGCATTAATTCATGTGTAAATGTTGTTTAAAGGACCCGATTTAGGTGCATCGGATTTGATTTGAACATGAGGGACGTCGTTTAAAATCATGGTTAAAGGTGTATGTTCTTTTACAAGTGAAACGGGGTAAAACCGTGCCTAGAATAGGGCTACACAGGTGTGTGGACCACACGGCCACATCTTTTGAAACCTTAAAATAGTTCGAATCGCACATGGCCTAAAACCCTCCACACAGCCGTGTCTGTCTTGTACCTTGATTTTGCAATTTCCACACGGTCTCAGTCTGTTACATGGCTTAGCCACACGGCTGTGTACTCCCTCCACACGGGCTATAGCATCCCACAAGGCCATATGCCCCAGTTTTTCAGATTTTACAATTTTTCAGTTTTAACTAGTTTAGTCCCTAAATGATTCCTGAACTGTTATAATGTTTTATTTTATTCAATTAAGTCATTGATAATATGAATAATGTTAGAATCCATGACCGATTGGTGAATTAATGATATATATAATTGCATGAATATTGAATGATATATACGTCTATTGTATTTGTATTTGTGATTGTACGTACTACCTACCTCCATATATTAACTCCTTTAATTTTAAATCCCTCCATATATTAACTCCTTTAATTTTTAGCTAATAATTTCACAAATTAATTCAATTGTAATTTTTAGCTTTTATGAAAAAAGTGTATATGAAACAAGGTTTTTTTTTTTAAGGTTGAACCATCTATAGGAGAAGAACGAATGTTGTATACTTCAATTACGTATGAAATTGAGTAAGGCAAAAGGAAAAACAAATCCAAAAAGCAAAAACCAAACCCATGACAATCTTTCATTGATTTGTCTAACAGTTGTCTGTCTAGTTTAGTAGTTTTGGTCTAGTTCATATTCAGCTTGACTTGAATTATTATATTTTAATTAAATTTTATTTAAAATTAATTATAAAAATATTTTTTCAAATAATAAATAATAAATGAAAATTGTCTTTTAAATTAGGTTAGAGCGTTAGGCTGAGCTAAAAATAATCTAAGCAAGAAAGATAAAAAAATATTTTCATTTAGTTAGTGTGATAAAATCTAATTATTATTATTATTACAAATAACTTTGCTAATCCAATGGAACTTTGTTGACCTGGTATTTTGATAAAAACCCTTGATTCAATTGTTTGGAAAAAGATCACTTAAATACGGTTAACTAGAAATAACAAATAAAAAAAGGGGGAGTTAGAATTGAAAGTTTCTAGATATCCACATCAATCGCCCTCAAGCATCAAAAGTCAAAACCTACCTTATCCACAACTAACTTAATACAAAAAAAAATCCCATTACATACCAACATAGATTGGGGAGCTTGTTTTATATAAAAAAGTTGAAGAGTTTGTTTATTATGACACATATGCAAGGACATTAAAATATTAATAAATTAATATAAAAATTATAATATTCAGTATTATTAAACATACATATATAATTATTTATATTTAATACTATATTAAATTATTAATGTATCTATTATTTTAATAAAGTATTTAATATTATAATTTTATTATAATAATAAATTTTAAATAATCAAATGCATATTCAAAAACAACCAACCTCGAGTTTGACCACCTCACACTTATTGCTAACAGATCAACACAATCATTACAATCACGTATTACATGTCTAAAAAGGACTTCGTCATTCCCGATTACAAATCAAATTCAACTGCTACATTTTTGCACGGCTGTTGGATTCCGAAATGCCACGATGAATAGATTCAATTTAGAGTGCATTATCATTCTCGACTTCCACCTTTCTATAACCCCTATCCTATGCTAATTTGAAACCTTCCATCATTGATCGAGCCTCCGCTTGAAACAACAAAATGTCCCCAAGAGTATTTGTAACCCCACGAGCCATTGCCTAGCAAAATCCCTCAACAGTCCTCCCATAACAGTAGAACCTATTTAGATATCAAGCAAGCTATCCAAATTGAGTTTAACCCAGTCATTCACTGGAGCTTTCCACTGCTTTCGATCATTAGCAACCAATTCAAATTGCTTATTATTCATGCTAATATGGTACGAATGAGCTCGGGATAAACCTGCGCACAATAGTTCCTTGAAATTGCTATGATGCCCTTTGAACATGAAGGAGTTGTGTTGTTTCCAAATGAGCCAAACTGACATTGAAAAAAAAGTTGTCCAAGCACCATCACCAATATCAATCTTGCCTTTATTAAAGAGATTTTAATTTATCCAATTGATCATGGATAAAATAAAAAACTAGTGTTGAAATCTTTCAAGAAGAATAGCATTTCAAAGACTTTTAACTAGAAGACAGTCTCTTAAAATATGAAGATTTGATTCAACCGCAATACCATATCAAGTACAACGAGAGTACTAGCCATTCCCCGTCATAGTCACTCTTCATTAGACAAAGGGTGACCTTTATAGACTATCCAAATGAGCTGTAGAACTCACTGAGAGGCCAAACATTTCCTAATATACTCTCAAACCAGCTTAACCACCACCTCAATTACCACTCGCATAATTCTTATATGTTTTGACAATGAAGAAAGTCTTATTCCGACTCTAATCTCATGTTAACATATCAAGGCCAACATCATCTAAAAGAGGAATAATGTGACAGCCTTAAAACGACCCTAGTCGGAATGTGGTTTCGGGACCACAAAACCGAGGCATAAAAATAATTTGATATTTATTTTGATGCCTATAATATGTGTTAACTCATGTGTGATATTTTTGATGCTTTAATTTAGAGTTATAAATGTGAATTTCACTAGAAAGGACCTAGTAGTAAACTTTAAAAGTATGAGGGGAAATGTGTAATGACTAGTTGATCATGCATGCAAAATGAGGGGTTTGCATGTCAACTTCCCATTTATTAGCTAATGGCCGACCATGACAAGGGTGTATGGGCTAAACATGTCATGAAACATGTTTTGTTGGTGCATTAGGGAGAAACAATAAACAAATAAGTATGGGTGATAAAGAAAGAAAAAAAAAATGTGTGTGAAGGCTTCTCCCCCAATTGCCGTGAGTAGAGGAAAGAGGAGAAAAAAATTTTTGTTCATCTTTTTTTCACTTTCTTTGAGCTGAAATTCTAAGGAAGAAGGAAGGGGTCTTGCTTCATGCTTGGTTTGGAGGGGGGATTAGGAGGAGGTTTGGCCATACTTGTGTTGAGATTAAGGTAAGTTTGATGTTTTGCCATGAGATTCATGTATATTTTAGTAGTTAGCTTGAGTTCTAACTAGCCATGGTTCAAATCCTCACTATGTCATGGAGATGATATTCGCTAAGGTGAGATTGTGTTGACATCATTTGCATGCTAAAAGTGAAACTTTGTAATGGTGCATGTGATGGTGGATTGATGATTTTGAATATTCTTTTAACACTTTTGAGTGAGAGTTTGATAGATACTATGAGATTAAACTTCATGACATTGTAAGCTTGTAAGTTGGATGATGAAATCCATGCTTTGTGATGGTAAATGGTGTGGAAGGAACATTCGCCATGATGAAAATATATGGGATAGTTATAATCAATTTGAGATTCGCCCTTGCACCTACATGCATATATGTTGCACATGATGTATTGGTATGACATATATACTATCTCAAGGTATATATTTTGCATATGATGATGTTTGGTTATGAAATAAATGAGAGATGTGTATTGAGCTACGATATGTAATACGTTAGTTAGTAAAATGTATCTGTTTTTGTGTGGTATTAAGTGTATGATTGGCCTCAACATGGACATGCATATTCGCCACATGAGGGGAAATTGGTGTGCATGCATTCGGTTAGAGGCAAGCATATTGATGCCTAACGAGTATATATATTGGCTAAGTACCTTGTATTCCTCTTTTGATGCTCAAATGATTAAACCGATTTATTTGTTAAATTAAGCTCAAGAGCAAAGGGAACTAGATCCGACAAAGGGAAGGAAAAAGTGGTCGATTAGCCATTGAAATCGTTCGACGACATCCTATGTAAGTTCTTGAGTAATAGAGCTTAAATTCTGAATTGATTAGATCATGTTTAAAGCAAATTAAAATCATGCTCCTTTGTGTGTGGCTATTGAGCCGAAATTGCAAATGTGATAAGTGACTTGTGTTTGAATTTTGCTAATGAAAACGAAATATGAATGTGTTATAATTTATTGATAAATGTACATGGTTATTCGAATGATATTCGGGCTAAGTCCCGAAGGCTTTGTGCTAAGTGACTAAATCTGGAATAAGATCCAACGGCATACGTGCGAGTTACTAAATCCGGACTAAGATCCGAAGGCTTTCGAGTGAGCTACTAAATCCGGGTTAAGTCCCGAAGGCATTCGATGCGAGTTATCAGAATCGGGCTATGTCCGAAGGCATTTGAATGTGTAGCCATATCCGGTTAAACTCAAGATACGTGATTCAAGAATGAATGAACTGCTGTAAAATTTCAGCTAATACGCTTGAAAATTCCAGCAACGAGGTATGTTCGTATGTGCTTTGGAATAGTTGATTCCCTTCGAATAATACTCGCTCAATCTAGAAATGAGCTTTCGGCATTTGGCTAAGATGAACCCCTTATGTATGAATATAGGGGTTGGAATGTGAAATAAGTATGATATTGAGAATTTGTGCATATGAAATTATCCGTTAGCTATATGAATGTTATGCTTTTGTTGTCTGGAATCCTTGCTCTAACTTACTAAGCATAAATTGCTTACTCCGTTTCTCTGTTTCTCTGTCTATAGATTTTGGCTCGTCACCATCGGACTCGGGATTTCTAGAAGTCGAAGTCTCCACACTATCAAAGTCCCTTTCGATATATATTTTGGTTGGATTTTGAAATGGCATGTATAGGACTACCCTTTTGTTGCGTTTTAAGTACTTTTGTGATGTATGTGTGTACGACCATGCAAAAATGGCTCGTAAAAGTGGAGTATGGCATTAGACCATTTGTGCTTATGTATATATGTATGGTTTTATGATGTGACTACGGACTGAATGGAAGTGTGAGCAAATGATCAGCCATTGGAATGGCTAAAATGATTATATGTGGACCTATGTATGACAAAACTTTAGTTGGTCCATAGAAACCACGAAATAGGTAAGGTTTACGAAAAGCAGATCTTGACAAAGAAGGTGGTGTGGATTTGAAAAATCACTAAAAATAGTAGAAATGGAATTAAATAGTGAATAAATTATGTAAATGAACCTTGATGAATCTACTTTTATATGGAAGAAACGAAACGGTCATATGAATTATATGTTAAGAGATATTAAATTTCTCGTGAAATAGGGCCGAACGGTTTCGGATCCCTGTTCGACTTTAGAAATTCATTGTAAATTAACCAGAGATAATTAGAGTCATGCCATATATGTATAGGTTCCCTCTAAGTCTAGTTTCTATAGAAACAGACAGACATCGATATTGAAGCCCATGACAGGGAGACTTTAACTAATAAACTGTACTAATTGGCTCGACCAAAAATTCTAGAAAAAATCAGAGATGGAAATATGAGTCTTGTTTCAGGAAAAATTACGAAACAAATTTTCGAGCTTTGAAACTCAAGATATGATTTTTAAGGCGACATCGACGCAAAGAACCACTTTGTCCGAAATTTCGAATGGATTTGTGAAGATAGTTAAACTAAGTTTGTGTGCACCTTGTGTTCGATTCGATAACGGACTCGAGTGCACGGGTGTTACAAATAATTCCCTAAATTATCGTTAGCACTTCTATAGGTAATATTAGACTCAACCTCTACTACTCTCACTCACCATTCAGATGAATCATATCTCTAACTGCAAATTTTCATTGAAAGGCTTATTCCCAATCTAGTATTCCACAAGATCATCGAGCCCTTTAATCAATCTATCTCTGAAAAAACTAGTCAGTCGACTATCACTAATCAATAGTGAATCTTTTGGATCATCTCATTCTAAACTCTCAAAAGATAGAACCAACAATAGGAACAAGAGCTCCGTGTGATTGAAACTGGACAAAGGCCTCGTACATTATATTTACTCCTCATAACTTGAACCCAAAAAAACTCTAACATCATATAAGAGTTTAAAATCGACTTTAAAAAAAAATAACTTATTAATTTTACTTAGATTGTGGAGGCCCAAACCACCACTAGCAAGTGGCCTGCAACATTAGTCTTAACAAATAAGGGTCAATTTTGGAGTTTTAATAGTTGAGCCCTGATAACTCTTGAAAAGAGTTATATTTCATCCATTTAGACCTAGCTAATTGCTTGTACTTGGTACATTTAGTTGCATTTTAAGACATTTCATTGATATTTTCATCATTGCATTAGGAGCTTGATTGTGTTTAAATGTTAGGTACTTTTAATTGCATGTGTAAGGGTTGGGTTTGGTGGTTTAACAGGTGCAGGATATGGAGAAAGAAATAAAGGACTGAAAGTTTGTCGGGATAAAAGGTTGTACATTTTGCCAACACGAATGTCATGGCAATTTAAAAAATATGACCAAGTCAACACTCAACACATACCGGTTTTAGCCCAACTCTACTTGTACCAGTAAAATCTACCTAAAAAAAGGAAAAGGTATCTTGGGTTGTTGGAGTTACCCTCGAAAGAAAAGCTTATAAAAAGTCAATGGAGGAAACCCTAAAGGGTGTGGAAATCTAGAGGCAACAATAGAGGGTAGCAGTTGAGTAGAGTCGAAAGGAGGAAACTGAAGGCAATCCCTCTCAACCACCACAGGACACTGTGTTGCTAAATTGTGGATTGATTTGGCCAAAATCATCTTTCTAGGTTCTTCCATTATTTTTTAATTTGTTCTCTCGTGAATTGATTTGATTGAAACCATGTTAGGTGTTATTTTGAACTTGAATTTTAATTGCCAACCCATGAGTTAAATCTTATAAGGTTGGGATTACATGATGAAACTTTTATTTTCATTAATGGTTGAAGCATATATTTGATTTAGTCTACAGTTTCATTCAATTGTTTTTATTTCCCAATTGTATGCATACATTCTCTAGACATAGGTGAGTGTATAGTATGCCCATAAACTTAATCTAATTCTAAAAAGGTTAAATTAGTTGGACTGAAATTGATTGATACAAGCAGGTATTCAACCGAATACTTGTAGCAAACTCTTGACATAGAGCAGCGTTTCTATAGAATAAAGACGAAACAGTGCAGGGTACCGTTCTAAGGCATATAGACACAAGCAAGGTAACTTGAGATCTAGCTTTTGAAAGAAACATGTCACTTTAGGTCTCTTTTGAGCAGTAGGTTGAGTACAATTTTGCTGAGGCATTACTGAAAGTAAGGGCAGATTCTTAGTAATCCCAATCTTCCAAATCAACATCGTAGACCCTTAATCCTTTGTTGTAGTATCTTTGTCATAGCATTCTTAGTTATTTATTTATTCACTCGTAGATTATTTATGTAATTATTCTCGTAATTTCTTTACCTTGGCATTTTTCAGTATTAGTCAATATACATTTTACACACATCCTTACTACTTTAATTTACCTCTACGTACTTAACTTGGTTTTGCCATAACATTAATCATAACTCATTATAATAACTTGACCACTTTTATACCTAATCCAGTCTCTATGGAGACAATCTCACTTATCACTTTATTACTTGATTCGACATGTATATTTGCACAATTCGCATACCATTTCACACGCAACAAGCCCTAAATAAAAGCCTGAGTCAACTTTTCAATTTCATTGCAAATAGAAACGAAAATTAGTGCAGAGCTCAAGAAATAATTGAGGATAATTAAAATAACCAACTTAGCATTAGTGATTCTTCCTACCATAGAGAGATTCCTAGCATCCCAACTATTCAGCTTGGCATGAAATTTATCAACTAAAAAACTGTAAATCTCCTTAGTGACTCATTTATGGTATAGAGGAGATCCCAAATACATACCCAAGTCATCAACTTTTTAAAAATCCAATTTTACACTTATATTATGAGCCAAACACACATCAACGTTGCTAGAAAAGAACATTTGAGTTTGTGTTACTAATTTTATGCCCAAAAAACCTAGTGAGAATATCAGTAACAATCTCAACATGCCACATGTCCCCCTTACAAAATAAAATGAGATCATTAGTGAAAAAAATGCGATATTGGAGAACCTCGTTGAGATAGATTTATAAGTTGTCACTCCAAATTAGCCACAACACAATTAATCAAATGCCTCAACCTCTCCATACCAAGCACAAAAAGATACGGTGAGAGTGGACACCCTGCCAAATACATCTAGTAGGCGCAAAATGTTTCATAACTTTACCATTCTAGATAACTTGCATAGTAGGGTGGAGATAAAATGCATAATAGACTGAATAAGAAACCTAGGTAATCCCACATCCATCAAAGTGTCTTCCAAATAATCCTACCAAATTCTATCGTATACTTTTTCCAGACCCATTTTAATAGTCATTCATGCTTTGTACCTTTACACATACACATAGTCTGGATGACTTCTTGCGTGATAAGGATATAATCCTTAATTTGTCTGTCAACAATAAAATTTGACTAATCGGGACCTATAATACGAGGCAAAATCAGTCACAATGTAACACCCCAAACCCGAGACCATCGCCGGTGTCGGACCCGAGGGGTTAACAAGCCAAGTTCACATGTTTTTGCCCACCAATTTGACATTTCCAGTCAGGCTGGAAAACTGCGTCACTGTCGTCTTAAAAATCATATCTCGAGTTTCAAAACTCGGAAACTGGTTTCGTAAATTTTCCCTGAATTTAGACTCATATATCCATCCATGGATTTATTTCTAGGATTTTTGGTCGGGCCAATTGGTACAGTTTATTAGTTAAAGTTACCCAAGTTACAGGGATCGACTGCTCTGACCTTCGCGCGGTATAACTTGAATATCTCTCTGTATAGGGATTTAATGCTGGTGTCGTTTGTTTCTAATGAAACTAGACTCAAAATGGAATCCGTACATATAAGGTATGTCTCCTAATTCTTTTTGGATAATTTATAGTGAATTTTTAAAGTTGCGACGGGGAACCCAGAAACCATTCTGGCCCTGTCTCACAATAGCTTTAATAACTCTTAACCTGTAACTCTTATGACCATTTCGTTTCTTCCATATGAAAATAGACTCATCAAGGTTCATTTACATAGCTTATTCACTATTTAATTCCATTCCTATGAATTTTGGTGATTTTTCACATTCACGCCACTGCAGCTGGCAGCATCTGTTTTAAGGTAGGACTTACCTATTTGGTAGTCTCCATGATTCAACTAATCTTGCCATACATAGGTTCATATATGATCATTTTAACCATGCCAATGGCTGATCATATGACCAACATTCCCATTTCCAAACCATAGCCACATCATGACACCAAATATATACATACAACCCACAATTAGTCTAAGTTCATGCTCCCCTTTTCGAGCCATTTTCGCATGGCCATACATACTTACATTACAACGTATTTAACAAACAAGAGGTAGTCCTATACATGCCATCTCAAGTTCAATCAAAAAATTTATACCAAAATGGAGGCTTGATAGTGTGGATGACTTGACTTCAACGATCCCAAATCCGATTGCTTGACGAAATCTAGAAAACTAAGAGCCAAAGCAGCGGGTAAGCATTTTATGCTTAGTAAGTCTCAAGGAATATAATTAACTCTAATTACAGCAATACATTCACATAGCCAAATGCATCATTTCATTAATACACATTCTTACTTCATACTTCATCATTATATAAGTTCGCAAAGCATCAATCAATTCAATAACTGAAATTCATTAGTCGATTGAGCGAATGTTGCTCAAACACGCCGACTTTCCAATGCACATATAACGTACCTTATCCTTTGGGCTTTCCGAGTGTACTAATTGAATTCGTTTCAGCAACCAACACTCACCTCCAGCCCAAGATTCTTCGAATATAACCGGATATAATCACGTGCACAAATGCCTTCGGTCTTAGCCGGATAGAATAACTCGACGAATGCCTTCGGCCTTAGCCGGATATAGCCACTAGCACAATTGCCTTCGGTCTTAACCCGGATATAATTTCAGCATAATTGTCTCGGGCTTAGCCCGATATCATTCAATTTCTCGTGCACACATACATCAATAATCATTGGACATACATATTTCATTTTCGTTACTAAGGCTCAAACACAATTATAATCATTAGCATATTCGCCTTGGGACTTAGCCCGGTAGAATTCAAATACTCATACACACATAATCAATAATCATACACAACCATATTTCATCTCACATAATTCAAGCAAGGTCACTTCTTGAGGACTTACCTCGGATGTTGTCGAACGGCTTTTTCGGCTATTCGATCACCTTTTCCTTCCCTTGTCCAATTGTGGCCCTCTTAGCTCTTGAGCTAATTCAAACAAATTCAATTTATTAAAACCTCATTGTGCTTGCTTATGGCCGAATATGACAAGGATTTTAAATGGTCATATGGCCACTCTTTAGCTTGAATACACAATGGTCATGCACATTTTATACTACATCAAGCAATTCAATACAATTTATTTGAGCATCAAGGAAATGCTAAGGCCTTCAATAGGCTACCCAAGGCGAATATTCATGTACATGTTGAGGTCAATTTTGCACTTAATACCTCACAAAACAGCATGCAATTTACTAATTAATGCTTTGCACATTGTGGCCCAAAACTTATAATATAGCATCAAGCACCTACATGTGTGCTAGGCAATTGTGCTTGAAATTTCACAAGCATTCTTCCACATCTTCTTCTTTAAACCAATATATTCATCACTTAGTTCATAACCAAAACATAATGCTAAATCATAAATATGCATATATGAGCATGGCCGAATTTTCAAGGTGTCCATAGCCATCCAAAACACAAATTTTAACTAACATGCAAGAAGCATGAATCATGCTCAAGAATGCATCATGGCGAATATGACAATCATGCTCCTTTTCAACTTCAATCATGATAAAACAAAGAGAAAACTCAAAATCTTACTCATGAGTAGAAAATCCATCATTGCATGCATCATCATCAAGCTTCACACTTAGCATGCAATGGCTTTATCACCATAACAACTTTGCCCAAATACCATTTCCATGGCATAACAAAGATTTGAGCCATGGCTAACATGCACATCAAGTTAGTAACCAAGTCATGCATGAAACTCCTAACACAACCTCATACATACCTTAATCTTGATGTAAACTTAGCCAAATCTCCTTCTAGGTCTCTTCCAACCCAAGCATGAAGCAAAAATCCTCCCCCTTTTCCCTTAGTAATTTCGGCCAAGAAGGTGAGAAAGGATGAACAAATTTTTTTCTTTTATTTCCTTAGTACATTCGGCCAAGCCTATGGAGAAGGATGAACATTTTTTTTTCTTTTTTTTTCTTTTTCATATTCTTATTTTATTATTTCAAACATGCACCACTAGCAAAACATGTTTAAGACATGTTTTCTTTTGCCCATATTCATCACCATGGCCGGCCACTATAGTCAATTTTGGGGAATTTGACATGCAAGGACAACATTTCCTAGTGTGCATCAATAGGCCACTTACACATTTGCCTATCTCAAATTTTAAATTTTCTCACACAAGTCCTTTCTAGTGAAATTCACCTTTATAACACTAAATCAATCATCAAAAAAATGTCATACATGAATACTCACATATTATAGGCATCAAAATAAATTTTAAATTATTGCTATGCCTCGGTTTTGTGGTCCCGAAACCACATTCCGGCTAGGGTCTATTTTGGGCTGTCACACACAATCTATTATCAATCGTCTTGGTGACAACTTTAGACAACAAAGTGCAAAGACTAATGGGACAAAAATGAGTCATGTTCTCTAGCCCAATTACTTTAGGAATTGGAACTAGCAACTTACAATTTGTACCAGCCCCTAATGGTCCACTTGAGGAAACCCTCCAAACCAGATCAAAGATGCTTTTGCCTACAGTATCCCAATGAGCTTGAAAGAATTTGGCATGAAACCCATCACCCTTAAGAGCTTTCAAACGGGTTATACCATATAAGGCATCCCGAACTTTATCGATAGATACATTCCTTGACAAACTACCAAGCTCAATATCTAACAATGAAAGAAACATGTTATATCATGGGAAAATATCAGGGCAATCACGATCAACACTATACAACATAATGAAAAAGTCAATAGCCAAATTCTTTAGAACTTCTAAATTAAAACACCAATTTTCATCCTCTAAATTCAAAGCCTCAATTCTATTACTTCTTCATTGAGCAAGTGTTCAACTGTGGAAATAAGAAGTGTTACAATCCCCACTAAAAAGCCATTCATTCCTAGGTTTCTACTTCTAAAGGAGTTCCTATTGATTAAGAATCTCTTTGATCTCTTGGATGGCTAACTCTTAATTGCGAAGCCAATTAGAGTCATGAAATCCCAATGCTCTCTAGGCACTTTTAAGTCTTCGAATAACATTAGACTTTTAGTGGAAGATACTATTAAAACTCTCTTTATTTCATTTCTTCAAAAACTCAGCAAGTTTAGTCAAGTTTTCATCCATACCATAGAAGAAAAACCAATTCGAATAAACTAGTTACATGTGAAAGCCAACTTGCCAAAAACTAAAAAGGTTTAGATCTTTTGTTTCTTAATTCATCATCGAGGGAGACTAAAAGGTGTCGATGATCTGATTAGAGTTTATGAAGATGGTAAATAGAAGCCAATGGAACTGCCTAAAACATCATTACATATTTCACTATCAAGCCTTTCATACAAATTAACATGGTTTCAGGAGGGAATATGGCTAATAAACCCCATATCCCTTAAACCATTATTAAATAAGAACTCTCCAAACAAATGACAATATGGACTCCTAGCAGAAGCACCGCCTCTCCTCTCACTGGTAGCAAGAATGGAATTAAAATCTCAAATGATAATCTAAGTTTCACTGATAGATTCAATGAGAAAATTCAAACATTCCCACAACATCTATCTACATTCCTTATAAAGACTAATATAAAAAATTATGCATAGAAACCCCTTATAACCATTACCCCACTTTACCCCTGAATAAAGAAAATGAAAATGATTGAAAAGGATTTCCACTTGGATATCAACATTCCAAAGTAGCCAAATACCTCTTGTGACACCCCTAATGTGACCCTAGTCGGAGAGTGGTTTCGGGACCACGAAACCGAGTCACAAGAATAATTAGGTGTTATATTCTGTGCTTATTGTATGTGGAATTTGTATGCGTAAATATTTCGTGTCTTGATTTTTATTAATTAGGTGCAAATTTATAAGAAAGGACCCATGTGCTAGGACTTGAAAATGTGATAGGTGTATTTTTAAGTGGCCTAATAATGCATGAAGTGAAATAAATGGAGTTGCATGTCAATTATCCCATTTCCTAAGGTGGATGGCCGGCCATGACAAATTATGGGCAAGGGAAAACATGTTTCCAACATGCTTGGCTAGTGAGTTATGTAGGAAGTATTATAATAAAAATAAGCATAAAAAAATGAAAAAAAAAAAGAGAAAGATGAGCTTGGATGCCCCTTGTTGCCGTGAGTAGAGGAAAAGAGAGGAGAAATTTTTGTCCATCCATTTTCACTTCTTGGCCGAAAATACTAAGGAAAAAGGGGGAGGATTTTTGCTTCATGCTTGGTTTAGAAGAGATCTAGAAGGAGATTTGGCTAAATTGCATCAAGATTAAGGTATGTATGAGGTTGTGTTGGGAGTTTCATGCATGTTTTGGTTGCTAACTTGATGTGCATGTTAGCCATGGCTCAAATCTTTGTTATGCCATGGAAATGGTATTTGGCCAAAGTTGTTATGGTGATAAAGCCATTGCATGCTAAGTGTGAAGCTTGATGATGATGCATGCAATGATGGATTGTCTACTCTTGAGTAAGATTTTGAGTTTTCTTTTTGTTCAACCATGATTGAAGTTAAAAAGGGCATGATTGTCATATTCGCCATGATGCATTCATGAGCATGATTCATGCTTCTTGCATGTTAGTTAAAATTTGTGTTTTGGATGGCTATGGACACCTTGAAATTCGCCATGCTCATATATGTATATATATGTTTGCACATGATGTTTTGGTTATGAAGGAAGTGATGAATATGTTTGTTTAAAGAAGAAGATGTTGAAGAATAATTGTGAAATTGCAAGCACATTCAGCCTAGCACACATATGAGTGCTTGATGCTATATTATAAGTTTTGAGCTACAATATGCAAAGCATTAACTAGTAAAATGCATGCTGTTTTTGTGAGGTATTAAGTGCATAATTGGCCTCAACATGTACATGAATATTCGCCTTGGGTAGCCTATTGAAGGCCTTAGCTTTTCCTTGATGCTCGAATAAATTGTATTGAATTGCTTGATGTAGTATAAAATGTGCATGACCATTGTGTATTCAAGCTAAAGGGTGGCCATATGACCATTTAAACTCCTTGTCATATTCGCCATAAGCTAGCACAATGAGGTTTTAATAAATTGAATTTTTTTGAACTAGCTCAAGAGCTTAGAGGGCCACAATTGGACAAGGGGAAGGAGAAAGTGATCGAATAGCCGTAAAAGCCGTTCGACAACATCCGAGGTAAGTCCTCAAGAAGTGACCCTACTTGAATTATGTGAAATGATGTATGGATGTGTATTGATTATTGATTATGTGTGTATGAGTATTTGAATGATACCAGTGCTAAGTCCCAAGGCGATTATGCTAGTGATCATAATTGTGTTTGAGCCTTAGTAACGAAAATGAAATATGTATGTCCAATGATTATTGATGTATGTGCATGAGAAATTGAATGATATCCGGCTAAGCCCCAAAGACGTTAATGCTGGAAATTATATCCGAGTTAAGACCAAGGCAATTGTGCTAGTGGCTACATCCGGCTAAGACCAAGGCATTCGTATGAAGTCATTCTATCCTGCTAAGACCAAGGCATTTGTGCACGTGGTTATATCCAGTTATATTCAAGAATCTTGGGCTGGAGGTGAGTGTTGGTTGCTGTAATGAATTCAATTAGTACGCTCGAAAAGCCCAAAGAATAAGGTACGTTTATATGTGCATTGGAAAGTCGACATGTTTGAGCAACATTCGCTCAATCGTCTAACGAATTTCAGCTATTGAATTGATCGATACTTTGTGAAAGTATATAATGATGAAGTGTGAAGTAAGAATGACTATGTGAATGTGTATTAATGGAATGATGCATTTGGTTATGTGAATGTATTGCTTTAATTAAAGCTGATTATATTCCTTGAGGCTTACTAAGCATAAAAATGCTTACCCCGTTGCTTTGGCTCTCTGTTTTATAGATTTCGCTCGATAGCAATCGGATTCGGGATCAATAAAGTCAAAGTCATCCACACTATCAACGCCTCTATTTTGGTATAAATTTTGTTTGAACTTTGAAATGGCATGTATAGGACTACCCCTTGTTGGTTTAAAAATGTGGTGATGTATATGTATACGGCCATGCGAAAATGGCTCGTAAAAGGAAGCATGAACTTAGACTATTTTTGGTTTGTATGTATATATATGGTGTCATGATGTGATTATGGATTGGAAATGGGAATGTTGGTCACATGATCAGCCATTGGTATGGTTAAAATGATCATATATGAACCTATGTATGGCAAGACTAGTTGGTTCATGGAGACTACAAAATAGGTAAGACCTACCTTAAAAACAGAAGCTGCCAGCTGCAGTGACGTGAATGTGAAAAATCACAAAAATTTGTAGGAATGGTATTAAATAGTGAATAAGCTATTTAAATGAACCTTGATGAGTCTATTTTCATATGGAAGAAACGAAATGGTCATAGGAGTTACAGGTTAAGAGATATGAAAGCTATTGTGAGACAGGGCCAGAACGGTTTCTGGGTCCCCTGTCACAACTTTAAAAATTTACTATAAATTATCCAGAAAGAATTAGGAGTCATGCCTTATATGTACAGATTTCATTTTGAGTCTAGTTTCATTAGAAACAAACGACACCAGTATTAAAGCCCTGTACAGAGAGATATTCAAGTTATAGCGCGTGAAGGTCAGAGCAGTCGATCCCTGTAACATGGGCGACTTTAACTAATAAACTGTACCAATTGGCCCAACCAAAATTCTAGAAATAAATCCATGGATGGATATATGAGTCTAAATTCAGGAAAATTTACGAAACCAGTTTCCGAGTTTTGAAACTCGAGATATGATTTTAAGCCGACGGTGACGCAGTTTTCCAGCCTGACTGGAAATGTCAAATTGGTGGCAAAACATGTGAACTTGGCTTGTTAACCCCTCGTGTCCTAATAACCGCGATGGTCTCGGGTTCGGGTGTTACAATTTTATTAGTATCGAGCCACGGTTTAGTCGATTCTAGGACTACCGTGATGTGTTTGGGGTCTAGCTTACATGCCATTAAATGATGAATCGATAGTGTGGTGATTTCGACAATTTGACTTTGTGTTTGTTTATAGCAATGGATCCCGATCCCAACCGAAAGTGATAGCTGATGATGTGGAGAGTGTGGCGCCTGCTCTCGCCAAGAAGGGACAGCCATGGACTCTCAACCTATGGCCAGCAATCCGAATGATGAGGCTAGGCAAGCCTTTTATAGTGTGATGAACGAATGGTTTAATCAATACATTCAACTAACACGGCTATTCCACAACCTCCATTCCCGACAAATGCAACCCCTCAAGACCTACAATACCTCCGGTGGATCGACCAAATAAGGTCAAGTAAGACCCAATCGATAGGATTCAAAACATGGGGCCACTGAATTTAAGGCTACGGATGATGATGATGCCGAAGCGAGCTGAATTTTGGTTGATAACACTATCCCGGTGCTCGATGAGCTATCCTGTACACCGATGAGTGCTTAAAGTGTACCATCTCCTTGCTACGTGAGTCCGCCTACTATTGGTGGAGAAGTGTGAAGTAAGAATGACTATGTGAATGTGTATTAATGGAATGATGCATTTGGTTATGTGAATGTATTGCTTTAATTAAAGCTGATTATATTCCTTGAGGCTTACTAAGCATAAAATGCTTACCCGCTGTTTTGGCTCTTCTTTTATAGATTTCGCCGATAGCAATCGGATTCGGGATCAATAAAGTCAAAGTCATCCACACTATCAACGCTCTATTTTGGTATAAATTTTGTTTGAACTTTGAAATGGCATGTATAGGACTACCCCTTGTTGGTTTAAAAATGTGGTGATGTATATGTATACGGCCATGCTAAAATGGCTCGTAAAAGGAAGCATGAACTTAGACTATTTTTGGTTTGTATGTATATATATGGTGTCATGATGTGATTATGGATTGAAATGGGAATGTTGGTCACATGATCAGCCATTGGTATGGTTAAAATGATCATATATGAACCTATGTATGGCAAGACTAGTTGGTTCATGGAGACTACAAAATAGGTAAGACCTACCTTAAAAACAGAAGCTGCCAGCTGCAGTGACGTGAATGTGAAAAATCACAAAATTTGTAGGAATGGTATTAAATAGTGAATAAGCTATTTAAATGAACCTTGATGAGTCTATTTTCATATGGAAGAAACGAAATGGTCATAGGAGTTACAGGTTAAGAGATATGAAAGCTATTGTGAGACAGGGCCAGAACGGTTTCTGGGTCCCCTGTCACAACTTTAAAAATTTACTATAAATTATCCAGAAAGAATTAGGAGTCATGCCTTATATGTACAGATTTCATTTTGAGTCTAGTTTCATTAGAAACAAACGACACCAGTATTAAAGCCCTGTACAGAGAGATATTCAAGTTATAGCGCGTGAAGGTCAGAGCAGTCGATCCCTGTAACATGGGCGACTTTAACTAATAAACTGTACCAATTGGCCCAACCAAAAATTCTAGAAATAAATCCATGGATGGATATATGAGTCTAAATTCAGGGAAAATTTACGAAACCAGTTTCCGAGTTTTGAAACTCGAGATATGATTTTTAAGCCGACGGTGACGCAGTTTTCCAGCCTGACTGGAAATGTCAAATTGGTGGCAAAACATGTGAACTTGGCTTGTTAACCCCTCGTGTCCGACACCGGCGATGGTCTCGGGTTCGGGGTGTTACAATTTTATTAGTATCAGAGCCACGGTTTAGTCGATTCTAGGACTACCGTGATGTGTTTGGGGTCTAGCTTTACATGCCATTAAATGATGAATCGATAGTGTGGTGATTTCTGACAATTTGACTTTGTGTTTGTTTATAGCAATGGATCCCGATCCCAACCGAGTGATAGCTGATGATGTGGAGAGTGTGGCGCCTGCTCCCGCGCAAGGGACAGCGCCGGCGGACTCTCAACCTATGGCCAGCAATCCGAATGATGAGGCTAGGCAAGCCTTTTATAGTGTGATGAACGAATGGTTTAATCAATACATTCGAACTAACACGGCTATTCCACAACCTCCATTCCCGACAAATGCAACCCCCGCACCTACAATACCTCCGGTGACTGACCAAATAAGGTCAAGTAAGACCCCAGTCGATAGGATTCGAAAACATGGGGCCACTGAATTTAAGGCTACGGATGATGATGATGCCGAGCGAGCTGAATTTTGGTTGGATAACACTATCCGGTGCTCGATGAGCTATCCTGTACACCGATGAGTGCTTAAAGTGTACCATCTCCTTGCTACGTGAGTCCGCCTACTATTGGTGGAGTACTCGACTTCGTGGTACCTAGAGAGCAAGTGACTTGGGAATTCTTTCAAACCGAGTTCAAAAAAATATATCGGTCGAGATTCATCGACCAAAAGCGAAGGAATTTCTTGATCTTAAGCAAGGTTCTATGTCGATTCACGACTACGAACGAAAATTTGTGAGGCTTAGTCGTCTGGCGAGAATGCATTTCGTCCGAAGCTATTATGTGTAAACGCTCGAGGATGGGCTAAATGATGATATAAGGATGTTCGTTGGCATTCTCGAAATATGAGAGTTCGTAGTACTTGTTGAGCGAGCTTGTAAAGTCGAAGAGCTTAGAAAGGAGAAACAAAAGTTGATGTGGGAACCGGAGAATTCGAAGAGGTCCTCGGAAAGTCTCTTCAACAGCATCGAAGAGATTTCGAGATGATGTGAGCCGGTCTAGGCGTTTGGGCTTTTCTAGACGAGGACGCGATCGACCCTGTGACCACACGAGTCACTTGATCGCCGATGGTGGAAATGATCGCCGAGAGAGGGCGGAGTGTCTACATTGTGGCAAATGGCATTCGGGGAGCTGTTGGTTTCGTGATCGCTCCTGCTATAAGTGTGGATCGGCCGACCACTTTATGAAGGATTGCCCGAGGATGCATGAACAGAATGTAAGTCAGAGTGGAAACCCGGGTGCTACCCTTTGCTCGAGGTAGGCCACCTAGAAATATGGGCAATGTCGATTGGCGGTCGAGAGGATCTAGAGATGCTACCATCAGATCTGAGGCTCGTGCTCCTGCTAGGACTTATGCCATACGCGCACGCGAGGATGCTGCCTCTCCAGATGTCATTACCGGTACTTTCACTCTTTTCAATACAAATGTGATTGCTTTGATTGACCCTGGTTCTACTCATTCGTATATATGTGAAACCTTAGCATCCAGTAAGACTTTGCCTATCGAGTCTCTCGAGTTTGTAATTCGGGTGTCAAACCCCTTGGGTCATTACGTGCTTGTCAACAAAGTGTGCAAGAAAAGTCCCCTAGTGTTCCGAGGTTCTTGTTTTCCGGCGGACTTGATGCTTTTGCCGTTCGATGAGTTCGACGTTATTCTTGGTTTGGATTGGTTGACCATGCACGATGCGGTTGTAAATTGCAAGAGCAAGACTATCGATTTGAGGAGCGCGAATAACAAGATAATTCGGGTTGAGTCTACGGACTTAAAGGGGTTGCCAGTTGTAATATCAGCGATGTTGGCCCAGAAATATGTAAGAAAAGGGTGCGAAGCATACCTTGCGTACGTGCTCGATGACAAGGAATCGAAAAGAAACCGAATCTGTGCCGTGGTTTGTGAATACCCGGATGTTTTCCCCGAAGAATTGCCGGGTTTACCACCTGTTCGAGAAATAGAATTTGGCATCGAATTGGTACCTGGTACTACTCCAATTTCGATAGCTCCGTATCGTATGGCACCAACGGAATTAAAGGAGTTGAAAGCTCAGTTGCAAGAATTGGTGGATAGAGGTTTTGCTCGCCGAAGTTTCGCCTTTGGGTGCGCCAAGATTGTTCGTGAAAAGAAGGATGGAACCATGCGGTGTGCATCGACTATCATCAGCTTAATAAAGCGACGATAAAGAACAAATATCCGTTACCATGTATCGATGAGTTGTTCGATCAACTGAAGGAAGCCTCGGTGTTCTCGAAAATAGATTTGAGATCGGGCTATTATCAATTGCGAATCCGAGATTGGACGTACCCAAGGCGCCTTCGAGCGAGATATGGTCACTATGAGTTCCTAGTGATGCCATTTGGGCTCACTAATGCCCTGCGGTATTTATGGATTTAATGAATCGGATCTTGAGACCATATTTGGATTGATTAAGTAGTCGTGTTCATTGATGACATCTTGGTCTATTCAAGAAATGAGACCGAACATCTTTGAACACCTGCGGTTAGTCTTTGCAAATTTTACGGATAAGCAATTATATGCTAAGTTCAACAAGTGTGAGTTCGGTTAGAGAGGTTAGCTTCTTGGGTCATGTGGTATCTGCATCGGGTATTCGAGTCGACCGAATAAAATTTCAGCCATACTTAATTGGAAGCCTCAGAAATATTCTTGAGGTTCGAGCTTTTGGGGCTTCTTAGGTTATTACCGACGATTTGTAAAGGTTTCTCAACGATAGCCACGCCGATGACGGCTTACTCCAAAAGGATGTTAAGTTCGAATGGACGGAGAAATGTCAAAAAGTTTCGATCAACTGAAAACTTATTTGAGTGAAGCCCCAATTCTAGTGCAACCCGAGTCCGGCAAAGAGTTTGTCATCTATAGCGACGCCTCCCTACTTGGGTTAGGTTGTGTATTGATGCAAGAAGGTCGAGTTGTGGCCTATGCGTCGAGGCAATTAAAGCCACATGAGAAAAATTATCCGACTCATGATCTCGAATTGGCCGCCATCGTGTTCGCCTTAAAGATTTGGCGACATTACTTATTTGGTGAAAGGTGCCATGTGTACTCGGATCACAAAAGTCTCAAATATTTGATGACCCAAAGAGACTTAAATCTGCGACAAAGACGTTGGCTCGAGCTGTTAAAGGATTACGAGCTGGTCATTGACTATCACCGGGAAAGGCGAATGTGGTTGCGGATGCCTTGAGTCGTAAATCATTATTCGCTTCTGAGCGATGAGCGTGCACTTGTCTGTCCGATCCGATAGTGTGTTAGTAGCTGAATTGAAAGCCAAACCACTATTGATACATCAAATTCGAGAAGCTCGAAAGTCGACGACAAGTTGGGCGCAAAACGAATTTGAGTGTGTTCGAACAAGGACTCGAATTTCAAATCGATGATGACGATTGTTTGAGGTTCAAAAGTCGTCGTGTGTTCCAAAGAATTGAACTCATTTCGATAATTCTGAATGAAGCCCATTGTAGCCGAATGGCAATCCACCCGGAGTACGAAGATGTACAATGATTTGAAACGTCGGTTTTGGTGGCATGGTATGAAGCGAGACATCTCCGACTTTGTTTGAGATGTTTAATATGTCAACAAGTGAAAGCGGAACATCGGTGCCTTCGAGGATTACTTGACCAATCACGATACCCGAGTGGAAATGGGATCGAGTCACAATCGACTTTGTATCCGGACCGCCATTGTCGATGAAGTAAGAAGGATGCGGTTTGGGTCGTGGTAGATAGATTGACTAAGTCGGCCCACTTTGTCCCCGTCAGACGCACGGATTTTCAATGGACAAACTAGCTGAATTGTACGCGTTTCGAGTTGTGAGATTACACGGGTGCCTATTTCCATCGTGTCGGATAGAGATCCGAGATTTACCTTGCGATTTTGGAAAAAGTTGCAAGAAGCTTTGGGTACCAAGTTGCATTTCAGACCGCCTTTCACCCCCAAACCGATGGTCAATCCGAGCGGATAATTCGGATACTTGAGGATATGTTGAGATGTTGCGTCCTTGAGTTTAGTGGTTCATGGGAGCGGTATTTGCCGTTGATTGAATTCGCTACAACAATAGCTTTCAATCAAGTATTAAGATGGCACCCTACGAGGCTTTGTACGGTCGTAAATGTCGTACACCATTGTTTTGGACCGAGCTTGGTGAAAGCAAGATTTTCGGTGGATTTGGTTAGAGATCTTTGAGCAGAAAGTGAAAGTAATCCGTGAAAGTCGAAGATAGCCTCCGATCGTCGGAAGTCGACGCGGATCTGAAGCGTAAGGATATCGAGTATCGTGGGTGATAAAGTGTTTCTCAAGGTATCGCCTTGGAAAAAGATACTCGATTCGGCCGTAAGGGCAAGTGAGCCCGAGGTTCATTGGGCCATATGAGATATCCGAGCGAGTCGGTCCAGTGGCATATCGTTTGATTTTGCCCCCGAACTCAAAAGGTTCACGATGTCTTTCATGTTTCGATGCTTGACGCTATAGATCCGATCCATCACACGTGATTAGCCCATCGAAATTGAAATCCAAGCTAATATGAGTTATGAGGAAGAAACGATTCGTATCCTATCACGAGAAGTGAAAGAGTTGCGAAACAAGCGGGTTCCGCTAGTGAAAGTGTTATGGCTCAAGCACGGGATAGAAGAAGCTACTTGGGAGACCGAGAACTCTATGAGAGAGCGATATCCAAACCTATTTACCGGTAAGATTTTCGGGACGAAAATCTCTTAAGTGGGGAGAGTTGTGACACCCTAATGTGACCCTAGTCGGAGAGTGGTTTGGGACCATTAAACCGAGTCACAAGAATAATTAGGTGTTATATTCTGTGCTTATTGTATGTGGAATTTGTATGCGTAAATATTTCGTGTCTTGATTTTTATTAATTAGGTGCAAATTTATAAGAAAGGACCCATGTGCTAGGACTTGAAAATGTGATAGGTGTATTTTTAAGTGGCCTAATAATGCATGAAGTGAAATAAATGGAGTTGCATGTCAATTATCCCATTTCCTAAGGTGGATGGCCGGCCATGACAAATTATGGTTAAGGAAAACATGTTTCCAACATGTTTGGCTAGTGAGTTATGTAGGAAGTATTATAATAAAAATAAGCATAAAAAATGAAAAAAAAAAAAGAAAGATGAGCTTGGATGCCCTTGTTGCCGTGAGTAGAGGAAAGAGAGGAGAAATTTTGTCCATCCATTTTCACTTCTTGGCCGAAAATACTAAGGAAAAAGGGGGAGGATTTTTGCTTCATGCTTGGTTTAGAAGAGATCTAGAAGGAGATTTGGCTAAATTGCATCAAGATTAAGGTATGTATGAGGTTGTGTTGGGAGTTTCATGCATGTTTTGGTTGCTAACTTGATGTGCATGTTAGCCATGGCTCAAATCTTTGTTATGCCATGGAAATGGTATTTGGCCAAAGTTGTTATGGTGATAAAGCCATTGCATGCTAAGTGTGAAGCTTGATGATGATGCATGCAATGATGGATTGTCTACTCTTGAGTAAGATTTTGAGTTTTCTTTTTGTTCAACCATGATTGAAGTTAAAAAGGGCATGATTGTCATATTCGCCATGATGCATTCATGAGCATGATTCATGCTTCTTGCATGTTAGTTAAAATTTGTGTTTTGGATGGCTATGGACACCTTGAAATTGACCATGCTCATATATGTATATATATGTTTGCACATGATGTTTTGGTTATGAAGGAAGTGATGAATATGTTTGTTTAAAGAAGAAGATGTTGAAGAATAATTGTGAAATTGCAAGCACATTCGGCCTAGCACACATATGAGTGCTTGATGCTATATTATAAGTTTTGAGCTACAATATGCAAAGCATTAACTAGTAAAATGCATGCTGTTTTGTGAGGTATTAAGTGCATAATTGGCCTCAACATGTACATGAATATTCGGCCTTGGGTAGCCTATTGAAGGCCTTAGCTTTTCCTTGATGCTCGAATAAATTGTATTGAATTGCTTGATGTAGTATAAAATGTGCATGACCATTGTGTATTCAAGCTAAAGGGTGGCCATATGACCATTTAAACTCCTTGTCATATTCGCCATAAGCTAGCACAATGAGGTTTTAATAAATTGAATTTGTTTGAATTAGCTCAAGAGCTTAGAGGGCCATAATTGGACAAGGGAAGGAGAAAGTGATCGAATAGCCGTAAAAGCCGTTCGACAACATCCGAGGTAAGTCCTCAAGAAGTGACCCTACTTGAATTATGTGAAATGATGTATGGATGTGTATTGATTATTGATTATGTGTGTATGAGTATTTGAATGATACGGGCTAAGTCCGAAGGCGATTATGCTAGTGATCATAATTGTGTTTGAGCCTTAGTAACGAAAATGAAATATGTATGTCCAATGATTATTGATGTATGTGCGCATGAGAAATTGAATGATATCCGGGCTAAGCCTCGAAGATGTTAATGCTGAAATTATATCCGGGTTAAGACCAAGGCAATTGTGCTAGTGGCTACATCCGGCTAAGACCAAGGCATTCGTATGAAGTCATTCTATCCGGGCTAAGACCGAAGGCATTTGTGCGTGGTTATATCCGGTTATATTCCGAAGAATCTTGGGCTGGAGGTGAGTGTTGGTTTCTGTAATGAATTCAATTAATGCGCTCGAAAAGCCCAAAGAATAAGGTACGTTTATATGTGCATTGGAAAGTCGACATGTTTGAGCAACATTCGCTCAATCGTCTAACGAATTTCAGCTATTGAATTGATCGATACTTTGTGAAAGTATATAATGATGAAGTGTGAAGTAAGAATGACTATGTGAATGTGTATTAATGGAATGATGCATTTGGTTATGTGAATGTATTGCTTTAATTAAAGCTGATTATATTCCTTGAGGCTTACTAAGCATAAAAATGCTTACCCCGTTGCTTTGGCTCTCTGTTTTATAGATTTCGCTCGATAGCAATCGGATTCGGGATCAATAAAGTCGAAGTCATCCACACTATCAACGCCTCTATTTTGGTATAAATTTTGTTTGAACTTTGAAATGGCATGTATAGGACTACCCTTGTTGGTTTAAAATGTGGTGATGTATATGTATACGGCCATGCGAAAATGGCTCGTAAAAGGAAGCATGAACTTAGACTATTTTTGGTTTGTATGTATATATATGGTGTCATGATGTGATTATGGATTGGAAATGGGAATGTTGGTCACATGATCAGCCATTGGTATGGTTAAAATGATCATATATGAACCTATGTATGGCAAGACTAGTTGGTTCATGGAGACTACAAAATAGGTAAGACCTACCTTAAAAACAGAAGCTGCCAGCTGCAGTGACGTGAATGTGAAAAATCACAAAAATTTGTAGGAATGGTATTAAATAGTGAATAAGCTATTTAAATGAACCTTGATGAGTCTATTTTCATATGGAAGAAACGAAATGGTCATAGGAGTTACAGGTTAAGAGATATGAAAGCTATTGTGAGACAGGGCCAGAACGGTTTCTGGGTCTCCTGTCGCAACTTTAAAAATTTACTATAAATTATCCAGAAAGAATTAGGAGTCATGCCTTATATGTACAGATTCCATTTTGAGTCTAGTTTCATTATAAACAAACGACACCAGTATTAAAGCCCTGTACAGAGAGATATTCAAGTTATAGCGCGCGAAGGTCAGAGCAGTCGATCCCTGTAACATGGGCAACTTTAACTAATAAACTGTACCAATTGGCCCAACCAAAAATTCTAGAAATAAATCCATGGATGGATATATGAGTCTAAATTCAGGGAAAATTTACAAAACCAGTTTCCGAGTTTTGAAACTCGAGATATGATTTTTAAGGAGACGGTGACGCAGTTTTCCAGCCTGACTGGAAATGTCAAATTGGTGGCAAAACATGTGAACTTGGCTTGTTAACCCCTCGTGTCCGACACCGGCGATGGTCTCGGGTTCGGGGTGTTACACCTCTCGTGAACTCATTAACCTCAAATGTGATGAGAGTAATTATAATTCAGCCTCTTAACAACTTTGCCTGCCTTATCACCACTAATCTAAGTTTCAAGTAAAACAATAAGGTTAAAATTAAATTCTTTGTAGTACTTTAACAAAACTTTATGAAACCTAAAGTGTCCATAACCTTGACAATCTAAATTATCGATTTAATAATTAAAAAAAAAAGAATGTTAAAACTCACATCACGCAGAATCTTCCGTCAGTTGAACTTGTTCAACAGATTCCATATTAGTTTCACCTTTCGTGATCTCTCTAACCTCCGTTGCCACAATAATTTTCTATACTAGAGAACACCAACTTATTCTCTTCATTCTTAGATCTAAAACTTGGTTCTTCCATTGCTGAATGCATACCTACCTTCAACTCCATAATTTAGATCACACCAACTGATTCCTTAGTTGACATTTCTGCAACACTAGCCATCTTGGAATGCCTTGCTATCTCCAAAGTATCTGATTTTTCACCCAACTCAATTACTTGGTGATTAGACTTATCCAACTTAGTCTCCAAAATAGTTGGTCTAAATCGATTCAATTCATTGGCTTGGAAACCAATTTGGATCACCATCTTGGATCCATTATCAAAGTCTGATAATTTTTTTTTCAAAGATCAATTTCCTATAGAAAATTAATTTTTCAAAAATTTGTGGGATGATTTTCCCCAAAATTTCCCTTTTCAATGCATGCATGCATAATCATTCAATTTTCGCGGTTCAAGTTTAAAAAACCTAGGCTTTGATACTATCGAACATAACCTTCCAACCTAGCCTAGACGTTAGGCTTGAATTTGAAAGATTACATTGGTCACCAAAATGGCACGGTCTGCTAACGATGTTTATAAAATAGTCATTTTAAAACATTTCTTTATCTTGGAAGAAAACTTAGTTAATATCCGATTTATTTATCACTCAAAATTTATTTATAATCTAGCAGCGAAAAAGTGATCTTTACTTTAGTTTTAATAGAAACTTTATTTCATGCATTAATAATTAAAATTCATATTTCATAATTTTAAAAAATATCATGCATGCTATATAAAACCAAACCTAAATCCCATGCCACAGTTAAATCATAAAACAATACAGTTTCTTGAATAATAGAAAATGTGGATAATAAACTTCAAATACTTTAAATAACAAAAACATCTTGAGTTGAGATCCTTCAGATGTCGGATCTGCGTCCTAACTTGGTGGGTTATCTATAAAGATAGAAATAATGGGGGAATGAGCTAAAAAAGCTCAATATGAGTTCAGTTACAAGAAAATTAGTGCAAACGATAGACAAAACATACAGAATAATGACATTTTGAGCAATTTACAATAGCAATTTTAGAATATCGATATTTTAGATTAACTCATCCATATATCATCTCAGTATTATACGTACATCATCTCCAAATTCATAGTACTGTATACACATGTTTTATGAATGTAATGTAGTTTCAGTTTAATAGAAAAGATCCTACCTCATTGCTATACACCATAGTAAGAGTTTCTCAAAACTCATCCATCCCTACACATCACTTTGTGGATTATCCACTAGAAAATTTTCAGATTAACTGCTAGTAGGTTGTGAATGCACAACGCATTTGCAGATAAGAGCTGCCAGAATATTTATGGATGAACCACCAGCGTTGCAAATTATTAGATTGCCAAAAGGTTATGAAAGCACAACATATTTGTAGATAAAATCTTAATCGCGATCTTCATGTGACAGGTTTTAAATATTTATAATGAATCGTTCTTAAAACTAACTATTATTACGATGTAGGCAACTGTACCTATCGAACAGTAGTATAGTTTTAGCAAGACCGGATTGTCGAACCCAAAAGAACTAAAAGTGCTAGTAATGACTGTCTTTTTATTATCTAGCCTAAAAATAAGGTGGTTTGGTTTTAACTAACTAATTAACTAATCTAAGAATTCACAGAGAATGGAATTGGGGGATTACTTTTAGAAAACAATTGAATTAAGACAATACCTAAGGAAAATTCCACCTAGACTGTACTTGTTATTCTGGCTCCGAATCGGACGATTTATTCATTTAACTTGTTCCATAGAGATCCCTAAGTTATGTTATTATCCTTATTCAAGACTAATAACGTCTAATCCCTAGATTGAACAATTGAGACTTTTCTCTAATTAATACTCTAGGGTTGCATTAACTCGATCTATGGATCCCCCTATTAGGTTTCACCCTAATCCGGCAAAATCTTGTCACCGTATCTCTAGGCGCGTAATCAACTCTACTTAATTATGACAAATGTACTCTTAGACAAGGTCTATTCCTCCTCTGAATAAGAGCTTATCTTGAATCAGTATCCTGGGATATCAAAACAAGAATTAAGAACACATAATTAAGAACAAGTTAAATATTTATCATACAATTCAAAAAATAATAACAAGATTCATCTTAGGTTTCATTCCCCTTAGGTATTTAAGGGATTTAGTTCATAACTAAAAAGGAAAACATCTCAGAAGAATAACGAATACAAAACATAAAGAAAACCCAAAACTCTTGAGGGAAGTTGAGGGGAGATCTTCAGTCTTGATGATGAAACCGGCTTCTGAGATGGATCAATCGACTTCCTTCGAGTAATTCCTTCCTTTCTCTCCGTGCCTCTCCTTTTTCTCTTCCTTTAAGGCGTATTTATAGGCTTTAGAATGCCTAAAAACCCTCAAAATTAGCCTTTTTTGAATTGGCCTCAACTTGGGCTCGGCAGGGACACGCTCGTGTGAATCGTGCTTCGAATCTGCCAAATTGACACGGCCGTGTGGTCTACCCATGTGAGGAAGTCCAGGCCGTGTTGATTTCGTACTTTGGCCCATTTTCTCCGTTTTTGGCCCGTTTCTTGTTCCTTTCGCTCTCCTATGCTCTCCTAAGTATAAAACATGAAATTAAGGCATTAGAACTATCAAATTCACCAATTCTAAGGAAAAATCATCCATAAAATGTGTTAAGCATGGGGTAAAAATATGTATAAATTACGGTTTATCAAATACCCCCACACTTAAGCATTTACTTGTCCTCAAGCAAAATTCTCAACTCATAATCAAAATAAATTCTTTTCAACCTATAATTCCTATCGATAATATCTCAAAATAATCCATAGGTGATCATACATTGAAAATTCAACTGAAAGAACATCAAAGTTTCAATCATTCCAAGTTAAGCACTTTATCATGAAAATATAGGTGTCTCCCCTCGTCTAAATAATTACCTTTGATTCAAAATGTCACAGAGTTTCACATCCTCACTAAAGATTCACTCAAATCACTCGAGGTGTTTAAGGACAATAAATGAAGCACTCAATAGTCAATAATGAAAAGTCATTTCCATAGGCTTGCATGAAAATCAAATCTCCACCACTATAAATTGAGATGATACATCAATCAAAAGGTCTTTAGAGGGTTGTAATGTGGCTTTGGTTATGGGGTGTAGTCACAAGCTGAAAGAAAAAGTTAGAATCGAGATTGAATTGAAAAATTTCCTAACTAGAAAAAATAACTAGTCATCAATTGCGTACAACAGAGCTTTTCTCAGAATATGGAATTTAACTTATTTAGCTCAGAAAATTACTACTACTAAGATGTATACACTTTTTTTTTTAGAACAAGTTAAATTACAAAGTAGAATAAAACATAGCTAAGCAACTATTTCAATTCCAATCTCGAAAAAAAATGGGGATCAAATTAATTTAGGGGATTTCAACAATAATGGGTTAAGGGTTAATATTAAGGGTAATACAAGAACTAGCTTGTTAGCTTAACGGGGTTTACTAAGGGTTAATCGTGGAGGTAGGCTTTTCATGGCATGAGTGGGTTAATCCTAAGTGCCTTTCTCATTTTGACATATCAAATCAAAAAGTGTGGTCTTGACATGCATAATCAAGCAAGTTCTAGAATAACAGTTCAATACTGACACACTTAAAGCGATAATAAAAGTGAGCATCAAAGAATTAATAGACGCTCAAAAGGCTCAAAAATCTCGTAAAAATTATGGTTTTTTGATGTTTAAAACTTGTGAATTCCAACTCAAAGTAATACCTAAACTTTGGGGAAGCAACCTAAAATTTTAAATTCCTAAATATCAACTTATCATGATTGATTCTCTAATGTCTTAAAGTTTAAACAATAAATGCATAAATGCCTATGTTTTAATTTAGGATATATCAATCAAAATCATAAATCAATCAAAATTTATCCTAAATATGATATGAGAACTTTTCAAGAGAACAAGGCAGTCATTCAGGGATTTTTCTGATAGTGAAATAAATACTCCCTACACTTAAGATGTACATTGCCTTCAATGTACAAAGATAGATGTATAGAAAAGAATGTCAAAATAAGATAGGGAGAGAAGTGAAACTTCCTGAGTGCTGAATGAATTTCCTTGAACTGGAGTGTCGGAGAATAATCAGCGTGAGGGTAGAGGAGGATACTCCGACGGTGGTAGAGGTTCATTAGTCTGTAAGTCCTGCGCCAAAAGAATATTATATCTAGTGGTAGCTATGTTCGTGGTCAAGCAGGACATGGCAGTTGTGGAGAACCTTTCCCGGTGGAGTTTTTAGTTCCTATGTGATGATGAGCTTAGGAGCTCTATATAACTGTGACAGAATCAGGAACTTTTTAGGGGGCATAAATAAGAATAATTACTCTGAATGAAATAATCGATATTGATAAATATAAAATAAAATTCTAAAATCTAAGAAAAATAATAAAAAATAAGTTTTAATAAAATTTAAAAACATAAAATAATAAATAAATGTTTTTAAACATCTTCATCGCTGGATGGCTCGCGAGGTGGGACTAGCGATGAGATGTGGAGGTGCTGACAAATCTACTGTAGAGTAGCATCAATATTGTCAAATTATTGAAAACACTACTGCTCGAATCGAGTGAGGTGCTCAGAAATGTCAGCATATGAAGCTGCCATATGAACTGGACGAGAGGATGGTGATGGCTGAGATGGTGGGTCCTCGTGCTGTGGAGGGATATCATTAGGAATATCCTCGTAGGCCTCCTCCTTGGTAGATTGGGTGAGACGATATTGAAGAGGGTAGGTTCCTCGGCGCTTTTCACTAATCCTCATGCTAAGCATGCTCGAGATGCCTTGTGGAGACATCTGTCCAATGAGGGTTAAAGATGATTCTTGGGCCGCGGTGCTGAGAAGCCCGAAGTGTCGAGCCAACTGAATAACATAGAGGCCAATGGAGATGACCCCTTTCCTATGCCGCTCCGTCTGGTGCTAAATCGCGAGTGCGATGAAATATGCAAGGTCGATGATGTGCCCGTGCGACATACACCATAAAAAGTAGGCGTCGTGAATGTTGATGACACTGGTGCTCTCTCCCCTTCTTGTAATCGTGTGAGCCAAAATGGCGTGTAGGTACCTCAGAGATAGAGGGAGAGCCGATGCCTTGGAGCGACTAGGATTGTAGGTGGCCCCACCTGATACTAGTGCATCCCAGCACCGTAAAGGAGAACGATGGATGTTTTTATTGAGAGCATGTAAGTCATTCTCCTTCTTGAATTCCTCCGTATATAAACCCAGTACAGTACCGAATTCTGGAACGGTGAGCTGGCGGACTAATCTGCCTAGGCGAAATTGCACCGTGCCGGGATCATTGTAGTTCGTCATTACGGTCTAAAGATGAAATGTGGAGCATAATTCCATCGTAAGCTTGAGATACGTCGGCTCAATGATCCCAAAGAAAAGCTCCCAATGGTCGGTGGTTAGGAGGGCCCGAATCGCATCAGCCAACTGAACATGTTCTATTGTAGCCCAGTCGATGCAGCGGCCTTAATTAAAGATTAGACTCGGAGTATTTGGAAGAGTTCTTCTTGGGGCCCAATGGGGAACCTCATGAAAGGGTGGCGAACTTCCGCAATAGTACCTAAGAAAGATGATGCTCCCTTCTTTTTCTTTAAAATAGGGACATCGGCCTTTTTACCACGTGAGGATGACATGGTACCTGCAATTATAAAGGAGAATAATAGTAGGTAAATGAATTTGAAAAGCCATTAATTTGAACTAACAATTTTAGCCAAAATTACTAATACTAATTAAACTCAGCCAACATAATTATTTTGATAGCATAATTTCGTGACATTGGCATTGTAAGGGCATGAGAATGGGCATCGAATTTCATGGAAATATAAAGATCATAAATTTGGCACATGGCATGAGTTGTAATGGTAAATTACAAAAAACAATTGAAATTTATGAATATTGATTTAGAATAGGTGAATAAGGCATGAGAGTTTCATAAAAATATGTCATGGGAAATGAATGATAACTAATCTTAAAAGAAATGAAACTTGAATGATAGCATAGTGTGAGATACATGAAGATTATAGCATTAAAAATACGTGGAGTTAAAGGTAAAAGAGTGAAGAAACGTTAAAAAATGAAAGAATAAGCGTCAGGAATGAAGTTAAAAGTGGCGCACAGGCGTGGCGGGGAGGGCGTGTGGACTTGCAACGACTAAGGTTAGGGTTTTTGGGTGAAGAAGACAATGAATAGTGCAGCCTATTTATAGATTTTGGGGCACATGACCAGGTAACACGCCCGTGTTCCCCAATTTCAGCCCGTGTGATTCGCAAATTTTGAGTTTGAGCACGTTTAACATTTAGTACATGCCTGTGTTCCTTGGATGTGTGGGTGCATACAGTCGTGTTGCACGACCGTGTCTGGCATTGTTTGCTTCTCCCATGCCCATGTATGTAAACTCACGCCCGTGTCAATCTAACGGGTTCAACCACGGGTGCTAAACATGGGCGTGTCACACGTCCGTGCTGTTTTAATAGGTTCACCCATGGTTCTTCCATACGGGCGTGTCGCACGCCCGTGTTGTTTTGGCAGATTCGACCACGGCCATGTTGCACAGCCGTGGCATTTTATCGTAGCCCGTGTTTGGAAAAATCGTTGCCCTATTTTCACACGGCCCTAAGCACGCCCGTGTGCTTGGCCGTGTCTCTGTGGAAAACCTGTATTCAAGAGCTCCGTTAATAAGTTAGGTGTTGAAGACTAAATTTTAAAGAAGTTAATACAATTAGTGCTCGGGTTGCCTCCCGAAAAGTGCTTATTTATAGTCTAAGCTTGACTTACCTCTCCATTGAATGGTCATGGTGGTTCGAGGGGTTTATACTCCTCATTCCTGCTATTATTCTCATCAAAATAAGGTTTTAGACGGGTGTTGTTTACCTTAAAAGTGCCGAACTTGGGATGACTTACCTCGACTGTACCAAATGGGAAAATGCTAAGTACTGTAAGAGGGATTTCTTCATTCGGTGTGGTAGTGACAATGTGAGGATCTGCAACATCTAATAAGACTGTATCTCCAACCTTAAGTTGATGTGGGAATGTGTTGAGCTTGTTCTGGCGTAGTTCTGGTTTATCATGAATTCTTGGTTTATGCGTCCGCAATTCATCTAGCTCCTTGATTTGTAGCCTTCGTTCTTCATGAATAGGTCCTCTACCATTGCTTGAGAATGGCTCATATACTTCCTTCAAACTCATTTCCTGCAAAGTAGGTTGCACCATATTGTCAGTTTTAGTAGAATGGGTTAAACAGTCACCTTCAATTTTTGATGTGTTGCCAGAATTGCGAGCTTGAAGGGTGATTGTTTCGTCTCCCACACGGAGTGTGAGTTCACCTGTGCCAACATCAATGATTGTTTTAGCAGTTGTTAAAAAGGGCCTTCCTAGAATTAAAGGAGTGTTGCTATCCTCTTCTATGTCTAGAACAATGAAGTCCACGGGAAACATAAATTTATCGATTTTAACTAGCACATCTTCAATAATAACCCTAGGAAATCTTATAGTTTTATTTGCTAATTAAATGCTCATCCTAGTCTGTTTGGGTTTCCTAAACCCTAATTGTTTGAACATTTTGTAGGGCATGATGTTAATACTAGCCCCTAAATCAGCTAATGCATTATTAACATCTAAACTACCAATTAAGTAAGGAATCGTAAAACTCCCTAGATCTTTTAGTTTGTTAGGTAGTTTATTTTGGAGAATAGTTGAGCAAACTGCGTTTAGCTCCACATGCGATACCTCGTCCAACTTCTGCTTATTGGCTAATAGCTCCTTTAAAAATTTAATTGCGTTTGGCATCTATGATAGAGCTTCAATAAATGTTAAGTTAATGTGTAATTTTTTTAAGAGTTTAAGGAATTTACCAAATTGTTCATCTGAGCAGTCTTTCCTTGTCGCGTTGGGGTATGGCACACGAGGTTTATATTTGACATTCACTGATTTGTTTTTATTATAACCTACCTCACCTTGACCTCTGCTTACCATAGTTTCTTGCCTCGATTCTGGCTCAGGATCAATGAATCCTTCTTCATCTTGAACATTAATCGCGTTGAGTTGTTCTCTTGGGTTGGGTTCAATATTACTTCGCAAGCTACCTTGTGGTCGTTCGGAAATTAGTTTGGAAAGCTGACCTATCTGAGTTTCGAGCCCTTGGATCGACGGTTATTGATTTTTAAGTGCTGTCTCGGTGTTCTGGAAATGGGTTTCTAACATCGAGATAAATTTAGACAGCATCTCTTCAAAGTTCGGCTTCTTCTCTTGTTGGTAGGGTGTTTGTTGGAAGCCTGGAGGATGTTGTGGTCTTTGACTTCCCTGACCGCCCCATGAGAAATTTGGGTGGTTCCTCTAACTTGCATTGTAAGTGTTACTATATGGATTGTTTTGAGATCGAGGATTATTACCCATGTAATTTAACTGCTCATTATCCATGTTGTGGCCATAAGGTTGGTATTCCGAATTGCTTGATCCACCTCCACTTCCTTCGCACTGCATTACTGGGTGAACCTGTGAAGAACTAAGAAAACCATCAATTTTCTTATTCAAGAGTTCTACCTGATTAGAGAGCATGGTGACCGAATCGGCATTAGAAACATCGGCTATTTTTGTTGGTTTTGTTCTCATGACTTGCGACTGATACTTATTCAGTGTCATCTCCTTTATAAACTCATAAGCATCTTCAGGTGTTTTATTATTGATGGTTCCGCCAGCAGCTGCGTCAACCATTTGCCGAGTCGAAGGATTCAGGCCATTATGGAACGTTTGAACCTGAAGCCAAAGCGGTAACCCATGGTGAGGGCACCTTCTCGTAAGTCCTTGTATCTCTCCCATGCATCGTAAAGAGTTTCTAAGTCCATCTGCACAAATGAAGAGATATAATTACTTAATTTGGCAGTTTTAGCCGATAAGAAATATTTTAATAGAAATTTTTCGGTCATTTGTTCCCAAGTAGTGATTGACCCTCGTGGTAATGAGTTCAACCACTGTTTAGCTTTGTTCTTCAATGAAAAAGGGTACAACCGAAGACGAATGGCATCATCAGAAACACTATTAATTTTAAATGTATCGCATTGTTCTAAAAAGTTTGCTAAGTGAGCGTTGGGATCCTCATCCTGCAAACCATCAAACTGAACAAATTGTTATATCATTTTAATAGTGTTAGGTTTTAGTTCAAAAGTATTTGCAGCTACAGCAGGTCTAACTATGCTCGATTCAGTTCCTGTTAAAGAAGGTTTAGCATAATCATACATAGTACATGGAGCAGGATTTTGATTAACCGCAATTACAGGAGGTAGCTGATTGTCTTGGTTTTCAGCCATCTCTTCGGTTGGGGGTCGAGTATCGTCCTCTTGCTCGTTCTCTGTGTATCTTAAGCTTCGCCTTATTTCTCTTTGGTTTCTGCGAATTGTGCGATCGATTTCTTCGTCAAAAAGTAGTGGTCCTGACGGGTTTCTTCTAGTCATAAACTATAAAAACCTGCCAAGAGAAAGAAAAAGTAAATCAATAAATAATAATAATAAATTAAATTAAATTAAATTGCAAGAAAAATAAATGGCTAAAGTAATAAAAATTGAGCGTTCCTAATATCTTAGTTCCCCGGCAATGGCGCCAAAAACTTGATCGCGATTTTCATGTGACAGGTTTTAAATATTTATAATGAATCATTCTTGAAACTAACTATTATCACGATGTAGGCAAGTGTACCTATCAAATAGTAGTATAGTTTTAGCAAGACTAGATTGTCGAACCCAAAGGAACTAAAAGTACTAGTAATGACTGTCTTTTTATTATCTAGCCTAAAAATAAGGTGGCTTGGTTTTAACTAAGTAATTAACTAATCTAAGAATTCACAGAGAATGGAATTGGGGGATTACTTTTGGAAAATAATTGAATTAAGACAATAACTAAGGAAAAATCCATCTAGACTGTACTTGTTATTCTGGCTCCGAATCGGACGATTTATTCATTTAACTTGTTCCGCAGAGATCCCTAAGTTATGTTATTATCCTTATTCAAGACTAATAATGTTTAATCCCTAGATTGAATAATTGAGACTTTTCTCTAATTAACACTCTAAGGTTGCATTAACTTGATCTATGGATCCCCCTATTAGGTTTCACCCTAATCCAGCAAAATCTTGTCACCCTATCTCTAGGCGCGCAATCAAATCCGCTTAATTATGACATATGTACTCTTAGACAGGGTCTATTCCTCCTCTGAATAAGAGCTTATCTTGAATCAGTATCTTGGGATATCAAAACAAGAATTAAGAACACATAATTAAGAACAAGTTAAATATTTATCATACAATTCAAAAAATAATAATAAGATTCGTCTTAGGTTTCATTCTCTTTAGGTATTTAGGGGATTTAGTTTATAACTAAAAAGGAAAACATCTCAGAAGAATAACGAATACAAAACATAAAGAAAACCCAAAACTCTTGGGGGAAGTTGAGGGGAGATCTTCAGTCTTGATGATGAAACCGGCTTCTGAGATGGATCAATCGACTTCCTTCGAGTAATTCCTTCCTTCCTCTCTGTGCCTCTCCTTTTTCTCTTCCTTTAAGGCGTATTTATAGGCTTTAGAATGCCTAAAAACCCTCAAAATTAGCCTTTTCCGAATTGGCCTCAACTTGGGTTTGGCAGGGATACGCCCGTGTGAATCGTGCTTCAAATCTGCCAAATTGACACGGCCGTGTGGTCTGCCCGTGTGAGGAAGTCCAGGCCGTGTTGATTTCGTACTTTGGCCCATTTTCTCCGTTTTTGGCCCGTTTCTTGTTCCTTTCGCTCTCCTATGCTCTCCTAAGTATAAAACATGAAATTAAGGCATTAGGAGCATCGAATTCACCAATTCTACGGAAAAATCATCCATAAAATATGTTAAGCATAGGGTAAAAATATATATAAATTACGGTTTATCAAATCTGCTAGAAAATTTGTGGATGAACCATTAGAGTTGTAGATTGTTAAACTGTAAAAACTTCCTCCTTTTATAATGTCCCACCCCATGCAGTGCAGTATGGCATTCTAGTAACAATTCAATACAAAAACAGTAGACATGCTTAACATGTATTCGATTTAATAGAAGTAGTATGCATGCTTAACATGCAATCAATAATTATTGGGAATGTGCTAATATTGTAGTAAACATGTAATTATTTTTTTATTTATTTGAATGATGAATAAATAAATAAATTTAATTTCACATTTCACTATTATGTCTTTTGTATTTTTGTCTTTTATATTTTACATGTATAGCGAAATTGTGACAAGCAAATATTAGCTCATTGATTGTCTAAGTTCAATATAAAGATAAGTGGCATTGTAAGAATGTTTATATTGCGAGAAAGACAACTTACTTAAGTAGATAATCTAAATAAGTTCGTAATCCTGTAAAGAATCGAAGTAAGCATTTTATTCAAATACTGAGAAAGATTATTATGTCATTTACAATTCCAATTGGGGAGATGACTAGTCTTGGCTATTGGAGCAGTTGACTCCACGAGTAGAGACATATATGTATTCATTAGTAGAATGGAACATTGGACTGGACCCAAGATGAATTAACTCTGAATCCATTTGTGAATTAATTCACTTGTGACGTTCATGGTGTGATTTACTAAATCTTGAGTTAGTCACTGACCATGCGTATGCAACTCATGTGTTTTGATATAAGTGGAGGCTTATGCTTTAAAGATGATCGAGCCTATAGCCGGTATGTTGGGTACATGACTTGTGTATGGCATGGCTTTACTAGCAACAGTAGAATTCATAGCTCAATTAAAGAGTTAATGATATCCTCTCATTGGTATTGTATGGATTGATAAATATGGAACATGGCCACGGGTTACTTGTTCTCGAATGAGCAATTTATCATAGTCATTTGTTAACAATGATAATATTAATCATTAAAAAGACACAATGGTGACAATGAGATAAAATAGGATTGTATTGAGTGAACGGATTTAACTCAAAGTAATCAAAGATATCATATGAAGGTAACACACATATGACGAGGTTATTGGACAAATCAGTTGGATGAATTGCTTCTGTAAATAGTATATAATAAGGAGTTCTCAATCATGGTACTTCTTGTGGACTTACTCTATGAATAAGTAATTGCGAATTGTTGGAACGATGCTTCCAGACATAAATGAATTTATCAGAGCCTAATTGTATATGTCTGGTTGGTCCCTCTGCTGGCTCAACAAAAATTCGATCGGACTGTATTTGAATTAGAAGAAAATTTTACGACTTTGAAAATAATTTAATTGAGTCGATTTATTCGATGTGGAATTAAATTAGGTGTCGTGAGATTGTTCAACTAGAGAATTTGATTAAAGAATTTTCTTGAAAAATTAAATTGGAAAATCTAATTGATTTTTGGAAAAATTAATTTTGATCAAGTAAAATTAAATTAATCAAATTAATTAAAATTAATATGATATTTTTGGAAATTAATTTTCAAGTCAGACAATTTACCCAATGGGTAATTGAACTTGAAAATTGGATTTGAAATCGTAAATTGGGCCTGGGAGCCCAAAACTGAGACCAAGACCCAAAAACTAGTCAAACCAAGTTCGGTATATGAAACCGGGTCGACAGCCTAACAGGTGGCTAGACTGGAATGATTAGGTAGTCACTGACCCAGAACAAACCGATAGCAGATGAACCAGCTCAAGGTGCCATACGAGTGTCGCACCTGCACCACCGAACACAACGATGCTGGTAGTTGCGACGGCGTCGTCCCGATGGCCGGCGACAATTGGTCTTCGGAGGTTGAGTAGTGGAAGAGTTACACTCCTACTAGGACTCTGCTAGAGAATTTGATTTCAGATTAACTATTTCAAAAATAATATTATTTTAATAGTTTAATATTAAATTAAATTTAATACTTATCTTAATAGTATTTTATTAATTAATATTAAGTGATTATCTTAATATTTAATTTAATTTAATGTTTATCTATTATTTTAATAAGTTTTAATATTAAATTTAATCTAATTTTATCTTGATAAATATTATAATAATTTAATATTAAAATGATTAAGTTTAATTATAATTGAACTCTCTAAACTCTCCCTATATAAAGAGAGCCTTGGGTTATTGTTCGAGAGAAAGTTGTAGAGAGAAAATTCTCTAAAGAGATTATTACAAAAAATTTCTAGAGATATTTTTCTGATTTACAACTTGACCTAAAAGTTTTGAGAAATTGTGAAATTACCCCATTGATAATTTTTGTGAAAAATTTTCTAATTCGAAGCGTGCCCACACTCGGCAAACGTGAGCTTGAGGATAGCAAAGAAGACTACTTGGTCAAAGCGCTCATCCTAGATGAATCGAAAATGTACAATTTTGAATATGTGTTTATTACTTTAGATATCACAACCAAGATCTTTTTTGGAAAAAAAATTTAAAACTCTACTTTTTCCTTAATTTTTTTTCTGCCGCGTTTTCCAAACTCATTTTTCCAACAATAATACAATAGCAGAATTTAACAGTAGTAGCTTTTCAAAAATACAGAGAAAATGGGCATTTATCATTCACATATCATGCACACAACAACAGTAATTCAGTCAATTAGATCATGGATTCCAAAATGTTCATATATCAAAGACTCAACTAAGTGAAATAAAACTCTAAAAACAGTTCAGAGAATACCACGGACTAAATTATACTTGACATAAATTTCTGGAAAAATTGTATAATAGGGGACACACAGCTGTGTGTAAAGTTTACATAGCCGAATGGTCAAGTTGTATAACAGATTGCAGTCGTGTGACAATTGCAAAAATTAACCTACAGGGGAGACATGGTCGTGTGGCAAGCCACATGGAAGGGTTGTGGTCATGTGGTTCACGAACTAGCCTAGGGTTTCAAAGGTATATGGTCGTGGGGGGATGTGGTCCACATGCCCATGAGGGAGACTATGTGGCCTTATTCCTAGACACAATTTGCCCCGATTCACTTGGAAAAGATGACACACCTTTCACTAGGAGCCTGATCGACGTTCCTTACGATCAAATCTGATCCGATGCATCTAAAACAGGTCCTTCAAATGACATTTATACACGAGTTAATAATTGATTTCAAGATTCATCATGGTTATCGAAAGATTTGTCAAGAATAAAAAAAGATTGTTTAATTGAAAGTAGAGTTAGCACCGGATAGAAAAATTACAAAAATTCAGGATCTAAACTTTGGAACGAGATGTGCATACTATTTCTTGGCAAGGATCAGAATGCTATGACTTCAATTACAAAATCGGTAGAAGAATAATTGAAGGAGAATGACTTGATTCGGGAGAAGCAAAATAATCAGTAGTAGTTTAGTTGAAAAATATGATATAGAGAATAGGAAAAGAGAAGAAAAAAAAAAAGAAATAGGAAGGGGAATTTCTATTGGGAATTGAAAAGGGCAATTTGTGAATTCTATTAGGAAAAAATTGGTTAAATGCCTAAGGCTTGTGTGTCACTTGTAATTTTCCCAAAGCTGGCCAAATTTCAAAACAAAATGGAAGGAAGCTGGCCGAATTTCAAAACAAAATGGAAGGAAGGGCGTGGCTTGAAACTAAAAACATAAGGGAGGAGAACTAATACTTAATCGTTAGACTATTACCTATTTTTTATTAAGTTTTATCCCAAAAAATATATATTTTAATGTGATTTTTGTCCTAAGTTACTGAAAATAAAAGAAAAAAAAAAGAAAAGGGAAAAAAGCTACTTGAACTTCAATTCTTTAGGGAGGGTACTAACTTCTTAACCAACAAACTTATTCAATTTTCTTAATTATTTCAGCTAACCTTTTATATTTTAAGGCATGACACGATATGTAATAATAATTAAAATAATAATATCTCTATTGTATTCTCATTATATTTTTATATATAAAACGTTTCAGATTTATATAACTTACTTTCAAATAAATAAATTTATATATATTAATAATCCATTTTACATGAAGTTTAGATATTTGTTCTATTTAATTTTTTGACAAGATATTTTAATTATTTGATTTTTTGTCATATTTTAATTTTCATAATCTGCATAATAATTTTCAAATAATTTGATTATTGTATTTTATTTTTCAATAACTGAATCATTATATTTATCAATATAATATTTAAAATTTTAATTTGTTTTTATTCTAACAGGCTACATAAAATTGAAAAGAGATTACACCATGAATTAAACAGTTCGCCCATATCTGTTAGATTCCCTTTTCCCATATCTAAGGGCATGAACCCTTCCTTTTCCAGGTGGTTAAATTTCAATTTCAATCACTGTACCATATCTCAAATTTGAGTGGTAATTTTATACTTTTAAGTTTTAACATAATTTAGTAACTCAATATTAATAATATTATAAAATATTTTATTCTAATTAAAATATTTATGTGAATTTTAAGAATTGTTAATATTATTAAAATTTTTTGTAAAATTCAATTTATTACAATACCAATTTTTATCACGTGATTATTGAGCGAGTGCTTTTTAAATTTTAGAATGTTACTTCAATAAAAATAATAGAAAAATTAACAATGTTAACAATTAGATTTAAAATTTTAAATTAAAAATTAGAGGGACTAAAATTTTAAAATAAAATATAAAAACTAATTCTAAATATACAGAGGAGCACATCGTAAAATGTGAAAAAATAACAAATTGGCAAAACATTTGATTTTTTAACAAAGAACAACGTGATATGAATTGTTAAGACACATAAACTAACTATATTATCTGGCAAAATTGATGAAAGTTAGTATAATAATAAGACACATTGTACTCTCAATGAAAAATATAAGTTTAAATTTAGAAAATAATATTATTAAAAAACAAATGGAAGACTAAATTAAATATGAATGGTTAAGAAGGCAGGTAGTGGGAACTTGGGAATTAAATGATGCTAGATATTTGAAGCAATATATTGTTGATTTTGAGTTTGAGTGAGGAAATTTGGCTATGATTTTGGAGCCTTAAATATAATATGTAATAAATGCACGTTCCTACCTTTACAGTGAAACAAACACCTACATCCCTTTTTCTAATGCATAATTATGGATTTTGAGTTTAATGTTGAATTTTCAAACAATTTTTTGTTAGCAACTTATTAGACAAATTATTGCATTATAGATTGGGAAGCATAGCATTGAACTTTAAATCTGAGGAGCAATGCAAGGGTATTGAAAGTGACTACTACTTCCTTCAAAAATAAATCAACAGTCGTTATAATAATAAATGAAGAAAACAAAGTTTGGAAGAGATTGTTTAATGTAATTATCAGATATTAAAAAAATATAAACACCTAATGTTGATTCAATCCTTTACTTGTTATCAACAACCACAAACAACACCAGCATAATTGATTATCAAAGCTAAAAACAAAATTACGCTAAGGTTATAAAAATAATTATTGAATTATTCGAAAGATTTTATTTATGTCACTAAATTATTAGGAATTTTTTATTTAAGTCATTAGGTTATTAAGATTTTTTTTTAAAATTCAATTAGTAAACCCCAAGCAATAATTTGAAGATTGGTACAATAGATCAGCATCCATCCACTAGTAGAACATACTTTAGATCCAAATTAATTTGACAATCCATGTCGAAGATCAGAGAATAAAATTGTTTGGATTTTAGTTTGTAGATTTGTAATATTTAAATCTATTTCATGATAATAAAAAACTAAACTATAGAATAGAAGAGGAATGTGCTTTCAATTGGTACAAATTGTATGAATAATGAAAGTCATATATAAGTTATTTTAACAACTCAGTGGTTCAAATGAAAAATTTTAAATAATTCACTAATCATTTTGTAGCCTTTTGAAGTTAAGTAGCCAAAACGTAAATTTACTAATAATTTAATGACTTTGGGTTAGACTTATCCATGGTACCGCTTGAAAAGTGGAAGGGCTTGGGCAAAAATATAGACCCATTTCCTAAACAAGTCGAACTTGGGGTAAACTTTTTTTTTCCCAAGTCTGCCCGAATTTGAAAAAAAAAAACTACTACTTTTTTCTTATTATTTTGCCGTTTTTTCATTATTTTGCTATTATATTGCTACTATTTTGTTGTTATTGTTTGGATATTGTAGAACTCTTGTTTTATTATTAATTTTGCAACTATTTTAGAGGTATTTGCCTGCTAAGTTGCACTTATCTTAGTGTTGTAATAGCCCATTTTTGCCCGGCCCATTTCAGTATTTAAAATAATAAACCCCCAAAAAATAAAAATAAAACAAAGTCCAAGTCCAGTACAAAATTACAAACATATAATTTGGCCCAATCGGAATGGCCCATTACTTGAAAGGATTTAAGGTCCCATCTATAAGCTTGACTCATATGGAAATATAATCTTTAAGGATATGCAATTTTAGATATGATATGCAATCTTGAAGATATGATCTTGTAATCTTGGAGATTTAATTTGTAGATATCCTTTAATCTTAACCGTTGATGTAATTGATCTGTACCGTTGGATTTGGGGAGGCTCAACTATAAATAGAGGCCTCTCCCTTCATTGTAAATCACTTGAGTTTTGGAAAGCAATAAGAATTCTCGAGAGCATTCATTCAAATTTCTCTCCCTCTTGCGTTCTTACTCTCTGTGGTTTGTTCTTATTTTATTCTTCGTCTATCTTAGTTTTTCAACATTTTTTATTTTAATTTCTTCATTTTCCAAATATGTATATTTATTCCTATCTTTTATACATTTGATTATGTATTTTATATATTATAATATTTAACCTTTTATATAGTTTATTTTCAAATATATATTTTCTATGCATGTATATATATTATATTATCATTTCATGTATTTTGAACTATTGCATTATATTTTTATAATTTGTAAATGTTCTATTTATTCATTTTTTAGTGTATGTCATTTATCTTATTTGTGCATAGTTTCATTTTTTTATATGCTATGTTTAATTATTTTTTATGTGCTATTTTATGATATATATCGTTGTATAATTTTTGCATGTATTATGTTTTTCTTTTAGTTTACTCATGTTTTTATTTGTTTATTATCTTATATTTACCCTAGTATGATTTTTTTCATTAAACGTATGTTAATGTTATTTAGTTTTGTCTTAATGATATTATTTATGTTTGTATGGAAATGTTAGAATATTTTGTACATATATGCTTCATGATGCATTAATATGTCATCCTAAAACGTCATTTAAAATAATATTCCAAGGTTTTTTTAAAAAAATAAAAATAAAAGGCAATGCTTGATGTTTGGAAACTTCGGGAAAGGTAGTGCCCTAACTTACTGGGTTGCGACTTTTCTCATTGAATTCGAATAGTCAAGCACCCTTCTAAGTGATTTTGAGTTTTCAAAACTTAAACAATTATTTCGAGATTTCAAAACATAGTGTCCTAACTTACTGGATATGGCGTTTTGTTGTTTCGAGATAGAAATTTTCGAAAGACGAGCTTAGTTTCGAAGGTTTTAAAATGTTGTGTCCTAACTTACTGGATGTGATGTTTTGACTCGTTTAAAATAAGTGAGCCTTAATTTTCAAAATTGAGACATTCTAATTAAAAGAGGTTTGCATCTTAAAACCTTCAAATTTCCGACATTAAAGACACTTGATAATCAATTAGGTACCAATTTTTGGGCGTTATGAGGGTGCTAACCCTTCCTCATACGTAACCGACTCCCGAATCCGTTTTCTCGACTTTCGTAGACCAAAATTAATGTTTTAAAACAAAATATTTTATAAGGTGATCCAATCACACCTAAAAAGATTGGTGGCGACTCCCATTTTTGTTTTTCTTAAATTCGATTCCCATTTTCCAAAACTCGATTTAAAAATGGTTTTGACAGCTTGGCGACTCCGCTGGGGACTAATAAGAGAGTCAAGCCGTGTAATTGATTATCTCTTGTCTTAATATCGGAAATTAAAAATTTTAAAATTTAATCCTCTTTACATTACATGTGTTTGTATTATTGCATGCTATATTCTGATACGCATTGCATTTACATGACCGTTGTGGTCACACCCTTAAGTGGGAGTGAGAAGCTACGCCTTCGTGAGGTTTTCGCCTCCGTGCAGGATAGCGGATCACTTTCGGGATACATCCGTACCTATGGTTTCGTGAGATTTTCATCTCTGTGTAGCCATAGGGAAATGTATTCCCCTGAACTGAACTCAATTCAAATGAGCCTATAATGGGTGAGGATCGAGGAATCTGCTGGTTCGGGTACCTCAAACTTTGAGAAACAAACCACAAATAGAAAAATCGAAAGAGCTCAATATAGATAGAATTATACTTAGGTTATCTTTGTGTTTATTAATATCATATGATACTGACTGTTTTCTTTCTTTTGTGCATGTCATTTTGCATTTAAAAGGTATCGATTCACGGTCAGTTTCTAAGTTAGAAAGTTTTATTATGAAGAACGGACTTCTTGATAGAATGGAGGGCAACGTTAACATCCATAAATGGTCAAAGCAAATGCTGAAGGATACACATCAGAATTATGGGGTTACACTCGCATCAGCGTGGCGCAAAATAATCTCTAGGAGTTAAAGGAAATATGGGATCAATGGAGTAATGAAGCCAAGCAGTTGTTCTACAATAACTAAGGGGACTTGCAGTATTTGCTTGACAGGAGGATAGATGAGCAATTCAAAGTGAGTGTGGGAGTATTGATGGACACTTCTACCATTATAGCATTTCTCTTTCATATGAAAACGGTTGCCATGTGGAGGGTAAGGGTATTGGAAGGAAAGTTATTGATAGAGTGCATGAGACCTACAAAAATGAGTTGGATGGAAAGAATTTTTGTTTATGATGGTAAAAAGCTCGTTTACTATAGGACCACTACCAAACAACAAGCTTGAGTTTACTGTTGTACTTATCAGAAATAATGGAAATGTAAGCCCCGATGGCCTGGATAGCTTAAGTAAGCGTGAAAAAAAGCGATTAAAGAAGACCGTATCATACAAAGACCTTTAGAGATTAGCTATGCTGCGAAGGTACCGAGGCAGGATGCTTTGCGTGGGTAGAAATCTGAAAGCTCTTAAGAAACATTAAGGATATAGGATATTATTTTAAGATAACACACTGCAGAACAGGATACCTACTTGTTCGCTAATCTATCTCAAAATAATCAGAACAACTCCACAGGTATTGGAGGAGGTGTCCCTAGTTGCACGAATTACCCCACAGATGAGGTCTTAGCTCAAACTTAGGAGGCAGCTGATTATTTACAGATATTGGCGGTACAGGCTGACATATTGAGCACCAATACGAGATACAATCAGATCGTGGCTAAGAGTTTGTTTTAAAACTTTGGGCATTAGGGCGAAAGCGTATTTGTAATCCATTTATATGTAAAGATATTCTTTTTCTAAATAAAGTTTTCTAAATGAGATTGAATCGAGATCGATACCTTTTGCATTCATGCATTTGCATCTCATAGCATTTCATTGCATCATTTGCATTCAAAATTATAAAAAGACCCTAATTAGTTAAAGTTATTAAAAAGAGAAAGAAAAAGAGAGAGAGAGAAGAGGGTCACGACTGAGTGAAAAAGAAGTTGAATGGGAATTAATGACGTTCCTTACATATCCCGACTTTTGTGTCGGGAGGGATAGCTTACCGGAGAAGGGGTGTTTGAAATGAAAATCATCCCATCAATGTTATACATGAGGAAGGGACTGAACAAAGAAACCTTGAGGGCATTCGCCCTTATGAACCGGGAAGTTCTTTAAACAATTAGACTGCAGAAGAACTTCCTGTAATCTTTAAGAATTTTATGGAGTAATATTCAGAACACTCTTGTTGCTCTAAAGCCTAGGAGTAATGAGATTTCTTTTGAGAAGTGGGCTCATGTTCAGACATTTTTATTTTCAATAAAACATACTTTTATTATTTATCCGAGTAAATATTCTTTCATTCTGATTCTTTTGACCTTTGACATTCTTTATAAATTTTCATTTCATGTAAACAGTTATTCTTGAATTCATTTATTCCTTGTATATTCTTTTGTGTGCCTATCATAGATCCCTAGATATCAATGACACGGGCAACGATACTACAGATACAGAGTTCCTTTTAAGTGTGATATGTGTTTAGAGGAATCTCAATACTTTGAAGGTGACAAAAATTGTGACTTGTTTCTGAATTTTTTGAAAAAGGTTTTTACCCTATGAAGTGGTGGTAGGAAATATAGCCTTAGAGGAAGGAAAGATTGCGAAATTGGAATTAGCTAAGGAGACAAAAACAAGACCTTGTTGAGACTATTATGGGAATGTGGTCCAAAGACGTATGCAGGAGGATTTGCAATTGCCAGGATAAACATGAGGTTTTGGGGCACTGTTGGTCCACCATGGAAAGGAATCGCATTAGTTGTACAATGAATGCCAAATTTAAAGGAGTCAAGACTTATGGGGCATGTATGTTATGGGCCCGAGCTCGTCAAAAGTTTCAAGCTGACAATGACCCATCTTTGTGGACGTCAACTACTCCATTAAGCGGGGGAGATAGCTTCATATGCCAATATTACAAAGTCAAAAGTCATCCATTTCAAAAAGAAAAAAAGAAAAAAAGAAGATTATATATAACTGCACAATGCCAAAAGATTGCAGTCTTTTTAAAGATAATGCGCCATACCACGGTACAACAAAGGTTGCCAAAAAAAAAAAGAAAAAGAAGAAAAAAAATTACAGAAGATGACTTAGACAGGTAAAAATTGGCATAAGAAACTACTGCCCACTCTCTATGCTTACGCTGGGGCAAACACCTTCAATTCCAGTTGTTTCAAAGGTTCCAACCATCATTCTTGGAATGGGTGCATTGTTTGGCTTTCCTGAGCAATCTGATGTGCCATCAACAGCTGCGATGGTTAGCTCCAGGCGGTGGCCATTGATTTCCAGCTATGGGGCTTTAGGCCGTACACAGTCCCTGAAGCTTAAAATGATAGATTCTTTCTTCAAAACTAGTTTCTGACAAAGTGGATGACGGTATTATAAATGAAGCTCTCTTAGACTTCTATACAAGTTCAGGGAAGAGGAAACCTGATCAAATCATTATTTTCAGGGATGGAGTTAGCGAGTCTCAATTCAATCAAGTTTTGATCAAGTTATTGAGGCTTGCAAGTTCTTTGATGAGAAGTGGAACCCTAAAGATTGTGGTTATTGTTGTACGAAAAACCATCATACCAAGTTTTTTCAGCAGGGATCTCCTGAAAATGTGCTACATGGTACTATCATTGACAAAAAAGTATGCCATCTAAAGAACAATGGTTTTTTACCTTGGTACCCATGCTGGAATGATTAGAATCAGGAGGCAGACCCACTATCATGTTCTCTTAGACCAGGATGGGTTTTCAGCTGATGATCTGAAAGAGTTTGTTCATTCTCTATCCTATATGTATCAAAGGAGCACCACAGCCATATTTGTTGTGGCTCCTATTTGCTATGCTCATTTGGCAGGTTCACAGTTGGGGGCAATTTATGAAGATTAGGGATGTTTCAGAAACATCATCGAGTCATGGTGGGATGTATGCTCCGGGAGTAATCTCTGTACCTCAACTTTCCAGGTTGAAGGATAAAGTCAGCAACTTCATTCTTGTCTGCTGAGAATCATTGAACCATCTTTTTGTAGGGTTTGACAAACAACAGCCAGGACTGCTGCTGGGGCAATCCCTTTTTCACGGGTTTATGAATCAAGATTTTTCCTCCAAGCTTTGATGGAGTCAAGAATTGAATACCTCTAGTAAAATTAACTTGAAAGTATTCAACCTAAGCAAATGTACCAAGAATGGATGACACAGGCTTATGACAAAGAAGGTTCGTCCAAAAGAATTTCATAAAGGAAACCTTGTGCTGAAAGAAATCATTCCTATGTAAAAGGATGCTGAATTAGGAAGGGTCATATGTTGCGAAGAGGGCTTTCTCTAGAGGTGGACTAATTTTGACAAGAAATGGATAGGAAGAATTTATTTGATCCAGTGAATTCGGACTTAGTCAAGGAGTACTTTGTCTGAAGGAGAAGGGAGGCCAAGGTGAAAACCAGCAAATGGCACTTTGGGACTTCTATTTCAAAAAAAAAAAGAAAAAAATAGTAAAAAGAAAAAAAAAAGAAAAATGGAGAGGCCAAGGTGAAAACCCGCAAAGGGCGCCTTGAGACCAAAGGGGTTTTGAGTTGAAAACCAGAAAGGGAAACTCAAATTTTGAAAGGCGTGCAGTGATTTTGCTATACTAGATTCGACAAGAAGTGAAATATGTTACATACCGGGGCATCAACAAACTACTTTGGATATTTTAAACACATGTTAAACTCAAAGCAGTCTTCACGGAGTTCGCATACGAAAGCCTAAGCTGTGATATCTAGGGCATCTGATTTTTTTTGTCCTGTTTACTATCTTTGGATTCTCTTTCTTCTCAAAAATAGATTAACCTCCTTTGTTTTTTGATAAATCAATCTAATTATTCTCAAGATTAAATTCATCTTCTATTATTCTTAAAGTATGTTGCATTAAAATAATGATAGATGAACTAAATATCTTTACAAACGAAGTTTTGCATATTACTCTGGAAATTTCTAGATAATATAAGAAACTGAAACAATACAATTGTTTAAAGAATTTCCATATTTAAGGGTCGGATGTACTCAGGGAAATTTCTTCTTCAGTCCAAAAGGTGGTTGGACGTTTTAAGCAATATTAATCTTAAGAAAGGATCATTTCATAAACATCTCCAGCGGGTCACAACATTTGGAGAATGGTACAATAAGACTAAGTTGATTCAAAGCATACAAGTAGAGTATGATTGATACATCAAGGAGTAAGGAAAACTTCGATAAGGGAATAAGTGATGACGTCCGAAATAGGGGTCATATTCATAACATTTTGCATTATAACATGTCTAATTAGGAGAATTTGACTCGCTTCGATCATAGCATCCTAATTATTAGGAATGAACTTATACGCATTCTACAGGTTATGTCTTTTATGGGACAATGTAGATCAAAGAAACAAGATATGGCATCCCTGTGTTTATAGGGAACAGATCGAAGATAGCAGATCTGACACTCCTGTGCTTACAGCGAAGCAAATCGAAGATTTCAGCATGGCATCCCTGTGTTTATAGGGAACAAGTTGAAGATAGCAGATTTGGCATCCCTGTGTTTATAGGGAACAGATCGAAGATAGCAGATCTAACACTCCTGTGATTACAGCGAAGCAGATCGAAGATTTCGGCATGGCATCCCTGTGTTTATAGGGAACAAGTTGAAGATAGCAAATTTGGCATCCCTGTGTTTATAGGGAACAAATCGAAGATAGCAGATCTGATATTCCTGTGATTACAGCGAAGTAGATCGAAGATTTCATCATGGCATCCCTGTGTTTATAGGGAACAAGTTGAAGATAGCAGATTTGGCATCCCTGTGTTTATAGGGAACAAATCGAAGATAGCAGATCTAACATTCCTATGCTTATAGCAAAGCAGATCGAAGATTTCAGCATGGCATCCCTGTGTTTATAGGGAACAAGTTGAAGATAGCAGATTTGGCATCCCTGTATTTATAGGGAACAAATCAAAGATAATAAATCTGGCATCTCCATTTCGACGAAGAGCAGATACATAGCAGATCTAACCTTCAGATGATTTTATTGAAGCAGATCCAAGATGATTTGGCATCCTTGTGTTTACAATGAGCAAATCGAAGACACGACAGATTTGGCTTTCACGTGTTTACGCTGAAGCAGATCTAAGATGATTTGGCATCTCTGTATTGCCAGAAAATAAATCGAAGAAGCAGATTTGGCGTCTCTGTGTTCGACGGAGAACAGATCGAAGATATTAACATGACAATCCTGAGTTTGCAAGGAGCAGATTGAGGACCATGAAGTCTGAAGCTGATGAGACCGGGAAAAATAAGTCCTTTTATAGTCTTTGCTCTATTCTCGTTACATGACAATGAGCAAAGAGGCGCAGCTGTAATAGCCCATTTTTGCCCCGCCCATTTCAGTATTTAAAATAATAAACCCAAAAAAAAAATAAAAATAAAACAAAGTCCAAGTCCAGTACAAAATTACAAACATATAATTTGGCCCAATCGGAATGGCCCATTACTTGAAAGGATTTAAGGTCCATCTATAAGCTTGACTCATATGGAAATATAATCTTTAAGGATATGCAATCTTAGATATGATATGCAATCTTGAAGATATGATCTTGTAATCTTGGAGATTTAATTTGTAGATATCCTTTAATCTTAACCGTTGATGTAATTGATCTGATTGTTGGATTTGGGGAGGCTCAACTATAAATAGAGGCCTCTCCTTCATTGTAAATCACTTGAGTTTTGGGAAGCAATAAGAATTCTCGAGAGCATTCACTCAAATTTCTCTCCTCTTGTGTTCTTACTCTCGTGGTTTGTTCTTATTTTATTCTTCGTCTATCTTAGTTTTTCAACATTTTTATTTTAATTTCTTCATTTTTCAAATATGTATATTTATTCCTATCTTTTATACATTTGATTATGTATTTTATATATTATAATATTTAACCTTTTATATAGTTTATTTTCAAATATATATTTTCTATGCATGTATATATATTATATTATCATTTCATGTATTTTGAACTATTGCATTATATTTTTATAATTTGTAAATGTTCTATTTATTCATTTTTTAGTGTATATCATTTATCTTATTTGTGCATAGTTTCATTTTTTTTATATGCTATGTTTAATTATTTCTTTTATGTGCTATTTTATGATATATATCGTTGTATAATTTTTACATGTATTATGTTTTTCTTTTAGTTTACTCATGTTTTTATTTGTTTATTATCTTATATTTACCCTAGTATGATTTTTTTTCATTAAACGTATGTTAATGTTTTTAGTTTTGTCTTAATGATATTATTTATGTTTGTATGGAAATGTTAGAATATTTTGTACATATATGCTTTATGATGCATTAATATGTCATCCTAAAACGTCATTTAAAATAATATTCCAATGTTTTTTTTTTTAAAAAAAATAAAAGGCAATGCTTGATGTTTGGAAACTTCGGGAAAGGTAGTGCCCTAACTTACTGGGTTGCGACTTTTCTCATTGAATTCGAATAGTCAAGCACCCTTCTAAGTGATTTTGAGTTTTCAAAACTTAAACAATTATTTCGAGATTTCAAAACATAGTGTCCTAACTTACTGGATATGGCGTTTTGTTGTTTCGAGATAGAAATTTTCGAAAGACGAGCTTAGTTTCAAAGGTTTTAAAATGTTGTGTCCTAACTTACTGGATGTGATGTTTTGACTCGTTTAAAATAAGTGAGCCTTAATTTTCAAAATTGAGACATTTTAATTAAAAGAGGTTTGCATATTAAAACTTTCAAATTTCCGACATTAAAGACACTTGATAATCAATTAGGTACCAATTTTTGGGCGTTACGAGGGTGCTAACCCTTCCTCGTACGTAACCGACTCCCGAATCTGTTTTCTCGACTTTCGTAGACCAAAATTAATGTTTTAAAACAAAACATTTTATAAGGTGATCCAATCACACCTAAAAAGATTGGTGGCGACTCTCGTTTTCGTTTTTGTTAAAGTCGATTCCTATTTTCCAAAACTCGATTTAAAAATGGTTTCGACAAGTGTTATTTTTTTATTTATTAGAAAATATTTATTTTAATATTTTTAGTATATTTGATGTATTATATTTTAAATTTTTATATAAATTTTTTAATACAAGCGAACTAGATTAAATTCGAGTTTTAATATTTTTATGTGAAATAAATTTAGACAAAATTTTAAACTTATTTTTCATATTACTAAACTTGAATATAAAAACTAACTTAAATTTTTACTTTTGACTTAAATCCAATCTCACTCCATCTACAGACAACTCTACTTTGTGTGTACCTTACCCAACAAATTAATCAGTAAATTTTGTCAAAAATAAAGTGTGAAAATGCAATGATAAGAGTCATCATTCCACACTTGTCCACCGGAACAGGCTAACAGCTCGCAATAAATGTCATAATATTGCACATCTTCCCTTCACCCTTTGGACTCTACCACTGTCTGTGTGGCCTGCCTCTACTTTTCCCACCCACTTTTTCTCCTCTATTTAAAACCCATTCCTATTCTACATTTTCCTCCACAAGAAAGAAAAAAAAAAGAAAAGAAAAAAGAAACTTTCTTTCCATCCAAACAACATCTTTCTTTCAACCTCTGAAAATGGAGAGCGAAAGCAACAACAAAGTGAGCAATGGTTTGGATGGCAGCACAGGGGCAGAGTGCATGGCGAGAAGAGGGAATACGTGTGAGTTGATCCTGAGGGTTGTGACTTTGGCGCTGACTGTTGCTGCAGCCATCGTTCTTGGTGTGGATAAACAGACTAAGGTGGTTCCAATTCAGATAGCCCCAACTTTGCCTGCCGTCAATATTGTTGCCCAAGCTAAGTGGCATTATTTGTCAGCTCTGGTGTAAGTAATTATTTCACTTTGAAAACCTTTCAACCTCATATTTTTACTGAAATCCACAAGAAAAGTAAACAATTTTTATTTCTGTTTCCAAGCCAAAAGGTTAAGTAGGAGAGAAAAAGAAACCCAAAACTGATTCCATTCCAACAAGATTTGATAGGTGGACAATATGCCACAAATTTAAGTATTTTATCAATTTATTAAATTTAACTATTAATTTTTAAAAATAATTGAATTTTACCATCAATTTATTTAAATAGAGTTGAATGGTACTTTTATCAAAAATAAAAATAAAAATATATTAACTAAAACATTAAATAACAATTCAGGTAATTTTATATTATATATCATCTTTAAGAGATTATTTTTCAATTAATATTTTTATTAAAAATAATTTGAATAAATGATTAAATTAATAAAATATATAAGTTTAAATTTATATTAATTTAGGAAATTTTAAATGTATTAAATGAATTAAATTTTGAATAATTATTTGATACATCTTAAAATTTAAGATTTTACCATATAATTAAAAAATAAAAATAAATAAGAGGTGACAAAATCTCAACCTATTTAACAGTTAAAAGCTTTCACCATAAATTTTATTTCGTGTTTGAGAGATTTTAAAACTAATTTAACTCAACCGTCAACTACTATTTTTTATTGGAATTAATTTAATCATGTATATGTTTTATTCATATTTTTAAAAATATGATTTTGAATAAATTATTATTTTAAAAGTGAAAATGAGAGGATTAAAAATATGTTATAAATGGTGTAACCAGGTACGCAGTGGTAGCAAATATAATAGCAAGCATATATGCAGCAATTTCAATAGTAATCATGTTGGGATCCAGAAAAGGAAAGGCGAGCATAAGATTGGGTCAAATGGCGGGAGTGGCGGACCTTTTAATGGTGGGATTGCTATTTTCTGCCAACGGTGCCGCCTTAGCCATCGGGCTGATGGGGTACAAAGGCAACTCTCACGTTCGGTGGAACAAAGTTTGCAATGTGTTCGACAAATTTTGTGACCAAGTCGCTGTTTCTATTCTTCTTTCTTTACTTGCTGCCTTGGCTTTTACTGCTTTGGTAGCCATTACTCTTCTTACGTTCCATAAGAGATTTGCATCTAAATCGTGAATTTCCGTTTATTTTTATTTTAATTGTTTTATTTTGTATGTTGACAAAAATAAAATATTTTAAATGTAATAGCATGTATGTGAATTATTGGCTGTCGTGATTTATGGGTGGATTTTACTTATTTATTTATTTATTATAAATAATATGCAAAAGATTTACTATAACTTTCTGTTTATAATAAATAAGCAGTCGAGATATCTATTCCAACCAAAAAAATTCAAGTTGATCTATTTAATTAACTTTTTATAATAGACAGTATCCACAAAAGAGAGGAGTTAGACAGGTAAAGGAAGTCGTAGTATAATAAGGTTTTGAATGGAGAGAAGTTTGCTTATTAAATGATATCTTAAAAGATATTTATAGGAGAATTGAGAATCTAATGGAGGGTCTAATTGAGCCCACAAATAGGTGAGCGCCTAATGAAGGACTCAAATCAGATTCAAATTGTGATAATGATATAACAATAATATCTTTTCAATCGAGAAATGAATTATAATAAAGTGATCATACCTCGATACCATCAGCAAAGTACCTCTTCGTTTAATAGTTATTGCAATTGTCAAATTTCAAGATTTAAAGTGAATTTTGACGGCACTCAAAATTTGCTCAAGGTCTTTTAAATAATCTTCACCTTCTCCAAACTTCAAATTTGGGTTACATGTTATCAATTACTACCCAAAATTGAAAAGTTTGTTTTCATCATATTCCTAGATTGTTTAATGAAGCTATAGACCACATGGCAAAATATGCTTCTATTAGAGTCTCATGATTACTATACTATGAAGAGCCTCCAAGTTTAATATGTGATTTTTTGCAAAAAGATATGAATAATCTTTCAATAATTTAGTCTATGATTAATATTATAATTGCGTAATGATATTCTTTCTACAAAAAAAAAATTGGGTTACATGTTCCTCCTAGCCGAAGCCACCAAAAGGAAATACTTTGTAATTTTGCCATTATCTTGAAATTCACGCTCTTCCCTTCTATATAAAGCCATTTTTCACCTTGATCTCCTTAGCAACCTCAGCCCTTGCACTCCCTTTTTGTAGCAAATCCTATAAAGAATTAATATGATTTTCAAGGGAGCTAAAGACAGACTTTGCATCTCCTAAATTACTATTACACCAAGTTTTAATCCACTTCAATTTACTCAAGAGATTTAGGTATGCTCCAGACTCATTTGCATCACTAAAAGATTTCTTGACCATTTTTCAAAACTAGTTTCATTTAACCAAATAATTGGAAAAACGAAATGGCTATCAAACTCTTCCAAAAACATCACTGTATTGTTATCTTGGAAGGACAAGCTGAATAACATTCTGACACATTTGTAACAGCTCATGAGACAAAATAAATCAATTCAATCTATTGAAAGAAGCTTCAACTTTACAATTACTTTATCTATATTTACGTCCATGTAAGGGAATGTCAATAAGTTTAACAAGATCTTATTTTATATTTTACATCATTTATTATTATTTTCTAAGAATATTTTTATTATTTTATAATTTCAAAATGAATCTAGACAAATGTGTGTCCAGATTCAAATAAACTTGGATAATCATTTGTTCAAGTTCATTGTGTAATTATTTTAAAATAATTTTAGAATATTCTTTTAGAAATTTTGTATTTTTAATGTTGATGTGAATCGTCGCATCACCATTTGTTAGCTGACATGGTATTAGTTAATAACCACGCCAGCATTGTCATTAGTGTCTAACGGTCAACATTGGTCAAGTTGGTCTCATTGGTCAAACTTGTCATTTCAGGGGCTCAATTGGGTGCAAAACATTGGGAATGACTTAGTGGATTATAAAAAAAAAAAACTTTGAAGTCGTTTTATACTATTTAGCCAAATAAAAAATAGAATTCAGTTGGGTTCAAGTAATTGCAACTTTTAGCTTACATTCCGTAAACTATCCAAGCATGTAACACTCTTTGCTAGACCTGATCGCTGGGTATGAGCTACAGAATGTTACACTAGTTACGGGAGAAACAACGACCAAATAAATATCCAATTCATGTATTTATACATTTAAGTACAAGCAAGACAGACATATGATATAATCTACAATCAATTCAAGGACTTACATTGGCATATGAATACTCTTATACTAGTCCGCACTTAAACTAAGACCAAATTGTAAAGTTAAAAAATTCATAGACTGACATTACGACTTCGTCATTTCCTCGTCGCAGCGTGGTCATCTCAATATTTCACACTGCGATGTCGCTTTCTGAGATGACAGTGTTATCACATCAAGAGTCCGAGGTTGCAACGTGTATAACACCCCTTGCCTTACCCGATCGTGGGGTTCGAGTTATGGGATGCTACAATTTTTGCTGAAGTAACCATAAACATTTAATAATCAAATTACACTACAATACATGCATTCATAATAAAAACAACTCATAATTATGTTATACAATCTTTTTCAGGACTTATTCGAGCTTATGAAAGCTTATTTACTAACCTGGGCTTGAAAAAGGACCAAATTGCAATAATTTCAAAGTTTTCAAAATAGTTATCGATAACCATAAAGGTACTAATACCATTTTGGCTTTCGATGTTTCAAAAAAATTGAATTAAAAATGCATGTATCGATACTAGACATAAAGTACCGATATCCTTATCAAGGTATCGATACCTTATCTCAGTATTGATATCATTTTTAAGTTCAATGTTTGAAAATTTAAGAAAGATCACCAATGTACTAATACCATTTTCAAGGGTATCGATACCTCTGAGCCAAAAATGTAAAAAAAACTCGCATTTTGGTACCTTCATGCCAACTTAACATTCTACACATTTGATACTACAACTTACACTTAGACCTGCACAAAACCAACCAAAATATATACCAAAACATGCACTTAACCATTTCTAATCAACCAAACCAATATGCCTTAAATTGGCACCAAATCATTTCAATTCAACTTATTCCAAACTCAACTTATACAATATACCTTTAAACCATTCAAACCAACATTTAACCATGTCATATCAGTATCAAATATACCAATTGATAACCATTTAAAATCACAACATTTTACCAAAGTAAACACATATACATGTGAACATTATACTTTTCAAAATTAAACAATAAGTAGGGTTCAAACTAAGTTAACATCCCAAGCTAACATATATAAATTGTTACACCCCGAAATCTTAAGTTTAAGTTGGAATCTGATTTTGGGTATTAATTTTGAAAAGCTTATAAATTGAGTGGGTTCTAGTAGAAATAAGAGGAATTGGCAAGCTGGTTGTGGAAAGGATGGATTTTAACCTTGGTTCTGTTACATTTGAATTAGGAATATATCTTAGTGAGAGACATGATGATTATGGATATGTACGCTTGGCTGTTGAATTTGAGATCGATGAAGGTTGTGCGGGAGCATTATATAAGGGAGAGATATTATTCTTCGGGGTTGTTCTTTCAGTTTTCGGTTTATTCTTAATATTATTCACTGGTTTAATTGTAAGAGAGAAAGATTAAGGAGCGATTTGCATGGAGGAAATAAACTAAAGTTTATGTATAAGTAGCTGATGATTTATCAAGTTGGTAAGCTTCCTAATCATTCCGTGTTCACAGATTTAAGAAAAGAGAATAAAGCTAATTAAAGATGCCAGTTAATCCATTGATTCTATTCTATATCAGGTAAAGTTATCGATAGTCACTTAAGTGACCTCTGCATGCAATGAAATTATTGTCACATCCTAAAAACTGGGTTAGAAGAAAGAGGATTAGTGAAACCAAGAGTAGTCATGTTCAGTTTCTGAATTAAGGTTATAGGGATTTTATTAAGTGAGTTAATCTAATTCAATGGATAGGTATTGTGCTTGTGTTTGAGATTCTAAGTTCGAATATTTCCTCTTAATTTTATTATTTTTATCCTAACCTTACCCTTAAAACGTTTGGCTTTTGTATTATTTTCGCTCAACTTATTACAAGAATGAGCTCGCTGGTTTAGTGGTAAGGCTTCAACTTACCCTTTGGTCCTATGTTTAAATCCTTTCGTGTGCAAACAAAAATAATTTTTGGTAATTCTCCTTATGTTGCCCTTATGTCAGTGTTTAGGTTGTGTTTGAATTCTGAAACCTGATAAGGTGGTTAGCGGGGAGATTGAGTGGGAGTGTGGGTGGTTAATATCTATTTTAAAAAAATTAAATTAATTACAAAAATTTTGGTTTTCTAGAAAAAAAATTTCCCATGTTACTCTCCACTCTCCATCACGTTTCTCTCTCAAATTTTCACATCCACTTTTCCTTTCTTCCCTATTTTCTCTATTATCTTTTCAGTTTTTCTTTGTTCTTGGGGCCAAACTATAGTTTTTTTTCCGTTCTTTCTTCTTAATAGTTCTTTGTGAGATTGTAACTCTTATCCTTTTTGTTTACCGTTCCTAGTTCTAATTTAAGTTTTTGGTGCATTTTAGAGTTTCTGGATTTCGGTAAGTGTTGTGTAAGTGCGTGTTCAATTTCATTAATTTTTCTTATAAGAATAGTGTTCGTAAGTTGTTTGAGTAACCTTGGTTGGTTTTGACGGCATTTGAAACGTTCTCTTTTGTGTGGGAATTTGTTAGGTGAAGTTTGTGATTTGCACGACTTTAGTTAGGAGGTTTTGAGAACTACTGTTACTGTTTGGGCAAGTATTGGAATGTCGAGAGGCTAATTCGCGTTTTGGTTAAGGTCTTGCAGTTAAATGGTTTTGGCTGAATTTGTATTTGAATTCTTAGTGATTCATGTTAATTAATCATTTTCTGAATGTCATTTAGGAGTTTGGAATTGTGTCGTGGTATCTGCGCTAGAAATTAATCAGGTGTGTGACTTAAACTTGTAAAAACAGTGAACGAAAGAAAGTCGAAACACTCATTGTCGATGTTACACTATTGTATGCCAGATAATCGTGCATGTCACGCAGTCTGGGTTAACTGGGCCATGTGGGCTACACGGGCATGTGGGCCTATTTTTTGAAATTTTACCCTAGGCCTATTTTTTATGTGCGATTCATAATAAGACCCTCCGTAGGGTTTATACCGCTTAAATAAGACTTGAAAGCAAGGTGTATATTAATGTGCTTCTGTATGTTATGTGTTTAAGGTATGTGAAATATATATGTGTGATTCGTGTTTTGTCAAATCTGATGGCATGTATCTGTTTTGTAATGTTAGGTATGAGTATATAATGTTTGAATATGTTAAGTTGAAAATCTCTGAAGTAGTTATCTGACCATGCATGTGACATTGTGGCTGTTCTAGTTAAAGTGATTCATAATATCTGTTTGCAAAGCATGAAAGCCATGGTTATTGGTTTCTGTTAAGAATATGAATGCATGTTCAACATGCTTATCATTTTGATTCTGTATTTGCATGCCATGGCACATTGCATGGGGTTGGGATAATATGGTAAGAAGGAAGTTCTGGTAGTTTAATGATCTACCTTATCTGATGGTTTATCTATATTTCTGTCTAACAGCTTGACTGCAATTATAGTGGCTCGACGACATATATCTATGCTGGGAGCTTGGCTGTAGTATGGTGGCTTGACGACATATATCTGATATGGCAGTTTTAACTACAACTCTGGTGGCATTGTCCACAATTATCTGCTGGTGTACTTTGGTTGGACAAGTTCTAGGGAAGTCTATTTTGGTATATAGCGGAGTTGGGTAGGAAGTTTTTGAAAAATCTACATTATGATTTTCTGAAAAATACCGCATCGACATAATCATGCATTTTTAGTTCTGTTTAATTGATCATTATGAAATTTTCTGTGATACTCTGATTTGTATATTGTGCTATGTGTGGTCTTTGTTTGAATTTAGTTATACACTGAGCTCTATAACTCACCCCTTTATTTTGTTTCTGACCTGTCAGGTAATCTTTGATTTTAGGATCGGATGGTGGATGGAAGCTTGGATTGTAACACCCCTTACATGTGCCCGACGTCAGGATAGGGTACGAGGCATTACTGGACATAAACACTAGTAATCATACAAAACTGGGTCATAAAAACGCGTCCAAATTAAAACCATTCATATATATGTGTATCGTTCCTTGTACGAGCCTACGAGGCCTAAAACATACATTAGGAGTGGTTCGAGATTAAATCGAGAACTTCCTAAATTTTTACAACACTCAGAAAATTTCATGCTTTGGAGGGTCACATGCCTGTGTGGGTAGGCCATGTGGTCACACACGCCCGTGTGGCTTAGGACATGCTCGTGTCCTTAGCCCGTGTAACTCTCTGTTTTTGACATCATCAACAAAATAGGGTCACACGGCCAAGTCACACGCCCGTGTGCTAGGCCGTGTGGCGAATTTAATTTTCATGAATTTTCATGAATTTTCATAAATAAGGTGTAGACTTCATACGGCCAGGGCACACGCCCATATCCTAAGGTTGTGTCTCATGCCCATGTGCTTGCTACTGAGCATTTTGTTTTGCATAATTAGGGTGCAGAGGACACACGGCCAGATCACACGCCCATGGGGCAAACCGTGCGTCACACATGGCCTAGACACAAGCCCATGTGTCTACCCTTGTGGACAACTTTAAGGCTATTTTCCAAGCCAATTGCCACCCTTATTTGCTCAAACACATACATAATTTCAAAGGCACTTAACATGACATAATTGAGTACTTAAACATTATCAAACAAGTCATGATTATAATAATATCATATTAACTTATACATGCACAAAACAGAATACTTTGTCAAGTCCAACTTACCAATTCTCATTTAAGCCATGGTTATCATCATACTAAACAAATCCCAATTAAATCATCAGGCATTCATAGTCACAACATAACTCATCACATACAGAAAACCACCAACCACATCATAATTGCATAGGCACATGCATGCATGAATAAATAGGCTTACAACCCAATAATCAATATAAGCCATATCTCATGGCCATATACAAAATGAATTATAGTATTATCATAAGCCAACACTTTTGGCTAACTACTATCACACATAACAAAATGACCAAGTCCCTCTATACATGCCATATTCAAAATGTGAAACCAAATATACCCTAATGATTAAATTGATAGTGTGACCGATTCTCCGACGACTTTCGATCCCCGAGCTAGTTTGGCGACACTATAAGAAATGAAAAGTAAGGGGGTAAACTTAAAGCTTAGTAAGTTCTGTAACACCCCTTACCCGTATCCGAGGCCGGGCTAAGGTACGAGGCGTTACTAGACAAATATACAAACATTAAACTAAAATACGAGCCATAAAATTTTATTCATATTTCAAAGCGTTCATTCTCTTACACATAGTCCCTTATTTGAGTCTACGGAGCCCAAAATATACTTTAGAAAGGGTTTGGGACTAAACCGAGAACTTACAAAAATCTTAGAAATTTCATGCTTTAAGGCTCCACACGCCCGTGTCCCAAAGTCGTGTTCCATACACGGCTGAGACACATGGTCGTGTCTCTGCCTGTATGGAATATACCTAGGCTATTTTCCAAGCTTTGGTCAACCTTGATCTTTTACACACTTATACAAAATCAAAAGCATATAACATGGTATTCATTTAATGATTAAACATCCTCAATTAAACCACAAACATAGCATTTGATGTCATCATACATGTGTCTCTCATACTCATTTTACCTTGTTTATTATAGTACCACTTATACATTTATACCAAGATTATCATCTTACCAAATATCTTCAGCGTAATCATCAAGCATTCATATTTAAAGCTAGATCATATCTTTATAAAATACCACGATTCAGATGCGGAGAATAACATGTTTGCCTGAAACATTTCAATTCAATTCCATACCCAACAAGCATTACATCGAGACTAGTCATATATATATATATATATACATGTCATGATACATAACATTCTCTTTTGTTTTCTTATAAACACATATCATTTATTTCATTATATCAATATTTCATATACCATAGTTTCCATGTATTCCACATATATTTATTTTCCTCCTCCTCCTCTCCATTCCACATCCTTAATGTATATAGCATTCTTGTAAGTACGATTTCACAATTTACTAATAAATGTTCACATCAAACTGTCCACACGAGTCATAGTCACTTAATTATTTATAATTCGAGCTACAGAGCTCCAAATTAAGATCCGTAAATTTCTCCTGAAACTAGACTCACATATCTTTCCACCATAAAATTTTCATAATTTTTGGTTCAGCAAATTAGTACAGTTTATTCATTAAAATTTCCCCTGTTTCACTTTCTGATAGTTCTGACCTCTCTTCACTAAAAAATAATTATCTCACAGTACAGAACTCAGATAATGTTCTTGTTAATTTATCTTGAAAATAGACTCATTATGGATTTTAAAAATATAATTTTGAGACTCTAATTATTTTTCTCCAAATTTTTGTGATTTTCCAAAGTCAGAATAGGGGATCACGTAATCATTCTGAATCAGTCTCACAAAAACATAAATATCTCAAAATATAGAACTCCTTTGCTTTTTATGTTTCTTTTAATGGAAATAGACTCATTAAGCTTTAATCTAATATCTCATTCAGTCTCTGATTCAATTTATACTATTTTTGGTGATTTTTCAAAATCACTTCACTGCTACTGTCCAAAACAGTTTTATTGCTAATTCACTCTTTCACACTTTCTTTGTATTAACCTCATTTTAACATACATATCACAAATCATTTTCACCACATTTCATACATCACAAGTATAGGCCCATGATCACAAGGTCACCATAAAATCATCCTCATGTATAACTTACTTGTTTATAACCTTACCACATCCTGGTCACTTAATGAACACATCATTCACATAACCAAGTTCTCGCACTTATTCATCACAAAACTCACAAAGCAATACATAGAGAGTCTCCGTTGAACACTTGAATCAATCCTCGATACTTGGTGGTTTCAGCACATAGCTCCACCCATCATATAGTTCGGCTCTCTTGTACACATGGTGAACACTTAGTACCACCCATGTGACCTAGCCAGCTTTATCTCGTAGCTCTCTTGTCTACATGGTGTCCTTCACTTGGAACCACGCATGCGACCTAGCTACATATATCCCGTAGCTCTCTTGTCTACATGGTGTACACATAGTATCACCCATACGTCCTAGCTACATCATAATGTCTTGTAGCTCTCTTGTACACATGATGTGCACTCAAGACTATACATGTGACCTAGCTACATACCATCTCAGATCATCCAATCTTTCAGAAGGTTCAACCGGATTTTCTCTCTTTCCCAACAATTTCACCAATCAAGTAATTATCCACAAACATATTTCCAATATTTTTATAAAAATCATAATACAAGTAATAGTGATGTATTACTTACATATAAACTTACATCTCATTTAATATCAACGCAATAACATTAAATTACACATTGTCTTATTAAAAATCATATGAACTTACAATTTCCCATAATATCCATAATCATAGAAATCACATTTATGTATGATAATTCAATGCACTTCATGTACCATAGACATATTTTTAAATCAATTCATAAAATTGGCACCATAATCATTTAATTTAACATAATTCAATTAATTCACTAAATTTAACTTTCAAATATAAATTACAACATTATTGTTGTATTATTATCATACCAACTTACATACTTTCAACACCTCGGAGATCATAGTAAATATATCAATTTTACATTGAAACATGCATAAATTAATGCTTATTATACATATGAACTTACCTTGATATTAAAACGGCCATTTTACCAACTTTCCCAATTTTCAATTTTCTCTCATTCTAGGTTCAAATCTCGTTTTCGGGATCTAAAACATCATATTTTACTTATTTAATTAATGTACTATTCAAAACAGTCCTTAACTCAAACTTTAGAAAAATTACAATTTTGCCCCTAAACTTTTTCATATTTACACTTTTGCCCCTAGGCTCGGGAATTAAACTTCATCCCTTATTCTTATATTTTATGACATGATGATCACTTTTCCCTTCTATGGCAACATCAAATTCTCACTCTAACATATACTTATGACTATTAGGTATTTTTACCGATTAAGCCTTTTTGCTCGTTTTCACTTAAAACCGAGTAGCACAAGTTGTCTAACATAACTTAAAACCCCATATTGTATCATAAAACACCAGAATACACAAATTTTACCTATGGGTATTTTTCCAAATATGAACCCTACGTTGAATTATTGCTAGCATAAGCTAAATCAAGTTACCGGGACTCCAAAAATGTAAAGAACTTGAAAAACGGGGTTAGAACGGACTTACAATTGAGCTTGGGAAGCTTGAAAACCCTATCCATGGAGTATCCCTTGGTATACACGTCCATGGTGAAGAAGATGAGCAAAATTGGCTTTTAATTTTGTATTTTAATTCATTTTACCCCTAAATGACCAAAATACCCTTACTACTGAAATTTCCAAAAATTCCATCCATGTCCAATTTTTGTCCATAACTTAGAAATTGGTCAAATTGCTATTTAAGACCTCCTAATTAATATTTCAAATCAATTTCATACTAGAAACTTCTAGAATGCAAGTTTTGCAGCTTATTCAATTTAGTCCCTAATTTCGAATTAAGCACTTTATGCATAGAATTTCTTCACGAAATTTTCACACAATCATGCAATCATATCATAGACCTCAAAATAATCATAAAATAATTATTTATATCTCAGATTTTGTGGTCCCAAAACCTCTGTTCCAACTAGACCCAATTTTGGGCTATTACAAGTTCAAATGCAAATAATAAACAACATTAAGTAACATAGACATGTACATCATACAAGAAATTTGGCACAAGTCACGTAATTATCATAATAGCTTTATAAGTAAAACTTAATCATTTTTAACCTTACCAAAAGCTCATCACATACCAAGCTCATTCTTATGAGTTTTCCGTACATACCTGTACCAACTCGTAACATATCATACCCTTTCTAGCCTTTGACATACTCATTGAACACTTGGAATACTAATTAGATACACGGAAAGTCTTTGCACATAAGTGCCACATATGTAGCTAAAGCTACCTCATATCTCGTATCACACAAATGCTCATTCTCGAGCTAATCACGGGCCTGCTCACACAAGCTGTCAGTCAAGACGTAGCTACACAAACTGCTCACACAAGCTGTCAGGTATCTGCAACACATGCCGAACTACCCAGCCACCGGTAGGATGTACATGACCAGCACCCAGATCACATAAACACATATATCACGTGGGGTCCTAGTGACATGTCATTCGTATCTTATTCTATTCCTAAGGTTCAAACAAGATTTTCTTTCTTGTCGGAACTTTGTCGAACTTTTCAAATGTATTCATAGAACCAAATATACAATTCATACAATATCAAAACATTAAATAAATAATCACAACATTGCATTATTTACATATGAACTTACCTCGGTACAAAATAGTAAAAATTGAACCTAATCCTCGATAACCTTATTTTTCCCTCGATCAAGGTTCGAATCACGTTTTTCTTGATCTATAATAGAAAATTTAGCTTGTTTAATCATCACATTGTTCAAATCAGTCAAAAAAAATACTTTGGAAAAATTATAGTTTTGCCCCTAAACTTTCATATATTTACAAATTAGTCCCTAGGCTTGTAAAATGAAATGTACTTATTTTCTTTGTTACTCAAGCCTAGCCGAACCTATATCATGCTTATACCATCCTACATTTTTCATCAATTCGCATTTCTACTACCCATTTTTATAACTTTTACAAAAAGGTCATTTTTAAATATTTTTATCAAAAATCACTTAGTAAAAGATGTTTAGCACACATCAAACTTCCATATTCCTCCATTAAACATCAAAATACATGCATGTCACACATGGGTAAATTTTTAGACATGAACCCTAGCTCAAATGAAGGGTAGAAATAGTTAGATCGGTTGATAACAACTTCAAAAATGTAAAGAACATTAAAAACGGGGCTAGGATGCACTTATAATCAAGGTTGAAAGTTAAAGAAACCCTAGCTATGGTGACCTTAGGAATTTCAGCTATGGCATGGAGAAGATGAGCAAATTTTGACTTGATTTTTCCCTTTTTATTCTTTTAATTACTAAATGACCAAAACGCCATTTTTACTAAACTTTCAATTTTTACCTATCCATGTCCATTTTTGTCTATAAAATTAGAAATTAGTCAAATTACTATTTAAGATCCTCTAATTAATAATCCATAGCTATTTCATGCTTAAAGCTTCTAGAATCACATATTTTGTAACTTTTTCAGTTTAGTCCTAAAAATCAAATTGGACATTCTATCAACAAAATTTCTTAATGAAACATTCACAAAATCATGCAAACATATCATAGACCTCAACA